>NC_134253.1:13548940-14794258 GCF_965152275.1 Natator depressus
AGTTTCCACAGGGTTACTCCTTGTTTGCCTTTGACCTGTCTCCCGACCAGGAATGCGCCGATGACTATTCCCTGATTCAAACCGGGAACCTGAGAGCAGAAATACGTTTTGGGAAGGCTTTAACCATCACCATCAATCTGATCGTGCATGGGGTTTTTGACAACCTCATGGAGAGAAATCAGAGGAGAGACGTTCTGCTTGACCATATGTGAACATGGACACCGTGCAGCTCTCGTGTGTCTTATCAAGGTGCCTTACGCAAAAGAGAATTTCTTAGATGTGTTCCCTTGTGATTTGGCTCCCTGGCGACAAGCTGTCTCAGAGACCCCTAGGTTTGTATCGCGCATCCACACAACCAACCTGGTGAACACTGGCTTGCCTTGTGTCTGGCGGAGCGTAACTGTGGAGAGTTTTTAGACTCATACGGGCACCCCCCGAAGAGCATGTTGTTTCCTAAAAGCATTATGAAATTTTTAAACAAAAATGCCACAGGCATTGTGTTTCACAATAGACAATTACAAGACCCCTGCTCTGTCGCCTGCAGCTATCACTGAGTGTTTTTCTGACATCATCGGAGCAAGGGTTTATCTTGTGACCGGACTTTAAAATTGTATTCTAACAACTTAGTGCAAAATGACCGGATGGTGATGAACTTTGTAGAAAATACATTTAAATTCTTGGGCATGCCTAGCCTTGCTCAAAATGTGTTTCAACAAGCCCAGACTTGTGTATCTTGCAATGCTTTTTCTAGCCATGTTATCCAATATTCTCAGGCATAACAGACAATGTTTTGTTTGGCATTATCCAACAGATTTTTTATAAAGTAACTTTTCCCACAGTTGCTAGGCCCTGTGAGAATTGCAGAAAAGGGGTGTTTCCACCTCGTATCCATTTTAAAATCCGTAGAGCAGGGTTTTAAACCCTTCTCCTAGGACCCTCTTGTTGTAAATGACTTTCTGTGTTTTCTTACGGGTTTTGGTCTCTATTTACCACTGATTTTTGTTCCTTACGATAGAGGGCTGCTGCACCTCTCTCTTTTTTGAGGTGTTTTCTCGCAGGCCCGTGCAATAGTCCAGGACTAGATCTTTCAAACTGTCAAAGTTGATCTTTTGACAGTTTGCCAAGTTCAGGGTAATACCTTTGACTTTCATACAGGCCTTTCCTCCCGACAGCTTATACCCGTACGTTTTCGGGCCTGCCGACACAAACTCGGTGATGTGTTGATCTGGCGGGATCTCGCTCGTGAGGGAATTTAGAAAGAGTTTAGCGATTTGGCGTTTAGCGGGGTTAAACCTGATCTTGTGTTGGCACAAACGCACGCCTTCTTTCTGGTAGAAATAGTTCATGTACTTATTTTGTTTTTCTTCGTCTGTGCACCAGCTGGGATACCCTGAAGCCTCTTGTTTCTGGCGGAGGTGTCATTTGATGTACTCTGAAAAGAGTTCATCAGATTTTTCATTAAAAAGCCAGATTTCATATATTTTTGCCACCGCGTACCCCTTCGCTAAGGCCGCGTTCAATTCCACCGTGCACCAAGTCCCCAGGATGGCCCTCTCCTTGTCAGTATGGATGCACATCTCCTGCTGCTCGGTTTCCGCACAGGTTCGGCATATCGGGAACATAAGTTTGCCACCCACTCTGACAGGTAACAATGGGAAAAAGAAGCCTTGTGTGGGGTACTCTTTAACTTTTGCAATTCCAAAATAATTTGCAAGGGGTCCAAATTTGTCATAAACTCTATCGGGGTGTCCGATAGGGTATTCTTTGGTTTTCTTTACAAAAGGGTAGAAGCTGGTAAAATCATAATAGTGGATTTCTTCCCCGGAGTTAAGTTTGTAATATAGGCGGATAGCGTTTGTCCTCCCCGCAAAAAGAGCATCCCTAGGCACGAGAGGCTAGGGCAACTGGGCTCATTTTAAATACCTGCAAGCTCCCTGTCTGTTTCTGTCCTCACTTCCCACTCTTGCTCCCAAAGAGTCCTCACTACAAAACCAAGTTGTTTCAGATAGTCGGTCTTGAGCTGCGTCTTGTAATAAAGAAACCCAAAAGTTGTCCCCGTCATAGGGTTTTGTGCTTTTTCACAATGAGAGGTGGCACAAGCGTGGAAAAGAGCACCCGTTAAACTCTAAGGCTGTGTGTACCCTGTCAACACTGGCATAACCCTCTAAAGAGTAGGAGCCTACCTCTAGTTCCCCACCCTGTAAAGCATGCCGTATTTGTATAGTTTCTTTGTGAGAGGTATACAACAGCCACTGAACAGATGGGGTCGAATATCTTTTTCTGCCTGTGATCATTGTCTGGAGGGAGAAGAGCTACCGTGTTAGGCTCCAGAAACATAAACCTGTACACAGCCATGCAGACAGATGCCAGTGCTATGTACCAGAATGGATCTATACACAGTTTTATCTCGGTGAATTTACCAGGTTCTCTCTCTACTAGATCTCCCTTCTCCATCATTTTCATAATCTCTTTTCTGTATAGGATACAAGGCTGTCTCAAAATTTTGACATCCTGCTGACAGTAATACACAAGCTCTTTCTGCAAGTCAAACTTCTCCTCCCTGTGGGCCTGCTACCAGTCGAGAAACTCTGCTTTTTCCCTGGGCATCATGCTTTCCACACCATAGTGCTCCACACATAGGGCATAGGCCGCACGTCATTTTGATTTTCGAAAGTGTTCAAAAAATGTGGAAAATACCCTTTGCACCCTTCAAACCCCATCACCTGCGGGAGCTTACCAAGCTTCATGGGCAAGGAGTTTAAAGAGTCTATAAAACGAATGCCCAGGGCCTTAACTTCCACACACATTAGTTTACTACCCTGAGTGATCAGTTCTAGGCACATCTTTTCCTTCAGTAACTGTCTAATGATGAAGTATGCATCGTAACCTTTGGAATTGTGCGCCTGGAACGTGTAGACCCGGAACTCTTTGCCAATAAAGGTCTGAACAAACATAGAAAGACACTCATCACCCTTAAATTCCCAGGACTTTTCCGGCTTGAGGGACATAGCAAAAATGTAATTGGGAGTGTGCAACCCAGTCTCCTGTGTGTGTTCGGAATCATAACAAATACACTTTTCTGAGGATTCGGGCTTTCTAAGGCTGTCCATAAAACCGAGGTGACCACCAGCGATCAAACCCTGACCCTGCTTACAGCGCCTCCCTTTACACCTGTGCCGCTTGTCCACGTAATACTGACCCTTATCGCGCAACGTTTTAGACAGGCATTCAGCTTGTTCTGTCGATGCCCAGTCGATGTGTCTGTCTAAACGTTCTCTGGACTGACAATACAGTCTACGGCGAGGACACCTCAGCTGCACATCCACGCTGTCTGAGCATGTTACGCTCAAGCAGAGGCAGCAGCTGTACCTGCAAGAGTGGCCGTGACTGTGCACCGTGGGGCAAAACTCACCATAATTTTTTGCTCCGAACAACTTTTTCACAACCAGAACCCCATATTAATGCTCATCATGCAACAGGATGAAATAAGTCTTGGGGTAAACTGCCCCCCCCCATTTAAAAAAAGCCCCTTTCGCCGCATACAGCACCACCTGTATGTTGACTCCTAAATGCTGTTCAGACATTGCTACGTCACTGAGCATAATCTTTTTTTGATCTGACCAGCCCAGTTTCTCATGCAACTTTCTCGCCCCCACTAACGATTCCGCGTCCATAGGTTTATGGTCGGACATGATGGCCAAGAGCCCACGCGCAAAACACAGATTGGTAGCCGTGTAAGTCAGGTCTACTAAACATTGTCTCTTTTTTATGGATGATTTGACTACTGAGGATAGAATTTAAAACTCTACGAGCGGCCCCCACCCCTGTTTTTTTACAACTGTCAAAACGAGGTGCAATGTCCCATTGACATGCAACTCTATTGCTCTGTGGCAGCTTTCAGGTCTGATTGAAGAAATCCTCAGCAGACAGCTCATCCCTAGTTCTTCAGACCGAAAATAAGGGGTTAGTTAAATTACGGCTCTCTAAATGTAACTGAACATAATCATCAGGGCCCACCCTACCATTAATGTCATGGAGAACTAACTGTATCCCCCTGTGTATGGCTTCAACAACCTGCTGATCTGAATTTATTTGCTCAAGATTGACAAAATGAAATTCCTCACAGTACGCCAACCCCCCCAAATCTAGGTAATTCACGTTGCCAACTTCTCACTCTCTCCATACACACCTCTGCATTTTCAGGGTTACTTGGGGGTTCCTCTACGGGACCATCTACATCAGATGCTATTTGAGAGTCAGACTCTGAGGCGCTTCTGTGAGGGTCATCGGGAGGAGATGGGGACCCATCATTCTAGAGAGCCCTCTGGGGAATTTTCTAAACCAGACTCTGTGTGAGAGTCTGATTCCACCTCCCCATTTTCAGACATGCCAGTTTGAGAGCCTCCAGTCGAGGGCATCTCTTTTTGTCCTCCCTCTCCATTACCTCTTTAGCCCTTTTTAAAATTTTTACAATGACCCTGGCCTGGAACTTTTTGGCAGCCATTTGTTTGTCCCCCCTTTTGTTTACACCTGAGCTGATGTGTATCCTTGAGGTGCCCCTTTTACCCAGGCCCCTTTCCACGACTAGTCACGCCTGCGCAGAGCCAAAAATTGAAGTATTTTTCAAAAAGTCACCCACCAAAGCTTTTGCTTTGTTGATGTGCTTTCCAGCCCTCCTTTCTTTTAGACCCCCTGAAGATACACCGTTCACCGGTATTCTGAACGAAGCATCATATTTTCCCCAAACCTTTTTAGAATACCGTTCTTTTAGAACCCCCGAGGATACAGCGTCCCTCAGTCTTCTGAAGGAAGCATCGTAGGTGGGCGTTTTCACTCACGGTTTTCTCAGGGCTTGGTGTGGAGGCGGCCGCTGAGGAACTGGAGTTGTGTTTGCGTGGTTGGTTTTTACCAGAGTCTTTGGTTTTGTCCTTGGGTTTGACGTATTTGAGGTTTGGACTGCCCTGATGCTTCATCTGCACTCTTGGGCTGTTTTGAGTTGTTAAAGGTCTCAAAGCAGATTTCTGGTTCTTTGGCTGGTCTGGTGGAGGTGTCCCTGTAGCTCTGACTACAGCATTGTCAGGAGAACTGCACATACCCGATTAGGGGCGAAGGAACAAATAACAAAACTTAACCTTACCATCTTTCTCACCCACACCGATGTATTTACTTAAAATACAAAACCTCATAACCTCACAAACACAGTATATTGACTGGGCTTCATCCATCCATCTGGTGAATTTTTCTTTTCAGCTGTCTCTTTTCTTTTTCTTTTAAGCTTGTTTACCCTCTGGTCTAAGGGTCTCTCATGTTTTGACCGTACTCTGGAGCAGACAATATTATTATGATTATGATTATTGTAAATCACATGAAACTGTCTTGTAAACTTAAAAATAAAATATTCATTAGGGTGTTTGTCTATTTAAAAAGTCAGAGCTTTAAAACAAAATAATCCATTTCAGGCTGTACAACAAAGAGGAGTTTTGAGTTTATTTCTACCACTTTAAAATAAAAAACAACAAACCCGCAAACATTTTTTTAAATAGACCTCATTTTGCAAAATAAAAACCAAACTGCTTTTAAAATCAACTTTTAAAATCCAGTTTAAAACACATTTTGCACAGTAAAAAAACACCCTGTTAGTTTGAAACACACCATTACCATCAGTTTGCAGCCATATACTTAAAAAAAAAAACCACCTATTTTTTTACAGAGAGAGAGAGAGAGTTTAAAACACAGTTTGCAACAAAATACTTTTCAATAAACCCACATGCATTTAAAAGCCAATTGCAGAAAGTTACGCCCCCCACCCCCCACGCCACCCCACCCCCATGTGTGTTTGGGCCTTTGGATTAAAGAACAAGCAAAAATGTTAGTTAGTATTACCCCCAAATCCCTATCCAACCTGTGTAATACCTGAAGTTATTAAGCAAAACTCCAGTTAAAATGGTTTTTACCTTGGCCCGGTGATGAAATGCAGTTTAAAGTGACTGGTTCCATGCTAAACAGATCACACTGCAAGAAACATAGGCACCATTATTTACTAAGACAGCATGGCCAACGAGTGATAGAATAGAATATATATTTTCAGAGTTAAAAACAGGGAGCATGGCTCCTTTTGCAGTCCAGCAGCCAGTCAAGAGAGTTTCTGTTGAAAGAGTCTCCAAAATACCTGAGGTTTTTACACCATCCTAAGCCTTTGTTTCAAACAGACTTCAAAATAGGAGCTAGCAGGTTGATTTGATCGCTACAACTCTCAAATAATAGCTACTTAAGGACGTTAGGCACCCCTCTCTAACATTCCCTTTTGTGATCTGGGGTGGGGGAATTTGTTATACCAATAAAATAAAAGCCAGCAGGATCTTATTAAAAGGGAAAAGGCAAAATGCCACATTTATTGTGAATACAGAAAGAATCATAGTAAGCAGTTAGTTATAGCTATAACATTCCATTCAATTTCATATTTATTCACACATTCATTCATACACACACACACACACACACACACAGAGGTTCTGCAAGGTTGTTATCATAGTTACCAGCCTTAGAGTTGCTCATGCCAAGCCACTGGCCAGGTGGCCTGGAGACGAGGAGGGAGCAGGGCCTTGTCAGATGCACATCTGACGCTCCTGGAAGTTGGTTTGCAGAATCAGACCCCAAAGTTTTCCGTTTCTAGAGTCCATTTTTATAGGAATGTATTCCTATGCCAGCCTATGGGAATTGCTTCATTATGCTGTTGCTGAATCAATCAGCAGATGGCACATTCCTGACGGCTCCGTCTTGTTCTTCGGTTCTCCCATCCTTGAAGCTGTTGGGTGGATTCCAGTCTGCCCTCCGGGGGTCCTCTGGTTGACGCCTTCTTCGGCCAAGGGACACTGGATTCTTAGGCTGGCACCTCCCTGATCGTTCAGTTATTATCCACACCAAGCATCCATCCACATACATCCTCTATCTCTATTTTAAAGCACAATCGTTAACAAAGCCAGATAAATACAACAAAAGGGCGGGGAGTCTCTGTGTGCTGTTTCTGTTGTTACAAAGTATTGCTTTGAGAACAGACTCCGTCTAGGATGTACTAACACAATTAGCAGCTTGCAACTTTCACACGGCGAGGGAGAGAAACAGTACCAAAACCCAAGAGACCTCTTAATTAGTAATACCCTGGAATTTAAACTATGGGGAATCAAACTCATTTGTGATTTTAATACAGAACTTCTTTAGTATGATCCAACAAATTAAGCTGTCTGCACAACCGAGCTGCTTTTGGCCACATTTTTTTCCTTTTAGTTAAAATACATTTTTCTGTAGGGCCTTCTTACAGTATTAAACCGTAAATCACCAATCCGTAATGTAACTGTACCCATTTCCAAGTGGGGACCCTTTGCAGATCTCAGTAAATGTCTTTGGGGCTTGTTTTTTAAACATGTTTCTTTCATGCTTAAAGTTTGGGGTGGGGGGTTGAAATAAAATGGTTGTATCACAACCATAATAAGCACCCACAGCTTTTAAAAATTTGTCTTTCGAGCAAATGATTGTTCTAAAGCATGGTGAAGATTTGTGAACCCTTCAAACATTTCAGTTTTGGGTTAGACCCGTGTGTGTGTGTGTGTGTGTGTGTGTGTGTGGTGGGATTTTTTGGTTGGTTGTTTTGGATTTTTTGGGTAAATATAGTATTTTAAACTTTTAATGGCTTTCAATTGCTAGAAAGAGTGACCCATAGCATTCAAACAACTCCTGGGTCATATTTAAACTGTCCAGTAGAGTTCTGCCAGTTCCTGGGTCCTTTAAACTGTCCAGTAGAGTTCTGCCAGTTCCTGGGTCATTTTCACTGTCCAATAGTGCTCTACCAACTCCAGGGATTATATTTAAACTGCCCAATAGCATCTGCGAATTCCTGAGGTTTTATTTCATTTCATATTAATCCGAACTCACCCACCCACCTCCCTTACTATGGGTGCACACCCATCAAATTTATCCCTATAGCAACAAGGGTAAGGAATCACAGTTACCTTCGCTATTCAGTGGGGGGTGTGGTTAAAACCATTGAGTTCAACAGGATGAGTCAACTCTGTTGTACTCAAACACATGTCTGAACCATCCCTGTTTTGTTTTCGTGTTGTAAGCAGAGGCAGGATGAGCTCTACCCTGACATCTGGTGGTGAGTTGTGGAAAAGGACTTCAGGAGCTGATCTCCTTTGCACAGGACACTCACCCCACCTAGCATGAGCCCACAGGAGCCCAAATGGTCACTTTGGCTGCTGTGGGATCCCCAGTTTCTCTGTTCTTGGGGCAGGAAGAATAAAGTGTTGTTATCCTGATGATGTGAATCAAGGACAGTGGAACTGTCCTTGGCCTTTTATGACAGAGGGACTCGCCATCAACTAAGTAGCACTCGCTAGGCAAGGGACAAGGATTCCAAAAGCCAGTGAATTGAGAGAGTTTGGAGGTTTGTGCCTAGTGGTGTGAGCTCCCTTCTGAGGGCTCTAAACACCAATTGCACTTTCTCTCCATTGTGTAATGTCAGAGGTAATTTTGATTCTATTAGGAGTTTGGTTACAAACTGCAGAGCTGAATTCACTTTGGGTTCAAGGTGCCCCAGCTCTGAGGCCCCCCTACTACTTAACACAGTATTCAGTGATTTCAACTTGTCGTAGGGGAGCTTCACTGCCCCACTGGTGGGGGCTTGACCCGGTTTTGCATCGTGTTACTGGAATGGAACTCCTAGATACTGAACCCAGCCCCTGTTGTGGCCAACTCTGATGGGCAGAAGGGTTACACTGTAAACACATTTTTAGGATTTGTTCCCCTCCCACTTCACAGCTTTTTGCTGTAAATGGGTCTCTTTTACACAAAGACACAAGACCTAGGTTCTCACAAACCATTTTTTTAAATTTAAAAGTCATACAGCTTCTTGAAAACAAACCCAGATGCTCCATTAAAACTTTTAGCTCACTTAAGGGCCAGAGACCTTCTAACAGAAACACAAATAATCACAAAGCCCTTTTCATTCAATTTTTTAAAATGTACAGCGACCAAGTTTTATATTGCATGTTTGTCCCCTCATCATTCTCTCAATTAATCCTTTTTAGATTTCTTACAAATAGTCTTTTTCTTAAGCAGGGTTCTGTCCCTTTTTGTGTGGACCAGGCGGTCAATGTAACGCTGTAAGCAGGCATCTTCCGGTTTGGACATTTTCTTTAAAACACGGTCAGGGTCTCCGCTGAATTGCACAGCATTTCTCAAGATCACCCCTTGCGCTAAATGTTCTTGGGTTAGGCACAGACATTGCATAACATAACCTATGGCAATAATAGTGTTCAATAAGCTTTCCAAACACAGCTCAGCACGCAGGCCCCAGAACTTGCAGTTTCTAGCCATTGAAGTCCAAGTCACAGTCATGGTGCCATTGGGCTGGGGCATCTATGACACAGCCCTCACAATTTTCAAAAAGCTTTTCCCTAAGACAGTGATGAAGAACAGCATAAACAGCAACGCGTACAATAGTCTGCATAACATTTTTACGCTCGTGACGTGGCACTGGCTCAGCGAGTTCCATGCCAGGCCTCCTCCTAAACTCCTCCTAGCCGTCCTCCTCGGAGTCATCTTCAACAATTTCTAGCGGCGTTGAGTGAAAACAAGGTGGGCCTGGTTCACCTTTCCTGCTTGATGCAACGCCGTCCAGGGCCTCCGGGTCCTCTAGAAAGGCATCGTCAAGCTGTCGAGAGATTTTCAGACAAAAGCGTAAGTGCCCACTGCTTGTTTTTAGATTTACACAACCCCTGGTTCCTAACCCCATTACACCCAATCATCGACCGTCGCTTCTTAATCATTCATTTACCTGAGCTACGTCTTTTCCATTCACCTTGTCTGCCAGTGCCTCCCCCAAGCCATGATCGCCTTCCTCCTCCAGGGTGGCGGATGACGAGAGGCCACCATGCTCATCGGGGTGTCTCATGAGCAGTTGGGCTTCAGGGTCGGATTCTGGCATATCCATCAATGGCTGGGCCAAAGGAATCCCCTTGGCTTCTCTCTCATCCTCTTCAGAACTGTCGCTGCTGTAGCGCTTTCTCCACACAACTCCAAAGGTCCTCGGGGCTAAAACAAAGTCTGAAGTTCTCACAGGGGTGGTAAAGGAGTCCACGTTTCCTCTCAGCCTTTCCACAATTTCTAAACCACGTCTTCTTGGTAAGAGATGGCCTCCTCTTCCCAGCACTGGGACTTATGAGGTGATGGTGCTGCACTCTGATTGGCAGAGGGTGTTGGAAGGAGTCCTTAGAGGGGTCACACGACCCTCTTCTGGGCGGTTGACCCCGTCCCAGAACCCACCCTATTTTGGTCGAATCTCCTTTTGGGGCTGTCCAATGTGGCCAAAACCCATCGCGATTGGTAGAGGGTGGTGGGAGGAGTTCTTAGAGGAGTCACACGAGCCACTTCCTGACGGGTCACCCCGCCCCAGAATTTCCCCCAATTGGACAAATCTCCTCTCGGGGTGGTCCCCAGCGGCTGAAAACCCTCCTGATTGGTAGAGGGCAGTGGGAGGAGTTCTTAGAGGGGTCACACAAACCCCGGAACTCCCCCTGATTGGTCAAATCTTCTCTCGAGGCGTTCCTGTGGGGGCAAAATCCATCCTGATCAGCAGAGGACAGTGGGAGGAGTTCTTACAGGGGTCACATGACACACCTTGCTTCCGGACATGTGTCCGCCTTGACCCTGGAAGTAATACTCCCATGAGGTGGGACTTCCAGTGACCCGTGTGCAGGGCTTACGGGGCCAAGGGGTGGGGTTAACGTTTGATTGATGGTAGGGCCCTTATACTACTCGCTCCCGCTACCCAAAATTGGAACAAGAGAGACTATAATACTGGAGAGAAAGAAAGGAATGTTTTAAATGTTTTAAATTCCTGTACTGTGCTGTAAATTCTTTTCCCTAAATTAATTCAAAACATTAATTTGTATTTTTTATTTTTCTATTTTTTTGTTGTTGTTTTATATATATATGTGTGTTGTTATATTAGTTTCAGTTTGGGGCTGGGTGGAGGAACACAGGGAACCCCAGGGCTGGGGTCTAAGCTCCCTGCTCCCCCAGAAGGACTTGACTGAGGGGTCCTGGGTGTCCCCACAAGCTCTGTTTTGGACTGTGTTCCTGTTGTCCAATAAACCTTCGGTTTTACTGGCTGGCTGAGAGTCTCAGTGAATCCCAGGAAGAGGGGTGCAGGGCCTGGACTCCCCCACACTCCGTGACACCCGCCATTCACTGAGCTGCGTCCATTGTCACAGGCATACATGTCTTAGTATCCTCGTAGAGTCTGCCAGGTGCTATTACCAGGCCTTGTCAACAATAAACCTGGCCGGGTGCCTTCGTCCCTTAACGGATCTTGTGGTCATTGGGCGGTTCACTCAAGGTCTGCTGTGCTGGCTGTCTGCATAGAGCTGGGGCAGCACACAGAGAGAACACACACACGCAGTGAAATATCTAACAACAGAGGCAATCAGTAAGGACGTTTTGCAATGGCTTGTTTGGTTTCAATGGGCAGGCCCAGCACTTTACACTAATTCATGCTTCTCTCCTGTTGGGGGAGTTACACAGGCCATGGCTACACTACAAAATCAAATCGCCCTGCGTGCAGCCGCCACAGTAGTTATAGCACTTGTGTGTGCGTACACCTGGCTCCTTGTGTCTGTGGTGTGTGGTATCGATTGTACTGTCAGTGTGGGGCATTGCGGGACAGTCGATGTAAGCAACGCAGTATGTACACTGACACTGCATTGACCTAACTACGCTGACTGGGGGAAGTGGCATGATTAAGTCGGCAAAGCAGGTGAGTTACATCAGCGGGAGCCAAATTTTAGTGTAGACGCAGTGTTAGGTGGACGTAAGCTGCCTTGCAAACTCAGTGGTGAAGAGCAGTTACAGAGGTTTACGATGCAAACATTCATTCTAACTTTATACCACGGGCTACAGAGGTTATGGGAGAGATCAATTCTGCAAGCAATTCCACAAGTCGAAACACTCCACACACGCTGATCAGCAGCTGTTTTCACACGGCTAACACACAGGCTGGGTCAAGCTCCGCATTTGTCAGTGTTCAGTGAGGCCTAAGGGCCTGGGCATGAGCTGGCACCTGGTCTGCTAGCGTCACAGGACCCATCTAGCCCAGTACCCCGCCCTCTCCCTGCTGCCTCCTTCCCCAAATCAGATCAATGGGGCCAGCCACCCCAGCACCAGCTACTTCAGAGGAAGGTGCAAGAACCCCCTCCTAGTGGCTAATGATGACATAACCAGTCGGGGGGGGGAGCATATCCCCCTCATCCTGACAGTCAGCAATGGCCTTGTGCCCTGTTTTCTAAATTCTGTCCTGACACCTTTGCTCTCCCCAACCCCCCGCCATCCTTGTCTGAATCCTGCCAGGCTCGCAATGTCAGTGTCATATAGTGGCAGTGAGTTCCCCTGGCTAATTATGTAACTTCCCTTGACATTTGCTTTCACAGAGCATCCCATTGCTCTTGCAACACTGGGGCAGGTGAAGGGGGGGGCAAATAGGAGCACCCCCCTCCTTTCATTATATTCTGTACCTATTTCAGCCCTGCTTCTTTCGCTCCTCTTTAAACTAAAGCCTGAGCTTTTTTGTTGGTAAATTGGCCTTTTTCTTGACAGTGTTGTGGAAAAAAATTTGCTTCTTTCTAAACATTTTAGGTTTTTGATGAGCAATTTAAAAAAAGCCTTTGAAAAATTATCCCTCCCTCCCCCATTTCTCTGCCCTTTGTCCTTTTCTCATTTGCCACTGGAAAGTGGATGGGAGGGGATGAACCCCGCCCCCCCCCCACACACACTCATTTTGGGCTTTTGAAAATTTTTTGCAAGGGGTGAAAACATAAGGGTTCCACACACACCCCCAGATTTCCAAGGCAGCTCAATTGTGGGGTTGCTGCTCTTCCTGCTGCCCTTCTAGTGCCAGGGTAGACCAACACCCTGTCACACTTTCACCCTTAAACGGCCAGCGTTGCCAACGCCCATCATTGCATGGTGAGCCCAGCAGTGGGTGGGGGGATGAGTTGGAATGGGATCAGTAACGAAGAATCTTTGCTTTCGTTAGATAAAGTGCCCACCCTCGGCGTGGAGGAGAAGCCCCAGACCTCGCACCTCCCAAACACAGCCATGCCAGAATGCAAACAAATATTAAAATATTGTGATTTTTAAAGCAAATCTCATGATTTTGAGGCCTGACTAGTGATTTCTGAATGTTGGGACGCAAGAGGGGCACCAAAGCTGATGGGCCCGCTCGGCCTTCGTGCCATGTGGACAGAGGCACCTGTGTGGGACCCGGGGTGGCTCGTGCCTCCCCACACTTGGGACAGACAATACTAAACATCTCATGGCTCCCCCTGGCAGTGCGTGGAGGGAAAGCCGCTCCCGAGCTATGGGCACAGAGTCAAGGGAGGCAGTGTGGCCTAGTGGGTAAAGCACTGAAGTGGGATGCAGCAGACTGGAGGTCTATGTCTGGCTCTGCCACTGGGTGACCTTGAGCAAATCCCTTCCCTGCCCTCTGCCTCAGTTTCCCCTTATGTACAGTGGGGATGATGACACTGACCTCCTTTGGGAAGTGTTTTGCTGGACAGTGCTATGTAAGATGAATAATAATATTCTGGGCTGGCTAGGGGGCGTCTCCCCTCTCTGGGGCACGGGTTCGAATCTGTCCCAGGGGAGCAGTGTTTGACAGTGGGTGGTGGCTGTGGAGAGGGGCTCAGTCCAGTTCCTGTTGGGACAGCACCCGCGTTGCCTGCCGGCTGTGGGACTGGCACGCTGGGGCTACAGAGCCTGAGCTCCGCTCTGCCCCTAGATGGGTCCCTTCAGGGCAGGGCCGTTGGCGTGGGGGATGGGGGTGTGACGCAAGCCGTGGGCTCTGGGGCAGTCGAGCTGGCCCTTTCGCCAGTGCTGGAGTCCCCTCCGCACGGCCCAAAGCTCCCCAGGCCTGAATCCTGGCCCCACGGAGCCCGGCTTGAGGGGAGGGGGGGTTTCCTGCAGCCGCACTGCCTCTCCGGTACAGCCAGTGGCCTTGGCACTCTCGGGCAAGGCAAGTCACTTTCCAGCCCCCACCCCTGGTGCCACGGGGCACAGGCCAGCCCAGGGCTCTGAGGAAGATGGGGCGCGCCCTCCGCCCCTCTGATTTCAACGTCTCTCTGTCCCTTCCCCCCGCTCCATGGCCCCGTGCACAGCTCTCCTCTTTCTGCATCTTCCCCTCCTGCTCTTTAGGATCTCACCCCCTGGGGTACCCAGGTGTCAAGGAAACCTGCTCCCGGCTGGGGAGCCATGGTTGGCTTTTGGGCCCCAGGCTTCTGCACGGCCCTGGCTAACGAGCCCCCTGGGAGGGCAGCGCTGCCCTGCGTGGGCCCTGGGGCCTCGGCAGGAGCTGCCACAGAGAGCCAGCGGCAAAGCTGCCAGTGGAGGCTTCTCCAGTGCCCTGCAGAGTGGGGGAACTGGGCTGAACTGGGGCCAGCGTCAAGGCCATGGGAGGTAGCAGCCTGGTAAGGGGCTGGGTTCCCCACTGTTGGGCCCTATGGGAGTGCTGCCTGAAGGTCCATGTGCCCACAGCGTTGGAGGGATCACAGGGACGAGGCACTGGGGGCTGCTGGGAGCTTGGGGAGGGGTCTGTGTTCAGCTCCTGTCTCCCGAATGGCCAGTGTTTGCTGGGGTGCTACAGACCCTGCAGCTGCTCCCTGCCCCTGGGGGAGGTTCATCGCTGGGGCAGTGCTGCCAGCCCCAGAGACTGAGGGCCTGGGCCCCACAGCAGATCACTCTGCACCCCACCCCTTGCCCTGCCCGAGAAGGCGGGGTGGGGAGTGTCACGGAGTCCCCAGGCGTTGCTCTGGAACTGCTCCCTACGAAGCCAGTCAGGAGTCTGGGGAAGTCTCCTTTTTGTGAGCACCTGTCTTCAGGACACACAGCTCACACAGCTTCCACCTTCCTGGGTCTGACCTTGGAGCATTCAGCATCCTCTGCCCCTCCGTGCACTTCCCACAGCGAGTCCACTCAGGCGTGGCTCCTGGGGAAGCCAGAGGGTCCTGCACCCCAACTTCGCAGTCAGATGGGACTCTCAGCCAGCCAGTAAAAGAGAAGGTTTATTAGACGACAGGAACATGGTCTGAAACAGAGCTTGTAGGTGCAGAGAACAGGACCCCTCAGCTGGGTCCATTTTGGGGGACAGTGAGCCAGACAACCCTGTCTGCACTTCACTCCATGTCCCTAGCCAACCCCAAACTGAAACTCTCGCCAGCCCCTCCTCCTCTGGACTTTGTCCCTTTCCCAGGCCGGGAGGTCACCTGATTCCTTTGTTCTCCAACCCTTTCGCTCTTACCTCGCGGGGGGAAGGGCCAGGCCATCAGTCGCCAGGAAGCAGGGTGTTGGCCATTCTCTGTGTCCAGACCCCTGCACACACCTGCCCTCTAGGGCTCTGCAACGATCATACACCCTTATCCCACCACCTAGATCCTTAAGAACTGCATTGGGGAAACTGAGGCACCCCTACAATATTCAGAGGAAACATTAAGAAGAGTCCCGCTTTGTCCGTTATCCACCGCTCATTACTGGCTGCCCAGTCGAGGCACCAAAAAGAAACCGTGCGATTGTAGGTGACTTCTCAAGTGGCACATAGTGCGACTCAGAGCGACATGGCTGGCAGGAAGGGCTTGGTGAATGGGGAAGGCTGGCTGGGGGCGGGGCACTGACTGAGTCACTGGGCTCCCACGGCCAGAAGAATCTCGGCCCCAGCCTTGCAACACCCCAGGGCCCCAATCTCTGCTGAGGCCTTGCCCACTTCCCCAGCAAGATGCCCAGCAGTCCTGGTCACTCTCAGGACTAGAGTCACTTGTATTCCAGTCACTCAGTTCGTCCCTGGGGTTGTGATGTAGCCACCTCTGGGGTGGGGTGCAGGGGCTATTTATACAGGGATCCTTTGCCCAGCACTGAGATGCAGCCACCCCTGGGGTGGGACAGAGCAGCTGTTTAACAGCCACACAGCACAGTAGATGAGGACAAGTGAAGAATCCCACATCTAGTTGCACTGTGCTGCACAGAGCGTGGGGAGCTGGGTCTGGCCCAGACACCAGGCTGCCCTGCACATGGGCTCCTTCGTGACAAGCGCTCAGGAGCTTAGATTTACAACCCCCAAAATAGCACAAATTGAGCACTGTGCTGGGGCCGGCACAGACTAGAAGGGGCGAGCGCCCCCTACTGGGTCCTCCCACCCCACTCACTGCAGCCCCGAGCACCACACTGGGGCCAGCAATGGCTGTGCGGGGAGAGCACCTCCTGCTGAGCCCCCAGCACAGCCTGTGGAACTGGGCTTCCTCTGAACATCCCCCATCCAAATCCTGAGCCGGCCTGGCCCCCATAAGCTCCATCCAGGCATAGTAAGGGGACTGGCACACGGAACTGCAAGCCCAATAGCAAGGATTTCTGATGACTGTTAACTCGGGGCGGGGGAGTGGAGAATTGCTAACATAGTTCCTATTTTTAAGAAACGGAAAAAAACGTGGTCCAGGTATCTACAGGCCTTTTAATTGGACCTCAGCTCTCTGCCGGGTCTTGGGACAAATTCTGAGAGAGAAAGTAACGAAGGACAAAGGGGTGAACGGTAACTGGGATAAAATACAACCTGGTTTAACAATCGGTAGGTCCTGCCAGGCCAACCTGAGCGGTGTCTCTGCGAAGATAACTGAGGTTTCAGACAAAGGAAACGCAGTAGATCTAATCCAGTGGTTCTCAAACTTTTTGTATTGGTGACCCCTTTCGAACACCAAGCCTCTGAGTGCGACCCCCCCTTAAAAATTAAAAACACATTTTTGATATTTAACACTATGTTAAATACTAAATTTAAACCCTATTGCTTAAAATGAATTGACCTTTACTCACTGCTTTTAAATTCAGACTAAAACACAGCGGGTGGCGGGGCTCGGGGCTGACAACCCTGTGCGTGCTCCCGGCTGATAACCCTCAGCATGGCCGGGCTCCGCCTGAAACCCCATTACAGAGGTCAGGGCTCCCAGCGTCCTGGATGCCCCAGCTCAGGGCTCACAGCCCCACTCCTGGTTGGGGTCAGGACTTGCAACCCCATGTGGCAGTCGGACTCAGGGATCACAGCCCCGCTCCTAGCCAGGGTTGGGGTCTGGGCTTGCAGCCCTGTCTGGGAGTTGGAGTCGCGGCTCGCAACCACGATTCCCTGTCGGGGTCGGGGCTGACAGCCCGGCCCAGGGGTTGGGGTCAGGACTCACAGCCACACACCGGGGTCAGGGCTCACAGCCTGGCGCAGGGGTCGGGACTCACAGCCATGTGCCCAGGTTGGGGCTCGTAGCCCAGCAGCTCCACACAGGGGTCGGGGCTGACAGCCTGGCACAGGGGTCAGGGCTCGCAACTTACAGCCACGCGCTGGGGTCGGGGCTCGTGACCCCCCCACTTAACTGGGTTGTGACCACCCAAGGGGTCATGACCCCCAGTTTGAGAACCAACGATCTAATCTACCTGGTTGTCAGTGAGGCATTTGATAAAATTCCACATGGGAAATTATTAGTTCAATTGGAGAAGATGGGGTTTAATCTGAGAATTGAAAGGTGGACAAGGAACTGGTGAAAAGGACCTGCAGAAAAGGACCTGGGGTTACAGCGGATGAGAAGCTGGAGATGAGTCAGCAGTGTGCCCGTGCTGCCAAGAAGGCTAACAGCATATTGGGTTGCATTAGTAGGAGCATTGCCCACAGATCGAAGGAAGTGATTATTCCCCTCTATTCAGCACTGGTGAGGGCCTCATCTGGAGTATTGCGTCCAGTTTTGGGCCCCCACTACAGAAAGGATGCGGACAAATTGGAGAGAGTCCAGCGGAGGGCAATGAAAATTATTAGGGAGCTGGGGCACATGACTTATGGGGAGAGGCTGAGGGAATTGTGGTTATTTTGTCTGCAGAAGAGAAGAGTGAGAGGGGATTTGATAGCCCCCAACCCCCAACTTGTCTAGGATTTTATCGGTGGTAGGCATCGGACACAGTGATGGCACTGAACTTCCCATATCCACACAGAACCGGATCGACCCATCCTTCTTGGGGACCAGCACCATGGGAGAGGCCCAGGGGCTGGAGGACGGCTGGATCACCCCTAAAGCCAGCATGTCTCCAACCTCTCTCTCCAGGTCCTGGGCTGTTTTCCTAGTGACCCTGAATGGGGAACACCTGATGGGAAGATTGGCTCCTGTTTTCACCCGGTGAACAGCCAGGTTAGTGAGCCCAGGCCGGCTGGAGAACAGCTACCGGTGTGAAGGCAGCACCTCTCTGATCTCTGCCTGCTGGGCAGGGGTTAGCTGGTCTGAGAGGAGAATTGATTCCAGCGAGGGGTCAACCCCCACCTCAGGGAGGAGTCCCACCAGGGGATCCTCTCCCTTCTCCTCCCACTGCCCACACCCAGCCAGCCCCAACTTCTCCCTGTCCCAGTATGGCTTCATCATGTTGACATGGTGCACCCGGTGGCGGTGTGCCCGGATGGACAGTTCCACGACATATTTCACTTCATTTACCTGTCTGATGACCTCCAAGGGGCCGTCCCAGGCAGCTTGCAGCTTGTGCTTCCTCATGGGGATGAGAAGCATCCCCTGGTCCCTGGTAGCCTAGAAGCAGGCACGTGCTGAGCGGTCGTACCAGACCTTCTGCTTCCTCTGTGCCCTGGCTAGGTTTCCCCTGGCCAAGCCCATGAGCTCCACGAGCTTTTCCAGAAAGGTCAGAACATACTCCATCGGGGGAGGCCTTCCCCCCGCACTCGTCCCTCATCAAGTCGAGGGGTCCCCTCACCCTCCTCCTATACAACAGCTCAAAAGGGGAAAACCCTGTGGATTCCTGGGGCACTTCCCTGTATGTGAACAGCAGGTGGGGAAAATACTTCTCCCAGTCCTGTGGGTGCTGGTCCAGAAAGGTTTTCAGCATCATCTTTAGGGTCCCATTGAACCTCTCCCCCAGCCTGTTGGATTGAGGGTGACATGCTGAGGCCCAGGTGTGTCGGACCCCACACTTCTCCCACAAGCACTGGAGCAGGGTTGACATGAAGTTGGACCTCTGGTCTGTAAGGACCTCCTTGGGGAACCCACTCTGCTGAAAATGGTGAGCAGCGCGTCTGCCATGGTGTCTGCCTCCCTAGAGGACATGGCCACTGCCTCGGGGTAGCGCACAGCGAAATCTACCCCCACCAGAATGTATTTCTTCCCCGACTGGGTTGCCCTGCTGAGGGGCCCCACTATGTCCATGGCCACCCTCTGGAAAGGCTCCTCTATGATGGGCAGAGGTCTCAGAGCTGCTTTACACTTCTCCTGGGCCTTCCCCCCCTTCTGGCAGGAGTCCCAGGCCCTGCAATGCTGTTGGACGGCGTCAAAGGCCCCGGCCAGTAAAAGTTCTGCAGCAGCCTCTGCCTGGTGCGCCAGATGCCCTGAAAGGGGAATATTGTGGGCCAAGTACAACAGTCTGTGGTGGTACCTCTGGGGGAGGACCACCAATTGCCTCCTGGCTTTCCAAGGTTCAGTTGGCCCTGAACCAGCCCGTTCCTGGTACAGGAATCCCTTCTCCCACAGGAATCTCTCCCGGCAGTCCTCCCCCGGGGATCCTGCACCATTGTGGCCAGCCAGTGCCCTCAGCTTCTCTGAGGAGGGATCCACTGCAGCTCCATCTGGAATTTGGCTGCTGGGTTTGAGGGTACAGCCCTGGTTGGTGGTGCCTCAGTTTCCCCACCTTGGGACAGAGGCTCTGGCCCAGCACTGTCAAGCCCTACCCTCATGCTACGGTGTGTCCCCCGACCCCAGCATAGCCCTATCGACTGCGGCCCCCTGGACCCGCGGTGCCCCCTCTCTCTGGGCTTCCGCCCAGTTGACACCCCGCGGGTTCTACTTGACTGCCATTTCCTCCATCTTCAGGCACTGAGCCACCTTGTGTCCTTTTTGGCCACAGTAATTACATTTCAGGTCCCTCAAGTCCCATGGGGGGTCGGCCTGCCCCGGCCTTCAGGGGCACCTGTGAGTTGGGCTTCCTGGAGTCCCACCCTGGAGAGGTCTCTGTGTGACTCCCCTTCTGAGTCCCTGATGTAGGTCTCCCTCCTGCTCCCTATCTGCTGTTCACAAACCATCCACTAGTGCCCCTGCACTGCGCAGATCTTTTGGCTTCCGGTCCACTAACCACATCTTAAGGTCTGGAGGGCAGATGTCATACAGCTGCCCCAACCCCACCAGGTTACACACCTCCTCTGCGGTAGTGGCCCCTGTGCCCTTCCCCCACCTACGGAGATATTCCCCCAGCAGATTGGTGACCTCCTTGTAAGTGACACCTGGGGTCTTGCGTACACCCCGGAATCGTTTCCTGTACGCCTCGGGGGTCAGTTCAAACTTCAGCAGCAAAGCCTGTTTGAACAGGTCATAGTCCCCCATCTCAATACCATCCATTTGGCTGAGTGGCTCTATGGCCTTGGGATCCAGCAGGGGGGTCTGATAGTGTCATAACCATACAGCTCAGGGTAGCCTAGAATTCCTCCTTACCTAGTGTTGGCCCATTCCCAGCTTCTGGCAAACAGAGGCTAGGTACACTTCAGAGCTTAGTTTTGCATCCCTGCTCATCCTGACTAATTCATGAATTAATCTAGTTCTTTTTTAAACCCTGTTATAGTCTTGGCTTTCACAACTTCCTCTGGCAAGGAGTTCCACAGGTTGACTGTGCATTGTGTGAAGAAATACTTCCTTTTGTTTGTTTTAAACCTGTTGCCTATTAATTTCATTTGATGACCTCTAGTTCTTGTGTTATGAGAAGCAGAAATAACACTTCCTTATTTACTTTCACCCCCTTAGTCATCTCTTTTCCAAGCTGAAAAGTCCCAGTCTTCTCTCTTCTTATAAGGAAGCTGTTCCATACCCCTAATAATTTTTGTTGCCCCTTTCTGTATCTTTTCCATTTCCAATATATCTTTTTTGAGATGGGGCAACCACATCTGCACACAGTATTCAAGATATGGATGTAGTCTGGATTTATGTAGAGGCAATATGATATTAATTCTGCTTATACTCAAATAAATTGGTTAGTCTCTAAGGTGCCACAAGTCCTCCTTTTCTTTCTGTTAATGTTGCATTTGTTTAATCACTGTACAGTGCCTAGCACAACAGATCTTTGTCCATGACTAGGGCTCCTGGGCACTATGCTAATACAAATAAATAATAACAATGATGATGCAGAATAGACCTGAGCTCTCCCTCCTGTAGCTGGGCTGGCTCTGCAGAGTTAAGATGAGGAAAATGCAACAAATCCTCCCCCTTCTCATTTTTGTCACGACCGTCACAGCTCTGATTCCAGTACACACACACAGAGCAGGCCAGGTAAGGAGATGCCATTTTTAGCCAGTCACGTTTTGAGAGCAAAAGCACATCATGGGACTGAAGTGACAACTTGCCGGCGGGGTAGCAAACATATTTTGTGATGGGCAACCAAATCGGAGATTCAGGTTGACTCTAGACTGTACAGTCCTTTAAATTCTGTCTTATTTAGAATTATAATCTTGGGGGGAAGGATTTTTTTTTAGATGACCGATGCATTCAAATTGTGTGAATTGCAGTGAAGACAGGAGAGAATCTAACTCTTTGCGTTTTTTGTTTGTTTGTTTTAACTAAAACATCAGGAACCAAGTTCTTCATACAGATCATGAGCCACAAGGTAGGTGTAAAAGTGTTGACCTCTCAGGCAGGTGGAGGGACTCAGGATGGAGTATTACTTTAAGTGTGTATAAGAAAAGATAACTGAGCTCCCCAAATACATGGCTTAATTTTTCTTGGGAACTGGTTCTTTGAATCCTCTTAAATGTATTGGGAAAAGAGGATGTTTCAGACAAAAATCTGTGGATGTTAGCATCTTGGAGGAAACCTTTTCTCTGTGGAGCACAAGAATACGTGGTTCCCGGTACCCTACATTATACATGGGCCCCCAAGAATAAGCTTGTATCCTATGCCTGCACAGCGTAGCTGTAAAGTCTACCACTTGCTGTAGTGCAGTTGATCTTTGACACTTAATAGCTGTGATGGATAAATTGAAATGACTTTAAAGTTATTTCCAGTGCCTTGAAGTTGAAGCTAGAAAAACGCAGAATGGAAATAAGGTTTATTTTTAACAGTGAAGATAACTAACCACTGGAAAAATTACCAACTGTTGTAGATTCTCCATCAAATTTTAGAAAGACATCCAATTTTGATTTCAAAAAGATCTGCTCTAGATCAAATGGGAATTAACTCATGGCAGTCCTATGCCTTGTGTTCTACAGAAGGTCAGCCTAGATCAGTAGTTTTCAATTTTTCTTCATTTGAGGACTCCTAAAAATTTTTGAATGGAGGTGCAGGACCCCTTTGGAAATCCTAGACATAGTCTGTGGACCCCCAGGGGTCTGCCGGTGGCAGGTTAAAAACCACTCCTAGATTATCATAATTGTATCTTCTGGCCTTAGAAATCTGTGAATCTCCTCATTTTTCGTCTGTAGGGTTGATATTTTTAGGAGGAGAGTGACACTCAGAGACTGGCTCAAAGCGTCCTCCAACAAAGCTTCAGTTCTTTCAGCATCAGTCAAATGGATTTAGAAGCAACTATGGTAAGTGTTTCTTTGCTGGCATCACTTCACTTGGGATTTTGGGTGAGTGGAATATTAAATTAATATCACCCCGCCTAGAATGAGGCCATAGCTGCCCAAATGGTCACTTTGGCTGCTGTGGGATCCCCAGTGTCTCTGTTATTGGGGCAGGAAGAATAAATTGTTATTACCCTGACTATGGCTCCACACCCCGGGGGAGGGGAGGCAGCGGGGGAGGGGCCGGGGATTGGACAGGACGGTCCTGCGGGCCGGACGTCGTTTGCCCACGTCCTGTCCGGCCGCCTGAGCTCCCGGCCGGGGAGCGAACCCCGGCCCCTCCCCCGCAGCCGCTCGCCCTCTGCCCGCTGCTCCTGCCGCGGAGCGTTGCAGCGGCAGGACCGGCTCCGGCGAGCGGGGGGCGGGATTGGATGAGGGGCAGGGGGTTGCGGAGAGAGTCAGGGAGCCGGGGGCGTTGGATGGGGCGGAGACGGGGGGAGGGCGGTCGGGGGAGGGGCCGGGGCTCGCCTCCTTGGCCGGGAGCTCAGGCGGGCCGGACAGGCCGGTCCCGCGGGCCCTAGTTTGCCCGTGTTGGTCGCAGGCCGGGACTCAGAAGTGAGGGTTCCGGGTGCAGGGGGAATGGGACTGTGCAGGGGGTCCAGATGAAGGTGGTTGGGGGTCAGCAGGGGAGTCTGGGTGCTGAGGACTCAGCATGGGGGTCCAGCTGCTGGGGGGCTCAGAGGGATGGGGGGCTCATTTGGGATGGTCCAGGTGCAGGGGGCTAGTCAGGGCATGGGTCTGGATGCAGGGAGGAGGAGCTCAGCACAGATCCAGACGCAGGGGGGGCTCTGTGGGGGTAGGTCTGGATGCAGGGGGTCTCCATCCCTGCTGAAGGCAGCACAGAAGTGAGGGTGTCAATCATGCAATGCCCCTAGAGCAGCCTTGCAACACTCCCCCATCCCCTTTTGGGTTGGGGCCCCCACTATTACAACAGCCTGAAATTTCAGGGGTAAACTTCCAAAAATGTGAAATTGTCTTATTTTCAAATCCTATGGCCGTGAAATTGACCAGAATGGACTGTGAATTTGGTAGGGCCCTAGTAATAACAGAAAGTTTATCACTGCTGTACTCAGTCTCATAGTGTGCTCCATCGCAAACGTGACAAAACCCAATACAAGAATACACCACCAATTATGGGTTTTGCTCACAAGAGTGAAAGAAGCCTAATCGAGGCAAGCATACACTCACGCCCACACAGCAGTCTCAAATAGATAGATTACTCTGCGCTTCACCCCACGTGTAGTGAAGGTTGACGGACATGTTCCATCCAAGGGCTGGCTGCAATTCAGCAAAGGATAAAATAATACCATGTGTAAAGCACTGAAATCCTTCTGGATAAAAGGCACCAGATGATCATAAAGTGTTATCAATAGTCACAACCACACATCTAATAACCAGAGGACTAAACCTACTAACCAGAGTTTGCTTCAAATGATTCCTTTCCTACTCAGTGGAGTCCAAGGGCTGTGTTATGGTGGGAACGCCAAATCCCACCTCCTTTACTTCACTACTGGTGGAGGAAAAGGGTTTCCTGCTCAGGTGTTGTCCCTGAATGTTATTTGAGACTCACGCATTTTTCTGTTAGACTTGGCTACAAAATGCCTCTTTAATTTGATGGTTTCCCAGTCTGCTGAGAAGAATGGAAACCGTCTTCTCTCCAAGACACAAACCCATCCCTGCTGTCTTGTTAGAGGGAACCAATACCATTCTCTCCATCTGTCCATCCCCATTCTCTCCCATCCCTATCAGCTGCTTCTTCCCTTCTCTCTGAGTTTTCTTTTTCAGGCTATAGATACATTTCAGCTCAGTGCAGATGGGCAGAGTCCCTGCGTGTTTCTGGAGAGGCTCAGCCCTGGCCCTGTGTCAGGGTCGGGTGCAGCCTCACCTCTGAGTCCATGTCTCAGGGGAGGCGGGGGGGCTTCAGGGTGATCTCCCACCTCCATACAGCCAGTGCGCGACTCTTGCCCCTGTTGCTGCACCCGCCCTGCAAAGGTGTGGGGATGACACAAGCAGCTGTGGGGAAGCCGTGGGAGCCTTGGCCAGGGCTGCCATTTAGGGAGGGTGGAGGGGCACCCCCATCTCGAGTTCCATACCAGAGGTCTGCTCGTGGCACATAGTCGGAGCTCTTACCTGCTGCGCCATGCAGGTGCCCTCCTCCAGCTCCTGCGGTCTATTTCCTCCACTGCACTAGGGTGTCTGGGGGTGGGCAGGCAAGGAAGAGGTCAGTCGAGGGGTGGGGGTGGGGAAGCACAGGGGCCCTGGGGATGGGGGAGGGAGAGAAGGAGAGAGTCCCCAGTGGTGGGACAGCTTCAGAAAAATCTAGAGAAATTCTGCTCCTAGGTTTGATATTGTTTTATCATCTATTTAGTATGAGCATTTAATTGCATGTCAGGGTTAGGTAAACCCCTAAAACTACCTCATGTAGATGCAAGGGTGTAGTTTGTGGTGGGGGAGGGTTGCCCCTCCTCCCCAAACTGCAGGCCTCGACAGTTGTGGAATTTGCACACACACCCCCCCGCCCATGCAGAGTCTTGTTGGCCTGACTGAAGCTGGCCCCCCATATGTAGAAGTCAAACTATGCCTATGTGTAGACCTTTTACCTCCAGTGAGCTGGTTGACGTTGATTGCCGGGTACTCCTAGAATTAACCCACTAAAAATTCTACCAACGTTACCAGCAAATGAAAAGGATATCATTTCAATCCCATGGTATTCTTATATTCTAGCATTGATTAAAAATCCTTTTGTTTCAGATCAGCCCAAATGAAATTGAAAGATTTTCAGATTTCCCATTGTCAAACAAAACACTGAAAGGTAAGTACACCAACAGTTCTTCGGAAAGTATTTGAATAAAAGACCAATTTTCATCAGTCTTCTTCATTGGCTGTTTCAGGAGGTTTTGTTTTTAAATATCAGAGTTCCAAGATAATGTTGCCACCTGCAGGATTTTTCCTTATGGGAAAATGTATCATTATCCAAGGCAAAAAGTAAGAATCTTTTTTTTTCTCTCCCAAATACTAGGTTTGCAAGAAGCACAGTATCGCATGATTACTGAGAGACAGAGGCAGACCATAGGCTTGTCGTTGCAAGGTAAAGATGTACTTGGAGCTGCAAAGACTGGATCAGGCAAAACCTTGGCATTTATTATCCCAGTAAGTAATTGACCTTCTCATTGGAAGCTTGAGCTTATGTAAAGTGAAGGTATTGGACAGTAAACAGGATATTTTGGTTCACCTGGGCTAGGAGGAGACGTATAATTTGACTGTAATATTTGTTCACGTAAAGCTATGAGAGACTGACGTATGTATTGCTGTCTGAGGTTTTGTAAGATGGCCTGGGTATATTTTTGTCTCTAGAAATGTTTTGACACTTTGATATCTTGTTCTGACATTTTTATTAAGACTGATTTTTTTAAAAAAGTTTTTTCTTGATAGGCCTTTACCCATATAGTTGTCTGCTAAAATTATTTAAAACTGAATGTCTGTATGGAATAAGTGTAAAATTGATCAAGGAACCTCTTTACAATTAATCTTCACTAAATATGTAATACATTGTTCATTGTAGGTTAGGCTAGAGTTCATGAAAATGGTTTGCAAAATAGACTGAAAATTGGCTCACAACCAATGTTCCTTATAGGAGAAAAGTTCCTAGTGGTTCAGCTGGAAAGTTAGGCTTTGCATTTATTTTCTTTAGTATTCTAGAAAGGAATTTTTCAAGTTGGCAACTAAATTGTTTCCTCAATCAATGGTGATCAGGTTGGGAGGGCTTAATTTGGTTTTAAATTATGAGATTAGTGATGAGCATTCAATGGAGATTATTAGTTTAGGGCCCAATCCACTTCCATTAAAGTCAATGACAAAAGAGTGGGAACAGAAATGGGTATTTAGGAAGCTCTCAGAAACCGGAATGTGCTTTATGCTAGATCTCATTCATGCTGATTCGAAAATAAATGTCTAAGTTTTGGAAGGGGGTGGGGGGAAACAATCTTCTGCATACTGTAGAAAGGAAAATGAGGTTGCTTAATTTATATCAGTAATTGAGAACTAGAGCTCTTGAAACAATTGTATGCATTTTGAGGTCCACGCATTTAAAGGGATTTGTAGAGAAGGGGCCCAGTGATAACTGGGACTTAGTGTCATCTAGAAGGAGGCCAGAAAACAAGTTTTGTTCTCCTGTGTGGCTGTGGAAATCACCATGAGTAGGGGTATCACGCCAGCTCTGGTGAAATCCTTTTGTTGTACAGCTGAACACAACAATTTGACAGCATGTGAATCTGTAATAGCAGAAGTGGACCTGCATCATGGCTGCAGTACCTTTAGTTGGAGTGCTCTGTTTCGGCCATGGTACTGCCTTGTAGGTGTGAGCCCAGTACTGCTAAGGGCATTCTACACCCAAAAATGAAAAATTTTGTGCACAATATTTTAAAATTCTGCAAATTTTATTTGTTAATTAAATGTGGAGGCTCCAGCATGGCATTGGAGAGCACAAGCGGGGCGGCTGCACAGAGGTGGGAGATCATTGTGCAGCCGCCCCCTCCCCCCCCCGCCCCCAGGGGACAGGGACTCACCGGTGAGGCTGCACCCAACCCTGACACCATGCAAGGATCGGGTCTGCCCCAGAAACACCCCAGAGTCCTGCCCCACCATGCCAGGTGCACCAGGTGTGGACAGGGAGGCTCACAAGGCAGGATCCGAGTGTGGAACAAATCCAGCTGTGGGGTGAGGGAGTTCTGTGTGGGGCAATCTGGGAGCTGGCGGCTCAGTGGGTGATCTGGATGCCCAGGAGCTTGTTGGGGGTTCTGGCTGCAAAGGCAATGGGATTCTGCATTGGGAGTCCAGGTGAAGGTAGTTGGGGCTCAGTGGGGGGAGGGGGTTGAGTTGCGGGGAGATTGAGCTCAGCAGGGGGGTCTGACTGTGAGGGGATGTCCAGATGCTGGAGGAGTGGGGATCAGTGAGTTAGATACAATTGTTGTTATTGGGTCTCTGCATGAGAATAAAATACATGCATAGACTGTAACCCAGTTCTTCCTCTCCTTGAACTTGAGCCTGCTATGGTGTCATTATCCTGGGTTTGTGGCATCACACGATTGTCATGGAAAAGCAAATGGAGTAAATTCAGCATTATGGCGTAACGGCAGCTTCTAGCAGGACTCCTGAGAGTTTTCTCAGTATTAAGTGACTTGCCTGAAATGTGTCAGGCTGTGTGTGCCCGCTTTTTTCCCCACGAGTACGACGGGATGACTTGTCTCACACAGGTGCTCTTGGGAATGCTTCTAAAGCACTCTGGAGACTAAAGCAGCCGTACTAGTGTTCCTAAAAAGGGTAAAGGAAATGGGATTTAATTCTAATCCTGCTGAGATCACTTTCCAGTGTACAAAGGGGGCCTTTTCAGAGAGCCTCTTTCAAATGAGACGTTTTCTGTGGTCGGGTAGTGGTAGAGGTACCGTGAATAGAGCTTAGCTGAATATTGGGGACAGAAGGCCTGTTTCTTGGTTGAGAAGCTGTACCCTCTGCTATACGGACTGACTACCCCTTGACTTCACCACACCTTTGTCGGGATCTCCTTTCAGACGAATTCTGCCAGGGCCTGTATTTAAGGCTTTGCTGAAGTTTCAAGGGAAGGCTGATAAGAACCAGCCTTCAGCTATTTTTGCTGGCAGAGTGGTGATTTGAAGAGAGCACTTTCCTTCTGTAGGAAAAGCTTTACAGGCAGTGGCGTAGCTAGGACAGGGAAACTGGGCGGGCAATGATGGGGCGGTTGGTGTTAGGGAGACCTGCCTCCCCCACCATCTCCAGCCGTCCTTTACTGCTCAGCAGGCACCTGACCATGAGGCTGCCTGGGGGAGGCGGGAGTGTACCTTGTAGGGGCAGGGCTGGAGACCAGGGCAGCAGCATGTGGCGCTGGCAGGAGCGGGACACGGATGGACACCGACCCGGTGTTGGGAGTCCCAGCCTGTGGATTCGGGGGGCTCCAGCCCCGATCTGGGTGGGCCTGGATGCTAAGTGGGTGGGCCGCAGCCCACTCAGGCCCACCCATGGCTACAGCCCTGTCAGGTGCTTGCTGACTCCTAATCTAATGCACAGATTAACGGTAAAGCTGCCCTGCATTAGGGTTTCATTGTGGGGGAATCTGCCAAGTTCTTCGAGTGCTTGCTCATGTCGATTCCAAGTAGGTGTGCGTATGCCGCGTGCACAGTCGTCGGAAGGTTTTTCCCCAAGCAGTACCCGTCGGGTCAGCTGGGGAGCCCCCGGAGCTGCGCCTTCATGGCGGTGTATATAGGTCCCTGCCGACCCGCCACCTCTTCAATTCGTTCTTACTGCCTCTGACGGTCGTTGGAGCTGTGTGTCTCTCTTGCCTCCGCAAGCAGTTTCCCCAGTGATTGGACTTTCTGTTAACCTGTAAATAGTTAATTAGTTAGTGTTAGTTTTCAGTAAGTCGTTCGATAGAAGTGGGGGGTTCCCCCAAGCCCAATTCCCTTCCCTCTTGGGGTTCGGCACATGCCTCCATCCCAAGAGTTTAAGCCGTGCGGGACCTGCTACAAGCTCATGTCAATGGGCAACCCCCATGACTCCTGCCTAAAGTGTCTGGGGGAGGCATATCAAACAGATCGCTTCAAGAGCTGCAAAGTTCTCCACCCGAGAACAAAGAAAGAAAGGGACTTCAGGCTCAAAGAACTCCTTATGGAGACAGCCCTCCGTCCCCTGCCGGCTCTGGGCGAGCAGGACTTGGCATTAAGCACCTCTGTGTGCAGCGCTCTGGCCTCTGTTAGAGAAACTACGGCTCGCACTCACCGGTGCCACCTAAGCAGCACAAGAAGACGACTAGAGGGCGCTCACCCCTGGTCAGAGCACTGGCTCTGACAGCATAAGCGGTATGCGTCCTGCGCAGGGATCAGCACTGTCGACTTTGGGCCTGCAGAGGGATCCGTCAAGTCTGGTGCCATTGGAGTCTCCTGCTAGAGAGTGCCAGGTGGAGGAGCAGGAGCTCCCTTCCATCCTGGACACATTTGAGGTGGCCAAGGACTTGATTGCCATGATGGCACCGCAGTTTCCCACCAGGCAAGATAGACCTCCGGCACCACAAGGCACGGCGCCGTCCAGAAGCAAGCCCATGATGATGAAGCTCTGCTCGCCTTCCCCACGGCACCATCCTCCCACACTGTCCTGCTTGGACCACCCTGCCAGATTGGCTGAAGAAGTTAGCTGTCTGGTTCTTCAACTCAGCAGCAGCAGTCGCTCGCTGGGTGCTCAGTGATTCTCTGCCTCCCTGGGCTCAGCTCTTGCCAAGCCCTGCTTTTGCTCTGTTCCTCCACAGCTTCAGCCCAGATCCTGTCCTACACCAGCCTTGCTCCTGCCTCGGAACCAGCCCTGCTCCCTTCTTCCCTGCCCCCAGTGATCCGGTTCTGACCCTTGGCTCTGATTCCTGACTCCGACTCTCTCTTGATTCTAGAGTGACCAGATATCCCGATTTGATAGGAACAGTCCTGATCTGGGGGTCTTTTTCTTATATAGGTTCCTATTTCCCCCCACCCCCATCCCCATTGTTCACATTTGCTGTCTGGTCACCCTACTTGATTCTTGGCTCTGGCATTTGGATTCTGACTCTAGTTCTAATCTTTGGACCTGCTTCTTGGTTTGGGCCCTGTCTCAATCCCTGCTTTTGGCATTTGGACACTCACCACTAGGCATGACTCCCAGTCTGACCACTATGCCTGACCGCCTACAACCCGGTCTCCTGACATGTGCTCAGTCTGGTTTGTGGTTTAACCATCTGGTGAGTTCCATGTAACCTTGTGCATGTCTTTGTGAGGAAACCAAGTATCACCAATAATCACTGCATGTTACTGCACAGCGATTCTCAAACTGTGGGTCGGGATCCCTTTTTAATAGGGTCGCCAGGGCTGGAGTTAGACTTGCCTGGGCCCAGGGCTGAAGCCCAAGCCTGAGCCCTGGGCAGTAGGGCTGAGACTTGGGCTTCAGCCCTGGGATCAGGTTACAGCTCCCCCCACCCCCTGCCTGGGCCTGAAGCCCTTGGGTTTTGACTTTCGCCCCTTCTGGCCCAGGGGAGCTAGGGCTTGGGCGGGCTCAGGGTTTGGTTCTCCCTCCTGGGGTCGCGTAGTAATTTTTGTTGTCAGAAGGGGGTCGTGGTGCAATGAAGTTTGAGAACCCCTGTTATAGCAAGTTCTTATCTTTCTCTGTTATCGTTTGCTATCCTAATGCCATGTGGGAAGTAGTTTTGTTTTGCTCTATAGGGGTGGCTTGCTGCATCAGGGCCTCTAGTGGTGGAGCACGTACGGGCTCTGGCTGGGAGTTCAGATGTGGGAGTTCAGTGGGGACACTGGGGCATGGCCACTAGGTATCTCGAGGGGATGGAAGACCACGAGTGTCGATGAAGCCCCCTCGCACTAGGCCCAGGTGTCCTTGGCCCCCCCCCCACTCCGGCCTGGAGGCACTCGCAGCAGCTCTGTGTACTAGGCCCAAGTGTCCTTGGCCCCCCCGCCTGGAGGCACTCACAGCAGTTATGCTGAGGATCTGCAACAATATTTTGCACAGTCAGACTGCCTGAAACTAAACAAGGCCAAACAGGGCAGATATGGAAGAACAATGCTGAATAAAGCAGCTTTATGTATGGTTTAACAAATGATACAGAGAACAAGGGAACTAGCTGGGAACTGAATTGGCTGGCTATATGGATACTTAGGGCAGCTTGCTATTGGATAGGTATGCTGGGAAAAAGGATGTATAAAAGCCTGTGTAACTTCCTGCTCTGGGTGCAGGATTGGAGATTCTATTCTCCCTGTACCTTTTTGCAGGTGCAAATAAACTTTTCTGCTTCTCCCCCCCGTTGTGATTATTGGGTGTAGCACACCGGGTAGCGAACCAACCTCAGCTGTTGTTTAGCCTCTCGGCACCGGGTGCCGGCAACAATAACAATTATCAAAAAGTGTCATGTTTTCTCTAGTGACCTGCTAACATATTTTGCCACCAGGATAAATATGGAATAATTCTAATGAATTACCACAGATTTACATTGGTGTAACTGAAATTATGCATTCAATATCCTGTTTCAGGTTAGTAAAAATAAAAGAATGCTGTGGGTTTTGCGGACGTGTACAAGATACAGATTTATAAAAACAACATGAAAACAGGTAGTTATGCTGGGGAAAGGGGAAGCCTTATTGAAGCTGGTGGGCATACCAGTTGTCCTTTATTCAGGATCAATGTAAAAACAATCAAGCTCTTTTGTGGAATAGATGGCTGACTTAATAGAAGTCACCATCAAGTAAAGCTGGAATAGGAGTTGAGCCATACAGTGGAAGGGGCTTTCACTGGGGTCTGAATGCAAATGCAGGGGGATGGGGTTCGGGGCGGGGGGGGAGGAAGAGAGGGAGTGTGACACCGCAGAAGCACAAAGGAGCCCCAGAGAAGTATTTGTAGTGTGATCTCAGAAAAAGTTGAGAGAGAGAGAGAGAGAGAGAGAGAGAGAGAGAGAGAGAGAGAGCGCGATCGCTTTATGGTAGACTGCTGGATAGAAAGAGGCTTGGAATTGTGAGCCAAGAAACTATTCCTGCTGTCGTTAGGGAAATAGAACTTTGTGTACATTCTTTGTAAATAAGCAGGATTGTGTCAAAAAAATACCTGACTCCATCATCCATTTCTCCCCCTAATGGAAACAACTCACAAGACCCAAAATATTCACTAATTGCTCAGGTCAAAAGGGATAACAATATTGTGAATTCTTTTGTTTTCCTGTTCTGAGATAAAGAATAGACCTGCTTCAGTAAAGAACCATAAACAATGAAAATATTGTTTTGTTCTCTCAGAGCTAGCTCTCAGTAGATCTAGAAAATAAGAGTGTTTGTTGTTACACAATCCTTAGAATTCAATTATTTGCACAAATCCTTTTAATTTTTCTCTGATTAGGATTTAAAAATAAGCAATTTGATATTCTGTATAGTGTTTAGGAAATTTGTAGGATTAAAATCAGCATGTATTCTGTATACATGGCTTTACCATATATGCAACCTCACATCTACACTTGTAAGAGGACCACATTTCCTGAAGCAGTTTCAAACCACTTCAAGCTAGGATAGTTTTAAGCTACTTTATGTTTCAAATGTGAATGGTGTCCAACTGTGTCAATTAATTTTTTTAAATTATGACCATGATCTAAGATCCACATTTTCAGAATTTTCTTACATCATTCATATGCTCGGATGAATAAGGCTGCTTTCCTGAACTGCGATCCATATTTGGAACTGTCTTTATAGTTTAGACTCAACCACCCTTCTTCTACAGTTTGGAAGTTGTTCGATACTCCCTCGGGACCAGATTTACTCTTCTTTACACAGATTTGGGCCCTAGTCGGGGAGCGACATACTCATGTAACCGAGGAGCAGAATTTGGCCCTCATATGGGTTCAGTCTCTCAGTTAGGCCTGTCTTTTTATCTTATCTATTGATATGGCATCCATCCCGAGAGTAGAAGAGCAGCTGTCCCATTTCAGACAAGATACATCAATACCTATATTGATTATTCACAATGTTTTTATTTTTGTTGTACTGTTCCTTTTGAGAAATAAGAAAATAGAGTAAAAGTAAAATGTACTTTTTCTCCCAAATCTATGTGGCATTCCTGATCTTGACTGAACAGGGGAGAGCGTCTTTCCTCTGGATTAAGAATCCAGCTGAGACAACTACCCCAGCCCCACACATTCTACAAGGGAATCCAAAGTCAGAGCAGTGGCATTCAGTGAAGGGTAGCTGCTCTCTTTGAACATCCTGATAGATGAAATAAAGGACTGGGGGGTCATCATTAAAAGTACCTTAAATGGGAGCTCAATCCCCAGAGCTATGATTGCCGAATCAGGAAAAAACAAGAAAGTATGTCCTCTCAGGGACTGGCATATTCAAGTTTACAAGAGAGACGATAAAGACTGGCCATGACGTAGAAAAATCAAAATTCAAGTTTGCCAGTAAGAAAAGAGCCTGAGTAATAGTCAGCTAAAGAATGGAAGGGACCAGTTTACCCAGGAAGTTACAAGAGCCTTTATGAAAATGGAGAGCTACTTTTGTCCTTCTGTCTGCTTGCTTCTGGCATAGGTTGACTCAGAAATAGAGGGGGAATCTCTTGGGGTCCAGCAACTCTGCTGGCTTGGGAAAGTGTGCACTGCATCACTCACTCCTCCCTGTGTGAGACAATCTCTGGGCCTCTGTTTCGACAGTTCAAAACCCTTAAAAATATCTTTCTTTACAGCTCAATACAGAAATTGCCAGAACCTAGTCCTGTACTTTTTTCTTTAAAAACAAACAATGAAATGGGAATGTTTGCACGACAATGATATGAATCGATGTCTGTATTTTTATATCTTTAGACGCCCAACAAATATATAAAAATCTGCATTAAAACAACAATTAGTAAGTTTGCAAAACTGAGCAATGGAAAGTTCAGAAATGCCAGGATTCAGGGAGTCTGAGTACTGCGCACGTGCATTTTGACACAGTCTTTAATTGCACAATTGTACTATTTTTTTCCACAGGCCCCTCATTCAGTGACCATTGAAGTGTTGTTTGCCTTCAGACACTGTGTACATACTTCTGCAACGTGAACACATCAAGTCAGGTTCCAGGTCGCAGTCCTTCTCTTCCAGGGGCTCAATGGCCAGGGCCCAGTATATCTAAAATATCAGGTAAATCCCTGGGATTAGGGTTGTGGCTGACAGGGCCTATTTCTCAGGCACCATGAAGTGTTCTACTATAAGGATGAGGCTTGTCTGTGCAGTAGATAGAGCTTTCTCAGGGGACAGTCTGTGACAGGAGAACAAACTCCCATGTCATTCCGAGGCTATTAGAGAGACAAGGTGGGTGAGGGATAGGGTGACCAGATAGTGAGTATGAAAAATCGTGATGGGGGTGGGGTGGGATTGATAGGCGCCTAAACCCCAAATATCTGGACTGTCCCTATAAACTTAGGACATCTGGTCACCCTAGCTGAGGTAATATCTTCTGTTGGACCAACTTCTGTTGGTGAAAGAAATAACCTTTCAAGGACCTGAAGGAGAACTCTGTGCAGTCCTTTCACCAACAGAAGTTAGTCCAATAAAAGATATTACCATGACAGATGTGAGTCATATTATTAATGTACTAGAGGAAGCTGCTCAGATACTTCATTGATGAGAACAGTAGAAAAACCTATATAGAATAGAGTGAAGGAGAAAGAGAGAGCCTCTTTCTGAGATTATCCTTTTCCTTCTCCCTAATGATCCTATTTGCTAACAAATACATACATTCTTAGTGCTGTTGTGGCTTTGTGCAGAAGTGTGAATTGTCTCAGTAGATTCTGATGTATTTTATCTTTTAGGCAAAGATATCGAAAACAGGGAATACAAACAACACCTGTTATGCAAACCCGCACCACTAGGTGGAAGCAGATATTCTGAGTTGTCATTAATTGAGAAACCATTTCAAAAAGCAAAGTAATGTTCTTGGAATTCTGCTTTAAGCCACAAGGCACACAGCTAAGCAGAGTCATCTTTTGCGTGCTGGATCTTTAATTTTTTTTCCATACGAGAACCTGCTTAAAATCCCATTAATAAACTGTGTTCTCTTCACTCTCCTATTTGTCTGTGCTGTGACGGAAGAATATAATTGTCTGTCAATAATGGCTTTTATTTGAAGCAGAGAGTTAGAAAACATATGTAAAATGCTTTGAAGAAGAAAATCTCTCTAGAAATGCAAATTATTATTATTGTTGTTATGGGGTCAAATTCTACAGTAGGGATTTAGGCTCCTAGCTTCCACTGATTTCAGTGGAAGTTAGGAGTCAAAAGACCTTTGAGGAGCTGGGCCTCATACCCTACTCAGACAAAACTTTGACTGACTTTAATTCAGCCTAGCCCTGCGTTGGGTTAAGCCCAATATCTTACTGTACATTGTACAGAAGCTTCTTGCTAGCAGGAGTCAATCAGCAGCTGTTTTTTCAGTAATGCTGTCAAGGTTCCTTCCCCACTCTGAACTCTAGGGTACAGATGTGGGGACCTGCATGAAAACCTCCTAAGCTTACTTTTACCAGCTTAGGTTAAAACTTCCCCAAGGTACAAATTAATTTTACCCTTTGCCCTTGGAATTTCCACTGCCACCACCAAACTTTAACTGGGTTTACTGGGAAACGTAGTTTGGACACGTCTTTCCCCCACCCCCCAAAATCCTCCCAACCCTTGCACCCCACTTCCTGGGGAAGGTTTGGTAAAAATCCTCACCAATTTGCATAGGTGACCACAGACCCACACCCTTGGATCTTAGAACAATGAAAAAGCATTCAGTTTTCTTACAAGAAGACTTTTAATAGAAGTAAAGGAATCACCTCTGTAAAATCAGGATGGTAGATACCTTACAGGGTAATTAGATTCAAAACATAGAGAATCCCTCTAGGCAAAACCTTAAGTTACAAAAAAGACACACAGACAAGAATAGTCATTCTATTCAGCACAACTCTTCTCAGCCATTTAAAGAAATCATAATCTAACTCATACCTAGCTAGATTACTTACTAAAAGTTCTAAGACTCCAGTCCTGTTCTGTCCCCAGCACAAGCAGCATACAGACAGACACAGACCCTTTGTTTTTTCTCCCTCCTCCCAGCTTTTGAAAGGATCTTGTCTCCTCATCGGTCATTTTGGTCAGGTGCCAACGAGGTTCCCTTTAGCTTCTTAACCCTTTACAGGTGAGAGGATTTTTCCTCTGGCCAGGAGGGATTTTAAAGGGGTTTACCCTTCTCTTTATATTTATGACAAATGCATTTTCTGAATTTACCAGCTTTGTTTTCTTGCATCCTCAGTCATTTTGGGCCTTGTACATAATGTGTATAAATGGAATATTCATCATCCTCTCTGACTGTAATGTCTTTTAAGTGATGGTATATTGTCAAGCTGCATTCAGTATGGGTTGATCTGTTGATCCTCATTAGTGAGAGAAGTGTATGAATTACGAGCCCAAGCAGGATCCCGCTGCTCATTGCTGCAGCTCAACTTGCGCTGCTGCAGAACACTATTTGTGTGTGTGCACAAGGCTTGTGTTGTGAAAACCTTGCCCCCTGTAAATACACTCAAAGTCAACCTCTGATCCAGCTCTTGTCAAATGCAGCCAGTTAACATCACAGTGACCACGGGTGTAAAGCTGTGGCCTCCTCCTTTTGAGGGTCTACTGTTGCCCAAGCTCTAAGTCAAGCTGAGGCAGTGTTGGGGTGATGAGGTGCTAATTTATGAGCTCCTTGATGCCTGCACAGTGTTTGTCATGGCTTTGCCACACATACTCTTGTTCTGTTCTTGATCTTAATTTGTTCTGTGGCATTACATAGTTCATGGTGTTACTTGTCACATGCATGAACACTCTTCCCATCACTGGTCCATCCGTCGTGGACTTATATGTGGATGCCTTGCCCGGATGGTAACAGCTGCAATGAGCAAGCATTCTTACAATTACCTGTGCTCCTACCTGATGCTGCATTTTGGAAAGGCCCGACTTTATGGAGCCAGGTGTAGACAGTGAGGGGTGCAGAACACCAGCACAGAGACAGGCAAACTCTCTGTGCTGACCATGCCCTTAGCTTCTTGCAGAGTGGCCTGCTGTTTATGTACTAAAAATGGAGTAGGCCTCAACGGTGTGCCACTGGATACTTTCCATCTTGTGCAAATGTACGAGTCCCCAGTTTACACAATGGCATGGAACAGGGGCTGAGTCACATCAGACCCTGAATCAGGAAGAAAGTTCCTAAAATAGGTAGCACTATATTAGTTATCTGCTGATACCTGGTCAAAGGGGGCTTTTTTGCTTGCTTTATTATCCTCTTGTCTGTTTGTTGTGCTGTTAAGATGTGTTAATTAATTAATGACAGTTAAGGACCATCTTGTTCTCTGTTTGTACAGGTCCTAGCGCAATGGGATCCTGCTCTGTGACTGGGACTGTGAGGCAGGACTGCAATACAAATAATCACATGCTGATCTCCAGAAATATTTTTATACCGTGGCCATCCCCACTAGCTTAAGAGATTAGTCACGGAAAATGGAAGTTTGTGAACCTGACATCTGCAGTTTAACTCAGTCCCCTTGTCTCCTGCACTGAGTGTTCTTTCTGCTCAATACACACTCAATGGTAGGCATGCCCACAGAATAGGGTTATGAAGATGGGTCTCTGGGAGGCTTTGACTTCCTCTACCATGGGATGCTATTGCAGGAAGGAGGTTTGCTGGGAAGAGATGGGGTCCGTCTGACCAAGAAGGAGAAGAACATCTTCATGCACTGACTCACCAACCTTAGGAGAAGAGCTTAAAACTAAGTTCAGAGGGGGCAGGTGAAAAAAGCCACCAGGTAAAAAAAGGTGGCCTTAATAGAGGATTAGCTGCGTGGGGAGAAGTAGATGTGGAAAACTGCAGTAGAATTATTGGAGAAACAAGAGGGAAATCCATGGGGGTATCTGCTTACCATCTCAGATGTCTGTACACACAAGCAAGGAGTAATAATAATGGGAAATAAACAGTAAGAACTGGGAGTTTTAGTACATAAATCTTAACTGAGCTTAACTGCATCACAGATACTTGATGGGATAAATCTCATGACTGGACTATTGATATAGAGGGCTATAGCTTGTTGAGGAAGGACAGGCAGGAAAAAAAAGAGAGGACATATTGCATTGTAAACCTGTTCTGAGGTCCAGAAGGAGGTGAGAAGCAGACCAGTTGAAAGTCTCTGAGTAAAGATAAAAGAGGGAATAAACAGGGGTGAGGTCCTGGTAGGGGTCTATTACAGACCACCAAATCAGGAAGAGGAGGGAGATGAGGCATTTCTAGGACAAACAACAGAAATATGCAAAACACAAATCCTGATCGTAATGGGGGACTTTACCTACTCAGACATCTGCTGAAAAAGGAATATGGTAAAACCCAAAATTACCGAATAAGTTCCTGGAATGTACTGGGGACAATGCTTTGTTTCAGAAAATGGAGGAAGTGACCGGGGGGACAGCCATTTTAGACTTGATTCTGACCAGCAGGGAGGAGCTGGTGGTGAACGTGAAGGTGGAAGGTGATTTGGGTGAAAGGGGTCATGAAGGATAGATTTCATGATTCTAAGGAAAGGAAGGAATGAGAATGACAGGAGAAGGACTGCCAAAAGCAGACTTTAACATCCTGAGAGAATTGGTAGGTAGCGACCCATGGGGAAAAAGTCTAAGGCATAAAGGAGTTCAGGAAAGCTGGCAGTTTCTCCAGGAGACAATATTAAAGGCACAACTGCCAATGCAAAGGAAAGAGAGGAAGAATAGTAAGAGGCCAATGGCTCCATCAGAAGTTTTGTAATGACCTGAAAATCAAAAAGAAATCCTACAGAATGGGGAAACATGGACGAATTACTAAGGAGAAGTACAAAAGAATAGCATGTCCGTGTAAGGGCAAAATCAGAAAGGGTAAGGCACAAAATCAGTTATACATAGCAAAGGACACATGTAACTGGAATTCTTTTTCCATATGGTTTACTGCAAAGAGTGTCATCACTCTGAATGCTTTAAAGGCAACATCATCTCCAAAATCAAGTGTGGGCTCTACATATGGCCATACATATGACACCACGCTGTATTAAACACAACCAAAAATAATTTAGTTGATTTGTTTGGCGGGACATGGAAATGAAGAATAAATTTCAATTCATTGTAAAACAATATAAAAATCAATATTTGTAATACAGTCCAATAAGATTTCATCAAGTTTTTTAATCAACCGAATTAAAAAGCAAAGGAAACCAACCACCCACACTCAAGTGTCACTGTGCATTCCAACCAACCAACCACGCTCAAGTGTCACTGTGCATTCTCCAAGGCAGTTTCTTCTCTTTCTTTGTTCGGTGCTTTTATTTTCTATCAATTCAACCAGGAGCAGATTTTCCAATAAAACCAATATTGGCAAGTGTGGCAAACTGAGAGAGGGACGGAACCAAAATTCAAAAGGATTTAGAGCGAATGAGAAATTCTACACTGGAGCAAATTTAGCCACCTATTGGACTGCGTACATGGATGGGCTCAGATATTGAAATGTATTTCGGTTCCTCACATCTATTGATTTCAGTGCGAGTTAGGAGCCTAAATACCTTTGAGGCTCTTGTCCATGTCATCACAGCACCTACCTGGTCAGCAGCAGTTTATGTGCTATGTCACAGTCACAGCGATGTCATAATAGTGCTTGCATAATCTGAACTGGCTATCCTGGACAGGACAGCCTGAGAGGCCAGCTGCCTATCAGTACTGGAGCTCTTTGGAGACAGGACTGGAGGAAGTGTTGAGGAAAGATTAAAACATGAATAAATTTGTGAGTGAGCAGGAGGTAACCGACAGAGGTAAGGGTCAGCATTGTATTCGCTATATCCAGTCTATATTCACACACACATTTAGAAAGCATAGGCATACAGATTAGCTGTAATGTTCTCCATTTGTATGAGCAGAACCTTAGCTGCTGTAAACCAGTGTCCCTCTGTGGACTTCCTTGTAGCTGTGTTGATTTACACCAGTTGAGGAGTTGGCCTACAGCCTCTGGACCTGGAAACTTTCCTGAGAATCTGAGTTTCTAGGGAATGTTATGGGGGAGGTCTTCCTTCTTTTCTCCCAGTTGTTTTATGTTTGTTATGGGTCCTCATTTTGTGTCTTCTGCATCCATGGAGCCAACTCCATCAGAGATAGGGGAAATTAGAACAAAAAAGGCAGAAGGACTTCTCCTCTAGCTGTCTAAATGAAGCTCTGCTAATATCTTAAATGAGGGAGAACAAAGCATGGGGTCACATTTCTTAGCAACACTAGTGCTCCTCATCCCACACAGATGGGCAGAGTAGGTTACAGTTATGATTCCGTTTGCATCTGGGTGTTACAACTGAAGGATGCAATTTGCATAACGGATGGGCAATCACCTAACCTCAAGCAGTCTTTCCTGGGAAGGGGAAATCTTGTTAGTTCCTCCTTCATGCTTGGAATGCTGTTACAATGGAGACAGATAAATACGGCCTTTCAGATTTCTTGTGAAATATTAAGTCTCCTGGAGAATTTCTGCCCAGAGCGAAGAGATACATGGGAGATCAAATCCTGATTTTTTTCATACACCAGCTATTTCATTGTTTCCTCGAGTTTAAGGCCAGAAGGGACCATTAGATCATCTAGTCTGACTTCCTGTATTTCACAGGCCACTAAATTTCACCTAGCAACCCTACACTGAACCCCAAAACTTGTCTTGGACGAAGCCATTTCAGTCTTTAGGAGACAAAACTGTTGTGTGCCATCGGCAGAGGACAGGAGAGACTGAGGTTCCACCAATGCCTGAGGCCCTTGCCGTGGTCGAGAATTGATTAGGTCAGATATACTCAGATTATCCTAGCAGGTGATCAGTGCCCCATCCTGCCATTCAAAGGTCCCTGCCAATCCGAGCAGGGGGAAATTCCTTCCCACCCACAACTCTGGAGATCAGTTGGACCCTGAGCACGTGAGCAGGACAGCTAAGGAAACAGATTCTCTGAACCATCTTAGAGCACTGGTCCACCCTAGCAAGTGTCCCGTCTCCTGCTATGGTCAATCCCTGACGCTTCAGATGAAGGTTGGAGGGACCCATCCCACCCCACCCCACTCACAGCGTACACCTCGCCAATTGTGCATGGGGGTGGGGCGGGGGAATTCCTTTATGACCTCTACAGGCAACTGTACAGGGGGGAGGGATAGCTCAGTGGTTTGAGCATTGGCCTGCTAAACCCAGGGTTGTGAGTTCAATCCTTGAGGGGCCATTTAGGGATCTGGGGCAAAAGTTGGGGATTGGTCCTGCTTTGAGCAGGGGGTCGGACTAGATGACCTCCTGAGGTCCCTTCCAACCCTGATATTCTATGAACTGGATGAACTCCGTTCCATGAGTCTTCTCTGCAAGTATTTCAACTACCATAAAAGAAGATTAAAGGCTTTCTTCAAAACAAGGGGCCTAAAGTTAGGCTTCTAAATTCATACTGAGGTCTCCAACAGTGGCCTGATTTTCAAGAGATACCGAGCCCCAAAAGTTCCCAGCATAGCTAATAGGTACATCTGGGTGCTCAGGATTTTTGAAAATGAGGCCCTGACTAAGCAAAACTCTTAAGCATGTGCTTAACTTTAGCTCTATTTCTTGACTTAGAGTTAAATTATTATTCTGTATGCTATCAAAACTCATCAATTGACAGTAAAGAGGGAAAGGAAGATTATTTTACATGGGGACCTACTTGAAAGGAGCAAATTTGCTTCATTATGATTTCCCCCCAAGCACACTGGGTAGTTCAGCAAACAAACCTGGTCATGAGGAGGAAGGAAGAGGATTTCCAGGATTCCCAGGTCTACTTCTCACAGTGTTTGGGCTCCTGCAGAATCTTTACTGGAGAGTGAATTAAAGAGGCCAGCACCAATTTCTGCTATCAGTGGTAACCAGCCGAATCCTTTTATTTAATTGCAGGTGTTTATAATGAGGTTGTTTCCCTCCTGGCACATATGGATGACCAAAATAAGGACAAAATTGCCCTCAGGATTGCCTTTATAGCCAAGATCAAGCGGGCTATCGTTCTGACAGTTCTGCTTGAGAAACTGCAGAAGGATGAGGTAGGGCAGTTTCATGAAATTACATCCGCTTTCCAGGTGTCCACACCAAATTCTGCCTGACTTCATGGGGGTACAGGGGACTGCACGGGGGTAATTCAGTGTAGAACTTGGCCTGGCGCACCATCAGTAGAATCAGTATTTGCCCTTCTGTCCTCAGGCGTAAACTCATCATGCAAAATGCTGTTCTTACAGATCAGGATGATATAATGCTCTCTAAAGAGAGCATTGTCCTTTTACACACAGTGGAGTACATGGGCTGTAGACAGTAAAAGTACATGATCGGACCAGCAGAAATCTCTTCTAATAATACTTTGCCCTTCTTTAGCATCTTCATCCAAAAATCTCAAAGCACTTCCCTAATACTAATGAATTAAGACTCACAGCACCCTTGTGAGAATGGGAAGCATTATCCCCATTTACGGATGACTTGTGTCACAGGGAATTAAGTAACTTGCTCAACACCACTTAGCAAGTTAGTCAAAGAATGTGAATAAAACCCAAGTGAACTGACTCCCTGCTCTAAATCCCAGCCAACTCTCCTTTATTATGATGACATATTATTGAGATTATAGCATTGAAGGGACCCTTATCTATATATTTTCTACTGGGGGAGTTCTGCAAGAAAAAAAATAAAAATGATGCGTACCATATTTGAGAAGTTCTGCAAAATTCTGCATATTTTGTTTGTCAAAATAATACAATATAATTACACCCGTTAAAATTATTTTTGGTTATTTATTTCAAAATACCTGTCAGCAAGTATGTCTGTATGAATACAGACACCAAAAAGGATTCAGGAAATGTTTTTTGACAAACCAGTTCCTTACTATGCATGTTAATAGAGAACTCTGAGTAATAATTCATTTAAACTCAATGCAGAATCATATTTCTTGCACCCCTTAGGAGCAGTGCAAAGGCTTGGTAGAGTCAGGGGTAATGGAGGAGCTGAGGGAGAGGGAAGTAAATTGCTGAGAAGGAGCCTGGGTGTGAACTTGGAGCTTTGCTGGGTATGGGTGGGAAAAGTATGGAACAGTTTTTTTGGGAGGGGCGGGGAGGAATTGTTAGGCAGCTCCCCCCATGCAGACCCTGTCTGACCCCTAACCTCTCCCATTCAGTAAGGCACATCTGCCCCTGTCTCCATGTGTTCCTGCACACCCATGGGTCCTTGCACCCCCTGTCCACATGTGTCCCTCCACCCCCACTCAGAAACCCACTCCCCCCATCCCCATGTGTGTTAGGGGGATTATTCCTTCACCCACTTACTTCCCTGGTCCTTCTCGCATGAACAGACAGCAACAATACCCGAAGTCCAAAGATGCAAACAATTCGATATTTATTGGGTGAACTTCCAGCAAGCATGATTCCAGTTTCCTTCCTTAGTGTCCCCCTTCCCAGCTCTGACACCACAGAGCCTTACAGCTGTGTCCCTGTTCCCATTCCTGCCTTTAGCCAAACATGATTCCAATTTCCCCACCCCATTCCCTGTTCCCGTTTCCCCCTTTAGCAAAACATGATTCCAATTTCCCCACCCCCATTCCCTGTTCCCATTTCCCCCACCCACACACCCACCCCCTCACCTCCTGATTGACTGCAGACTATCTAGTAAAACTTGACTTCTGCTTAGCTATACCTTAACCAATCCTTTTCCTGAAATTTAACTAACCAATCCTAACATATTGTAACATGATTATTTAACCAATTATATCCCACCACCTTAATTAGTTTACACCCAGCAAAATTAATTATACAGCTGAGAAAAACAATCATAGAACCAGACAGAGATTATACAGACAAACAATGGGGACTACAGTGATAGAACAAATACAGAAATGAGGATTTCACATCCCAGCTAGTGATAAGTGAGTTCTTGCCAGACAGGATGCTATCAAACTAAGTTTCCTTTTACATCTTCTAGGCCCTTCCCTTTCTCTGGAGGCGATAGGCATTATCAGGACAGGATTGTGTTCCTAACAGCCCAATAGCACCTTATTTCAATGTGACTAGTTGGGAATGTGAGGAGGTGACCTGTCACTTCCCAGCTTATGGCTGCCTCGGCTGCTTAGCCAAAGGCCTTAGCCTAAGAACAGGGCCTCACACTGTCACAGTAAGAGAAGAACCTTACACTGGCTGACAGTGATTTTGATTCTTTCTTTTATACCTCTAGAACTAGCCAAGTGATAAGAATACACCTAAATTCTTAGATGATAGGCCTTTACAGACAGGCCTGAACATCTATATCCTAACAATGTGTCCCTGTACCCCCTCCCCCTGTCCCCATGTGTCTCTGTGCCCCCAGCCAACCACCCCCTGTCCTTATGTAACTCTGCACCTCCTCCCCCATCTCTACGGGGCCCTGAACCTCCCTCCTCCTCTAACTCTGTGCCTCCACTCCCATTCAGCCCCTGCCCCAGTCTGTCCTCCCCCACTAGCCCTTATGAGCCCCTGACTGACCCCACCCCAGCATCCCACACTGTCTGTCTCCCCATAGCCCCTGTCTCCTGACCTGGCCTGCTGTGAAGAAGACAGGCTCTCTCTCTTCCTTCGCTGATAGGGAGTTGCTGCTTTGTTCTATTGCCACAGCACCCTTTGGTGGGCAAGAGATGGAACGGCAGCAGCATTTCAGCAGAAGCTTTTTACTGTGCAAAAAAATAAAAATATGCGGGGCTCATTAATTATGCACCTGTGCAGTAGTGCAGAATTGCCCCAGGAGGAATATTCAGACCCCTTTTTTCCATTGATTAATACTTGCATCCGACAAAGTCCATTTCTCTATTAAGGGCCAACACAGAAGGCATTTTAGTTTCCATTAAAGTACTAGGAGGCCAACTGAACTGCTTGTCTTGGCCTCCGACTCCTTTAATTATTTGAATTACTTGATTAATTATAAAAAGAAAAGGAGGATTTGTGGCACCTTAGAGACTAACCAATTTATTTGAGCATAAGCTTTCGTGAGCTACAGCTCACTTCATCGGATGCATTCAGTGGAAAATACAGTGAGGAGATTTATATACACACAGAACATGAAAAAATGGATGTTATCATACTCACTGTAAGGAGAGTGATTAATTATGTTAATTCATTTGATTAATTACTTGAATTATGTAGTGCTTATGTATTGATAAGTTATCAGTGACAATTTTCAATTAAAAAAATCCTCCTTACATTTAAAAATGAATGGAAGGGGCTTCTCCCCAGTGGAGCTGTCTGTTATGATTGCAGTTTGCAGAAGCATGCCTTTTAAAGCAGAACCACTGGAATGTTTAGCCAATCAAGAGATCTGATGCAGACCCTGTCTGACCCCTAACCTCTCCCATTCAGAGATCTGATTGGCTTTGAACATTCCAAAGTGGGCTATGACCTTGGCATGCAGGTCACACAGATGTCTAGACTCACAGGAGACAGAGATGGAAAAGACCTATTGGATCATCCAGTCCATTTCCCTGCTAATGCAGGAGCATTCCCAGCAGCCATTTTCCACTGTTTTGGCCAAACTAATTTGAAAAGCCCCTAAGGACTGAACTTCCGCCTCTTTCCTAGGAAGACTATGTCATAACCTAATAGCCCTGTCTCACAGTTGGGGCATTTTTCCTGTTATCAAAGTCTACATTGAATGTCCTTTTTTAGCTTAATCCCATTACCGCTACTTTTACCGAAATGTATTATCCTAAAAAATTCCTCTCCCTCCTTGGTGTTCACACCCTCCAGGTAGTTGTATGGTATTATCCTCTCTCCCTCAGAGTCATCCCTTGGCCGCATCGGACACAGACAGCTCTTTCCGTCTGTCTGCAGAAGTAGGGGTCTGCTCGGGCCCAATTTTTAAGCCCAACCTGAACTGGCCCCCGGCCCACTCACCTCACCCTGAGAGGGCTGAATCATTTTCCATCCTGGTCCCAACCCTTCCCCCCCAACCGGATCCTGCCGCTGCATCCTGCTCATGGGGCTGGTGCAGCGGCCACTGTGTGCAGCGATGGCTCCATCCTCTGACACGGCCCCTGCTGCGCTGGGTCTGCGCTGCAGAGAGAGAGGGAGACGCTGTGACTCCTCGGCATCCTCGCTCCACAGCGCGTGCAGCGCAGGAAGGAGGTGGTGGCTGGCAGGAACACGCAGTCACGGTTGTGCCAATCCCAGGGGCTAAAGGAGGAGAGCCGACCTGACCCGAGCCCAAGAGGGTCCAGTTGTTTTCTCATCCAACCTGACCCGGATGCCTGTGGTCAGGTCCCCTAGGATTTGGGTCAGGTTGCAGGGCTCTATCCAGAAGTCACTTCTGCCAGCCCCCTGCATTCTTTTTTGCTCTCCCAGGAATGACTTCCCGTTTGTTGATCTCTCTGGGAATGTGGTGCTAGAAAAGGCACTCATCCAGATGCAGTCACAGCTCAGCTGAACAGAGAGGAACTGTTGTCTTCCTGCTTTGTGCCATGATCCCTGTGTGTAAAAGACCCAACCCACATGGCTCTTTGTGGTAGCCATCACACCTTGCATATACCTGTTGACTTTGTTTTCCACTGTCACCCCCAGGGCACTTGTTGCTTCCCACTTGTCTCCCTCCCATTCTGTCAGTTACTTCTACCTCCTTTCCAGAGGTGCTAGCTTGCAGTTTTCTGAAATGAATCTTGTTCTCTCCTCAGGCTTTTAATTGCTCTGTGTCCCGCTTTATTTTTTCTCGGTCCCAACTGATCCTACAACTCCTCCATAGTTAGTCTCATCTGTGAAGTTCTACACTGATGGGCCGCATAAAAGACACCTTCGAGCGTGCTACTGTCAGTGTAAATCTAACGGCTGAGCTCATTGCCCCTGGGAGCGGTTGAGGACTTACTGCAGGAGTTGGGTATTTTATATTCCACATTTACAAATTCTGCCTGGAGTGGCTAGAGCAAGGGCAGGGGGCTCATTTTTATTGTTTGTTCTGAATAAATGAAACTAGAGAAGGGGGCAGTGAAGGGCGCTTCCTCTTGCTCTTTTCTTTCCAGGAAGATTAAACGATGTCAGTTGCTCGGCTGCTTCTGAAGCGCTGCTAAATGCGGTGCTTGTGGAGGGCAGGGCATGTTTTACACCAATTAAGCCACCAATTAGGGCAGGGGCTTATTAGCCAAATTACTGTCTGGTCGTCAAGAAAAACTTTTCCCAATTCTTCTCTTTTATGTTTTCTCCCCAGCAAAACAGAGTAGACATTTACTGTGTCCTGGAGAAAGTCTTACAGCAGGACACCCAGGGCCTAGAGAGACGGCTTCTGGAGAAAATAATAACACTAGCCTCAAACCACATGACAGAGACTCAGGTAAGTTAGTTCTCCTGAGATACCAATCAAAGGATCCAAAGCTTTAACGCATTCAAACTCTCTTTTGGGGGGATAAACTATATACTGAAATGAAAATGTATTCTTCTGTTAGAGGTCCACACCTTCCTCCAGACCAAAGCCCAGGTCCTAGACAGCACTTGTGCACGTGCATAAGATGGGACAACTCACATGCTGAAAGTTACACATGTGCTGAAGTGCTTTGCAGGATCAGGACCTGAGACACATGATCTCAGACCCAGAGACAGGCCTATGGTGTCTTAAGGAGCAAGTCTTTCCCGAAGTCTACTCGGGATTTCATTATTGATACTGATTTTATGTGGAAGGCGCTCTGATACTGTAGCGATAAGTGGCAGTATAAAGCCCCAAGACAGACAGAATCTGAGCTATCTCCAAAAGAAGCAGCACTGGATTTAGAATATAGTTTGCCAGCAGGAAAACCCATGGAAAAATCCCTCTCTTGTTCCAAAGGAAGTCAGCCTCCTTTTGGGGGACAGTTTATTCCAGGAAAGCTCTCGGAATATCTTGAAGCTGCCCTGTCTGTGTCTCACTTACCGCCTCAGGGAAGGGCAGGGAAAATATCATGTGACTATGGTGACCAGTCACCCACCACAAGTAGCTAACAGTGAATAGGCTAACGAAGCAGCTTGCAAGCAACTCAAAGGCTGAAAACTGTTTCGCCAAGTGACTCAAGGAATATTTATGACGAATGACTCTACCCTCAGAAAGTTGGGTTGGTTCATTCACAACTTGTGCACAGAAAGAAGGACTTGACTCATGTAAACAACTCTGGCTAGTGCAACCGGCTTCAGTCACCTCAGTCTCTCTCTTTTGGTTTTTGTTTGTAGGAAGCAAGAAATGAACTAAAAGTGGCAGCTAGCAACACCTTAGTGACTCTGGCACGCTGCTATTTCAATGATGTCATGTATGAGCTGATGTATCGTCTGGAGCTGCCTGAAGAGTTTATTTTCATTACGTTGGGCAACCTGTCATCCGCCTATGGTATGGTCACTTCCCTCTTTTCTTTCAAAGTGATTGTTTTTCATTTAAGGACAGGGGATTATCTCTCTACCTAAAAATGTTACCGCTAAACAGAGCTCTGTTTGAGTGTGTGTGTGTGTGTGTGTGTGTGTGTGTAGAAACACAAGATTAACTGCTGTTGCTAGTTCTGGCCTCCAGATCATGAGCGATCCAGATGGAGGTGCAAGCTCTAACTTATGCCCCTGAGTGAAGTACCTTAAGGATGGGAATGAGTGGAAGATCAGGTCTAGTGGAGCTCTTCTCCACCCCACTTCCCATCCCGCCCCAGTGCCCTCTCCCTTTACTCTGGGAGAGAGTTGGGCATTGGGCACAGCTGTACACTTGTGGAGGATTCCCCTCTTCAGGGTGAATCCCCCACTGGCTTTCAATGGCTGCTTTAAAGCCATTCTGCTCTGCTTACGCAGCGCCAATGGCCTCGGAACCCATAGCATCCTGCCCCACAGTGTTTCTAAGTGTGTTGTCAGAAGGCAGAGAGCAGCTGATTGTCTGTCTTCCTTCTCTTCTGGCCTTTCTCTGCAGCACTTAAGTGTATCCCTTTTGTGGGAGTGATCCTGAACGACATGATCTCCATGTTGGAGTTAGTCAAGGACAGCAGGATGAGACAAGCATTTTGTGGTGGTAAGTGCCAGCACTTCCTGTAGGTGCCCCAAATGGATTTTTAGGGGGTCTTGGTAAAGATTTAAGTGACTGACCAAGTTTGCAAACAGGCCCTGAACTGTGCTCCCTTCCCTGGATTGCACCAGGTGCTGCGTTCCTTGGCTCCCGTGGCACTCAGTGAAGTTGAGAGTGCTCCTTACTTTGCAGGAGGTGCTGAGCATTTGTAAGTTCAGGCCCTTTGTGACTCAAGCATATCGTTTAAAATAAACAGACACAAAGGCTGAAGCTGTCCCTCTGCCAGGAGGCTCCTGGGGGAGGAGGTGAAGGGAGCAGATTTCATTACTGTACATTTAAAAATCCCCTGTTTCCCACTCCTCCACCCATTCTCTCTCCTTAGTTTCTTCATCATCTTCATCTCCTTTCACCCTCTTTCTCTGTCTTCTCTTCTTCTCCACTTCTCTCTTCCTTTGCTTTTCAGGTGATGCTCAGTAAGGGGTTAATCCTGTGCCCTTGAGGGAAATGGGAATTTTGCCATCCACTTCATAGAGAACAGGATTGGGCCCCAATTCGTCTTAGCAAGGACACTAGATACACCTACTTTTAGGGCAAAGTGCTCCCCACTACCTTCAAATCCCAGGAAAGCCAATGGCAGTTAGGGGCACTGAACATCTTTCAGACAAACTGTATCTCAAGATGAAATCATACAGTGGTTCGGGTTGAACAAACAACAACTGCAGAGGACGCGAGTCTTCAAATGATGGTAATTGAAAAAAGATGGAGAGATGTACAAAGAAAAAAGCCTTTTAAGAAACAAGAAATGGAATGGGGGAAAGAGAAATAGCTCCAGATTGACATGGGATTTCAGCATCTAGTCCTGATAGGAGTTGCCATGGAATTGGAGTAAACGATAGGCCTGGGTGTCTTCTCTGAGAAAGCAACTTCTCCTCATTATTACTATGTCCTTTTCACATTGCCTGTCTTCTCTCCTTCCGTGCAGTTCTGGAAAAATGGTCAAGGGCAGTGAATGGATATTTTACGAACTGGGAAAAGTGCTCATTCCCCAGAATGGGTGAATCACAATTCTGCCGTCAAATTCTTCCCTTATATTGTCATGTGACCAGCAACTGGTTGACTTGTGAGGAGCTGGAGGTGAGAATTGCTGGCTTTCTAAACCTTTAGCGGAAATTGTGATGTTACTTTCTGTGTGTCTGGCACTCTTTGTGATGATGGCATTTAATGGTAGGTCCTTTTGGATGGAACAGATTGTCATGTACAACATCGAAAACCCATACGTTTATAATGTCACCACATCATGGAAATTCTGTCTGTACCCAGTGTACATGGAGTCTAGTTTTGTGCACCTAATGTGCAGATGAACCCGGGATAGTGGGCTAAATTAATTCCTGGTCTAAGTCCATTCAGCCCCAGTGGAGTTACAGCAGGGATGAGTTGGCCTAGAATGCATACTAATCTGGGGAAATATTTTACCTGGTCTGGTTGTGAGGTGCATTAGAATATAATCCTGACATCAACCCTACGAGTCCTGGTTCTTTACCAGGAAATATTGGGATAGGACCGTTCCGACAGTGGAACAAGGGAAATTGCACTCATTAGAAGTAGAAAAGGTGTGCCTATTGGAAGATATTGAATGAATTCGTAGGAACATAAATTCTGTGTCTCATCTATGCAGCTCAAGCAGGCCATCATCAAAGCCCTTGGTCCCATGATGGGCATCCTGCTACACAAAAAGGAGCCGCAAAATCCCATATTTAAAGAGATCTCATGGCTCCTTGAGCAATATAAGGAGGAAATTGATGTTTTTCACGTCACCAAGGTGAGGTACCACTCATTAAGGTAACTGTCTCTGTGTGTGCATGTGTGAACTGCAGGAGGAATTTGCTGCCAGTGGGGTTTCCTGGTCTAGATAGTGACTTGTTAGATAATAAATATGCACACAAGTTCTGGGTTTATACACATGGTGACCCAGGCAACAAGATTTGTAGGTAACTGCCTCTGATGAAAAGCATCCTCTGTTTCCTGGGGGGGAGGAGGAGGAGGAGGAGGAGGAGCTAAAAAACAAAACACCTGCACAACAAGATACTCCCTCCTTGTGATTTCCCAAAACATCCTGTCAACTCTGTGTCTCTCTTTTAGATCATAAGCTCCTCAGAGCAGGGGCTACCATATGTTGTCTCTGGTCGGTACCCAGCCAACTGTCAAGGGTTGAAAATTAATAATAAGGAGGCTTGAGGGTCATTGCTTTGCACTGCATAACTCGATAGATATAAAATCATTGCCCGTCTGTTTCATCTACCGTTCTTTGCAGTGTTGTTGTAGCCAATTTGGTCCAAGATATTGGAGCGACAAGGTGGGTGTGATAATCTAATTGAAGATATTGTCTCACTCACCTTGTCTCTCTATTTCATCCCCCCTCAGTACCACATGAGCGAGAAGTAAGGGGCCATATTCTGTCTTCAGTGGGGCTACACAGTTGTAAAGGAAGTCATGAGACAGCTCTAACTTCTTGGTAGTGATATTTACTCACCGTCTATGTTGGTTGAAGCTTTCTAGTACAGAGTATGTGGTCACTTTGGGGGTTGAAATACCCATGATTTGGAGGGAACCAATGCATCATGGACTTGTTTGATAGCATCAGGGCACTACGCAACTGTGTAAACATAGTAAAGTATGTAGATGGCATCCGAGACATTCGGGAAGCTTCAAGCAGCAAAGGAGAAAAGTGTGTTAGATGCAGGAAGGAATTAGATTTTCACCTTTTTTTTAATCAATAACCTGGCAGAGGACATAAAATCATCACTGATAAAGTTGGCAGATGAGATAAAAATGGGGGAGTGGTAAATAATGGAGAGGACAGCTCACGGATTCAGAGTGATCTAGATCACTTAGCAAACGGGGCGCAAAGAAACAATATGCCTTTAAATACGGCTGAATGTAAATGTATGCGTCTAGGCACAAGGGATTTAGGCCAGACATACATGATGGGGGATGCTGTCCTGGGAAGCAGTGACTCTGAAAAAGATTTTGGGGGTCATGGGGCATAATCAGCTGAACATGAACTCATGCTGTGGCCAAAAAAGCGAAAGCTGGGATGCATAAAAAGGGGAATCTCAAGGAGGAGCACAGTGGTTATTTTACCTCTAAGTCTGGCACTTGTCTGACGACTGTTGGAATCCTGTGTCCAGTTCTAGTGCCCACAATTCAAAAAGGGTGTTGATAAATTGAGAGAAGGGCCACAGTGATGAAAGGATTAGAAACTATGCCTTACAGAGGGAGAATCAAGGAAGTCAATCTATTTAGTTTAATACACAGAAAGTAAAAGGGTGTGTGATGGGGTTTACCTACCCCGCCTTGGTTCAGCAGGGGTTAATCATGCTTTGTGGGCCGAGGAGGCCATGCCCCCTCATCTCTGCTGGGCATGCTTCAGCTGGACCCAGGATACAAAAGAGAGCCGCTCAGCTCAGGCTGGGATGGCTGCCGAAGGGAGCGGAGGCGCATTGCAGGCTCCTGCAGAGAGACTGCCAGTGCTCCAGGATTCAGAGGCCAGCCGGACTGTGGCTGCAGCTGACCCCCAGCCACCCAATGCCAGAGATGGAGGAGAGACCCCAGAATCCCTGAGACTCCCAGCTGCGGAAGAACGGGTGGGAAGCAGCCTAGGTGGACGAAGCATTGATCCAGTTGAGGTAGCGGGCTTGACTCAGCATGCTTTGGAAGGATCCCCGCTGAGTTGGTGGCAGATACCCCTGCGCCCTGGGCTGGGACCCTGTGGAATAGGTAGGACCCAGTGGAGAAGGGCTCACCACTAGGCAACACTTCCCTGCCGCAAAAGGTGGTTCTATCGACTCTGGCCACTAGGCCGCATTGCCCTGCAGCCAAGGGTGGGTCTAGTGACTTTGACCACTAGGCCGCACTGCCATCCCTAGGAGGGCAGCCCAAGTGACTCAGGCTGTTGGGCCGCGGACCCTCACCCAAGGGCTGCTGCACTGATCCCGACCATTAGGCGATGTTGCCCTAGGAGCCCAGACTGCTGTGGTGGCTAGGGAGACTAGGCCAGTTGGGCCGCTCCAGATCTACTTCAATTCCTCCTCAACCTGATACCACCCTGACGGGGTGGACCTATCCTGTGACAGGGTGACTTAATTACAGTCTATAATATCTTACATGAGGGACTCCTATTATCTAATGGGCTCTTCCGTCTAGCAGAGAAAGGTGTCACTTGATCCAATGGCTAGAAACTGAAGCTAGACACTTTCAGACTGGAAATACAGTGTACATTTTTAATGGTGAGATAATTAACCATTAGAGCCATTTATCAAGGGCCGAGGCGGATTCTGACGATTTTTCAATCAGGATTGGTATGTTTTTCTAAAAGCTCTGCTCTGGGAATTATTCTGGGCAAGGTCTATGGCCTGTGTCATACCGACCGGAGGTCAGACTAGATGATGGCAAGAATCCGGTCCGGCTTTGGAATCTAGGAATCCCCTGAATCTGCTTCAGTCACTACATATGGCTCCTTTGTGTGCCCACCATCTGACTTTCGCCCTCTGTTGCAGAGTCTGAGCCAGCTCTTGGAGGTCTCTGGTGAATATAAGATCCCTCTACCTAAAGGGACGTTTCAAGCCATCTGCAGTGCTCTGCACAACCAGGTGAGGGGTGGTTTTGCTTGGATCCCTTGAGCTTAGGCACAGCAGATCTGAAGCATATTAACACTGAAAAATCGATGGAATGATCGTGCAGAGCCTGGGGACCTCCTCATGCCTTACTGATTTCTGCAGGCTCAAGAGTAAGCAGGGAGCGCTCTCATTTTCTTAGCTACTATCCAGCTCAGTTTGTAAAGCAATTTCACCATAAGCCGATTACCAGGGGGAGTCAGAGTTGTAAAGTGAAAACTGTGGCTGTGTCTTGATTAGGTCAGCTCTGCTGCTCAGAACACTTTAGCTTCTCTTATCTAATGTAGTGGTCATTGTCTTTGAGTCTTGCTGTGCGTGCAGGACCATCTCCCTGGGGTTCAGACCTCTAGTTGGACAAGCAGGAAGTGGAAGCTTAGAAACTAATTGAACATTTTTCTTTTCCATTGCTTCTGATTAGTTTTTCTTTGACCATTTCCCTTCTTCCCACAGATCTGTTCTCCAGCTAAGCAGCTCAGCATAGAAAACCACAAAGAGCTCTTCCATTGTGTACTTCTGCTAGGTAAGGGGAAGAAACTCTGAGTTACACAGTGGTTTCTTTGTAACTTCCTTACCTTTGTGAGGTACGGTAAGAAGAAGAGTTCTGCAGACAGTGAGGATGTGATTTCTTCCCTTGCAGCCCGTTCTTCTCCTGATGACCTGCTGGCATTCCTACACGAGCAGCTGGAGATTGAGCATGAGGCCGTTCGTGTGGCGTCTTTAGAGCTCCTGAGAGCTATTGTTGGGGCTGACTGTAAGTAACACAGGAGCAACTGTGCCAGCTGCCCTCTTGGCCGACATGCTGAGGGTTGAGTTGAGGACATCCAGAGCTAAAAGCTTGAGCTACTAGAGATTGAGCTAAAGAACCAAGGCTCTGTAGGCACGGCAGGGCTGCAACAGACTCATCACCTCTGCACCTGGGGCACAGAGGCTCTAGAACACACAGTCACCAGTGGTTTGGAGATCCACTAAGGGACCAAATGCTGCCCTAAGTTACCCCCATATGGCCCCATATGGAAATCAACAGGTTCAACTAAGTGCTGAATGTAGCCCAAGATATTTGTCAAGGTCTTTTTCAACTTCCAATATAGAAGTTAACTTGGGGCTAATGCATGATAACAATAATCAGATAAAAATAGAATACTCCTGACTCGAGAATCCTAAGTATTATACACTCTAGACTAGATTCTGAGTCCTGTTATGCCAGTGTAAACACAGATTAACTTCAGTCTCCTCAGTCTATCAAACTCCTTTATAATATTTCCATCATGGTAGTAGGATGGCACTATTTAGAGAAATGGAATTACTTTAGATTTACACTGGTGCAACTGAGACCAGAATCTGGTCCTACATTTTCCCCGCTGATTCTGTAGAGGAGAGAAGCTTGGTACTATTCTTAACTAGGGCCCTTTGAAATCCAGGATTAATTCCAGTGTGGAAAGTGAGTGTGTGTGGAACAAAGAAGTACTGTACACCTCTCCTTATCTTTCAGTGCCTGAGACAAGAGGTAAAAAGCTTCTGATTGTGAAGGCAGTGAAATCCACTCTCAGTGATCAGAATGCTACGGTAAGATTGTGTGTGGAACAGTGAACTATTTCAATTTTTTCAGTGTTATGGGATGAATGGATATCTGGGTGGAGCTTTCATTCCGATCCAGATGAGAGACTGCAGAATAGAGAAGGCATGTCATTCTCCTGCCGGTGTTAAATGTATCCATGTTTCTAATCCAAGGAGACAAAATCAAAAGCATAAGGACTCTCATATCATATCCTAGCTCCTATTTCAGGCAGAAGGGCTAACAAGAAGTGCTGTGTGTAATCTCTACCCTTGCAGGTGAGGAAGGCAGCTCTTCATTTCATCAGGATGCTGCTCAGTTCAGGAAGTGTGGAGAATTGTGCAGCATGGGATCTGGTAGCATATGTTTTCAGCGAGTTCAGTGTGTCCACCAGCAAACTGGTAAGGAGAGTTCTTATCACTCAGGACTCGGTCCTACCATTCTTGCATGCTGATTGCTCCCCTTGACTTCAGTGGGAGTTTTGACTCCAGGACAGCTGGACTGAATGAATAGAGCCAGAATCGGATCCGTGATATTGGTGTAAAGTCAAGGTAACTCCACTGACTTTAGTGGTGTTACTCTGGATTTATGCTAGTGTAACAGAGACCAGAATCTCACACTGGGTATTTCCATCTAACAGAGTTATCTGTGCTGCTCCAACCTCTGATGAGTCATTGACCAGTCAGTAAACACCATTCTTCAGTGCAATGTTCTTGTACAAGGAAGCACATCTTTTTGTTTCAAATAGACTCTCCAAAAAACAGAACGATGCCCCGTTCTGTGGCTGTCACAGCAGACCTAAACTATCAGCAAAACACTCAGTTATGCAGGCTGCATCACAGACTGTCTCAGGAGCCTGGACAAGCTTGCTGCATCTTTCGCTCACTACATGCTCGACTCTACATGTACTAGTTTAAAAATATCTTCAATCCGCATTTCTATCCATGGACACAGCCCCGGGCTCCAGACACTTTGTGCTCCATGACTGAATCCATGATATGTATGAACATAAAGAGTTCAACTTGACAGTAAGTTGTTGAAGATCTTAGCTCTGCCTGGCCCCTTTTCTACAAAGCTGGAGCTTGTGGCAACACACACACACACACACACACACACACACACACACACACACATCTTAAAGAAGGCTGCTTTTTCTCATCAGGCCAGTTTTGGTCTCCTTTAAACTGAAATCAGTAGAGAATTAGGCCCACTGATAGAATCACACTCACTACACACAGAATGACCAAGCTGGTTGGGGCATCAGAAGAAAGAGATTGGATCCCCCTGGTTCTGCATATTTGTTTCCCCTGGGCAGAATCGGAATGTTTTTCCTCAGAGATCAAAAGATGAAACAGTTTTTCAAATTTTAAAAAATTGAACACTGTTGGGGGAACTCTTTTGTGTTCAGTGAATCATTCCCTTCATTTTAGGGTTTTCCTAAGCCTGGGATCTGACCCGCCAGTTCGGAGTTTCTATTATTCTCTTCCCTTCAGACGTTTGTGCACTTCCAGTGCCGTAGAAAAGCAGGCACAGGTCAATGCTCAAGATGGCTTTGTAAGAGAAGGACACTGGTTCTATTGCCAGTGTCTTACTACTAGCGAATAAGTTCTATGTAGCTATCTCACAGCAGGGAACAACACTTCTCGCCCAGAGTGTTGAGGAAGAAAGCACGATCCAAACCCTGTGCATTGACATCCTGCAATGTCTGGACACCTCAGTCAATGGAATGACCCAAGTAAGTGACCTGTTGCTACTGCTTCTTGAAATAGGGACCTTCTTCCTTACGTTCCTTGTACCCCTCCACAAGGAAGCTTTCTGAAAGTCAGCATAATGGAGGATCAGCATGTCAAATTCATGCCAGGGATGATGTGACCCCTTCATCATGGAGTAAGCGGTTCACATTAGAGAAAAGATATAAAGCAACTTAACTGGAAGGAATCATGTTGCAGAGATCGTCTCTTAATTCTTTCCACTGTCTGAGTGCGACTTCCCCTTAGATCCCCCATGAATACTTCTGAAATGTAGAGTTGATGATCCTGGATTTGAAGAGATATTAGGGCTGGGACTGTGCCTTATATAGGTCTGTCAAGTTCTGGATAAGCTTATGGTACTATTGAAATATCTCCATAATGCTCTAATGCTGGGAAAGAGGATTCATCTCTGGGTGAGAGCCCAATTGCTCACCAAACAAGATAGTGTCTGTAAAAGACAGAGTGAGGGGGCACCGGAGAGGTAGAGTGAGCTAATGGGGAGAGAGAGATGAGGTGATAGGTTAGGGAAGGGTCCGTGGTGAATCAAAGGAGAAGCCACATGACAGGGAGGGATTCAGACAGCAGGATACTGGAGGTCGGGGAACGGAAATAGCTCCGTACTGAACAGTCTCGCTCTTCTCTGCAGGTGTTATGGCCAAGGCTGCTGGAGTATGTGGTGCCAGCTCAGTACACGGGTACTTTGAAGCCTCTCTGCAGATGCCTGAGGGAACTGGCTGAGAAAAAGCAGCAGGAAGGAGAAGCAGCTGCTTGCCTCGACTACAGTGGACGAGGTTTATAACAGAAACTCTTTCATTTCTTCTCTCCAGGCACTATGAAATGAACAGGTTCAGTCTGCTCCAGTTCTCTCATCTGTGATCAGGAGGCTCAAATGAATGAGGGATGGTCTTGTGATTACAACACGGCCATGGGAGGGAGCTAGGAAATGTGGGTTCTGTTCCCAGCTCGCCACCAAAATTCTGATGTGACCTTGGGGAAATCACTTGATCTTTCTCTCTCAGCTTCCCCACTTGTGAAATGAAGGAGTAATTCATGCCAAGCTCACAGAGGTGCTGTGAGGTGGAATTCATACATGTTTGCAGAGCATTTTGAGATGCTCAGACTGAAAGCACTATGGAAATGCAAATTATTATCAGCTGTATTCCACATTGGTGGGCATGTTGGAAATGGATAGGTGAAGAACATCAGCAGGACTCTCTGCAAAGCCTGGCATAATTAACGCTATTCTGTTTCTTTCCCTAGTGCAACTCCCTACACCCCAGGGGCTGCTGGCGCGACTCCTGGTGAGTAGATCATGAGAACAGGTTTTCTGTGGAATGGGACAGTTAACTATACAAATTGGTTTTGTAGCTAGATGCTTGACTTAGGCTGAGGAATGTGTATGATTGGCTCTCTCTCTCTCCGGCCTCTCCTGAGACACACTGTTCTGCATCCTCCTACTAGCTAGAATGCTTTCTTCTTCAGGAAGGCACTGCAGTAGAAGCAACAACTCTATTGGATGGTCTCCACAATGAGAGTCTCTGAACTATTCCCTCCCTCAGGAACAAACGGGTATTGTGCCGACAAAACTTAGCCTGTTTTTTCTCTTTCATTGACAGGTAGTAGCCTCATCCCCTTATGAAAGAGAAGGACACGGATGTGCTGCCTTGCAGTTACTAAAGGCCCTGCACCAAACTATCCATGCAGCAGTGGGTGAGATGTGGGGAGTAAAGATCCCATCTCTGCTGCAGTACATTGAAGGTAAAGTGCTAGTTAGGAGGAGTGTGGTCCATGGAGAATAGAAGGGAAGCCAGAAAATGCAGCTTCGTATTGACGTGTGTTGTGCCATTCCTGTTGCAGTACGTGGGAACAGTGGGGAATTGAAATGGGGCTTCTAGGCCCACACTTTTCCTTCATCTGGATATCTGTGAACCACTGAGGCCAATTCAAACAGGGCAGAATCAGGCCAGGAAGGTTTCAGCTGAATGGAAATTTCACAGCAGTTTCCCCCACACCTTTGCTAGGTTATTTTTTGGGAAGGTCAATATGCATGAAGCTGGAGGTTAGTGGAAGATTTTGGGGTTACATATAGAGTCTGATTTTGCAAACGGACTTTTTCTGAAAATTAAACCCCATGTTTACTTTCAAGGGGGATTCAATTAAAAAACCCAGAGTTTGTCTTTCTGTAAGGAAACCTGAGCCATAAAAGCTAGGCTGGCCAAGTGGGTGCCCTAGGGAGAATCTAGGTATTGTGGGCCTAATAATGTCTTTCACCAATTTTACAGTGGTATGAATCTATTGACGTCCATGGAAAAAACCCGTCAGTCAGCGTAGGCTGCGTCTACATGGTGGCGTTATGCCAGCAGAGCTCCAATGACACTAGCTGCGGCTGTCTAGTCTCTGTGGAGCAGGACAGACCCTAAGTGCAGCACAAGCCCGATATGTTTCTCATGAACTTCGAACCCCACAATGGACAAGTGGGTTTGATATTCCGAAAAAGATTTAAAAAAATGAGCTGTATCTTCCCTCCTTGCTGTGGCTGTACAGAGTCCCCAGCGCTACATTGCGCCGACATTAAAGAAGGCTAGGTTAGAGCTGGACACTCAGAAACAGGGCCAGATTCTCAGCTGATGTAAATCAGTATAATTCCATTGACTTCAGTGAAGCTACACCAATTTACATCCAGTTCGGATCAAGTCCAGAATCTCTGATTCTGCAGGAAAAGTTTGTATTCCTATTAAACCCAGTCTTCTGATGTGCTGAACAGTTTTGTGAGGTGCTCAGCACCCTCAGCTCCCATTCAAGTCAAGAGGAATTGGGAGTGCTCAGCATCTCACTCCTGGTGGGTTGACGGACCCTGAATAAAAATGCCAGCAGGGTACGTAACATCTGACGAAGTGAGCTGTAGCTCACGAAAGCTTACGCTCAAATAAATTTCTTAGTCTCTAAGGTGCCACAAGTCCTCCTTTTCTTTTTGCGGATACAGGCTGACACGGCTGCTACTCTGAAACAGGACATTTTCTGTTGGTCCAACAAAGAACGTTGGCGCAGGTCCCTGTGACGGCGCAACGACTCACCCCTGCAGCGCCTCCTGCTGGCCATCTGGGAATTAGCTCTTTCCAGCACAGAGCACCCTCTGCAGGCCCATGTCCCTCTCAGACCCCGGTGCCCTTTTTACCCAGGGTGCTGCCCCCTGGCAGTACCCCCTCAGTCTCTATGGGTCTCCCTTCTCTGGGGAACGCCCAACCCTCTAATCCCCACCTTGCCTCAGTCTGGGCTACTGCCCATCATCATCATCATCATCAAGCCCCTGCACCTTGGGGCAGATTGCAGTGTAAGAGCCAGTCACCACAGGCAAGGGGGTTTGGGTCTGCTGCCTTTCCCTGCAACCCAGTACCCCTGTGGGCCTTGGACCAGGCCCGATAGCCTGGGGAGTTGCCAGCCTAGAGCTTCCCTGCTCCTCTGGTCTTTCCCCAGCCCGCCCTCATTCCCAGTACCCTTTCTGCAGGCAGGCCCTGCTCCCTTCAAAACTAGAGAGAAAGACCTTCTCCTACTGGCCCACGGCCCTGATTACCCTGGCTACAGCTGTGGCTGCTTTCCCTGTCAGCCCAGCTGTTGTTAATCCCTTTCCTAGATTCATAGATAGCAAGGTCAGAAGGGACCATTATGATCATCTAGTCCGACCTCCTGCACAACGCAGGCCACAGAATCTCACCCACCCACTCCTGCGAAAAACCTCTCACCTCTTTCCCTCCTACAGCCCTCGCCCAGGGCTGTTTTAAGCCCCTCAGGACAGGAGCGGGGTGACTCTCCCAGAACCCAATAGGTACAGTCCCATTTTGCCTTGAAAGCCCAGGTATGTTACAGCTTGGCAGACCAGGAGTTTTAGAAGGACTCATTGCAAAGGAGATACCTGGGATGACTCTTCTTGCTAATCTAGGTGACATTATTGTTTTGCCTCCTGCTTTATAGGAAACACAGAGAATTCCCTGGACCATGCACGGTGGGAGCACATGCTGCTTCAGGTAGAGGATGGCTTTCAGATGTATTGTCACAGTCCTCCCTTCCCCCTCCAAATGTATCAGCTGGGGAAAAAAATAATGATAAATTATTCATTATAAGCAGAGTTGGTCAAACCATTTCATTTGCAACTTTTGTTCAATTAAAAATGGCCTTTTTATTTTCATGGGACATTTTCAAATTTTTCAGGGTTCTTTTTTTTTTAAACACAAAAAAAAACCCCAAAACAAAACAAAATAAGCCCAACCCAAATAGAAAATGTTTAGTTTTTTGAAACTGAAGCTGATTTTTGGGGGTTTTTTTTCCCAGTTGCTTTGCTGTTTGTCTCCTTCCCCCCTCCCCCGCCCTTTTCAATCACAAAGTGGAAGAGGGGGGAAAAAGCACGGGGACGAGGGATAAAGGGAAGGAAATGGGGAAAACAAAGAATTGAATAATGGTCATTTTTGATTTTGAAAAGCAAAATATTTTTGTGTTTTCACTTTTCATTTGTATGTTGAAAAATCAAGAAAACAAAAAAATCCCACTTGTTTTATGAAATGGACTTACTATTGTTCAACCAGCTCTAGTTATAAATCCCTCTGTATTACCCCTGGGAACAACACAAAACTTAACCAGAAATCCAATATGCTAATGGTGCTAATGCATGACTGGGGGACGTCTAAAGGATTTTTTTTTCTATTTGCCACTCAAAAGAAAACTTGCTCTGAGAAACCCAAAAAGGAAAAGAGACAAGACAAGGTTTGGTGTCTGTATCTCATGGAGAAGCCTTTGTGGTCAGAAAGAGCTCTTTACAGCCTCATGTAAATCCAGACAAGGAAGATCTTTATGGCGAGGGCTGAAAATGAAAGGAAAGGACCTAGTGACAAAGAAGCCCCAGAAGGTTTGGAGTTCCATTTGGGGTTGGATTACACTCTAGAATTTCCCATTCCAGATCCAGCCTCATTTGAAATTCTTTGGGCTCAAAAATCAACTAAGATTAGGTTCTCTTGTGAGGCTTCTGATATTTCCTGGCTGCTGTTCAAAAGTCGGGCCTGAAACAGCAAAGTGCTGAGAGTTACTAACCTCTGGCTGACTTCAATGGGAGTTGAGGGTGTGACCCCGGGTCCTTTGGGTACCCACTGACAGAGGCCACAGGAGTGCATAGGGTTCCCAGGATTCCCTGGATCTGATCTCTATATCATCAAAGGGTGTCATGTAAAGCCTTTCCTGGATGCCTGTGCCACACGGCATAATCCTCATAATCATTGCACAGTGACTGGATGGATAATATCTAAGGCGTTATGGTTGTCTACTGAAATTGATGCTTTGAAGGTCTGTGAGTTGGGGCTGGTCACCAGAAGGCGATAAAGAAGTTTCTTTCAGGCAGAAGATGCTTAGCTGCTTGAATGTATGTAGACTGTATGTAATGTAGATGTAATGTAATGTAATGTATGTAGACTAATTACTCAGTATGTAGACTGAGTAATTATTCCCAGTGGATGCTAATCAATAGAGCAAAATTCTAATCAAGTGATTGCAAAGTCTCCAGAGGAGATTCGAGACAAGAAAAACAAACAAACAATAGGGGGTACCCTGTTTACAAGCGAACAATGGATGCTTGGAACTATATCTGGAGGTCCAGAGGTATCCTGCACCAGGTATCCTTCACCTATTGGACAAATTGCCAAGTGGCTTGTCTTATGAATGGAGGATCACATTTGGTCTGGGTGTTTCCTGCTGGGAGAGAGATCTGGGGGAGCTATCCCTTGTGAGACAGGGGACTGTTTGGTTCTTTAAGTTGAAGCTCTAGAAGTGTGTTAGGATTTTATTTTTATGTAACCATTTGTTTCCATTAATTTTTCTTGCTGCTTCTCAAATCTCTGATCTTGGTGAATTAAACTCTACTTGTTTTCACTGTCAATGTATCGAAGTGTGTGAAATGGAGCGGTGATGCTGAGGTGAAACTGGTAAGGTGGTGTGTAGCAAACCTCTGAATTCTGTGAGTGTCCAGTGGAACAGGGGCTGGACATTCTGGGGATGCCCAGAGGGCTGGGCGGGTGGAGTGTACCGATTGCTTATCTGTAGAAGGACAGTGGAGCCTGGATGGGGTGAGAAGGGTGTGCTTGTGTTTCCTGTGACTGGCAGAGTCAGGAGCTGACACTTGGCAGGCACAGAGAAGGCTTCCTCGTGCTAAGGGCAGGTGGTAGTGAGGTCCCTCACAACCCTGGGTACCCTCGGGAGGTGTCATAAAGGGTCCATAGCACTTCAGAGAAGGTGCCTGGTCCTTCGTAGTCCAGGGCCCTTTGTTCAAAGTTGACTAGACCCATCGTCCATCCACTCGAAAATCATTCCTCAATGGTCAGATGTCTTGGCTCCATCTCATTCTCCAATTCATTGTCCATCTGGGTTTGGGGACTGAGAGGAATCCTCAGGCAAAGGTTCAAGAACAAGAGGCAGAGGAAGTCTGGATTGTCGATGTTTATAGTTCTCAATAGGGAAATAATCTTCCCATGACACCTGAATATTGGAAAGTTTACAACAGAACAAGGAAACAAAAACCAACCAACCAACCAAAACCCCAAACCCCACAACAACCCCCACATTTTTGCAATTAACCATCTGCTTTAACTCTGGTTTTACACTCAGTTCCTAAGAACATCTCTGGAGATGATAGACGACAGTGCCTGGAGCAGCCATATATCCCTTGAGTTGAGCTGGCAGATGGGTGGCTATGCCAGCCCCTCCAAAGAGAAGGTTTGTTCTCTGTTAAGGTTTAGTTTCTAGTTACTTTCCCCTGAAATTCTGATTGGAGGGCTGCATAAGGCTTCTCTCAAGGCTTCATTATTTGATATTTTATTCTGCGTATAAAATGTGTTTGTACTTCTTCCCTGCTCTCTTGCCCCCCTGCCCTTCCAATATTTGCTTGGACAGGCTGCTTCTCTGTACTGCATTGTTGGTTCTCTGGCTGGGCTAGACGATGGGATGTTTCTGCAGGCTGAGTGCTTGGACTTGGCTATCTTGTTCCTTCCTGAGTGTTGCTGAGCTGGGTCTGTACTGACAGGCACGTTGTGTTCCTGATATCCCAGGGCTGGTCTCTTTCTTTCAGAGTTTCCTGTATAAGGCGCTAGGAACGTCCTTAGCAGCTTGTCAGGACCTGGTCCATGTTAAATCACAGATTCATACACTTCTGACGACAGCAGATTATATGGAAGCCCCTGAGAGACAGGTGAGGCCTCTGTCCCTCTCCCCATTTTACCAAGTAATCCCTGAATGCTCCCTGTGGGGCTCAGCTCTGAGTTGGCCTGGGACAGATGCCATTTTGCTTCCTATCCTCTTGATTGCTATTTCACTCAGCGCCCGCTCCCCATGTGTCTCAGGCCTGATTGGCACTTTACACCACTTTGGGTGAAAGGAATGGACTCGTGGGATCTATCAGACACCTGGTTCGATCCTAACCTGTATTTTTCTTGGGTGACAGGGAGTCGTTTCCATCCTCGCAGTCTGTGCTGAGAGCCACTTGGACCTCACCTTGAAGGCACTTCAGGAGTTTGGGGCTGCAATGAGCCAGGTTAAGATTTCTGGGTTCGTCAGCCGCCTGAAGGTAAAGGAGCCAGGGGGTTCTCTCAAACTTCCTCTCCCTCTAAAGCAGGGGCAGCAGCCCCGCGGTAGTGTCTGCTCCGGTCAGCTAGCATTGTCCCCCAATGTATGCGTTCTACGTGATGCCTGCCGTTAAGCAGAGAGGAGCACAATGTGGAGCTGGGGTTCTCTCAAATGATTTTTATGGTCTGATGTCTCATGGCTTGAGCGCCCCTCCCATGCACAATGTGTGGGAACTACATCAGTTGCTTGCATGGAAAAGCATTGAAGGTATTTTTAGCTGTTTTTTATTCCAGGTTAGTAGCTGGAAATGAGGAGGTGTTGCAAGCAGCATGTGGCTTATCAACCCGCTTTAGGTAGACCACCAGTGGTCTACGGATGACAATTAGGGAACCTCTGATTTAGAGCAGTGGTTCTCAACCTTTCCAGATTAGTGTCCCCCTTTCAGGAGTCTGATTTGTCTTGTGTACCCCAAATTTCACCTCACTTAAAAACTACTTGCTTACAAAATCAGGCATAAAATTATAAAAGTGTCCTAGCACATTATTCCTGAAAAAAAGACTGCCTATTTTCCCATTTTTGCCCTAGAATTAGAAAATAAATCAACTGGAATCTAAATATTGTACCTGCATTTCAGTGGGCAGTATATAGAGTAGTCTAAAGAAGCCATTGTATGAAATTTGAGTTAGTAACTTTGCAAGTGCTTTCTTTGTCGTCTGCTGTAAAACTAGGCAAATATCTAGATGAGTTGATATACCCCCTGGAAGACCCCTGCAGACCCTCAGGGGTACAGAAGTCCCCCTGGTTGAACACCACTGATCTAGAGGATAGCGCAGGAGACTAGGCCTCTGGGCTCCCATTGCTGGCTCGGCCATTTACTCACTGTGCAGCCTTAGGCAAGACATTTAGCGCCTGATCTTGTACCCACCAGTGTCAATGACTAAGCTCCCGTGTACTCCACTGCTGTCGGTTCAGCCTTTTCGGCTCTCTAGGTCAGAGTTACCCAGTGGGAATGATGGCGACGGGGCGGCGAGTTCTATGGGCTCATGGTGCCCGGGCTCCAGCAGTATTCAAGGCTCGGGGGCCCAGCTCCACCAATGTTTGATTCATTCCAAGGCCAAATGAATCAGAAGAACTTGTCTCTAGTGACGTTTCCTATTGTCTAGGACTACCAGCATGGGACAAGAGGCAAGACTCACCGCACCCTGATGCTGACATACAGCAACGTGGCTGTCCATGCTCCAAAAGAGCAGCTTCTCTCCCGAGTAGAGGCAGACATCACAAGGAACATCATTCACCATTACAGAACCAGTTGTCAGGTAAGAGCTTTTGCGTGACAACTGTGAGGGGCATTACCCTGAAGTTATAGCATTGCCTCTGAGTTTATAGAGAGAGGGCTTGTATTTTCTAAAACTCTCCTTTGAGCAATAATTTGTCACATAACTGAAATTTAAAACTGTAATGGATGGAGCGTGAGCTGTCACATGTTGTATCACTTTTGATGCTCTTCTTTGTGTTTTCTCTATTTTTTCTATATTCTTCTGAAATTCTGTCGAGCACAGCTACACAGTAATTCAGACACAGTCACACTCAGGCTATTCAGAATAACACTCTAACTCCCCTAATATGTATGTGTATCTAGCTCTATCTTTTGCTAACCAAGAGAGAATGGTGCTAACTTGTATTTAGTTTCTTTGCTGTCACTCTGTTTCTTGGACTCACTACTTCCCTTACCTCTTCTCTGTCGTCTTGTTTGTCTGTGTGCTCGTTATTTCTGTTCCCTAGGTGTCTGACTGCTGGTACTGACTCTCCTCTCAGTGCAACCTCGCCACATCACTTTGCCATTCAATTCTGTCCTGTCTAAGTGAGAATCTCATTTAGCCTTTGTCAAAAAAGTTGATCACAGTTGAACCAAACGGATATCTTCCAGAAGTTCACAAATGCAAATATTCCGTAGGATGGCCCCTGATCTTGACCTCTGCAAAACACCCCCTCTGAATACATTTCCTGCCTTTTGGAAGATTTAACGATCATGATTTCTCTCTGCTCCATATTCACCAGCCAGGCCATTTTGAGGATGTGTGTTATGTGGGACTATAGACATTGCTAATAGCTGTTTTGCATTTCGTTTTTCAGGTGCTGGGCATCGCTCTTACAAACAAGGTAAATTCTAAATAATCTGCCCTCAGCTCTTGCCTTTTCTATCCACAAGTTGCTTGTTTAAATTGCATAGAGCTTGATTTCCTTGCTACATCAAGCAGGAGTCCTGGCTGCTCTGGTGTAAGTGGCCCTGGATTTCTTTCATGAACCTGGGTTTTCTCTTCTTCTGAGGTGGGTGCAGAGCCAGGGTCCTCTGCCTTCTGGAGTCTGTGGACACCTCTCTCCTCTCCTGAGGCTAGATTTAATTCCTGATCTTTATCTTCTGGACTCTGGTTCTTCTCTCCGTTTCTCATCCACATCCTCTTGTTTCTCCTTCTGGATTATGTAGGACGTGCACCTAAAATTAACCCTCATCCAGAATGTCACGGAGATTAGCTGTGCCATTTTGGAGACCAGAGACTCCCAGAAGTTCAACTTCTCTTACAAACTGGAGCTCCTTGGCTACATGCTGGTGAGTGATTAGGAGCTTTGAGGACTGAAGTACAAAGGAGTTTGTTGTAATGTCATAAGACTGGTTTTCCAGGTAGATGTTGTTTTATCCATTGGCTGTGACTGTACCACTGCAGTCTCATAAGCTACCTGCATGGCACCCAGAATGCTGCTGGGTCCACTCTGAGCTTGTCAGGGATGCCGACCTATTGTGGGCTGTTAGTGGCAGGAATGGCTTGCGTCTGGCGAGTTATCTTTCTGTCCTCTGTATAGCCTGCAGATGGCCCTACGGTCCATTTCTGAGGCAGAGAGCCTGCCGAGCACGGTGTCTGTTTATTACAGGTCTGGCATATGGCCCTGTTTCAGGGTGTGAGAGGAAGGCTCTCTGCCTTTCAAATCCATTTCCCATTTTTTTCATTTCCCTATTCATGTATTTCAGGACTTCATTAAAAAGGAACCACTGGATTCCCTGGCATCTCCAGTTCGCTACAAGGCAATTGTTGCCATTAGACATCTGAGGTAGGCTATTTTCTGCCATATTTCCTGGCACTGTGACGTCGTCTTTGTTAGTTCATGAGTGCCAGGTTGGGAGCAGTTTGATGCCTGCCGGGTTTGGCTCACATGCTGCTCACCAGCAGAACTTTAGTTCTTGAGGGTTTGAATGTGTCCATTTGGAGGTTTGTGCTTGAAAGACACAAACTTGGAGGTTGTGGGGCATGCAGTACAATGCAGGAGAGTTTAGATGGGGAGGGAGGTGTCTGCCTTGCTGGCAGGGGGAAGGAAGCTTGTGGGTTTCTCTAAAAAGGGGACTTGAAGCTTTAGCTTTACTTCTCGATGAGCCAATACTTAATAGAGGTGCAAAGAGGTGCTCAGCTGCAAAGTGAAGGGTTGTTTGCATTTGGGGTTTTAGATTGAGACAATCTCCAGTCATTGGACCCATTTCTTTTACTTGGAGGTGGTACTGAGTCTAATGCATGACTTTTCTCTCTCTCTCTTTCTTCTGCCAGCAAACTCAAACCGTCTTTGACCTTGAAGGAAAACCGTGAGCTCCTTCATCAGTGTTTCAAAAGTTTGTTTCCCCTCCCTCCCTTGGAGAAGATGATGAAAGAGGAAGGTGAGACAGCAAAGGATGCTCTGCCTATACAGGTACGTGACAACAGTTCTCCTCAGGCACCATCCACTGTATTTCTGCCCAGCAGGCACTGGGTGATGGCAGTCACACATGGCCTCCCTGGCAAGGTTATGGTTAGCTTTCCCCAGCCCCCAGTCCCGTCCCCCCCACACACACAAATTATCTGTGCTGAGCCTCACTCCTTCTCTTCTGGTTTCAGTCACTGTACGTAGAGTCCTTGGAAGCCCTTGGCAAGCTAATGAAGACTTTGCTGGAGGAAGAACCAACCGCACACTGGTTCCAGGAAATGTTTCAAGTGAGTAGACCATTGAACCATGGTGGAGATTGTTTGTTTGTTTGTTTGTTTCTTGTGTTACTGCAGGGAAGAGTCAGAGATTTAGGGGGTCAAGCTTCAGTTGTGGAGGAATTTTCCACAATGGAGTGAATTGTTGGCGAAAAAGCACCAAATTCTTCCTGGGATAAGCAGGCATGTGCCCCGCTGAAATCCACAGAAGCTATGCCATTTTATGCCAGGGCTGGATTGGGACCAACTTCTTACAGTGTAGTTGACACTACTTGGACCGGCAAGAAAATCACCACTGCAGTAGCCAAATCCAAGAGAACCAGTTGAAACTGATCACTTCTTCAAAGAGGAATTCATTCATATTGAGTTAAGCCCTGTGTATGGAAACTCATCCAGAGGAGACTTCCTGTTCCTCAGACATGAACAGAATATCCTGAAGAGCTGAGGGGTGGGGAGTTTGATGCACCTTCAGTATAAAAATGAAGTTCTAAAAGGAGCTGGGCTGGGGCGGGGGAACTTCTCTGCTCTTCTTCAAATTAATAAAAAGAAATGCTCCTCTCTGTCATTTGGCCACTCCACGTGGGAGAAGTTGCCCAGGAAACAGAACACAGCAGCAGACATCAAACAGCATGCAATGTGGTAGACAGCTCCCATCAGACAGTCTACAGGAGACATCACGTACACAGGCCCAGATTCATCTCTCATGTAACTCCTTTGGCTTCAATCACTCAGAGGTGAATCTGGTCCCTGGGACTTCCATTAGACATGTAATTCCTTCGCTCCATGGAGGTCGGATGCTTTGGAGAGGGATTTTAGTGACAATTAAACCTGTTTAAGAGGAACTTTTGGGAGGGATTTTCTGGTACTAACTCTGTCCATTCCCCTGCTCTACCAACAGCTATTAGAGACATGGCTCCGTTCAGAGAAGGAGTGGGAGAGAGAAAGGGCCTTGCAGGCCACCATCCAGCTGCTGACTGCCTATCAAGAGACAGTTCATAGCACAGTGAGTATAGCCTTCCTCTTCCTTGAGCTGACTTCCCTGCTTATATCCGATCTGACACTCAAAGCAAATGCATGAAAAACACTTCCAGGGCAGCAGCTGGGATCTCAAAGTGACTAAGATCCCTCTGCTTCCATAAGAGAGAGGTTTACACAACAATGCTGTGACCACACTCCGGGCAGACTGCAAGAAGTAAAGGGCAGACAATCCCCCAAACGGATGGCTTATTCTAGAATTACATTCACCAAGTCAACAGCAAAAGAGCTTCCACCCTAGTTAACAAAATGCCAAACACGGTCTCCTTTTGGCATTCCAGACCTAGGCTCCCATCTAAACAGCCCAGTCTAATATAGTGAGGGGTTACTGAAAACCTGATTCACCATATGTGAGGTTCACCCATCATAAAAGACCAGATGCTTATCCCCAGGTCAATGTGAATCTCAGGTCTTTCCCAAATAGCATGCTGCCAGCCAATCCTTAATAACTAAATTGAAGATTTCTTCTTAAAAGAAAGAACAGAGTTACAAATGGTTAAAAGATCAATATCCATATAAGTGACTGTCAATGTTCATAGTTCAGGATCACAACAGTGATGGAATAAACTGCTGGCTTGTACAAGTCTCTCTGGAATCATCCCAACAGATCAGAATCCAAAGGCAGCTTAGATGTAAAGTCTGTTAGTTTTTCCATGCATTTTCCAGGTTCTTTCAAATGATGATTTGGAAGCTCTCTGTCTTATGGCTTACACTTTCCCTGTTCAAAGTTTCAGCAGACTAGAGATGACAGGATGAGGCCCGAGCCTTCTCTTTTCTAGCTATTCTAGCAGGCTGACAAGCCTACCTCACAAAAATGGCTACAGCAGGACCTTCCCCCGAGAAAGAGTAGGCAATGCAGATCGCCTCCTGTACTTGGCTTTGAAGCTAATCTTCTATTGCGTGTGCATACACAGTAAACTAGTTACTCATTCGCATAACGTGATTAGCCGTTCTTCCATTATAACACAGAGAGTTAAGCTGAAGACCAAGTAGAAATTATCAGTTTCCTGCAGTATCTTACATCTTTGATTTTAAGGTTAACTGAACACCTTGCATACATAATGAAGACCTGAAAGGGAATGAGCATCTACAAGCTAATTTGGTTACATGGTGAAACTTCTAACCGCGTATAGATCAACACAGACAAATAGGCTTAGCATCTATTGTTCATTTTTGAATGAGTTGATGTTTGCTAGTCTAATCCCTCTCTTTGAAATTCACATGCAAGTGAACTGTCTTGATACAGTGGAAGTGCCTCTTGTTAAGTTATTATGGGTCATACACAGGTTGCCTGGTCTGCCAGTGTCACAAATGCATTCTTGGTTCTTATGCTCCCAGGGTGGTAAAGGAAAATTTCTATTTAACCAGCTAAGAACATAAAACATAAGAATGGCTAACCTGCCTCCCGCAAAAGAATGGTTCATCTGGCCCAGTATCCTGTCTTCTGACTGCATTGTGTGAAGATATGCTTCCTTTGGTTTGTTTTAAACCTGCTGCCTTTTAATTTCATTGGGGGACCCCTTGGTCTTGTGTTAGGTGAAGGGCTAAATAACACTTCCTTATTGACTTTCTCTACACCAGTCATGATTTTATAGACCTCTAGCATATTCCCTCTTAGTCGTCTCTTTTCCAAGCTGAAATGTCGCTCTTTTTTTAATCTCCCTTGGCTGAGAAGTTATCCCATAGGCCTAATTTTTGTTGCTCTTCTCCGTATTTCTTCCCATTCTAACACATCTTTTTGAGATGAGATGACCAAAACTGCACGCAGTACTCAAGGTGTGGGGGTCCTGTAGATTCATATCGTGGCATAATGATATTTCCTGTCTTCTTATCGATCCCTTTCCTAAGGGTTCCTAACATGTTGTTAACTTTTTTGACTGCATGTTGAGCGGATGCTTTCAGAGAACTGTACACAATGACTCTGAGGTCTCTTTCTTGAGTGATAACAGCTAATTTAGACCCCATCCATTTGTATGTACAATTGGGATTATGTTTTCCAAAGTGCATTACCCAGTACGGTACAGGAATCAGGGGCACAATGTTACCAGATGTGCCTGTTACTTTGGGGTAGGCTCATTGATTAGGGTTACTCTTCTTGGGGGGAGGGGGAGGGTCTGTAATTCTATTACTGTGCTGCTTATGTCACTTGTGTGTTCCTATGGAGCTCTACTCCTTCCTTCTGCAAGTGCCCTCCCAATGGCGCTACCCTGCAGGACCTCGGTTCCCCAGGGCTGGGTCCCTCCAGCCCTAGAACTAGATGAACACGCGCGCACGCACGCACACACTAGCAGAGCAAGTGTGAGCGGACCAGGTCCATCAGCCCTCTCCAGCTGATCCTCTCGTATGTCCCTGTGCTCACTGGGCTGGGTTACGCAGCACTTCCAGCTGCTCCCCTCTTATGTGCCCCAAGTTTAACACATCCCTATCCCACTTTCACGTTACAATTGTACTGGTAGTAACCCACTTCATGAGCAAACCCCACAGTATTTTTGGACGCTACCGGGATCTTTAGCTTAGATAAAAGAAGGGTTGCTGCAGAGTAAATGGGGGAAGTGGAAAATAGAGAGTAAAATTTGGAGAGAGAGAGAGAGAGAGAGAGAGAGAGAAGCAACCAGCTGAACCATAAAAGTTATTTATTGAATAATAGTGATAACTACACAAGGAGGGCTAAACAAACATAATGGTTACATTTGAAAGGTTAATACCTGAGGAAGAAAAGAAAACGGAGGGGCGAGGGGGGGGGGAATCTCACCCACTCCATGAGGCTTGAACTCGGCGGGGTTCCCAGGTGATGGTGGTAGCTCAGGGTCCTGAGTGCTGGAGACAGGCAGAGCCCCCACCACGATCAGTCAGGAGATGGAATCCCAGTGGAACTGAAGCAGAGTTTGGGTCTATACATCAGAACCCTTACTTGGGCATAGGTAGGGGGGTTTGTAGAGAAAATACAGTGGTTCAAGGGAGAACACTAGATTTGTTTATGGGTAAACTGATGGGTTTTCAAGGGTTTCTTTAGGCTAGACAATAGGAGCTGATCGCTCTTGGGTATGGGTGGTGGTTTTTTCCAGGGAGCTCACAAGACAACTAGGCTGCTTCAGTATTTTAGGATAATAAAGATTTATTACTAGAATTGGTCTGATAATTGCTGAGCTAGGTGTGTGCAGGCGTAGGTTCATTAGCATCTGGAGCAGGGATTCCCATGATGCAGTGCGTCCCTGCTTTTCTGGTCCCAGAGTTGAGTGCGGTTCTCTGTTCCTCATTCTTCATGCTAATTCCTATCCCATCTTTCATGCAGATGAGGCTAGGGGAGTTGTCTCTGTTCTTCATTCTGTATGCAAATGGAGATGTCTTAATCTTGTCACCCTTCTCAGGAGGGGTCTAGGTGTGTCTCCCAACACCCTTCATTGTTCTCTGCAAGCCTTTTCTCTGATGGGTTTTGGTTCCAACAGAGACTGGTGGGGGCGGGGGGTGTCTTTCATGAGTCAGACAGGCTAGATACTGCGCCCTGGTTCCCCAAAAACACAGAGCTGACTGGTCTGAACAATAAGGATGGCAAGTGAAGTCTAGTCCAACTGGAGACCATTCATTCTTCGTTTTTCGTTCTTTTTTCATTAGTCTCAGGGAACTTTTGATGGGTTTGGATCTCTGATTGGACTAATAGCACCATACAGCTGTGATTCGCTGGCCACGTCCCGTCAGTGGGTGGTTGACTGTATCAGCTGCCTTCTCTGTATACAAGGTGAGGAGACCATTAGCAGGTATAAGGAATTCTTCACCTTCTTTCACTGTTGTAATGTCCATTTGTCTGCCTATCTAGTTCTTTCTGTCCTGTCTGTTGTCGCTTAGATAACAGAATGGTGGGCATCTTGTAAATACCTCATTAGAAGAGAAGATTCTGATGTGTAAAGAGCCTAGCACACGTTTGGGAACTGTACAACTAATCAATGGTCTGCATACAGGTAGATAAGCGCTAAATTCCTTCGGGCTTGTCTACACAGGGACACTAAGGAAAGTTAATCCAAATGAACTAAAGGTGTCCATTTAAAGTGCATGAGGTAAATGGCATTAAACACATGTGTGGATGCTCGGATTCTGAATTAAAATGGGCCTTATTAATTGTAGTGAATTCCATGAATGAAACTAACCTGAATGAAGGCCACTTTAATTCTAAATAAGTGTGTCCCCATAGGTGTTGAATGAAGTTTAACTAATGCATTTTGAAAATGAATGTGGATTAGCTTTCTTGAATATCTCCATGGAGACAAGCCCTTGGTACTAAACATTTTCATTCTCTTTCCCCTGCCACTGGCTGGATTGGAGGGGTTTCCTGGAATAATTCTGTAAACAAAAAGTTCTTCCAGCAGCCCTCTGTCATGAGCATTCAGAGCTATTGGAGTAAGTAGAGGCCATTTTTCCCCTCTGTGAAAGAGTAGGATATTCTCTTCACCTAATGGTTAGATGTTAAGGGATAGAGCTTGGTTATCGTTTAAGGCCATTTCCAATGAGGGTGACCAGACAGCAAATGTGAAACCTCGGGACAGGGGGTGGGGGGGGAAGAGGAGTCTATATAAGAAAAAGACCCCAAAATGGGGACTGTCCCTATAAAATCGGGACCCCTGGTCACCCTATTTCCAATTATTCTTAATCAGTCCTAAAAACAGTGTTGGTGATTCAGAAACAGAATAAAGGACTCCAGCCTTTGAATGTACAACATAGTAATCCCAGCATTGTTTAGAAGTGACTGATGAGCCTGGGTTTCTTGCCGAAGTTTTTTGTCTATCCCCGTCTCTTTTACAAGGAGAGTTTGGGGGAGGGATTCACCTCTAAACTGGAACCTCTGATCTACCTGCATGAGTTGTACTTGAATAGGAGCTGAGATGTAAATAGTGAGAGCAGAGAGACTACTGAAACCAGGCACCCACAGAAAGCTGCTCCAAGCTGAACACAGAGCTTGTTCAATCCTGGATCATTCACAATAACATACCACGACTGGTAACGTTCAGACATTTCAGGGTGTAATCCCGACTCCATTCCAGTCACCAGGAGTTTTGCCATTGACTTCAGTGGGGCCAAGATTTTACACTATGCTGATGACAACATAGCACATGGATCCTCCCGTATGAAGAACCATGCAGTAGGGGTTCAGTTTCCTTAATCGTTACAGTACTTTTTCTCCTTTTCTCCCCTCCAGGCCAGTCCATAAACCTGGGCTCAGCAGAGGTGGAGTTGAGATGTCTCCGTGAAGCAGTAACAGCTCCAGACCCCGAGGCTCTGTTTCAGGCATCTTCCAAAATGGCCAGGGTAACTGACTCAAAAAGCTTGTGCGGATGTGCGAGTGACCGGGCACCGTTCATTTGACATTTGCTCTTTCATGATGCCTTTCCGTACTCGGAGCGAGCTGTGGGAGCGGGGTGTTGGTTGCTAGTAACCAGCAAGATGCTTTTCATAGATGTGTGCTCTGAATGCCACGTAAAAACCAGATTCCACAGAACGTTGCACACCCATGAAAATGCGCACGCGGATGCACACACATGTACCTATCCAGCAGGGCCGGCTCTTGCTTTTTCACTGATCCAGAGCGGTGAAGCACAAAAAAATAATGAAATAAAAGAGCCCCCATGCCGCCCTAAGATTGTCCGGAACACCGCCCCTTGCAATCTGCCGCCCCAAGCACGAGCTTCCTCGGTGGGTGCCTGGAGCCGGCCCTGCCATCCAGCCATCCAGGAGAAAAACTGTGTTAGTGGAACATCAAGCTGAGAAACCACCCAGGATTCATTCTGTCACCTTGTGGGTTTGCCTTCGCCGATATTTGTGTGCACGCCTCTCTTGACTGACTTCTATGTGCTGTAAAAAGATGCAGTGTATGTAAGAGACTACAAAGGGGAAACTTACCTCCTGCATATCCAGTACAATGTTGTGCTAACTATGCAAAAGAGTCTTTGCTTCTAACCTGATATCATCAGTGTAGAAGACAAAAATGTAGTCTATAGACTAGAGAGAGAATTGTAATCCCAAATGGCGAGCTAGACAGGAGGCTAATTCACCATTTGCTGATGCAGGTATATATATTTTTCCATTTTTAAAAGTGCTGGAGCCAAACATCATTGCGGTCTCTCCTGGTTTTGATTTGTTCCCAGGTTGTTAGTGAGTACTTTCCCTCCGAACAGGCCACAGACTTTATTGCGGCCACATTGGGTGGTCTGCTGTCTGCTAGCCCCACCTGTGCCACGGCAGCTGGACTGTGGATGAAGATCATCCTGAAGGAGTGTGGAGATGCCATGTTGGACCAGGTAAAACTGGGAACTGGAGAGCTTTTCTGCCTAAACTCTAGGCTTTTTGATCTTTGCCCTCATGTGTAAGGAAGAAAAATCTTGCTGTTTCTCCCCCTCGGACATAGAGTCGATTCCATCTCTGTTCCTACCCTAAGATAGGCAATGGCCGAATCAATAGCAGTAGACCGAGATAATCCAAGGGAAAAGGAAGATGGTTGGTTATTTATTGGTCTAGCTTGTTGCCACAGTATTCAGCCAAGAAAGGCTTGAGAAAACAGACTCTGGGGAAAATACAAGAAGACAGAATGACTGGCACTTGGAGGCCTCCAGGTATTAGGAGGCCTATGGCTAAGAGCTACATGGATTAAAAAGAGCACTGGGCTATTGCCACCATCTTGCCAGGTTTCTGAGCCTGGGCTCCAGCCCGAGCAGGAACAGCTCCACTTTTAGCCCCATCATGCAAGCCCCACAGGCCCAGGTTGACCTGAGCTCTGAAACTCAGTGCTGCGGGATTTTTTTGCTGTGTAGACCTACCCTCCCTTTAAGAAGAGAAGGAGGGAGGGAGAAAACTCTAGTGTCTTTGGGATCCACTATTTATATGCCTTATTCTGGAGCCCAGTGCATTAGGGCTAGATGAAAGGAGCTCTCCACAAATCTTCTAACAAGGCTGGTGAAAGGCCTCAGGACAGGGAACCCTCGCAGCAGAACTGCCATGTTTGCACAGTGTTTTGAAGATGTGAAGGGCTAGGAATGAATATGAGAGGTAGTCCCCTGTTCGTAGTCCCAGGCATTTACACACTGTCTTTAAAGCACTTGCATATTTTGTGCTTGTGGTTGTTGATGAGCTCTGCATTCTTCGAGGCAAATGGTCAGATTTGGCTGCTTAAATCACACCTGCAAAATCTGGGCAAGCAAAGCCGCCTTTTGTGCATGTGAACTGGTTTATGTAATGCATAGCTGGGCACCACCACATTAAATAACCTGGTATGTCTATGTGTGTGTCAGTGTTATTTTTTACAGCCGTGTGTGGGCAATTTGTGTGGGTTCAAGTTACGCAGACGTATTTGAACATTTGCTTCTTGAAGTGAGGCATTTCTAAAAAAGCAGCAAATGGCTAAAGAAAGGTTTTGATTCTGTAGACTGAATGGAGAGAAAGAAAAAGGGACATTTCTTTCTGGTTTTGTTCCTTCCAGGTGCCCGATATCCTGGCTATACTATATCGCCACATGCCTACTATCCAGGAGGGCAGCTTGAGGCAGTTCCTGGTGGAGGCAGTGTCCATTCTAGCTCACCATCACCAAGAGGCAGTGATCTCCAGCCTCCTCAGCAAAGGTCTGCCGATGGACAGGTATATACCGCTACCTATTGCATTCATCTTGGTAAAACATGGATCCCACAGCTTTACTAGGAGATGTAGGGCTTCATTTAAGCAGCAGACAGTTTGGGATCATTCCTAAGGGTTAATAGCCTGGCTCTTTCTGCAGGAAGGTCCAAGAACATGTTAAGGTGGGGTGCGGAGAGAAATTAAGTGTCATCCTGTTTCCATTCATTAATAGCTGCTTTGACATCCTAAAGACCTATTTTTACTGGTATAACTGGAGTGTATTGTTGGAAACATCTACCTCTCTAGACGCCTGAATTGAGCTCACTCTGGAAATGAGCAGTGGCTGTTGGTTTCCTGGTAGCATGACAGCTTCAGGTGCAAATCCCTGGCTGATTGCAAAGACTAGGGCCAATATTATCATCAGACCTCTGCTTGGCATCAGTGAGGGTGTGGCCGCCAGAGCAGAATTGCCACCCTTGGTACTTAAAAGTGGACTGGAAGCAGATCCATCATTTCATTTAAAGATCCCTAACTGAGTTATCAGTGATCAGTGCTGGAATCTAAGATCATGAGAACGGCCATACTGGGTCAGACCAAAAGGCCATCTAGGCCAGTAGTCTGTCTTGCGACCGTGACCAGTGCCACATGCCCCAGAGGAAATGAACACAACAGGTCATTGTCAAGTGATCCATCCCCTGTTGCCCAGTCCCAGCTTCTGGCAAACAGAGGGTAGGGACACCATTTGTGAAGGGGACCTAGGATGGCCATGAATATTCGTTCTCATAGTTGTATGTCCATCTAGTAGGAATCTGGCTTTTCTTTCATCCACTTGCCTTCCAAACCCTAGCTCTTTGGGAGCCACATGCTCATGATTCCATATTGACTGGGAAGTGGAGCAAACAGGAAGTGAGGTTGGCGCTCTGTGTCCTGTTCTTCTGAAGTCTAGTATTAATGGTTAGGCTGCAGGAAGACTAGGTCACCTAACTTAGTTCTGTAACTGGAAACTCCATATTTAAACACGAGGAGCGTTAAAGGAGGACAGGACTCCTAACTCTCTCATCATAGGCAAGGAGAACATTTGGTCTTTACTAAAATATGACGCATTCAGTGTGAGCCACAAAAGTGTCCAGGGCTCACCTGTAACTTCTGTTAAACTGCAGTGACACCGCTGAGCTGTGGAGATCTCTGGGGGGAGACCCCTTGCTTGCCACTCAAGTCCTACAAGCCCTAATAGAGAAGATAAAGACTCCAACAAGAACAGAAGGCAGCATCACCTCAGAGACAGAAATTGACAGGCATTTGGCAGCTGCTGAACCTCTCTCAGTAAGTTAGATGACAGACATGTCTTTCAGGCTTTCCTGTGCCCTGTGACAATCCTGCTGATGGAAAGCGGGAAGTGTGGTATAATATTGGTGTGTGGGCACTTCTCCTCTGATGGACTGTTTCCCTGAGTCCGGCTCTGCTGTCTGTGGAACAAATACGGCAGTTTTAGCTACGTTACTGATTTCCTTAATACTATCTGGCCCTTAGAAAGTCTTTGGAGCAGGTTTCTCACAGTGCTTTGCAAATCTTCCTTTGGACTCACAGCATGCCTTGGGAGGTCATACACATTTGTACAGATGTGGGAAAGTGAGCCACGAGTTAAGCAAGTTGCTCGCTGTCATTCAAGTTACTGGCAGAAGGGAGAATTTAGTACAGCAGATATCAGAAGGGGAGACAGGGTGTGATGGCGTTGGGAAGAGATCTCCTTTTTTACCATGCTCTCCTTTCAGGCAACATGTGCCATCTTTGAGGTGGTGTCAGCCCTGCAGTCGAGCAAAGCTGTGCAGGAACTGCTCCCAGAGTTGTTTCCTGTTCTCCTGCAGCAAGTCAGCCAAACCCTCGGACAAAAGCTGCCTTTGCCAACGAGAAGCAGCCCGAGCCAATTGCGAAGAGGGCTACAACTTACAAAGGGGAACCCTTGCCGGTAATTAGAAGGAAGGGAGAGAAACAAAGAGAATTCCAGTAGAGTTGTGTGACGCTCCCCAGGAGCTCCCAGGGTTACGAGGCACCTTACCATCACATGCCCTTCGAGTGAGGAAGTCTTGTCTGTGCCTGCTGTGGGTCAGTTCCCTGAAACTACCAGGCTCTGGCAAAACAAACGCTGCCACCCAGGCCTCCTCAGACCTCCGTCTCTTTGTACAGGTTAATGACAGGCACACACCAACCCCCGAGTCTTCTGACCATTCCGTAGAGTGTCCAGCCCTTTATCCACTGAACTCCCACAGAATGATCAGGCCTGCTGTTCCCAATGGAACAGGACACACCAGTTTATTACTTCTACTTTAGACTCTACACTAGATACTTATACTCTGTACTGCAAAACTCACAGCACCTAGATATATTTCTAGTGAAAACAAGAACCGAGATTCTCAAAGAACAGAGATTCCAGTGACCGTGAGTAAGAATGCAAGCAAAAAATGGTTACATTTCAAATGAAATCATATCCTGCTCCTAGAAACTAAACTTAACCAACAGGTTAACCTCCTGTCTAAAGATGTTTCTCACCCAAAGTTCTCAACCAAGCCTGATCGCGACCCCTCTTTCATGAAGCAAACTCGCGGTCCATCTACTTCCTAAGTGAAAGATGTCCCCCAAATAGACTAGAGCAAACCTTTGATGTATACCCCAAAATTGGGTCCCCACCCCCTGTCTACTTCCTGCTACTTTTCTTTCTTTGAAGTTCTCACAGGCCTTCTCAACTGAATGTGAACCCTACATGCTTAATGTACATGTAAACAAAGAGATGGATAAACATTTCTTGCCTGAAAGAAAACCATTTTGTCACCTTTCCTGGTGACTAGTCCCGAGACACAGATCCTAAGAATGTAATTTCAATGCATATCCATGACTCTTGACACAGCATCTGTACATGCGTTTCACAATGATATTGGTGACATGGGCTTTTATTTGAGACTCATGGGGCAATCTTTTAGTGAGCTAGAATGTACGTACCAGGCCCCTCGGCACCCACTCTGTGCCCCTCGCCAGTTAACACTAAGATTCCTGAGTCCTCAGTTGACTTCAGCTCTGGTAGCACATTCATGTACATTTCCCACCAATCTCACAACATTATTAGTTTCTCTTCTTGTTGTGTTTCTTTATTCCATGCCAACAAGGTGCTCAAATTACAGACTTCATGGTTTTATAATGTCTCTGAATTTTCCTAGGAAACCAGGATCTCAGCTCTGTTCACGGATGGGCAGCAGGTATCAAATAAACATAAGGAAGTACTACTTCACACAACACACGGTCAACCTGTGGAACTCATTGCCAAGGGGTGTTGTGAAGGCCAAAAGTATAACTGGGTTTAAAAAAAAAAAAAAGAATGAGATAAGTTCATGGAGAACAGGTCCATCAATGGCTATTAGGCAAGATGGTCAGGGATGCAACCCCAAGCTCTGGGTGTCCCTAGGCCTCTGACCGCCAGAAACTGAGACTGGACAACAGGGATTGGATCATTTCATGATTGCCCTGTTCTGTTCATTCCTGCTGAAGAAGCTGGCATAGACCACTGTTGGAAGACAGTGTACTGGACTAGATGGACCATTGGACTGACCCAGTAAGGCTGATCTTATGTAGTGGCCACAGTGGGTCAGGTTTTCAAGATGGGTGCCTCAGTTTTGTCCACAAAACTTGAATTTGTTCAGATGGATGGGTACCTAGCTATGTGATTGCTGGCGCTGCAGACACGAGTATATATTCTGCTCATGCTGTTGGCCCATGTGCAGGCCCATTTTAGGTACCTATATGTGATGGGGTGGTAGGCTGTGCCCCGGCCTCTTCCATGGACACAGACTGCTCTGAGTCCCTCCAAAGTGTTCTAGGGATGCCTGCTCCTGAGATCCTGGTGGTAAGGGCTCTGATGACTGTTTGACCCCAATGGATGATCTTAAGTCACCTTTACGCTTGACCTTTGTTTTCTTTCTCCTCCCTCTTGTCTATACTTTCGTGTCTAGGTTCCTCCAGCCCCTTTACCTATATTTCCTCTTTACCTGGCCCTTCAGGTTTTATTTCCGCCCTCCTGGGCCTCCATACCTGCCTTGGTGTCCCTGTTAGAAAGGGATTCCAGTCCATGCCCAGTAGAAGGCAGTGGGGCAATCCATCCACTACCCCTACATGTTTCTGCCTAAACTTCCCCTTAATTTTCAGAGTCACCTCTGCCATTGGGCAGAATTTATTGTCCCCATGGACCTGGTATTCAGTTTTGATCCTACCTCTGGGAAGTATCCAGTGGGGTTTCACTAACTCCTGCCTGATTAGCAAACAGGATGAAGCTGTGTCCATTAGTCCCTTTGGTGGCTCCTCCCTACCCAGACCGATACGGTAGGTACTTTCTTTTTTCTTCCCTGCCTGGGAGTCTTGTCCCAACCACAAAACTGGGCAAACCCACAGTCCATTTTCGGACAGTCTCTTTTTAGATGTCCTTCAGGTCCATGTCGGAAGCACACCGTAGGCCAAGCTCCCACTACAGTTCCTTGAGGCTCCTCCCTCTTCTTCTTGCTGCCCTTCCCAGCTGTAGGCACTCTGGTCCTTCTCAAATCTAGTCTCTTAAACCACTGACTCACTCTGGGAATGTCCGCCTCTGCAAATTCCTCTCACTTTAACTGTGGGGTCCAGATGAACTGGCTGGCGCCACAGAACCCATACTCGGGTATGCTCAGGGAGACTCTGAAGAAACTTCCAGAACCATGCAGTCCATGATCTCCCCCACAGTCTGAGTATCTGGCCTTACCAATGAGTGGCCCAATCTTTTAATTTCTGTCCAAATGCACAGAGGCATAATCCCTCAATCCATCTTTCAACTCTACATTTCTGGCAGTACTTTTCCGTGGACAGGCCCCACCTCGTCCAGCATGGCTGCCTTAATCATGTCATAATCTCTTGCCTGCTCATCACTAAAAGCCCTATATGTGCTTCCCCGGTTAAATAGGGTGTCAGTTGAAGGGCCCACATTGTTCTGTCCCTAGGAGGTCTCACTGCTCCTCCTTGAAGAGTAACCAAAAACACATCGGGGTTGTTCGCAGGTCCCATTTTACAGTCTGATCTCCTGTGCCTGGTTTCCATTTCCTGTCACGGGACTCACCAAACTTTGGAGGAGTTGTTGCCAGACCTGGGCTTGCTCCCGTATAAATTCCTGCCGACTCTTTTGCTGTTAAACCTACCGGGCAAGGAAAGGCTGTTTTTCTGTCTGCTGGGATTGTTGGAAGGTCTGTCGGGTCTTCTACACCAGTGGTCTCCAAACTAGGGTTCGCGGGATGATCCCGTGGGGTGCGTGGCAGCAGTAGCGCCGCCGGACTGCACCCCGCCATTTTTTTCCTTCGGCAGCAGCTCTGCACGTCCACGGCTGGTGCTCCCCTCTGGCGGCCCGCCTGCGGCAGGTCTTCCATCGGTGGCGCGTCTGCGGCAGGTCACCCTGGGGGTGCGTGAGCCAAAATGTTTGGAGACCACTGTTCTACACCAGCAGTTCTCAACCGGGCCGGTTTTAGGGGGTCTGCCAAGCAGGGTTGGCTTTAGACTAGCTGGGGCTCAGGGCAGAAAGCTGAAGCCTTGAGCCCAGCACCTGCACTAAAGCCCCAAGTCCCTGCACCCTGTGGGGTTAAAATCTGGAGCCAGGAGCCCCAAACTCTGATGCCTGGCGGGGCAGAGGCCTGGAACTGGGCCATGGAGTATTTCTAGCATGTTGAGGGTCGGGGGAGGCTCAGAAACGGAAAGGTTGAGAACCCCTGTTCTACACTTCTCTTTGCTGCTTCATCACCCATTTCAGTGTTCCCTCCATCACCCGGACTGCCAAACCTCTACACCGGCTTCTCCAACAGGCTCTCCATTTGCATAGATAACAGGGAAATCCCTGATGAGCCCCCAGCTGTGACAGAGAGGGGTGTTGCACCCCCACATCTTCCACAAACACAGACTGCGTTGAGACTTTTTTGCTTGTAAACACCAACGTATAGTCTATTTAATCCCCCTACCAATACATAGCACCTTTATATTGTATCTCAACTTTCTAAACTCTTCTCCAAAAGTCAGGTGGGGGGTAAGGTGTTTCCACTCAGAGACCTCACTTTGTCAGGCTCTCCTAGCTTTTTGTCTTTCTGTTTCTCTTAGGGTGACCAGACAGCAAGTGTGAAAAATCAGGATGGGGGTGGGGGTGGGGGCGGGGGTGGGGAAGGAATAGGCACCTGTATAAGATAAAGCCCCAAATATCGGGACATCTGGTCACCCAAGTTTCTTTCTCTGTCTGTTCCCCTCAAAGGGCTCCTGCCCATATCCTTTTATACAGTTTCCCTGTTAATGGAATGATTGGTTCCTTGACTCACTAGCCCCAATCTGACCTCGTAATCGGGTACACCTCTATCCAATTAGGCCTTCTGTGAGGAACCGAATTAGTACGAATAGTGACCAGAGTGCTGACTCAAGTGCAAACCCTCAGCACTCTGTCACCTCATATCTGGAGATATGACCCCAAAATGTCCATTAGTGATCACCACACTCTATGCCCCCTGTTTCTGGGTCCTGATCATGTATCTTTTCCATACCACTGTACTCTGCTAGTGCCCATACTCCTTGCAGAAAGAGAAAAAGGACTGCAAAATTTTGTCCCTAGCAAAACTAGTCCTATGAGATGTATGAGACTGAACCTTACCTCCCAGCATCAAGTCCTTCCAGGGACACTGGTGTCCAGGACATTGCCAATGGATGAACTGTCGATTGAACAGCAGACCTGAGAAGTAACTGGAGCTTCCTGACTCTCTGTTCAAGCTGCACCTTCCTCCTGATTGCTGCAGTTCTGTGCCTCTCTTTCCCCAGGCTTTCTATCAAAGCATTAGAATCTGTGCTTTTCAAGGGTGGGAATGAGAGACTGGTGAGAGCGCTCAGGAAGCAGAGGACTTGGACTCTTGTGGAAAACCCCAAGACTCATCATGAGGGAGTGTGTCTGCTGGTGAGGTAAGAGATCTAGGAGGCATCATTTTATCCTTGGGAATGAGTAGCCAATAGAGTGGCTGAGAGGGAACCTCCCGTTTATAGTTTTGTGGGCAGGGGGTGCGGGGGTGTCCTGGGTGGAAACACACAGCTCCCACTCCTAGCTATCAGAGCTGTATGCTCAGAGCAGCTGAGTTTTTGAAGTGTGCAATCTAGCCCATGAGCGGTTTCTTTTGTCTTCCAGTCTTCTGCTAAGATCTGGACACATAACACCTGAGATCATACAGAGCCTCCTCCCCTGGGTGAATTCCCCCTCAGAAAACCACCGAGTCACCAGCACAGCTTTCCTTGCCCAGGTAAGACACAGGGCTCTGAAGAGCAGTTTCACCATTAGACTCTTGTCTGCCTTTCTTTCGGGAGTTGTACAGTTCAGTTCATAGGAGTAATTGTCATTTTAGACAGTAGAATAGGTCCTCCTTTATATGGAAACCTCACCAGGAACTTCACGATACCTTTCTGAGTCCTTCTCTCTCTGTGGTTTTTATTACCGTCATTGCCTATACTAGCTACACAACCACAGGTGCTGGCTGAGAGAGATACGGACAGAGTTTGGATGAGTGGACCTCTTCTGCCAAGTCCTAGTGCTGATCCTAACCAACAGCTCCTGATTTTGGTTTAGCTCAGCACATCTTCTGAATGAACCGAGCGTCCTAATACTACCAACCAAGCAACCTACAACTACATTAATGTCTATCTTAGGTTCTCATTACTCTAGTATCTGAGGACCTCCAAACTCTTTAATGTCTGTATCCCCACCACACTCCTGCGAGGTAGGGAAGCACTATGTTTCCTATTTTACAGGCAGGGAACTGATGCACAGAAGGGCTAAGTGACTTGCCCAAGGTCAGACAGGAAGTCTTTGAGGGAGCAGGAAATGGAACCTGGGTCTCCTAAGTCCTAGGCTAGTGTGGGGATACCTGCTGGAGCATCCTCCCTTTCCACAGTCTTCCTCCAACATCTGCATCATATTTCCCACTTATGCTAAGCAACTATCTTCGGAGCTTATCTGGTTCTAAGAAAAACAACCTCTCTGTGCCTGTGATGGGCTGTACCTGGGCTTTAAGGCTCCTTACAAGAGGCCCCGTGGTCCTACTACACCCTGCCCCAGGAAAAGAGCCCCCAATCTGGGTCTGTCTAGAGAGGCCTCATGAAAGCAGCCAATCCGAGCCCATCAGGCTCGGCTAAAAGGAGCTGAATGAGGAGAGGCTGAGGGAACTGGGAATGTTTAGTCTACGGAAGAGAAGAATGAGGGGGGATTTGATAGCTGCTTTCAACTACCTGAGAGGTGGTTCAAGAGAGGATGGTTCTAGACTATTCTCAGTGGTAGAAGAGGACAGGACAAGGAGTAATGGTCTCAAGTTGCAGTGGGGGAGGTTTAGGTTGGATATTAGGAAAAACTTTTTCACTAGGAGGGTGGTGAAACACTGGAATGCGTTACCTAGGGAGGTGGTAGAATCTCCATCCTTGGAAGTTTTTAAGGTCAGGCTTGACAAAGCCCTGGCTGGGATGATTTGATTGGAGATTGGTCCTGCTTTGAGCAGGGGGTTGGACTAGATGACTTCCTGAGGTCCCTTCCAACCCTGATATTCTATGATTCTATGATTCTATGAAGGGCTTTAGCAGGTCAGTTTCTGGCAGGAACTGGAGGGGCAAGAAAGGGCGCTGCTCTCTGGCCACAGAAATTCAGGGGACAGCCAGAGTTTGATTCTGGCAGCCTTTACTTAAGCTGGGTTTTCAGGAAGAGAGTCCCGAAGAACTTTAACCCTGAGGTGAGGGTGAAGCTAAAAGTGGCGGGTAGGAAGAAGCGACAATGAACTGAAATCAAGCAGTGCCTAGCTCCTGTTTATAGGATCCATGGTTTGGAACCCAGAGTTAGGGGCAGGCCCAGGTTCCCCTACCACCAACAGTGGCATAAGCCCCATGGAGGGGACAATGCTAATGGAGAGCTTGAACAAAGGGCAGAATGTAAAGGACCCAGAGCTGGGGCTGGAGACCCTAGTGAGGGCAATGGGACTGTTCTGGACTACCCCAGAAGGGGTTCATTTGGACTTTGGGACTCAGCCAGAGGCCTGAGCCACAGAAGACTCACTGAGGACAGCTGGCAGAGTGCACGAGGGGTGAGAAAAGGACTGTGATACCATACCCAGCCACTAAGAGGCTCTCAAGAGGTGAGTGGATCCCTATTTTAGTGCCCAAAAGGAAAGCTCCATGTTTTGTAGACCTTTCTCATTTGTGTGGAATACTAAAGTTACAGTGTATTATGTGCCAAGTATCAGAGGGGTAGCCATATTTCTCTGTATCCTCAAAACTGGGGCTGTAGGAGGACTCCTTGTTGTTTTTAGTGTATGACATGTCGGCTCAAATTCTATTCCCAATCTTAACGATCATATTGGGGCTAATGGACAGGTTGATTTTCTTTCAGCTAATGAGTGATCCCATGCTCAGGGAGAAGAAGTTCCTTAAGCCAGTCTTACACATCTTGGAAGAAAAGTCCCATGATAGGAACAGCATTGTCCGGCAGATGGCTGTAAGAGGCCTGGGAAATTTAGTCTATGGGGCGCCTGAGAAGGTAAGAGAGAATACTGACTAGAATGCAGCATAACTAGAGAAACCAAGGGAAACAGTTGTTCGGAGTTTATAAAGGCTGCACACAATGCACTAGGCCAAATTCTGCTCTCCCACATACCCGAGTAACCTCTTTGCAGTCAATACAGAGCAAGCTAGATCCTTTGCTAAGCTGGGCATAAGCAAACAATCTGTGCACTTTAATATGACCATGTGTAAATGTCTCCATCTAGGAACAAAAAATGCAGACCATACTTACAGGATGAGAGACTCTATCCCAAGCAGCAATGATGCTGAAAACCACTTGAGTCATGGCAGAGAATCAGTTGAACATAAGGTGTCCCAATGCGAAGTTGTGGCCAAAAGGGCTGAAATGATCCTTAGAGGCATAAAGAGAGGAATCTTGACTAAGAGTAAAGAAGTTCTTTTCCCTCTGAATATGACACTCATGTGAGCACTGCTGGAATGCTGTGTCCAGATCAGGTGTCCACAATTCAAGAAGGATGCTGATAAATTAGAGAGGATTCAGAGAAGAGTCCCAAGAATTCTCAAAGGATTGGAAAAGATACCTCTAGTGATAGACTCAGGGAGCTCAATCTATTTAGCTTTACAAAGAGAAGGTTAAGGAGTGACTTGAGGACAGTCTAGAACTACTCACATGGGGAGCACATTTTGAGAATGGGTTCTTCCCATTAGCAAACAAAGGGATAAGAAGATTCAATGGGGGAAAATGAAGCTAGACTAATTCAGACTGGTAATAAGGCATTGATTTTTAATGGTAATTTTAATTAACCATTGGAACAATTTACCAAGGGTTGTAGTGGATTCTCTGTCAGCTTCATAACTGCTAAAGAAAACGTATTAGAAGTGTGATCAGTGATAAGTGTTCTTTAATGTCGTATGTTTGTCCAGGTGAAAAAGCACAAGAAGTTTCTTATGGTCATACTGATCAGGGCCTTAAGTGACCCTTTCAGTTCTGAAGTCATTGGCGAGAGCATGAAAGCAGTGGCCAAAGTCCTGAAGGAGCTGAAAGAGAAGGACATAGGTTCTTCCTTCAGAGACCTCACCCAACGGATCCGGACCTACTTTGACAACGTATGTGACCAGAACTCTCCAGCCCCAGTTCAACCGATCTTGATTAGACTCCATTTACTCCCTGGGCATTGCTCATGTCAGAGTGAAGAGATGTTTCGGCCCCAGGGAAGAGAGGTGTTTTACGGAGGAGGAGAACATTAGGAGGATGGGGATGACATCCCTGCTCCCACAGTCTCCCCCTTCTGTTCTTCTTTCTTGCCACTGAGAACCTCAAAGAAAGTCTGAATACTAGATTAGGTAGCTAGATAACCATGAAAAGTGGGTTCCAAGGTACAATAGAGAGTGTTGGTCCTGCTCTATACCATTTTCACGTGAGAGGGTTGGAATGATTCCGTTTTGCAGAGAATTCTGAGATTTCAAATTTTGGTTTTGTTCCTATTTGTGGGAATCCCTCTCCCCAAACTTCAAAACTCTTTGTGAAACAGAATGACTATTCTCAGCCGAGCTCTATTGAAAGCCTTGGGTCCGGGCAGTCTGCTCTCAGACTATCCCGGTGCTGGGAACCCAGGAAACTGTGGGAGCTAGAAGTGCCAGGGAGTTGCCAATTTGAGAGCTGGGGTCCCAGACGCTGGGGGTTTGGAAGCCCACGATCCCAGTCAGCCTGCTAGATGGGCTTCCAAGGAGCTGAATGGGTGCACTGGCAAGGCAGCAGGCAGGTTTCGAAGGACCCCTGCCTGGCTTCTGGAGGAATTTCATCCAAATGGAACTGTCGCTAAAATAGTTTGATGAATCAGCAAATTCGAATCAAAAATTAGTTCATGAAAGTGTTTCCGACTAGCTGTAGTTGGAATCCCTCGACTTTAGCGTAGAAGAGATGGCTGTGCGAAGTACGTGATGTGATTGTCCCTTAGTTACTAACTTGTGGGGCTTTCTTGGCTGTAGGAGGACGATGCTCTTCGTTTACTGTCCTTTGTCCTGTTTGGCATCCTGGCCCGCCTGACCAAAAGAAAATGGAAGGGCTATTTCGCCGAGCAGGTTAGACAGAGCTGGGTCACACTTCTGCTGCACCTGCAAGACCCGAACCCCAGGGTTTCAGTGGTAAGACCGAGAGTGACTTATTTACTAAGCCAAAGGAATCTTCCTCCCAATGCCAGGGGAGCTCTGCTATTCCTGCCTGCTGTGGAGGCCCAAATTCTCCCCTCAGTTCATTGCCCTCCTGCTGAGTCAGTTCCCGCCAGGTTGCTCCATGGCTGCCTCACCAGAATCCAGGATAGGTCCTGGGTCTGAGCCCGACAGCTCTCTATTCCTGTCTGTCTCTGCACCCCAGGCCCCTGCCTCCCCAGAACAGAAGAGAGACCTGGTGAAGCAGCTTTCATAGGTAGATCTGTTCCAAAAAGACATTGATGCTACCTCCAGGTTGCAGTGGAAGCTCTCCCCTCTATTAGTCATTCCTGCATGTTTTCTGCCAATTACATCCAGATGAATCCCTTTTTATCCTGGAATAGATGAGCAGTCAAGCAGATGAGTTCCCTTTGAACGACCATAGCACTCGGTAGGGAACAATTAAATGGTGTGACACGCTTTCTTTTTTTCAGGAATGCAGAGCTACGTTTCACCTCTGTGTCCCGTTTTTGGGACTGAAGAGGCTCCAAACTGCCATGAATCAACACCTTGATGGCACAGCCGAGCTGAAGCCTGAAGAGCTCCAGGTGGACATTTGCAGACACCTTGTGAGTGAGCTGTTGAAGTGTCTGAGATTCTTGAGTGGAGTGGCATGTGGTGGTGTAGAGGTGTGGGGGGGATGTGTGATGGGTAATGGAAATAACGGTCAGAGTGGGATATATGACTGAGGGTGACGGGAAATGTAAATCTGCCACAGATCCCCATTTTTCCCACGTCCACCCAGTCACCTGTTCTTTCTCTGATTTACCTGTGGCTCGTAAAAGCATGTGCTGGCAGTCAAAGGGCACTTCTAGCCAGAGAGAGCTCATGTGTCCCTGATTTCCTCTAGGCCAAAGAGAATGCCGAGCTGCTGGAGAACTTGTACAAAAGCACCATCACGTACTTCTTTAGCAGCTGGGAAGTGATCCGGGCAGTTGCAGCCAAGTTAGCTGGTGAGAGATGATGCCCAGTGTCCCTTTTGGTATTCCCATTGAGGGAGAGAGAAAAAAATCCCATTGTGCAGCACTGAGCTGCCATTAATCTCTCTGTGCCTCAGCTTCCCATACATAAATGGGGAGGTTAATATCCCTACCTCTCCAGTGTGGTGGTCGGAGGAAATCATGACTTGGGATTGTTGCAGGGAAAGCGCAGTGCAGTCATTTAGTAGTAGAGGCTGGGACACTGTCTCATAGGGCATGTTTACACTTGGAGCTGGGGTCTAATTCCCAGCTTGATGAGACATACCCGCACTAGCCCTGAGTGCTAAAAATAGAGAGTAGCTGCGATGGCAGGAGCAGCAGGAGGTTTAACCACCCCAAGTATGTCCCATGCAAACCCCAAAGTCGATTCTCAAGGTGGCTAGCTCCTCCCACTGCTCGTGCTGCTTTAGCTACATTCTAATTTTAGCATGCGAGCGCTGTGCGAGCTAGTGTGGGCCTGTCCCATTGAACTGGGAGTGATCCCCCTCGCTCAAAGTGCAGACCCACCCACAGTGTTGCTCAGTGCTCTTCACTACTACTTCATCATTGGGAGGAATGCAGCCCACCTGCCCTCAGCGCCTGCTGTTTCAGGTTCCTGGCCACACCACCTTGTCAAGGAGGGAAAAGGTTCCTCCGCTTTAGCCGTGTGCCCTCTTCTCCCAAGCATACCCAGGTGAGACAGGCAGGCATTGTGGCCTAAGTCTCACCTATCAGTCACCTTGTGGGATCCCTGCTTAGAACTCACTTATTCCTGGCCCCAGTCCTTTGCTCAGACCACTAGACCAAGACACTAGCTTAGTATGTCTCCAATAAGTGACAGCAGTGGCAAGAGGAACACAGACTCTTTAAAGCAAATGGGTTTTGTGTAAACATTCTTAAAAAAAAAAGTCTTTCTCATACTCTTCAGTGTGGACTCTAAACTGCACTAGCATCCTCTTGCCCACAGCTCACCCTTAGGCCCACAGTAGGAGAGGCCAAAGACCTGTCTAGGGGCTGCTAATATCACTTTTCACTCAACAAGGGAAGGTTTTATTGTTGTTGTTGTTTGTTTTCCATTGTGTATTTAGGCATCATCCTGGAACACACAGACAGGCAGCGTATGAAATGGCTGGACCTGGAACATCTGTTGATGTGTAAGTAATAAATACAGCTGAAGTTCTGCTCATCCGTGAGTTCTAAAGGAATTTAGCTGACAAGCAGCAGTAACCGATACCACTGGTGCAAAGTGCATCAGCCACACATCAAGGGACAAATTCACTCTCGCCCAGTAGAAAGTCAGCTTTAATTTCCCCTGAAGGAGGCAGCTGCAGAGGGTGTGATGTGAGTCCGTGCATCTCCTGGTTGTCCTGGCAAGGCCCCCTCCGCAGCCAGTGCTGTCCATTCTTTGGGCTTTATTGGCTCTCTGTCGACTCTCCAGGTGAGGAGAAATTGTAGCCACTTCCTGCTACCCCCAATTTCCCACCAGCAATTTTTCTTCCAGTAGGTGCCCTGCATCCTGCACAAACCAGCTTGGACCTAGCCTCTGTTCAATTCCAGGGTTAGAGATGGAAAATAAACTGAAAAGTGGAAGCTATTGAAACAATGGACCTTCTTCCATTTACAGCAGAGTGGATGACCTTCTGGTCGAGTCAGGGTCTCCCCGCTTGTTGGGAGCACGGAAGGGAGCCAATGGAGGAACCTAAAGCTTTCTTTCTATTGGAGAGCTTCTGTAGCGTGGTATTCAGAGGTAGTAAGTCTCCAGCTATTTCAGGCACAGGTGACAATATGAAAAGTGAGGCATATTCATCTCTCATGTATTTTCCATCCCAATAGAAGGACTGAGCCCAGTTTCACATTTTACCATGTGATCATTCTGCTCTGGTACTTCAAGATTCTGTGATCACGCTTAGCTGTGATTTGACAGTCTGTACACTAACATGTTGTCCTCTGTCATTTCAGCTCTCCACGTCCTCAAGAAAGACCCAAGTCCCTCTGTCCAGCTGGTGGCAACTGAGGTCCTAAATGACATCTGTCCTGGCCGAGTGCTTGGGGAATGAAGCGGGAGACAAAGAGAACAAGGCGCTCCAGTAGTATAAGGGCCCTACCGTCAATCAAACGTTAACCCCACCCTTGGCCCTCGTAAGCCTTGCCCACCGGTCACTGGAAGTCCCAAGCCATGAGGTATTACTTCCAGGGTCAAGGCAGACAAATGACTGGAAGCAACGTGTGTCATGTGACCCCTCTAAGAACTCCTCCCATTGTCCTTTACCAATCGGGATGGGTTTTGCCCTGATAGGAACGCCCCAAGAGAAGATTTGACCAATCAGGGGGAGTTCCGGGGCAGGATGACCTGTCTGGAAGTGGTTCGTGTGACCCCTCTAAGAATACCTCCCACCACCGTCTACCAATCAGTAGGGGTTTGAGCCACTGGGGACCACCCCGAGAGGAGGTTTGACCAATCATGGGGAGTTCCGGGGTGGGGTGATGTGTCTGGAAGTGGTTTGTGTGACCCCTCTAAGAATTCCTCCCACCGCCCTCTACCAATCGGGAGGGTTTTGAGCCACTGGGGACCACCCTGAGAGGAGGTTTGACCAATCATGGGGAGTTGCGGGGTGGGGTGATCTGTCTGGAAGTGGTTTGTGTGACCCCTCTAAGAATTCCTCCCACCGCCCTCTACCAATCAGGAGGGGTTTGAGCCACTGGGGACCACCCCGAGAGGAGATTAGACCAACTGGGGGGATTCCGGGGTGGGGTGACCCGTCTGGAAGTGCTTCGTGTGACCCCTCTAAGAACTCCTCCCACCACCTTCTACCAATCGCGATGGGTTTCGGCTGCAGAGGACCACCCCGAGAAGAGATTTGACCAAAATGGGGCAGGTTCTCGGATTGGGTGAACCGTCCAGAAGAGGGTCATGTGAGCCCTCTAAGAACTCCTCCCAACACCCTCTGCCAATCAGAGTGCAGCACCATCACCCCATAAGTCCCAGCGCTGGGCAGAGGACGCCATCTCTTACCAAGAGGACATGTTTTAGAAATTGTGGAAAGGCTGAGAGGAAACATGCACTCCTTTACCACCCCCGTGAGACCTTCAGATTTTGTTTTAGCTCCGAGGACCTTTGGAGTTGTGTGGAGAAAGCGCTACGGCAGTGACAGTTCTGAGGAGGGCCCTTTGACTCAACCCTTGATGGATACGTCGGAACCCGACCCCAAAATCCAAACCTTTGTGAGGCACCCCGATGAGTGTGACAGCCTCTCATTGTCCATGCCCTAAAGTTGGAAGGCGATTGTGGCTTGGGGGAGTCACAAAGTGAACGGGAAAGACGGCGCTCAGGTAAATGAATGATTAAGACGCGACGGTCGATCATGGGGGTGTAATGGGGTTAGGAATCGACCTGGCATTGCATAAATCTAAAAACAGGCAGTGGGGTGCTTACACTGTTTTTTTGTCTGAAAATCTCTCAACAGCTCGACGATGCCTTTCTAGAGGCCTTTGAGAAGTTACACATCGGTAGCCCTGTGGGAGTAAATCCATCGCGCATCAGCTGTTTTTGCTCCTGTCTGAGACCCAGATCTCAAGAGGAAAATCCAGAAAAGGACAAAAATGGAAGAATGAACCAGCTCAGACTCCCTCATGGTAGGGATCATGGCATCCTTTGTTTCAGGCGGCTGTAAAAGATTGTGTTAAACCAGGCAATTAATAAAACTTATTTAAATGTGTCAGAATGAACGTGTCCCCCTCCATACTTGTGTTTGTAAAAGACGGTCCCAGGAACAGTTATGTCTCCACAGACGGCTCTGTTAAAGAAAATCTGTTAAGCCCCCAGGAAAGTTGGGGGCTTTGACGGGGTCAATCTTCTTTTTCAAGTGGCCAAAAAGCATTATAAAACTTTAAATAGAAGACAGGAAAGAGCTTGGCTTTCACACCAGGATGCTTACACTTTACACAAACCAGCTCAAATACGTTTTAAAAGAACCAGGACCGTTGTTTCAGATGTGGACGCGCAATGGCAGGCAGATTTGGTCCGTATGCACCGCTTCTCCAAACACAACAGCGGTTTTAAGTACATCTTAACAGTGACAGACATTCTATCCAAATATGCCTGGGCCTTAGGCCTAAAAGACAAGATGAGCGGTGAGGAATCCAAGGCCTTTAAAGCTATTTCTTGCCAAGGTCGCATGCCTCAAAAATGACAAACGAATCGGTGGAAAGAATTTTGAAACAAACCTTTTAGCAGATTGTTGAAACGGCAAAGCGTTCACGCTTTTTGTTACTGATAATGAAGTCAAAGCAGGGGTTGTGGAGCGATTTTAACAGAACTTGAAAAAGATGTGGAGGATGTGGCGATATTTTACAGCCCATAACGCCTTTCGCCACATTGACCTGTTACCTGACTTTATGAAGAGTTACAACCAGAGCTTTTACAGAACTCTACGTACCAGACCCGCTGATGTTAACCCTTCCAATTCTCTGAAGATATGGAAACCGGTTGATAGAGACGGTTTTAAAATAAAACCGGTTGTTGCCCCTTTTAGAAAAGGCGACCACATGAGACTATCTAAAACCAAAGGAGCTTTTGAAAAAGGTTGTGAACAGACGTTTACCAATGAGATATTTATAGTGGATGAAGCCTTAACCAGGAGCCCGAGACCTGGATACCGATTAAAAGATTACGAGGGTGAGACAGTTACTGGATCTTTTTACCCTGAAGATTTACAAAAAGTAAACCCCAAACAAGACAAGATTTGCAGGATCGAAAAAGTTCCAGCGGAGAAAGGAAAAGGGAGAAAAAAGCAGCTACTGGTGAAATGGTTTGCAGGGGGGGGACGGGGGGGGCGATAAGTTTACCAGCTGGGTGGAATCTTCTCAATTCTGACGTTTAGACACAAACAAACAAAAAGATTCCTCCTGCAAAGACTGAGGGAGCGAAAAATGAGCGACAGCGGGTTTTACATGACTTTGCCAAGCAATGCCAGCTCTGCAGTTTTTCCTCAAAACACCAGCTCGAACTTTACAATACAGCTAATTAAGCCCTTGGATCTCCCGGGTGCGTAGGAGGAGGGGTTAGTGGAAATACAACACCCGCACAGCTGGAACACTATCAACGAGGACACCCCTTTTGAAATCACCTTTGAAGATATGGCATAGAGTTTTATCCTACGACGAGGTTATTACTCGTCCATACCCGAATGATTGGATCATATGAACAGTACCGTGGCTCGTCATCCCCCACCGCCTGAGGTGGTCATGAACGATGACCCTGTGGGTAGAAAAGTTAGCCTTAAATCTGCTGATTTTACTTTTATGTTTTCTACCAGCAGGGAGCTAGCTAACATTCTAGGTTTGGGCCCCAAGCGCAGCATCCAAAAATTCCCCTTCTGGGCAGACATCACAGGGGGAGTTAATTCCCTGTATCTGCACACAGATATTGTAGAACACCAGTTTGTGAGGGACTTTTCTGTTCCCCTGTTACGCTGTGTCCCTGTCTGAGGAAGGAACAATGAGTTTGTCACCATCACCTACGATAAACCTCATCACGTTCCTGTCAGAAAACACCACATCGATACCATTACCATTGAAATAAAGACAGATCAGAACAGATACGTCTCATTTGTTGAACGGAGTGGATGTGAAAATTTAAATTGACGCGCAGATAAGACACTTTCTGTTTAATGGGCAGTGCAGCCGAAGGCTTTAAATTGCGCATTGTATCAGCATCCCTTTTTGTGAAGAAAGTACGGGTGGCCCTGAGCGTTCGTCTGGGGCACGCGGAGTCCCTGCTTACCACAAATGCTAAATATCCCGTGGACCGTGTGGGAATGAAAGTGTTTAGCATCCCCGTGGGCAGCAGGGTCAATAACCAGGAGAACCTGTTTTTTGGGACAGTTACCCAAAATGCTTGTCCTAGGGTTTGTCTTATGCCTTGAGTGGAAGTTACACTAAAAATCCCTTTCATTTTAAACATTATGATATTAATTTTGTGGCCTTGTATGTGGCTGGTGAACAGATACCAACCAAGCCTCTGCAACCAGACTTCGAGGCAGGATGCTGCGTGAGAGAATACATGAATCTGGTACAGACACTGGTAAACACATGACAGATCGTTCTCTGTTAATCGACCGTGAGGAGTTTCCACAGGGTTACACCTTGTTTGCCTTTGACCTGTCTCCCGACCAGGAATGCGCCGATGACTATTCCCTGATTCAAACCGGGAACCTGAGAGCAGAAATACGTTTTGGGAAGGCTTTAACCATCACCATCAATCTGATCGTGCATGGGGTTTTTGACAACATCATGCAGAGAAATCAGAGGAGAGACGTTCTGCTTGACCATATGTGAACATGGACACCGTGCAGCTCTCGTGTGTCTTATCAAGGTGCCTTACACAAAAGAGAATTTCTTAGATGTGTTCCCTTGTGATTTGGCTCCCTGGCGACAAGCTGTCTCAGAGACCCCTAGGTTTGTATCGCGCATCCACACAACCAACCTGGTGAACACTGGCTTGCCTTGTGTCTGGCGGAGCGTAACCGTGGAGAGTTTTTAGACTCATACGGGCACCCCCTGAAGAGCATGTTGTTTCCTAAAAGCATTATGAAATTTTTAAACAAAAATGCCACAGGCATTGTGTTTCACAATAGACAATTACAAGACCCCCGCTCTGTCGCCTGCGGCTATCACTGAGTGTTTTTCTGACATCATCGGAGCAAGGGTTTATCTTGTGACCGGACTTTAAAATTGTATTCTAACGACTTAGTGCAAAACGACCGGATGGTGATGAACTTTGTAGAAAATACATTTAAATTCTTGGGCATGCCTAGCCTTGCTCAAAATGTGTTTCAACAAGCCCAGACTTGTGTATCTTGCAATGCTTTTTCTAGCCATGTTATCCAATATTCTCAGGCATAACAGACAATGTTTTGTTTGGCATTATCCAACACATTTTTTATAAAGTAACTTTTCCCACAGTTGCTAGGCCCCACGAGAATTGCAGAAAAGGGGTGTTTCCACCTCGTATCCATTTTAAAATCCGTAGGGCAGGGTTTTAAACCCTTCTCCTAGGACCCTCTTGTTGTAAATGACTTTCTGTGTTTTCTTACGGGTTTTGGTCTCTATTTACCACTGATTTTTGTTCCTTACGATAGAGGGCTGCTGCACCTCTCTCTTTTTTGAGGTGTTTTCTCGCAGGCCCGTGCAATAGTCCAGGACTAGATCTTTCAAACTGTCAAAGTTGATCTTTTGACAGTTTGCCAAGTTCAGGGTAATACCTTTGACTTTCATACAGGCCTTTCCTCCCGACAGCTTATACCCGTACGTTTTCGGGCCTGCCGACACAAACTCGGTGATGTGTTGATCTGGCGGGATCTCGCTCGTGAGGGAATTTAGAAAGAGTTTAGCGATTTGGCGTTTAGCGGGGTTAAACCTGATCTCGTGTTGGCACAAACGCACGCCTTCTTTCTGGTAGAAATAGTTCATGTACTTATTTTGTTTTTCTTCGTCTGTGCACCAGCTGGGATACCCTGAAGCCTCTTGTTTCTGGCGGAGGTGTCATTTGATGTACTCTGAAAAGAGTTCATCAGATTTTTCATTAAAAAGCCAGATTTCATATATTTTTGCCACCGCGTACCCCTTCGCTATGGCCGCGTTCAATTCCACCGTGCACCAAGTCCCCAGGATGGCCCTCTCCTCGTCAGTGTGGATGCACATCTCCCGCTGCTCGGTTTCCGCACAGGTTCGGCATAGTGGGAACATAAGTTTGCCACCCACTCTGACAGGTAACAATGGGAAAAAGAAGCCTTGTGTGGGGTACTCTTTAACTTTTGCAATTCCAAAATAATTTGCAAGGGGTCCAAATTTGTCATAAACTCTATCGGGGTGTCCGATAGGGTATTCTTTGGTTTTCTTTACAAAAGGGTAGAAGCTGGTAAAATCATAATAGTGGATTTCTTCCCCGGAGTTAAGTTTGTAATACAGGCGGATAGCGTTTGTCCTCCCCGCAAAAAGAGCATCCCTAGGCATGAGAGGCTAGGGCAACTGGGCTCATTTTAAATGCCTGCAAGCTCCCTGTCTGTTTCTGTCCTCACTTCCCACTCTTGCTCTTAAAGAGTCCTCACTACAAAACCAAGTTGTTTCAGATAGTCGGTCTTGAGCTGCGTCTTGTAATAAAGAAACCCAAAAGTTGTCCCCGTCATAGGGTTTTGTGCTTTTTCACAATGAGAGGTGGCACAAGCGTGGAAAAGAGCACCCGTTAAACTCTAAGGCTGTGTGTACCCTGTCAACACTGGCATAACCCTCTAAAGAGTAGGAGCCTACCTCTAGTTCCCCACCCTGTAAAGCATGCCGTATTTGTATAGTTTCTTTGTGAGAGGTATTCAACAGCCACTGAACAGATGGGGTCGAATATCTTTTTCTGCCTGTCATCATTGTCTGGAGGGAGAAGAGCTACCGTGTTAGGCTCCAGAAACATAAACCTGTACACAGCCATGCAGACAGATGCCAGTGCTATGTACCAGAATGGATCTATACACAGTTTTATCTCAGTGAATTTACCAGGTTCTCTCTCTACTAGATCTCCCTTCTCCATCATTTTCATAATCTCTTTTCTGTATAGGATACAAGGCTGTCTCAAAATTTTGACATCCTGCTGACAGTAATACGTGAGCTCTTTCTGCAAGTCAAACGTCTCCTCCCTGTGGGCCTGCTACCAGTCGAGAAACTCTGCTTTTTCCCTGGGCATCATGCTTTCTACACCATAGTGCTCCACACCGGGCATAGGCTCCACGTCATTTTGATTTTCGAAAGTGTTCTAAAAATGTGGAAAATACCCTTTGCACCCTTCAAACCCCATCACCTGCGGGAGCTTACCAAGCTTCATGGGTAAGAAGTTTAAAGAGTCTAGAAAACGAATGCCCAGGGCCTTAACTTCCACACACATTAGTTTACTACCCTGAGTGATCAGTTCTAGGCACATCTTTTCCTTCAGTAACTGTCTAATGATGAAGTATGCATCGTAACCTTTGGAATTGTGCGCCTGGAACGTGTAGACCCGGAACTCTTTGCCAATAAAGGTCTGAACAAACATAGAAAGAAACTCATCACCCTTAAATTCCCAGGACTTTTCCGGCTTGAGGGACATAGCAAAAATGTAATTGGGAGTGTGCAACCCAGTCTCCTGTGTGTGTTCAGAATCATAACAAATACACTTTTCTGAGGATTCGGGCTTTCTAAGGCTGTCCATAAAACCGAGGTGACCGTCTACATCACCAGCCATCAAACCCTGACCCTGCTTACAGCGCCTCCCTTTACACCTGTGCCGCCTGTCCACGTAAGACTGACCCTTATCGCACAACGTTTTAGACAGGCATTCAGCTTGTTCTGTCGATGCCCAGTCGATGTGTCTGTCTAAACGCTCTCTGGACTGACAATACAGTCTACGGCGAGGACACCTCAGCTGCACGTCCACGCTGTCTGAGCATGTTACGCTCAAGCAGAGGCAGCAGCTGGACCTGCAAGAGTGGCCGTGACTGTGCACCGTGGGGCAAAACTCACCATAATTTTTTGCTCCGAACAACTTTTTCACAACCAGAACCCCATAGTAATGCTCATCATGCAACAGAATGAAATAAGTCTTGGGGTAAACTGCCCCCCCCCATTTAAAAAAAGCCCCTTTCGCCGCATACAGCACCACCTGTATGTTGACTCCTAAATGCTGTTCAGACATTGCTAAGTCACTGAGCATAATCTTTTTTCGATCTGACCAGCCCAGTTTCTCATGCAACTTTCTCGCCCCTGCTAACGATTCCGCGTCCGTAGGTTTATGGTCGGACATGACGGCCAAGAGCCCACGTGCAAAACACAGATTGGTAGCCGTGTAAGTCAGGTCTACTAAACATTGTCTCTTTTTTATGGAGGATTTGACTACTGAGGATAGCATTTAAAACTCTACGAGCGGCCCCCACCCCTGTTTTTTTACAACTGTCACAACGAGGTGCAATGTCCCATTGACATGCAACTCTATTGCTCTGTGGCAGCTTTCAGGTCTGATTGAAGAAATCCTCAGCAGACAGCTCATCCCTAGTTCTTCAGACCGAAAACAACGGGTTAGTTAAATTACGGCTCTCTAAATGTAACTGAACATAATCATCAGGGCCTACCCTACCATTAACGTCATGGAGAACTAACTGTATCCCCCTGTGTATGGCTTCAACAACCTGCTGAGCTGAATTTATTCGCTCAAGCTTGACAAAATGAAATTCCTCACAATACACCGACCCCCCCCCAAATCTAGGTAATTCACGTTGCCAACTTCTCACTCTCTCCATACACACCTCTGCATTTTCAGGGTTACTTGGGGGTTCCTCTACGGGACCATCTACATCAGATGCTATTTGAGAGTCAGACTCTGAGGCGCTTCCGTGAGGGTCATCGGGAGGAGATGGGGACCCATCATTCTAGAGAGCCCTCTGGGGAATTTTCTAAACCAGACTCTGTGTGAGAGTCTGATTCCACCTCCCCATTTTCAGACATGCCAGTTTGAGAGCCTCCAGTCGAGGGCATCTCTTTTTGTCCTCCCTCTCCATTACCTCTTTAGCCCTTTTTAAAATTTTTACAATGACCCTGGCCTGGAACTTTTTGGCAGCCATTTGTTTGTCCCCCCTTTTGTTTACACCTGAGCTGATGTGTATCCTTGAGGTGCCCCTTTTACCCAGGCCCCTTTCCACGACTAGTCACGCCTGCACAGAGCCAAAAATTGAAGTATTTTTCAAAAAGTCACCCACCAAAGCTTTTGCTTTGTTGATGTGCTTTCCAGCCCTCCTTTCTTTTAGACCCCCTGAAGATACACCGTTCACCGGTATTCTGAACGAAGCATCATATTTTCCCCAAACCTTTTTAGAATACCGTTCTTTTAGAACCCCCGAGGATACAGCGTCCCTCAGTCTTCTGAAGGAAGCATCGTAGGTGGGCGTTTTCACTCACGGTTTTCTCAGGGCTTGGTGTGGAGGCGGCCGCTGAGGAACTGGAGTTGTGTTTGCGTGGTTGGTTTTTACCAGAGTCTTTGGTTTTGTCCTTGGGTTTGACGTATTTGAGGTTTGGACTGCCCTGATGCTTCATCTGCACTCTTGTGCTGTTTTGAGTTGTTAAAGGTCTCAAAGCAGATTTCTGGTTCTTTGGCTGGTCTGGTGGAGGTGTCCCTGTAGCTCTGACTACAGCATTGTCAGGAGAACTGCACATACCCGATTAGGGGCGAAGGAACAAATAACAAAACTTAACCTTACCATCTTTCTCACCCACACCGATGTATTTACTTAAAATACAAAACCTCATAACCTCACAAACACAGTATATTTACTGGGCTTCATCCATCCATCTGGTGAATTTTTCTTTTCAGCTGTCTCTTTTCTTTTTCTTTTAAGCTTGTTTACCCTCTGGTCTAAGGGTCTCTCATGTTTTGACCGTACTCTGGAGCAGACAATATTATTATGATTATGATTATTATAAATCACATGAAACTGTCTTGTAAACTTAAAAATAAAATATTCATTAGGGTGTTTGTCTATTTAAAAAGTCAGAGCTTTAAAACAAAATAATCCATTTCAAGCTGTACAACAAAGAGGAGTTTTGAGTTTATTTCTACCACTTTAAAACAAAAAACAACAAACCCGCAAACATTTTTTTAAATAGACCTCATTTTGCAAAATAAAAACCAAACTGCTTTTAAAATCAACTTTTAAAATCCAGTTTAAAACACATTTTGCACAGTAAAAAAACACCCTGTTAGTTTGAAACACACCATTACCATCAGTTTGCAGCCATATACTTAAAAAAAAAAACCACCTATTTTTTTACAGAGAGAGAGAGAGAGTTTAAAACACAGTTTGCAACAAAATACTTTTCAATAAACCCACATGCATTTAAAAGCCAATTGCAGAAAGTTACGCCCCCCACCCCCCACGCCACCCCACCCCCATGTGTGTTTGGGCCTTTGGATTAAAGAACAAGCAAAAATGTTAGTTAGTATTACCCCCAAATCCCTATCCAACCTGTGTAATACCTGAAGTTATTAAGCAAAACTCCAGTTAAAATGGTTTTTACCTTGGCCCGGTGATGAAATGCAGTTTAAAGTGACTGGTTCCATGCTAAACAGATCACACTGCAAGAAACATAGGCACCATTATTTACTAAGACAGCATGGCCAACGAGTGATAGAATAGAATATATATTTTCAGAGTTAAAAACAGGGAGCATGGCTCCTTTTGCAGTCCAGCAGCCAGTCAAGAGAGTTTCTGTTGAAAGAGTCTCCAAAATACCTGAGGTTTTTACACCATCCTAAGCCTTTGTTTCAAACAGACTTCAAAATAGGAGCTAGCAGGTTGATTTGATCGCTACAACTCTCAAATAATAGCTACTTCAGGACGTTAGGCACCCCTCCCTAACATTCCCTTTTGTGATCTGGGGTGGGGGAATTTGTTATACCAATAAAATAAAAGCCAGCAGGATCTTATTAAAAGGGAAAAGGCAAAATGCCACATTTATTGTGAATACAGAAAAAATCATAGTAAGCAGTTAGTTATAGCTATAACATTCCATTCAATTTCATATTTATTCACACATTCATTCATACACACACACACACACACACACACACACACACACACACACAGAGGTTCTGCAAGGTTGTTATCATAGTTACCAGCCTTAGAGTTGCTCATGCCAAGCCACTGGCCAGGTGGCCTGGAGACGAGGAGGGAGCAGGGCCTTGTCAGATGCACATCTGACGCTCCTGGAAGTTGGTTTGCAGAATCAGACCCCAAAGTTTTCCGTTTCTAGAGTCCATTTTTATAGGAATGTATTCCTATGCCAGCCTATGGGAATTGCTTCATTATGCTGTTGCTGAATCAATCAGCAGATGGCACATTCCTGACGGCTCCGTCTTGTTCTTCGGTTCTCCCATCCTTGAAGCTGTTGGGTGGATTCCAGTCTGCCCTCCGGGGGTCCTCTGGTTGACGTCTTCTTCGGCCAAGGGACACTGGATTCTTAGGCTGGCACCTCCCTGATCGTTCAGTTATTATCCACACCAAGCTTCCATCCCCATACATCCTCTATCTCTATTTTAAAGCACAATCGTTAACAAAGCCAGATAAATACAACAAAAGGGCGGGGAGTCTCTGTGTGCTGTTTCTGTTGTTACAAAGTATTGCTTTGAGAACAGACTTTGTCTAGGATTTACTAACACAATTAGCAGCTTGCAACTTTCACACGGCGAGGGAGAGAAACAGTACCAAAACCCAAGAGACCTCTTAATTAGTAATACCCTGGAATTTAAACTATGGGGAATCAAACTCATTTGTGATTTTAATACAGAACTTCTTTAGTATGATCCAACAAATTAAGCTGTCTGCACAACCGAGCTGCTTTTGGCCACATTTTTTTCCTTTTAGTTAAAATACATTTTTCTGTAGGGCCTTCTTATAGTATTAAACAGTAAATCACCAATCCGTAATGTAACTATACCCATTTCCAAGTGGGGACCCTTTGCAGATCTCAGTAAATGTCTTTGGGGCTTGTTTTTTAAACATGTTTCTTTCATGCTTAAAGTTTGGGGTGGGGGGTTGAAATAAAATGGTTGTATCACAACCATAATAAGCACCCACAGCTTTTAAAAATTTGTCTTTCGAGCAAATGATTGTTCTAAAGCATGGTGAAGATTTGTGAACCCTTCAAACATTTCAGTTTTGGGTTAGACCCGTGTGTGTGTGTGTGTGTGTGTGTGTGTGGTGGGATTTTTTGGTTGGTTGTTTTGGATTTTTTGGGTAAATATAGTATTTTAAACTTTTAATGGCTTTCAATTTCTAGAAAGAGTGACCCATAGCATTCAAACAATTCCTGGGTCATATTTAAACTGTCCAGTAGAGTTCTGCCAGTTCCTGGGTCCTTTAAACTGTCCAGTAGAGTTCTGCCAGTTCCTGGGTCATTTTCACTGTCCAATAGTGCTCTACCAACTCCAGGGATTATATTTAAACTGCCCAATAGCATCTGCGAATTCCTGAGGTTTTATTTCATTTCATATTAATCCGAACTCACCCACCCACCTCCCTTACTATGGGTGCACACCCATCAAATTTATCCCTATAGCAACAAGGGTAAGGAATCACAGTTACCTTCGCTATTCAGTGGGGGTGTGGTTAAAACCATTCAGTTCAACAGGATGAGTCAACTCTGTTGTACTCAAACACATGTCTGAACCATCCCTGTTTTGTTTTCGTGTTGTAAGCAGAGGCAGGATGAGCTCTACCCTGACATCTGGTGGTGAGTTGTGGAAAAGGACTTCAGGAGCTGATCTCCTTTGCACAGGACACTCACCCCACCTAGCATGAGCCCACAGGAGCCCAAATGGTCACTTTAGCTGCTGTGGGATCCCCAGTTTCTCTGTTCTTGGGGCAGGAAGAATAAAGTGTTGTTATCCTGATGATGTGAATCAAGGACAGTGGAACTGTCCTTGGCCTTTTATGACAGAGGGACTCGCCATCAACTAAGTAGCACTCGCTAGGCAAGGGACAAGGATTCCAAAAGCCAGTGAATTGAGAGAGTTTGGAGGTTTGTGCCTAGTGGTGTGAGCTCTCTTCTGAGGGCTCCAAACACCAATTGCACTTTCTCTCCATTGTGTAATGTCAGAGGTAATTTTGATTCTATTAGGAGTTTGGGTTCATGGTGCCCCAGCTGTGAGGCCCCCCTACTACTTAACACAGTATTCAGTGATTTCAACTTGTCGTAGGGGAGCTTCAGTGCCCCACTGGTGGGGGCTTGACCCGGTTTTGCATCGTGTTACTGGAATGGAACTCCTCGATACTGAATCCAGCCCCTGTTGTGGCCAACTCTGATGGGCAGAAGGGTTACACTGTAAACACATTTTTAGGATTTGTTCCCCTCCCACTTCACAGCTTTTTGCTTTTACACAAAGACACAAGACCTAGGTTCTCACAAACCATTTTTTTTAATTTAAAAATCATACAGCTTCTTGAAAACAAACCCAGATGCTCCATTAAAACTTTTAGCTCACTTAAGGGCCAGAGACCTTCTAACAGAAACACAAATAATCACAAAGCCCTTTTCATTCGATTTTTTAAAATGTACAGCGACCAAGTTTTATATTGCATGTTTGTCCCCTCATCATTCTCTCAATTAATCCTTTTTAGATTTCTTACAAATAGTCTTTTTCTTAAGCAGGGTTCTGTCCCTTTTTGTGTGGACCAGGCGGTCAATGTAACGCTGTAAGCAGGCATCTTCCGGTTTGGACATTTTCTTTAAAACACGGTCAGGGTCTCCACTGAATTGCACAGCATTTCTCAAGATCACCCCTTGCGCTAAATGTTCTTGGGTTAGGCACAGACATTGCATAACATAACCTATGGCAATAATAGTGTTCAATAAGCTTTCCAAACACAGCTCAGCACGCAGGCCCCAGAACTTGCAGTTTCTAGCCATTGAAGTCCAAGTCACAGTCATGGTGCCATTGGGCTGGGGCATCTATGACACAGCCCTCACAATTTTCAAAAAGCTTTTCCCTAAGACAGTGATGAAGAACAGCATAAACAGCAACGCGGACAATAGTCCGCATAACATTTTTACGCTCGTGACGTGGCACTGGCTCAGCGAGTTCCATGCCAGGCCTCCTCCTAAACTCCTCCTAGCCGTCCTCCTCGGAGTCATCTTCAACAATTTCTAGCGGCGTTGAGCGAAAACAAGGCGGGCCTGGTTCACCTTTCCTGCTTGATGCAACGCCGTCCAGGGCCTCCGGGTCCTCTAGAAAGGCATCGTCAAGCTGTCGAGAGATTTTCAGACAAGAAACAAGCGTAAGTGCCCACTGCTTGTTTTCAGATTTACACAACCCCTGGTTCCTAACCCCATTACACCCAATCATCGACCGTCGCTTCTTAATCATTCATTTACCTGAGCTACGTCTTTTCCATTCACCTTGTCTGCCAGTGCCTCCCCCAAGCCATGATCGCCTTCCTCCTCCAGGGTGGCGGATGACGAGAGGCCACCATGCTCATCGGGGTGTCTCATGAGCGGTTGGGCTTCAGGGTCGGATTCTGGCATGTCCATCAATGGCTGGGCCAAAGGAATCCCCTTGGCTTCTCTCTCATCCTCTTCAGAACTGTCGCTGCTGTAGCGCTTTCTCCACACAACTCCAAAGGTCCTCGGGGCTAAAACAAAGTCTGAAGTTCTCACAGGGGTGGTAAAGGAGTCCACGTTTCCTCTCAGCCTTTCCACAATTTCTAAACCACGTCTTCTTGGTAAGAGATGGCCTCCTCTTCCCAGCGCTGGGACTTATCAGGTGATGGTGCTGCACTCTGATTGGCAGAGGGTGTTGGAAGGAGTCCTTAGAGGGGTCACACGACCCTCTTCTGGGCGGTTGACCCCGTCCCAGAACCCACCCTATTTTGGTTGAATCTCCTTTCGGGGCTGTCCTCTGTGGCCAAAACCCATCGTGATTGGTAGAGGGTGGTGGGAGGAGTTCTTAGAGGGGTCACACGAGCCACTTCCTGACGGGTCACCCCGCCCCAGAATTCCCCCCAATTGGACAAATCTCCTCTCGGGGTGGTCCCCAGCAGCTGAAACCCCTTCTGATTGGTAGAGGGCAGTGGGAGGAGTTCTTAGAGGGGTCACACAAACCCCGGAACTCCCCCTGATTGGTCAAATCTTCTCTCGAGGCGTTCCTGTGGGGGCAAAATCCATCCTGATCAGCAGAGGACAGTGGGAGGAGTTCTTACAGGGGTCACATGACACACCTTGCTTCCGGACATGTGTCCGCCTTGACCCCGGAAGTAATACTCCCATGAGGTGGGACTTCCAGTGACCCGTGTGCAGGGCTTACGGGGCCAAGGGGTGGGGTTAACGTTCGATTGATGGTAGGGCCCTTATACTACTCGCTCCCGCTACCCAAAATTGGAACAAGAGAGACTATAATACTGGAGAGAAAGAAAGGAATGTTTTAAATGTTTTAAATTCCTGTACTGTGCTGTAAATTCTTTTCCCTAAATTAATTCAAAACATTAATTTGTATTTTTTATTTTTCTATTTTTTTGTTGTTGTTTTATATATATATATGTATGTTGTTATATTAGTTTCAGTTTGGGGCTGGGTGGAGGAACACAGGGAACCCCAGGGCTGGGGTCTAAGCTCCCTGCTCCCCCAGAAGGACTTGACTGAGGGGTCCTGGGTGTCCCCACAAGCTCTGTTTTGGACTGTGTTCCTGTTGTCCAATAAACCTTCGGTTTTACTGGCTGGCTGAGAGTCTCAGTGAATCCCAGGAAGAGGGGTGCAGGGCCTGGACTCCCCCACACTCCGTGACACCCGCCATTCACTGAGCTGCGTCCATTGTCACAGGCATACATGTCTTAGTATCCTCGTAGAGTCTGCCAGGTGCTATTACCAGGCCTTGTCAACAATAAACCTGGCCGGGTGCCTTCGTCCCTTAACGGATCTTGTGGTCATTGGGCGGTTCACTCAAGGTCTGCTGTGCTGGCTGTCTGCATAGAGCTGGGGCAGCACACAGAGAGAACACACACACGCAGTGAAATATCTAACAACAGAGGCAATCAGTAAGGACGTTTTGCAATGGCTCGTTTGGTTTCAATGGGCAGGCCCAGCACTTTACACTAATTCATGCTTCTCTCCTGTTGGGGGAGTTACACAGGCCATGGCTACACTACAAAATCAAATCGCCCTGCGTGCAGCCGCCACAGTAGTTATAGCACTTGTGTGTGCGTACACCTGGCTCCTTGTGTCTGTGGTGTGTGGTATCGATTGTACTGTCAGTGTGGGGCATTGCGGGACAGTCGATGTAAGCAACGCAGTATGTACACTGACACTGCATTGACCTAACTACGCTGACTGGGGGAAGTGGCATGATTAAGTCGGCAAAGCAGGTGAGTTACATCAGCGGGAGCCAAATTTTAGTGTAGACGCAGTGTTAGGTGGACGTAAGCTGCCTTGCAAACTCAGTGGTGAAGAGCAGTTACAGAGGTTTACGATGCAAACATTCATTCTAACTTTATACCACGGGCTACAGAGGTTATGGGAGAGATCAATTCTGCAAGCAATTCCACAAGTCGAAACACTCCACACACGCTGATCAGCAGCTGTTTTCACACGGCTAACACACAGGCTGGGTCAAGCTCCGCATTTGTCAGTGTTCAGTGAGGCCTAAGGGCCTGGGCATGAGCTGGCACCTGGTCTGCTAGCGTCACAGGACCCATCTAGCCCAGTACCCCGCCCTCTCCCTGCTGCCTCCTTCCCCAAATCAGATCAATGGGGCCAGCCACCCCAGCACCAGCTACTTCAGAGGAAGGTGCAAGAACCCCCTCCTAGTGGCTAATGATGACATAACCAGTCGGGGGGGGGAGCATATCCCCCTCATCCTGACAGTCAGCAATGGCCTTGTGCCCTGTTTTCTAAATTCTGTCCTGACACCTTTGCTCTCCCCAACCCCCCGCCATCCTTGTCTGAATCCTGCCAGGCTCGCAATGTCAGTGTCATATAGTGGCAGTGAGTTCCCCTGGCTAATTATGTAACTTCCCTTGACATTTGCTTTCACAGAGCATCCCATTGCTCTTGCAACACTGGGGCAGGTGAAGGGGGGGGCAAATAGGAGCACCCCCCTCCTTTCATTATATTCTGTACCTATTTCAGCCCTGCTTCTTTCGCTCCTCTTTAAACTAAAGCCTGAGCTTTTTTGTTGGTAAATTGGCCTTTTTCTTGACAGTGTTGTGGAAAAAAATTTGCTTCTTTCTAAACATTTTAGGTTTTTGATGAGCAATTTAAAAAAAGCCTTTGAAAAATTATCCCTCCCTCCCCCATTTCTCTGCCCTTTGTCCTTTTCTCATTTGCCACTGGAAAGTGGATGGGAGGGGATGAACCCCGCCCCCCCCCACACACTCATTTTGGGCTTTTGAAAATTTTTTGCAAGGGGTGAAAACATAAGGGTTCCACACACACCCCCAGATTTCCAAGGCAGCTCAATTGTGGGGTTGCTGCTCTTCCTGCTGCCCTTCTAGTGCCAGGGTAGACCAACACCCTGTCACACTTTCACCCTTAAACGGCCAGCGTTGCCAACGCCCATCATTGCATGGTGAGCCCAGCAGTGGGTGGGGGGGTGAGTTGGAATGGGATCAGTAACGAAGAATCTTCGCTTTCGTTAGATAAAGTGCCCACCCTCGGCATGGAGGAGAAGCCCCAGACCTCGCACCTCCCAAACACAGCCATGCCAGAATGCAAACAAATATTAAAATCTTGTGATTTTTTAAGCAAATCTCATGATTTTGAGGCCTGACTAGTGACTTCTGAATGTTGGGACGCAAGAGGGGCACCAAAGCTGATGGGCCCGCTCGGCCTTCGTGCCATGTGGACAGAGGCACCTGTGTGGGACCCGGGGTGGCTCGTGCCTCCCCACACTTGGGACAGACAATACTAAACATCTCATGGCTCCCCCTGGCAGTGCGTGGAGGGAAAGCCGCTCCCGAGCTATGGCCACAGAGTCAAGGGAGGCAGTGTGGCCTAGTGGGTAAAGCACTGAAGTGGGATGCAGCAGACTGGAGGTCTATGTCTGGCTCTGCCACTGGGTGACCTTGAGCAAATCCCTTCCCTGCCCTCTGCCTCAGTTTCCCCTTATGTACAGTGGGGATGATGACACTGACCTCCTTTGGGAAGTGTTTTGCTGGACAGTGCTATGTAAGATGAATAATAATATTCTGGGCTGGCTAGGGGGCGTCTCCCCTCTCTGGGGCACGGGTTCGAATCTGTCCCAGGGGAGCAGTGTCTGACAGTGGGTGGTGGCTGTGGAGAGGGGCTCAGTCCAGTTCCTGTTGGGACAGCACCCGCGTTGCCTGCCGGCTGTGGGACTGGCACGCTGGGGCTACAGAGCCTGAGCTCCGCTCTGCCCCTAGATGGGTCCCTTCAGGGCAGGGCCGTTGGCGTGGGGGATAGGGGTGTGACGCAAGCCGTGGGCTCTGGGGCAGTCGAGTTGGCCCTTTCGCCAGTGCTGGAGTCCCTGGAAGGAAACCTGCTCCTGGCTGGGGAGCCATGGTTGGCTTTTGGGCCCCAGGCTTCTGCACGGCCCTGGCTAACGAGCCCCCTGGGAGGGCAGCGCTGCCCTGCGTGGGCCCTGGGGCCTCGGCAGGAGCTGCCACAGAGAGCCAGCGGCAAAGCTGCCAGTGGAGGCTTCTCCAGTGCCCTGCAGAGTGGGGGAACTGGGCTGAACTGGGGCCAGCGTCAAGGCCATGGGAGGTAGCAGCCAGGTAAGGGGCTGGGTTCCCCACTGTTGGGCCCTATGGGAGTGCTGGCTGAAGGTCCATGTGCCCACAGCGTTGGAGGGATCACAGGGGCGAGGCCCTGGGGGCTGCTGGGAGCTTGGGGAGGGGTCTGTGTTCAGCTCCTGTCTCCCGAATGGCCAGTGTTTGCTGGGGTGCTACAGACCCTGCAGCTGCTCCCTGCCCCTGGGGGAGGTTCATCGCTGGGGCTGTGCTGCCAGCCCCAGAGACTGAGGGCCTGGGCCCCACAGCAGATCACTCTTTGCGTTTTTTGTTTGTTTGTTTTAACTAAAACATCAGGAACGAAGTTCTTCATACAGATCATGAGCCACAAGGTAGGTGTAAAAGTGTTGACCTCTCAGGCAGGTGGAGGGGCTCAGGATGGAGTATTACTTTAAGTGTGTATAAGAAAAGATAACTGAGCTCCCCAAATACATGGATTAATTTTTCTTGGGAACCGGTTCTTTGAATCCTCTTAAATGTATTGGGAAAAGAGGATGTTTCAGACAAAAATCTGTGGATGTTAGCATCTTGGAGGAAACCTTTTCTCTGTGGAGCACAAGAATACGTGGTTCCCGGTACCCTACATTATACATGGGCCCCCAAGAATAAGCTTGTATCCTATGCCTGCACAGCGTAGCTGTAAAGTCTACCACTTGCTGTAGTGCAGTTGATCTTTGACACTTAATAGCTGTGATGGATAAATTGAAATGACTTTAAAGTTATTTCCAGTGCCTTGAAGTTGAAGCTAGAAAAACGCAGAATGGAAATAAGGTTTATTTTTAACAGTGAAGATAACTAACCACTGGAAAAATTACCAACTGTTGTAGATTCTCCATCAAATTTTAGAAAGACATCCAATTTTGATTTCAAAAAGATCTGCTCTAGATCAAATGGGAATTAACTCATGGCAGTCCTATGCCTTGTGTTCTACAGAAGGTCAGCCTAGATCAGTAGTTTTCAATTTTTCTTCATTTGAGGACTCCTAAAAATTTTTGAATGGAGGTGCAGGACCCCTTTGGAAATCCTAGACATAGTCTGTGGACCCCCAGGGGTCTGCCGGTGGCAGGTTAAAAACCACTCCTAGATTATCATAATTGTCTCTTCTGGCCTTAGAAATCTGTGAATCTCCTCATTTTTCGTCTGTAGGGTTGATATTTTTAGGAGGAGAGTGACACTCAGAGACTGGCTCAAAGCGTCCTCCAACAAAGCTTCAGTTCTTTCAGCATCAGTCAAATGGATTTAGAAGCAACTATGGAAAGTGTTTCTTTGCTGGCATCACTTCACTTGGGATTTTGGGTGAGTGGAATATTAAATTAATATCACCCCGCCTAGAATGAGGCCATAGCTGCCCAAATGGTCACTTTGGCTGCTGTGGGATCCCCAGTGTCTCTGTTATTGGGGCAGGAAGAATAAATTGTTATTACCCTGACTATGGCTCCACACCCCGGGGGAGGGGAGGCAGCGGGGGAGGGGCCGGGGATTGGACAGGACGGTCCTGCGGGCCGGACGTCGTTTGCCCACGTCCTGTCCGGCCGCCTGAGCTCCCGGCCGGGGAGCGAACCCCGGCCCCTCCCCCGCAGCCGCTCGCCCTCTGCCCGCTGCTCCTGCCGCGGAGCGTTGCAGCGGCAGGACCGGCTCCGGCGAGCGGGGGGCGGGATTGGATGAGGGGCAGGGGGTTGCGGAGAGAGTCAGGGAGCCGGGGGCGTTGGATGGGGCGGAGACGGGGGGAGGGCGGTCGGGGGAGGGGCCGGGGCTCGCCTCCTTGGCCGGGAGCTCAGGCGGGCCGGACAGGCTGGTCCCGCGGGCCCTAGTTTGCGCGTGTTGGTCGCAGGCCGGGACTCAGAAGTGAGGGTTCCGGGTGCAGGGGGAATGGGACTGTGCAGGGGGTCCAGATGAAGGTGGTTGGGGGTCAGCAGAGGAGTCTGGGTGCTAAGGACTCAGCATGGGGGTCCAGGTGCTGGGGGGTTCAGTGGGATGGGGGGCTCATTTGGGATGGTCCAGGTGCAGGGGGCTAGTCAGGGCACGGGTCTGGATGCAGGGAGGAGGAGCTCAGCACAGATCCAGACGCAGGGGGGGCTCTGTGGGGGTAGGTCTGGATGCAGGGGGTCGCTATCCCTGCTGAAGGCAGCACAGAAGTGAGGGTGTCAATCCTGCAATGCCCCTAGAGCAGCCTTGCAACACTCCCCCATCCCCTTTTGGGTTGGGGCCCCCACTATTACAACAGCCTGAAATTTCAGGGGTAAACTTCCAAAAATGTGAAATTGTCTTATTTTCAAATCCTATGGACGTGAAATTGACCAGAATGGACTGTGACTTTGGTAGGGCCCTAGTAATAACAGAAAGTTTATCACTGCTGTACTCAGTCTCATAGTGTGCTCCATCGCAAACGTGACAAAACCCAATACAAGAATACACCACCAATTATGGGTTTTGCTCACAAGAGTGAAACAAGCCTAATCGAGGCAAGCATACACTCACGCCCACACAGCAGTCTCAAATAGATAGATTACTCTGCGCTTCACCCCACATGTACTGAAGGTTGATGGACATGTTCCATCCAAGGGCTGGCTGCAATTCAGCAAAGGATAAAATAATACCATGTGTAAAGCACTGAAATCCTTCTGGATAAAAGGCACCAGATGATCATAAAGTGTTATCAATAGTCACAACCACACATCTAATAACCAGAGGACTAAACCTACTAACCAGAGTTTGCTTCAAATGATTCCTTTCCTACTCAGTGGAGTCCAAGGGCTGTGCTATGGTGGGAACGCCAAATCCCACCCCCTTTACTTCACTACTGGTGGAGGAGAAGGGCTTCCTGCTCAGGTGTTGTCCCTGAATGTTCTTTGAGACTCACGCATTTTTCTGTTAGACTTGGCTACAAAGTGCCTCTTTAATTTGATGGTTTCCCAGTCTGCTGAGAAGAATGGAAACCATCTTCTCTCCAAGACACAAACCCATCCCTGCTGTCTTGTTAGAGGGAACCAATACCATTCTCTCCATCCGTCCATCCCCATTCTCTCCCATCCCTATCAGCTGCTTCTTCCCTTCTCTCTGAGTTTTCTTTTTCAGGCTATAGATACATTTCAGCTCAGTGCAGATGGGCAGAGTCCCTGCGTGTTTCTGGAGAGGCTCAGCCCTGGCCCTGTGTCAGGGTCGGGTGCAGCCTCACCTCTGAGTCCATGTCTCAGGGGAGGCGGGGGGGCTTCAGGGTGATCTCCCACCTCCATACAGCCAGTGCGTGACTCTTGCCCCTGTTGCTGCACCCGCCCTGCAAAGGTGTGGGGATGACACAAGCAGCTGTGGGGAAGCCGTGGGAGCCTTGGCCAGGACTGCCATTTAGGGAGGGTGGAGGGGCACCCCCATCTCGAGTTCCATACCAGAGGTCTGCTCGTGGCACATAGTCGGAGCTCTTACCTGCTGCGCCATGCAGGTGCCCTCCTCCAGCTCCTGCGGTCTATTTCCTCCACTGCACTAGGGTGTCTGGGGGTGGGCAGGCAAGGAAGAGGTCAGTCGAGGGGTGGGGGTGGGGAAGCACAGGGGCCCTGGGGATGGGAGAGGGAGAGAAGCAGAGAGTCCCCAGTGGTGGGACAGCTTCAGAAAAATCTAGAGAAATTCTGCTCCTAGGTTTGATATTGTTTTATCATCTATTTAGTATGAGCATTTAATTGCATGTCATGGCTTGGGCTTTTTGGCAAGCAGCATATGGAATGCTTAAACCTTGATTATGTATCTTAGATTGTCGTTACAATTGGATGTCTCTGACGACCTTAGATTGAACTGCTACTGTACATAATAGAGCCATGATAAGTGCATATTTTGCTCCACTTTCCACATTTTAAAATGTGTCTAGATTAGGAAAAATTGTCAGGGTTAGGTAAACCTCATGTAGATGCAAGGGTGTAGTTTGTGGGGTGGGAGGGTTGCCCCTCCTCCCCAAACTGCAGGCCTCGACAATTGTGGAATTTGCACACCCCCCCCCCCCCATGCAGAGTCTTGTTGGCCTGACTGAAGCTGGCCCCGCATATGTAGAAGTCAAACTATGCCTATGTGTAGACCTTTTACCTCCAGTGAGCTGGTTGACGTTGATTGCCGGGTACTCCTAGAATTAACCCACGAAAAATTCTACCAACGTTACCAGCAAATGAAAAGGATATCATTTCAATCCCATGGTATTCTTATATTCTAGCATTGATTAAAAATCCTTTTGTTTCAGATCAGCCCAAATGAAATTGAAAGATTTTCAGATTTCCCATTGTCAAACAAAACACTGAAAGGTAAGTACACCAACAGTTCTTCGGAAAGTATTTGAATAAAAGACCAATTTTCATCAGTCTTCTTCATTGGCTGTTTCAGGAGGTTTTGTTTTTAAATATCAGAGTTCCAAGATAATGTTGCCACCTGCAGGATTTTTCCTTATGGGAAAATGTATCATTATCCAAGGCAAAAAGTAAGAATCTTTTTTTTTCTCTCCCAAATACTAGGTTTGCAAGAAGCACAGTATCGCATGATTACTGAGATACAGAGGCAGACCATAGGCTTGTCATTGCAAGGTAAAGATGTACTTGGAGCTGCAAAGACTGGATCAGGCAAAACCTTGGCATTTATTATCCCAGTAAGTAATTGACCTTCTCATTGGAAGCTTGAGCTTATGTAAAGTGAAGGTATTGGACAGTAAACAGGATATTTTGGTTCACCTGGGCTAGGAGGAGACGTATAATTTGACTGTAATATTTGTTCACGTAAAGCTATGAGAGACTGACGTATGTATTGCTGTCTGAGGTTTTGTAAGATGGCCTGGGTATATTTTTGTCTCTAGAAATGTTTTGACACTTTGATATCTTGTTCTGACATTTTTATTAAGACTGATTTTTTTAAAAAAGTTTTTTCTTGATAGGCCTTTACCCATATAGTTGTCTGCTAAAATTATTTAAAACTGAATGTCTGTATGGAATAAGTGTAAAATTGATCAAGGAACCTCTTTACAATTAATCTTCACTAAATATGTAATACATTGTTCATTGTAGGTTAGGCTAGAGTTCATGAAAATGGTTTGCAAAATAGACTGAAAATTGGCTCACAACCAATGTTCCTTATAGGAGAAAAGTTCCTAGTGGTTCAGCTGGAAAGTTAGGCTTTGCATTTATTTTCTTTAGTATTCTAGAAAGGAATTTTTCAAGTTGGCAACTAAATTGTTTCCTCAATCAATGGTGATCAGGTTGGGAGGGCTTAATTTGGTTTTAATTTGGTTAAATTATGAAATTAGTGATGAGCATTCAATGTAGATTATTAGTTTAGGGCCCAATCCACTTCCATTAAAGTCAATGACAAAAGAGTGGGAACAGAAATGGGTATTTAGGCAAGCTCTCAGAAACCGGAATGTGCTTTATGCTAGATCTCATTCATGCTGATTCGAAAATAAATGTCTAAGTTTTGGAAGGGGGTGGGGGGAAACAATCTTCTGCATACGGTAGAAAGGAAAATGAGGTTGCTTAATTTATATCAGTAATTGAGAACTAGAGCTCTTGAAACAATTGTATGCATTTTGAGGTCCACGCATTTAAAGGGATTTGTAGAGAAGGGGCCTAGTGATAACTGGGACTCAGTGTCATCTAGAAGGAGGCTAGAAAACAAGTTTTGTTCTCCTGTGTGGCTGTGGAAATCACCATGAGTAGGGGTATCACGTCAGCTCTGGTGAAATCCTTTTGTTGTACAGCTGAACACAACAATTTGACAGCGTGTGAATCTGTAATAGCAGAAGTGGACCTGCATCATGGCTGCAGTACCTTTAGTTGGAGTGCTCTGTTTCGGCCATGGTACTGCCTTGTAGGTGTGAGCCCAGTACTGCTAAGGGCATTCTACACCCAAAAATGAAAAATTCTGTGCACAATATTTTAAAATTCTGCAAATTTTATTTGTTAATTAAATGTGGAGGCTCCAGCATGGCATTGGAGAGCACAGGCCACTGCCTGCACAGAGGTGGGAGATCATTGTGCAACCGCCCCCTCCCCCCCCCCCCCCGGGGGACAGGGACTCACCGGTGAGGCTGCACCCAACCCTGACACCATGCAAGGATCGGGTCTGCCCCAGAAACACCCCAGAGTCCTGCCCCACCATGCCAGGTGCAGCAGGTGTGGACAGGGAGGCTCACAAGGCGGGATCCGAGTGTGGAACAAATCCAACTGTGGGGTGAGGGAGTTCTGTGTGGGGCAATCTGGGAGCTAGCGGCTCAGTGGGTGATCTGGATGCCCAGGAGCTTGTTGGGGGTTCTGGCTGCAAAGGCAATGGGATTCTGCATAGGGAGTCCAGGTGAAGGTAGTTGGGGCTCAGTGGGGGGAGGGGGTTGAGTTGTGGGGAGATTGAGCTCAGCAGGGGGGTCTGACTGTGAGGGGATGTCCAGATGCTGGAGGAATGGGGATCAGTGAGTTAGATACAATTGTTGTTATTGGGTCTCTGCATGAGAATAAAATATATGCATAGACTGTAACCCAGTTCTTCCTCTCCTTGAACTTGAGCCTGCTATGGTGTCATTATCCTGGGTTTGTGGCGTCACACGATTGTCATGGAAAAGCAAATGGAGTAAATTCAGCATTATTGTATAACGGCAGCTTCTAGCAGGACTCCTGAGAGTTTTCTCAGTATTAAGTGACTTGCCTGAAATGTGTCAGGCTGTGTGTGCCCGCTTTTTTCCCCATGAGTACGACGGGATGATTTGTCTCACACAGGTGCTCTTGGGAATGCTTCTAAAGCACTCTGGAGACTAAAGCAGCCGTACTAGTGTTCTTAAAAAGGGTAAAGGAAATGGGATTTAATTCTAATCCTGCTGAGATCACTTTCCAGTGTACAAAGGGGGCCTTTTCAGAGAGCCTCTTTCAAATGAGACGTTTTCTGCGGTCGGGTAGTGGTAGAGGTACCGTGAATAGAGCTTAGCTGAATATTAGGGATAGAAGGCCTGTTTCTTGGTTGAGAAGCTGTACCCTCTGCTATACGGACTGACTACCCCTTGACTTCACCACACCTGTGTTGGGATCTCCTTTCAGATGAATTCTGCCAGGGCCTGTATTTAAGGCTTTGCTGAAGTTTCAAGGGAAGGCTGATAAGAACCAGCCTTCAGCTATTTTTGCTGGCAGAGTGGTGATTTGAAGAGAGCACTTTCCTTCTGTAGGAAAAGCTTTACAGGCAGTGGCGTAGCTAGGACAGGGAAACTGGGCGGGCAATGACGGGGCGGTTGGGGATAGAGAGACCGGCCTCCCCCACCATCTCCAGCCGTCCTTTACTGCTCAGCAGGCACCTGACCATGAGGCTGCCTGGGGGAGGCGGGGGTGAACCTTTTAGGGGCAGGGCTGGAGACCAGGGCAGCAGCATGTGGCGCTGGTAGGAGCGGGACGCGGATGGACACGGACCCGGTGTTGGAAGTCCCAGCCTGTGGATTTGGGGGGCTCCAGCCCCGATCTGGGTGGGCCTGGATGCTAAGTGGGTGGGCCGCAGCCCACTCAGGCCCACCCATGGCTACAGCCCTGTCAGGCGCTTGCTGACTCCTAATCTAATGCACAGATTAACGGTAAAGCTGCCCTGCATTAGGGTTTCATTGTGGGGGAATCTGCCAAGTTCTTCGAGTGCTTGCTCATGTCGATTCCAAGTAGGTGTGCGTATGCCGCGTGCACAGTCGTCGGAAGGTTTTTCCCCAAGCAGTACCCGTCGGGTCAGCTGAGGAGCCCCCGGAGCTGCGCCTTCATGGCGGTGTATATAGGTCCCTGCCGACCCGACACCTCTTCAATTCGTTCTTACTGCCTCTGACGGTCGTTGGAGCTGTGTGTCTCTCTTGCCTCCGCAAGCAGTTTCCCCAGTGATTGGACTTTCTGTTAACCTGTAAATTGTTAATTAGTTAGTGTTAGTTTTCAGTAATTAGTTTGATAGAAGTGGGGGGTTCCCCCAACCCCAATTCCCTCCCCTCTTTGGGTTCGGCACACGTCTCCATCCCAGGAGTTTAAGCCGTGCGGGACCTGCTACAAGCTCATGTCAATGGGCACCCCCCATGACTCCTGCCTAAAGTGTCTGGGGGAGGCATACCAAACAGATCGCTTCAAGAGCTGCAAAGTTCTCCACCCGAGAACAAAGAAAGAAAGGGACTTCAGGCTCAAAGAACTCCTTATGGAGACAGCCCTCCGTCCCCTGCCGGCTCTGGGCGAGCAGGACTTGGCATTAAGCACCTCTGTGCGCAGCGCTCTGGCCTCTCTTAGAGAAACTACGGCTCGCACTCACCGGTGCCACCTAAGCAGCACAAGAAGACGAATAGAGGGCGCTCACCCATGGTCAAAGCACTGAGTCTGACAGCATAAGCGGTATGCGTCCTGCACAGGGATCAGCACTGTCGACTTTGGGCCTGCAGAGGGATCCGTCAAGTCTGGTGCCACTGGACCCTCCTGCTAGAGAGTGCCAGGTGGAGGAGCAGGAGCTCCCTTCCATCCTGGACATGTTTGAGGTGGCCAGGGACTTGATTGCCATGATGGCACCGCAGTTTCCCACCAGGCAAGATAGACCTCCGGCACCACAAGGCATGGCGCCGTCCAGAAGCAAGCCCATGATGATGAAGCTCTGCTCGCCTTCCCCATGGCACCATCCTCCCACACTGTCCTGCTTGGACCACCCTGCCAGATTGGCTGAAGAAGTTAGCTGTCTGGTTCTTCAACTCAGCAGCAGCAGTCGCTCGCTGGGTGCTCAGTGATACTCTGCCTCCCTGGGCTCAGCTCTTGCCAAGCCCTGCTTTTGCTCTGCTCCTCCACAGCTTCAGCCCAGATCCTGTCCTACACCCAGCCTTGCTCCTGCCTCAGAACCAGCCCTGCTCCCTTCTTCCCTGCCCCCGGTGATCCGGTTCTGACTCTTGGCTCTGATTCCTGACTCTGACTCTCTCTTGATTCTAGAGTGACCATATATCCCGATTTGATAGGAACAGTCCTGATCTGGGGGTCTTTTTCTTATACAGGTTCCTATTTCCCCCCACCCCCATCCCCATTGTTCACATTTGCTGTCTGGTCACCCTACTTGATTCTTGGCTCTGGCATTTGGATTCTGACTCTAGTTCTAATCTTTGGACCTGCTTCTTGGTTAGGGCCCTGTCTCAATGCCCGCTTTTGGCATTTGGACACTCACCACTAGGAATGACTCTCACTCTGACCACTATGCCTGACCGCCTACAACCCGGTCTCCTGACATGTGCTCAGTCTGGTTTGTGGTTTAACCATCTGATGAGTTCCATGTAACCTTGTGTATGTCTTCATGAGGAAACCAAGTATCACCAATAATCAGTGCATGTTACTGTACAGCGATTCTCAAACTGTGGGTCGGGATCCCTTTTTAATAGGGTCGCCAGGGCTGGAGTTAGACTTGCCTGGGCCCAGGGCTGAAGCCCAAGCCTGAGCCCTGGGCAGCAGGGCTGAGACTTGGGCTTCAGCCCTGGGATCAGGTTGCAGCTCCCCCCACCCCCTGCCTGGGCCTGAAGCCCTTGGGTTTTGACTTTGGCCCCTTCTGGCCCAGGGGAGCTAGGGCTTGGGCGGGCTCAGGGTTTGGTTCTCCCTCCTGGGGTCGCGTAGTAATTTTTGTTGTCAGAAGGGGGTCGTGGTGCAATGAAGTTTGAGAACCCCTGTTATAGCAAGTTCTTATCTTTCTCTATTATCGTTTGCTATCCTAATGCCATGTGGGAAGTAGTTTTGTTTTGCTCTATAGGGGTGGCTTGCTGCATCAGGGCCTCTAGTGGTGGAGCACGTACGGGCTCTGGCTGGGAGTTCAGATGTGGGAGTTCAGTGGGGACACTGGGGCATGGCCACTAGGTATCTCGAGGGGATGGAAGACCACGAGTGTCGATGAAGCCCCCTCGCACTAGGCCCAGGTGTCCTTGCCCGCCCCCCCCCCCCCCACCTGGAGGACCTCGCAGCAGCTTTGCATACTAAGCCCAAGTGTCCTTGGCCCCCCCGCCTGGAGGCACTCACAGCAGTTATGCTGAGGATCTGCAACAATATGTTGCAGAGTCAGACTCCCTGAAACTAAACAAGGCCAAAGAGGGCAGATATGGAAGAACAATGCTGAATAAAGCAGCTTTATGTATGGTTTAACAAATGATACAGAGAACAAGGGAACTAGCTGGGAACTGGATTGGCTGGCTATATGGATACTTAGGGCAGCTTGCTATTGGATAGGTATGCTGGGAAAAAGGATGTATAAAAGCCTGTGTAACTTCCTGCTCTGGGTGCAGGATTGGAGATTCTATTCTCCCTGTACCTTTTTGCAGGTGCAAATAAACTTTTCTGCTTCTCCACCCCGTTGTGATTATTGGGTGTAGCACACCGGGTAGCGAACCAACCTCAGCTGTTGTTTAGCCTCTCGGCGCTGGGTGCCGGCAACAATAACAATTATCAAAAAGTGTCATGTTTTCTCTAGTGACCTGCTAACATATTTTGCCACCAGGATAAATATGGAATAATTCTAATGAATTACCACAGATTTACATTGGTGTAACTGAAATTATGCATTCAATATCCTGTTTCAGGTTAGTAAAAATAAAAGAATGCTGTGGGTTTTGCGGACGTGTACAAGATACAGATTTATAAAAACAACATGAAAACAGGTAGTTATGCTGGGGAAAGGGGAAGCCTTATTGAAGCTGGTGGGCATACCAGTTGTCCTTTATTCAGGATCAATGTAAAAACAATCAAGCTCTTTTGTGGAATAGATGGCTGACTTAATAGAAGTCACCATCAAGTAAAGCTGGAATAGGAGTTGAGCCATACAGTGGAATGGGCTTTCACTGGGGTCTGAATGCAAATGCAGGGGGATGGGGTTCGGGGCGGGGGGGGGAGGAAGAGAGGGAGTGTGACACCGCAGAAGCACAAAGAAGCCCCAGAGAAGTATTTGTAGTGTGATCTCAGAAAAAGTTGAGAGAGAGAGAGAGAGAGAGAGAGAGAGAGAGAGAGAGAGAGAGAGAGAGAGAGCGCGAGCGCTTTATGGTAGACTGCTGGATAGAAAGAGGCTTGGAATTGTGAGCCAAGAAACTATTCCTGCTGTCGTTAGGGAAATAGAACTTTGTGTACATTCTTTGTAAATAAGCAGGATTGTGTCAAAAAAATACCTGACTCCATCATCCATTTCTCCCCCTAATGGAAACAACTCACAAGACCCAAAATATTCACTAATTGCTCAGGTCAAAAGGGATAACAATATTGTGAATTCTTTTGTTTTCCTGTTCTGAGATAAAGAATAGACCTGCTTCAGTAAAGAACCATAAACAATGAAAATACTGTTTTGTTCTCTCAGAGCTAGCTCTCAGTAGATCTAGAAAATAAGAGTGTTTGTTGTTACACAATCCTTAGAATTCAATTATTTGCACAAATCATTTTAATTTTTCTCTGGTTAGGATTTAAAAATAAGCAATTCGATATTCTGTATAGTGTTTAGGAAATTTGTAGGATTAAAATCAGCATGTATTCTGTATACATGGCTTTACCATATATGCAACCTCACATCTACACTTGTAAGAGGACCACATTTCCTGAAGCAGTTTCAAACCATTTCAAGCTAGGACAGTTTTAAGCTACTTTATGTTTCAAATGTGAATGGTGTCCAACTGTGTCAATTAATTTTTTTAAATTATGACCATGATCTAAGATCCACATTTTCAGAATTTTCTTACATCATTCATATGCTCGGATGAATAAGGCTGCTTTCCTGAACTGCGATCCATATTTGGAACTGTCTTTATAGTTTAGACTCAACCACCCTTCTTCTACAGTTTGGAAGTTGTTCGATACTGCCTCGGGACCAGATTTACTCTTCTTTACACAGATTTGGGCCCTAGTCGGGGAGCGACATACTCATGTAACCGAGGAGCAGAATTTGGCCCTCATATGGGTTCAGTCTCTCAGCTAGGCCTGTCTTTTTATCTTATCTATTGATATGGCATCCATCCCGAGAGTAGAAGAGCAGCTGTCCCATTTCAGACAAGATACATCAATACCTATATTGATTATTCACAATGTTTTTATCTTTGTTGTACTGTTCCTTTTGAGAAATAAGAAAATAGAGTAAAAGTAAAATGTACTTTTTCTCCCAAATCTATGTGCCATTCCTGATCTTGATTGAACAGGGGAGAGCGTCTTTCCTCTGGATTAAGAATCCAGCTGAGACAACTACCCCAGCCCCACACATTCTACAAGGGAATCCAAAGTCAGAGCAGTGGCATTCAGTGAAGGGTAGCTGCTCTCTTTGAACATCCTGATAGATGAAATAAAGGACTGGGGGGTCATCATTAAAAGTACCTTAAATGGGAGCTCAATCCCCAGAGCTATGATTGCCGAATCAGGAAAAAACAAGAAAGTATGTCCTCTCAGGGACTGGCATATTCAAGTTTACAAGAGAGACGATAAAGACTGGCCATGACGTAGAAAAATCAAAATTCAAGTTTGCCAGTAAGAAAAGAGCCTGAGTAATAGTCAGCTAAAGAATGGAAGGGACCAGTTTACCCAGGAAGTTACAAGAGCCTTTATGAAAATGGAGAGCTACTTTTGTCCTTCTGTCTGCTTGCTTCTGGCATAGGTTGACTCAGAAATAGAGGGGGAATCTCTTGGGGTCCAGCAACTCTGCTGGCTTGGGAAAGTGTGCACTGCATCACCCACTCCTCCCTGTGTGAGACAATCTCTGGGCCTCTGTTTCGACAGTTCAAAACCCTTAAAAATATCTTTCTTTACAGCTCAATACAGAAATTGCCAGAACCTAGTCCTGTACTTTTTTCTTTAAAAACAAACAATGAAATGGGGATGTTTGCACGACAATGATATGAATCGATGTCTGTATTTTTATATCTTTAGACGCCCAACAAATATATAAAAATCTGCATTAAAATAACAATTAGTAAGTTTGCAAAACTGAGCAATGGAAAGTTCAGAAATGCTAGGATTCAGGGAGTCTGAGTACTGCGCACGTGCATTTTGACACAGTCTTTAATTGCACAATTGTACTATTTTTTTCCACAGGCCCCTCATTCTGTGACCATTGAAGTGTTGTTTGCCTTCAGACACTGTGTACATACTTCTGCAACGTGACCACATCAAGTCAGGTTCCAGGTCGCAGTCCTTCTCTTCCAGGGGCTCAGTGGCCAGGGCCCAGTATATCTAAAATATCAGGTAAATCCCTGGGATTAGGGTTGTGGCTGACAGGGCCTATTTCTCAGGCACCATGAAGTGTTCTACTATAAGGATGAGGCTTGTCTGTGCAGTAGATAGAGCTTTCTCAGGGGACAGTCTGTGACAGGAGAACAAACTCCCATGTCATTCCGAGGCTATTAGAGAGACAAGGTGGGTGAGGGATAGGGTGACCAGATAGTGAGTATGAAAAATCGTGCTGGGGGTGGGGTGGGATTGATAGGCGCCTAAACCCCGAATATCTGGACTGTCCCTATAAACTTAGGACATCTGGTCACCCTAGCTGAGGTAATATCTTCTGTTGGACCAACTTCTGTTGGTGAAAGAAATAACCTTTCAAGGACCTAAAGGAGAACTCTGTGCAGTCCTTTCACCAACAGAAGTTAGTCCAATAAAAGATATTACCATGACAGATGTGAGTCATATTATTAATGTACTAGAAGAAGCTGCTCAGATACTTCATTGATGAGAACAGTAGAAAAACCTATATAGAATAGAGTGAAGGAGAAAGAGAGAGCCTCTTTCTGAGATTATCCTTTTCCTTCTCCCTAATGATCCTATTTGCTAACAAATACATACATTCTTAGTGCTGTTGTGGCTTTGTGCAGAAGTGTGAATTGTCTCAGTAGATTCTGATGTATTTTATCTTTTAGGCAAAGATATCAAAAACAGGGAATACAAACAACACCTGTTATGCAAACCCGCACCACTAGGTGGAAGCAGATATTCTGAGTTGTCATTAATTGAGAAACCATTTCAAAAAGCAAAGTAATGTTCTTGGAATTCTGCTTTAAGCCACAAGGCACACAGCTAAGCAGAGTCATCTTTTGCGTGCTGGATCTTTAATTTTTTTTCCATACGAGAACCTGCTTAAAATCCCATTAATAAACTGTGTTCTCTTCACTCTCCTATTTGTCTGTGCTGTGACGGAAGAATATAATTGTCTGTCAATAATGGCTTTTATTTGAAGCAGAGAGTTAGAAAACGTGTGTAAAATGCTTTGAAGAAGAAAATCTCTCTAGAAATGCAAATTATTATTATTGTTGTTATTGGGTCAAATTCTACAGTAGGGATTTAGGCTCCTAGCTTCCACTGATTTCAGTGGAAGTTAGGAGTCGAAAGACCTTTGAGGAGCTGGGCCTCATACCCTACTCAGACAAAACTTTGACTGACTTTAATTCAGCCTAGCCCTGCGTTGGGTTAAGCCCAATATCTTACTGTACATTGTACAGAAGCTTCTTGCTAGCAGGAGTCAATCAGCAGCTGTTTTTTCAGTAATGCTGTCAAGGTTCCTTCCCCACTCTGAACTCTAGGGTACAGATGTGGGGACCTGCATGAAAACCTCCTAAGCTTACTTTTACCAGCTTAGGTTAAAACTTCCCCAAGGTACAAATTAATTTTACCCTTTGCCCTTGGAATTTCCACTGCCACCACCAAACTTTAACTGGGTTTCCTGGGAAACGTCGTTTGGACACGTCTTTCCCCCCCCCCAAAAAATCCTCCCAACCCTTGCACCCCACTTCCTGGGGAAGGTTTGGTAAAAATCCTCACCAATTTGCATAGGTGACCACAGACCCACACCCTTGGATCTTAGAACAATGAAAAAGCATTCAGTTTTCTTACAAGAAGACTTTTAATAGAAGTAAAGGAATCACCTCTGTAAAATCAGGATGGTAGATACCTTACAGGGTAATTAGATTCAAAACATAGAGAATCCCTCTAGGCAAAACCTTAAGTTACAAAAAAGACACACAGACAAGAATAGTCATTCTATTCAGCACAACTCTTCTCAGCCATTTAAAGAAATCATAATCTAACTCATACCTAGCTAGATTACTTACTAAAAGTTCTAAGACTCCAGTCCTGTTCTGTCCCCGGCACAAGCAGCATAGAGACAGACACAGACCCTTTGTTTTTTCTCCCTCCTCCCAGCTTTTGAAAGGATCTTGTCTCCTCATCGGTCATTTTGGTCAGGTGCCAACGAGGTTCCCTTTAGCTTCTTAACCCTTTACAGGTGAGAGGATTTTTCCTCTGGCCAGGAGGGATTTTAAAGGGGTTTACCCTTCCCTTTATATTTATGACAAATGCATTTTCTGAATTTACCAGCTTTGTTTTCTTGCATCCTCAGTCATTTTGGGCCTTGTACATAATGTGTATAAATGGAATATTCATCATCCTCTCTGACTGTAATGTGTTTTAAGTGATGGTATATTGTCAAGCTGCATTCAGTATGGGTTGATCTGTTGATCCTCATTAGTGAGAGAAGTGTATGAATTACGAGCCCAAGCAGGATCCCGCTGCTCATTGCTGCAGCTCAACTTGCACTGCTGCAGAACACTGTGCTGTGTGTGCACAAGGCTGGTGTTGTGAAAACCTTGCCCCCTGTAAATACACTCAAAGTCAACCTCTGATCCAGCTCTTGTCAAATGCAGCCAGTTAACATCACAGTGACCACGGGTGTAAAGCTGTGGCCTCCTCCTTTTGAGGGTCTACTGTTGCCCAAGCTCTAAGTCAAGCTGAGGCAGTGTTGGGGTGATGAGGTGCTAATTTATGAGCTCCTTGATGCCTGCACAGTGTTTGTCATGGCTTTGCCACACATACTCTTGTTCTGTTCTTGATCTTAATTTGTTCTGTGGCATTACATAGTTCATGGTGTTACTTGTCACATGCATGAACACTCTTCCCATCACTGGTCCATCCGTCGTGGACTTATATGTGGATGCCTTGCCCGGATGTTAACAGCTGCAATGAGCAAGCATTCTTACAATTACCTGTGCTCCTACCTGATGCTGCATTTTGGAAAGGCGCGACTTTATGGAGCCAGGTGTAGACAGTGAGGGGTGCAGAACACCAGCACAGAGACAGGCAAACTCTCTGTGCTGACCATGCCCTTAGCTTCTTGCAGAGTGGCCTGCTGTTTATGTACTAAAAATGGAGTAGGCCTCAACGGTGTGCCACTGGATACTTTCCATCTTGTGCAAATGTACGAGTCCCCAGTTTACACAATGGCATGGAACAGGGGCTGAGTCACATCAGACCCTGAATCAGGAAGAAAGTTCCTGAAATAGGTAGCACTATATCAGTTATCTGCTGGTACCTGGTCAAAGGGGGCTTTTTTGCTTGCTTTATTACCCTCTTGTCTGTTTGTTGTGCTGTTAAGATGTGTTAATTAATTAATGACAGTTAAGGACCATCTTGTTCTCTGTTTGTACAGGTCCTAGCGCAATGGGATCCTGCTCTGTGACTGGTACTGTGAGGCAGGACTGCAATACAAATAATCACATGCTGATCTCCAGAAATATTTTTATACCGTGGCCATCCCCACTAGCTTAAGAGATTAGTCACGGAAAATGGAAGTTTGTGAACCTGACATCTGCAGTTTAACTCAGTCCCCTTGTCTCCTGCACTGAGTGTTCTTTCTGCTCAATACACACTCAATGGTAGGCATGCCCACAGAATAGGGTTATGAAGATGGGTCTCTGGGAGGCTTTGACTTCCTCTACCATGGGATGCTATTGCAGGAAGGAGGTTTGCTGGGAAGAGATGGGGTCCATCTGACCAAGAAGGAGAAGAACATCTTCATGCACTGACTCACCAACCTTAGGAGAAGAGCTTAAAACTAAGTTCAGAGGGGGCAGGTGAAAAAAGCCACCAGGTAAAAAAAGGTGGCCTTAATAGAGGACTAGCTGCGTGGGGAGAAGTAGATGTGGAAAACTGCAGTAGAATTATAAGAGAAACAAGAGGGATATCCATGGGGACATCTGCTTAACATCTTAGATGTCTGTACACACAAGCAAGGAGGAATAATAATGGGAAATAAACAGTAGGAACTGGGAGTTTTAGTACATAAATCTTAACTGAGCTTAACTGCATCACAGATACTTGATGGGATAAATCTCATGACTGGACTATTGGTATAGAGGGCTATAGCTTGTTGAGGAAGGACAGGCAGGAAAAAAAAGAGAGGACATATTGCATTGTAAACCTGTTCTGAGGTCCAGAAGGAGGTGAGAAGCAGACCAGTTGAAAGTCTCTGAGTAAAGATAAAAGAGGGAATAAACAGGGGTGAGGTCCTGGTAGGGGTCTATTACAGACCACCAAATCAGGAAGAGGAGGGAGACGAGGCATTTCTAGGACAAACAACAGAAATATGCAAAACACAAATCCTGATCGTAATGGGGGACTTTACCTACCCAGACATCTGCTGAAAAAGGAATATGGTAAAACCCAAAATTACCCTATAAGTTCCTGGAAGGTACTGGGGACAATGCTTTGTTTCAGAAAATGGAGGAAGTGACCGGGGGGACAGCCATTTTAGACTTGATTCTGACCAGCAGGGAGGAGCTGGTGGTGAATGTGAAGGTGGAAGGTGATTTGGGTGAAAGGGGTCATGAATGATAGATTTCATGATTCTAAGGAAAGGAAGGAATGAGAATGACAGGAGAAGGACTGCCAAAAGCAGACTTTAACATCCTGAGAGAACTGGTAGGTAGCGACCCATGGGGAAAAAGTCTAAGGCATAAAGGAGTTCAGGAAAGCTGGCAGTTTCTCCAGGAGACAATATTAAAGGCACAACTGCCAATGCAAAGGAAAGAGAGGAAGAATAGTAAGAGGCCAATGGCTCCATCAGAAGTTTTGTAATGACCTGAAAATCAAAAAGAAATCCTACAGAATGGGGAAACATGGACGAATTACTAAGGAGGAGTACAAAAGAATAGCATGTCCGTGTAAGGGCAAAATCAGAAAGGGTAAGGCACAAAATCAGTTATACATAGCAAAGGACACATGTAACTGGAATTCTTTTTCCATATGGTTTACTGCAAAGAGTGTCATCACTCTGAATGCTTTAAAGGCAACATCATCTCCAAAATCAAGTGTGGCCTCTACATATGGCCATACATATGACACCACACTGTATTAAACACAACCAAAAATAATTTAGTTGATTTGTTTGGCGGGACATGGAAATGAAGAATAAATTTCAATTCATTGTAAAACAATATAAAAATCAATATTTGTAATACAGTCCAATAAGATTTCATCAAGTTTTTTAATCAACCGAATTAAAAAGCAAAGGAAACCAACCACCCACACTCAAGTGTCACTGTGCATTCCAACCAACCAACCACGCTCAAGTGTCACTGTGCATTCTCCAAGGCAGTTTCTTCTCTTTCTTTGTTCGGTGCTTTTATTTTCTATCAATTCAACCAGGAGCAGATTTTCCAATAAAACCAATATTGGCAAGTGTGGCAAACTGAGAGAGGGACGGAACCAAAATTCAAAAGGATTTAGAGCGAATGAGAAATTCTACACTGGAGCAAATTTAGCTACCTATTGGACTGCGTACATGGATGGGCCCAGATATTGAAATGTATTTAGGTTCCTCACATCTATTGATTTCAGTGCGAGTTAGGAGCCTAAATACCTTTGAGGCTCTTGTCCATGTCATCACAGCACCTACCTGGTCAGCAGCAGTTTATGTGCTATGTCACAGTCACAGCGATGTCATAATAGTGCTTGCATAATCTGAACTGGCTATCCTGGACAGGACAGCCTGAGAGGCCAGCTGCCTATCAGTACTGGAGCTCTTTGGAGACAGGACTGGAGGAAGTGTTGAGGAAAGATTAAAACATGAATAAATTTGTGAGTGAGCAGGAGGTAACCAACAGAGGTAAGGGTCAGCATTGTATTCTCTATATCCAGTCTATATTCACACACACATTTAGAAAGCATAGGCATACAGATTAGTTGTAATGTTCTCCATTTGTATGAGCAGAACCTTAGCTGCTGTAAACCAATGTCCCTCTGTTGACTTCCTTGTAGCTGTGTTGATTTACACCAGTTGAGGAGTTGGCCTACAGCCTCTGGACCTGGAAACTTTCCTGAGAATCTGAGTTTCTAGGGAATGTTATGGGGGAGGTCTTCCTTCTTTTCTCCCAGTTGTTTTATGTTTGTTATGGGTCCTCATTTTGTGTCTTCTGCATCCATGGAGCCAACTCCATCAGAGATAGGGGAAATTAGAACAAAAAAGGCAGAAGGACTTCTCCTCTAGCTGTCTAAATGAAGCTCTGCTAATATCTTAAATGAGGGAGAACAAAGCATGGGGTCACATTTCTTAGCAACACTAGTGCTCCTCATCCCACACAGATGGGCAGAGTAGGTTACAGTTATGATTCCGTTTGCATCTGGGTGTTACAACTGAAGGATGCAATTTGCATAACGGATGGGCAATCACCTAACCTCAAGCAGTCTTTCCTGGGAAGGGGAAATCTTGTTAGTTCCTCCTTCTTGCTTGGAATGCTGTTACAATGGAGACAGATAAATACGGCATTTCAGATTTCTTGTGAAATATTAAGTCTCCTGGAGAATTTCTGCCCAGAGCGAAGAGATACATGGGAGATCAAATCCTGATTTTTTTCATACACCAGCTATTTCATTGTTTCCTCGAGTTTAAGGCCAGAAGGGACCATTAGATCATCTAGTCTGACTTCCTGTATTTCACAGGCCACTAAATTTCACCTAGCAACCCTACACTGAACCCCAAAACTTGTCTTGGACGAAACCATTTCAGTCTTTAGGAGACAAAACTGTTGTGTGCCATCGGCAGAGGACAGGAGAGACTGAGGTTCCACCAATGCCTGAGGCCCTTGCCGTGGTCGAGAACTGATTAGGTCAGATATACTCAGATTATCCTAGCAGGTGATCAGTGCCCCATCCTGCCATTCAAAGGTCCCTGCCAATCCGAGCAGGGGGAAATTCCTTCCCACCCACAACTCTGGAGATCAGTTGGACCCTGAGCATGTGAGCAGGACAGCTAAGGAAACAGATTCTCTGAACCATCTTAGAGCACTGATCCACCCTAGCAAGTGTCCCGTCTCCTGCTATGGTCAATCCCTGACGCTTCAGATGAAGGTTGGAGGGACCCACCCCACCCCACCCCACTCACAGCGTACACCTCGCCAATTGTGCATGGGGGTGGGGCGGGGGAATTCCTTTATGACCTCTACAGGCAACTGTACAGGGGGGAGGGATAGCTCAGTGGTTTGAGCATTGGCCTGCTAAACCCAGGGTTGTGGGTTCAATCCTTGAGGGGCCATTTAGGGATCTGGGGCAAAAGTTGGGGATTGGTCCTGCTTTGAGCAGGGGGTCGGACTAGATGACCTCCTGAGGTCCCTTCCAACCCTGATATTCTATGAACTGGATGAACTCCGTTCCATGAGTCTTCTCTGCAAGTATTTCAACTACCATAAAAGAAGATTAAAGGCTTTCTTCAAAACAAGGGGCCTAAAGTTAGGCTTCTAAATTCATACTGAGGTCTCCAACAGTGGCCTGATTTTCAAGAGATACCGAGCCCCAAAAGTTCCCAGCATAGCCAATAGGTACATCTGGGTGCTCAGGATTTTTGAAAATGAGGCCCTGACTAAGCAAAACTCTTAAGCATGTGCTTAACTTTAGCTCTATTTCTTGACTTAGAGTTAAATTATTATTCTGTATGCTATCAAAACTCATCAATTGACAGTAAAGAGGGAAAGGAAGATTATTTTACGTGGGGACCTACTTGAAAGGAGCAAATTTGCTTCATTATGATTTCCCCCCAAGCACACTGGGTAGTTCAGCAAACAAACCTGGTCATGAGGAGGAAGGAAGAGGATTTCCAGGATTCGCAGGTCTACTTCTCACAGTGTTTGGGCTCCTGCAGAATCTTTACTGGATAGTGAATTAAAGAGGCCAGCACCAATTTCTGCTATCAGTGGTAACCAGCCGAATCCTTTTATTTAATTTCAGGTGTTTATAATGAGGTTGTTTCCCTCCTGGCACATATGGATGACCAAAATAAGGACAAAATTGCCCTCAGGATTGCCTTTATAGCCAAGATCAAGCGGGCTATCGTTCTGACAGTTCTGCTCGAGAAACTGCAGAAGGATGAGGTAGGGCAGTTTCATGAAATTACATCCGCTTTCCAGGTGTCCACACCAAATTCTGCCTGACTTCATGGGGGTACAGGGGACTGCACGGGGGTAATTCAGTGTAGAACTTGGCCTGGTGCACCATCAGTAGAATCAGTATTCGCCCTTCTGTCCTCAGGCGTAAACTCATCATGCAAAATGCTGTTCTTACAGATCAGGATGATATAATGCTCTCTAAAGAGAGCATTGTCCTTTTACACACAGTGGAGTACATGGGCTGTAGACAGTAAAAGTACATGATCGGACCAGCAGAAATCTCTTCTAATAATACTTTGCCCTTCTTTAGCATCTTCATCCAAAAATCTCAAAGCACTTCCCTAATACTAATGAATTAAGACTCACAGCACCCTTGTGAGAATGGGAAGCATTATCCCCATTTACGGATGACTTGTGTCACAGGGAATTAAGTAACTTGCTCAACACCACTTAGCAAGTTAGTCAAAGAATGTGAATAAAACCCAAGTGAACTGACTCCCTGCTCTAAATCCCAGCCAACTCTCCTTTATTATGATGACATATTATTGAGATTATAGCATTGAAGGGACCCTTATCTATATATTTTCTACTGGGGGAGTTCTGCAAGAAAAAAATAAAAATGATGCGTACAATATATGAGAAGTTCTGCAAAATTCTGCATATTTTGTTTGTCAAAATAATACAATATAATTACACCCGTTAAAATTATTTTTGGTTATTTATTTCAAAATACCTGTCAGCAAGTATGTCTGTATGAATACAGACACCAAAAAGGATTCAGGAAATGTTTTTTGACAAACCAATTCCTTACTATGCATGTTAATAAAGAACTCTGAGTAATAATTCATTTAAACTGAATTCAGAACCATATTTCTTGCACCCCTTAGGCGCAGTGCAAAGGCTTGGTAGAGTCAGGGGTAATGGAGGAGCTGAGGGAGAGGGAAGTAAATTGCTGAGAAGGAGCCTGGGTGTGAACTTGGAGTGTTGCTGGGTATGGGTGGGAAAAGTATGGAACAGTTTTTTTTGGGAGGGGCGGGGAGGAATTGTTAGGCAGCTCCCCCCATGCAGACCCTGTCTGACCCCTAAGCTCTCCCATTCAGTAAGGCACATCTGCCCCTGTCTCCATGTGTTCCTGCACACCCATGGGTCCTTGCACCCCCTGTCCACATGTGTCCCTCCACCCCCACTCAGAAACCCACTCCCCCCATCCCCATGTGTGTTAGGGGGATTATTCCTTCACCCACTTACTTCCCTGGTCCTCCTCGCATGAACAGACAGCAACAATACCCGAAGTCCAAAGATGCAAACAATTCGATATTTATTGGGTGAACTTCCAGCAAGCATGATTCCAGTTTCCTTCCTTAGTGTCCCCCTTCCCAGCTCTGACACCACAGAGCCTTACAGCTGTGTCCCTGTTCTCATTCCTGCCTTTAGCCAAACATGATTCCAATTTCCCCACCCCATTCCCTGTTCCCATTTCCCCCTTTAGCAAAACATGATTCCAATTTCCCCACCCCCATTCCCTGTTCCCATTTCCCCCACCCACACACCCACCCCCTCACCTCCTGATTGACTGCAGACTATCTAGTAAAACTTGAGTTCTGCTTAGCTATACCTTAACCAATCCTTTTCCTGAAATTGAACGAACCAATCCTAACATATTGTAACATGATTATTTAACCAATTATATCCCACCACCTTAATTAGTTTACACCCAGCAAAATTAATTATACAGCAGAGAAAAACAATCACAGAACCAGACAGAGATTATACAGACAAACAATGGGGACTACAGTGATAGAAGAAACACAGAAATGAGGATTTCACATCCCAGCTAGTGATAAGTGAGTTCTTGCCAGACAGGATGCTATCAAACTAAGTTTCCTTTTACATCTTCTAGGCCCTTCCCTTTCTCTGGAGGCGATAGGCATTATCAGGACAGGATTGTGTTCCTAACAGCCCAATAGCACCTTATTTCAATGTGACTAGTTGGGAATGTGAGGAGGTGACCTGTCACTTCCCAGCTTATGGCTGCCTCTGCTGCTTAGCCAAAGGCCTTAGCCTAAGAACAGGGCCTCAGACTGTCACAGTAAGAGAAGAACCTTACACTGGCAGACAGTGATTTTGATTCTTTCTTTTATACCTCTAGAACTAGCCAAGTGATAAGAATACACCTAAATTCTTAGATGATAGGCCTTTACAGACAGGCCTGAACATCTATATCCTAACAATGTGTCCCTGTACCCCCTCCCCCTGTCCCCATGTGTCTCTGTGCCCCCAGCCAACCACCCCCTGTCCTTATGTAACTCTGCACCTCCTCCCCCATCTCTACGGGGCCCTGAACCTCCCTCCTCCTCTAACTCTGTGCCTCCACTCCCATTCAGCCCCTGCCCCAGTCTGTCCTCCCCCACTAGCCCTTTTGAGCCCCTGACTGACCCCACTCCAGCATCCCACACTTTCTGTCTCCCCATAGCCCCTGTCTCCTGACCTGGCCTGCTGTGAAGAAGACAGGCTCTCTCTCTTCCTTCGCTGATAGGGAGTTGCTGCTTTGTTCTATTGCCAAAGCACCCTTTGGTGGGCAAGAGATGGAACGGCAGCAGCATTTCAGCAGAAGCTTTTTACTGTGCAAAAAAATAAAAATATGCGGGCCTCATTAATTATGCACCTGTGCAGTAGTGCAGAATTGCCCCAGGAGGAATATTCAGACCCCTTTTTTCCATTGATTAATACTTGCATCCGACAAAGTCCATTTCTCTATTAAGAGCCAACACAGAAGGCATTTTAGTTTCCATTAAAGTACTAGGAGGCCAACTGAACTGCTTGTCTTGGCCTCCGACTCCTTTAATTATTTGAATTACTTGATTAATTATAAAAAGAAAAGGAGGATTTGTGGCACCTTAGAGACTAACCAATTTATTTGAGCATAAGCTTTTGTGAGCTACAGCTCACTTCATCGGATGCATTCAGTGGAAAATACAGTGAGGAGCTTTATATACACACAGAACATGAAAAAATGGGTGTTATCATACTCACTGTAAGGAGAGTGATTAATTATGTTAATTCATTTGATTAATTACTTGAATTATGTAGTGCTTATGTATTGATAAGTTATCAGTGACAATTTTCAATTAAAAAAATCCTCCTTACATTTAAAAATGAATGGAAGGGGCTTCTCCCCAGTGGAGCTGCCTGTTATGATTGCAGTTTGCAGAAGCATGCCTTTTAAAGCAGAACCACTGGAACGTATAGCCAATCAAGAGATCTGATGCAGACCCTGTCTGACCCCTAACCTCTCCCAGTCAGAGATCTGATTGGCTTTGAACATTCCAAAGTGGGTTATGACCTTGGCATGCAGGTCACACAGATGTCTAGACTCACAGGAGACAGAGATGGAAAAGACCTATTGGATCATCCAGTCCATTTCCCTGCTAATGCAGGAGCATTCCCAGCAGCCATTTTCCACTGTTTTGGCCAAACTAATTTGAAAAGCCCCTAAGGACTGAACTTCCGCCTCTTTCCTAGGAAGACTATGTCATAACCTAATAGCCCTGTCTCACAGTTGGGGCATTTTTCCTGTTACCAAAGTCTAAATTGAATGTCCTTTTTTAGCTTAATCCCATTACTGCTACTTTTACCGAAATGTATTATCCTAAAAAATTCCTCTCCCTCCTTGGTGTTCACACCCTCCAGGTAGTTGTATGGTATTATCCTCTCTCCCTCAGAGTCATCCCTTGGCCGCATCGGACACAGACAGCTCTTTCCGTCTGTCTGCAGAAGTAGGGGTCTGCTCGGGCCCAATTTTTAAGCCCAACCTGAACTGGCCCCCGGCCCACTCACCTCACCCTGAGAGGGCTGAATCATTTTCCATCCTGGTCCCAACCCTTCCCCCACAACCGGATCCTGCCGCTGCATCCTGCTCATGGGGCTGGTGCAGCGGCCACTGTGTGCAGCGATGGCTCCATCCTCTGACACGGCCCCTGTTGCGCTGGGTCTGCGCTGCAGAGAGAGAGGGAGACGCTGTGAGTCCTCGGCATCCTCGCTCCACAGCGCGTGCAGTGCAGGAAGGAGGTGGTGGCTGGCAGGAACACGCAGTCACGGTTGTGCCGATCCCAGGGGCTAAAGGAGGAGAGCCGACCTGACCTGAGCCCAAGAGGGTCCAGTTGTTTTCTCACCCAACCTGACCTGGACGCCTGTGGTCAGGTCCCCTAGGATTTGGGTCAGGTTGCAGGGCTCTAACCAGGAGTCACTTCTGCCAGCCCCCTGCATTCTTTTTTGCTCTCCCAGGAATGACTTCCCATTTGTTGATCTCTCTGGGAATGTGGTGCTAGAAAAGGCACTCATCCAGATGCAGTCACAGCTCAGCTGAACAGAGAGGAACTGTTGTCTTCCTGCTTTGTGCCATGATCCCTGTGTGTAAAAGACCCAACCCACATGGCTCTTTGTGGTAGCCATCACACCTTGCATATACCTGTTGATCCTACAACTGATCCTACAACTCCTCCATAGTTAGTCTCATCTGTGAAGTTCTACACTGATGGGCCGCATAAAAGACACCTTCGAGCGTGCTACTGTCAGTGTAGATCTAACGGCTGAGCTCATTGCCCCTGGGAGCTGTTGAGGACTTACTGCAGGAGTTGGGTATTTTATATTCCACATTTACAAATTCTGCCTGGAGTGGCTAGAGCAAGGGCAAGGGGCTCATTTTTATTGTTTGTTCTGAATAAATGAAACTAGAGAAGGGGGCAGTGAAGGGCGCTTCTTCTGGCTCTTTTCTCTCCAGGAAGATTAAACGATGTCAGTTGCTCGGCTGCTTCTGAAGCGCTGCTAAATGCGGTGCTTGTGGAGGGCAGGGCATGTTTTACACCAATTAAGCCACCAATTAGGGCAGGGGCTTATTAGCCAAATTACTGTCTGGTCGTCAAGAAAAACTTTTCCCAATTCTTCTCTTTTATGTTTTCTCCCCAGCAAAACAGAGTAGACATTTACTGTGTCCTGGAGAAAGTCTTACAGCAGGACACCCAGGGCCTAGAGAGACGGCTTCTGGTGAAACTAATAACACTAGCCTCAAACCACATGACAGAGACTCAGGTAAGTTAGTTCTCCCGAGATACCAATCAAAGGATCCAAAGCTTTAACTCATTCAAACTCTCTTTTTGGGGGATAAACTATATACTGAAATGAAAATGTATTCTTCTGTTAGAGGCCCACACCTTCCTCCAGACCAAAGCCCAGGTCCTAGACAGCACTTGTGCACATGCATAAGATGGGACAACTCACGTGCTGAAAGTTACACATGTGCTGAAGTGCTTTGCAGGATCAGGACCTGAGACACATGATCTCAGACCCAGAGACAGGCCTATGGTGTCTTAAGGAGCAAGTCTTTCCCGAAGTCTACTCGGGATTTCATTATTGATACTGATTTTATGTGGAAGGTTCTCTGATACCGTAGCGATAAGTGGCAGTATAAAGTCCCAAGACAGACAGAATCTGAGCTATCTCCAAAAGAAGCAGCATTGGATTTAGAATATAGTTTGCCAGCAGGAAAACCCATGGAAAAATCCCTCTCTTGTTCCAAAGGAAGTCAGCCTCCTTTTGGGGGACAGTTTATTCCAGGAAAGCTCTCAGAATATCGTGAAGCTGCCCAGTCTGTGTCTCACTTACCGCCTCAGGGAAGGGCAGGGAAAATATCATGTGACTATGGTGACCAGTCACCCACCACAAGTAGCTAACAGCGAATAGGCTAACGAAGCAGCTTGCAAGCAACTCAAAGGCTGAAAACTGTTTCGCCAAGTGACTCAAGGAATATTTATGACGAATGACTCTACCCTCAGAAAGTTGGGTTGGTTCATTCACAACTTGTGCACAGAAAGAAGGACTTGACTCATGTAAACAACTCTGGCGAGTGCAACCGGCTTCAGTCACCTCAGTCTCTCTCTTTTGGTTTTTGTTTTTAGGAAGCAAGAAATGAACTAAAAGTGGCAGCTAGCAACACCTTAGTGACTCTGGCATGCTGCTATTTCGATGATGTCATGTTTGAGCTGATGTATCGTCTGGAGCTGCCTGAAGAGTTTATTTTCATTACGTTGGGCAACCTGTCATCCGCCTATGGTATGGTCACTTCCCTCTTTTCTTTCAAAGTGATTCTTTTTCATTTAAGGACAGGGGATTATCTCTCTACCTAAAAATGTTACCGCTAAACAGAGCTCTGTTTGAGTGTGTGTGTGTGTGTGTGTGTGTGTGTGTGTGTGTGTGTGTGTGTGTGTGTGTGTGTGTGTGTGTGTGTGTGTGTGTGTGTGTGTGTGTGTAGAAGCACAAGATTAACTGCTGTTGCTAGTTCTGGCCTCCAGATCATGAGCGATCCAGCCAGAGGTGCAAGCTCTACCCTATGCCCCTGAGTGAAGTACCTTAAGGATGGGAATGAGTGGAAGATCAGGTCTAGTGGAGCTCTTCTCCACCCCACTTCCCATCCCGCCCCAGTGCTCTCTCCCCTTACTCTGGGAGCGAGCTGGGCATTGGGCACAGCTGTACACTTGTGGAGGATTCCCCTCTTCAGGGTGAATCCCCCACTGGCTTTCAATGGCTGCTTTAAAGCCATTCTGCTCTGCTTACGCAGTGCCAATGGCCTCGGAACCCATAGCATCCTGCCCCACAGTGTTTCTAAGTGTGTTGTCAGAAGGCAGAGAGCAGCTGATTGTCCGTCTTCCTTCTCTTCTGGCCTTTCTCTGCAGCACTTGAGTGTATCCCTTTTGTGGGAATGATCCTGGACATCATGATCTCCATGTTGGAGTTAGTCGAGGACAGCAGGATGAGACAAGCATTTTGTGGTGGTAAGTGCCAGCACTTCCTGTAGGTGCCCCAAATGGATATTTAGGGGGTCTTGGTACAGATTTAAGTGACTGACCAAGTTTGCAAACAGGCCCTGAATTGTGCTCCCTTCCCTGGATTGCACCAGGTGCTGCGTTCCTTGGCTCCCGTGGCACTCAGTGAAGTTGAGAGTGCTCCTTACTTTGCAGGAGGTGCTGAGCATTTGTAAGTTCAGGCCCTTTATGACTCACGCATATCGTTTAAAATAAACAGACACAAAGGCTGAAGCTGCTCCTCTGCCAGGAGGCTCCTGGGGGAGGAGGTGAAGGGAGCAGATTTCATTACTGTACATTTAAAAATCCCCTGTTTCCCACTCCTCCACCCATTCTCTCTCCTTAGTTTCTTCCTCATCATCATCTCCTTTCACCCTCTTTCTCTGTCTTCTCCACTTCTCTCTTCCTTTGCTTTTCAGGTGATGCTCAGTAAGGGGTTAATCCTGTGCCCTTGAGGGAAATGGGAATTTTGCCATCCACTTCATAGAGAACAGGATTGGGCCCTAATTCGTCTTAGCAAGGACACTAGATACACCTACTTTTAGGGCAAAGTGCTCCCCACTACCTTCAAATCCCAGGAAAGCCAATGGCAGTTAGGGGCACTGAACATCTTTCAGACAAACTGTAACTCAAGATGAAATCATACAGTGTTTGGGTTGAATAAACACTAACTGCAGAGGACGCGAGTCTTCAAATGAAGGTCATTGAAAAAAGATGGAGAGATGTACAAAGAAAAAAGCCTTTTAAGAAACAAGAAATGGAATGGGGGAAAGAGAAATAGCTCCAAATTGATATGGGATTTCAGCATCTAGTCCTGAACTGAACAGTAGCTGCCATGGAATTGGAGTAAGCGATAGGCCTGGGTGTCTTCTCTGAGAAAGCAACTTCTCCTCATTATTACTATGTCCTTTTCACATTGCCTGTCTTCTCTCCTTCCGTGCAGTTCTGGAAAAATGGTCAAGGGCAGTGAATGTATATTTTACAAACTGGGAAAAGTGCCCATTCCCCAGAATGGGTGAATCACAATTCTGCAATGACATTCTTCCCTTATATTGTCATGTAACCAGCAACTGGCTGACCTGTGAGGAGCTGGAGGTGAGAATTGCTGGCTTTCTAAACCTTTAGCGGAAATTGTGATGTTACATTCTGTGTGTCTGGCACTCTTTGTGATGATGGCATTTAATGGTAGGTCCTTTTGGATGGAACAGATTGTCATGTAAAACATCGAAAACCCATACGTTTATAATGTCACCACATCATGGAAATTCGGTCTGTACCCAGTGTACATGGAGTCTAGTTTTGTGCACCTAATGTGCAGATGAACCCGGGATAGTGGGCTAAATTAATTCCTGGTCTAAGTCCATTCAGCCCCAGTGGAGTTACAGCAGGGATGAGTTGGCCTAGAATGCATACTAATCTGGGGAAATATTTTACCTGGTCTAGTTGTGAGGTGCATTAGAATATAATCCTGACACCAATCCCTACGAGTCCTGGTTCTTTACCAGGATATATTGGGATAGGACCGTTCCGACAGTGGAACAAGGGAAACTGCACTCATTAGAAGTAGAAAAGGTGTGCCTATTGGAAGATATTGAATGAATTCGTAGGAACATAAATTCTGTCTCTCATCTATGCAGCTCAAGCAGGCCATCATCAAAGCCCTTGGTCCCATGATGGGCATCCTGCTACACAAAAAGGAGCCGCAAAATCCGATATTTAAAGAGATCTCATGGCTCCTTGAGCAATATAAGGAGGAAATTGATGTTTTGCACATCACCAAGGTGAGGTACCACTCATTAAGGTAACTGTCTCTGTGTGTGCATGTATGAACTGCAGGAGGAATTTGCTGCCAGTGGGGTTTCCTGGTCTAGATAGTGACTTGTTAGATAATAAATATGCACACAAGTTCTGGGTTTATACACATGGTGACCCAGGCAACAAGATTTGTAGGTAACTGCCTCTGATGAAAAGCATCCTCTGTTTCCTGGGGGGGAGGAGGAGGAGGAGGAGGAGGAGGAGGAGCTAAAAAACAAAACACCTGCACAACAAGATACTCCCTCCTTGTGATTTCGCAAAACATCCTGTCAACTCTGTGTCTCTCTTTTAGATCATAAGCTCCTCAGAGCAGGGGCTACCATATGTTGTCTCTGGTCGGTACCAAGCCAACTGTCAACGGTTGAAAATTAATAATAAGGAGGCTTGAGGTTCATTGCTTTGCATTGCATAACTCGATAGATATAAAATCATTGCCTGTCTGTTTCATCTACCGTTCTATGCAGTGCTGTTGTAGCCATGTTGGTCCAAGATATTGGAGCGACAAGGTGGGTGTGATAATCTAATTGAAGATATTGTCTCACTCACCTTGTCTCTCTATTTCATCCCCCCTCAGTACCACATGAGCGAGAAGTAAGGGGCCATATTCTGTCTTCAGTGGGGCTACACAGTTGTAAAGGAAGTCATGAGACAGCTCTAACTTCTTGGTAGTGATATTTACTCACCGTCTATGTTGGTTGAAGCTTTCTAGTACAGAGTATGTGGTCACTTTGGGGGTTGAAATACCCATGATTTGGAGGGAACCAATGCATCATGGACTTGTTTGATAGCATCAGGGCACTACGCAACTGTGTAAACATAGTAAAATATGTAGATGGCATCCGAGACATTCGGGAAGCGTCAAGCAGCAAAGGAGAAAAGTGTGTTAGATGCAGGAAGGAATTCGATTTTCACCTTTTTTTTAATCAATAACCTGGCAGAGGACATAAAATCATCCCTGATAAAGTTTGCAGATGAGATAAAAATGGGGGAGTGGTAAATAATGGAGAGGACAGCTCACGGATTCAGAGTGATCTAGATCACTTAGCAAACAGGGTGCAAAGAAACAATATGCCTTTAAATACGGCTGAATGTAAATGTATGCGTCTAGGCACAAGGGATTTAGGCCAGACATACGTGATGGGGGATGCTGTCCTGGGAAGCAGTGACTCTGAAAAAGATTTTGGAGGTCATGGGGCATAATCAGCTGAACATGAACTCATGCTGTGGCCAGAAAAGCTAAAGCTGGGATGCATAAAAAGGGGAATCTCAAGGAGGAGCACAGTGGTTATTTTACCTCTAAATCTGGCACTTGTCTGACGACCGTTGGAATCCTGTGTCCAGTTCTAGTGCCCACAATTCAAAAAGGGTGTTGATAAATTGACAGAAGAGCCACAGTGACGAAAGGATTAGAAAACATGCCTTACAGAGGGAGAATCAAGGAAGTCAATCTATTTAGTTTAATACACAGAAAGTAAAAGGGTGTGTGATGGGGTTTACCTACCCCGCATTGGTTCAGCAGGGGTTAATCATGCTTTGTGGGCCGAGGAGGCCATGCCCCCTCATCTCTGCTGGGCATGCTTCAGCTGGACCCAGGATACAAAAGAGAGCCGCTCAGCTCAGGCTGGGATGGCTGCCGAAGGGAGCGGAGGCGCATTGCAGGCTCCTGCAGAGAGACGGCCAGTGCTCCAGGATTCAGAGGCCAGCCGGACTGTGGCTGCAGCTGACCCCAGCCACCCAATGCCAGAGATGGAGGAGAGACCCCAGAATCCCTGAGACTCCCAGCTGCGGAAGAACGGGTGGGAAGCAGCCTAGGTGGACGAAGCATTGATCCAGTTGAGGTAGCGGGCTTGACTCAGCATGCTTTGGAAGGATCCCCGCTGAGTTGGTGGCAGATACCCCTGCGCCCTGGGCTGGGACCCTGTGGAATAGGTAGGACCCAGTGGAGAAGGGCTCACCACTAGGCAACACTTCCCTGCCGCAAAAGGTGGTTCTATCGACTCTGGCCACTAGGCCGCATTGCCCTGCAGCCAAGGGTGGGTCTAGTGACTTTGGCCACTAGGCCGCACTGCCATCCCTAGGAGGGCAGCCCAAGTGACTCAGGCTGTTGGGCCGTGGACCCTCACCCAAGGGCTGCTGCACTGATCCCGACCATTAGGTGATGCTGCCCTAGGAGCCCGGACTGGTGTGGTGGTTAGGGAGACTAGGCCAGTTGGGCCACTCCAGATCTACTTCAATTCCTCCTCAACCTGATACCACCCTGACGGGGTGGACCTATCCTGTGACAGGGTAACTTAATTACAGTCTATAATATCTTACATGAGGGACTCCTATTATCTAATGGGCTCTTCCCATTAGCAGAGAAAGGTGTCACTTGATCCAATGGCTAGAAACTGAAGCTAGACACTTGCAGACTGGAAATACGGCGTACATTTTTAATGGTGAGATAATTAACCATTAGAGCCATTTATCAAGGGCCGAGGCGGATTCTGACGATTTTTCAATCAGGATTGGTATGTTTTTCTAAAAGCTCTGCTCTGGGAATTATTCTGGGCAAGGTCTATGGCCTGTGTCATACCGACCGGAGGTCAGACTAGATGATGGCGAGAATCCGGTCCGGCTTTGGAATCTAGGAATCCCCTGAATCTGCTTCAGTTACTACATATGGCTCCTTTGTGTGCCCACCATCTGACTTTCGCCCTCTGTTGCAGAGTCTGAGCCAGCTCTTGGAGGTCTCTGGTGAATATAAGATCCCTCTACCTAAAGGGAAGTTTCAAGCCATCTGCAGTGCTCTGCACAACCAGGTGAGGGGTGGTTTTGCTTGGATCCCTTGAGCTTAGGCACAGCAGATCTGAAGCATATTAACACTAAAAAATCGATGGAATGATCGTGCAGAGCCTGGGGACCTCCTCATGCCTTACTGATTTCTGCAGGCTCAAGAGTAAGCAGGGAGCGCTCTCATTTTCTTAGCTACTATCCAGCTCAGTTTGTAAAGCAATTTCACCATAAGCCGATTATCGGGGGGAGTCAGAGTTGTAAAGTAAAAACTGTGGCCGTGTCTTGATTAGGTCAGCTCTGCTGCTCAAAACACTTTAGCTTCTCTTATCTAATGTATTGGTCATTGTCTTTGAGTCTTGCTGTGCATGCAGGACCATCTCCCTGGGGTTCAGACCTCTAGTTGGACCAGCAGGAAGTGGAAGCTTAGAAATTAATTGAACATTTTTCTTTTCCATTGCTTCTGATTAGTTTTTCTTTGACCATTTCCCTTCTTCCCACAGATCTATTCTCCAGCTAAGCAGCTCAGCATAGAAAACCACAAAGAGCTCTTCCATTGTGTACTTCTGCTAGGTAAGGGGAAGAGACTCTGAGTTACACAGTGGTTTCTTTGTAACTTCCTTACCTTTGTGAGGTACGGTAAGAAGAAGAGTTCTGCAGACAGTGAGGATGTGATTTCTTCCCTTGCAGCCCGTTCTTCTCCTGATGACCTGCTAGCATTTCTACACCAGCAGCTGCAGATTGAGCATGAGGCCGTTCGTGTGGCATCTTTAGAGCTCCTGAGAGCTATTGTTGGGGCTGACTGTAAGTAACACAGGAGCAACTGTGCCAGCTGCCCTCTTGGCCGACATGCTGAGGGTTGAGTTGAGGACATCCAGAGCTAAAAGCTTGAGCTACTAGAGATTGAGCTAAAGAACCAAGGCTCTGTAGGCACGGCAGGGCTGCAACAGACTCATCACCTCTGCACCTGGGGCACAGAGGCTCTAGAACACACAGTCACCAGTGGTTTGGAGATCCACTAAGGGACCAAATGCTGCCCTAAGTTACCCCCATATGGCCCCATATGGAAATCAACAGGTTCAACTAAGTGCTGAATGTAGCCCAAGATATTTGTCAAGGTCTTTTTCAATTTCCAATATAGAAGTTAACTTGGGGCTAATGCATGATAACAATAATCAGATAAAAGTAGAATAATACTCCTGACTCGAGAATCCTAAGTATTATACACTCTAGACTAGATTCTGAGTCCTGTTATGCCGGTGTAAACACAGATTAACTTCAGTCTCCTCAGTCTATCAAACTCCTTTATAATATTTCCATCATGGTAGTAGGATGGCACTATTTAGAGAAATGGAATTACTTTAGATTTACACTGGTGCAACTGAGACCAGAATCTGGTCCTACGTTTTCCCCACTGATTCTGTAGAGGAGAGAAGCTTGGTACTGTTCTTAACTAGGGCCCTTTGAAATCCAGGATTAATTCCAATGTGGAAAGTGAGTGTGTGTGGAACAAAGAAGTACTGTACACCTCTCCTTATCTTTCAGTGCCTGAGACAAGAGGTAAAAAGCTTCTGATTGTGAAGGCAGTGAAATCCACTCTCAGTGATCAGAATGCTACGGTAAGATTGTGTGTGGAACAGTGAACTATTTCAACTTTTTCAGTGTTATGGGATGAATGGATATCTGGGTGGAGCTTTCATTCCGATCCAGATGAGAGACTGCAGAATAGAGAAGACATGTCATTCTCATGCCAGTGTTAAATGTATCCATGTTTCTAATCCAAGGAGACAAAATCAAAAGCATAAGGACTCTCCTATCATATCCTAGCTCCTATTTCAGGCAGAAGGGCTAACAAGAAGTCCTGTGTGTAATCTCTACCCTTGCAGGTGAGGAAGGCAGCTCTTCATTTCATCAGGACGCTGCTCAGTTCAGGAAGTGTGGAGAATTGTGCAGCATGGGATCTGGTAGCATATGTTTTCAGCGAGTTCAGTGTGTCTACCAGCAAACTGGTAAGGAGAGTTCTTATCACTCAGGACTCGGTCCTACCATTCTTGCATGCTGATTGCTCCCCTTGACTTCAGTGGGAGTTTTGACTCCAGGACAGCTGGACTGAATGAATAGAGCCAGAATCGGATCCGTGATATTGGTGTAAAGTCAAGGTAACTCCACTGACTTTAGTGGTGTTACTCTGGATTTATACCAGTGTAACAGAGACCAGAATCTCACACTGGGTATTTCCATCTACCAGAGTTATCTGTGCTGCTCCAACCTCTGATGAGTCGTTGAACAGTCAGAAAACACCATTCTTCAGTGCAATGTTCTTGTACAAGGAAGCACATCTTTTTGTTTCAAATAGACTCTCCAAAAAACAGAACGATGCACACAGAATGACCAAGCTGGTTGGGGCATCAGAAGAAAGAGATTGGATCCCCCTGTTCTGCATATTTGTTTCCCCTGGGGAGAATCAGAATGTTTTTCCTCAGAGATCAAAAGGATGAAACAATTTTTCAAATTTTAAAAAATTGAACACTGTTGGGGGAACTCTTTTGTGTTCAGTGAATCATTCCCTTCATTTTAGGGTTTTCCTAAGCCTGGGATCTGACCCACCAGTTCGGAGTTTCTATTATTCTCTTCCCTTCAGACGTTTGTGCACTTCCAGTGCCGTAGAAAAGCAGGCACAGGTCAATGCTCAAGATGGCTTTGTAAGAAAAGGACACTGGTTCTATTGCCAGTGTCTCACTACTAGCGAATAAGTTCTGTGTAGCTATCTCACAGCAGGGAACAACACTTCTCGCCCAGGGTGTTGAGGAAGAAAGCACGATCCAAACCCTGTGCATTGACATCCTGCAATGTCTGGACACCTCAGTCAATGGAATGACCCAAGTAAGTGACCTGTTGCTACTGCTTCTTGAAATAGGGACCTTCTTCCTTACGTTCCTTGTACCCCTCCACAAGGAAGCTTTCTGAAAGTCAGCATAATGGAGGATCAGCATGTCAAATTCATGTCAGGGATGATGTGACCCCTTCATCATGGAGTAAGCGGTTCACATTAGAGAAAAAATATAAAGCAACTTAACTGGAAGGAATCATGTTGCAGAGATCGTCTCTTAATTCTTTCCAATGTCTGAGTGCGACTTCCCCTTAGATCCCCCATGAATACTTCTGAAATGTAGAGTTGGTGATCCTGGATTTGAAGAGCTATTGGGGCTGGGACTGTGCCTTATATAGGTCTGTCAAGTTCTGGGTAAGCTTATGGTACTATCGAAATATCTCCATAATGCTCTAATGCTGGGAAAGAGGATTCATCTCTGGGTGAGAGCCCAATTGCTCACCAAACAAGATAGTGTCTTTAAAAGACAGAGTGAGGGGGCAGCGGACAGGTAGAGTGAGATAATGGGGAGAGAGAGGTGAGGTGATAGGTTAAGGAAGGGTCCTTGATGAATCAAAGGAGAAGCTACATGACGGGGAGGGATTCAGACAGCAGGATACTGGAGGTCGGGGAACGGAAATAGCTCCGTACTGAACAGTCTCGCTCTTCTCTGCAGGTGTTATGGCCAAGGCTGCTGGAGTATGTGGTGCCAGCTCAGTACATGGGTACTTTGAAGCCTCTCTGCGGATGCCTGAGGGAACTGGCTGAGAAAAAGCAGCAGTAAGGAGAAGCAGCTGCTTGCCTCGACTACAGTGGACGAGGTTTATAACAGAAACTCTTTCATTTCTTCTCTCCAGGCACTATGAAATGAACAGGTTCAGTCTGCTCCAGTTCTCTCATCTGCGATCAGGAGGCTCAAATGAATGAGGGATGGTCTTGTGATTACAACACGGCCATGGGAGGGAGCTAGGAAATGTGGGTTCTGTTCCCAGCTCGCCACCAAAATTCTGATGTGACCTTGGGGAAATCACTTGATCTTTCTCTCTCAGCTTCCCCACTTGTGAAATGAAGGAGTAATTCATGCCAAGCTCACAGAGGTGCTGTGAGGTGGAATTCATACATGTTTGTAGAGTATTTTGAGATGCTCAGACTGAAAGCACTGTGGAAATGCAAATTATTATCAGCTGTATTCAACATTGGTGGGCATGTTGGAAATGGATAGGTGAAGAACATCAGCAGGACTCTCTGCAAAGCCTGGCATAATTAACGCTATTCTGTTTCTTTCCCTAGTGCAACTCCCTACACCCCAGGGACTGCTGGCGCGACTCCTGGTGAGTAGACCATGAAAACAGGTTTTCTGTGGAATGGGACAGTTAACTATACAAATTGGTTTTGTAGCTAGATGCTTGACTTAGGCTGAGGAATGTGTATGATTGGCTCTCTCTCTCTCTGGCCTCTCCTGAGACACACTGTTCTGCATCCTCCTACTAGCTAGAATGCTTTCTTCTTCAGGAAGGCACTGCAGTAGAAGCAACAACTCTATTGGATGGTCTCCACAATGAGAGTCTCTGAACTATTCCCTCCCTCAGGAACAAACGGGTATTGTGCCGACAAAACTTAGCCTGTTTTTTCTCTTTCATTGACAGGTAGTAGCCTCATCCCCTTATGAAAGAGAAGGACACGGATGTGCTGCCTTGCAGTTACTAAAGGCCCTGCACCAAACTATCCATGCAGCAGTGGGTGAGATGTGGGGAGTAAAGATCCCATCTCTGCTGCAGTACATTGAAGGTAAAGTGCTAGTTAGGAGGAGTGTGGTCCATGGAGAATAGAAGGGAAGCCAGAAAATGCAGCTTCGTATTGACGTGTGTTGTGCCATTCCTGTTGCAGTACGTGGGAACAGTGGGGAATTGAAATGGGGCTTCTAGGCCCACACTTTTCCTTCATCTGGATATCTGTGAACCACTGAGGCCAATTCAAACAGGGCAGAATCAGGCCAGGAAGGTTTCAGCTGAATGGATTTTTCACAGCAGTTTCCCCCACACCTTTGCTAGGTTATTTTTTGGGAAGGTCAATATGCATGAAGCTGGAGGTTAGTGGAAGATTTTGGGGTTACATATAGAGTCTGATTTTGCAAACGGACTTTTTCTGAAAATTAAACCCCATGTTTACTTTCAGGGGGGATTCAATTAAAAAACCCAGAGTTTGTCTTTCTGTAAGGAAACCTGAGCCATAAAAGCTAGGCTGGCCAAGTGGGTGCCCTAGGGAGAATCTAGGTATTGTGGGCCTAATAATGTCTTTCACCAATTTTACAGCGGTATGAATCTATTGACATCCATGGAAAAAACCCGTCAGTCAGCGTAGGCTGCGTCTACACGATGGCCTTATGCCAGCAGAGCTCCAGTGACACTAGCTGCAGCTGTCTAGTCTCTGTGGAGCAGGACAGACCCTAAGTGCAGCACAAGCCCGATATGTTTCTCATGAACTTCGAACCCCACAATGGACAAGTGGGTTTGATATTCCGAAAAAGATTTAAAAAAATGAGCTGTATCTTCCCTCCTTGCTGTGGCTGTACAGAGTCCCCAGCACTACATTGTGCCGACATTAAAGAAGGCTAGGTTAGAGCTGGACACTCAGAAACAGGGCCAGATTCTCAGCTGATGTAAATCAGTATAATTCCATTGACTTCAGTGAAGCTACACCGATTTACATCCAGTTCGGATCAAGTCCAGAATCTCTGATTCTGCAGGAAAAGTTTGTATTCCTATTAAACCCAGTCTTCTGATGTGCTGAACAGTTTTGTGAGGTGCTCAGCACCCTCAGCTCCCATTCAAGTCAAGAGGAATTGGGAGTGCTCAGCATCTCACTCCTGGTGGGTTGACGGACCCTGAATAAAAATGCCAGCAGGGTACGTAACATCTGATGAAGTGAGCTGTAGCTCACGAAAGCTTACGCTCAAATAAATTTCTTAGTCTCTAAGGTGCCACAAGTCCTCCGTTTCTTTTTGCGGATACAGGCTGACACGGCTGCTACTCTGAAACAGGACATTTTCTGTTGGTCCAACAAAGAACGTTGGCGCAGGTCCCTGTGACAGCGCAACGACTCACCCCTGCAGCGCCTCCTGCTGGCCATCTGGGAATTAGCTCTTTCCAGCACAGAGCACCCTCTGCAGGCCCGTGTCCCTCTCAGACCCCGGTGCCCTTTTTACCCAGGGTGCTGCCCCCTGGCAGTACCCCCTCAGTCTCTATGGTTCTCCCTTCTCTGGGGAACGCCCAACCCTCTAATCCCCACCTTGCCTCAGTCTGGGCTACTGCCCATCATCATCATCACTATCAAGCCCCTGCACCTTGGGGCAGATTGCAGTGTAAGAGCCAGTCACCACAGGCAAGGGGGTTTGGGTCTGCTGCCTTTCCCTGCAACCCAGTACCCCTATGGGCCTTGGACCAGGCCCAATAACCTGGGAAGTTGCCAGCCTAGAGCTTCCCTGCTCCTCTGGCCTTTCCCCAGCCCGCCCTCATTCCCAGTACCCTTTCTGCAGGCAGGCCCTGCTCCCTTCAAAACTAGAGAGAAAGACCTTCTCCTACTGGCCCACGGCCCTGATTACCCTGGCTACGGCTGTGGCTGCTTTCCCTGTCAGCCCAGCTGTTGTTAATCCCTTTCCTAGATTCATAGATAGCAAGGTCAGAAGGGACCATTATGATCATCTAGTCCGACCTCCTGCACAACGCAGGCCACAGAATCTCACCCACCCGCTCCTGCGAAAAACCTCTCACCTCTTTCCCTCCTACAGCCCTCGCCCAGGGCTGTTTTAAGCCCCTCAGGACAGGAGCGGGGTGACTCTCCCAGAACCCAATAGGTACAGTCCCATTTTGCCTTGAAAGCCCAGGTATGTTACAGCTTGGCAGACCAGGAGTTTTAGAAGGACTCATTGCAAAGGAGATACCTGGGATGACTCTTCTTGCTAATCTAGGTGACATTATTGTTTTGCCTCCTGCTTTATAGGAAACACAGAGAATTCCCTGGACCATGCACGGTGGGAGCACATGCTGCTTCAGGTAGAGGATGGCTTTCAGATGTATTGTCACAGTCCTCCCTTCCCCCTCCAAATGTATCAGCTGGGGAAAAAATTAATGATAAATTATTCATTATAAGCAGAGCTGGTCAAACCATTTCATTTGCAACTTTTGTTCAATTAAAAATGGCCTTTTTATTTTCATGGGACATTTTCAAATTTTTCAGGGTTCTTTTTTTTTTTTAAACACACACACAAAAAAAACAAAACAAAATAAGCCGAACCCAAATAGAAAATGTTTAGTTTTTTGAAACTGAAGCTGATTTTTTTTCCCAGTTGCTTTGCTGTTTGTCTCCTTCCCCCTTCCCCCCCCCCACCTTTTCAATCACAGAGTGGAAGAGGGGGAAAAAAGCACGGGGACGAGGGATAAAGGGAAGGAAATGGGGAAAACAAAGAATGGAATAATGGTCATTTTTGATTTTGAAAAGCAAAATATTTTTGTGTTTTCACTTTTCATTTGTATGTTGAAAAATCAAGAAAACAAAAAAATCCCACTTGTTTTATGAAATGGACTTACTATTGTTCAACCAGCTCTAGTTATAAATCCCTCTGTATTACCCCTGGGAACAACACAAAACTTAACCAGAAATCCAATATGCTAATGGTGCTAATGCATCACTGGGGGACGTCTAAAGGATTTTTTTTTCTATTTGCCACTCAAAAGAAAACTTGCTCTGAGAAACCCAAAAAGGAAAAGAGACAAGACAAGGTTTGGTGTCTGTATCTCATGGAGAAGCCTTTGTGGTCAGAAAGAGCTCTTTACAGCCTCATGTAAATCCAGACAAGGAAGATCTTTATGGCGAGGGCTGAAAATGAAAGGAAAGGACCTAGTGACAAAGAAGCCCCAGAAGGTTTGGAGTTCCATTTGGGGTTGGATTACACTCTAGAATTTCCCATTCCGGATCCAGCCTCATTTGAAATTCTTTGGGGTCAAAAATCAACTAAGATTAGGTTCTCTTGTGAGGCTTCTGATATTTCCTGGCTGCTGTTCAAAAGTCGGGCCTGAAACAGCAAAGTGCTGAGAGTTACTAACCTCTGGCTGACTTCAATGGGAGTTGAGGGTGTGACCCCGGGTCCTTTGGGTACCCACTGGCAGAGGCCACAGGAGTGCATAGGGTTCCCAGGATTCCCTGGATCTGATCTCTATATCATCAAAGGGTGTCATGTAAAGCCTTTCCTGGATGCCTGTGCCACACAGCATAATCCTCATAATCATTGCACAGTGACTGGATGGATAATATCTAAGGCGTTCTGGTTGTCTACTGAAATTGATGCTTTGAAGGTCTGTGCGTTGCGGCTGGTCACCAGAAGGCGATAAAGAAGTTTCTTTCAGGCAGAAGATGCTTAGCTGCTTGAATGGCTGTATGTAGACTGAGTAATTATTCCCAGTGGATGCTAATCAATAGAGCAAAATTCTAATCAAGTGATTGCAAAGTCTCCAGAGGAGATTCGAGACAAGAAAAACAAACAAACAATAGCGGGTACCCTGTTTACAAGCGGACAATGGATGCTTGGAACTATATCTGGAGGTCCAGAGGTATCCTGCACCAGGTATCCTTCACCTATTGGACAAATTGCCAAGTGGCTTGTCTTATGAATGGAGGATCACATTTGGTCTGGGTGTTTCCTGCTGGGAGAGAGATTTGGGGGAGCTATCCCTTGTGAGACAGGGGACTGTTTGGTTCTTTAAGTTGAAGCTCTAGAAGTGTGTTAGGATTTTATTTTTATGTAACCATTTGTTTCCATTAATTTTTCTTGCTGCTTCTCAAATCTCTGATCTTGGTGAATTAAACTCTACTTGTTTTCACTGTCAATGTATCGAAGTGTGTGAAATGGAGCGGTGATGCTGAGGTGAAACTGGTAAGGTGGTGTGTAGCAAACCTCTGAATTCTGTGAGTGTCCAGTGGAACAGGGGCTGGACATTCTGGGGATGCCCAGAGGGCTGGGCGGGTGGAGTGTACCGATTGCTTATCTGTAGAAGGAGAGTGGAGCCTGGATGGGGTGAGAAGGGTGTGCTTGTGTTTCCTGTGACTGGCAGAGTCAGGAGCTGACACTTGGCAGGTACAGAGAAGGCTTCCTCGTGCTAAGGGCAGGTGGTAGTGAGGTCCCTCACAACCCTGGGTACCCTTGGGAGGTGTCATAAAGGGTCCATAGCACTTCAGAGAAGGTGCCTGGTCCTTCGTAGTCCAGGGCCCTTTGTTCAAGTTGACTAGACCCATCGTCCATCCACTCGAAAATCACTCCTCGATGGTCAGATGTCTTGGCTCCATCTCATTCTCCAATTCACTGTCCATCTGGGTTTGGGGACTGAGAGGAATCCTCAGGCAAAGGTTCAAGAACAAGAGGCAGAGGAAGTCTGGGTTGTCAATGTTTATAGTTCTCATAGGGAAATAATCTTCCCATGACACCTGAATATTGGAAAGTTTACAACAGAACAAGGAAGCAAAAACCAACCAACCAAACAAAACCCCAAAACAACCCCCACATTCTTGCAATTAACCATCTGCTTTAACTCTGGTTTTACACTCAGTTCCTAAGAACATCTCTGGAGATGATAGACGACAGTGCTTGGAGCAGCCAGATATCCCTTGAGTTGAGCTGGCAGATGGGCGGCTATGCCAGCCCCTCCAAAGAGAAGGTTTGTTCTCTGTTAAGGTTTAGTTTCTAGTTACTTTCCCCTGAAATTCTGATTGGAGGGCTGCATAAGGCTTCTCTCAAGGTTTCATTATTTGATATTTTATTCTGCTTATAAAATGTGTTTGTACTTCTTCCCTGCTCTCTTGCCCCCCTGCCCTTCCAATATTTGCTTGGACAGGCTGCTTCTCTGTACTGCATTGTTGGTTCTCTGGCTGGGCTAGACGATGGGATGTTTCTGCAGGCTGAGTGCTTGGACTTGGCTATCTTGTTCCTTCCTGAGTGTTGCTGAGCTGGGTCTGTACTGACAGGCACGTTGTGTTCCTGATATCCCAGGGCTGGTCTCTTTCTTTCAGAGTTTCCTGTATAAGGCGCTAGGAACGTCCTTAGCAGCTTGTCAGGACCTGGTCCATGTTAAATCACAGATTCATACACTTCTGACGACAGCAGATTATATGGAAGCCCCTGAGAGACAGGTGAGGCCTCTGTCCCTCTCCCCATTTTACCAAGTAATCCCTGAATGCTCCCTGTGGGGCTCAGCTCTGAGTTGGCCTGGGACAGATGCCATTTTGCTTCCTATCCTCTTGATTGCTATTTCACTCAGCGCCCGCTCCCCATGTGTCTCAGGCCTGATTGGCACTTTACACCACTTTGGGTGAAAGGAATGGACTCGTGGGATCTATCAGACACCTGGTTCGATCCTAACCTGTATTTTTCTTGGGTGACAGGGAGTCGTTTCCATCCTCGCAGTCTGTGCTGAGAGCCACTTGGACCTCACCTTGAAGGCACTTCAGGAGTTTGGGGCTGCAATGAGCCAGGTTAAGATTTCTGGGTTCGTCAGCCGCCTGAAGGTAAAGGAGCCAGGGGGTTCTCTCAAACTTCCTCTCCCTCTAAAGCAGGGGCAGCAGCCCCGCGGTAGTGTCTGCTCCGGTCAGCTAGCATTGTCCCCCAATGTATGCGTTCTACGTGATGCCTGCCGTTAAGCAGAGAGGAGCACAATGTGGAGCTGGGGTTCTCTCAAATGATTTTTATGGTCTGATGTCTCATGGCTTGAGCGCCCCTCCCATGCACAATGTGTGGGAACTACATCAGGCATAAAATTATAAAAGTGTCCTAGCACATTATTCCTGAAAAAAGACTGCTTATTTTCCCATTTTTGCCCTAGAATTAGAAAATAAATCAACTGGAATCTAAATATTGTACCTGCATTTCAGTGGGCAGTATATAGAGTAGTCTAAAGAAGCCATTGTATGAAATTTGAGTTAGTAACTTTGCAAGTGCTTTCTTTGTCGTCTGCTGTAAAACTAGGCAAATATCTAGATGAGTTGATATACCCCCTGGAAGACCCCTGCAGACCCTCAGGGGTACAGAAGTCCCCCTGGTTGAACACCACTGATCTAGAGGATAGAGCAGGAGACTAGGCCTCTGGGCTCCCATTGCTGGCTCGGCCATTTACTCACTGTGCAGCCTTAGGCAAGACATTTAGTGCCTGATCTTGTACCCACCAGTGTCAATGACTAAGCTCCCGTGTACTCCACTGCTGTCGGTTCAGCCTTTTCGGCTCTCTGGGTCAGAGTTACCCAGTGGGAATGATGGCGACGGGGTGGCAAGTTCTATGAGCTCATGGTGCCTGGGCTCCAGCAGTATTCAAGGCTCGGGGGCCCGGCTCCACCAATGTTTGATTCATTCCAAGGCCAAATGAATCAGAAGAACTTGTCTCTAGTGACGTTTCCTATTGTCTAGGACTACCAGCATGGGACAAGAGGCAAGACTCGCCGCACCCTGATGCTGACATACAGCAACGTGGCTGTCCATGCTCCAAAAGAGCAGCTTCTCTCCCGAGTAGAGGCAGACATCACAAGGAACGTCATTCACCATTACAGAACCAGTTGTCAGCTAAGAGCTTTTGCGTGACAACTGTGAGGGACATTACCCTGAAGTTATAGCATTGCCTCTGAGTTTATAGAGAGAGGGCTTGTATTTTCTAAAACTCTCCTTTGAGCAATAATTTGTCATGTAATTCAAATTTAAAACTGTAATGGATGGAGCGTGAGCTGTCACATGTTGTGTCACTTTCGTTGCTCTTCTTTGTGTTTTCTCTAGTTTTTCTATATTCTTCTGAAATTCTGTCGAGCACAGCTACACAGTAATTCAGACGCAGTCACACTCAGGCTATTCAGAATAACACTCTAACTCCCCTAATATGTATGTGTATCTAGCTCTATCTTTTGCTAGCCAAGAGAGAATGGGGCTAACTTGTATTTAGTTTCTTTGCTGTCATTCTGTTTCTTGGACTCACTACTTCCCTCACCTCTTCTCTGTCGCCTTGTTTGTCTGTGTGCTCGTTATTTCTGTTCCCTAGGTGTCTGACTGCTGGTATTGACTCTCCTCTCAGTGCAACCTCGCCACGTCACTTTGCCATTCAATTCTGCCCTGTCTAACTGAGACTCTCATTTAGCCTTTGTCAAAAAAGTTGATCACAGTTGAACCAAACGGATATCTTCCAGAAGTTCACAAATGCAAATATTCCGTAGGATGGCCCCTGATCTTGACCTCTGCAAAACACCCCCTCTGAATACATTTCCTGCCTTTTGGAAGATTTAACAATCATGATTTCTCTCTGCTCCATATTCACCAGCCAGGCCATTTTGAGGATGTGTGTTATGTGGGACTATAGACATTGCTAATAGCTGTTTTGCATTTCGTTTTTCAGGTGCTGGGCATCGCTCTTACAAACAAGGTAAATTCTAAATAATCTGCCCTCAGCTCTTGCCTTTTCTCTCCACAAGTTGCTTGTTTAAATTGCACAGAGCTTGATTTCCTTGCTACATCAAGCCGGAGTCCTGGCTGCTCTGGTGTAAGTGGCCCTGGATTTCTTTCATGAACCTGGGTTTTCTCTTCTTCTGGGGTGGGTGCAGAGCCAGGGTCCTCTGCCTTCTGGGGTCTGTGGATACCTCTCTCCTCTCCTGAGGCTAGATTTAATTCCTGATCTTTATCTTCTGGACTCTGGTTCTTCTCTCCGTTTCTCATCCACATCCTCTTGTTTCTCCTTCTGGATTATGTAGGACATGCACCTAAAATTAACCCTCATCCAGAATGTCACGGAGATTAGCTGTGCCATTTTGGAGACCAGAGACTCCCAGAAGTTCAAATTCTCTTACAAACTGGAGCTCCTTGGCTACATGCTGGTGAGTGATTAGGAGCTTTGAGGACTGAAGTACAAAGGAGTTTGTTGTAATGTCATAAGACTGGTTTTCCAGGTAGATGGTGTTTTATCCATTGGCTGTGACTGTACCACTGCAGTCTCATGAGCTACCTGCACGGCCCCCAGAATGCTGCTGGGTCCACTCTGAGCTTGGCAGGGATGCCGACCTATTGTGGGCTGTTAGTGGCAAGAATGGCTTGTGTCTGCCGAATTATCTTTCTGTCCTCTATATAGCCTGCAGATGGCCCTACGGTCCATTTCTGAGGCAGAGAGCCTGCCGAGCACGGTGTCTGTTTATTACAGGTCTGGCATATGGCCCTGTTTCAGGGTGTGAGAGGAAAGCCTCTCTGCCTTTCAAATCCATTTCCCATTTTTATGTCCCTATTCATGCATTTCAGGACTTCATTAAAAAGGAACCACTGGATTCCCTGGCATCTCCAGTTCGCTACAAGGCAATTCTTGCCATTAGACATCTGAGGTAGGCTATTTTCTGCCATATTTCCTGGCACTGTGACGTCGTCTTTGTTAGTTCATGAGTGCCAGGTTGGGAGCAGTTTGATGCCTGCCGGGTTTGGCTCACATGCTGCTCACCAGCAGAACTTTAGTTCTTGAGGGTTTGAATGTGTCCATTTGGAGGTTTGTGCTTGAAAGACACAAACTTGGAGGTTGTGGGGCATGCAGTACAATGCAGGAGAGTTCAGATGGGGAGGGAGGTGTCTGGCTAGCTGGCAGGGGGAAGGAAGTTTGTGGGTTTCTCTAAAAAGGGGACTTGAAGCTTTAGCTTTACTTCTCAATGAGCCAATACTTAATAGAGGTGCAAAGAGGTGCTCAGCTGCAAAGTGAAGGGTTGTTTGCATTTGGGGTTTTAGATTGAGACAATCTCCAGTCATTGTACCCATTTCTTTTACTTGGAGGTGGTACTGAGTCTAATGCATGACTTTTCTCTCTCTCTCTTTCTTCTGCCAGCAAACTCAAACCGTCTTTGACCTTGAAGGAAAACCGTGAGTTCCTTCATCAGTGTTTCAAAAGTTTGTTTTCCCTCCCTCCCTTGGAGAAGATGATGAAAGAGGAAGGTGAGACAGCAAAGGATGCTTTGCCTGTACAGGTACGTGACAACAATTCTCCTCAGGCACCATCCACTGTATTTCTGCCCAGCAGGCACTGGGTGATGGCAGTCACACATGGCCTCCCTGGCAAGGTTATGGTTAGCTTTCCCCAGCGCACAGTCCCCCCCCCCCCACACACACACAAATTATCTGTGCTGAGCCTCACTCCTTCTCTTCTGGTTTCAGTCACTGTACGTAGAGTCCTTGGAAGCCCTTGGCAAGCTAATGAAGACTTTGCTGGAGGAAGAACCAACCGCACACTGGTTCCAGGAAATGTTTCAAGTGAGTAGACCATTGAACCATGGTGGAGATTGTTTGTTTGTTTGTTTGTTTCTTGTTTTACTGCAGGGAAGAGTCAGGGATTTAGGGGGTCAAGCTTCAGTTGTGGAGGAATTTTCCACAATGGAGTGAATTGTCGGGGGAAAAAGCACCAAATTCTTCCTGGTATAAGCAGGCATGTGCCCCGCTGAAATCCACAGAAGCTATGCCATTTTATGCCAGGGCTGGATTGGGACCAACTTCTTACAATGTAGTTGACACTACTTGGACCGGCAAGAAAATCACCACTGCAGTAGCCAAATCCAAGAGAACCAGTTGAAACTGATCACTTCTTCAAAGAGGAATTCATTCATATTGAGTTAAGCCCTGTGTATGGAAACTCATCCAGAGGAGACTTCCTGTTCCTCAGACATGAACAGAATATCCTGAAGAGCTGAGGGGTGGGGAGTTTGATGCACCTTCAGTATACAAATGAAGTTCTAAAAGGAGCTGGGCTGGGGGGGACTTCTCTGCTCTTCTTCAAATTAATAAAAAGAAATGCTCCTCTCTGTCATTTGGCCACTCCACGTGGGAGAAGTTGCCCAGGAAACAGAACACAGCAGCAGACATCAAACAGCATGCAATGTGGTAGACAGCTCCCATCAGACAGTCTACAGGAGACCTCACATACAGGGGCCCAGATTCATCTCTCATGTAACTCCTTTGGCTTCAATCACTCAGAGGTGAATCTGGTCCCTGGGACTTCCATTAGACATGTAATTCCTTCGCTCCATGGAGGTCGGATGCTTTGGAGAGGGATTTTAGTGACAATTAAACCTGTTTAAGAGGAACTTTTGGGAGGGATTTTCTGGTACTAACTCTGTCCATTCCCCTGCTCTACCAACAGCTACTAGAGACATGGCTCAGTTCAGAGAAGGAGTGGGAGAGAGAAAGGGCCTTGCAGGCCACCATCCAGCTGCTGACTGCCTATCAAGAGACAGTTCATAGCACAGTGAGTATAGCCTTCCTCTTCCTTGAGCTGACTTCCCTGCTTATATCCGATCTGACACTCAACGCAAATGCATGAAAAACGCTTCCAGGGCAGCAGCTAGGATCTCAAAGTGACTAAGATCCCTCTGCTTCCATAAGAGAGAGGTTTACACAACAATGCTGTGACCACACTCCGGGCAGATTGCAAGAAGTAGAGGGCAGACAATCCCCCAAACGGATGGCTTATTCTAGAATTACATTCACCAAGTCAACAGCAAAAGACCTTCCACCCTAGTTAACAAAATGCCAAACACGGTCCCCTTTTGGCATTCCAGACCTAGGCTCCCATCTAAACAGCCAGTCTAATATAGTGAGGGGTTACTGAAAACCTGATTCACCATATGTGAGGTTCACCCATCATCAAGGACCAGATGCTTATCCCCAGGTCAATGTGAATCTCAGGTCTTTCCCAAATAGCATGCTGCCAGCCAATCCTTAATAACGAAATTGAAGATTTCTTCTTAAAAGAAAGAGAGTTACAAATGGTTAAAAGATCAATATCCATACAAGTGACTGTCAATGCTCATAGTTCAGGATCACAACAGTGATGGAATAAACTGCTGGCTTGTACAAGTCTCTCTGGAATCATCCCAACAGATCAGAATCCAAAGGCAGCTTAGATGTAAAGTCTGTTAGTTTTTCCATGCATTTTCCAGGTTCTTTCAAATGATGATTTGGAAGCTCTCTGTCCTATGGCTTACACTTTCCCTGTTCAAAGTTTCAGCAGACTAGAGATGACAGGATGAGGCCCGAGCCTTCTCTTTTCTAGCTATTCTAGCAGGCTGACAAGCCTACCTCACAAAAATGGTTACAGCAGGACCTTCCCCCGAGAAAGAGTAGGCAATGCAGATCGCCTCCTGTACTTTGCTTTGAAGCTAATCTTCTGTTTCCTGTGCATACACAGTAAACTAGTTACTCATTCGCATAAGGTGATTAGCCGTTCTTCCATTATAACACAGAGAGTTAAGCTGAAGACCAAGTAGAAATTATTAGTTTCCTGCAGTAACTTACATCTTTGATTTTAAGGTTAACTGAACACCTTGCATACATAATGAAGACCTGAAAGGGAATGAGCATCTACAAGCTAATTTGGTTACATTGTGAAACTTCTAACTGCATATAGATCAACACAGACAAAGACACTTAGCATCTATTGTTCATTTTTGAATGAGTTGATGATTGCTAGTCTAATCCATCTCTTTGAAATTCACATGGAAGTGAACTGTCTTGATACAGTGGAAGTGCCTCTTGTTAAGTTATTATGGGTCATACACAGGTTGCCTGGTCTGCCAGTGTCACAAATGCATTCTTGGTTCTTATGCTCCCAGGGTGGTAAAGGAAAATTTCTATTTAACCAGCTAAGAACATAAAACATAAGAATGGCTAACCTGCCTCCCGCAAAAGAATGGTTCATCTGGCCCAGTATCCTGTCTTCTGACTGCATTGTGTGAAGAAATGCTTCCTTTGGTTTGTTTTAAACCTGCTGCCTATTAATTTCATTGGGGGACCCCTTGGTCTTGTGTTAGGTGAAGGGCTAAATAACACTTCCTTATTGACTTTCTCTACACCAGTCATGATTTTATAGACCTCTAGCATATTCCCTCTTTGTCATCTCTTTTCCAAGCTGAAATGTCGCTCTTTTTTTAATCTCCCTTGGGTGAGAAGTTATCCCATAGGCCTAATTTTTGTTGCTCTTCTCCGTATTTCTTCCCATTCTAACACATCTTTTTCTGAGATGAGATGACCAAAACTGCACGCAGTATTCAAGGTGTGGGGGTCCTGTAGATTCATATCGTGGCATAATGATATTTGCTGTCTTCTTATCGATCCCTTTCCTAAGGGTTCCTAACATGTTGTTAACTTTTTTGACTGCATGTTGAGCGGATGCTTTCAGAGAACTGTACACAATGACTCTGAGGTCTCTTTCTTGAGTGATAACAGCTAATTTAGACCCCATCCATTTCTATGTACAATTGGGATTATGTTTTCCAAAGTGCATTACCCAGTACAGTACAGGAATCAGAGGCACAATGTTACCAGATGTGCCTGTTACTTTGGGGTAGGCTCATTGATTAGGGTTACTCTTCTTGGGGGGAGGGGGAGGGGGAGGGTCTGTAATTCTATTACTGTGCTGCTTATGTCACTTGTGTGTTCCTATGGAGCTCTACTCCTTCCTTCTGCAAGTCCCCTCCCAATGGAGCTGCCCTGCAGGACCTCGGTTCCCCAGGGCTGGGTCCCTCCAGCCCTAGAACTAGATGAACACGCGCGCACGCACGCACACACTAGCAGAGCAAGTGTGAGCAGACCAGGTCCATCAGCCCTCTCCAGCTGATCCTCTCGTGTGTCCCTGTGCTCACTGGGCTGGGTTACACAGCACTTCCAGCTGCTCCCCTCTTATGTGCCCCAAGTTTAACACATCCCTATCCCACTTTCACGTTACAATTGTACTGGTAGTAACCCACTTCATGAGCAAACCCCACAGTATTTTTGGGCACTACCAGGATCTTTAGCTTAGGTAAAAGAAGGGTTGCTGCAGAGTAAATGGGGGAAGCGGAAAATACAGAGTAAAATTTGGAGAGAGAGAGAGAGAGAGAGAAGCAACCAGCTGAACCATAAAAGTTATTTGTTGAATAATAGTGATAACTACACAAGGAGGGCTAAACAAACATAATGGTTACATTTGAAAGGTTAATACCTGAGGAAGAAAAGAAAACGGAGGGGCGAGGGGGGGGGAATCTCACCCACTCCATGAGGCTTGAACTGGGCGGGGTTCCCAGGTGATGGTGGTAGCTAGGGTCCTGAGTGCTGGAGACAGGCAGAGCCCCCACCACGATCAGTCAGGAGATGGAATCCCAGTGGAACTGAAGCAGAGTTTGGGTCTATACATCAGAACCCTTACTTGGGCATAGGTAGGGGGTTTTGTAGAGAAAATACAATGGTTCAAGGGAGAACACTAGATTTGTTTATGGGTAAACTGATGGGTTTTCAAGGGTTTTCTTTAGGCTAGGCAATAGGAGCTGATCACTCTTGGCTATGGGTGGTGGTTTTTTCCAGGGAGCTCACAAGGCAACTAGGCTGCTTCAGTATTTTAGGATAATAAAGATTTATTACTAGAATTGGTCTGATAATTGCTGAGCTAGGTGTGTGCAGGCGTAGGTTCATTAGCATCTGGAGCAGGGATTCCCATGATGCAGTGCGTCCCTGCTTTTCTGGTCCCAGAGTTGAGTGCGGTTCTCTGTCCCTCATTCTTCATGCTAATTCCTATCCCATCTTTCATGCAGATGAGGCTAGGGGAGTTGTCTCTGTTCTTCATTCTGTATGCAAATGGAGATGTCTTAATCTTGTCACCCTTCTCAGGAGGGGTCTAGGTGTGTCTCCCAACACCCTTCATTGTTCTCTGCAAGCCTTTTCTGTGGTGGGTTTTGGTTCCAACAGAGACTGGTGGGGACGGGGGGTGTCTTTCATGAGTCAGACAGGCTAGATACTGTGCCCTGGTTCCCCAAAAACACAGCGCTGACTGGTCTGAACAATAAGGATGGCAAGTGAAGTCTAGTCCAACTGGAGACCATCCATTCTTCGTTCTTTTTTCATTAGACTCAGGGAACTTTTGATGGGTTTGGATCTCTGATTGGACTAATAGCACCATACAGCTGTGATTCGCTGGCCACGTCCCGTCAGTGGGTGGTTGACTGTATCAGCTGCCTTCTCTGTATACAAGGTGAGGAGACCATTAGCAGGTATAAGGAATTCTTCACCTTCTTTCACTGTTGTAATGTCCATTTGTCTGCCTATCTAGTTCTTTCTGTCCTGTCTGTTGTCGCTTAGATAACAGAATGGTGGGCATCTTGTAAATACCTCATTAGAAGAGAAGATTCTGATGTGTAAAGAGCCTAGCACACGTTTGGGAACTGTACAACTAATCAATGGTCTGCATACAGGTAGATAAGCGCTAAATTCCTTCCGGCTTGTCTACACAGGGACACTAAGGAAAGTTAATCCAAATGAACTAAAGGTGTCCATTTAAAGTGCATGAGGTAAATGGCATTAAACACATGTGTGGATGCTCGGATTCTGAATTAAAATGGGCCTTATTAATTGTAGTGAATTCCATGAATGAAACTAACCTGAATGAAGGCCACTTTAATTCTAAATAAGTGTGTCCCCATAGGTGTTGAATGAAGTTTAACTAATGCATTTTGAAAATGAATGTGGATTAGCTTTCTTGAATATCTCCATGGAGACAAGCCCTTGGTACTAAACATTTTCATTCTCTTTCCCCTGCCACTGGCTGGATTGGAGGGGTTTCCTGGAATAATTCTGTAAACAAAAAGTTCTTCCAGCAGCCCTCTGTCATGAGCATTCAGAGCTATTGGAGTAAGTAGAGGCCATTTTTCCCCTTTGTGAAAGAGTAGGATATTCTTTTCACCTAATGGTTAGATGTTAAAGGATAGAGCTTGGTTATCGTTTAAGGCCATTTCCAATGAGGGTGACCAGACAGCAAATGTGAAACCTCGGGACAAGGGGTGGGGGGGAAGAGGAGTCTATATAAGAAAAAGACCCCAAAATGGAGTCTGTCCCTATAAAATCAGGACCCCTGGTCATCCTATTTCCAATTATTCTTAATCAGTCCTAAAAACAGTGTTGGTGATTCAGAAACAGAATAAAGGACTCCAACCTTTGAATGTACGACATAGTAATCCCAGCATTGTTTAGAAGTGACTGATGAGCCTGGGTTTCTTGCCGAAGTTTTTTGTCTATCCCCGTCTCTTTTACAAGGAGAGTTTGGGGGAGGGATTCACCTCTAAAATGGAACCTCTGATCTACCTGCATGAGTTGTACTTGAATAGGAGCTGAGATGTAAATAGTGAGAGCAGAGAGACTACTGAAACCAGACACCCACAGAAAGCTGCTCCAAGCTGAACACAGAGCTTGTTCAATCCTGGATCATTCACAATAACATACCACGACTGGTAACGTTCAGACATTTCAGGGTGTAATCCCGACTCCATTCCAGTCACCAGGAGTTTTGCCATTGACTTCAATGGGGCCAAGATTTTACACTATGCTGATGACAACATAGCACATGGATCCTCCCGTATGAAGAACCATGCAGTAGGGGTTCAGTTTCCTTCATCGTTACAGTACTTTTTCTCCTTTTCTCCACTCCAGGCCAGTCCATAAACCTGGGCTCAGCAGAGGAGGAGCTGAGATGTCTCCGTGAAGCAGTAACAGCTCCAGACCCCGAGGCTCTGTTTCAGGCATCTTCCAAAATGGCCAGGGTAACTGACTCAAAAAGCTTGTGCGGATGTGCGAGTGACCGGGCACCGTTCATTTGACGTTTGCTCTTTCATGATGCCTTTCCATACTCGGAGAGAGCTGTGGGAGCGGGGCATTGGTTGCTAGTAACCAGCAAGATGCTTTTCATAGATGTGTGCTCTGAATGCCACGTAAAAACCAGATTCCACAGAATGTTGCACGCCCATGAAAATGCGCACGCGGATGCACACACATGTACCTATCCAGCAGGGCCGGCTCTTGCTTTTTCACTGATCCGGAGTGGTGAAGCACAAAAAATAATGAAATAAAAGCGCCCCCATGCTGCCCTAAGATTGGCCGGAACACCGCCCCTTGCAATCTGCCGCCCTAAGCACGAGCTTCCTCGGCGGGTGCCTGGAGCCGGCCCTGCCATCCAGCCATCCAGGAGAAAAACTGTGTTAGTGGAACATCAAGCTGAGAAACCACCCAGGATTCATTCTGTCACCTTGTGGGTTTGCCTTCGCCGATATTTGTGTGCATGCCTCTCTTGACTGACTTCTATATGCTGTAGAAAGATGCAGTGTATGTAAGAGACTACAAACGGGAAACTTACCTCCTGCATATCCAGTACAATGTTGTGCTCGCTGTGCAACAGAGTCTTTGCCTCTAACCTGATATCATTAGTGTAGAAGACAAAAATGTAGTCTATAGACTAGAGAGAGAATTGTAATCCCAAATGGCGAGCTAGACAGGAGGCTAATTCACCATTTGCTGATGCAGGTATCTTTTTTTCCATTTTTAAAAGTGCTGGAGCCAAACATCATTGCGGTCTCTCCTGTTTTTGATTTGTTCCCAGGTTGTTAGTGAGTACTTTCCCTCGGAACAGGCCACAGACTTTATTGCGGCCACATTGGGTGGTCTGCTGTCTGCTAGCCCCACCTGTGCCACGGCAGCTGGACTGTGGATGAAGATCATCCTGAAGGAGTGTGGAGATGCCATGCTGGACCTGGTAAAACTGGGAACTGGAGAGCTTTTCTGCCAGAACTCTAGGCTTTTTGATCTTTGCCCTCATGTGTAAGGAAGAAAAATCTTGCTGTTTCTCCCCCTCGGACATAGAGTCGATTCCATCTCTGTTCCTACCCTAAGATAGGCAATGGCCGAATCAATAGCAGTAGACCGAGATAATCCAAGGGAAAAGGAAGATGGTTGGTTATTTATTGGTCTAGCTTGTTGCCACAGTATTCAGCCAAGAAAGTCTTGAGAAAACAGACTCTCGGGAAAATACAAGAAGACAGAATGACTGGCACTTGGAGGCCTCCAGGTATTAGGAGGCCTATGGCTAAGGGCTACATGGATTAAAAAGAGCACTGGGCTATTGCCACCCTCTTGCCAGGTTTCTAAGCCTGGGCTCCAGCCCGAGCAGGAACAGCTCCACTTTTAGCCCCATCGTGCAAGCCCCACAGGCCCAGGTTGACCTGAGCTCTGAAACTCAGTGCTGCGGGATTTTTTTGCTGTGTAGACCTACCCTCCCTTTAAGAAGAGAAGGAGGGAGGGAGAAAACTCTAGTGTCTTTGGGATCCACTATTTATATGCCTTATTCTGGAGCCCAGTGCATTAGGGCTAGATGAAAGGAGCTCTCCACAAATCTTCTAACAAGGCTGGTGAAAGGCCTCAGGACAGGGAACCCTCGCAGCAGAACTGCCATGTTTGCACAGTGTTTTGAAGATGTGAAGGGCTAGGAATGAATATGAGAGGTAGTCCCCTGTTCACAGTCCCAGGCATTTACACACTGTCTTGAAAGCACTTGCATATTTTGTGCTTGTGGTTGTTGATGAGCTCTGCATTCTTCGAGGCAAATGGTCAGATTTGGCTGCTTAAATCACACCTGCAAAATCCGGGCAAGCAAAGCCGCCTTTTGTGCATGTGAACTGGTTTATGTAATGCATAGCTGGGCACCACCACATTAAATAACCTGGTATGTCTATGTGTGTGTCAGTGTTAATTTTTACAGCCGTGAGTGGGCAATTTGTGTGGGTTCAAGTTACGCAGACGTATTTGAACATTTGCTTCTTGAAGTGAGGCATTTCTAAAAAAGCAGCAAATGGCTAAAGAAAGGTTTTGATTCTGTAGACTGAATGGAGAGAAAGAAAAAGGGACATTTCTTTCTGGTTTTGTTCCTTCCAGGTGCCCGATATCCTGGCTATACTATATCGCCACATGCCTACTATCCAGGAGGGCAGCTTGAGGCAGTTCCTGGTGGAGGCAGTGTCCATTCTAGCTCACCATCACCAAGAGGCAGTGATCTCCAGCCTCCTCAGCAAAGGTCTGCCGATGGACAGGTATATACCGCTACCTATTGCATTCATCTTGGTAAAACATGGATCCCACAGCTTTACTAGGAGATGTAGGGCTTCATTTAAGCAGCAGACAGTTTGGGATCATTCCTAAGGGTTAATAGCCTGGCTCTTTCTGCAGGAAGGTCCAAGAACATGTTAAGTTGGGGTGTGGAGAGAAATTAAGTGTCATTCTGTTTCCATTCATTAATAGCTGATTTGACATCCTAAAGACCTATCTTTACTGGTATAACTGGAGTGTATTGTTGGAAGCATCTACCTCCCTAGACGCCTGAATTGAGCTCACTCCGGAAATGAGCAGTGGCTGTTGGTTTCCTGGTAGCATGACAGCTTCAAGTGCAAATCCCTGGCCGATTGCAAAGACTAGGGCCAATATTATCATCAGACCTCTGCTTGGTATCAGTGAGGGTGTGGCCGCTAGAGCAGAGTTGCCACCCTTGGTACTTAAAAGTGGACTGGAAGCAGATCCATCATTTCATTTAAAGATCCCTAACTGAGTTATCAGTGATCAGTGCTGGAATCTAAGATCATAAGAACGGCCATACTGGGTCAGACCAAAAGGCCATCTAGCCCAGTAGTCTGTCTTGCGACCGTGACCAGTGCCACATGCCCCAGAGGAAATGAACACAACAGGTCGTTGTCAAGTGATCCATCCCCTGTTGCCCAGTCCCAGCTTCTGGCAAACAGAGGGTAGGGACACCATTTGTGAAGGGGACATAGGATGGCCATGAACATTCGTTCTCATAGTTGTATGTCCATCTAGTAGGAATCTGGCTTTTCTTTCATCCACTTGCCTTCCAAACCCTAGCTCTTTGGGAGCCACATGCTCATGATTCCATATTGACTGGGAAGTGGAGCAAACAGGAAGTGAGGTTGGCGCTCTGTGTCCTGTCCTTCTGAAGTCTAGTATTAATGGTTAGGCTGCAGGAAGACTAGGTCACCTAACTTAGTTCTGTAACTGGAAACTCCATATTTAAACACAAGGAGCGTTAAAGGAGGACAGGACTCCTAACTCTCTCATCATAGGCAAGGAGAACATTTGGTCTTTACTAAAATATGACGCTTTCAGTGTGAGCCACAAAAGTGTCCAGGGCTCACCTGTAACTTCTGTTAAACTGCAGTGACACCGCTGAGCTGTGGAGATCTCTGGGGGGAGACCCCTTGCTTGCCACTCAAGTCCTACAAGCCCTAATAGAGAAGATAAAGACTCCAACAAGAACAGAAGGCAGCATCACCTCAGAGACAGAAATTGACAGGCATTTGGCAGCTGCTGAACCTCTCTCAGTAAGTTAGATGACAGACACGTCTTTCAGGCTTTCCTGTGCCCTGTGACAATCCTGCTGATGGAAAGCAGGAAGTGTGGTATAATATTGGTGTGTGGGCACTTCTCCTCTGATGGACTGTTTCCCTGAGTCCGGCTCTGCTGTCTGTGGAACAAATACAGCAGTTTTAGATACGTTACTGATTTACTTAATACTATCTGGCCATTAGAAAGTCTTTGGAGCAGGTTTCTTTGCAAATCTTCCTTTGGACTCACAGCATGCCTTGGGAGATCATTACACATTTGTACAGATGTGGGAAAGTGAGCCACGAGTTAAGCAAGTTGCTCGCTGTCATTCAAGTTACTGGCAGAAGGAAGAATTTAGTACAGCAGATATCAGAAGGGGAGACAGGGTGTGATGGCGTTGGGAAGAGATCTCCTTTTTTACCATGCTCTCCTTTCAGGCAACATGTGCCATCTTTGAGGTGGTGTCAGCCCTGCAGTCGAGCAAAGCTGTGCAGGAACTGCTCCCAGAGTTGTTTCCCGTTCTCCTGCAGCACGTCAGCCAAACCCTCGGACAAAAGCTGCCTTTGCCAACGAGAAGCAGCCCGAGCCAACTGGGAAGAGGGCTACAACTTACTGAGGGGAACCCTTGCCGGTAATTAGAAGGAAGGGAGAGAAACAAAGAGAATTCCAGTAGAGTTGTGTGAGGCTCCCCAGGAGTTCCCAGGGTTACGAGGCACCTTACCATCACATGCCCTTCGAGTGAGGAAGTCTTGTCTGTGCCTGCTGTGGGTCAGTTCCCTGAAACTACCAGGCTCTGGCAAAACAAACGCTGCCACCCAGGCCTCCTCAGACCTCAGTCTCTTTGTACAGGTTAATGACAGGCACACACCAACCCCCGAGTCTTCTGACCATTCCGTAGAGTGTCCAGCCCTTTATCCACTGAACTCCCACAGAATGATCAGGCCTGCTGTTCCCAATGGAACAGGACACACCAGTTTATTACTTCTACTTTAGACTCTACACTAGATACTTATACTCTGTACTGCAAAACTCACAGCACCTAGATATATTTCTAGTGAAAACAAGAACCGAGATTCTCAAAGAACAGAGATTCCAGTGACCGTGAGTAAGAATGCAAGCAAAAAATGGTTACATTTCAAATGAAATCATATCCTGCTCCTAGAAACTAAACTTAACCAACAGGTTAACCTCCTGTCTAAAGATGTTTCTCACCCAAAGTTCTCAACCAAGCCTGATCGCGACCCCTCTTTCATGAAGCAAACTCACGGTCCATCTACTTCCTAAGTGAAAGATGTCCCCCAAATAGACTAGAGCAAACCTTTGATGTATACCCCAAAATTGGGTCCCCACCCCCTGTCTACTTCCTGCTACTTTTCTTTCTTTGAAGTTCTCACAGGCCTTCTCAACTGAATGTGAACCCTACATGCTTAATGTACATGTAAACAAAGAGATGGATAAACATTTCTTGCCTGAAAGAAAACCATTTTGTCACCTTTCCTGGTGACTAGTCCCGAGACACAGATCCTAAGAATGTAATTTTCAATGCATATCCATGACTCTTGACACAGCATCAGTACATGCGTTTCACAATGATATTGGTGACATGGGCTTTTATTTGAGACTCATGGGGCAATCTTTTAGTGAGCTAGAATGTACGTACCAGGCCCCTCGGCACCCACTCTGTGCCCCTCGCCAGTTAACACTAAGATTCCTGAGTCCTCAGTTGACTTCAGCTCTGGTAGCACATTCATGTACATTTCCCACCAATCTCACAACATTATTAGTTTCTCTTCTTGTTGTGTTTCTTTATTCCATGCCAACAAGGTGCTCAAATTACAGACTTCATGGTTTTATAATGTCTCTGAATTTTCCTAGGAAACCAGGATCTCAGCTCTGTTCACAGATGGGCAGCAGGTATCAAATAAACATAAGGAAGTACTACTTCACACAACACACGGTCAACCTGTGGAACTCATTGCCAAGGGGTGTTGTGAAGGCCAAAAGTATAACTGGGTTTAAAAAAAAAAAAGAATGAGATAAGTTCATGGAGAACAGGTCCATCAATGGCTATTAGGCAAGATGGTCAGGGATGCAACCCCAAGCTCTGGGTGTCCCTAGGCCTCTGACCGCCAGAAACTGAGACTGGACAACAGGGATTGGATCATTTCATGATTGCCCTGTTCTGTTCATTCCTGCTGAAGAAGCTGGCATAGACCACTGTTGGAAGACAGTGTACTGGACTAGATGGACCATTGGACTGACCCAGTAAGGCTGATCTTATGTAGTGGCCACAGTGGGTCAGGTTTTCAAGATGGGTGCCTCAGTTTTGTCCACAAAACTTGAATTTGTTCAGATGGATGGGTACCTAGCTATGTGATTGCTGGCGCTGCAGACACGAGTATATATTCTGCTCATGCTGTTGGCCCATGTGCAGGCCCATTTTAGGTACCTATATGTGATGGGGTGGTAGGCTGTGCCCCGGCCTCTTCCATGGACACAGACTGCTCTGAGTCCCTCCAAAGTGTTCTAGGGATGCCTGCTCCTGAGATCCTGGTGGTAAGGGCTCTGATGACTGTTTGACCCCAATGGATGATCTTAAGTCATCTGTACGCTTGACCTTTGTTTTCTTTCTCCTCCCTCTTGTCTATACTTTCGTGTCTAGGTTCCTCCAGCCCCTTTACATATATTTCCTCTTTACCTGGCCCTTCAGGTTTTATTTCCACCCTCCTGGGCCTCCATACCTGCCTTGGTGTCCCTGTTAGAAAGGGATTCCAGTCCATGCCCAGTAGAAGGCAGTGGGGCAATCCATCCACTACCCCTACATGTTTCTGCCTAAACTTCCCCTTAATTTTCAGAGTCACCTCTGCCATTGGGCAGAATTTATTGTCCCCATGGACCTGGTATTCAGTTTTGATCCTACCTCTGGCAAGTATCCAGTGGGGTTTCACTAACTCCTGCCTGATTAGCAAACAGGATGAAGCTGTGTCCATTAGTCCCTTTGGTGGCTCCTCCCTACCCAGACCGATACGGTAGGTACTTTCTTTTTTCTTCCCTGCCTGGGAGTCTTGTCCCAACCACAAAACTGGGCAAACCCACAGTCCATTTTCGGACAGTCTCTTTTTAGATGTCCTTCAGGTCCATGTCGGAAGCACACCGTAGGCCAAGCTCCCACTACAGTTCCTTGAGGCTCCTCCCTCTTCTTCTTGCTGCCCTTCCCAGCTGTAGGCACTCTGGTCCTTCTCAAATCTAGTCCCTTAAACCACTGACTCACTCTGGGAATGTCCGCCTCTGCAAATTCCTCTCACTTTAACTGTGGGGTCCAGATGAACTGGCTGGCGCCACAGAACCCATACTCGGGTATGCTCAGGGAGACTCTGAAGAAACTTCCAGAACCATGCAGTCCATGATCTCCCCCACAGTCTGAGTATCTGGCCTTACCAATGAGTGGCCCAATCTTTTAATTTCTGTCCAAATGCACAGAGGCATAATCCCTCAATCCATCTTTCAACTCTACATTTCTGGCAGTACTTTTCCGTGGACAGGCCCCACCTCGTCCAGCATGGCTGCCTTAATCATGTCATAATCTCTTGCCTGCTCATCACTAAAAGCCCTATATGTGCTTCCCCGGTTAAATAGGGTGTCAGTTGAAGGGCCCACATCGTTCTGTCCCTAGGAGGTCTCACTGCTCCTCCTTGAAGAGTAACCAAAAACACATCGGGGTTGTTCGCAGGTCCCATTTTACAGTCTGATCTCCTGTGCCTGGTTTACATTTCCTGTCACGGGACTCACCAAACTTTGGAGGAGTTGTTGCCAGACCTGGGCTTGCTCCCGTATAAATTCCTGCCGACTCTTTTGCTGTTAAACCTACCGGGCAAGGAAAGGCTGTTTTTCTGTCTGCTGGGATTGTTGGAAGGTCTGTCGGGTCTTCTACACCAGTGGTCTCCAAACTAGGGTTCGCGGGATGATCCCGTGGGGTGCGTGGCAGCAGTAGCGCCGCCGGACTGCACCCCGCCATTTTTTTCCTTCGGCAGCAGCTCTGCACGTCCACGGCTGCTGCTCCCCTCTGGCGGCCCACCTGTGGCAGGTCTTCCATCGGTGGCGCGTCTGCGGCAGGTCACCCTGGGGGTGCGTGAGCCAAAATGTTTGGAGACCACTGTTCTACACCAGCAGTTCTCAACCGGGCCGGTTTTAGGGGGTCTGCCAAGCAGGGTTGGCTTTAGACTAGCTGGGGCTCAGGGCAGAAAGCTGAAGCCTTGAGCCCAGCACCTGCACTAAAGCCCCAAGTCCCTGCACCCTGTGGGGTTAAAATCTGGAGCCAGGAGCCCCAAACTCTGATGCCTGGCAGGGCAGAGGCCTGGAACTGGGCCATGGAGTATTTCTAGCATGTTGAGGGTCGGGGGAGGCTCAGAAACGGAAAGGTTGAGAACCCCTGTTCTACACTTCTCTTTGCTGCTTCATCACCCATTTCAGTGTTCCCTCCATCACCTGGACTGCCAAACCTCTACACCGGCTTCTCCAACAGGCTCTCCATTTGCATAGATAACAGGGAAATCCCTGATGAGCCCCCAGCTGTGACAGAGAGGGGTGTTGCACCCCCACATCTTCCACAAACACAGACTGCGTTGAGACTTTTTTGCTTGTAAACACCAACGTATAGTCTATTTAATCCCCCTACCAATACATAGCACCTTTATATTGTATCTCAACTTTCTAAACTCTTCTCCAAAAGTCAGGTGGGGGGTAAGGTGTTTCCACTCAGAGACCTCACTTTGTCAGGCTCTCCTAGCTTTTTGTCTTTCTGTTTCTCTTAGGGTGACCAGACAGCAAGTGTGAAAAATCAGGACGGGGGTGGGGGCGGGGAGGGGGGGAGGGAATAGGCACCTGTATAAGATAAAGCCCCAAATATCGGGACATCTGGTCACCCAAGTTTCTTTCTCTGTCTGTTCCCCTCAAAGGGCTCCTGCCCATATCCTTTTATACAGTTTCCCTGTTAATGGAATGATTGGTTCCTTGACTCACTAGCCCCAATCTGACCTCGTAATCGGGTACACCTCTATCCAATTAGGCCTTCTGTGAGGAACCGAATTAGTAGGAATAGTGACCAGAGTGCTGACTCAAGTGCAAACCCCCAGCACTCTGTCACCTCATATCTGGAGATATGACCCCAAAATGTCCATTAGTGATCACCACACTCTATGCCCCCTGTTTCTGGGTCCTGATCATGTATCTTTTCCATACCACTGTACTCTGCTAGTGCCCATACTCCTTGCAGAAAGAGAAAAAGGACTGCAAAATTTTGTCCCTAGCAAAACTAGTCCTATGAGATGTATGAGACTGAACCTTACCTCCCAGCATCAAGTCCTTCCAGGGACACTGGTGTCCAGGACATTGCCAATGGGTGAACTGCTGATTGAACAGCAGACCTGAGAAGTAACTGGAGCTTCCTGACTCTCTGTTCAAGCTGCACCTTCCTCCTGATTGCTGCAGTTCTGTGCCTCTCTTTCCCCAGGCTTTCTATCAAAGCATTAGAATCTGTGCTTTTCAAGGGTGGGAATGAGAGACTGGTGAGAGCGCTCAGGAAGCAGAGGACTTGGACTCTTGTGGAAAACCCCAAGACTCATCATGAGGGAGTGTGTCTGCTGGTGAGGTAAGAGGTCTAGGAGGCATCATTTTATCCTTGGGAATGAGTAGCCAATAGAGTGGCTGAGAGGGAACCTCCCGTTTATAGTTTTGTGGGCGGGGGGTGCGGGGGTGTCCTGGGTGGAAACACACAGCTCCCACTCCTAGCTATCAGAGCTGTATGCTCAGAGCAGCTGAGTTTTTGAAGTGTGCAATCTAGCCCATGAGCGGTTTCTTTTGTCTTCCAGTCTTCTGCTAAGATCTGGACTCATAACACCTGAGATCATACAGAGCCTCCTCCCCTGGGTGAATTCCCCCTCAGAAAACCACCGAGTCACCAGCACAGCTTTCCTTGCCCAGGTAAGACACAGAGCTCTGAAGAGCAGTTTCACCATTAGACTCTTGTCTGCCTTTCTTTCGGGAGTTGTACAGTTCAGTTCATAGGAGTAATTGTCATTTTAGACAGTAGAATAGGTCCTCCTTTATATGGAAACCTCACCAGGAACTTCACGATACCTTTCTGAGTCCTTCTCTCTCTGTGGTTTTTATTGCCGTCATTGCCTATACTAGCTACACAACCACAGGTGCTGGCTGAGAGAGATACGGACAGAGTTTGGATGAGTGGACCTCTTCTGCCAAGTCCTAGTGCTGATCCTAACCAACAGCTCCTGATTTTGGTTTAGCTCAGCACATCTTCTGAATGAACCGAGCGTCCTAATACTACCAACCAAGCAACCTACAACTACATTAATGTCTATCTTAGGTTCTCATTACTCTAGTATCTGAGGACCTCCAAACTCTTTAATGTCTGTATCCCCACCACACTCCTGCGAGGTAGGGAAGCACTATGTTTCCTATTTTACAGGCAGGGAACTGATGCACAGAAGGGCTAAGTGACTTGCCCAAGGTCAGACAGGAAGTCTTTGAGGGAGCAGGAAATGGAACCTGGGTCTCCTAAGTCCTAGGCTAGTGTGGGGATACCTGCTGGAGCATCCTCCCTTTCCACAGTCTTCCTCCAACATCTGCATCATATTTCCCACTTATGCTAAGCAACTATTTTCGGGGCTTATCTGGTTCTAAGAAAAACAACCTCTCTGTGCCTGTGATGGGCTGTACCTGGGCTTTAAGGCTCCTTACAAGAGGCCCCGTGGTCCTACTACACCCTGCCCCAGGAAAAGAGCCCCCAATCTGGGTCTGTCTAGAGAGGCCTCATGAAAGCAGCCAATCCGAGCCCATCAGGCTCGGCTAAAAGGAGCTGAATGAGGAGAGGCTGAGGGAACTGGGAATGTTTAGTCTACGGAAGAGAAGAATGAGGGGGGATTTGATAGCTGCTTTCAACTACCTGAGAGGTGGTTCCAGAGAGGATGGTTCTAGACTATTCTCAGTGGTAGAAGAGGACAGGACAAGGAGTAATGGTCTCAAGTTGCAGTGGGGGAGGTTTAGGTTGGATATTAGGAAAAAATTTTTCACTAGGAGGGTGGTGAAACACTGGAATGCGTTACCTAGGGAGGTGGTAGAATCTCCTTCCTTGGAAGTTTTTAAGGTCAGGCTTGACAAAGCCCTGGCTGGGATGATTTGATTGGGGATTGGTCCTGCTTTGAGCAGGGGGTTGGACTAGATGACTTCCTGAGGTCCCTTCCAACCCTGATATTCTATGATTCTATGAAGGGCTTTAGCAGGTCAGTTTCTGGCAGGAACTGGAGGGGCAAGAAAGGGCGCTGCTCTCTGGCCACAGAAATTCAGGGGACAGCCAGAGTTTGATTCTGGCAGCCTTTACTTAAGCTGCGTTTTCAGGAAGAGAGTCCCGAAGAACTTTAACCCTGAGGTGAGGGTGAAGCTAAAAGTGGCGGGTAGGAAGAAGCGACAATGAACTGAAATCAAGCAGTGCCTAGCTCCTGTTTATAGGATCCATGGTTTGGAACCCAGAGTTAGGGGCAGGCCCAGGTTCCCCTACCACCAACAGTGGCATAAGCCCCATGGAGGGGACAATGCTAATGGAGAGCTTGAACAAAGGGCAGAATGTAAAGGACCCAGAGCTGGGGCTGGAGACCCTAGTGAAGGCAATGGGACTGTTCTGGACTACCCCAGAAGGGGTTCATTTGGACTTTGGGACTCAGCCAGAGTCCTGAGCCACAGAAGACTCACTGAGGACGGCTGGCAGGGTGCACCAGGGGTGAGAAAAGGACTGTGATACCATACCCAGCCACTAAGAGGCTCTCAAGAGGTGAGTGGATCCCTATTTTAGTGCCCAAAAGGAAAGCTCCATGTTTTGTAGACCTTTCTCATTTGTGTGGAATACTAAAGTTACAGTGTATTATGTGCCAAGTATCAGAGGGGTAGCCATATTTGTCTGTATCCTCAAGACTGGGGCTGTAGGAGGACTCCTTGTTGTTTTTAGTGTATGACATGTCGGCTCAAATTCTATTCCCAATCTTAACGATCGTATTGGGGCTAATGGACAGGTTGATTTTCTTTCAGCTAATGAGTGATCCCATGCTCAGGGAGAAGAAGTTCCTTAAGCCAGTCTTACACATCTTGGAAGAAAAGTCCCATGATAGGAACAGCATTGTCCGGCGGATGGCTGTAAGAGGCCTGGGAAATTTAGTCTATGGGGCGCCTGAGAAGGTAAGAGAGAATACTGACTAGAATGCAGCATAACTAGAGAAACCAAGGGAAACAGTTGTTCGGAGTTTACAGAGGCTGCACACAATGCACTAGGCCAAATTCTGCTCTCCCACATACCCGAGTAACCTCTTTGCAGTCAATACAGAGCAAGCTAGATCCTTTGCTAAGCTGGGCATAAGCAAACAATCTGTGCACTTTAATATGACCATGTGTAAATGTCTCCATCTAGGAACAAAAAATGCAGGCCATACTTACAGGATGAGAGACTCTATCCCAAGAAGCAATGATGCTGAAAACCACTTGAGTCATGGCAGAGAATCAGTTGAACATAAGGTGTCCCAATGCGAAGTTGTGGCCAAAAGGGCTGAAATGATCCTTAGAGGCATAAAGAGAGGAATCTTGACTAAGAGTAAAGAAGTTCTTTTCCCTCTGAATATGACACTCATGTGAGCACTGCTGGAATGCTGTGTCCAGATCAGGTGTCCACAATTCAAGAAGGATGCTGATAAATTAGAGAGGATTCAGAGAAGAGTCCCAAGAATTCTCAAAGGATTGGAAAAGATACCTCTAGTGATAGACTCAGGGAGCTCAATCTATTTAGCTTTACAAAGAGAAGGTTAAGGAGTGACTTGAGGACAGTCTAGAACTACTCACATGGGGAGCACATTTTGAGAATGGGCTCTTCCCATTAGCAAACAAAGATATAAGAAGATTCAAAGGGGGAAAATGAAGCTAGACTAATTCAGACTGGTAATAAGGCATTGATTTTTAATGGTAATTTTAATTAACCATTGGAACAATTTACCAAGGGTTGTAGTGGATTCTCTGTCACTAGCAAATTTAAAATCAAGATTGAACGTTTTTCTAAAAGATACACTCTAGTTCCAACAGAGTCTATTTCGGGGAAGTTCAATGTTATGCAGGAGGTCAGACCGGATAATCACAAGGGTTCCTTTTGGCCTTGGAATCTAAGTAACTAGGAATCTAATAATAGGATGACACAGGTGTATTATGGCCCCAAGTTTGGCTCATTGTAGCTTGAACCTGGTCTGAAATATAGCTATAGGCCTCCAGGGGGTGGAAGGGGGATATGAAATTCCCACAGCTTCATAACTGCTAAAGAAAACGTATTAGAAGTGTGATCAGTGATAAGTGTTCTTTAATGTCGTATGTTTGTCCAGGTGAAAAAGCACAAGAAGTTTCTTATGGTCATACTGATTAGGGCCTTAAGTGACCCTTTCAGTTCTGAAGTCATTGGCGAGAGCATGAAAGCAGTGGCCAAAGTCCTGAAGGAGCTGAAAGAGAAGGACATAGGTTCTTCCTTCAGAGACCTCACCCAACAGATCCGGACCTACTTTGACAACGTATGTGACCAGAACTCTCCAGCGCCAGTTCAACCGATCTTGATTAGACTCCATTTACTCCCTGGGCATTGCTCATGTCAGAGTGAAGAGATGTTTCGGCCCCAGGGAAGAGAGGTGTTTTACAGAGGAGGAGAACATTAGGAGGATGGGGATGACATCCCTGCTCCCACAGTCTCCCCCTTCTGTTCTTCTTTCTTGCCACTGAGAACCTCAAAGAAAGTCTGAATACTAGATTAGGTAGCTAGATAACCATGAAAAGGGGGTTCCAAGGTACAATAGAGAGTGTTGGGCCTGCTCTATACCATTTTCACGTGAGAGGGTTGGAATGATTCCGTTTTGCAGAGAATTTTGAGATTTCAAATTTTGGTTTTGTTCCTATTTGTGGGAATCCCTCTTCCCAAACTTCAAAACTCTTTGTGAAACAGAATGACTATTCTCAGCCGAGCTCTATTGAAAGCCTTGGGTCCGGGCAGTCTGCTCTCAGACTATCCCGGTGCTGGGAACCCAGGAAACTGTGGGAGCTAGAAGTGCCAGGGAGTTGCCAATTTGAGAGCTGGGGTCCCAGACGCTGGGGGTTTGGAAGCCCACGATCCCAGTCAGCCTGCTAGATGGGCTTCCAAGGAGCTGAATGAGTGCACTGGCAAGACAGCAGGCAGGTTTCTAAGGACCCCTGCCTGGCTTCTGGAGGAATTTCATCCAAATGGAACTGTCGCTAAAATAGTTTGATGAATCAGCAAATTCGAATCAAAAATTAGTTCATGAAAGTGTTTCCGACTAGCTGTAGTTGGAATCCCTCGACTTTAGCGTAGAAGAGATGGCTGTGCGAAGTACGTGATGTGATTGTCCCTTAGTTACTAACTTGTGGGGCTTTCTTGGCTGTAGGAGGACGATGCTCTTCGTTTATTGTCCTTTGTCCTGTTTGGCATCCTGGCCTGCCTGACCAAAAGAAAATGGAAGGGCTATTTCGCCGAGCAGGTTAGACAGAGCTGGGTCACACTTCTGCTGCACCTGCAAGACCCGAACCCCAGGGTTTCAGTGGTAAGACCGAGAGTGACTTATTTACTAAGCCAAAGGAATCTTCCTCCCAATGCCAGGGGAGCTCTGCTATTCCTGCCTGCTGTGGAGGCCCAAATTCTCCCCTCAGTTCATTGCCCTCCTGCTGAGTCAGTTCCCGCCAGGTTGCTCCATGGCTGCCTCACCAGAATCCAGGATAGGTCCTGGGTCTGAGCCCGACAGCTCTCTATTCCTGTCTGTCTCTGCACCCCAGGCCCCTGCCTCCCCAGAACAGAAGAGAGACCTGGTGAAGCAGCTTTCATAGGTAGATCTGTTCCAAAAAGACATTGATGCTACCTCCAGGTTGCAGTGGAAGCTCTCCCCTCTATTAGTCATTCCTGCATGTTTTCTGCCAATTACATCCAGATGAATCCCTTTTTATCCTGGAATAGATGAGCAGTCAAGCAGATGAGTTCCCTTTGAATGACCATAGCACTCGGTAGGGAACAATTAAATGGTGTGACACGCTTTCTTTTTTTCAGGAATGCAGAGCTACGTTTCACCTCTGTGTCCCGTTTTTGGGACTGAAGAGGCTCCAAACTGCCATGAATCAACACCTTGATGGCACAGCCGAGCTGAAGCCTGAAGAGCTCCAGGTGGACATTTGCAGACACCTTGTGAGTGAGCTGTTGAAGTGTCTGAGATTCTTGAGTGGAGTGGCATGTGGTGGTGTAGAGGTGTGGGGGGGATGTGTGATGGGTAATGGAAATAACGGTCAGAGTGGGATATATGACTGAGGGTGACGGGAAATGTAAATCTGCCACAGATCCCCATTTTTCCCACGTCTACCCAGTCACCTGTTCTTTCTCTGATTTACCTGTGGCTCGTAAAAGCATGTGCTGGCAGTCAAAGGGCACTTCTAGCCAGAGAGAGCTCATGTGTCCCTGATTTCCTCTAGGCCAAAGAGAATGCCGAGCTGCTGGAGAACTTGTACAAAAGCACCATCACGTACTTCTTTAGCAGCTGGGAAGAGATCCGGGCAGTTGCAGCCAAGTTAGCTGGTGAGAGATGATGCCCAGTGTCCCTTTTGGTATTCCCATTGAGGGAGAGAGAAAAAAATCCCACTGTGCAGCACTGAGCTGCCATTAATCTCTCTGTGCCTCAGCTTCCCATACATAAATGGGGAGGTTAATATCCCTACCTCTCCAGTGTGGTGGTCGGAGGAAATCATGACTTGCTATAAAGTGCTTTGGGATTGTTGCAGGGAGAGCACGGTGCAGTCATTTAGTAGTAGAGGCTGGGACACTGTCTCATAGGGCATGTTTACACTTGGAGCTGGGGTCTAATTCCCAGCTTGATGAGACATACCCGCACTAGCCCTGAGTGCTAAAAATAGAGAGTAGCTGCGGTGGCAGGAGCAGCAGGAGGTTTAACCACCCCAAGTATGTCCCATGCAAACCCCAAAGTCGATTCTCAAGGTGGCTAGCTCCTCCCACTGCTCGTGCTGCTTTAGCTACATTCTAATTTTAGCATGCGAGCGCTGTGCGAGCTAGTGTGGGCCTGTCCCATTGAACTGGGAGTGATCCCCCTCGCTCAAAGTGCAGACCCACCCACAGTGTTGCTCAGTGCTCTTCACTACTACTTCATCATTGGGAGGCATGCAGCCCACATGCCCTCAGCGCCTGCTGTGTCAGGTTCCTGGCCACACCACCTTGTCAAGGAGGGAAAAGGTTCCTCCGCTTTAGCCGTGTGCCCTCTTCTAGCAAGCATACCCAGGTGAGACAGGCAGGCATTGTGGCCTAAGTCTCACCTATCAGTCACCTTGTGGGATCCCTGCTTAGAACTCACTTATTCCTGGCCCCAGTCCTTTGCTCAGACCACTAGACCAAGACACTAGCTTAGTATGTCTCCAATAAGTGACAGCAGTGGCAAGAGGAACACAGACTCTTTAAAGCAAATGGGTTTTGTGTAAACATTCTTAAAAAAAAAAAAAGTCTTTCTCATTCTCTTCAGTGTGGACTCTAAACTGCACTAGCATCCTCTTGCCCACAGCTCACCCTTAGGCCCACAGTAGGAGAGGCCAAAGACCTGTCTAGGGGCTGCTAATATCACTTTGCACTCAACAAGGGAAGGTTTTATTGTTGTTGTTGTTTGTTTTCCATTGTGTATTTAGGCATCATCCTGGAACACACAGACAGGCAGCGTATGAAATGGCTGGACCTGGAACATCTGCTGATGTGTAAGTAATAAATACAGCTGAAGTTCTGCTCATCCGTGAGTTCTAAAGGAATTTAGCTGACAAGCAGCAGTAACCGATACCACTGGTGCAAAGTGCATCAGCCACACATCAAGGGACAAATTCACTCTCGCCCAGTAGAAAGTCAGCTATAATTTCCCCTGAAGGAGGCAGCTGCAGAGGGTATGATGTGAGTCCGTGCATCTCCTGGTTGTCCTGGCAAGGCCCCCTCCGCAGCCAGTGCTATCCATTCTTTGGGCTTTATTGGCTCTCTGTGGACTCCCCAGGTGAGGAGAAATTGTAGCCACTTCCTGCTACCCCCAATTTCCCACCAGCAATTTTTCTTCCAGTAGGTGCCCTGCATCCTGCACAAACCAGCTTGGACCTGGCCTCTGTTCAATTCCAGGGTTAGAGATGGAAAATAAACTGAAAAGTGGAAGCTATTGAAACAATGGACCTTCTTCCATTTACAGCAGAGTGGATGACCTTCTGGTCGAGTCAGGGTCTCCTCGCTTGTTGGGAGCACGGAAGGGAGCCAATGGAGGAACCTAAAGCTTTCTTTCTATTGGAGAGCTTCTGTAGCGTGGTATTCAGAGGTAGTAAGTCTCCAGCTATTTCAGGCACAGGTGACAATATGAAAAGTGAGGCATATTCATCTCTCATGTATTTTCCATCCCAATAGAAGGACTGAGCCCAGTTTCACATTTTACCATGTGATCATTCTGCTCTGGTACTTCAAGATTCTGTGATCACGCTTAGCTGTGATTTGACAGTCTGTACACTAACATGTTGTCCTCTGTCATTTCAGCTCTCCAGGTCCTCAAGAAAGACCCAAGTCCCTCTGTCCAGCTGGTGGCAACTGAGGTCCTAAATGACATCTGTCCTGGCCGAGTGCTTGGGGAATGAAGCGGGAGACAAAGAGAACAAGGCGCTCCAGTAGTATAAGGGCCCTACCGTCAATCAAACGTTAACCCCACCCTTGGCCCTCGTAAGCCTTGCCCACCGGTCACTGGAAGTCCCAAGCCATGAGGTATTACTTCCAGGGTCAAGGCAGACAAATGACTGGAAGCAACGTGTGTCATGTGACCCCTCTAAGAACTCCTCCCATTGTCCTTTACCAATCGGGATGGGTTTTGCCCTGATAGGAACGCCCCAAGAGAAGATTTGACCAATCAGGGGGAGTTCTGGGGCAGGATGACCTGTCTGGAAGTGGTTCGTGTGACCCCTCTAAGAATACCTCCCACCACCGTCTACCAATCAGTAGGGGTTTGAGCCACTGGGGACCACCCCGAGAGGAGGTTTGACCAATCATGGGGAGTTCCAGGGTGGGGTGATGTGTCTGGAAGTGGTTTGTGTGACCCCTCTAAGAATTCCTCCCACCGCCCTCTACCAATCAGTAGGGGTTTGAGCCACTGGGGACCACCCCGAGAGGAGGTTTGACCAATCATGGGGAGTTGCGGGGTGGGGTGATGTGTCTGGAAGTGGTTTGTGTGACCCCTCTAAGAATTCCTCCCACCGCCCTCTACCAATCAGGAGGGGTTTGAGCCACTGGGGACCACCCCGAGAGGAGATTTGACCAACTGGGGGGATTCCAGGGTGGGGTGACCCGTCTGGAAGTGCTTCGTGTGACCCCTCTAAGAACTCCTCCCACCACCTTCTACCAATCGCGATGGGTTTCGGCTGCAGAGGACCGCCCCGAGAAGAGATTTGACCAAAATGGGGCAGGTTCTCGGATTGGGTGAACCGTCCAGAAGAGGGTCATGTGAGCCCTCTAAGAACTCCTCCCAACGCCCTCTGCCAATCAGAGTGCAGCACCATCACCCCATAAGTCCCAGCGCTGGGCAGAGGACGCCATCTCTTACCAAGAAGACATGTTTTAGAAATTGTGGAAAGGCTGAGAGGAAACATGGACTCCTTTACCACCCCCGTGAGACCTTCAGATTTTGTTTTAGCTCCGAGGACCTTTGGAGTTGTGTGGAGAAAGCGCTACAGCAGTGACAGTTCCGAGGAGGGCCCTTTGACTCAACCCTTGATGGATACGTCGGAACCCGACCCCAAAATCCAAACCTTTGTGAGGCACCCCGATGAGTGTGACAGCCTCTCATTGTCCATGCCCTAAAGTTGGAAGGCGATTGTGGCTTGGGGGAGTCACAAGGTGAACGGGAAAGACGGCGCTCAGGTAAATGAATGATTAAGAAGCGACGGTCGATCATGGGGGTGTAATGGGGTTAGGAATCGACCTGGCATTGCATAAATCTAAAAACAGGCAGTGGGGTGCTTACACTGTTTTTTTGTCTGAAAATCTCTCAACAGCTCGACGATGCCTTTCTAGAGGCCTTTGAGAATTACACATCGGTAGCCCTGTGGGAGTAAATCCATCGCCCATCAGCTGTTTTTGCTCCTGTCTGAGACCCAGATTTCAAGAGGAAAATCCATAAAAGGACAAAAATGGGAGAATGAACCAGCTCAGACTCCCTCATGGTAGGGATCATGGCATCCTTTGTTTCAGCCCGCTGTAAAAGATTGTGTTAAACCAGGCGATTAATAAAACTTATTTAAATGTGTCAGAATGAACGTGTCCCCCTCCATACTTGTGTTCGTAAAAGACGGTCCCAGGAACAGTTATGTCTCCACAGACGGCTCCGTTCAAGAAAATCTGTTAAGCCCCCAGGAAAGTTGGGGGCTTTGACGGGGTCAGTCTTCTTTTTCAAGTGGCAAAAAGCATCATAAAACTTTAAATAGAAGACAGGTAAGAGCTTGGCTTTCACACCAGGATGCTTACACTTTACACAAACCAGCTCAAATACGTTTTAAAAGAACCAGGACCGTTGTTTCAGATGTGGACGCGCAATGGCAGGCAGATTTGGTCCGTATGCACCTCTTCTCCAAACACAACAGCGGTTTTAAGTACATCTTAACAGTGATAGACATTCTATCCAAATATGCCTGGGCCTTAGGCCTAAAAGACAAGATGAGCGGTGAGGAATCCAAGGCCTTTAAAGCTATTTCTTGCCAAGGTCGCGTGCCTCAAAAATGACAAACGAATCGGTGGAAAGAATTTTGAAACAAACCTTTTAGCAGATTGTTGAAACGGCAAAGCGTTCACGCTTTTTGTTACTGATAATGAAGTCAAAGCAGGGGTTGTGGAGCGATTTTAACAGAACTTGAAAAAGATGTGGAGGATGTGGCGATATTTTACAGCCCATAACGCCTTTCGCCACATTGACCTGTTACCTGACTTTATGAAGAGTTACAACCAGAGCTTTTACAGAACTCTACTTACCAGACCCGCTGATGTTAACCCTTCCAATTCTCTGAAGATATGGAAACCGGTTGATAGAGACGGTTTTAAAATAAAACCGGTTGTTGCCCCTTTTAGAAAAGGCGACCACATGAGACTATCTAAAACCAAAGGAGCTTTTGAAAAAGGTTGTGAACAGACGTTTACCAATGAGATATTTATAGTGGATGAAGCCTTAACCAGGAGCCCGAGACCTGTATACCAATTAAAAGATTACGAGGGTGAGACAGTTACTGGATCTTTTTACCCTGAAGATTTACAAAAAGTAAACCCCAAACAAGACAAGATTTGCAGGATCGAAAAAGTTCTAGCGGAGAAAGGAAAAGGGAGAAAAAGCTACTGGTGAAATGGTTTGCGGGGGGGGGGGGGGCGATAAGTTTACCAGCTGGGTGGAAGCTTCTCAATTCTGACGTTTAGACACAAACAAAGAAAAAGATTCCTCCTGCAAAGACTGAGGGAGCGAAAAATGAGCGACAGCGGGTTTTACATGACTTTGCCCAGCAATGCCAGCTCTGCAGTTTTTCCTCAAAACACCAGCTCGAACTTTACAATACAGCTAATTAAGCCCTTGGATCTCCCGGGTGCGTGGGAGGTGGGGTTAGTGGAAATACAACACCCGCACAGCTGGAACGCTATCAACGAGGACACTCCTTTTGAAATCACCTTTGAAGATATGGCATAGAGTTTTATCCTACGATGAGGTTATTACTCGTCCATACCCAAATGATTGGATCATATGAACAGTACCGTGGCTCGTCATCCCCCACCGCCTGAGGTGGTCATGAACGATGACCCTGTGGGTAGAAAAGTTACCCTTAAATCCGCTGATTTTACTTTTATGTTTTCTACCAGCAGGGAGCTAGCTAACATTCTAGGTTTGGGCCCCAAGCGCAGCATCCAAAAATTCCCCTTCTGGGCAGACATCACAGGGGGAGTTAATTCCCTGTATCTGCACACAGATATTGTAGAACACCAGTTTGTGAGGGACTTTTCTGTTCCCCTGTTACGCTGTGTCCCTGTCTGAGGAAGGAACAATGAGTTTGTCACCATCACCTACGATAAACCTCATCACGTTCCTGTCAGAAAACACCACATCGATACCATTACCATTGAAATAAAGACAGATCAGAACAGATACGTCTCATTTGTTGAACGGAGTGGATGTGAAAATTTAAATTGACGCGCAGATAAGACGCTTTCTGTTTAATGGGCAGTGCAGCCGAAGGCTTTAAATTGCGCATTGTATCAGCATCCCTTTTTGTGAAGAAAGTACGGGTGGCCCTGAGCGTTCGTCTGGGGCACGCGGAGTCCCTGCTTACCACAAATGCTAAATATCCCGTGGACCATGTGGGAATGAAAGTGTTTAGCATCCCCGTGGGCAGCAGGGTCAATAACCAGGAGAACCTGTTTTTTGGGACAGTTACCCAAAATGCTTGTCCTAGGGTTTGTCTTATGCCTTGAGTGGAAGTTACACTAAAAATCCCTTTCATTTTAAACATTATGATATTAATTTTGTGGCCTTGTATGTGGCTGGTGAACAGATACCAACCAAGCCTCTGCAACCAGACTTCGAGGCAGGATGCTGCGTGAGAGAATACATGAATCTGGTACAGACACTGGTAAACACATGACAGATCGTTCTCTGTTAATCGACCGTGAGGAGTTTCCACAGGGTTACACCTTGTTTGCCTTTGACCTGTCTCCCGACGAGGAATGCGCCGATGACTATTCCCTGATTCAAACCGGGAACCTGAGAGCAGAAATACGTTTTGGGAAGGCTTTAACCATCACCATCAATCTGATCGTGCATGGGGTTTTTGACAACCTCATGGAGAGAAATCAGAGGAGAGACGTTCTGCTTGACCATATGTGAACATGGACACCGTGCAGCTCTCGTGTGTCTTATCAAGGTGCCTTACACAAAAGAGAATTTCTTAGATGTGTTCCCTTGTGATTTGGCTCCCTGGCGACAAGCTGTCTCAGAGACCCCTAGGTTTGTATCGCGCATCCACACAACCAACCTGGTGAACACTGGCTTGCCTTGTGTCTGGCGGAGCGTAACTGTGGAGAGTTTTTAGACTCATACGGGCACCCCCCGAAGAGCATGTTGTTTCCTAAAAGCATTATGAAATTTTTAAACAAAAATGCCACAGGCATTGTGTTTCACAATAGACAATTACAAGAACCCTGCTCTGTCGCCTGCGGCTATCACTGGGTGTTTTTCTGACATCATCGGAGCAAGGGTTTATCTTGTGACCGGACTTTAAAATTGTATTCTAACGACTTAGTGCAAAACGACCGGATGGTGATGAACTTTGTAGAAAATACATTTAAATTCTTGGGCATGCCTAGCCTTGCTCAAAATGTGTTTCAACAAGCCCAGACTTGTGTATCTTGCAATGCTTCTTCTAGCCATGTTATCCAATATTCTCAGGCATAACAGACAATGTTTTGTTTGGCATTATCCAACACATTTTTTATAAAGTAACTTTTCCCACAGTTGCTAGGCCCTGTGAGAATTGCAGAAAAGGGGTGTTTCCACCTCGTATCCATTTTAAAATCCATAGGGCAGGGTTTTAAACCCTTCTCCTAGGACCCTCTTGTTGTAAATGACTTTCTGTGTTTTCTTAAGGGTTTTGGTCTCTATTTACCACTGATTTTTGTTCCTTACGATAGAGGGCTGCTGCACCTCTCTCTTTTTTGAGGTGTTTTCTCGCAGGCCCGTGCAATAGTCCAGGACTAGATCTTTCAAACTGTCAAAGTTGATCTTTTGACAGTTTGCCAAGTTCAGGGTAATACCTTTGACTTTCATACAGGCCTTTCCTCCCGACAGCTTATACCCGTACGTTTTCGGGCCTGCCGACACAAACTCGGTGATGTGTTGATCTGGCGGGATCTCGCTTGTGAGGGAATTTAGAAAGAGTTTAGCGATTTGGCGTTTAGCGGGGTTAAACCTGATCTTGTGTTGGCACAAACGCACGCCTTCTTTCTGGTAGAAATAGTTCATGTACTTATTTTGTTTTTATCCGTCTGTGCACCAGCTGGGATACCCTGAAGCCTCTTGTTTCTGGCGGAGGTGTCATTTGATGTACTCTGAAAAGAGTTCATCAGATTTTTCATTAAAAAGCCAGATTTCATATATTTTTGCCACCGCGTACCCCTTCGCTATGGCCGCGTTCAATTCCACCGTGCACCAAGTCCCCAGGATGGCCCTCTCCTCGTCAGTATGGATGCACATCTCTTGCTGCTCGGTTTCCGCACAGGTTTGGCATATCGGGAACATAAGTTTGCCACCCACTCTGACAGGTAACAATGGGAAAAAGAAGCCTTGTGTGGGGTACACTTTAACTTTTGCAATTCCAAAATAATTTGCAAGGGGTCCAAATTTGTCATAAACTCTATCGGGGTGTCCGATAGGGTATTCTTTGGTTTTCTTTACAAAAGGGTAGAAGCTGGTAAAATCATAATAGTGGATTTCTTCCCCAGAGTTAAGTTTGTAATATAGGCGGATAGCGTTTGTCCTCCCCCCAAAAAGAGCATCCCTAGGCACGAGAGGCTAGGGCAACTGGGCTCATTTTAAATACCTGCAAGCTCCCTGTCTGTTTCTGTCCTCACTTCCCACTCTTGCTTCCAAAGAGTCCTCACTACAAAACCAAGTGGTTTCAGATAGTCGGTCTTGAGCTGCGTCTTGTAAGAAAGAAACCCAAAAGTTGTCCCCGTCATAGGGTTTTGTGCTTTTTCACAATGAGAGGTGGCACAAGCGTGGAAAAGAACACCCGTTAAACTCTAAGGCTGTGTGTACCCTGTCAACACTGGCATAACCCTCTAAAGACTAGAGGCCTACCTGTAGTTCCCCACCCTGTAAAGCATGCCGTATTTGTATAGTTTCTTTGTGAGAGGTATACAACAGCCACTGAACAGATGGGGTCGAATATCTTTTTCTGCCTGTGATCATTGTCTGGAGGGAGAAGAGCTACCGTGTTAGGCTCCAGAAACATAAACCTGTACACAGCCATGCAGACAGATGCCAGTGCTATGTACCAGAATGGATCTATACCCAGTTTTATCTCAGTGAATTTACCAGGTTCTCTCTCTACTAGATCTCCCTTCTCCATCATTTTCATAATCTCTTTTCTGTATAGGATACAAGGCTGTCTCAAAATTTTGACATCCTGCTGACAGTAATACACGAGCTCTTTCTGCAAGTCAAATGTCTCCTCCCTGTGGGCCTGCTACCAGTCGAGAAACTCTGCTTTTTCCCTGGGCATCATGCTTTCTACACCATAGTGCTCCACACCGGGCATAGGCCCCACGTCATTTTGATTTTCGAAAGTGTTCAAAAAATGTGGAAAATACCCTTTGCACCCTTCAAACCCCATCACCTGCGGGAGCTTACCAAGCTTCATGGGCAAGGAGTTTAAAGAGTCTATAAAACGAATGCCCAGAGCCTTTACTTCCACACACATTAGTTTACTACCCTGAGTGATCAGTTCTAGGCACATCTTTTCCTTCAGTAACTGTCTAATGATGAAGTATGCATCGTAACCTTTGGAATTGTGCGCCTGGAACGTGTAGACCCGGAACTCTTTGCCAATAAAGGTCTGAACAAACATAGAAAGACACTCATCACCCTTAAATTCCCAGGACTTTTCCGGCTTGAGGGACATAGCAAAAATGTAATTGGGAGTGTGCAACCCAGTCTCCTGTGTGTGTTCGGAATCATAACAAATACACTTTTCTGAGGATTCGGGCTTTCTAAGGCTGTCCATAAAACCGAGGTGACCGTCTACATCACCAGCGATCAAACCCTGACCCTGCTTACAGCGCCTCCCTTTACACCTGTGCCGCTTGTCCACGTAAGACTGACCCTTATCGCACAACGTTTTAGACAGGCATTCAGCTTGTTCTGTCGATGCCCAGTCGATGTGTCTGTCTAAACGTTCTCTGGACTGACAATACAGTCTACGGCGAGGACACCTCAGCTGCACGTCCACGCTGTCTGAGCATGTTACGCTCAAGCAGAGGCAGCAGCTGGACCTGCAAGAGTGTCTGTGACTGTGCACCGTGGGGCAAAACTCACCATAATTTTTTGCTCCGAACAACTTTTTCACAACCAGAGCCCCATATTAATGCTCATCGTGCAACAGGATGAAATAAGTCTTGGGGTAAACTGCCCCCCCCCGTTTAAAAAAAGCCCCTTTCGCCGCATACAGCACCACCTGTATGTTGACTCCTAAATGCTGTTCAGACATTGCTACGTCACTGAGCATAATCTTTTTTTGATCTGACCAGCCCAGTTTCTCATGCAACTTTCTCACCCCCCGCTAACGATTCCGTGTCCGTAGGTTTATGGTCGGACATGACGGACAAGAGCCCACGCGCAAAACACAGATTGGTAGCCGTGTAAGTCAGGTCTACTAAACATTGTCTCTTTTTTATGGACGATTTGACTACTGAGGATAGCATTTAAAACTCTACGAGCGGCCCCCACCCCTGTTTTTTTACAACTGTCACAACGAGGTGCAATGTCCCATTGACATGCAACTCTATTGCTCTGTGGCAGCTTTGAGGTCTGATTGAAGAAATCCTCAGCAGACAGCTCATCCCTAGTTCTTCAGACTGAAAATAAGGGGTTAGTTAAATTACGGCTCTCTAAATGTAACTGAACATAATCATCAGGGCCTACCCTACCATTAACGTCATGGAGAACTAACTGTATCCCCCTGTGTATGGCTTCAACAACCTGCTGAGCTGAATTTATTCGCTCAAGCTTGACAAAATGAAATTCCTCACAATACACCGACCCCCCCAAATCTAGGTAATTCACGTTGCCAACTTCTCACTCTCTCCATACACACCTCTGCATTTTCAGGGTTACTTGGGGGTTCCTCTACGGGACCATCTACATCAGATGCTATTTGAGAGTCAGACTCTGAGGCGCTTCCGTGAGGGTCATCGGGAGGAGATGGGGACCCATCATTCTAGAGAGCCCTCTGGGGAATTTTCTAAACCAGACTCTGTGTGAGAGTCTGATTCCACCTCCCCATTTTCAGACATGCCAGTTTGAGAGCCTCCAGTCGAGGGCGTCTCTTTTTGTCCTCCCTCTCCATTACCTCTTTAGCCCTTTTTAAAATTTTTACAACGACCCTGGCCTGGAACTTTTTGGCAGCCATTTGTTTGTCCCCCCTTTTGTTTACACCTGAGCTGATGTGTATCCTTGAGGTGCCCCTTTTACCCAGGCCTCTTTCCACGAGTAGTCACGCCTGCGCAGAGCCAAAAATTGAAGTATTTTTCAAAAAGTCACCCACCAAAGCTTTTGCTTTGTTGATGTGCTTTCCAGCCCTCCTTTCTTTTCGACCCCCTGAAGATACACCGTTCACCGGTATTCTGAACAAAGCATCATATTTTCCCCAAACCTTTTTAGAATACCGTTCTTTTAGAACCCCCAAGGATACAGCGTCCCTCAGTCTTCTGAAGGAAGCATCGTAGGTGGGCGTTTTCACTCACGGTTTTCTCAGGGCTTGGTGTGGAGGTGGCCGCTGAGGAACTGGAGTTGTGTTTGCGTGGTTGGTTTTTACCAGAGTCTTTGGTTTTGTCCTTGGGTTTGACGTATTTGAGGTTTGGACTGCCCTGATGCTTCATCTGCACTCTTGTGCTGTTTTGAGTTGTTAAAGGTCTCAAAGCAGATTTCTGGTTCTTTGGCTGGTCTGGTGGAGGTGTCCCTGTAGCTCTGACTACAGCATTGTCAGGAGAACTGCACATACCCGATTAGGGGGGAAGGAACATATAACAAAACTTAACTTTACCATCTTTCTCACCCACACCGATGTATTTACTTAAAATACAAAACAGTAAAAAAACACCCTGTTAGTTTGAAACACACCATTACCATCAGTTTGCAGCCATATACTTTAAAAAAAAAACCACCTATTTTTTTACAGAGAGAGAGAGAGAGTTTAAAACACAGTTTGCAACAAAATACTTTTCAATAAACCCACATGCATTTAAAAGCCAATTGCAGAAAGTTACGCCCCCCCCCCACCCCACCCCCATGTGTGTTTGGGCCTTTGGATTAAAAAACAAGCAAAAATGTTAGTTAGTATTACCCCCAAATCCCTATCCAACCTGTGTAATACCTGAAGTTATTTAGCAAAACTCCAGTTAAAATGGTTTTTACCTTGGCCCGGTGATGAAATGCAGTTTACAGTGACTGGTTCCATGCTAAACAGATCACACTGCAAGAAACATAGGCACCATTATTTACTAAGACAGCATGGCCAACGAGTGATAGAATAGAATATATATTTTCAGAGTTAAAAACAGGGAGCATGGCTCCTTTTGCAGTCCAGCAGCCAGTCAAGAGAGTTTCTGTTGAAAGAGTCTCCAAAATACCTGAGGTTTTTACACCATCCTAAGCCTTTGTTTCAAACAGACTTCAAAATAGGAGCTAGCAGGTTGATTTGATCGCTACAACTCTCAAATAATAGCCACTTAAGGACGTTAGGCACCCCTCCCTAACATTCCCTTTTGTGATCTGGGGTGGGGGAATTTGTTATACCAATAAAATAAAAGCCAGCAGGATCTTATTAAAAGGGAAAAGGCAAAATGCCACATTTATTGTGAATACAGAAAGAATCATAGTAAGCAGTTAGTTATAGCTATAACATTCCATTCAATTTCATATTTATTCACACATTCATTCATACACACACACACACACACACACACAGAGGTTCTGCAAGGTTGTTATCATAGTTACCAGCCTTAGAGTTGCTCATGCCAAGCCACTGGCCAGGTGGCCAGGAGACGAGGAGGGAGCAGGGCCTTGTCAGATGCACATCTGACGCTCCTGGAAGTTGGTTTGCAGAATCAGACCCCAAAGTTTTCCGTTTCTAGAGTCCATTTTTATAGGAATTTATTCCTATGCCAGCCTATGGGAATTGCTTCATTATGCTGTTGCTGAATCAATCAGCAGATGGCACATTCCTGACGGCTCCGTCTTGTTCTTCGGTTCTCCCATCCTTGAAGCTGTTGGGTGGATTCCAGTCTGCCTTCCGGGGGTCCTCTGGTTGATGCCTTCTTCGGCCAAGGAACACTGGATTCTTAGGCTGGCACCTCCCTGATCGTTCAGTTATTATCCACACCAAGCATCCATCCACATACATCCTCTATCTCTATTTTAAAGCACAATCGTTAACAAAGCCAGATAAATACAACAAAAGGGCGGGGAGTCTCTGTGTGCTGTTTCTGTTGTTACAAAGTATTGCTTTGAGAACAGACTTTGTCTAGGATTTACTAACACAATTAGCAGCTTGCAACTTTCACACGGCGAGGGAGAGAATCAGTACCAAAACCCAAGAGACCTCTTAATTAGTAATACCCTGGAATTTAAACTATGGGGAATCAAACTCATTTGTGATTTTAATACAGAACTTCTTTAGTATGATCCAACAAATTAAGCTGTCTGCACAACCGAGCTGCTTTTGGCCACATTTTTTTCCTTTTAGTTAAAATACATTTTTCTGTAGGGCCTTCTTACAGTATTAAACCGTAAATCACCAATCCGTAATGTAACTGTACCCATTTCCAAGTGGGGACCCTTTGCAGATCTCAGTAAATGTCTTTGGGGCTTGTTTTTTAAACATGTTTCTTTCGTGCTTAAAGTTTGGGGTGGGGGGTTGAAATAAAATGGTTGTATCACAACCATAATAAGCACCCACAGCTTTTAAAAATTTGTCTTTCGAGCAAATGATTGTTCTAAAGCATGGTGAAGATTTGTGAACCCTTCAAACATTTCAGTTTTGGGTTAGACCCATGTGTGTGTGTGTGTGTGTGTGTGTGTGTGTGTGTGGTGGGATTTTTTGGTTGGTTGTTTTGGATTTTTTGGGTAAATATAGTATTTTAAACTTTTAATGGCTTTCAATTGCTAGAAAGAGTGACCCATAGCATTCAAACAACTCCTGGGTCATATTTAAACTGTCCAGTAGAGTTCTGCCAGTTCCTGGGTCCTTTAAACTGTCCAGTAGAGTTCTGCCAGTTCCTGGGTCATTTTCACTGTCCAATAGTGCTCTACCAACTCCAGGGATTATATTTAAACTGCCCAATAGCATCTGCGAATTCCTGAGGTTTTATTTCATTTCATATTAATCCGAACTCACCCACCCACCTCCCTTACTATGGGTGCACACCCATCAAATTTATCCCTATAGCAACAAGGGTAAGGAATCACAGTTACCTTCGCTATTCAGTGGGGGGTGTGGTTAAAACCATTGAGTTCAACAGGATGAGTCAACTCTGTTGTACTCAAACACATGTCTGAACCATCCCTGTTTTGTTTTCGTGTTGTAAGCAGAGGCAGGATGAGCTCTACCCTGACATCTGGTGGTGAGTTGTGGAAAAGGACTTCAGGAGCTGATCTCCTTTGCACAGGACACTCACCCCACCTAGCATGAGCCCACAGGAGCCCAAATGGTCACTTTGGCTGCTGTGGGATCCCCAGTTTCTCTGTTCTTGGGGCAGGAAGAATAAAGTGTTGTTATCCTGATGATGTGAATCAAGGACAGTGGAACTGTCCTTGGCCTTTTATGACAGAGGGACTCGCCATCAACTAAGTAGCACTCGCTAGGCAAGGGACAAGGATTCCAAAAGCCAGTGAATTGAGAGAGTTTGGAGGTTTGTGCCTAGTGGTGTGAGCTCTCTTCTGAGGGCTCCAAACACCAATTGCACTTTCTCTCCATTGTGTAATGTCAGAGGTAATTTTGATTCTATTAGGAGTTTGGTTACAAACTGCAGAGCTGAATTCACTTTGGGTTCAAGGTGCCCCAGTTCTGAGGCCCCCCTACTACTTAACACAGTATTCAGTGATTTCATCTTGTCGTAGGGGAGCTTCACTGCCCCACTGGTGGGGGCTTGACCCGGTTTTGCATCGTGTTACTGGAATGGAACTCCTAGATACTGAACCCAGCCCCTGTTGTGGCCAACTCTGATGGGCAGAAGGGTTACACTGTAAACACATTTTTAGGATTTGTTCCCCTCCCACTTCACAGCTTTTTGCTGTAAATGGGTCTCTTTTACACAAAGACACAAGACCTAGGTTCTCACAAACCATTTTTTTAAATTTAAAAGTCATACAGCTTCTTGAAAACAAACCCAGATGCTCCATTAAAACTTTTAGCTCACTTAAGGGCCAGAGACCTTCTAACAGAAACACAGATAATCACAAAGCCCTTTTCATTCGATTTTTTTTAAATGTACAGCGACCAAGTTTTATATTGCATGTTTGTCCCCTCATCATTCTCTCAATTAATCCTTTTAGATTTCTTACAAATAGTCTTTTTCTTAAGCAGGGTTCTGTCCCTTTTTGTGTGGACCAGGCGGTCAATGTAACGCTGTAAGCAGGCACCTTCCGGTTTGGACATTTTCTTTAAAACACGGTCAGGGTCTCCACTGAATTGCACAGCATTTCTCAAGGTCACCCCTTGCGCTAAATGTTCTTGGGTTAGGCACAGACGTTGCATAACATAACCTATGGCAATAATAGTGTTCAATAAGCTTTCCAAACACAGCTCAGCACACAGGCCCCAGAACTTGCAGTTTCTAGCCATTGAAGTCCAAGTCACAGTCATGGTGCCATTGGGCTGGGGCATCTATGACACAGCCCTCACAATTTTCAAAAAGCTTTTCCCTAAGACAGTGATGAAGAACAGCATAAACAGCAACGCGTACAATAGTCCGCATAACATTTTTACGCTCGTGACGTGGCACTGGCTCAGCAAGTTCCATGCCAGGCCTCCTCCTAAACTCCTCCTAGCCGTCCTCCTCGGAGTCATCTTCAACAATTTCTAGCAGCGTTGAGCAAAAACAAGACGGGCCTGGTTCACCTTCGCTGCTTGATGCAACGCCGTCCAGGGCCTCCGGGTCCTCTAGAAAGGCATCGTCAAGCTGTCGAGAGATTTTCAGACAAGAAACAAGCGTAAGTTCCCACTGCTTGTTTTTAGATTTACACAACCCCTGGTTCCTAACCCCATTACACCCAATCATCGACCGTCGCTTCTTAATCATTCATTTACCTGAGCTACGTCTTTTCCATTCACCTTGTCTGCCAGTGCCTCCCCCAAGCCATGATCGCCTTCCTCCTCCAGGGTGGCGGATGACGAGAGGCCACCATGCTCATCGGGGTGTCTCATGAGCGGTTGGGCTTCAGGGTCGGATTCTGGCATGTCCATCAATGGCTGGGCCAAAGGAATCCCCTTGGCTTCTCTCTCATCCTCTTCAGAACTGTCGCTGCTGTAGCGCTTTCTCCACACAACTCCAAAGGTCCTCGGGGCTAAAACAAAGTCTGAAGTTCTCACAGGGGTGGTAAAGGAGTCCACGTTTCCTCTCAGCCTTTCCACAATTTCTAAACCACGTCTTCTTGGTAAGAGATGGCCTCCTCTTCCCAGCACTGGGACTTATGAGGTGATGGTGCTGCACTCTGATTGGCAGAGGGTGTTGGAAGGAGTCCTTAGAGGGGTCACACGACCCTCTTCTGGGTGGTTGACCCCGTCCCAGAACCCACCCTATTTTGGTCGAATCTCCTTTTGGGGCTGTCCAATGTGGCCAAAACCCATCGCGATTGGTAGAGGGTGGTGGGAGGAGTTCTTAGAGGGGTCACACGAGCCACTTCCTGACGGGTCACCCCGCCCCAGAATTCCCCCCAATTGGACAAATCTCCTCTCGGGGTGGTCCCCAGCGGCTGAAAACCCTCCTGATTGGTAGAGGGCAGTGGGAGGAGTTCTTAGAGGGGTCACACAAACCCCAGAACTCCCCCTGATTGGTCAAATCTTCTCTTGAGGCGTTCCTGTGGGGGCAAAATCCATCCTGATCAGCAGAGGACAGTGGGAGGAGTTCTTACAGGGGTCACATGACACACCTTGCTTCCGGACATGTGTCCGCCTTGACCCTGGAAGTAATACTCCCATGAGGTGGGACTTCCAGTGACCCGTGTGCAGGGCTTACGGGGCCAAGGGGTGGGGTTAACGTTCGATTGATGGTAGGGCCCTTATACTACTCGCTCCCGCTACCCAAAATTGGAACAAGAGAGACTATAATACTGGAGAGAAAGAAAGGAATGTTTTAAATGTTTTAAATTCTTGTACTGTGCTGTAAATTCTTTTCCCTAAATTAATTCAAAACATTAATTTTTATTTTTTATTTTTCTATTTTTTTGTTGTTGTTTTATAACACAATACAGCATCTAGAATACTGGCCAGTATTATACTTTTATAAATAGAATACAACAACCATAACGCTGGCCCGTATTAGCCATTCTCCTACTGCTCAGATGCTGTAAGGGAGAGAAGGATCAGGCCCTGTAAAGTAGGCTGGGTTGATTTTTTATGACTCGAAGTGTTTTTATTACACATGGGGACATCTAGTCATTCTGATGGACGTGCAGCCTCTGGACACGCTCAGTGATAAGCATGTACATTACACTGCTTGCTCAGGGGTCATTACTATAGAAACAGCCAAGTACTGGCCCAGATCCTCAAATACACCTGAGCTTTAGACTCTGGGTTGTTCTAAATTACGCTGTCTTGTAACAGTCATTGCTGTACGGGAGATTGCTGTAGCACCGGGGTCAGCAACGTTTGGCACGCAGCCCCCCAGGGTTAGCCCCGTGGCGGGCCGGGCCAGTTTTTTTACCTGCCGCGTCCGCAGGTTTGGCCGATCGCGGATCCCACTGGCCGCGGTTCCCCACTGCAGGCCAACGGGGGCTGCAGGAAGCCGTGGCCAGCACATCCCTCGCCCCGCGCTGCTTCCCGCAGTAAAACAGAAGGTTTATTAGACGACAGGAACATGGTCTAATACAGAGCTTGTAGGTGCAGAGAACCGGACCCTTCAGCTGGGGGGGGTCCATTTTGGGGGGCAGTGAGCCAGACAACCACATCTGCCCTTCACTCCATGTCCCAGCCAGCCCCAAACTGAAACTCCCTCCAGCCCCTCCTCCTCTGGGCTTTGTCCCTTTCCCCGGCCAGGAGGGCACCTGATTCCTTTGTTCTCCAACCCTTTAGCTCTCACCTTGCAGGGCGGAAGGGCCCAGGCCATCAGTTGCCAGGAAACAGGGTGTCGGCCATTCTCTGTGTCCAGACTCCTGCACACACCTGCCCTCTAGGGATCTGCAATGATCATACACCCTTACCCCACCACCTAGATCCTTAAGAACTGCCTAGGGGAAACCGAGGCACCCCCACACTATTCAGAGGAAACATTAAGAACAGTCCCACTTCGTCACACTGGGTATGAGATTTTGCTGTTTGTGCAGGGAGCTGGGAGCCCCAGGGCGCCCTGGTTAACCCTGGGACTTGGTGCCTCGCCAAGAGGCCCTGCAATGAGTGTTGGGCTGAAACCCAGCCAGCTTGGTTTACATCCGGCCCACAACAGCGTCAGATGGAGCGAACGGGCCAAAGTGAAAGCAGAGCCACTCCCCAAGCCTCTGGGAAAGACTGACCTGCCTTGAGGGGCGGGTGTGCAATTCCTAGCTTCTGCCTCCCTCCTGCCTGCTGTTAACGGGAGGCAAACAGAGACTGCAATAAACCCCTCTGGTAGGAACGAGCCTGCGCCACTGGGGAACGGAGCCACCCGGAGCGGATTAAAAGCCCTAGTCCCAGAGCCAGGGCAAGTGCTCTCCTCTGGACAGCGGATGGGGACGTCATACAGGGAGGCTTTCGGGCCCAGGGTTCTCATCCTGGCGCTTCAGCTGCTAGTGACCTAGGGCCTCCTGTTCTGCAGCGCTGAGTCCCACAGCTGCACTGAAGTCACTGGGGCAGATCCACTGCTCGTGTCAGTGACCACGGCTCCAGGAACGGGGCTGGAGAATGTGCTGTGCCCCTGAACAGGGCTGGGACAAACTGCCCCAGCTGAGGTCTGCCCCGATGGGAGCTGTGGGGAGCCCAGTATACTGGAAGCTGCTGCTGCCCCGTGGTTTGTGATGGAGAATGTGGGGTGACCGGGGGGGGAGCAATTCAGCACAAACAGCTCCTTTCGATTTCCTCCCAGCCACCCCAGCATGCCTGGGGACTCCCCTCCCCAATCAATCAAAGCCCAAGACGGGGATCTGAAGCTCGATATGAAGTTAATCCTCCGCCAGCTGACGTAACCCACGCGCCTTCTGGGTGTGGTGTTGTGTCCCATCGAGTGGCACCAAGACCATTCGAGAGAGAGAGAAGATGAGTCTGCTCTGCAGCCGTCGCTACCAGCCAGGGGGCTTTTAGCTCATGCAATAGAGGCTCATGCACTAAGCTCCAGAGGCCCCAGGTTTGATCCCCACCCGCCGACGACCAGGGTCTGTGGGTGTGACGCTGGCGTGGCTGGCAAGGGGCAGCAGGAAGGGTTTCCACTGAGCGTTAAGGGAAAGGAACTTGCTGGCTGTGGCACGGTGCAGCCGTCTGGTTGGCACACCGGGAAAGGAACATGGAGAAGAGCTCCAGCCCTGGCTGCGTCCCCAGCTCTCATCTTGGCCTTGTAAAAGGCTAACAGACGTAGTGCAAGGTTTGAAAGCGAACACACCGTGTTCTGGGCCTGGAGCAGCGGCTGGGAAGCGTTCCCAATCAACAACCGCCCCGGGATCCCTGTAATCCACACCAGAGTGCAGGGGAGGGGAGGGAGCTGGAGGGCCTTTGAAAACACAGACAGCTTGATGCCAGCCTTCCCTGGCTGCATGGATCTATCCTCCAGAACCATGCCACCAAGGGCCCAGTCCTGCAGCGGGACAGCCGGAGGGATGGTGTCGCTATCCTCCCGTTCTACAGAGGGGGAAACTGAGGCACAGAGCTGGGCCACGTCAGGGCGCAGCTGGGGATGGAGCCCATCAGATCCTCACGAGATGCTGTGCGGCGTTAACGCTTGCGTCTGCACCAGGTATAAACACAGGCCCCCTTGTGCAGGCCCAGCCGTCCGTCCCCTGGCGGGCAGCAGTGCCCATGCGGGAGCACCCACGCAGCCCCCAACCGCCCTCGGCTGCAAAGCAGCCCCTGCCCCACGGCAGGGTTACGTTCTCCTCCCCTGCCCTGTGTTCTGGCTCCTCCAGGACCCTTCACGAGGCTGGCAGGGGAGCGCTGAGCTTGGAGGCTGGCCAGGCTGGAGCTGGCCCAAAGGAAACACCTCCACGGTCTTTCCAGGTGCCACCCGGTCCCCCGGCGCCTGCAGGAAGGTTTGGGGTAATCACACACACGCTGGGTCTCCCAGTCACCAACGCTTTGCCCGGAGCCTGGCTCGGAGGGAAGCGCAGACCCAGTCCAGCCAGCCTTGACGTCCCTCTCCGCGGAGCTGGGAGCGCGCCTGGAGCTGCCAGCCCAATCCCGTCTACTCAGCGAACGGCTTGCTGCTGCTCTTTCCCGGGTCTCCTCCTCCCTCCCCAGCCCTGGAGCCAGACGAACACCCACACACAGGCCTACTGTGCCCATGGCTGTACAGCGGCTGCAGGGCTGCAGCCATCGCATCCTGGACATATTCAAGGGGAGCCCGATGGGATTGGCCAGGCAAGGAGGGCATGAGCCCTGCCCAGCTAGGATGGGGCACCGTCCCCAGGCTGCTGCATCAAAGCCAGCCCTGGTGTCATAAAAATAAAGGGAAGGGTAAACCCCTTTGAAATCCCTCCTGGCCAGGGGAAAGCTCCTCTCACCTGTAAAGGGTTAAGAAGCTACAGGTAACCTTGCTGGCACCTGACCAAAATGACCAATGAGGAGACAAGATACTTTCAAAAGCTGGGAGGAGGGAGAGAAACAAAGGGTCTGTGTGTCTGTCTATATTCTGTCTTTGCTGGGGATAGACCAGGAATGGAGTCTTAGAACTTTTAGTAAATAATCTAGCTAGGTACGTGTTAGATTATGATTTCTTTAAATGGCTGAGAAAAGAATTGTGCTGAATAGAATAACTATTTCTGTCTGTGTATCTTTTTTGTAACTTAAGGTTTTGCCTAGAGGGGTTCTCTATGTTTTGAATCTAATTACCCTGTAAGATATCTACCATCCTGATTTTACAGGGGGGATTTCTTATTTCTAATTACTTCTATTTTTATTAAAAGTCTTCTTGTAAGAAAACTGAATGCTTTTTCATTGTTCTCAGATCCAAGGGTTTGGGTCTGTGGTCACCTATGCAAATTGGTGAGGCTTTTTATCCAACATTTCCCAGGAAAGGGGGGGTGCAAGTGTTGGGAGGATTGTTCATTGTTCTTAGGGTCCAAGGGTCTGGGTCTGTAGTCACCTAGGCAAATTGGTGAGGCTTTTTACCAAACCTTGTCCAGAAAGTGCGGTGCAAGGTTTTGGGAAGTATTTTGGGGGGAAAGACGTGTCCAAACAGCTCTTCCCCAGTAACCAGTATTTGTTTGGTGGTGGTAGCGGCCAATCCAAGGACTAAGGGTGGAATATTTTGTACCTTGGGGAAGTTTTGACCTAAGCTGGTAAAGCTGCTGCATCAAAGCCAGCCCTGGCTAGGAGTGATCAGCGACACTGCACTGGCTGATAGGTGCCATGAGCTGGGTGGGTCTCATCATCCTTCTTCGGGTGCCGCTGCAGAGGCACGCTCCTAGACCAAGGGGGAGGGAAACAGGCACAGGGAAGGGGAGTGACCGCACCCCCTCCTTCCGCACCCCACCCCCTGCCCCATCCCTGAGCCCAGTCCAGCACTTCAAACGCTTTGGCCCCAGCCCATAGCCCCTGCCTGCACCACAAACCCCTCATCCCCAGCCCCACCCCAGAGCCCCCCCCCCCCACAGCCGGAGCCCTCACCCCCTTCCCCAGCCTGGAGACCCCTCCCACACTACAAACCCCTCGGCCCTCTCCCCCAGCAGCAGGTCAGAGCCAGGCATAGAACCCAGGTGTCCTGACTCCCAGGCTACTGCCCGCTAGGCCGCTGTAGCTGGGCCACCCAGATGATGCTTAGCACATGGCTCCCCATGTGATGGGTGTCATCACCCCTGTTTCACAGAGGGGTAAACTGAGGCACAGAGCAGGTGAGGGGCTGGCCCAGTGGGTGCCTGAGCCAGTGTTCGGTGCTCCTGGCTCCCAGACCTGTGCTGAGACAAACATCCACCCCCTTGGCACTCGCTGGGTGGGCTGGCAAAGGGGATGCAGCAGGACAGCTGCAGCCCCTAGTTTGAACAGGCTGCAACCCCAGCACCTTTCACCAGCCTCAACCCCCAAAACAAAGGCCCCTCCTAGCACCAGCAGCTCCCTCCTGAAGTGTCCAGCCTGGAGCGCCCCCCAGAAGGTCCTGGGAACAGCTCAGTAAAGAGTCCCCTGTTTGCCTTCTCTGTCTGCCCCCTGCATCAGCCCCCTACCCCAGGCCTGTCCCCCCAGCTCCAGGGAGTCACACCCCTCAGCGACCTCCCTTTTTCCACCATATGCTTTTCATTTTAACCTGACTTGAGAAACTGGAAGAAGTCGGGGGGGGGCAGGGTGAGGCAGTGTGATGGGGGCAGGGGGTAAGGAGGTGGGGTGGGGGAAATGAGGGGTGAGGAGGGGGTGGAACTGCGGTTGTGGGTGGGGGGCATGAAGAGTAAGGGGGGAGTGGGGCTGTGGTTGGGGCAAGGAGGCGTGTGGGTCAGTAGGGTGGGGCAGGGAGGAGGAGGTGCGTTGGTCAGTGGGATGGGCGCAGGGAGGAAGCATGTGGGTCAAGGAGGAGGAAGCGTGTGGGTCAGTGCAGTGGATCAGTGGGGTGGGTGCAGGGAGGAGGCGTGTGGGTCAGTTGTTCCATGTCAGTCAGTGAATCATTCCCCCCCGCCCCTGTGTACTGCATCCCTATCAAGGACCCCCCACCCGCCAGGTGACCAGGCCATTGAACAAGCTGCAAGAGGAGCCAGTGAGTGCCCCAGCTGGCGCAGGGGCGCCAGGTGCCAGGGCGAGGGAGAAGCTCGGAGCTCTGCTCTGGCTGCATTTCTGTGCCCTCTGGCTCTGCTGGGGGTGGGGGATGTCTGCGCTGTCAGCCCTGTGCTGCGGGGAACTGGGCTGAGACCAGCTCACCTCTGTGTCTTCTGAGCCACACCTCAGAGGCCCTTGCCCCCTGGAAGCTGAGTGAGTCAGCTGGGGGACGGCAGAGCTGGTGAGAGAACCCAGGAGTCCTGATGCCCAGCCCCCGTGCTGTAACCCCCAGACCCTGCTCCCCTCCCAGAGCCGGGACAGAACTAGGGTTGCCAGGTGTCCGGTTTGCAACCTGAACTCCCGGTCGAAAAGGGACCCTGGCGGCACCGGTCAGCATTGCTGACTGGGCCACTAAAAGTCCGGTCAGCAGCACAGCAGGGCTAAGGCAGGCTCCCTACCTGCCCTGGCTCCGTGTGGATCTTGGGAAGCGGCCAGCATGTCCAGCTCCTAGGCACAGGGGCAGCCAAGGGGTCTCTGTGCACTGCCCCCACCCTGAGCATCAGCTCCATAGCTCCCATTGGCCGGGAACGGTGGCCAATGGGAGCGGTGGGGGCAGATCCTGCAGCTGGGGACAGTCTGTAGAGCTGCCTGGCCACACTTCCATCTAGGAGCCGCAGGAACATGCTGGCCACTTCCAGGAGCTGCCTGAGGTAAGCACTGCCCGCGCACACACACCCCGCACACCAACCCCCTGCCCTAGCTCTGAGCCCCGTCCCGTCCTCCGAACCCCTTGGCCCCAGCCCAGAGCCCCTGAACCCCTCATCCCCAGTCCCACCCCAAAGGCCGCACCCCCAACCGGAGCCCTAACCCCCGCCCCCCAACCCTCTGCCCCGGCCTGGTGAAAGTGAGTAAGAGTGGGGGAGAGCGAGCGATGGTGTCAATCAATTAAGGTGCTGGGGTATGACTGGTTAAAGAATTGTTTTGCAATGTGCTAGGATTAATTAGAAAATTGTTTTGTAATATTTTAGTAAAATGATGTTTAAGGTCGAGCTAAGCAAGACTCAAGTTTCACTACGTAAAGGTGGGTCCAAAAGGAAGTTCTTTGGAACCAACTCCAGGACACAGCCCCAAGGTCAGAGCTGCCAGACCTCAACACCTGCCAATCACACCGTGTGGAAGCTGGAGTCCCCCAGATGACCTGACCCTGGCTGGCAATCAAGAAAAGGTCAGCTGCCTTATTGGGAGTGGTGAGTGGTGAGCATTGTATGCGGAGCGGGTGCATTCTGTTTTGGTGACTGTCAATAAATAGAGGTTAAGGGTATTCCTGTGTAAGGCTCTTTCACTGGTAAAAGACCCCACAAACCTGCAGAGTGTGAGGTTACGCCCTGAGCCCACGGAAGGGTAATGGTGGATGCCCTAGAGCGTGAGGTATGGGTTGGTGCCCCTAGAGTGTGTGAGTAACGAAGTATTGTGTGCGTAACAGTCCTTCTCACACAGGACTGGAGTCAGGATTGTCACCCCCATTTAACAACAGGGGAAACTGAGGCACGGGCTAGTGAACGTGCTTAGAGCCAGCCCAGGCGGCTGAATGGCACCCGGCCTGAGCTCTGGCCCTCCACAGGGTTAGCTCGGGTCTCAGGCCAAAGAGCGCCATGCCCCTGCAACCTGCCTGTCGGGGCTGGCTGGGGCTGGGGGGACAGACCTGGTGGGGCGGGTTGACCCCTTGGCGCCAGCATGGGCAGCGTGGCCATGTGGCAGCCTGGACGTGGGACACGTGGCCTGGGGGAGTGGGGAGCTGATGGGCCGGAAGCTGGAGGCCGCTGTTCTGTTTCCTCAGAGTCACTTCCACAGGCTGCAGGCTCAGGGCGTGATTCACCCTGTGACAGCCGTCAGGAGCTGGCCGGGATGGGAGCAGCAGGCACCGTGCTGGGGCCCTGAGAGGCAGCCGCTGGAGATCACTGATGCTGTGTCACCCTCCAGGAGAGATTGGCCCTTCTGCACCAGCCAGCCCCATCTGCAGGTGGGGGGGAGGGGCGGGGGGGGTCACAGGGTACAGCTATGGCAGGGCTCGGTTTAGCCTGGGGAACCCTCAAGTTCATCTCCTTACTGAGGCATTGTCTGGGCCAAACATGGCTCCAGAGCCCCCCCCTTCCCCCGGATTACCCCCCCTCCATGAGCTGCCCCTCCGCCCCCAGGGGTGCAGAATCCCCCCTGCCCAGGCCGCTGGCTGCTCTGGCTGGCTGCAGAGGGGATTGTTCCCCCGTGCAGCGCACAGGCCCTGCCCACAGAGCCACGTGCAGCCCTCAGGTGCTGCACTGCCTCCTGCTGGCTGCACAGGGGTCCTGCCCCATCAGGGAGCCATGGGGCTCACCTGGCCAGTGCAGATACAAGAGCCTGACCCAAAGCTTTGCTGGTGAGTCCATGGGGCAGGGAGAAACTTGTCCCTGCTGAGCTCTGTGCAGGCCCTGGGGAGCCGTGCCCTGGCACTGCCCTTCAGGCCAGGCTTCCACAGGTATGTAGGTGCCTAACTGCTGGGGTTCAGTGGGACTTTGGTGCCTAAATCCAGCCCTTAGTTTCCCGTGCCCCAGTTTCCCTCACATGATGAGGGTAGTGGCCCTGCAGTTGGGGGAGGGTTGTGAGGATAAAGGCACTGAAGCCCCTGAGGGGCCCAGGCACTGGAGGTATGGGAGCCACCTTACCCAGAGCTGGCAGGATGGGAGCAGTGCTGGGTTTGGGTGCGCCCTACAGCAGGGCTCAAAGAGCCACCTCTGCCTTCCTCCCCGGAGCCCACAAGCTGACTGTTGTCGCTGTGGGTTTTATCCAGTTCAATGCACCGCCCTGGCATCACCGTGCAGGAAAACAACCCGCCCACTCCCTGGTGCACAGCTGAGCTAGGTGTGCCGAGGGGACCTGCCCTTTGCAGCCGGCGGGGCGTGGCCCAGTGCCAGCTGCAACTTGGGGCAGCTCTGCCTGTCTGTGCTGGGGCACCAGCGCCACTGGGCTCTGGGCTACTGAGGCCTGAAACTGCCGGCGCAGAAAGGCCTGTGTGCCCCTTTCCTACGACAGACACCCCAGGACCCTGCGTTAGCAGGGAGCCCCGGGGTCACGGCGAGAAGGGCAGAGCCACAGCCATGGGGAGAAGGAGCCGCGGCCTGTGGCCATGATAGCAGATTGTGGGGAACGGGGTCACTCTCCACTGGGGCAGGGTCGCCCCTCTGCCCTTCCCCCTGGGAAGCTGTTTGGGTCAGGGGAGGCACAATCTGAATCTGGGCCTGGCACTTTGCTCAGCTTTGAGTGACACCTCGGCCCCAGGGGCACTGGGCTGGGGGGGGCAGCCCCTGGGGGGATCAGCGCCTGTGCCAGTGGGGAGGCACCTCTCTGCTCTCAAGCCACCTCCTGCATTCAGATGCCCTGTGAGTGGGGCTTGTAGGCAGGCTGTGGAGGGGTCAGCCTGGGAGGGATGCTGCGGGGGCTACAGGGGGTCAGCCTGGGCTGAGCTGGGAGGATGCTGGGAGGGTGATGGAGGGTGAGGCTGGGAGGGATGGTTGGGGGGTGATGGAGGGTCGGGCTGGGCTGAGCTGGGAGGATGCTGGGAGGGTGATGGAGGGTCAGGCTGGGCTGAGCTGGGAGGATGCTTGGAGGGTCGTGCTGCGAGGGATGGTGGGGGGCAACAGAGGGTTGGGCTGGGCTGAGCTGGGAGGGATGGTGGGGGGGTGACAGAGGGTTGGGCTGGGCTGAGCTGGGAGGATGCTGGGAGGGTGATGGAGGGTCGGGCTGGGAGGGATGGTTGGGGGGTGTTGGAGGGTTGGGCTGGGTTGAGCTGGGAGGATGCTGGGGGGTAATGGAGGGTCGGGCTGGGCTGAGCTGGGAGGGATGGTTGGGGGGTGTTGGAGGGTCGGGCTGGGCTGAGCTGGGAGGATGGTTGGGGGGTGATGGAGGGTCGGGCTGGGCTGAGCTGGGAGGATGGTTGGGGGGTGATGGAGGGTCGGGCTGGGCTGAGCTGGGAGGATGGTTGGGGGGTGATGGAGGGTCGGGCTGGGCTGAGCTGGGAGGATGCTGGGAGGGTGATGGAGGGTCGGGCTGGGAGGGATGGTTGGGGGGTGTTGGAGGGTTGGGCTGGGCTGAGCTGGGAGGATGCTGGGAGGGTGATGGAGGGTCGGGCTGGGAGGGATGGTTGGGGGGTGATGGAGGGTCGGGCTGGGCTGAGCTGGGAGGATGCTGGGGGGTAATGGAGAGACGGGCTGGGCTGAGCTGGGAGGATGCTGGGGGGTAATGGAGGGTCGGGCTGGGCTGAGCTGGGAGGGATGGTTGGGGGGTGATGGAGGGTCGGTCTGGGCTGAGCTGAGAGGATGGTTGGGGGGTGATGGAGGGTTGGGCTGGGCTGAGCTGGGAGGATGCTGGGAGGGTGATGGAGGGTTGGGCTGGGCTGAGCTGGGAGGATGCTGGGAGGGTGATGGAGGGTGAGGCTGGGAGGGATGGTTGGGGGGTGATGGAGGGTCGGGCTGGGCTGAGCTGGGAGGATGCTGGGAGGGTGATGGAGGGTCGGGCTGGGCTGAGCTGGGAGGATGCTGGGAGGGTGATGGAGGGTCGGGCTGGGAGGGATGGTTGGGGGGTGTTGGAGGGTTGGGCTGGGCTGAGCTGGGAGGATGCTGGGGGGTAATGGAGAGACGGGCTGGGCTGAGCTGGGAGGATGCTGGGGGGTAATGGAGGGTCGGGCTGGGCTGAGCTGGGAGGGATGGTTGGGGGGTGATGGAGGGTCGGTCTGGGCTGAGCTGAGAGGATGGTTGGGGGGTGATGGAGGGTTGGGCTGGGCTGAGCTGGGAGGATGCTGGGAGGGTGATGGAGGGTTGGGCTGGGCTGAGCTGGGAGGATGCTGGGAGGGTGATGGAGGGTGAGGCTGGGAGGGATGGTTGGGGGGTGATGGAGGGTCGGGCTGGGCTGAGCTGGGAGGATGCTGGGAGGGTGATGGAGGGTCGGGCTGGGCTGAGCTGGGAGGATGCTGGGAGGGTGATGGAGGGTCGGGCTGGGCTGAGCTGGGAGGGATGGTTGGGGGGTGATGGAGGGTCGGGCTGGGCTGAGCTGGGAGGATGCTGGGAGGGTGATGGAGGGTCGGGCTGGGCTGAGCTGGGAGGATGCTGGGAGGGTGATGGAGGGTCGGGCTGGGCTGAGCTGGGAGGATGCTGGGAGGGTGATGGAGGGTCGGTCTGGGCTGAGCTGGGAGGATGCTGGGAGGGTGATGGAGGGTCGGGCTGGGCTGAGCTGGGAGGATGCTGGGAGGGTGATGGAGGGTCGGGCTGCGAGGGATGGTGGGGGGCAACAGAGGGTTGGGCTGGGCTGAGCTGGGAGGGATGCTCGGCTGTAGTGGAGCTACAAAGCTGGGGGTTGTAGTCGAGGAGAGAGGTTGTCTTCACGGTGTTGCTCAAGGATTGTCTTGTAGGCAGTTGGTGCTGTGGGCTTGTGTGGAAGAATGAGGTGGGCAGTAGAGGTGACTGGGTTGGCAGTACCAAGCTACCTGCCTCCATGGTGCTGCAACCAGCTTGGCTGGGGAAGCACAGGGCTGAACTTACAGCTGATGTCCCCAGTCCAGGCCAGATAGGTGCATGGTGCAGTGGAACCCAATGGGTGGGAGGAGACTACCTCTCCCCCCATGGCGCCCTCACAGACAGCCAGTGGGCAAGGGGCAGCTGTCTATGCCCGGGGGTCTTAGTGTTTGCAGTGTAGCTGTAGCCAAGTGGGGCCCAGCATACAGAGAGGGGGCAGGGGGGAATCTCTTTCATTGGACCAACTTCTGCTGGAGAGAGAGAGCTTCAGAGCCACACCAAGCCCTTCTTCGGGTGTGAAGTTCTCCCAGCTCACAGCAAGGGGCAAGTGCACAGATTGCTCAGTGTAAGGAGTCAGCACATGTTGTAAGTGACCTGTGAGGTGTGGTGGTGTGTTAACACCGCTGCAGGGGCAGGAGAACAAGGGGGCTGGTGGGTTACAGGTGGTTGTAATAAGTCGGAGAGCCAGTGTCTGTTCAGCCCATGATTTTCAGTGTCTAGCCGTTAGGAATTGAGCCTTAACCACTAGCCCCCCTTTTTGTCCTATGTTAACAGGCCACTCTACCGCGCCTGGCCCCTTCCACCATTTGCTAACTGTGACGGTGCACTCATATGATGTTATGAAAATATGCGAATGAGCGTGAATATGATGTAACTGGAATATGCTTCATGCAAAAGGTCTCTTGTAAGGTATCATTACAAAGCTTATAATCTACCATGTGTGTTCATCCAATGTGTATAAATGTATCATTCTTGTATCTGAAACTAGAAATATGAAATATAACTCTGAGGTCCTATTTGTAATTACGCAAAGTGTGGGCCATTAATGGTGGCTTGGAATCTTGATGGCTCCCATTAACCAGGACAATTGGTTGTAAATGGCTCTGTTTACTTGTAAGTCTTCCTGTATACGTGTGCTAGCAAGTGGGTAATGAAGTCTTACAGTGACATGTGATCATGTCACCTGAACTGGAATCCATCTTTAACCTGGTGCTTTTCCATTTAGGAACCCAGAAAGGGACAGAGGATTCCTGCCTTGTGCAAAAGATGTATAAGGGGGTGGAACAGAACAAAGGGGGCTGCAGTCATGAGAAATCCCCTAGCTACCACCTGAGCTGGAACAAGGGCTGTACCAGGGGAAAGGATTGTGCCCAGACTAGGAAGGCGTCCAGTCTGTGAAAGAAGCTTATTGAAACATCTCTGAGGGTGAGATTTTATCTATATTCAGTTTTCTACTGTATTAGGCTTAGACTTGCGTGTTTCATTTTATTTTGCTTGGGAATTTACTTTGTTCTGCCTGTTATTACTTGGAATCACTTAAATCCTACTTTTTTTATTTAATAGAATCACTTTTTACTTATTAACCCAGAGTAAGTATTCATACCTGGGGGGGCAAAGAGCTGTGCGTATCTCTCTATCAGTGTTATAGAGGGCGAACAATTTATGAGTTTACCCTGTATAAGCTTTATATAGGGTAAAACAGATTTATTTGGGGTTTGGACCCCATTGGGAGCTGGGTATCTGAGTGCTGGAGACAGGAGCACTTCTTAAGCGGTTTTTAGTTAAGTCTGCAGCTTGTGGGGGATGGGCTCCCACCTCATCTCTAGGGGATCAGTAATAGCTGTAGTGACTAGCAGCTCCAGGGCACTGGGGCAGGAACAGCCCCTTCCCACTCCCCCGAGGAGATAGCAGCCTCCAAGCATCCCCTGGGGCAGGTGTTTATGTGACTGCTCTGCCCCAGAGAAAGCCCCCAGCCCTGCCCTCCTACATGCTTCACCAAAGCCCAGCCACTGGGAGCGGGTCCCCTGGGCTGCCTGCCTAACAATGGCCCAGACCTGCAGGGCTGGGAGAGACCCTGAGCGATGCCAAGGGAACCCCCCTCTCCCTCTCCAGCAGGATGCCCAGCCCCATGGCCTGCAGCCTGGAGACAACTCCTTAGAGCCACCCCCATCGGGAGCCAGCCCAGGACGTGGGCTGGTCCCGGAGTCACTGCTGCACTGCAGCCCCTCCTCGCTGCTACTGCTACCCCCAACCCACTGCTGCCCCCTTGCACTACCAGCCCCATTCCCTGTGCTGCCCTGCCAAAGCAGGATGGCGGTGGGGGCAGAACAAGGTAGGGGCTGGGTCAGTGCAGGTCCCATTTCATCCATCTCCTCTCTGAGTCAGCCAGTTTTTCCAGCCTCTCCCAGTTGGCCTGGGTGCCATCACTTGCTGGCAGTTTCCGAGGCTCCTGGCCCAGGGAGAGTTAGGTTTCCAGGCATGCCTGGCACCTGGAAATGCAGGTTCTGGTGGTGGTGGTGGGGGGCACTGGGGAATGGAGCCCCCCTGAGCCTGGCAGACAATCCCTCGGGCACCCGTCCCAGCGTGGTGCTGGTGGTGGGGTGCTCAGTGCACTCTGTAGAGCCATGTTGTTATTGATGTGGGAAGCCGTGTTCACCTCCCCAGGCAACAGAGCCAGGAAATAGAACCCAGGAGTCCTGGCTCTCAGCCCCTCCCCCTTCCTGCTGTAATCACTAGACCCCACTTCCACCCCAGAGTTGGGAACACAGTCCTGGAGACCTGATTCGCTGTCCCTCTGCTCTAACCACTTGACCACCTGCCCTCCCACCCATGAAGAAGGCAAGGGAGACTTGACAAAGGGATTCCCTATACCAGCTCTCCAGCGCCATCTGCTGCCCCAGGAGCCTGGTTTGTTTTACAGAGGCCCTGGCTTAAGCATTTATTTTCAAGATGAAAATTTTTTGATGAAACACAAGAACAAAATCAAAACAAGTGTTTATATTAAAACAGAGTGATTCTGCAAAACAAATGGCATTATAACTTATTGTAGCCTTTTTTGGAGGCAAAATGTTTGAGTCTCTTATCTTTCTCAAGGCAGGACTAAGTATTATCTAGACCATCCCTGACAGGGGTTTGTCCAACCTGCTCTTAAAAATCCCCAGTGATGGAGATTCCACCACCTCCCTAGGCAATTTATTCCAGTGCTTCACCACCCTGACAGGTAGGAAGTTTTTCCTAACGTCCAACTTAAACCTCCCTTGCTGCAATTTAAGCCCATGGCTTTTTGTCCCATCCTCAGAGGTTAAGATGAACTACACCACCATCCTCCTGGTTTCCAGAAAGGCTCAGCCGGCACGGGGCCCTGCTGCTTGGCAGAGGAGGGTGAGGGCTGGTCTACACGGGCACTTTACAGCGCGGCAACTTGCTCACTGGGGGTGTGAAAAAACACCCCCCTGAGCACAGCAAGTTTCAGCGCTGCAAAGTGCCCGTGTAGACAGGGCCCCAGGCTGGGAGCTATTCCCCTCGTGGAGGTGGGTTTTTTAGAGCGCTGGGAGCCCCAGCGCTGTGCCCTGACCACACAAGCCTCGTTAAAGCGCTGCCACAGCAGTGCCAGTGTAGACTAGCCCTGAGACTGGGAGGGGGGAGGAAGAGCAGGGGGCTCTTCCTCTTCTCCCCTCCCCCCTCTCCTGGCCATGCCAGACTGTGCTGTCCTTGGGGCAAGGACCATGGCCAATAGCCAGGGCTGGTGTTCAAGGACTGGGTGGGACAGGCTGCACAGTGCCTGAGGCTGAGGAGCCAGGCCATTTCGTCAGGAGCCAGGGGTGCTTTGCCCTGAGGGAGGCTGCTGCGCAGGGGCACGCAGATCCCAGCTCCCCCTCACGCCCACAGGGTGGGCTGCACTCTGCCGTGGCTGGGGAGGGGTCGCTGGTGTAAGGGGCGGACTCAAACCCTCCCTCCAGAGATCACTCCTGTCCTGTCTCCCACAATGCCACAGGGCCATGCCTACCAGGACAGCATCTTGAGGGGCAATTGCCACCTCGCCGCCCTCCCAAGCCAAAGCGAATGGGGAGTCCCCCAGGGACCCAGAAACAAACCAGGCACTCTAAAACTCATCCTGCCATCCCCAAACCTAGTGACTCCAGCCAGCCACCCCGCCTTGGAATCCGACCTTGGCTCAGCTCACTGGGCAACATCCACCCCAGAGCTTAATCTGTTCCCCCCCGGCTCGTCGTATCCGCAGTAACAGGATAAGGCCTCTAGCTTGCCCTTCCCCCATCAGCTGCAGCTTACCTCAGGAACAGGCCTGCCCCAGTGCTCGCTGGTTACAGATAAAATGCCAAATTAACAGTTGGGTCGATACTTTATTTTTGCAAATAAGAAGTATACCTGCCACCCTCCCCGCACCTGCAGCCTGCAGGGCTTCGTGGGGATTATTCACTCCACAGTGGAGTGGGTTGTGGCTAAATGCTTTTATCCTCTCAGGCTGAAACACAAACATGAGGCTGAGAAAAGCAGGTCTGCAAAGAACCCGACTTAAACAAGTCTGGAAGCAAAGCCCAGAAGGAGATTGCACAGGCAAAGCTTCAATTGCAGCCTTCCAGCCACACAGCGCCTCGGAAAGCGTGGAAAGAAAGAAAAGCAACTCTCGGCCCCGTGGGGTGCCCGCCGCATGTGAGAGGAGTGAATGCAAGGGCTGCAAACGCTGCCTGCCCTTCAAAAGTCCCAGCATTGACATTCTGAAATAAGGTTTCCATTAGGCGGTCTGTATTTCACAGCCAACATGAAATAGACAATTCACTGAAGCTATTGACAGAAATATGCTGCTTCTTAAGGTGCCATAAAGGGGTCAACAGTGTTTGAGATGCTTCTCCAGCCTGGTGGGATGGATGCTCAGCTTCTAGGCTGCTCTAAATGCTCCGCACATAAATAAAGGGGATTTCAAACTCCTGTCTGACAAGCACAGCTGCAGGCCTTGGAGCCGTTTGTGCTTTAAAAAATGTAGTCACAGGCAGCAAAGATAAACAAGGAGTCACACGCGTTATGAGAACCCCAGCTCTGCAGGGACCTGGGAGGGGTTATTTAAAAGTTTATTCCCCCACCTCCCCAAATCAGACATTTTTACCTGGATTAATTCTGGCAGGTGCTTGAAGTGTTTGTTTCCTTTTGCAGGACCCAAAACACAATTTTGAGACTATTTTAAACGGACAGCTAAAAAATGTGATCAAAGCAAAGGTAGCAGAGCTGATGCACCGCAGCACCAGGGAACTTAACACTTTCTTAAAGAACCTTCCCAAAGCGGAATTGTCCTAGGGACTATTCAAACGGTGAGCTCTCGCTTCAGCTCAAGTTCTAAGGGCACAGCACCAAACAGCAACAGAACAAACCTATCCCAACGTAAAAGTTCTCTGCTTCTGAAAGCCAAACTCGTGTGACATGCATGGCTGACTTGTAAGCCTGGGTCCTGCAAACATGTATTTAATGTATTCAATGGGACCACACGTGACTACAGAGAAGCACATTTAGATAAGCCTTTATACAACCAGGTTTAAGTCACCTTCTTTGTTAGCTCTGGGCCACAGCTGGCTGCTGGCATAGATTGCCATCGCTCCAATGTAGAGTTCTGACAGTTTCCCCTAGCTGATGATGTCCTTCTGTTTTAAATTGTGTGTCACAGGCTTCAAAACTATGGGGATTTTTTCTTTCATTCATGAAAGATTTTAGAAATAGCTTCCAAAAGAAAAGTGTGAAGAATTACAGACAAGTGTTCAAGGAACAATCTCTGTTTACACTAAACTGGTAACAGGTTCATATTTTCAATAACTGACTTAGGATGGTGAACTCCTTTGATTTTCAATGAGCTTAGACTCAAGTTTCTCATTCACTTTTGAAAATGGGATTTAGGTCTTGGCTATCAAGGGAATCCCATGAAACTGACTGATATGTTTTGCAGACTTCCAAGGCTGAAGATTAGGTTAGTCATTGTGATTGGTATTTTGTTGACATGTAAGGTCAGTGTCTATGTTATTACTTTACCACAAGTTATACAAACTGAGGAAGATACTGACAGATGCAGTAGCTAGTGCACTTCAGACTCAACATTACGTTCATTAGAATTGGTAATTTGGTTCAAGCTAAGGCTGGGGGGGTGGGGTTGGTTTTGTGACAGAATAAATTAGGAGTCTTGCTGTTTTACGAGACAATGGAATTTATGTTGAAATCTTAATTTTGTATTTCCTAATATTGTTTGCATTGGAAACTGAGAAATGAGTGATGGGCATGACTGGAACTCAGGTCAATGCAGCTGTTTGGGAATAGTGATGCCAGTGGTGTAACCCGCCTGCAGGGGCACTCTTATTCCAGTAGAAGAGTGGGTTACTGGGGGTAGTTTAGCTTAAACCCCTTCCTCAATTGATATAAACCAAACCAAGGCCCTTTGGATACTGAACTCAATGTCCACGAGCATCAGACCCATGCAGCTAGAAAGTCTGAATTTTAACCATTCACTTAAACCAAAAAATATTTTCCCACACCAACAAGGCCAAAGGCTCTTAAGTAATTTAAGCACTGGAAATGTTACCTACAGCCTAAAATCTATTTGTGCTGTTCTAGGTTGCCACTACTGGGGGCTCATTTTCCTCTTGCTAGACTGGATCAATTACCTCCTTTAAAATCAGATTTATTCTTCAATGCACCACCTTGTTAAAGGCATACACAGCTCATTCACACCAATCTCACTATAATCTAGAATTCACCAGTCGGTGCTGGAGGTAATGTAATCTACCATTCTGAGACGATGGAATTCTTGAGAGCAGATAGGGCTGCTTATAGGATTAGAGAGATGCTATAAACAGGTTATTTTTCTCTTCATTTTTGTTGGAAGACAAAGGAAAAGGAAATAAAATGTCCTGCTAAAGTGGTGTAAGATGACAAGGCAGTGTGAGCAATCCAAAAAGCAGGTTTTATTGAAATACGAACAAAATTACAGCCATGGACAGCTTTTAGGAACAGCATTTCCAAAACATGGGGAACAAAACAAAAGCTCAAACTCGGGTTATTTTCACCCCTGAGAAATGAACTAAACTCTTAACTGTGCCTCTTTTCTCTACATGGCTCATTGTTTTAGCTTTATGCAGTGTAACATTACGGCGCTGTGCAACGCGCAAACAAACGCACAGTGATGTCCCCAAAAGCACTTAAAGTGCAGCCAAAGCAGCTCCCTCCACAATGCTGATTTGAGCGCGTTGGGCCAGGTTTCCCGGTAGCCTCCATTCTTCTTCAGGGGCGCTCCTGGGTAATCTTGAAAATCTGCTACCAAGTTGTGGGACCCCATTTTCACAAGTGCATCTAACCAGCGCAGGAATGGTGGCCCAGCGGCTATTAGCTAGTACCACTGTTGCTAATGGCCCTATGTACCCATAATCAGACTAGCAAGTTGTAGGTTTTCAGCCCATCCTGAACACTTCCACAAATAAAACTTTAAATCAATGCACTTGTTTTTTTTTTTTCAATAAAGGAAACCAGAGAGTAACTTTTGCCAACGGGCTTCTCAAACTTCCCTTGTTTCTAACCCTGGAGGAGCATCAAGTTGCTGGGTGGTCAGGTGAAGCTTTCTTGTAAGGAAGACCACCACTGATTTATCCTGCATACAGACGTTCCGCCCCAGCTCACTGCTGTCCTGTGCCTTGAGACAGTCACTCCCACCACCGCGAAGCTGCTGCGACATGCTACCACAAGTGCAAGGGCACCAAGGAACTGGGCCCCGTCTCTCTCTGCAGGAGGCACTCTCCAAACACCAGATCTGGCTCCGATTTTGGAAAAGGGCTATATTTCTACACAAGGCAGATGGTGCTGGGCAGTCTCTGACAGCATAGCCCTGGTTTCCAGCTCAGGTACAAGTGCCTTTGGTGGGTCCTAACTAACCCAGGATAACTAACATGGAGAGAGGGTTGAAAAGAATCAATAGGATTGATTCCTCACAATCCAAACCCACAAATGAAAAATGTGCGGGTGTTAGAGCAGCAGAGAGCTTGTAACCTCAAGAGACAAGAGCAGCTGAGTGCAGAGTTCAGGAGCGCTTTGCCTAACTCTGCCAGAGCAGAGAGGACATCAGAGTAGGTTTCCTTTTCTCTAAGATGTCCCCTTGCAGTTGCAGTACCTTATCTGCAATCTACTAGATAAAAGGTTATAAACAGCTTGCTTCTATTGCAGTTAGGCTCCCCCAAACTGCCAGACCCCTTTTGGGTATGCTTTGAAAGGGGGAGGGGTGTGTGTGTGTGTTGGTTATTTATTGCATGGATCTTTTAGATCAAAACTCAACCCAGCTTCTGATAACAAGTTAGCTGTAAGGTCACATGTACATGTTGTTAACGCCCTACTAAGGTGGGGCAGGCAGGGTAAAGTCAGAGCTTGTCAGTATGAGTGCTGCAGGTGACAGGCTGGGACAAGACACAGCATTGACTGACAACAGGGGATTATTTCCATGATCACACAGTGGGGGAAGGGGTACTCTGCCCTAACCCCAGCTGAGAATTTTCTTGCCCTTTAACACTGGAGAGTGGGGGTTTGAGATACACGCAGCTTTGGCCTAACTGCTCCACTGAAGCCAGTGGCCTAACTGCTCCACTGAAGCCAGCGCCTTCCACTAGCGTCACCAGGAGCAGTCAGGGTCTCTACACACGGAAGTCTCCCAGAATAGCGACATCTGTCTCAGGCCCCATGCAGACATACTGTTCTAGAATACGAGTGCCTTTTTCTCATTTAGCTTAATCCACTTTGGAGGTGGATTAAGTTTTAAACTAAATTAGAAAACGATACTCTTATTCAGCAGTAAATGTCCACACAGGGAGTTAATCCGGAACAGCTATTTCAATAACTTTCCCACTGTAGACAAGCTTGAAGGCCAACACCAAGCCCTTTGGGAAATCCCAGCGGTAGCTCCACGCAACGCTGTTTCAGTTCCTGCCCTGGTGCTGATGGGCACGCTCAGTGTCTGAGGTCTGTGCACCTTCCTGCCTCCACAAATCTTTGAGGCAACGCATCAGAATAGCTAACCTAAAAGAAGTCCCATGACATCTGTCCTCTGGAGGAGAACATGCTGACCTAACAGGACACGCAGAATGTATTCTATGGAGGCGCTACAGACTGCGCCAATCTGGAGTGCAGAGGTTAGTGACATGCTGCCACTATGTACAATTGTTAGGGAGAGTTATTCTGCATACACTGGGATCTTCACAGACTAGTTTTAATGGCCAAACTAAAGATGTATAGTTTGCTTTGCTGCTAAGAAGTTGACTACTTAACTCTGCCCTCAAGAGAAATATGTTCAAGTTGCAAAGACTTAAAAAAACTACGCAACAAGTTTTATAACAGAGCTGCTGCTAATGGAGGGGAAGGTGCTACTTACCCGTTATCACAACTTTTTAGACATTGCTCTCATCAGGTTTGCAAGTGGGACCTACTAAACCACAATGCCAGGAGTGGAACACTGAAATCCCTCCCAAGAGAGTATCTCGTGGATACAACAATGGGTGTATGAAGAGCTCACTAACCAGAGCACATATTTATTTCTTGTCAGAATGGCAGGGTGGCAAAAGTAGATTTTGCTACACTTGCCTTCTGACCAAACACACTTCACTCCCTCAAAGGGCCAGCCCTATAGTTGTTTCCACGGTGACAAGCGGATGTCAGGCGCAGGATTATTCTTCCTGTACAGGATCAAGCAGTGATGCTCGGCTAAGAGCAAGGAGGGGCCTTTGCTCTTTACTCAGAATATCAAATCTTCTCTTTTGTGCGGTGGAGGGGAACAGGACAAGACAGGTTTGACGAGAATGTGATGGCCAGATCCTATGTCTGGCTGACATGCAGATGCTGGAGCCAGCTGGGGATAGAAATATCTTCTAGTGTAATTAATGCAGGGTAAGGACTACTTGAAACTACGCTGACTACCACAGTTCTCCCGAGACTGCTCTTTGGGCCAAGAATGGCTGGAGCGTATGTTGCTTTAGGGAGGCCCACTCCAGCACTTCTCTGCCCAGGAGAAGGGAGCAGGTAGCATGAAACTCGTTATGATGTCAGGGAAATTCCTGGCTGCCCTCTGTTCCCTTTGCTCTGCTGGACAGACACAGATGGGACAGAGCTACAGACCAGGATCTGGCTGGATATTCTCACGCTTTAATGTTGTCCAGATCACGTGACACCAGGTGTTAGACTGGGTGGATGTTCCAGGATGCGTAATGTTCCTGCCACCCCAGCCCTGTTCTTACAACAATTAACATTCCCTCACCTTCTCCATGAAGCACAAGGACACCCACACATGCCCCTGCTCAGAACTAAATGGCACTCCCTGTGACGGAGTACAAAAATCATTTGCAAGTCCCCACAGCCCAAGAGAGTCTGAGCGAGACTAGAGAGGGGCACCAGGCCAGAGGTGCTCAAGCAGCGGCATGCACTGGGCATCACATATGTGAAGTGTGGTGTTAGGGCTGCCACAGTGGGAGGGCACAGTGCAACTGTTTTATTGATAAGGCAGCCACTTTTCAGCAGAATCCCCCATCCCAGCTCTCTTACAGATGAACTTTTAGGCCTAATCTAAACAGCAATGAGAATATTTTGTTTTAAGACTTTTTGCTTTGACTCCCCCATACACCATCTACAGTCTGAATGGCAGCTCCTTTTTCACATCTAGGTGGGTGCGCATAACAGGCAGGCCTTAGAGCTACAGCTGATCTGATCCTGGGACACACAAACACATTCAAGGTCTCTGGAGGGAAACAGAGGGAACCAAACATTCAGGTGCCTAACTCCCCATCGGGGAGAGATGTACCACCGAGAGCTTACCCCCAGTGTGGGCTCACATGGACCAATGGTCTGACCTGGCACAGCAATCCCTATGAGAGGGACGTACCATCAGCACCATGCAGTGGTAAACAGCTGCAACGCATTTAAATCCAAAGACGTGCAGGGCTTGAGCAATGATTTACACAAACACCCTACAGGAGGTAACTTGTAGAGCATGCTGATCCAGACAGTTTGAACTCTGCTAGCTCCTTGGCATCAGCGTGTGTGGAGTTAGTTTTTGAGGGTTTGATCTCTGATATCAAGGGTTAACAGCATTCTGTCTAATTACCTTGGTCGGGATAATTTCGGGACAGCAGCCGATATATGAAGAACAGTTCTGCAGGAAGGTTAGGGCTGCGAGTGCTTAGCCAACACAGAGGGAATTTATAAGTCTGAGTCTCCTAACCAGCACCTCACATTTCTAAAGGAAACAGATGATGAGCACTCAATAGCAGCCTCTTCTCTGGTCTTCAGTTACCGGCTCCTGCAATTAGATTAAAAAGCAAGACATTTTAGATAGTCAACAATAGCAGCTCTATCATCATCCCCCAGTTGTAAGCAACAGACAAGCTGCTTTGGACTCAGTCTAGGTCCACAAGCTACCCCCTCACCAAAGTCAATCACTGTGTTGAAACGCAGACACTTGGACTGTTCTTGCACACTCGTGCTCACAGCCAGGCAGTTTGCGGTTTCCCCAAAGCAGCGACGCAGCACTCCTCACGCTACCACCACCAGAGCACAAGCAACACCTGTACTAGCACAGGGAGCTAGCGTTTTGCTCCTTGGTCAGCACACCAGGGAGTAGGGGAATGGGACTGGAGGCCTGGATAAGGGCTTAGGGGCCCTTTCATATACACAGAGAAGGGGGGAGTTTATTAGACAAACTGTTCTCTGTTTACAAGCAACATGCAGGAAAAGCTCCTTAACTGGGAGAAGCAGATGTCTCACTGCTCTATATAGAGTCCCAGTGTATGGTGACGATGCTCTTATTCCTGCCTCTTTGGCTGTGCTCATGCAAGATCAGGACTAGTGCCCAACCTGAGCCCAGAGCTCAGCATTAGTTCCTTCCCAAAAATAGACCCAGCCTGTCTGGCTGGAGCTCCAACACCTTCAGTGGAATGAAAACCAAGCAACCGTCCTTACTGCTGTGTCTTTGGGAGCTGACCCAGCAGAACAAGGCTGATCCCGTGCATCAGCCCATAGTGCAATGATTCATTAAGAAAGATCAAATATGAAGCACAGGTACGTTCTGTAGGTCTCCAGGAAGCCCTGCTAGACTGGATCCTCACCACACCTTGGCTAGAAAGCTGACTAAAGCTTTATATGACCAGCTGCTCTATTTGGGCATGTTAAGGGTCGTTACCACAGACTTGGAGTAAGTCCTTTAGCTCACTCTCAACCAATCCAAATGTACACAGACACATCTGAACTCATCTCCAGTGTGTGTTTATCAATGCTGTGACCTTCAGGCACTGAGCTAAGCCATTCCCGCTTTCACCCAAGTATCCTCCTTAGAAAACCTCATCTCACAAGATTAATGTACTCGAAAATCTAATCAGATACAGGTGCACACAATCCCAAGGTGGCCTGCCCATACAGCGACAAGACTGATTGCAGGTTTTGTCTGTGAAATGTTCCAGTACCTGTCCAATGATACGTGTGGACTCTCCACCTGAAATCAGGACACCTACTGTCCAGCATCTGGAAATGGTCGACTATTCCATACCACAGCCAGCCAGCCCATAGTGATGACCGTAGCAAAAGCTGATGAGCAGTCATTTTTCAAGTACCAATTTCCCATCCATGCACCTCAGCATAAAAAAAAAGCAGAGGGCTGCCGACAACGCACCCTGTACTCCCTAGACACATGCACCCCGCAGATTTTATTGTGAAATTGGTACAATATCCTGGGCTGCCTGGCTTTTTAATCATGGGAGGTGATTAAGCATCTGGTTGTACCTAACCGGTCTGCTTAAAAAGGAGTCCAAAAGAGGTGTTTTCAAGGCAAAATGCAAGCTTCACTGCTGCTCTAAGTACTGGAACATTTTTAAAGTTTAGTTCTGGCTTGAAAAGCGAGGATATTAGACAGTTCCCTTTACTCTGACCTGCCACTTATGTGCATTTGTTTGTTATCTTTCTGCTTACTTTACTGACCAAACTACTTCTGCTAGCACTGCAAAGCCGGCAAAGCTGAGAGGGAGAGCTGGCTTGCGTATAGCCAGATTAGTCAAACTGAGTTCCAGCTGCAGAATCTCTAATTCTTGGCAATGCACAAGCCAGCGTGACTTTCAGATTCTTACTTGGATTCTAAGCTCTTTGGGGAAGGGACTGTCTTTTTGTTCTCTGTTTGTACAGCCCTTAGCACCATGAGATCCTGGTTGTAACAACGATATAAATAATATCATCATGAATTTTCTGGCCTAACACCTGAGGAAAACTTGGGAATTAATCATCTCTCTCTTGTTCCCCCGCCCATGTGTTTTATGTAAGGCTGCTTTTGACAGGACAACTGCACTTAAAGGGTAAAAAAAAATACCCTGCTTGGTGCAAAGAAGGAGTTGATTAGCATAGTGTATTACAATTTTCAGATTTTTCTTAAATCAGATTGCAACCAGACTATTAGACGTTATGCTTTTGAAACGTACTCATCGCTCAGCACCTCAGAGTTACAGTTACATGAATCCTGACCTACTAGCTCAAAATACAGTGATAAAAATAAACTACAGAAATAAGCTTCACACCAAGCCCCCATTTATGTGGAGTGTGTTTTGTACTGCAAATAACTGTGTCCATGATGCTGCATTCTCAGTTCATTCACGCTTTCGCCTGGCAATTTACAGCAGGCGTCAAGTAACGTGTGTATTTCAATGGGGATCTCCTGCAAAAGTGGAGGCCTTTCTTTTTAAACTGGCAAATTCCTACCCAAAGTGTAAACCGTAATAATGCTATTTTGTGCTTCTCCATCACCTTTCATCTGAGGATGCGTTATAGGTTGCATGTTTATCTTCTCAGCTAACTAGTAATACTTAACTTGCAGGGTAAGTATTACCATCCCTCCATTCTGTAGATGGGGAAACTGAGGCACGGGGAGCTTAAGTAACTTGCCCAAGATCAAGGAGACAGTCTCTGTAGCAAGAGGGGCTCACACTGGGAACAGATGCTCAGATCACAGAAACTCTGTCATATACTCAGAAGTAAAAGACCATAATCCTCCCTAATGTTTAAACTAATGGCTACTTCAAAGGAATTCTCTTGCAAAATCTTGCTTTCTTTCAAGCCACAGGCATTCCCGGAACAGGACAGCTTTATGGCCAGTCCGTCAAGGCTACAGTTTGACAAGGGGACCAAGAAAAACGCTCAATGGGTCACACCTCCTTCCAGTTAATGCTTGTTGCTGTTTAAGGGGTAAAAGATTTTCAATTAAGTATAGTGTAAGTACATGAAACTCCCTCCCTAAGATCCAAATGGCATGGAATACCACCAGGCTGTTTAATAGTAGTTACCCTGAACTCAATGCTTTGGGAATTGGGCTCTTGGGACATTGGGCAACTGAATCAGTTTTTAAAGAACAAAACCTTGTGAAGAGTCATATGTGGCAAGAGCTCATAAGAGCTGCAATACTGGGTCAGATCATATTCCATCTTGCTCAGTATCCTGTCTCCAACAGTGGCCCCTACCAGAGCTTCAAGGGGAGTAAACACAACAGAGCAATTATGGAGTGATCCACCCCTCTCTTCCACTCCCAGGTTCTAGCAGTTACAGATTTAGAGTCACCTAAAGCATGGGGTAACATCCCTTATCATCTTGGCTAATAGCTATTGATGGAGCTATCCTCCATGAACTTATCCAATTCTTGCTTAAGCCCAGTTACACTTTTGGTCACCACAAGATCCCATGTCAATGAGTTCCACAGGTTAGTTGTGCACAGTGTGAAAAAGCACTTCCTTTTGTTTGTATTAAACCTACTGCCTATTCATTTGATCAGGTGACCCCCTGGTTTTTGTATTGTGTGAAATGGTAAATAATGCTTCTCTATTCACTTTTTCTACAACAATCATGATTTTATAGGCCTCTATCACATCCCGCTTAGTCATCTCTTTAGTCTCTCCTTGTATGGAAGCCATTCCAGACCCTGGGTAATTTTTGCTTCTCTTTTCTGAGCCGTTTCCAGTCCCCACAGCCTGACATCTGCGGTTCGGAGATCCTCGTCCCCTCCACTAGCAGGACATGTGGCGGACAGGAAAGCACGACAGCCATGCAGCAAAGGGCTGAGACAGGGCATTCAGAGTAAGGCATGGAGCTGAAGCTCAGGATCTGACTTTGGGAGGGATAACAGCCATTTCAGCTCACCAGGGATGGACTCAGATGACTGAGAAAAATGCCAAGTCTTGAGCCCACACTCCCCAACAACTACAATAGACTCATCCATAGACACCATTGGGAACAGACCCAGGCTTGTATATAGGGGAAATTACCAACATTTACTCCAGGGGGAATTTTGTGCCACAACACAGTGCAGAATTTGCACATAATTTCATTTCCCCCCCTCCTCCCAGAGCAGAATTAGTGCTGCAAAGCTGCTGGCTGTCAGTAGCAGATGCGGGACCTAGCAGAGCCTGGCTCTCCAGCTTGCAAATACATGACACTGCCAGGGCGAGGGGGAGCTGGACTTTTCCATGCAGGTGCAGTTCCCAGCATGTCCTGAAGGAAGAAAGTGGCATGCAGGAAACTCTGTACAAGCCTGGGACCCAGCATCAGGCTGTTTCTCCCTCTGGATCCCTGGGTTCTGGGTAGTAGGGGGTGCAGGTGTCTGGGGGACTAAGGGGGTGCCCCACAGCTGGACTCTGGGAGGGTAGGAGGTGTGGATGTCTAAGACTGGAGGGACAGAGATTTCTCCCAAGATGGGCCCAGCTGATGTGTGTGACACACTCAGACAGGTGCCCAACAAAAGCATAACAGAGAAACAGGAACTGGGTTGTTGTAGGAGTTTCTTTGACTCTCTACTCCTGGGGGAATCTTTTTTGCTGTCTGTATTGTTACAGACATACTGGCTGACAGGTAGTTTGAAATAAGATACCAAAATAACTGAAACTGATGTGATTATATTATTATTTTGACAAATAAAATATACAGAATTTTAAAATACTGTGTGCAGAATGTTTAATTTTTTAGTGCAGAATTCCCTAAGGAATACACATTACTACACCACTATGTGGGTGCCTTCCTACGTGAACCCTTATTCCAAACAATGGCCTTTTTAGTTTAGATTACATCTCCTTGGAAGTAATACTGGTAGGTTTTCCTGCATAGACACACCCTAGCTCTGAGATTTCAATCAAGTTTTGCAAAACCAAACCAAATGCTACAGCTGCTACAAACGTGTACAGCTTCCATTCTTGCCAGCAAGTTAAAGAAGTATGGGCTGGATGAATGCACTATAAGGTGGGTAGAAAGTTGGCTAGATTGTCGGGCTCAACGGGTAGTGATCAATGGCTCCATGTCTAGTTGGCAGCTGGTGTCAAGTGGAGTGCCCCAGGGGTTGGTCCTGGGGCCGGTTTTGTTCAATATCTTCATAAATGATCTGGAGGATGGTGTGGATTGCACTCTCAGCAAATTTGTGGATGATACTAAACTAGGAGGAGACATGCTGGAGGGCAGGGATAGGATACAGAGGGACCTAGACAAATTGGAGGATTGGGCCAAAAGAAATCTGATGAGGTTCAATAAGCATAAGTGCAGGGTCCTGCACTTAGGACGGAAGAACCCAATGCACTGCTACAGACTAGGGACCGAATGGCTAGGCAGCAGTTCTGCGGAAAAGGACCTAGGGGTGACAGTGGACGAGAAGCTGGATATGAGTCAGCAGTGTGCCCTTGTTGCCAAGAAGGCCAATGGCATTTTGGGATGTATAAGTAGGGGCATAGCGAGCAGATCGAGGGACATGATCGTCCCCCTCTATTCGACATTGGTGAGGCCTCATCTGGAGTACTGTGTCCAGTTTTGGGCCCCACACTACAAGAAGGATGTGGATAAATTGGAAAGAGTCCAGCGGAGGGCAACACAAATGATTAGGGGACTGGAACACATGACTTATGAGGAGAGGCTGAGGGAACTGGGATTGTTTAGTCTGCAGAAGTGAAGAATGAGGGGGGATTTGATAGCTGCTTTCAACTACCTGAGAGGTGGTTCCAGAGAGGATGGTTCTAGACTATTCTCAGTGGTAGAAGAGGACAGGACAAGGAGTAATGGTCTCAAGTTGCAGTGGGGGAGGTTTAGGTTGGATATTAGGAAAAAATTTTTCACTAGGAGGGTGGTGAAACACTGGAATGCGTTACCTAGGGAGGTGGTAGAATCTCCTTCCTTAGAAGTTTTTAAGGTCAGGCTTGACAAAGCCTTGGCTGGGATGATTTAATTGGGGATTGGTCCTGCTTTGAGCAGGGGGTTGGACTAGATGACCTCCTGAGGTCCCTTCCAACCCTGATATTCTATGATTCTATGATTCCACTGACTTCAGTAGCAGCTATCCCCGAAGAGCTACAACTGTGTTGAGCTCCACTGTGCCAAACTCAGACCTGTTTGTAAGCCTCGACTTTTGTTCAACCAATAGCGGTGACAGGTTTCAGAGTAACAGCCGTGGTAGTCTGTATTCGCAAAAAGAAAAGGAGTACTTGTGGCACCTTAGAGACTAACCAATTTATTTGAGCATAAGCTTTCGTGAGCTACAGCTCACTTCATCGGATGCATATTGTGGAAAGTGTAGAAGATCTTTTTATACACACAAAGCATGAAAAAATACCTCCCCCCACCCCACTCTCCTGCTGGTAATAGCTTGATCAACTTGATTATCATACACATTGTAAGGAGAGTGATCACTTTAGATAAGCTATTACCAGCAGGAGAGTGGGGTGGGGGAAGGTATTTTTTCATGCTTTGTGTGTATAAAAAGATCTTCTACACTTTCCACAGTATGCATCCGATGAAGTGAGCTGTAGCTCACGAAAGCTTATGCTCAAATAAATTGGTTAGTCTCTAAGGTGCCACAAGTACTCCTTTCGAATAGCGGTGAATAATTTAAATGTCAGATGCTACAGTAATGGGGGCAATACATGGAGCCTGACAACCTTTGACACAATGCCACCTACAGCAAAATAAAACCTGGTTACAGAAGACACTCCATCCACTACAGAAATGCAGCTGCTTCTAGGGAGGATTGTGTTACAGAGCTCTCCATCTCCACTTGCTGATGGTGGTAATAAAAGCATTTCAGTTTATGGAGGAGAATGCTGACACACGGAATAAAAATACAGAGAAAAGTTATCCCGTTCCACTTTGAGCTAACATGTAGGTCCCAGCTTACAGCATGAGGAGACCACCAGCCATTGTACTTACTGCTTTTCCAGGATAGGCTATATGGCAAGGACTTGGGTGCTCTCATGCCTGACGTTAGGTTATTCTTTTGTTCCATTATTACGCTGGACCCAGGGCTGAAAGAGATCAAATACGAATTATCCTACACATGTGTACTTCTTTTAGCCAAGTACCTTTTACTATAAATATTCAAGTATCTTTCTAAAACTGAAGACAACAGAGTATGTTAATTTAAATAAACCTTCATGCAATCAGAAGAGTTACTTCTCCTCACAAAGGCTAGAGAAAAGTGTACAACATGTTGATGCCATCTACTTTGACTAAAATCCCCAGAATCAGTCATCCAGACAAGAAAGAAATAAGCCAAAGACAGCAAGAAAAAACAGAGTTAAAGCTTGATTATCAGTATTGCACTGCCCTCAACTGAAAATGGCATCTCAGCACACATGCCCTAGTCATCTCTATACATGCAGACTTCATGCAGACGTCTAACAGTGAATGCCAGTGAAAATGAGATAGGATCAGAGGCTAAAATAGGGAAAGAACAAGTTAAAAATTACGTAGACAAGTTAGATGTCTTCAAGTCAGCAGGGCCTGATGAAATACATCCTAAAATATTCAAGGTGCTGACTGAGGAGATATCTGAGCCATAAGCAATTACCTTTGAAAAGTCATGGAAGACAGGAGATTCCAGAGGCCTGGAAAAGGGGCAAATATAGCGCCAAATCTCTAAAAAGGGGAATAAGGACAACTTGGGGAATTACAGACCAGTCAGCTTAACATCAGTACCCGAGAAGATAATGGAGCAAATAATTAAGCAATCAAATTGCAGAATCCTAGAAAATAATAAGGCAATAAGGAACAGTCAGCATGGATTTGTCAAGAACAAATCATGGCAAAACCAACCTAATAGCTTTCTTTGACAGTGTAACAAGCCTTGTGGATGGGGGAGGGTAATGGTAGATGTGGTGTATCTTAAGTTTAATAAGGCTTTTGATATGGTCTCGCATGACCTCCTCATAAACAAACTAGGGAAATACAACCTAGAGGGAGCTCCTACAAGGTGGGTGAATAACTGGTTGGAAAATCGTTCCCAGAGAGTAGGTGGCTCACAGTCAAGCTGGAAGGGCATACTGAGTGGGGTCCCACAGGGATCAGTTCTGGGTCCGCTTCTGTTCAGTATCTTCATCAGCAATTTAGATAATGGCATAGAGAGCACATTTATAAAGTTTGCAGACAATACCAAGCTGCAAGGGGTTACAAGTACTTTGGGGGATAGGATTAAAATTCAAAATGATTGGGACAAACTGGAGAAATGGTCTGAAGTAAATAGGATGTGCAACACTCCATATTCATCATAGTATTATTATTAGGATGATTATGGCATAATTATGATGTTTTGTACAAGATCGGTCATGTAAGGTGTCATTGGAAAAGTTATGATTTGCTGAATATGATTATCCTATTTGTATGCATGTATCATTTTTGTATCTGAAGTTATGAATATTGACTAGGTATCTGTATTTCAAAGGGGCTTACTCTGGAAAACACCCACAGCCAGCCTTTCAGGTACAACAATGAAGAAGCCAAACAGTGCTAATGGCTCATCAACAAAGACAATGGGCTGTGGAATAGCTTAGCCTTCCTGTGGAAGGCCAGTCTGTAAGTTATGGCTGCTATGACTCTGCAAGGGCATGTGACCAGACCATGCTTCTGGACTCCATTTGGGGTACCTGAATTTTTCCACAAACTGGTCTGGGAACCAAGTTTGAAACAGAGCTCCTGCCATATGAAAAAGCTATATAAGGCAAGGAGTGACATCGTTGGTTGTTTTTCACTTCCCCACAACTCAACAGAGAGAAGCTCTAAAAGAAAAAGTCTTGGAACAGGGTAGGAGATCCCAAGCTGCAAAACAAATGCAGCTTGTCCCTTAAGAATCTGCAAGCCTGACTGTATCATCAACCAGGGTGAGAATTTGTTAATTCATATCCAATCTTTCTAGTATTTTCGGCTTATAGTTTGCAGTTCTGTTTATTTACTAGGTAATCTGCTTTGGTCTGTTTTCTATCACTTAAAATCTCTCTTTTGTAGTTAAACTTTTTTGCTTTATCTAAACTGGTATGCCTGTGACCAAAGCGTCTGGGGAAAAATCTCAGCCTGGTTAACACAAGTATGCATTGTCCTCTCCACATTGAAGGAATGGCGAACTGGGTAATAAATTCATACTGATTGGGGTTTTGATCAGGGCGGGATGGTACAGCTCTGGGGTCCCAGACTGGGGGTTATTTTGGCTGTAGCCTCTCTATTGCTGGATCATGCAGTGGCTGTCCAAAGCCTGCATGAAACTGCAGCTGGGTGTGTCCCTGCCTGTGTGAATGCTGCTGGGAGTGTAGGTCCAGGAGCAGTCTATAGTCTGTCACAGCAGCACAGTGCTGAGAGGGAGCCCAGGCTGGTGAGTCAGTGGGCTCAGTGGAACCCCAGTCCCAGGTGGCACCCCTGGGGGAACCCGTCACAGGATGAAATTCAATAGGAACAAATTCAGAGTACTCCACTATCAGTTGCACACATACAAAATGGGAAATGACTGCCTAGGATGGAGTACTGAAGAAAAGGATCTGAGGGTCATACTGGATCACAAGCTAAATAGGAGTCAACATCATTCTGAGATGCATTAGCAGGAGTGTTGTAAGCAAGACGCGAGAAGTAATTCTTCTGCTCTAGTCCAGGCTGATTAAATGTCATCTGGAGTATTGTGTCCAATGATTGGTGCCACATTTCAGGAAAGATGTGGACAAATTGAAGGAAGTTCAGAGAAGAGCAACAAAACTGATTAAAAAGAAAAGCCACTCCCAGTCTCTATTTAAGCCTAAATTAATGGTATCTAATTTGCAAATGAATTCCAATTCAGCAGTTTCTCGCTAGAGCTCACGAAAACTCATGCTCAAATAAATTGGTTAGTATGGGAGTGGCTAAGTCATTATGCAAGGTAGCCTATTTCCCCTTGTTTTTTCCTACCCCCCTCTCCCCCCAGACATTCTGGTTAAACTTGGATTTATGCTGGAAATGGCCCACCTTGATTATCATACACATTGTAAGGAGAGTGGTCAGTTTGGATGAGCTATTGCCAGCAGGAGAGTGAGTTTGTGTGGGGCGGGGGGTGAGAAAACCTGGATTTGTGCTGGAAATGGCCCACCTTGATTATCATGCACATTGTAGGGAGAGTGGTCACTTTGGATGAGCTATTACCAGCAGGAGAGTGAGTTTGTGTGTGTATGGGGGTGGGGGGTCGGGTGAGAAAACCTGGATTTGTGCTGGAAATGGCCCACCTTGATTATCATACACATTGTAAAGAGAGTGGTCACTTTGGATGGGCTATTACCAGCAGGAGAGTGAGTTTGTGTGTGTGTGGGGGGGGGCGGAGGGTGAGAAAACCTGGATTTGTGCTGGAAATGGCCCAACTTGATGATCACTTTAGATAAGCTATTACCAGCAGGAGAGTGGGGTGGGAGGAGGTATTGTTTCATGGTCTCTGTGTATATAATGTCTTCTGCAGTTTCCACAGTATGCATCCGATGAAGTGAGCTGTAGCTCACGAAAGCTCATGCTCAAATAAATTGGTTAGTCTCTAAGGTGCCACAAGTACTCCTTTTCTTTTTGCGAATACAGACTAGCACGGCTGTTACTCTGAAAACTGATTAAAGGTCTAGAAAACATGACCTATGGGGGAAGATTGAAAAAAATGGGGTTTGTTTAGCCTGGAGAAGAGAAGACTGAGGAGGGACATAACGGTTTTCAAGTAGAGAAAAGGTTGCTACAAGGAAAAGGGAGAAAAACTGTTCTCTTTAACCACTGAGAATAGGACAAGAAACAATGGGCTTAAATTTCAGCAAGGGCGGTTTAGGTTTGACAGGAAGTTTTTCCTTTTGTCCAAGTGGTTGAGCACTGGAATAAATTGCTTAGGGAGGTTGCAGAATCTCCATCACTGGAGATTTTTAAGAGCAGGTTAGATAGACAGCTGTGAGGGATGGTCTAGATCAGTGGTTTTCAAACTTTTTTTCTGGTGACCCAGTTGAAAAAAATTGTTGATGCCCGCGATCCAAAGGAGCTGGGGATGAGGAGTCTGGGGTGTGGGCTGCGGCCAGGAATGAGGGGCTCAGAGTGTGGGAGGGGGTCAGGGCTCTGGGCTGGGGCTGCAGGAGGGGGCTCTGGGTTTGGGGGGTTCAGAGCTGGGGCAGAGGTGTGGTGTTACCTCGGGAGGCTCCTGGTCAGCGGTGCAGCTGGGGTGCAGAGGCAGGCTTCCTGCCTTTCCTGGCACCGCGGACAATGCTGCACCCCGGAAGCGGCCAGCAGCATGTCCGGCTCCTAGGCGCAGGGGTGCAAGCAGCTCCGCACGGCTCTCGCCCACAGGCATTGCCCCACCCAGCTCCCACTGGCCGGGAACTGGCCAATGGGAGTGCAGAGCCGGTGCTCGGGGCGGGGGCAGCGCATGGAGCCCTGGGGCTCACCCCCCACCTAGGAGCTGGACCTGCTGCTGGCTGTTTCCAGGGCGCAGTCCAGTGTCGGAACAGCTAGGGACTAGCCTGCCTTAGCTGGGCAGCACCACCGACGGGACTTTTAACGGCCCGGTCAGCAGTGCTGACGAGAGCCGCCGCGACCCAGTGCCTTTCATTCCGCAACCCAGATCTGGGTCACGACCCACAGTTTGAAAACCACTGGTCTAGATAATACTTAGTCCTGCCATGAGTGCATGGGACTGGACTAGAGGACCTCGAGGTCCCTTCAGTCCTACAATTCTATGTCACTGTTACAGGCTGTAGAAGTTCATATGTTGATGACCTCTGATTAGACAGGTAAGGCACAGTACAATGATTTGGGTGTTCAGGGGTGAGACAGAGATAATGACCAGACACATTATGCTTCATTTTCCAATCCCGCATTGTGATTACACAAACAACAAAATGATTATTTCTGACTCAGGCCATGAGAGATTAGATTAGCTGTCAGAAGTTTTAGGCTTAAACAGCTGACATCAGTCTGCATTTCTATCAAGCCCAGCGTAACAGTTTAGTGTTTAATAACCCCCCCCACAAATACAGAACCAGTGGGGATTGAACCCAGGGCCATCAGCACTAATAGTACTATAGTAGAACTAGAGGAGTAACCATTATCTGGTAGCAACAGTATGTTCGTATACTCTCATATGGATCTGCCACTAAAAGGAGACAGGAAACATTGACCCAGGGGCACAGGAATGTTGAGTCATGCCAGTGGGAACGCCCCCACCATCACCCCAAAAATAGGATTCATAAAGTAAATTGCATCTTCCCAACAACACAGCAGCATGAGTTCAAAGTAGTCTGAAAGCACATCATTTATGGAAAGCACTGTCACAAGAAATACACCTTTTGCTACCTGTTGTTTACGCCACTACTGAACGTGCCCCAAACGAAAGTAGAATTTGATTGCTCCTGTAGATCTGCCAAAAGGAAACAGACATCACTGTGGCTCAGTACTGAGTAACTTCTGCAAGCGTCATAGCAACATCAAATAAGAAATACGACAGAGACGCTGCTAGGTTTACAAAACGGAATGAGAATTTTCTAAGGCTTGGCATAAGTGACAGCAGAGCAGACATTTAACTGAGAAATATAAAGTGTAAAGGTTATCATCAATTTCCATTTTCATCAAAGCACAGATGGTGCAACAGACTATATGGAAAACAACAGAAGTTCTGTAAAGAATAGAAGGCATGTGGAAGAGCCTGTGAAGCAGGGGAACTTAATTTGTTCACGGACAGTATAATTGGGTGTCCCAACACATGATCTGTGCAGAAGGATCTATGGGACCTCTCTCTCCTAGTCCATGTGACTTCTTTGGGGACAAGAAGAAGGGAATAGCAGGCGCTGACAGCCCGTGTCATCAACCTACTTCCTTACCTCTATCCCAATCTTCATCACATGGGGGCGGCTGCCACATGCTGACAATGTTCATCTTCTCTCCCTGGCAGTTATTTGAGTGACTCACTTAAAGCAAAGAAGAGTCTTAGTGAGAAAATCTTTTTGGATAAAATAAAATCCTATTTTAGGTACATTAATCATTTTTTGACCTAGCTGTAGAATAGCTCTAGGCCTTGGAGAGGAGCAGCATACACTGGAAGCTGATCAGGTACTCCCCTAGTCTTAGGAGCAAAACTCTTGAGGCCAGGGATGGGCATCTTGAAGGTAGCAAAGGGATACAAAATCCATGAGAACCCTTTGGTGGGCCATACCTTAAGAGGCTATATATTGTCTAACTCAGAAAGGTTTGCTACAACACCGAATGTTTGGCAAGCCAAATCAAATGATCTGGCAGGGTGGATGTGGCCCCCATTTGCCAATGCCTGTTTTAGGCCTTTTCTAAAGCTAAACAATTCTGCACACATCTTTCAGCAATGGTGCAGCTGCTCCAACATACGAATTGAGAGAGGGTTCAGGTGTGTTTCTACTGTCATGTCACAAAAATCTTCTCAGGGTTTTTTCACTACTGTCATGCTCTAAGCCCTGTCTACATTAACATGCACATCATTGCTATCTTCAGTACAACTCTACATTTGCCAGAGAATAGGTACGTTTTCCAGTGTAGTGATAGCCATATAGATATCAGTGGGGGGAAGAACTGGAACACGACCCACATAACCAAGTGATTTAGGTGCTGGGCTGACAGACCTGGATAGTGAACTCCTCATCACAGAGCAGACAGCATGGGCAGTGGTAGGGAAGCTTCTCCATAGTCCCCTCCCCAACTTGCCCCACTCTGAACTGGAGGAACCCAACTCCTGTTGGGAAAGTTATTCAGCCTCCCTGGCTCAGTCATGGCTTTTCTGCTAAGATAGTCAAATAGGATGTAACAGAAGGGAGGATTGTTATGATCTAGACACTTGTCCATTAAGAACTGGACTGAGACCAATTTATTTCACATATGCCACTAGACAGGCTATAAAGATTTTTGGTCACTATCAGGTCAGATCTGCACTGGAGACCCACCTCTCTCATGGCCACTATCTTTCCTCTCTAAGCCATCCAGATTCCCAACTAGATCTCATTCAACACACACAGTTTATGGCATAATGCACAGTTCCCATTTTAATGCTAAAATCTCTGGCAGATAACACATGTAATGCAAGCCAGTTGCCTCTCAGATGCTTAGGAGAATTTGCATGGACACAGAATGAATGAAACTCAAGCCTTCAAGGACTCCTGCTACTTCAGGATCATGAAGCACTACAGGTAAAGGGTTGCTTATGGAATAATAGAGCATTAAAACAATCTAACATTAACAGCAAAAGTTACGTTAGAACTCCGTTAGCCCAAGAGTTCCCAAAGTGAGTTTACAGAGCCAAAGGAGTCTACTATTTTCTCACCAATGTCTTCCTCAATGCAGCTTTTGTCATCACAGCTTGATATATGACGGCTGATCTCAGCTCGGGGAACCTGATGGCGGGCATTAAAGGGGCATGTGGCTAGCTGCTTTGCAATTTCAGGGTGGTTCTAGAGAAACAGAAAAAGCATGTGCTATCTCACTGAATTCACCCAAACCCTTGTGTTTTCTAATCACCAGTGAAGGGTTTGTGCAATCTGCATCCTGAAATAGGTTGAAAAAATTAAAACAAGGAAAATCAAACTTAGTTCAGGTCCTGAGCACAAAAGCAGTGGAAAAACAGCAAAGCATACGCATCCTTTATGCTACAGCCTATGTTTGTTTATTTTTACATTTAAACTACGCCCTGAATTTATCTGATTGAAGATCAGCCCCAGAACAAGCACAGTGAAACTGTTGCAGTGTCAGCACTGGCATGGTTCAATGCACAGATGAAATTGCCCTAAGAAGCCGACCTGGGGAGTAAGTGCTTTGAAACCCTAAATAATTCAGCCACTTTATTTTTAAATTAAGTAAGCGACAAACTAGAGAACAAGAAGAAAGTCAAGGAAAGTGTGAATGATGGAGGCAACCTAGTGACAGAGGATGTGGAAAAAGCTAATGTACTTTTTTTGCCTCTGTCTTCACGAACAAGGTCAGCTCCCAGACTACTGCACTGGGCAGCACAGCGTGCGGAGGAGGTGACCAGCCCTCTGTGGAGAAAGAAGTGGTTCGGGACTATTTAGAAAAGCTGGACGAGCACAAGTCCATGGGGCTGGATGTGCTGCATCCGAGAATGCTAAAGGAGTTGGCGGATACGACTGCAGAGCCATTGGCCATTCTCTTTGAAAACTCATGGCGATCGGGGGAGGTCCCGGATGACTGGAAAAAGGCTAATGTAGTGCCCATCTTTAAAAAAGGAAAGAAGGAGGATCCAGGGAACTACAGGCCAGTCAGCCTCACCTCAGTCCCTGGAAAAATCATGGAGCAGGTCCTCAAGGAATCAATTCTGAAGCACTTAGAGGAGAGGAAAGTGATCAGGAACAGTCAGCATGGATTCACCAAGGGCAAGTCATGCCTGACTAATCTAATTGCCTTCTATGACAAGATAACTGGTTCTGTGGATGAAGGAAAAGCAGTGGACGTGTTATTCCTTGACTTTAGCAAAGCTTTTGACATGGTCTCCCACAGTATTCTTGCCAGCAAGTTAAAGAAGTATGGGCTGGATGAATGAACTATAAGGTGGATAGAAAGCTGGTTAGATTGTCGGGCTCAGTGGGTAGCGATCAATGGCTCCATGTCTAGTTGGCAGCCAGTATCAAGTGGAGTGCCCCAAGGGTCGGTCCTGGGGCTGGTTTTGTTCAGTATCTTCATTAATGATCTGGAGGATGGCGTGGATTGCACCCTCAGCAAGTTTGCAGATGACACTAAACTGGGAGGAGAAGTAGATAGGCTGGAGGGTAGGGATAGGATACAGAGGGACCTAGACAAGTTGGAGGATTGGGCCAAAAGAAATCTGATGAGCTTTAACAAGGACAAGTGCAGAGTCCTGCACTTCGGAGGGAAGAATCCCATGCACCGCTGCAGACTAGGGACCGAAAGGCTCGGCTACAGTTCTGCAGAAAAGAACCTAGGGGTGACAGTGGACGAGAAGCTGGATATGAGTCAACAGTGTGCCCTTGTTGCCAAGGCCAATGGCATTTTGGGATGTATAAGTAGGGGTATTGCCAGCAGAGCTAGGGACGTGATCGTTCCCCTCTACTCGACATTGGTGAGGCCTCATCTGGAGTACTGTGTCCAGTTTTGGGCCCCACTCTACAAGAAGGATGTGAAAAAATTGGAAAACGTCCAGCGGAGGGCAACAAGAATGATTAGGGGACTGGAACACATGACTTATGAGGAGAAACTGAGGGAACAGGGATTGTTTAGTCTGCGGAAGAGAAGAAGGAGGGGGGGATTTGATAGCTGCTTTCAACTACCTGAAAGGGGGTTCCAAAGAGGATGGATCTAGACTGTTCTCAGTGGTACCAGATGACCGAACGAGGAGTAATGGTCTCAAGTTGCAGTGGGGGAGGTTTAGGTTGGATATTAGGAAAAACTTTTTCACTAGGAGGGTGGTGAAGCACTGGAATGGGTTACCTAGGGAGGTGGTGGAATCTCCTTCCTTAGAAGTTTTTAAGGTCAGGCTTGACAAAGCCCTGGCTGGGATGATTTAGTTGGGGATTGGTCCTGCTTTGAGCAGGGGGTTGGACTAGATGACCTCCTGAGGTCCCTTCCAACCCTGATATTCTATGATAAGTCTCTGCCTGCGCTAGAGCTTAAGTCTTCGCAGTTAATTTAACCCTCCTGAAACAGGAGGGAAGTTACTCAATGTTCCAGCTGAGGCCACATCTATATTGGGAGCATTTTGCCAGGATAGGTAAACTAGTGTGGACATAGAAGAGCACTACTGGCCCCCACTGAATGAAGAGCCTTTACCCTTAGAAAAGAGCAAGAATACAAAGAGGACGAACCCACTGCTCAGGCTTGCTCTGCATGGCTTTTATATTACTAGAGCTATGTTGGCTAGGGGTGTGATTCCTCACCAATACAATCAGACCAGGACATCATCTTTACACGTGGATGCAGTTATACCGGTATAAGTGCGCTTATACCAGTACAACTAATATACACTAGCACTGGAGAGCTTAAAATAAGATACTAGACTGAGAGGACAAAAGAAAGGAGCAGATTCTCCTCTTAAATATACAGCATTCTCGCCCAGGATAGAAGACTGAGAAGAGGGACTTGCAGACAGATGTACACTGAATAGAGTTATTAGCAATATAAAAAAAAGATGGCTTAGCAGCTCTCCTGCTCTGATTGCAAAGTAAAGAATTAACTGCAACATCAGATCACTTCTGCTTTGGCCAGCCAGAAGGCATCCATATAACACTGGCTGCATTTGCTCCATGGCCTGAAGTGGGAAGTAAATACCCTGGTCCCATGAGTGAACTGTTGGAAGAGAATAGGATCCCATCACTGAGCTAGGTATTCTGAAGAACCTGTTTCGCCTTTCTTCAGGGTAAATGCACTGATCTGAAGTGCATTACTAAATATGAACTGGATGCTTTTACGAAGTGGTAAATGGATGAGCGATATAAATATGAAATAAAGACGGCTTCTTCCAGCCTAATAGCAAGTGAATGCATCCTTCTAGCAAAAGGCAGCACAGCATACTGAGCTCACCATGCATTAGCATTTACAAAAATATGATTTCCCAAGTGCATTAGAGCCTTAACATCCCATCCTACCTTCCTGCACTTTATAAGATGATAGGGAAACCGACAGGCCCTGATTTGATGATATTTATCATAGGGACATTGTATTAACCTCTCTGGATCCAAAGCATCAACTGGAAGCGAAGGAATAAAAAGACAAAAGAAAAAACATTCTGTAAAACAAGATCTAAGTTCATCATCAACACAATTAACAAGAGTGGAAACATACTAGGTACTGGAGCAGCCCTCTAACAGGGTTAAGCCATCAATTTTTAATAGCCGAGACAAAAATGCTAAACTGCTAAGTTGGCACTCACTGTGTGTACCCAACCAAATTCACTTCGGATTTTGGGTGAGTAGAATATTAAATTAAAAATGAGGAAAGGGCAATCAGTAGTGCAGAGTGGCCAGTACATATTAATGACTATACGTATGCAGAACAGTGAGCTAGAAATAAACATTACTATAAAAACCCTTGAAGCTACCAAATTAGCTAGTTGTGCAGTAGTGACATGCTAAGGATTGGCAGAAGCACGGCATTCTGAAGTAAATCCTTTTGCATTTACCTTCATACTCCAAGGCCATCTCTGCTGGATTAAGAAAAAAATCAAACTAAAACAAACATGTCTGGAGTTAAGGATGCAATTTGCACTACAGTGCCCTTGGTCCTGTAAAGTGCAGAGGCTGGCAGGTGCTTAAGAGCCCAACACTCACTGAACATAGTGAGGGCCTAAGTCACAGGCACTTTTTGAAAATGTTCCCTCCTAGTCCATACTATGACCCAGAGACAGGCATGAGTCACCTTAATCACTTAACAGTTACACAGAAGGGACAAGGTAGGGGAGGACCAACTTCTCATAGTGAGAGACACAAGCTTTCAAGCATACATACACCTCTTCTTCAGGATTCAGTTTGTGTTCATGCAGCAGCTTTCTTGCCATCACAAATGTGTCTCCCCTCACACCTTCCATGCTATTTATCCGCGTTTGTATCAGTGTACAGAGGGCATGCACAGAAAGGAACATGGGCCAACGGACTGTGGGAGGTTTTCTAGATAGCTGGAAGTAAGGGGGACGGGCCAGATTGATTACATAAATCAGTGTTTTTCAACCTTTTTGATACCAGGGACTAGCTTAGAATCATAGAATATCAGGGTTGGAAGGGACCTCAGGAGGTCATCTAGTCCAACCCCTGCTCAAAGCAAGACCAACACCAACTAAATCATCCAAGCCAAGGCTTTGTCAAGCCGGGCCTTGAAAACCTCTAAGGATGGAGTTTCCACCATCTCCCTAGGTAACCCATTCCAGTGTTTCACCACCCTCCTAGTGAAATAGTGTTTGCTAATATCCAACCTAGACCTCCCGCACTGCAACTTGAGATCTTTGCTTCTTGTTCTGTCATCTGCCACCACTGAAAACAGCCTTGCTCTATCCTCTTTGGAACCCCCCTTCAGGTAGTTAAAGGCTGCTATCAAATTCCCCCTCACTCTTCACTTCTGCAGATTAAATAACCCCAGTTCCCTCAGCCTCTCCTTGTAAGTCATGTGCCCCAGCTCCTTAATAATTTTCGTTGCCCTCCGCTGGACTCCCTCCAATTTGTCCACATCCCTTCTGTAGTGGGGGGACCAAAACTGGACGCAACACTCGAGGTGTGGCCTCACCAGTGCCAAATGGAGGGGAATAACCACTTCCCTCTATCTGCTGGCAATGCTCCTACTAATACAGCCCATTATACCATTGGCCTTCTTGGCAACAAGGGCACACTGCTAACTCATATCCAGCTTCTCATCCACTGTAATCCTCAGGTCCTTTTCTGCAGAACTGCTGCTTAGCCAGTCGGTCCCCAGTCTGTAGCAGTGCATGGGATTTCCTTCCTTCCTTCCTAAGTGCAGAACTCTGCACTTGTTCTTGTTGAACCTTATCAGATTTCTTTTGGCCCAATCCTCCAATTTGTCTAGGTCACTCTGGACCCTTCCCTACCTTCCAGCGTATCTACTTCTCCTCCCAGTTTAGTGTCATCTGCAAACTTGCTGAGGGTGCAATTAATCCCATCATCCAGACCATTAATAAAGATGTTGAACAAAACCAGCCCCAGGACTGACCGCTGGGGCACTCTGCTTGATACCAGCTGCCAACTAGACATGGAGCCATTGATCACTACCCGTTGAGCCCGACAATCTAGCCAGCTTTCTATCCACCTTATAGTCCATTCATCCAATCCACACTACTTTAACTTGCTGGCAACAATACTGTGGGAGATGGTATCAAAAGTTTTGCTAAAGTCAAGATATATCACATGCACTGCTTTCCCCATATCCACAGAACCAGTTATCTCATCTTGGAAGGCCATCAGGTTGGTCAGGCATCACTTGCCCTTGGTGAATCCAAAGCTTGCAGCCTTTCTAAACAGTGTCAGGGGGATCTGAGGGACAGGCCATTGAGAAAGACTGACACAGGTACTTAGGACAAATGGCTACTTGTGACGAAGTGGAAAATGTCCTGGTGTTTGTATGAATACTGTGCGCGCCTCAGTTTTCCCTATGTGTTGCACAAGTATCTAGGTGGGGGGATAAGGGTGTGTGACCTTTGCAGATACTCCGAGAGGGAAGGTGCAAGTGCCGTCTAGCTCCCTGGGCCCAGACAATAGTTGTATCCTGGCAACTGATTGCCGGGGCCCATCCTCTGCAAGAGCCAGTTGGAGGAATTGGAGAACAAAGGGAGGTGGAGGCCAGGTGACCAGTTTGCCTGGGGAACAGCATACAAGATGGAGGAGGGGCAACTGGGTGTGACTGTAGGTGGACTGCTGGAGGCTGGTTTCATAAATATAAAGGGAAGGGTATACCCCTTTAAAATCCCTCCTGGCCAGAGGAAAAATCCTCTCACCTGTAAAGGGTTAGGAAGCTAAAGGGAACCTCGCTGGCACCTGACCAAAATGACCAATGAGGAGACAAGATACTTTCAAAAGCTGGGAGGAGGGAGAGAAACAAAAGGTCTGTGTCTGTCTGTATGCTGCTTTTGCCGGGGATAGAACAGGAATGGAGTCTTAGAACTTTTAGTAAGTAATCTAGCTAGGTATGTGTTAGATTATGATTTCTTTAAATGGCTGAGAAAAGAACTGTGCTGAATAGAATGACTATTCCTGTCTGTGTGTCTTTTTTGTAACTTAAGGTTTTGCCTAGAGGGATTCTCTATGTTTTGAATCTAATTACCCTGTAAGGTATCTACCATCCTGATTTTACAGAGGGGATTTCTTTACTTCTATTAAAAGTCTTCTTGTAAGAAAACTGAATGCTTTTTCATTGTTCTCAGATCCAAGGGTTTGGGTCTGTGGTCACTTATGCAAATTGGTGAGGATTTTTACCAAACCCTTCCAAGGAAGTGGGGTGCAAGGGTTGGGAGGATTTTGGGGGGAAAGACGTGTCCAAACTACGTTTCCCAGTAAACCCAGTTAGAGTTTGGTGGTGGCAGTGGATATTCCAAGGGCAAAGGATAAAATTAATTTGTACCTTGGGGAAGTTTTAACCTAAGCTGATAAAAGTAAGCTTAGGAGGTTTTCATGCAGGTCCCCACATCTGTACCCTAGAGTTCAGAGTGGGGGAGGAACCTTGACAGCTAGTCAGACTCCTGGTTTGGGACTCAGGAGGAGACACCCATGGTTCTGGGTCTCCTCAAGTTGAACTTTGCTGTAACTTTCTGCTTTCTGTGCTAACAAGATTCTGCTCTATGCTGTGTTCCAGACGACTAATAAACCCTTCTGTTTTACACCACTGGCTGAGAGTCACTCCTGACTGCTGAAGTCGGGGGTGCATGGCCCCTTTGGAAGGCGTGTAAGGTTTCCCCAGGTGTCCTATTCAGGTGGCTCACTGCAGGGAGCTTATGGTGTGCGACAGGGATGCTGAATGCTCCGAGGTCAGACCAAGGAGGAGCTGAAGCCCAGGAGGCTTGTCCTAGTGAGAGTGTGCCCCAAGGGGTAGTCACACTGGAAGAGGGTCCTGGTCTGGGGGCTAGTCTTCACCAGACTCACTGCAGCTGCGCTAATGTAGGGCAGTAGTGTAAACACACTATGAAGACCAGAGAGCGCTTTCCTGTCAGCATAATTACTCCACCTCAGCGAAAGGTGGAAGCTATGACAGAATGAGAGTGTGTCCCACTGACTTAGTGCTGATGCGGACAGCTCAGGGGGGTGGCTTTTTCATATCCGTGACTGACATAAGTGACAACAACTTAAGCGGAAGCGTAGACAAGCCCTGAACTTCATTCAATGGTTCCAGAGCACCAAGCCCGTGCATCCATGAACTACTATGGGGGGAAAAAGTCCCCAATGCCTCAAACCAACACCATATACCTGGCTAGGCCTCTGGAGAGGGCAGCACCCTTACCCGACCATGGTACTAATTAGGGCTGTCGATTAATCACAGTTAACTCACGCGATTCACTCAAAAAAAATTATTAAAAAAATGAATCGCACAGTTACATTTCAATTGGTATTCCATTGTGTGTGTGTGTATTAAACAATTTCGGATGTTTTCTACATTTTCAAATATATTGATTTCAGTTACAACACAGAATACAAAAGGTACAGTGCTCACTCTATTCTATTTATTACAAATATTTGCACTGTAAAAATGATAAACAAAAGAAATCGCATTTTTCAATTCACCTCATACAAGTACATGAAGTGCAATCTCTTTATCGTGAAAGTGCAACTTACAAATATAGATTTTTTTGTTACATAACTGCACCCAAAAACAAACCAATGTAAAACTTTAGACCTTACAAGTCTACTCACTCCTACTACTACTTCAGTCAATCACTGAGAGAAACAAGTCTGTTGACATTTATGGGAGATATGCTGCCCACTTCTTATTCACAATGTCACCTGAAAGTGAGAACAGGCCTTTGTATGGCACTTTTGTAGCCGGCATTGCAAGGTATTTACATGCCAGAGATGCTGAACATTCGTATGCCCCTTCATGCCTCGGCCACCGTTCCAGAGGACGTGCTTCCATGCGGATGACACTTGGTAAAAAAAATAATGTGTTAAATAATGTGTGACTGAACTCCTTGGGGGAGAGCGGTGCACCCCCTGCGCTGTTTCACCCGCACACTGCCACAGATTTCCTGTTATAGCAGTCACGGATGATGACCCAGCACATGTTGTTCATTTTAAGAACACTTTCACTGTAGATCTGACCAAACACAAAGAAGGTACCAATCTGAGATTTCTAAAGATAGCTACAGTACTCGACCCAAGGTTTAAGAATCTGAAGTGCCTTCCAAAATCTGAGAGGGTCGAGGTGTGGAGCATTCTTTCAGAAGTCTTAAAAGAGCAATACTCCAATGTGGAAACTACAGATCCAAACCACTAAAAGAGAAAATCAACCTTCTGCTGGTGGCATCTAACTCAGATGATGAAAGTGAACATGTGTTGGGCCACACTGCTTTGGATCATTATTGAGCAGAACTCATCATCAGCATGGACACATTATCTCCTGCAAATGTAAACAAACTTGTTTGTCTTAGCAATTGGCTGAACAAGAAGTAAGACTGAGTGTACTTGTAGGCTCTAAAGTTTTACATTGTTTTGTTTGAGAATGCAATTTTTTTGTACATATTTCTATATTTGCGAGTTCAACTTTCATGATAAAGAGATTGCACTATATTACTTGTATTAGGTCAAGTGAAAAACACTATTTCTTTTGTTTTTTTGTACAGTATAAATATTTGTAATAAAAAATAAATATAAGTGAGCACTGTACACTTTGTATTCTGTGTTGTAATTGAAATAAATATATTTGAAAATGTAGAAAACATCCACAAATATTTAAATGGTATTCTATTATTTTTAAGTGCGCGATTACATTTTTTAATTGCTTGACAGCCCTAGTACTAACAGGATATTTATCATGTTGCGTCTGTAGGAAAATGCATTTTGGAGCCAGCCACTGGTAATAAAGTAAATTATGAATTATGGCAAGGACAGGGCCTTAATAAGAAGAGTCACTTCACTGGGATGATCCCCAGGAAATTAATTTAGGCCCAGGCTGCACAAGACATGACTGTAGCTTTATAACCAGTTTGTACCCCACACAGCAAATTTGATCTGCTAGTTGGATCATCCATTTCTCCAGACCACAGACATGCTGCAGCTGGGGGACATAGTCCACTAGGTCAATGTGGGAACCCACAAACCATGATGCACACTGTGGAGGACTGCAAAATGGCAACTTCCTGGAGGTCTTCATGCCTTGAACATCACTGATAAGAACGCTGCGACTTGGCCGGATTGCATACACTAAATAAATAAAACGAACCACACACATCTGCAGTTACGCCCCCACTCCAGCCTTCCTGGCTCACAAAGGTTGGGGCATGATGTAGAGTATCTGCACCCAATACACTGCCTAGAAGCATTTGTCTCAGAACACCCAGTCCCCGACCCAACAACTACATATTATCCAGCCAGTCTCACACCCACCTTGCAAAACCTAGGTATTGTTTCTTGCTGTGATATTGACCCACATCATCCTTTATTGCCTCTAAAGTTTGTGTGGTTTTGAATTGCAAGACCACCACTGCACCTGGTTTTGGGTCCCAGAATGAAAGAAGTTGTGAACTGCTGCTCTAATACACAGAGGCATATATTCACCAAACTTAATGCCTATAGCAGAAAGTTACTCCACTCCCTCCTTTAACCAAGTTTAAGATACTTTCATACTTTCAAAGATCTAAGCTGTCTCTCATTGTATCTTTGCAGGAACCATGAATAGAAATATAGAATTGTAGGACTGTAAGGGACCTCGAGAGGTCATCTAGTCCAGTTCCCTGCATGAATATTAGAAGCCAGCAAAGAAACACTTACCATAGTTGCCTTCTAAATCCATTTGACTGATGCTGAAAGAACTGAAGCTTTGTTGGAGGACCCTTTGAGCCAGTCTCTGAGTGTCACTCTCCTCCTAAAAATATCAACCCTACAGACGAAAAATGAGGAGATTCACAGATTTCTAAGGCCAGAAGAGACAATTATGATAATCTAGGAGTGGTTTTTAACCTGCCACCGGCAGACCCCTGGGGGTCCACAGATTATGTCTAGGATTTCCAAAGGGGTCCTGCACCTCCATTCAAAATTTTTTAGGAGTCCTCAAATGAAAAAAAGTTGAAAACTACTGATCTAGGCTGACCTTCTGTAGAACACAAGGCATAGGACTGCCATGAATTAATTCCCATTTGACCTAGAGCAGATCTTTTTGAAATCAAAATTGGATGTCTTTCGAAAATTTGATGGAGAATCTACAACAGTTGGTAATTTTTCCAATGGTTAATTATCCTCACTGTTAAAAATAAACCTTATTTCCATTCTGCATTTTTCTAGCTTCAACTTCCAGGCACTGGAAATAGCTTTAAAGTCATTTCAATTTATCCATCACAGCTATTAAGTGTCAAAGATCAACTGCACTACAGCAAGTGGTAGACTTTACAGCTACGCTGTGCAGGCATAGGATACAAGCTTATTCTTGGGGGCCCACGTATAATGTAGGGTACCGGGAACCACGTATTCTTGTGCTCCACAGAGAAAAGATTTCCTCCAAGATGCTAAAATCCACAGATTTTTGTCTGAAACTTCCTCTTTTCCCAATACATTTAAGAGGATTCAAAGAACCAGTTCCCAAGAAAAATTAAGCCATGTATTTGGGCAGCTCAGTTATCTTTTCTTATACACACTTAAAGTAATACTCCATCCTGAGCCCCTCCACCTGCCTGAGAGGTCAACACTTTTACACCTACCTTGTGGCTCATGATCTGTATGAAGAACTTGGTTCCTGATGTTTTAGTTAAAACAAACAAACAAACAAAAAACGCAAAGAGTTAGATTCTCTCCTGTCTTCACTGCAATTCATACAATTTGAATGCATCAGTCCTCTAAAAAAAATCCTTCCCCCCAAGATTATAAGTCTAAATAAGACAGAATTTAAAGGACTGCACAGTCTAGAGACAACCTGAATCTCAGATTTGGTTGCCCATCAGAAAATATGTTTGCTACCCCGCCGGCCCAGCTGGGGAAAGGGGAAGGGGGAGGGAGGGGGAAGGGCTACCCGGCTGGGGGGAGGGGGAGGGGGAGGGACAAGGAGGGGAAGGGGAAGGGCTACCCGGCCGGGGGGAGGGAAGAGGGAATAGGTTACCGGCCCGGGGGAGGGGAGGGGAACCCGGCAGGAGGCGTTACCCAGCAGACTTTGCGCCGAACCGGAGGCGCGTGGTCTCAGTGCGAAGGCGGCTCCTGGAGCTCCGGAGCAGGCACCGCGAAGCTCCCGCGTCCTGCGCCGTGAGACCACAGCGAGGCTCCAACCCCCCCCTCCCCTCGGGCACCCCAGCGAGGCTCCAACCCCCCCTCCCCTCGGGCACCACAGCGAGGCTCCAACCGCTGCCCCCCTTCAGGCACCACAGCGAGGCTCCAACCCCCCCTCCCCTCGGGCACCCCAGCGAGGCTCCAACCGCTGCCCCCCTTCAGGCACCACAGCGAGGCTCCAACCCCCCGCCCCCCTTCAGGCACCACAGCGAGGCTCCAACCCCCCCTCCCCTCGGGCACCCCAGCGAGGCTGCTCAAGTCAGCCCGCCCGCGGAAGGGGCGGGGCGGGAGGGGCCTGGGCACTCGGCACAGGGGTTAGCTGGCGCCCCCCAGGGTCGGGCTTGGATTGGAGCAGGCCGTGTTGGGAGGGCGGGGTGAATGGGGGAGTGCGGCTAAGGGGCCATGGTGCAGGCTGGGACAGCAGTGGTGGCAGGGGATGGAGCGCAGCCTGGATGGTAGAGCAGTGCATGCTGGGAACGTGGGTCAGAGGTGGAGCAGTGCAGGCTGGGACAGCAGCTGAGGGCAGGAGCAGTGCATGCTGGGAACGTGGGTCAGAGGTGGAGCGGGGCAGGCTGGGACAGCAGCTATGGGGCAGGACCAATGCGTGCTGGGAACGTGGGTCAGAGGTGGAGCGGTGCAGGCTGGGATAGCAGCTGAGGGGTAGGAGCACGCCTGGTACCCGTCAATCCCCCTTCGTTTTACTGCTCCCCAGTCACTTACTGCAGGAAGTGCCGTCCACGGGGTGCAGTAGATCCCACCTCTGCCACCAGTTGTCATGGAGTCCCTGGGCGATGCTCTGGAACTGCTCCCCATGAAGCCAGTCAGGACACTGGGGAAGTCTCCTTTCTGTGAGCAGCCTGTCTTCAGGACACACAGCTCACACAGCTTCCACCTTCCTGGGTCTGACCTCGGAGCATTCCGCATCCTCTGCCCCTCCGTGCACTTCCCACAACGAGTCCGCCCAGGCGGGGTCCTGGGGAAGCCAACTTCGCAATCAGACATGACTCTCAGCCAGCCAGTAAAACAGAGGTTTATTAGACGACAAGAACACGGTCTAAAACAGAGCTTGTAGGTGCAGAGAACAGGACGCCTCAGCTGGGTCCATTTTGGGGGGCAGTGAGCCAGACAACCACGTCTGCCCTTCACTCCATGTCTCCAGCCAGCCCCAAAACTGAAACTCCCTCCAGCCCCTCCTCTTCTGGGCTTTGTCCCTTTCCCAGGCCAGGAGGCCACCTGATTCCTTTGTTCTCCAACCCTTTAGCTCTCACCTCGCAGGGGGGAAGGGCCAGGCCATCCGTCGCCAGGAAACAGGGCGTTGGCCCTTCTCTGTGTCCAGACCCCTGCACACACCTGCCCTCTAGGGCTCTGCAATGATCATACACCCTTACCCCACCACCTAGATCCTTAAGTACTGCATAGGGAAAACTGAGGCACCCCCACACTATTCAGAGGAAACATTAAGAATAGTCCCACTTTATCACACTGGGTATGAGATTTTGCTGTTTGTGCAGGGAGCTGGGAGCCCCAGGGTGCCCTGTTTAACCCTGGGACTTGATGCCTCGGCAAGAGGCCCTGCAATGAGTGTTGGGCTGAAACCCAGCCAGCTTGGTTAACATCCGGCCCACAACAGCGTCAGATGGAGTGAACAGGCCAAAGTGAAAGCAGAGCCACTCCCCAAGCCTCTGGGAAAGACTGACCTGCCTTGAGGGGCGGGTGTGCAATTCCTAGCTTCTCCCTCCCTCCTGCCTGCTGTTAACGGGAGGCAAACAGAGACTGCAATAAACCCCTCTGGTAGGAACGAGCCTGCGCCACTGGGGAACGGAGCCACCCGGAGCGGATTAAAAGCCCTAGTCCCAGAGCCAGGGCAAGCGTTCTCCTCTGGAGAGCGGTTGGGGACGTCATACAGGGAGGCTTTCGGGCCCAGGGGTCTCATCCTGGCGCTTCAGCTGCTAGTGACCTAGGGCCTCCTGTTCTGCAGCGCTGAGTCCCACAGCTGCACTGAAGTCACTGGGGCAGATCCACTGCTCGTGTCAGTGACCACGGCTCCAGGAACGGGGCTGGAGAATGTGCTGTGCCCCTGAACAGGGCTGGGAGAAACTGCCCCAGCCGAGGTCTGCCCCGATGGGAGCTGTGGGGAGCCCAGTGTACTGGAAGCTGCTGCTGCCCCGGGGTTTGTGATGGAGAATGTGGGGTGACGGGGGGGGGCAATTCAGCACAAACAGCTCCTTTCGATTTCCTCCCAGCCACCCCAGCATGCCTGGGGACTCCCCTCCCCAATCAATCAAAGCCCAAGATGGGGATCTGAAGCTCGATATGAAGTTACTCCTCCGCCAGCTGATGTAACCCACGCATCTTCTGGGTGTAGTGTTGTGTCCCATCGAGTGGCACCAAGACCATTCGAGAGAGAGAGATGAGTCTGCTCTGCAGCCGTCGCTACCAGCCAGGGGGCTTTTAGCTCATGCAATAGAGGCTCATGCACTAAGCTCCAGAGGCCCCAGGTTTGATCCCCACCCGCCGACGACCAGGGTCTGTGGGTGTGACGCTGGCGTGGCTGGCAAGTGGCAGCAGGAAGGGTTTCCACTGAGCGTTAAGGGAAAGGAACTTGCTGGCGGTGACACGGTGCAGCCGTCTGGTTGGCACACCGGGAAAGGAACATGGAGAAGAGCTCCAGCCCTGGCTGCGTCCCCAGCTCTTGTCTTGGCCTTGTAAAAGGCTAACAGATATAGTGCGAGGTTTAAAAGGGAACACACCGTGTTCTGGGCCTGGAGCAGCAGCTGGGAAGCGTTCCCAATAAAAAACCGCCCCGGGATCCCTGTAATCCGCACCAGAGTGCAGGGGGAGGGGAGGGAGCTGGAGGGCCTTTGAAAACACAGACAGCTTGATGCCAGCCTTCCCGGGCTGCATGAAGCTATCCTCCAGAACCATGCCACCAAGGGCCCAGTCCTGCAGCGGGACAGCCAGAGGGTTGGTGTCGCTATCCTCCCATTCTACAGAGGGGAAAACTGAGGCACAGAGCTGGGCCACATCAGGGCGCAGCTGGGGATGGAGCCCGTCAGATCCTCACGAGCTGCTGTGCGGCGCTAGCGCTTGTGTCTGCGCCAGGTATAAACACAGGCCCCCTTGTGCGGGCCCAGCCGTCCGTCCCCTGGCGGGCAGCAGTGCCCATGCGGGAGCACCCACGCAGCCCCCCACCGCCCTCGGCTGCAAAGCAGCCCCAGCCCCACGGCAGGGTTACGTTCTCCTCCCCTGCCCTGTGTTCTGGCTCCTCCAGGACCCTTCACGAGGCTGGCAGGGGAGCGCTGAGCTTGGAGCCTGGCCAGGCTGGAGCTGGCCCAAAGGAAACACCTCCACAGTCTTTCCAGGTGCCACCCAGTCCCCCGGTGCCTGCAGGAAGGTTTGGGGTAATCACACACACGCTGGGTCTCCCAGTCACCAACGCTTTGCCCGGAGCCTGGCTCGGAGGGAAGCGCAGACCCAGTCCAGCCAGCCTTGACGTCCCTCTCCGCGGAGCTGGGAACGCACCTGGAGCTGCCAGCCCAGTCCCGTCTACTCAGCGAACGGCTTGCTGCTGCTCTTTCCCGGGTCTCCTCCTCCCTCCCCAGCCCTGGAGCCAGACGAACACCCACACACAGGCCTACTGTGCCCATGGCTGTACAGCGGCTGCAGGGCTGCAGCCATCGCGTCCTGGACATATTCAAGGGGAGCCCGATGGGATTGGCCAGGCAAGGAGGGCATGAGCCCTGCCCAGCTAGGATGGGGCACCGTCCCCAGGCTGCTGCATCAAAGCCAGCCCTGGCTAGGAGCGATTCTGCAACCCAGGAGAGATTCTGCAACCATCTGCCTGCTGGAGAAAGACATCAAGGTGAACTTGTCCCAGCTTGGAACTCCCTGTAGCCAATGGGATACATTTGGGTTAGGAAAAAGAAAAGAAGTACTTGTGGCACCTTAGAGACTAACCAATTTATTTGAGCATAAGCTCCCAGTGCCAGCTGTGCCAGGGCCCCCAAGACCTTTGGGCCTGGATTGGGGGGACCATGACTAGGGCGGAGCTGGGACCCAGGGACAGGTGAAGCTGCACCAGGCTTGCAGAAGAGCTCATCCTGCAGAGACCTGCATGCAGACCCTGCTGGAGGGAGATTGTTTGGGGCAGAGCGGGGTGACTTGGGGGGCTTACAGCAGGGCTGGGGGGAGGCAGTGGGGGTAGCAGGGAGGTTTACAGTAACTGCAAGCTGTACACAGTGCATGGGTGGAGGGGCCAGGGGGTGATTTGGGGTGGGACAGTGGGAGGCAGGAGGTGCGGGTGGGTGATACCCCCATGCAGCGGCAGTGCCCCCTGTAGGCAGCACGGGTGCATCCAATCGGCCCTGGAGGAAATATTGTCTAAAGATCGGAATTTACCAAACCCAGGCTGAGCTAGCCCTGTCCCCAACCTGCCCATCCCTTGTGGGTATGGACTGCAGCCTGGTGCCCCCTGCCCTGGGCCTGGCCATGCTGCGGGCTGAGCGATCCCAGAATGATGCCCAGCGCACACCCCTTCTCCCGGGCAGGGACCCAGCATCTCGTCCCCCAGCCCTCCCCAGAGTCGGCCCCCAACCTCCAGGGCTGGGCGGGGGGTGTGGAAGGCGACCGGCCTGAGCCAAGTTCACAATTATGCAACCAGCCCGTGTGATGCTGCTTATCATCTTACCGCGCAGCCCAAAGCCGGCTCACCCGCCACTTTCGTGGCATTTCGTTGTCTGAAATTAAATCACATTTCCTAATTACTGGGTGGGCTCCAGCTGCTGGGCTGGGCTGGGCTGGGCTGGGCTTTAAGAAGGGGGCAGCGTAGTGCGATCAGCATGAGTCACAGAGACAGCCTGTTGGAGAGAACCCCCCCCCAAAGCCCGAGACCCCCCTCACCACAGCCAGCCCCCCAGGCTGCATCTAACGAGGCCCACTCACCTCCCTCTGCCCTGCAGGAAACTCAGCCTGGCTGGTTCCTACAGGGCCCATCCAGCCCAGTATCCCCTCTCCCTGCTGTGAGCAAACGTCAGGCCCTGCCCACTTGCACGTTCCCAGAATCTGGCCAGCCCAGCGCTGATCGTGCAGAAACGCGCAGTCCTGGACAGTGCTCGGCACAAAGGACTCACACAAACACATTCCAGAAGCGTGGTACAAAAACCACAATATCAAGAATGGCACAAAAACATTCCCCAAGGATAACAGGAACACACTGAGCCCTCCTAAAAGATAAGGTCAAATAGCAACGTAATAAATACAAATGTTTTAATCAAACCAACATGTACAAAAAAGTGGACAATAACTAGCCAGGTCAGAGGGCAGTATCTAAGTCAGAGGGGCAGCTTGTTTGTATCAGGGTATCTCTGAGAGAATGTGTTGGTCCAGCCAAGGGGGAAATGGAAAGTCCCGCCATTCACTGAGCTGCGTCCATTGTCACAGGCATACTTGTCTTAGTATCCTCGTAGAGTCTGCCAGGTGCTATTACCATGCCTTGTCAACAATAAACCTGGCCGCGTGCCTTCGTCCCTTAACGGATCTTGTGGTCATTGGGCGGTTCACTCAAGGTCTGCTGTGCTGGCTGTCTGCGCAGAGCTGGGGCAGCACACAGGGAGAACACACACACGCAGTGAAATATCTAACAACAGAGGCAATCAGTAAGGATGTTTCGCAATAGCTCGTTTGGTTTCAATGGGCAGGCACAGCACTTTCCACTAATTCATGCTTCTCCCCTGTTGGGGGAGTTACACAGGCCATGGCTACACTACAAAATCAAATCGCCCTGCGTGCAGCCGCCACAGTAGTTACAGCACTTGTGTGTGCGTACACCTGGCTCCTTGTGTTTGTGGTGTGTGGTATCGATTGTACTGTCAGTGTGGGGCATTGCGGGACAGTCGATGTAAGCAATGCAGTATGTACATTGACACTGCATTGACCTAACTACGCTGACTGGGGGCGGTGGCATGATTAAGTCGGCAAAGCAGGTGAGTTACATCAGCGGGAGCCAAATTTTAGTGTAGACGCAGTGTTAGGTGGATGTAAGCTGCCTTGCAAACTCAGTGGTGTAGAGCAGTTACAGAGGTTTACGATGCAAACATTCATTCTAACTTTATACCACAGGCTACAGAGGTTATGGGAGAGATCAATCCTGCAAGCAATTCCACAAGTCGAAACACTCCACACACGCTGATCAGCAGCTGTTTTAACACGGCTAACACACAGGCTGGGTCAAGCTCTGCATTTGTCAGTGTTCAGTGAGGCCTAAGGGCCTGGGCATGAGCTGGCACCTGGTCTGCTAGCGTCACAGGACCCATCTAGCCCAGTACCCTGCCCTCTCCCTGCTGCCTCCTTCCCCAAATCAGATCAATGGGGCCAGCCACCCCAGCACCAGCTACTTCAGAGGAAGGTGCAAGAACCCCCTCCTAGTGGCTAATGATGACATAACCAGTCGGGGGAGGGGGGGAAGGGGGGCATATCCCCCTCATCCTGACAGTCAGCAGTGGCCTTGTGCTCTGTTTTCTAAATTCTGTCCTGACACCCTTGCTCCCCCACCCCACACCATCCTTGTCTGAATCCTGCCAGGCTCGCAATGTCAGTGACATCTAGTGGCAGTGAGTTCCCCTGGCTAATTATGTAACTTCCCTTGACATTTGCTTTCACAGAGCGTCCCATTGCTCTTGCAACACTAGGGCAGGTGAAGGGGGGGCAAATAGGAGCACCCCCCTCCTTTCATTATATTCTGTACCTATTTCAGCCCTGCTTCTTTCGCTCCTCTTTTAACTAAAGCCTGAGCTTTTTTGTTGGTAAATTGGCCTTTTTCTTGACAGTGTTGTAGAAAAAGTTTGCTTCTTTCTAAACGTTTCTGGTTTTTGATGATCAATTTAAAAAAAGCCTTCAAAAATTACCCCTCCCTCCCCCATTTCTTTGCCCTTTGTCCTTTTCTCATTTGCCACTGGAAAGTGGATGGGATGGGATGAAAAAAACCACACACACACACACACACACACACATATACATTTTTGGCTTTTGAAAATTTTTTGCAAGGGGTGAAAACATAAGGGTTCCACACACACCCCCAAATTTCCAAGGCAGCTCAACTGTGGGGCTGCTGCTCTTCCTGCTGCCCTTCTGCTGCCCTGAGTGTCTCTGGATTAAGTTTAGAAGTGTGTGCAACAAGAGTGATGTAGTGGTGGGAGTCTGCTATAGACCACCAGACCAGGGGGATGAGGTGGATGAGGCTTTCTTCCGGCAACTCACGGAAGCTACTAGATCGCATGCCCTGATTCTCATGGGTGACTTTAAGTTTCCTGATATCTGCTGGGAGAGCAATACAGCGGTGCATAGACAATCCAGGAAGTTTTTGGAAAGCGTAGGGGACAATTTCCTGGCGCAAGTGCTAGGGGAGCCAACTAGGGGGGGGCGCTTTTCTTGACCTGCTGCTCACAAACCGGGTAGAATTAGTGGGGGAAGCAAAAGTGGATGGGAATCTGGGAGGCAGTGACCATGAGTTGGTTGAGTTCAGGATCCTGACGCAGGGAAGAAAGGTAAGCAGCAGGATACGGACCCTGGACTTCAGGAAAGCAGACTTCGACTCCCTCAGGAACAGATGGCCAGGATCCCCTGGGGGACTAACATGAAGGGGAAAGGAGTCCAGGAGAGCTGGCTGTATTTCAAGGAATCCCTGTTGAGGTTACAGGGACAAACCATCCCGATGAGTCGAAAGAATAGTAAATATGGCAGGCGACCAGCTTGGCTTAATGGTGAAATCCTAGCGGATCTTAAACATAAAAAAGAAGCTTACAAGAAGTGGAAGTTTGGACATATGACCAGGGAAGAGTATAAAAATATTGCTCGGGCATGTAGGAAAGATATCAGGAGGGCCAAATCGCACCTGGAGCTGCAGCTAGCAAGAGATGTCAAGAGTAACAAGAAGGGTTTCTTCAGGTATGTTGGCAAAAAGAAGAAAGCCAAGGAAAGTGTGGGCCCCTTACTGAATGAGGGAGGCAACCTAGTGACAGAGGATGTGGAAAAAGCTAATGTACTCAATGCTTTTTTTGCCTCTGTCTTCATTAACAAGGTCAGCTCCCAGACTGCTGCGCTGGGCATCACAGAATGGGGAAGAGATGGCCAGCCCTCTGTGGAGATAGAGGTGGTTAGGGACTATTTAGAAAAGCTGGACGTGCACAAGTCCATGGGGCCGGACGAGTTGCATCCGAGAGTGCTGAAGGAATTGGCAGCTGTGATTGCAGAGCCCTTGGCCATTATCTTTGAAAACTCGTGGCGAACGGGGGAAGTCCCGGATGACTGGAAAAAGGCTAATGTAGTGCCAATCTTTAAAAAAGGGAAGAAGGAGGATCCTGGGAACTACAGGCCAGTCAGCCTCACCTCAGTCCCTGGAAAAATCATGGAGCAGGTCCTCAAAGAATCAATCCTGAAGCACTTACATGAGAGGAAAGTGATCAGGAACAGTCAGCATGGATTCACCAAGGGAAGGTCATGCCTGACTAATCTAATCGCCTTTTATGATGAGATTACTGGTTCTGTGGATGAAGGGAAAGCAGTGGATGTATTGTTTCTTGACTTTAGCAAAGCTTTTGACACGGTCTCCCACAGTATTCTTGTCAGCAAGTTAAGGAAGTATGGGCTGGATGAATGCACTATAAGGTGGGTAGAAAGCTGGCTAGATTGTCGGGCTCAACGGGTAGTGATCAATGGCTCCATGTCTAGTTGGCAGCCGGTGTCAAGTGGAGTGCCCCAGGGGTCGGTCCTGGGGCCGGTTTTGTTCAATATCTTCATAAATGATCTGGAGGATGGTGTGGATTGCACTCTCAGCAAATTTGCGGATGATACTAAACTGGGAGGAGTGGTAGATACGCTGGAGGGGAGGGATAGGATACAGAAGAACCTAGACAAATTGGAGGATTGGGCCAAAAGAAATCTGATGAGGTTCAATAAGGATAAGTGCAGGGTCCTGCACTTAGGATGGAAGAATCCAATGCACCGCTACAGACTAGGGACCGAATGGCTAGGCAGCAGTTCTGCGGAAAAGGGGTGACACCTAGGGGTGACAGTGGACGAGAAGCTGGATATGAGTCAGCAGTGTGCCCTTGTTGCCAAGAAGGCCAATGGCATTTTGGGATGTATAAGTAGGGGCATAGCAAGCAGATCGAGGGACGTGATCGTTCCCCTCTATTCGACACTGGTGAGGCCTCATCTGGAGTACTGTGTCCAGTTTTGGGCCCCACACTACAAGAAGGATGTGGATAAATTGGAGAGAGTCCAGCGAAGGGCAACAAAAATGATTAGGGGTCTAGAGCACATGACTTATGAGGAGAGGCTGAGGGAGCTGGGATTGTTTAGTCTGCAGAAGAGAAGAATGAGGGGGGATTTGATAGCTGCTTTCAACTACCTGAAAGGGGGTTCCAAAGAGGATGGCTCTAGACTGTTCTCAATGGTAGCAGATGACAGAACGAGGAGTAATGGTCTCAAGTTGCAATGGGGGAGGTTTAGATTGGATATTAGGAAAAACTTTTTCACTAAGAGGGTGGTGAAACACTGGAATGCGTTACCTAGGGAGGTGGTGGAATCTCCTTCCTTAGAGGTTTTTAAGGTCAGGCTTGACAAAGCCCTGGCTGGGATGATTTAACTGGGAATTGGTCCTGCTTCGAGCAGGGGGTTGGACTAGATGACCTTCTGGGGTCCCTTCCAACCCTGATATTCTATGATTCTATGATTCTAGTGCCAGGGTAGACCAACACCCTGTCACACTTTAACCCTTAAATGGCCAGCGTCGGCAACGCCCATCATTGCATGGTGAGCCCAGCAGTGAGTGGGTGGGTGAGTTGGAATGGGATCAGTAACGAAGAATCTTCGCTTTCGTTAGATAAAGTGCCCACCCTCAGCGTGGAGGAGAAGCCCCAGACCTCGAACCTCCCAAACACAGCCATGCCAGAATGCAAACAAATATTAAAATTTTGTGATTTTTTAAGCAAATCTCATGATTTTGAGGCCTGACTAGTTACTTCTGAATGTTGGGGCACAAGAGGGGCACCAAAGCTGATGGGCCCGCTCGGCCTTCGTGCCATCTCGACAGAGGCACCTGTGTGGGACCTGGGGTGGCTCGTGCCTCCCCACACTTGGGACAGACAATACTAAACATCTCATGACTCCCCCTGGCAGTGCATGGAGGGAAAGCCGCTCCCGAGCTATGGCCACAGAGTCAAGAGAGGCAGTGTGGCCTAGTGGGTAAAGCACTGATCTGGGATGCAGCAGACTGGAGGTCTATGTCTGGCTCTGCCACTGGGTGACCTTGAGCAAATCCCTTCCCTGCCCTCTGCCTCAGTTTCCCCATGTGTACAGTGGGGATGATGACACTGACCTCCTCTGGGAAGTGTTTTGCTGGACAGTGCTATGTAAGATGAATAATAATATTCTGGGCTGGCGGGGGTAGGGGGCGTCTCTCCTCTCTGGGGCACGGGTTCGAATCTGTCCCAGGGGAGCAGTGTTTGACAGTGGGTGGTGGCTGTGGAGAGGGGCTCAGTCCAGTTCCTGTTGGGACAGCACCCGCGTTGCCTGCCGGCTGTGGGACTGGCACGCTGGGGCTACAGAGCCTGAGCTCCGCTCTGCCCCTAGATGGGTCCCTTCAGGGCAGGGCCGTTGGCGTGGGGGATGGGGGTGTGACGCAAGCCGTGGGCTCTGGGGCAGTCGAGCTGGCCCTTTCCCCAGTGCTGGAGTCCCCTCCACAAGGCCCAAAGCTCCCCAGGCCTGAATCCTGGCCCCACGGAGCCCAGCTCGAGGGGAGGGGGGCGGGTTTCCTGCAGCCGCACGGCCTCTCTGGTACAGCCAGTGGCCTTGGCACTCTGGGGCAAGGCAAGTCACTTTCCAGCCCCCACCCTGGTGCCAGGGGGCACAGGCCAGCCCAGGGCTCTGAGGAAGATGGGGCGCGCCCTCCGCCCCTCTGATTTAAACGTCTCTCTGTCCCTTCCCCCCGGCTCCATGGCCCCGTGCACAGCTCTCCTCTTTCTGCATCTTCCCCTCCTGCTCTTTAGGATCTCGCCCCCTGGGGTACCCAGGTGTCAAGGAAACCCGCTCCCGGCTGGGGAGCCATGGTTGGCTTTTGGGGCCCAGGCTTCTGCATGGCCCTGGCTAACGAGCCCCCTGGGAGGGCAGCGCTGCCCTGCGTGGGCCCTGGGGCCTCGGCAGGAGCTGCCACAGAGTGCCAGCGGAAAAGCTGACAGTGGAGGCTTCTCCAGTGCCCTGCAGAGTGGGGGAACTGGGCTGAACTGGGGCCAGTGTCAAGGCCATGGGAGGTACCAGCCAGGTAAGAGGCTGGGTTCCCCACTGTTGGGCCCTATGGGGGTGAGGGGTCCGTGTTCAGCTCCCATCTCCCCACACACGCTTCTCATCCAGAATGGCCTGGGTGCGAGACTTTCCCCTGGCTGGTACCAAATGGCCAGTGTTTGCTGGGATGCTTTGGACCCGGCAGCTGCTCCCTGCTCCTGGGGGAGGTTCATCGCTGGGGCAGTGCTGCTAGCCCCAGAGTCTGAGGGCCTGGGCCCCACAGCAGATCACTCTGTACTCCACCCCTTGCCCTGCCCGAGAAGGCGGGGAGGGCACTCTTGGCCAGTCTTTGGCTGTCAGCTAATGCCCGTCAGAGCATGGACCCATTCCCCTAGGGACGGGGTTGAGACCCCCAAACTCATGTCACACTTAGGCCTGCTGGGCGCTGGCAGTGGGGCAATCCCTTCCCTGCCAGGGACTGCAGGGGGAGGCTCTTGGGGCAGAGATGGGACCAGCAGGGCATCCCTGGTACAGCGGGGGAGCAGGTCTGTAGTCCTGGCCTGGAGAATCCGTTATCCACCGCTCATTACCCGCTGCCCAGTCGAGGCACTGAAAAGAAACCGTGTGATTGTAGGTGACCTATCGAGTGGCACCTAGTGCGACTCAGAGCGACATGGCTGGCACGAAGGGCTCGGTGAATGGGGAGGGCTGGCTGGGAGCGGGGCACTGACTGAGTCACTGGGCTCCCACGGCCAGAAGAATCTCGGCCCCGGCCTTGCACCACCCCAGGGCCCCAATCTCTGCTGAGGCCTTGCCCACCTCCCTGGCAAGAGGCCCAGCAGCCCTGCTCACTCCCAGGACTAGAGTCACTTGTATTCCAGTCACTCAGTTCATCCCTGGGGTTGAGATGTAGCCACCTCTGGGGTTGGGTGCAGGGGCTATTTACACAGGGATCCTTTGCCCAGCACTGAGATGCAGCCACCTCTGGGGTGGGACGGAGCAGCTGTTTAACAGCCACACAGCAAGTAGATTAGGACAAGTGAAGAATCCCACATCTAGTTGCACTGCGCTGCACAGAGCGTGGGGAGCTGGGCCAGGGAGCCAGGGGGGAGGGACAGCTCAGTGGTTTGAGCATTGGCCTGCTAAGCCCAGGGTTGTGAGTTCAATCCTTGAGGGGGCCATTTAGGGATCTGGGGCAAAAATTGGGGATTGGCCCTGCTTTGAGCAGGGGGTTGGACTAGATGACCTCCTGAGGTCCCTTCCAACCCTGATAGTCTATGATTCTATGACCAGGCTGCACTGCACATGGGCTCCTTAGTGACAAGCGCTCAGGAGCTTAGATTTACAACCCCCAAAATAGCACAAATTGAGCACTATGCTGGGGCCGGCACAGACTAGAAGGGGCGAGTGCCCCCTACTGGGTCCTCCCACCCCACTCACTGCAGCCCCTAGCACCCCATCAGCTCCATCCAGGCATAGTAAGGGGACTGGCACATGGAATTGCAAGCCCAATAGCAAGGATTTCTGATGACTCTGTAAACTCGGGGCGGGGGAGTGGAGAATTGCTAATATAGTTCCTATTTTTAAGAAATGGAAAAAAACGTGGTCCAGGTATCTCCAGGCCTTTTAATTTGACCTCAGCTGTCTGCCAGGTCTTGGGACAAATTCTGAGAGAGAAAGTAACGAAGGACAAAGGGGTGAACGGTAACTGGGATAAAATACACCCTGGTTTTACAATCGGTAGGTCCTGCCAGGCCAACCTGAGCGGTGTCTCTGCGAAGATAACTGAGGTTTCAGACAAAGGAAACGCAGTAGATCTAATCCAGTGGTTCTCAAACTTTTTGTATTGGTGACCCCTTTCGAACACCCAGCCTCTGAGTGCGACCCCCCCTTAAAAATTAAAAACACATTTTTGATATTTAACACCATGTTAAATACTAAATTTAAACCCTATTGCTTAAAATGAATTGACCTTTACTCACTGCTTTTAAATTAAGACTAAAACACAGCGGGTGGCGGGGCTCGGGGCTGACAACCCTGTGCGTGCTCCCGGCTGATAACCCTCAGCATGGCCGGGCTCCGCCTGAAACCCCATTACAGGGGTCGGGGCTCCCAGCGTCCTGGAGGCCCCAGCTCAGGGCTCACAGCCCCACTCCTGGTTGGGGTCAGGACCTGCAACCCCATGTGGCAGTCGGACTCAGGGATCACAGGCCCGCTCCTGGCCAGGGTTGGGGTCTGGGCTTGCAGCCCTGTGTGGGGGTTGGAGTCGGGGCTCGCAGCCACGATTCCCTGTCGGGGTCGGGGCTCACAGCCCGGCCCAGGGGTCGGGGTCAGGACTCACAGCTGCACACCGGGGTCGTGGCTCACAGCCCGGCGCAGGGGTCGGGGTCGGGACTCACAGCCGCACACTGGGGTCAGGGCTCACAGCCTAGCACAGGGGTCGGGACCCACAGACGTGTGCCCGGGTTGGGGCTCGTAGCCCCGCAGCTCCACACAGGGGTCGGGGCTGACAGCCTGGCGCAGGGGTCAGGGCTCGCAACTTACAGCCGCGCGCTGGGGTTGGGGCTCGTGATCCCCCCACTTAACCGGGTTGTGACCCCCAGTTTGAGAACCAATGATCTAATCCACCTGGCTGTCAGTGAGGCATTTGATACAATTGGGAAATTATTAGTTCAATTGGAGAAGATGGGGTTTAATATGAGAATTGAAAGGTGGTTAAGGAACTGGTGAAAAGGACCTGCAGAAAAGGACCTGGGGTTACAGCAGATGAGAAGCTGGAGATGAGTCAGCAGGGTGCCCGTGTTGCCAAAAAGGCTAACAGCATATTGCTCTGCATTAGTAAGAGCATTGCCCACAGATCGAGGGAAGTGATTATTCCCCTCTATTCAGCACTGGTGAGGGCCTCATCTGGAGTATTGCGTCCAGTTTTGGGCCCCCACTACAGAAAGGATGCGGACAAATTGGAGAGAGTCCAGCAGAGGGCGATGAAAATGAGTAGGGAGCTGGGGCACGTGACTTATGGGGAGAGGCTGAGGGAACTGTGGTTATTTTGTCTGCAGAAGAGAAGAGTGAGGGGGGATTTGATAGCTGTCATGGAGTCCCCGGGCGATGCTCTGGAACTGCTCCCCATGAAGCCAGTCAGGACTCTGGGGAAGTCTCCTGTCTGTGAGCAGACTGTCTGCAGGACACAGCTCACACAGCTTCCTGGGTCTGACCTCGGAGCATTCAGCCTCCTCTGCCCCTCCGTGCGCTTCCCACAGCGAGTCCGCTCAGGCAGGGCAGAGGAGGCTGAATGCTCCGAGGTCACCCCAACTTCGCAGTCAGACGTGACTCTCAGCCAGCCAGTAAAACAGAGGTTTTATTAAACGACAGGAACATGGTCTAAAACAGAGCTTGTAGGTACAGAGAACAGGACCCCTCAGCTGGGTCCATTTTGAGGGTCAGTGAGCCAGACAACCACGTCTGCCCTTCACTCCATGTCCCAGCCATCCCAAACTGAAACTCCCTCCAGCCCCTCCTCCTCTGGGCTTTGTTCCTTTCCCGGGCCAGGAGGTCACCTGATTCCCTTGTTCTCCAACCCTTTAGCTCTCACCTTGCAGGGGGGAAGGGCCCAGGCCATCAGTGGCCAGGAAACAGGGTGTCGGCCATTCTCTGTGTCCAGACTCCTGCACACACCTGCCCTCTAGGGCTCTGCAGTGATCATACACCCTTCTCCCACCACCTAGATACTTAAGAACTGCATAGGGGAAACTGAGGCACCCCCACACTATTCAGAGGAAACATTAAGAACAGTCCCACTTCGTCACATCAGCGCCCCCACAACTTGTCTAGGATTTTATCAGTGGTAGGCATCGGACACGGTGATGGCACTGAACTTCCGATATCCACACAGAACCGGATTGACCCATCCTTCTTGGGGACCAGCACCATGGGAGAGGCCCAGGGGCTGGAGGACGGCTGGATCACCCCTAAAGCCAGCATGTCTCCAACCTCTCTCTCCAGGTCCTGGGCTGTTTTCCTAGTGACCCTGAATGGGGAACACCTGATGGGAAGATTGGCTCCTGTTTCCACCCGGTGAACAGCCAGGTTAGTGAGCTCAGGCCGGCTGGAGAACAGCTGCCGGTGTGAAGGCAGCACCTCTCTGATCTCTGCCTGCTGGGCAGGGGTTAGCTGGTCTGAGGGGAGAATTGATTCCAGAGAGGGGTCAGCCCCCACCTCAGGGAGGAGTCCCACCAGGGGATCCTCTCCCTTCTCCTCCCACTGCCCACACCCAGCCAGCCCCAACTTCTCCCTGTCCCAGTATGGCTTCATCATGTTGACATGGTGCACCCGGTGGCGGTGTGCCCGGATGGATAGTTCCACGACATATTTCACTTCATTTACCTGTCTGATGACCTTGAAGGGGCCGTCCCAGGCAGCTTGCAGCTTGTGCTTCCTCATGGGGATGAGAAGCATCCCCTGGTCCCTGGTAGCCTAGAAGCAGGCACGTGCTGAGCGGTCGTACCAGACCTTCTGCTTCCTCTGTGCCCTGGCTAGGTTTCCCCTGGCCAAGCCCATGAGCTCCACGAGCTTTTCCAGAAAGGTCAGAACATACTCCATCGGGGGAGGCCTTCCCCCCGCACTCGTCCTTCATCAAGTCGAGGGGTCCCCTCACCCTCCTCCTATTTCTGAAAGGGGAAAACCCTGTGGATTCCTGGGGCACTTCCCTGTATGGGAACAGCAGGTGGGGTAAATACTTCTCCCACTTCTGTGGGTGCTGGTCCAGAAAGGTTTTCAGCATCATCTTTAGGGTCCCATTGAACCTGTCCCCCAGCCTGTTGGACTGAGGGTGACACGCCGAGGCCGAGGTGTGTCAGACCCCACACTTCTCCCACAAGCACTGGAGCAGGGCTGACATGAAGTTGGACGTCTGGTCTGTAAGGACCTCCTTGGGGAACCCACTCTGCTGAAAATGGTGAGCAGCGCGTCTGCCACGGTGTCTGCCTCCAGAGAGGACATGGCCACTGCCTCGGGATAGCGAAATCTACCCCCACCAGAATGTATTTCTTCCCCGACCGGGTTGCCCTGCTGAGGGGCCCCACTATGTCCATGGCCACCCTCTAGAAAGGCTCCTCTATGATGGGCAGAGGTCTCAGAGCTGCTTTACACTTCTCCTGGGCCTTCCCCCCCCTCTGGCAGGAGTCCCAGGCCCTGCAATGCTGTTGGACGGCGTCAAAGGCCCCAGGCCAGTAAAAGTGCTGCAGCAGCCTCTGCCTGGTGCGCCAGATGCCCTGAAAGGGGAATATTGTGGGCCAAGTACAACAGTCTGTGGTGGTACCTCTGGGGGAGGACCACCAATTGCCTCCTGGCTTTCCAAGGTTCAGTTGGCCCTGAACCAGCCCATTCCCGGCACAGGAATCCCTTCTCCCACAGGAATCTCTCCCGGCGGTCCTCCCCCGGGGATCCTGCACCACTGTGGCCAGCAAGGGCCCTCAGCTTCTCTAAGGAGCGATCCTCCTGCAGCTCCATCTGGAATTCGACTGCTGGGTTTGAGGGGACAGCCCTGGTTGGCGGTGCCTCAGTTTCCCCACTTTGGGACAGAGGCTCTGGCCCAGCGCTGTCAAGCCCTACCCTCGTGCTTCGGTGTGTCCCCTGACCCCAGCATAGCCCTATCGACTGCGGCCCCCTGGACCCGCGGTGCCCCCTCTCAGTGGGCTTCCACCCAGTTGACACCCCGCGGGTTCTGCTTGGCTGCCATTTCCTCCATCTTCAGGCATTGAGCCACCTTGTGTCCTTTTTGGCCACAGTAATTACATTTCAGGTCCCTCAAGTCCCACGGGGGGTCGGCCTGCCCCAGCCTTCAGGGGCACCTGTGAGTTGGGCTTCCTGGAGTCCCACCCTGGAGAGGTTTCTGTGTGACTCCCCTTCTGAGTCCCTGATGTGGGTCTCCCTCCTGCCCCCTATCTGCTGTTCACAAACTCATCCACTAGTGCCCCTGCACTGCCCAGATCTTTAGGCTTCCGGTCCACTAACCACACCTTAAAGTCTGGAGGGCAGATGTCATACAGCTGCCCCAACCCCACCAGGTTACACACCTCCTCTGCGGTAGTGGCCCCTGTGCCCTTCCCCCAGCTACGGAGATATTCCCCCAGCAGATTGGTGACCTCCTTGTAAGTGACACCTGGGGTCTTGCGTACACCCCGGAATCGTTTCCTGGACGCCTCGGGGGTCAGTTCAAACTTCAGCAGCAAAGCCTGTTTGAACAGGTCATGGTCCCCCATCTCAATACCATCCATTTGGCTGAATGGCTCTATGGCCTTGGGATCCAGCAGGGGGGTCAGATAGTGTCATAACCATACAGCTCAGGGTAGCCTAGAATTCCTCCTTACCTAGTGTTGGCCCATTCCCAGCTTCTGGCAAACAGAGGCTAGGTACACTTCAGAACTTGGTTTTGCATCCCTGCTCATCCTGACTAATTCATGAACTTATCTAGTTCTTTTTTAAACCCTGTTATAGTCTTGGCTTTCACAACTTCCTCTGGCAAGGAGTTCCACAGGTTGACTGTGCATTGTGTGAAGAAATACTTCCTTTTGTTTGTTTTAAACCTGTTGCCTATTAATTTCATTTGATGACCTCTAGTTCTTGTGTTATGAGAAGCAGAAACAACACTTCCTTATTTACTTTCACCCCCTTAGTCATCTCTTTTCCAAGCTGAAAAGTCCCAGTCTTCTCTCTTCTTATAAGGAAGCTGTTCCATACCCCTAATAATTTTTGTTGCCCCTTTCTGTATCTTTTCCATTTCCAATATATCTTTTTGAGATGGGGCCACCACATCTGCACACAGTATTCAAGATATGGATGTAGTGTGGATTTATATAGAGGCAATATGATATTAATTCTGCTTATGCTCAAATAAATTGGTTAGTCTCTAAGGTGCCACAAGTCCTCCTTTTCTTTCTGTTAATGTTCCATTTGTTTAATCACTGTACAGTGCCTAGCACAACAGATCTTTGTCCATGACTAGGGCTCCTGGGCACTATGCTAATACAAACAAATAATAACAATGTTGATGCAGAATAGACCTGCGCTCTCCCTCCTGTAGCTGGGCTGGCTCTGCAGAGTTAAGATGAGGAAAATGCAACAAATCCTCCCCCTTCTCATTTTTGTCACGACCGTCACAGCTCTGATTCAAATACACACACACAGAGCAGGCCAGCTAAGGAGATGCCATTTTTAGCCGGTCACGTTTCAGAGCAAAAGCACATCATGGTACTGAAGTGACAACTTGCCGGCGGGGTAGCAAACATATTTTCTGATGGGCAACCAAATCTGAGATTCAGGTTGACTCTAGACTGTGCAGTCCTTTAAATTCTGTCTTATTTAGAATTATAATCTTGGGGGGAAGGATTTTTTTAGATGACTGATGCATTCAAATTGTGTGAATTGCAGTGAAGACAGGAGAGAATCTAACTCTTTGCGTTTTTTGTTTGTTTGTTTTAACTAAAACATCAGGAACCAAGTTCTTCATACAGATCATGAGCCACAAGGTAGGTGTAAAAGTGTTGACCTCTCAGGCAGGTGGAGGGGCTCAGGATGGAGTATTACTTTAAGTGTGTATAAGAAAAGATAACTGAGCTGCCCAAATACATGGCTTAATTTTTCTTGGGAACTGGTTCTTTGAATCCTCTTAAATGTATTGGGAAAAGAGGAAGTTTCAGACAAAAATCTGTGGATTTTAGCATCTTGGAGGAAACCTTTTCTCTGTGGAGCACAAGAATACATGGTTCCTGGTACCCTACATTATACGTGGGCCCCCAAGAATAAGCTTATATCCTATGCCTGCACAGCGTAGCTGTAAAGTCTACCACTTGCTGTAGTGCAGTTGATCTTTGATACTTAATAGCTGTGATGGATAAATTGAAATGACTTTAAAGTTATTTCCAGTGCCTGGAAGTTGAAGCTAGAAAAATGTAGAATGGAAATAAGGTTTATTTTTAACAGTGAGGATAACTAACCACTAGAAAAATTACCAACTGTTGTAGATTCTCCATCAAATTTTAGAAAGACATCCAATTTTGATTTCAAAAAGATCTGCTCTAGGTCAAATGGGAATTAATTCATGGCAGTCCTATGCCTTGTGTCCTACAGAAGGTCAGCCTAGATCAGTAGTTTTCAATTTTTCTTCATTTGAGGACTCCTAAAAATTTTTGAATGGAGGTGCAGCACACCTTTGGAAATCCTAGACATAGTCTGTGGACCCCCAGGGGTCTGCAGGTGACAGGTTAAAAACCACTCCTAGATTATCATAATTGTCTCTTCTGGCCTTAGAAATCTGTGAATCTCCTCATTTTTCGTCTGTAGGGTTGATATTTTTAGGAGGAGAGTGACACTCAGAGACTGGCTCAAAGGGTCCTCCAACAAAGCTTCAGTTCTTTCAGCATCAGTCAAATGGATTTAGAAGCAACTATGGTAAGTGTTTCTTTGCTGGCTTCTAATATTCATGCAGGGAACTGGACTAGATGACCTCTCGAGGTCCCTTACAGTCCTACAATTCTCTGTTTCTATTCATGGTTCCTGCAAAGATACAATGAGAGACAGCTTAGATCTTTGAAAGTATGAAAGTATCTTAAACTTGGTTAAAGGAGGGAGTGGAGTAACTTTCCGCTATAGGCATTAAGTTTGGCCAATATATGCTTCTGTGTATTAGAGCAGCAGTTCACAACTTCTTTCATTCTGGGACCCAAAACCAGGTGCAGTGGTGGTCTTGCAATTCAAAACCACACAAACTTTAGAGGCAATAAAGGATGATGTGGGTCAATAACACAGCAAGAAACAATATCTAGGTTTTGCAAGGTGGGTGTGAGACTGGCTGGGTAATATGTTGGGTTGGGGACTGGGTGTACTGAGACAAATGCTTCTAGGCAGTGTATTGGGTGCAGATACTCTACATCATGCCCCAACCTTTGTGAACCAGGAAGGCTGGAGTGGGGGCGTAACTGCATCTGTGTGTGGTTCGTATTATTTATTTAGTGTATGCAATCCGGCCAAGTCGCAGCGTTCTTATCAGTGATGTTCAAGGCATGAAGACCTCCAGGAAGTTGCCATTTTGCAGTCCTCCACAGTGTGCATCATGGTTTGTGGGTTCCCACATTGACCTAGAGGACTATGTCCCCCAGCTGCAGCATGTCTGTGGTCTGGAGAAATGGATGATCCAACTAGCAGATCAAATTTGCTGTGTGGGGTACAAACTGGTCATAAAGCTACAGTCATGTCTTGTGCAGCCAGGGCCTAAATCAGTTTCCTGGGGATCATCCCAGTGAAGTGACTGTTCTTATCAAGGCCCTGTCCTTGCCATAACTCATAATTGACTTTATTACCAGTGGCTGGCTCCAAAATGCGTTTTGCTACAGACGCAACATGGTTAATATCCTGTTAGTACTAGGGCTGTCAAGCAATTAAAAAATGTAATCACGCACTTAAAAATAATAGAATACCATTTAAACATTTGTGGATGTTTTCTACATTTTCAAATTTATTTATTTCAATTACAACACAGAATACAAAGTGTACAGTACTCACTTATATTTATTTTTTATTACAAATATTTATACTGTACAAAAAAACAAAAGAAATAGTGTTTTTCACTTGACCTAATACAAGTAATATAGTGCAATCTCTTTATCATGAAAGTAGAACTCACAAATGTAGAATTATGTACAAAAAAATTGCATTCTCAAACAAAACAATGTAAAACTTTAGAGCCTACAAGTACACTCAGTCTTACTTCTTGTTCAGCCAATTGCTAAGACAAACAAGTTTGTTTACATTTGCAGGAGATAATGTGTCCATGCTGATGATGAGTTCTGCTCAATAATGATCCAAAGCAGTGTGGCCCACACATGTTCACTTTCATCATCTGAGTTAGATGCCACCAGCAGAAGGTTGATTTTCTCTTTTAGTGGTTTGGATCTGTAGTTTCCACATTGGAGTATTGCTCTTTTAAGACTTCTGAAAGCATGCTCCACACCTCAACCCTCTCAGATTTTGGAAGACACTTCAGATTCTTAAACCTTGGGTCGAGTACTGTAGCTATCTTTAGAAATGTCAGATTGGTACCTTCTTTGTGTTTGGTCAGATCTGCAGGGAAAGTGTTCTTAAAATGAACAACATGTGCTGGGTCATCATCCGCGACTGCTATAACAGGAAATCTGTGGCAGCGTGCGGGTGAAACAGTGCAGGGGGCGCACCGCTCTCCCCCAAGGAGTTCAGTCACACATTATTTAACACATTATTTTTTTTAACAAGTGTCATCCGCATGGAAGCACGTCCTCTGGAACGGTGGCCGAGGCATGAAGGGGCATACGAAAGTTCAGCATCTCTGGCATGTAAATACCTTGCAATGCCGGCTACAAAAGTGCCATACAAAGGCCTGTTCTCACTTTCAGGTGACATTGTGAATAAGAAGTGGACAGCATATCTCCCATAAATGTCAACAGACTTGTTTCTCTCAGTGATTGACTGAAGAAGTAGTAGGAGTAAGTAGACTTGTAAGGTCTAAAGTTTTACATTGGTTTGTTTTTGGGTGCAGTTATGTAACAAAAAAATCTATATTTGTAAGTTGCACTTTCACGATAAAGAGATTGCACTTCAGTACTTGTATGAGGTGAATTGAAAAATGGGATTTCTTTTGTTTATCATTTTTACAGTGCAAATATTTGCAATAAATAGAATAGAGTGAGCACTGTACCTTTTGTATTCTGTGTTGTAACTGAAATCAATATATTTGAAAATGTAGAAAACATCCCAAAATGTGTAATACACAATAGAATACCAATTGAAATGTAACTGTGCGATTCATTTTTTTAATAATTTTTTTTTGAGTAAATCGCGTGAGTTAACTGTGATTAATCGACAGCCCTAATTAGTACCATGGTCAGGTAAGGGTGCTGCCCTCTCCAGAGGCCTAGCCAGGTATATGGTGTTGGTTTGAGGCATTGGGGACTTTTTCCCCCCATAGTAGTTCATGGATGCACGGGCTTGGTGCTCTGGAACCATTGAATGAAGTTCAGGGCTTGTCTATGCTTCCGCTTAAGTTGATGTAACTTATGTCGGTCACGGATATGAAAAAGCCACCCCCCTGAGCTGTCCGCACCGGCGCTAAGTGAGTGGGATACACTCTCATTCTGTCATAGCTTCCACCTTTCGCTGAGGTGGAGTAATTATGCTGACAGGAAAGCGCTCTCTGGTCTTCATAGTGCGTTTACACTACTGCCCTACATTAGCGCAGCTGCAGTGAGTCTGGTGAAGACTAGCCCCCGGACCAGGACCCTCTTGCAGTGTGACGACCCCTTGGGGCACACTCTCACTAGGACAAGCCTCCTCGGCTTCAGCTCCTCCTTGGTCTGACCTCGGAGCTTTCAGCATCCCTGTCTCATGCCATAAGCTCCCTGCAGTGAGCCACCTGAATAGGACACCTGGGGAAACCTTACACACCCTCCAAAGGGGTCATGCACCCCCAACTTCAGCAGTCAGGAGTGACTCTCAGCCAGTGGTGTAAAACAGAAGGGTTTATTAGTCATCTGGAACACAGCATAGAGCAGAATCTTGTTAGCACAGAAAGCAGGAAGTTACAGCAAAGTTCATCTTGAGGAGACCCAGAGGCATGGGTGTCTCCTCCTGAGTCCCAAACCAGGAGTCTGACCAGCCTCCAGCAGCCCACCTACAGTCACACCCAGTTGCCCCTCCTCCATCCTGTATGCTGGTCCCCAGGCAAACCAGTCACCTGGCCTCCACCTCTCTTTGTTCTCCAATTCCTCCGACTGGCTCGTGCAGAGGATGGGCCCCGGCAATCAGTTGCCAAGATACATCTATTGTCTGGTCCCAGGGAGCTAGACGGCACTTGCACCTTCCCTCTCGGGGTATCTGCAAAGGTCACACACCCTTTTCCCCCCACCTAGATACTTGTGCAACGCATAGGGAAAACTGAGGCGCGCACAGTATTCATACAAACACTAGGACACTTTCCACTTCGTCACAAGTAGCCATTTGTCCTAAGTACCTGTGTCAGTCTTTCTCAATGGCCTGTCCCTCAGATCTCCCTGACACTGTTTAGAAAGGCTGCAAGCTTTGGATTCACCAAGGGCAAGTCATGCCTGACCAACCTGATTGCCTTCCAAGATGAGATAACTGGCTCTGTGGATATGGGGAAAGCAGTGCATGTGATATATCTTGACTTTAGCAAAGCTTTTGATACGGTCTCCCACAGTATTCTTGCCAGCAAGTTAAAGTAGTGTGGATTGGATGAATGGACTATAAGGTGGATAGAAAACTGGCTAGATTGTCGGGCTCAACGGGTAGTGATCAATGTCTCCAAGTCTAGTTGGCAGCTGGTATCAAGCAGAGTGCCCCAGGGGTCAGTCCTGGGGCTGGTTTTGTTCAATATCTTTATTAATGATCTGGATGATGGGATTAATTGCACCCTCAGCAAGTTTGCAGATGACACTAAACTGGGGGGAGAAGTAGATACACTGGAGGGTAGGGAAGGGTCCAGAGTGACCTAGACAAATTGGAGGATTGGGCCAAAAGAAATCTGATAAGGTTCAACAAGGACAAGTGCAGAGTTCTGCACTTAGGAAGGAAGGAAGGAAATCCCATGCACTGCTACAGACTGGGGACCGACTGGCTAAGCAGCAGTTCTGCAGAAAAGGACCTGGGGATTACAGTGGATGAGAAGCTGGATATGAGTCAGCAGTGTGGCCTTGTTGCCAAGAAGGCCAATGGTATATTGGGCTGTATTAGTAGGAGCATTGCCAGCAGATCGAGGGAAGTGGTTATTCCCCTCCATTTGGCACTGGTGAGGCCACACCTGGAGTATTGCATCCAGTTTTGGTCCCCCCACTACAGAAAGGATGTGGACAAATTGGAGGGAGTCCAGCGGAGGGCAACGAAAATTATTAAGGAGCTGGGGCACATGACTTATGAGGAGAGGCTGAGGGAACTGGGGTTATTTAGTCTGCAGAAGAGAAGAGTGAGGGGGAATTTGATAGCAGCCTTTAACTACCTGAAAGGGGGTTCCAAAGAGGATGGAGCTAGGCTGTTTTCAGTGGTGGCAGATGACAGAACAAGAAGCAATGGTCTCAAGTTGCAGTGGGGGAGGTCTAGGTTGGATATTAGGAAACCACTATTTCACAAGGAGGGTGGTGAAACACTGGAATGGGTTACCTAGGGAGATGGTGGAAACTCCATCCTTAGAGGTTATTCAGGCCCGGCTTGACAAAGCCTTGGCTTGGATGATTTAGTTGGTGTTGGTCTTGCTTTGAGCAGGGGTTGGACTAGATGACCTCCTGAGGTCCCTTCCAACCCTGATATTCTATGATTCTAAGCTGGTCCCTGGTATCAAAAAGGTTGAAAAACACTGATTTATGTAATCAATCTGGCCGGGGCCCTTACTTCCAGCTATCTAGAAATCCTCCTACAGTCCGTTGGCCCATGTTCCTTTCTGTGCATGCCCTCTGTACACTGATACAAACGCGGATAAATAGCATGGAAGGCGTGAGGGGAGACACATTTGTGATGGCAAGAAAGCTGCTGCATGAACACAAACTGAATCCTGAAGAAGAGGTCTATGTATGCTTGGAAGCTTGTGTCTCTCACTATCAGAAGTTGGTCCTCCCCTACCTTGTCCCTTCTGTGTAACTGTTAAGTGATTAAGGTGACTCGTGCCTGTCTCTGGGTCATAGTATGGACTAGGAGGGAACATTTTCAAAAAGTGCCTGTGACTTAGGCCCTCACTATGTTCAGTGAGCGTTGGGCTCTTAAGCACCTGCCAACCTCTGCACTTTACAGGGCCAAGTGCACTGTAGTGCAAATTGCATCCTTAACTCCAGACATGTTTGTTTGAGTCTGATATTTTTCTTAATCCAGCAGAGATGGCCTTTGTGGGATTCATACACGGTTCATGCGTTTGGCAACATTCAGGGCACACCCAGAGTGTTGTGCTGGAGCTGTGCACACACAGCTCCTCTCAAGGGCATGAACCTTGGAATCTCGCCCAGATGACATGAACCATGGGAAGCCTCCCAGGACTGGGCTCAAGGCCCGAGAGCAAGGAATGCGGTAGATAGAAATTGGTAAATAAGAATGTTAAACAAAGCCAGTGTATTCCTTTTATCGGTTGGAGAATGTAATGCGCGGGGGGAGAGAAAGAATAAAGGGGAAGGTGGAAAGCTGACAGGCAGAAGTCCGTTGGCAGACCAGCTCGCTTGCTTGCTAAAAGCTCTGTGCTGTCTTGTATTTGAACCGCCACAGGCCTTGGAGTATGAAGGTAAATGCAAAAGGATTTACTTCAGAATGCCGTGCTTCTGCCAATCCTTAGCATGTCACTACTGTACAACTAGTTAATTTGGTAATTCAAGGGTTTTTATAGTAATGTTTATTTCCAGCTCACTGTTCTGCATAAGTATAGTCATTAATATGTACTGGCCACTCTGCACTACTGATTGCGCTTTCCTCATTTTTAATTTAATATTCCACTCACCCAAAATCCGAAGTGAATTTGGTTGGGTACGCACAATGAGTGCCAACTTAGCAGTTTAGCATTTTTGTCTCGGCTATTAAAAATTGATGGCTTAACCCCGTTAGAGGACTGCTCCAGTACCTAGTATGTTTCCACTCTTGTTAATTGTGTTGATGATTAACTTAGATCTTGTTTTACAGAATGTTTTCTTTTGTCTTTTTATTCCTTCTCTTCCAGTTGATGCTTTGGATCCAGAGAGGTTAATACAATGTCCCTATGATAACTGTCATCGAATCAGGGCCTGTCGGTTTCCCTATCATCTTATAAAGTGCAGGAAGGTAGGATGGGATGTTAAGGTCTCTAATGCACTTGGGAAATCATACTTTTGTAAATGCTAATGCATGGTGAGCTCGGTATGCTGTGCTGCCTTTTGCTAGAAGGATGCATTCACTTGCTATTAGGCTGGAAGAAGCCGTCTTTATTTCATATTTATATCGCTCATCCATTTACCACTTCGTAAAAGCATCCAGTTCATATTTAGTAATGCCCTTCGGATCAGTGCATTTATCCTGAAGAAAGGCGAAACAGGTTCTTCAGAATACCTAGCTCAGTGATGGGATCCTATTCTCTTCCAACAGTTCACTCATGGGACCAGGGTATTTACTTCCCACTCAGGCCATGGAGCAAATGCAGCCAGTGTTATATGGATGCCTTCTGGCTGGCCAAAGCAGAAGTGATCTGATGTTGCAGTTAATTCTTTACTTTGCAATCAGAGCAGGAGAGCTGCTAAGCCATCTTTTTTTTATATTGCTAATAACTCTATTCAGTGTACATCTGTCTGAAATTCCCTCTTCTCAGTCTTCTATCCTGGGCGAGAATGCTGTATATTTAAGAGGAGAATCTGCTCCTTTCTTTTGTCCTCTCAGTCTAGTATCTTATTTTAAGCTCTCCAGTGCTAGTGTATATTAGTTGTACTGGTATAAGCGCACTTATACCGGTATAACTGCATCCACGTGTAAAGATGATGTCCTGGTCTGATTGTATTGGTGAGGAATCACACCCCTAGCCAACATAGCTCTAGTAATATAAAAGCCATGCAGAGCAAGCCTGAGCAGTGGGTTCTTCCTCTTTGTATTCTTGCTCTTTTCTAAGGGTAAAGGCTCTTCATTCAGTGGGGGACAGTAGTGCTCTTCTATGTCCGTACTAGTTTACCTATACGGGCAAAATGCTCCCAATATAGATGTGGCCTCAGCTGGAACATTGAGTAACTTCCCTCCTGTTTCAGAAGGGTTAAATTAACTGCAAAGACTTAAGCTCTAGCGCAGGCAGAGACTTATCATAGAATATCGGGGTTGGAAGGGACCTCAGGAGGTCATTTAGTCCAACCCCCTGCTCAAAGCAGGACCAATCCCCAACTAAATCATCCCAGCCAGGGCTCTGTCAAGCCTGACCTTAAAAACCTCTAAGGAAGGAGATTCCACCACCTCCCTAGATAACCCATTCCAGTGCTTCACCACCCTCCTAGTGAAAAATTTTTTCTTAATATCCAACCTAAACCTCCCCCACTGCAACTTGAGACCATTACTCCTTGTTCTGTCATCAGCTACCACTGAGAATAGTCTAGAGCCATCCTCTTTGGAACCCCCTTTCAGGTAGTTGAAAGCAGCTATCAAATCCCCCCCTCCTTCTTCTCTTCCGCAGATTAAACAATCCCAATTCCCTCAGCCTCTCCCCATAAGTCACATGTTCCAGTCCCCTAATCATTCTTGTTGCCCTCCGCTGGACGTTTTCCAATTTTTTCACATCCTTCTTGTAGAGTGGGGCCCAAAACTGGACACAGTACTCCAGATGAGGCCTCACCAATGTCGAATAGAGGGCAACGATCACGTCCCTCGATCTGCTGGCAATGCCCCTACTTATACATCCCAAAATGCCATTGGCCTTCTTGGCAACAAGGGCACACTCTTGACTCATATCCAGCTTCTCGTCCACTGTCACCCCTAGGTCCTTTTCTGCAGAACTGCTGCCGAGCCTTTCGGTCCCTAGTCTGCAGCGGTGCATGGGATTCTTCCCTCCAAAGTGCAGGACTCTGCACTTGTCCTTGTTAAAGCTCATCAGATTTCTTTTGGCACAATCCTCCAACTTGTCTAGGTCCCTCTGTATCCTATCCCTACCCTCCAGCCTATCTACTTCTCCTCCCAGTTTAGTGTCATCTGCAAACTTGCTGAGGGTGCAATCCACGCCATCCTCCAGATCATTAATGAAGATACTGAACAAAACCAGCCCCAGGACCGACCCTTGGGGCACTCCACTTGATACTGGCTGCCAACTAGACATGGAGCCATTGATCACTACCCACTGAGCCCGACAATCTAACCAGCTTTCTATCCACCTTATAGTTCACTCATCCAGCCCATACTTCTTTAACTTGCTGGCAAGAATACTGTGGGAGACCATGTCAAAAGCTTTGCTAAAGTCAAGGAATAACACATCCACTGCTTTCCCCTCATCCACAGAGCCAGTTATCTCATCATAGAAGGCAATTAGTTTAGTCAGGCATGACTTGCCCTTGGTGAATCCATGCTGACTGTTCCTGATCACTTTCCTCTTGTAAGCAGAATCGGGATGAGCTCCACCCTGACATCTGGTGGTGAGGTGTGGCAAGTTGTGGAAAAGAACTTCAGGGGCCGATCTCATTTGCATAGGCACACCCAGCCCGCCTAGAATGAGGCCATAGCTGCCCAAATGGTCACTTTGGCTGCTGTGGGATCCCCATTGTCTCTGTTATTGGGGCAGGAAGAATAAATTGTTATTATCCTGATTATGGGAATCAAGGACAATGGAACTGTACTTGGCCTTTTGTTACGATGGAGGGACTTGCCATCAACTAAGTAGCACTCGCTAGGCAAGGGACATGGGTTCCAAAACTCTGTGAAGGGAGAGAGGCTGGGGACAGGTATTAATACTTGGTGGTATGGCAGTCCCCCACCCCCTTTCATGAGGGCCTTACATGCTAATTGCACTTCTTCCTCTTTCCACTATAATTTTGATTCCATTAGGAGTCTAGTTACAGGCTGCTGAGCTGAATTCACTTTGGGCTAATGGTGCACCCACACTGAGGCTCCCCTACTACAAGCTGAAATCATGAAAGAGCTAAACTTACTGAGAGCTGAAATCACTGAGTGTTGTGTTAAGTAGCGGGGGAGCCTGAAGATATATGGTAGAGCAGTTTGTTGGATACCTAGAGCAACTCATGGGGCGGCTGGCAAAGCAGAGCCCCATGGAGAGGTGGGGCCATCAGCTTTGGACCACGTAAGGTGCCCCTTAACCCCAATCTCCACCCAGGTTGGGAGGTAAAACTCTGCAGATAAACTTTTGAACTCTGGGGCTGCCCTGACCAGGGACAGAGACTTTTCGGTTGTTGGACTTTTGGGACTTTGGGTGATTTTGGGTTGCTGGACTCAAGAACCAAAGGGAAAGGACATGGCCCAATTTGCTTGGGGTGGGTTTTTTGCTCATGGGTTATATTATGAATCCTGTTGGTGGTGTTTCCCCAACATAATGCCACATTGTTTCTCTCTGTTACTGAAAGGTTTTTTGCTACACTCAGACTCTGTGCTTGCGAGAGGGGAAGTATTGCCTCGTGGAGGCGCCCAGCGGGGGTGGTATATATTTGTCCCAGGTCACTGGGTGGGGGCTTGAGCCGGTTTTCCATTGTGTTATTGGAATGGATCCCCTAGATACTGAACCCGGCCCTTGTTGCTGCCAACTCTGACAGGCAGAAAGGTTACACTTATGTTCTTAAGATACACAGGCTGACTTTAGAGAACTGGCCTGGAGAGCAGGCCCCCGCTGCCCCACCGGCAGAGCCCTTACCCCACCTGCAGAGTTCATTCTCCACATCACAGCGTAGAGACCCACCTTGTGGGACTCAAACAGCTGCACCGATGTGGCTCAAACATTAGAAGAAAACCACTCGCCACCTTCAGGCGAACGCCAGGTGGCAAAGCTCCAGGCCCAAGGTGACAGCATGAAGCAGAGTTCAAATCAGAGTCCTGGTGTTACCGTAACACCGGCATGGCAGTCAGTGGCAGGCTGCCAAAGCTCAGGCTCCAGGCCCAGCCCTGCCCTCACCCTGTAGCCCCCTTATCGGCCAGGGAGAGGCTACAGATAACAAGGGTGAGGGATCAATGAAGAGCAGCCGCCCTCTATCCCACACAGGCTCACAGACGAGCCCGTGATGCTGTTAACAGCCACCCAAGGGACAAAGGGTGTTGGATCAATGGGCCCCAGATTCCTGCCAGGGCAGCCATCTCCTCTCACCCCAAAGCTCTGGCACAGAAGGAAAGGCTGCCTGGGAGAATCCCTTGGCAGGGAGCTTTGCTCAGGACGCAAGGGTCCCTCTGCCGGCTCTCATGCAGGGTGCCCACTGAGGCATGGGGCAGAAGCAGTCAGGTTAATTCAGCTCTTGATTGCCTTTGCACTGCAGCAGCAGCCTCTGAAGACTGATCAGCAAGCAAGGCCACGCCCTGATAAGAGGGCTGGACAGACAGATGCTGTGTGGAAAGGCCAAGCAAAGTGCCCGTGGCCTTCCCCACCCCACCAGCCCAGCCTTCCCTGCCCGGCATCTGCCAATCCCAGCCTAGCCTTTGCCCCTTCTAGCCCACCGCCCATGCCCCCCATGTCCCAGCCCCCCAATTTTTCCCACCCAGCACCTGCTTCCCCCAACCCAGCCTCCCGCAACCAACACCCCCTCAACTTCCCACCCAGTGTCTGCCAGCACCTGCTGCTGCCACCGCCCCACCCCCTTCCCCACAAGCCTTCCCTGCCACCCTCAGCCAGCCTTCCCTCCCCCGGCCCAGTCAGTCTTCCCCACTTGCCATCTCACTCTCTCCAGCCTGCCCTGCCCCACCCAGCATCCCACCCCCCAACCCACCCTTTCCCACCCAGTGGCTCAGCTAAGCCTTGCAGCTCCCCTCATTAACAGTGGCAGCTACTTCAGAGGACATCTCTGTGCTGGTTGTTGCTAGCGTACTTTGGAGCTAATAGGCACACAGAGCCCACCATCTATGCAGCGTCACCAGCTTCAGAGCTCAGAAGTGAGGCCCCCAAAATCATGGGATTACAAAACTGATCAGTTTGGGTTCTTTATTCATCCCTCCTTGGAGCTGCTGGACTGTGCTCCCCAGCCATGAGCGCTAGACACTGACTTCATTGGCTAGGCAAAACCTGGAATTCTCACAAATTCACATGACTCCAGGAGCTGGGACTTTAAGAAAGCCACCAGTTCTCCTGAGAGTCAGTGACCTTGGCTGTGCTCAGGGGAGGCTCAGCTCTGTTCCCAGGTGCCCAGCTGTGCCCTGCTTGGGAGCACTCTGTCACAAGTGTGATATTGGGGAGAAAGGAGCACACAAGGGGCATGGCCCATGCCTGAGAGACAGTTGGACACATTTCCATGTGCAGCATCAGGTTTAAAACCTACCAGAGTATAATAAAGTGGGAATTTTCTGTAATATTTTTAATTAATTCTATGCATGCCTCAGTTTCCCTCTGCACTTCACACTGTTACCCAATGGGTCTGGAGGGTTAAAATGCCCATGGGGCAAAGCAGGAGACATGAGGTTCCTGGACTTTCAGAAAGCCTTTGACAAAGAGCCTTTGGTGGGGGTCCTAAGCAAAGTAAGCAGTCACGGGATAAGAGGGAAAGTCCTCTCATGGATCAGTAACTTAAAAGACAGGAAGCAAAGGATAGGAATAAATGGTCAATATTCAGCATGGAGAGAGGTAAACAGTGGTGTCCCCCAGGGATCTGTACGGGGACTAGTGATGTTCAACATATTCATAAATGATCTGGAAAAGGGGGTAAATGGTGATGTGGCAAAAAGTGCAAATGATAGAAACTTACTCAAGACAGATAAGTCCAAAGCAGCCCGTGAAGAATTACAAAGGAACCTCAGACAACTGGGTGACTGGGCAACAAAATGGCAGATGAATTTCCATGTTGGTAAGTGCAAAGTAATGCTCACTGGAAAACATAATCCCAACAATACATAGAAAATGAGAGGGGTTTATCATATCATTGATGAGCTGTTACCACTCAAGAAAGATCCTGGGGTCACTGTGGATAGTTCTCTGAAAGCATCTGCTCAGTGTGCAGCAGCAGTCAAAAAACTGAACAGAATGTTAGCAACCATTAGGAAAGGGATAGATAATGAGACAGAAGATGCCATAGTGTTTCTATATAAATCCATCGTTTGCCCACAAGTTGTATACTATGCACAGATGATTGACCCATCTCAAAAAAGGTATCTTAGAGTTGGAAAGGGTACCGAGAAGGGCAAGAAAAATGATGAAGGGGGTAGAACAGCTTCCAGTAGGAGGGGAAATTAAAAAGACTGGGACTTTTCACAAGCTTGGAAAAATCGACAACGACGGGAGGTCTATAAAATCACGAGTGGTGTGAAAAAAATGAAGAAGGAAATGTTCATTCTCTCTTCACATGTCAGAAGAACCAGGGGGTCACCCAATGAAATTTATCGGCAGCGGGTTAAAACTACCATAAGGAAGGTTTCAGAGTAACAGCCGTGTTAGTCTGTATTCGTAAAAAGAAAAAAGAAAAGGAGTACTTGTGGCACCTTAGAAACTAACCAGTTTATTTGAGCATGAGCTTTCGTGAGCTACAGCTCACTTCATCGGATGCATAGCATATCGTGGAAACTGCAGAAGACATTATATACACACAGAGACCATGAAACAAAACTTCCTCCCACCCCACTCTCCTGCTGGTAACAGCTTATCTAAAGTGATCATCAAGTAGGGCCATTTCCAGCACAAATCCAGGTTTTCTCACCCTTCCGCCCCCCCCCACACACACACATACACACATACAAACTCACTCTCCTGCTGGTAATAGCCCATCCCTCTTTGAAACCTCTCTTTATAATGCGCATGATAATCAAGGTGGGTCATTTCCAGCACTAATCCAGGTTTTCTCACCCCCCCACACACACCCCCCTCCAAAAACCACACACACAAACTCACTCTCCTGCTGGCAATAGCTCATCTTACAATGTGCACAGCAATAATCCAAGTTTAACCAGAACGTCTTGGGGGGGGTTTGTAGGAAAAAAACAAGGGGAGATAGGCTACCTTGCATAATGACTTAGCCACTCCCAGTCTCTATTCAAGCCCAAATTAATAGTATCCAATTTGCAAATGAATTCCAATTCAGCAGTTTCTCGCTGGAGTCTGGATTTGAAGTTTTTTTGCTTTAAGATAGCGACACTCATGTCTGTGATTGCGTGACCAGAGAGATTGAAGTGTTCTCCGACTGGTTTATGAATGTTATAATTCTTAACATCTGATTTGTGTCCATTTATTCTTTTACGTAGAGACTGTCCAGTTTGACCAATGTACGTGGCAGAGGGGCATTGCTGGCGCATGATGGCATATATCACATTGGTGGATGTGCAGGTGAACGAGCCTCTGATAGTGTGGCTGATGTTGTTAGGCCCTGTGATGGTGTCCCCTGAATAGATATATGGGCACAGTTGGCAACGGGCTTTGTTGCAAGGATAGGTTCCTGGGTTAGTGCTTCTGTTGTGTGGTATGTGGTTGTTGGTGAGTATTCGCTTCAGGTTGGGGGGCTGTCTGTAGGCAAGGACTGGCCTTTCTCCCAAGATTTGTGAGAGTGTTGGGTCATCCTTCAGGATATTGCCAGCAGGAGAGTGAGTTTGTGTGTGTGGTTTTTGGAGGGGGGTGTGGGGGGGGGGTGAGAAAACCTGGATTAGTGCTGGAAATGACCCACCTTGATTATCATGCGCATTATAAAGAGAGGTTTCAAAGAGGGATGGGCTATTACCAGCAGGAGAGTGAGTTTGTATGTGTGTGGGGGGGGGAAGGGTGAGAAAACCTGGATTTGTGCTGGAAATGGCCCTACTTGATGATCACTTTAGATAAGCTGTTACGAGCAGGACAGTGGGGTGGGAGGAAGTTTTGTTTCATGGTCTCTGTGTGTATATAATGTCTTCTGCAGTTTCCACGATATGCTATGCATCCGATGAAGTGAGCTGTAGCTCACGAAAGCTCATGCTCAAATAAACTGGTTAGTCTCTAAGGTGCCACAAGTACTCCTTTTCTTTTTTCTTTTTACCATAAGGAAGTACTTCTTCACACAGTGCACAGACAAGCTGTTGAACTCATTGGCAGGGGATGTTGTGAAGGCCAGAAATACAGCTGGGTTCAAAAAGAATGAGAGAAGTTCCTGGAGGACAGGTCCATCCATGACTATTAGGCAAGATGGTCAGGGATGCAACCCCATGCTCTGGGTGTCCCTAAACCACCGAACACCAGAACCTGGGGCTGGATGATGGGGACGGATCACTCAAAATTGCCTTCTTCTGGTCATTCTCTCTGAAGCGTCTGGCACTGGCCACTGTTGTAGGGACACTGGCACCATTTTTATAGTGGAGGTGCTCAAAGCCACTGAACAAAACTAAATGCACTATATGAGGGAAACCACTTCAAGCAAGAGGGTTCTGCCACACCCCCAGCACTCCTAGTTCCAGCACCTTGGCACTGCTGGAAGACAGGATACGGGCTGGATGGACCTTTGGTCCGACCCTGTATGGCCGTTCTTAAGAGGTGTTGGGTCACGCTGTCTGAAGTTGAATGAATGGGTCATTAAGGACTGGTTGAAACTGACCCAGGTCAGTGGAGGATCTGAAAAGACAAGGGGAGCCCCAAAAACCAGGGCAGTCACACCTAGCAACCGAGGAGGAGATTTCCCCCACCTCTCTGCAGGGCCCCCAGCCAGCAGTTTTATAGCCCCTCAGCCCAAGTCAGCTGACCCAGGCCAGCTGTGGGTTTCACGGCAGTGTAGACATAGCCCCCTCCCCACCCACCCACCCACCCACTCTCCCCGCCCGCTCCCAGAGCTCAGTGCAGAGTCTAACAAGTGCAGCACACCCACCCTCCTGAACCTGCTGCTGTCTAGGGCCACAGGAACTGCCAGGTGGAATCAAAGCCAGGGTCCCTCTTGCCCAGCAGCTGGTGCGAGCCCCACACTGATGGCATCTCTTCAATCATGGCCTGGCCTGGAGCTGCAGGGTCCAGGTCTTTGTTCACATTAGGGGCTGTGTCCACACACAACACATTAGCTGAGAAGGGCAATGCGAAAAAGAGACTCCAAGTGGGGAGCAGCGACCTGTGAGGAGAACTGCTCAGGGAGTGACCTCACCCCTGCACAGGATGGCAGTGCCCGGTGGGAGGCAGTGAGGTGTCAACTTGCTCCTGTGCACAAGGTTTGTGCCTTCGGCTGCAAGCTAGATGCAAAGGAGGATGCTCCAGAAGGCCAACAACCTTAGTGAGAGCTGGTGCCGGGCAAAGGAGGGAACTCAACACCCCAATGAAGCAGCCCCCACGCTGGGCAGATCAGCCACAAGACAACTGTGAGATGGACGCTGACTGCACCCCCAGAGGGGCTGAGAGCATTGCATGCCGCTGTTCAGACAGAAGGGGGAGTTGGCCACAGACAGGCTTCTGAAGGCAGGAGATCTGCCACCCTCCTTAGCTGGAGTTGGGGGCCCAGGCTGGCATTCCCAGAAGCACTGGTATCCGGCTTGGCATTCATTCTGCCATTTTATCTTTTCAATTCGTTGCCAAGTACACTTTGCCCTGGTGACTGGCCCCAGCAGGACAGGCACTGCCAGATGCTCCCCATCAGGAACCAGCATCTGCCCTTACAGCAGCAGCAGGAGCAGGAAATGCAGCTGCAGCAGGGTCTAAAGGCAGGGCTCCTGCTGAGAGCTGCCGCAGGGCGTCTGGCTTGGGAAGTGCCAGGCATGTCTCTCGCATAGCAAAGGAGGCAGCGTGTCCACACCAGCTGTGAGCAGCAGCCCGAATACCCAGGCTATGCTCTCACCTGGCTGTCAGTGCATCCGCATTGCTGCACATGCACTAGGACACAGGGGGCCTGGCACAGCCAAGCTGGGCTCCTCACACACAGCCGCCCCTAGGTTAGCTCTGCGGGCTGCACGAGTGCCCGTTCCCTAGCACGTTTCCTGGCCCTGGACCCACAGCAGAGCTAGGCAGCAGCACTCTTGTGATGCTGGCACTCAGGCAGCTCGCCAGTATGGTGGGCACCCGTTATTAATACTTGGCCTTTCATCAGAGACACCACGCCCACCACAAACCAGCTACTCAGCCCCAGTGCCCCTACTGGGGGGATGACTGGCCCCATGTGACAGAGGGGAGCAACTCAGCTGAGGTGGCCCGGGAGTCAGTTGGTGCTGCAGAGCCTGTCTCCTGGGCACTGTCAGCTTAGATGAGGGTTTTCATCGCATCACACACCCGTCACTCGCCCAGCCCTTGCAGAGTGCAGAACTGGCTGCAACTCTGCCAGACCTGGCCCAAAGCAACATGCTCAAGGGGGAGAGTTAGCAGTGGACACAGGGGAGCAGCCTCTCGACTCTCACCTCTCAGGCTCTGGCCTTCAATCCCCTTCTGCCCCACCATTACTCAGGGTAACAGATTCCTCCCAGGCTCAGGGAATCCTGGCCTTTCATGCACGTTGCCCGTACAAAGGCAGATGAACAGCCCGGCCTTCACTGGAACCATGTAGGTCAAACCAGATAAGACACCGGGGGTTGTGGAGCACCATCTCCCCTGGTGGGCAGGGGACCAGGACTCCAGCTTTTCATGCTCAGCTCTGCCACCAACTCCCTCTGTGACTTTGGGAGAGTCATTTGACCTCTCTGTGCCTCAGTTTCACAGTCTACAAAACACGCCTAATAAAACCCGGGGAAGCGTGCTTTATGGGTCAGGTCCCAGGCAGGAGAGGGGAGAGCCGCATTGAGAAGGCCAGAGGTTGTCGTTCTCTGCAGCAGAATCACGGGGCACAGCAGGGGCTTAGCGCTCTCCTTGGTCTACAGGACTCAGACCGGGGATCATGCTGGCGTGTCTGAGAGCTGACGATGATCAGGAGCCACATGGCTCAGAGAAGCACAGAGATCTCATGGACCAGTTTCCAACTGGCCAGGCTGCGCCTTCACTCTCAGAGCCATGAGCCAGGCCCACTGTGTCACTAAGGCAGGGGTGGGCAAACTTTTTGGCCCGAGGGCCACATGGGGTTGTAAAACGGTATGGAGGGCTGGGTAGGGAAGACTGGGCCTCCCCAAATAGCATGGCCCCCACCCCTATCCACCCCCTCCCACTTCCCCCCCCGACTGCCCCTCTCAGAATCCCCGACCCATCCAACCCCCTGCTCCCTGTCCCCTGACCGCCCCCTCCGGAGACCCCCCCACCCTAACTGCCCCTGGGACCCCAACCCCTACCCAACCCCCCCTGCTCCCTGTCCCCTGACCGCCCCCTCCGGAGACCCCCCCACCCTAACTGCCCCTGGGACCCCAACCCCTACCCAACCCCCCCTGCTCCCTGTCCCCTGACCGCCCCCTCCAGAGACCTCCGCACCCTAACTGCCCCCGGGACCCCAACCCCCCCCACTCCCTGTCCCCTATCCACAGCCCGGGGGAGGGGAGGCAGCGGGGGAGGGGCCGGGGATTGGACAGGACGGTCCTGCGGGCCGGACGTCGTTTGCCCACGTCCTGTCCGGCCGCCTGAGCTCCCGGCCGGGGAGCGAACCCCGGCCCCTCCCCCGCAGCCGCTCGCCCTCTGCCCGCTGCTCCTGCCGCGGAGCGTTGCAGCGGCGGGACCGGCTCCGGCGAGCGGGGGGCGGGATTGGATGAGGGGCAGGGGGTTGCGGAGAGAGTCAGGGAGCCGGGGGCGTTGGATGGGGCGGAGACGGGGGGAGGGCGGTCGGGGGAGGGGCCGGGGCTCGCCTCCTTGGCCGGGAGCTCAGGCGGGCTGGACAGGCCGGTCCCGCGGGCCCTAGTTTGCGCGTGTTGGTCGCAGGCCGGGACTCAGAAGTGAGGGTTCCGGGTGCAGGGGGAATGGGACTGTGCAGGGGGTCCAGATGAAGGTGGTTGGGGGTCAGCAGGGGAGTCTGGGTGCTGAGGACTCAGCATGGGGGTCCAGGTGCTGGGGGGCTCAGAGGGATGGGGGGCTCATTTGGGATAGTCCAGGTGCAGGGGGCTAGTCAGGGCACGGGTCTGGATGAAGGGAGGAGGAGCTCAGCACAGATCCAGACGCAGGGGGGGCTCTGTGGGGGTAGGTCTGGATGCAGGGGGTCGCCATCCCTGCTGAAGGCAGCACAGAAGTGAGGGTGTCAATCCTGCAATGCCCCTAGAGCAGCCTTGGAACACTCCCCCATCCCCTTTTGGGTTGGGGCCCCCACTATTACAACAGCCTGAAATTTCAGGGGTAAACTTCCAAAAATGTGAAATTGTCTTATTTTCAAATCCTATGGCTGTGAAATTGACTAGAATGGACTGTGAATTTGGTAGGGCCCTAGTAATAACAGAAAGTTTATCACTGCTGTACTCAGTCTTATAGTGTGCTCCATCGCAAACGTGACAAAACCCAATACAAGAATACACCACCAATTATGGGTTTTGCTCACAAGAGTGAAACAAGCCTAATCGAGGAAAGCATACACTCATGCCCACACAGCAGTCTCAAATAGATAGATTACTCTGCGCTTCACCCCACGTGTAGTGAAGGTTGACGGACATGTTCCATCCAAGGGCTGGCTGCAATTCAGCAAAGGATAAAATAATACCATGTGTAAAGCACTGAAATCCTTCTGGCTAAAAGGCACCAGATGATCATAAAGTGTTATCAATAGTCACAACCACACATCCAATAACCAGAGGACTAAACCTACTAACCAGAGTTTGCTTCAAATAATTCCTTTCCTACTCAGTGGAGTCCAAGGGCTGTGTTATGGTGGGAACGCCAAATCCCACCCCCTTTACTTCACTACTGGTGGAGGAGAAGGGCTTCCTGCTCAGGTGTTGTCCCTGAATGTTCTTTGAGACTCACACATTTTTCTGTTAGACTTGGCTACAAAGTGCCTCTTTAATTTGATGGTTTCCCAGTCTGCTGAGAAGAATGGAAACCGTCTTCTCTCCAAGACACAAACCCATCCCTGCTGTCTAGTTAGAGGGAACCAATACCATTCTCTCCATCCGTCGATCCCCATTCTCTCCCATCCCTATCAGCTGCTTCTTCCCTTCTCTCTGAGTTTTCTTTTTCAGGCTAAAGGTACATTACAGCTCAGTGCAGATGGGCAGAGTCCCTGCGTGTTTCTGGAGAGGCTCAGCCCTGGCACTGTGTCAGGGTCGGGTGCAGCCTCACCTCTGAGTCCATGTCTCAGGGGAGGCGGGGGGCTTCAGGGTGATCTCCCACCACCATACAGCCAGTGAGCGACTCTTGCCCCTGTTGCTGCACCCGCCCTGCAAAGGTGTGGGGATGACACAAGCAGCTGTGGGGAAGCCGTGGGAGCCCTGGCCAGGACTGCCATTTAGGGAGGGTGGAGGGGCACCCCCATCTCGAGTTCCATACCAGAGGTCTGTTCGTGGCACATAGTCGGAGCTCTTACCTGCTGCGCCATGCAGGTGCCCTCCTCCAGCTCCTGCGGTCTATTTCCTCCACTGCACTAGGGTGTCTGGGGGTGGGCAGGCAAGGAAGAGGTCAGTCGAGGGGTGGGGGTGGGGAAGCACAGGGGCCCTGGGGATGGGGGAGGGAGAGAAGCAGAGAGTCCCCAGTGGTGGGACAGCTTCAGAAAAATCTAGAGAAATTCTGCTCCTAGGTTTGATATTGCTTTATCATCTATTTAGTATGAGCATTTAATTGCATGTCATGGCTTGGGCTTTTTGGCAAGCAGCGTATGGAATGCTTAAACCTTGATTATGTATCTTAGATTGTCGTTACAATTGGATGTTTCTGAAGACCTTAGATTGAACTGCTACTGTACATAATAGAGCCATGATAAGTGCATATTTTGCTCCACTTTCCACATTTTAAAATGTGTCTAGATTAGGAAAAAGTGTCAGGGTTAGGTAAACCTCCTGTAGATGCAAGGGTGTAGTTTGTGGGGTGGGAGGGTTGCCCCTCCTCCCCAAACTGCAGGCCTCGACAGTTGTGGAATTTGCGCACCCCTCCCCATGCAGAGTCCTGTTGGCCTGACTGAAGCTGGCCCCCCAAATGTAGAAGTCAAACTATGCCTATGTGTAGACCTTTTACCTCCAGTGAGCTGGTTGACGTTGATTGCCGGGTACTCCTAGAATTAACCCACGAAAAATTCTACCAACGTTACCAGCAAATGAAAAGGATATCATTTCAATCCCATGGTATTCTTATATTCTAGCATTGATTAAAAATCCTTTTGTTTCAGATCAGCCCAAATGAAATTGAAAGATTTTCAGATTTCCCATTGTCAAACAAAACATTGAAAGGTAAGTACACCAACAGTTCTTCGGAAAGTATTTGAATAAAAGACCAATTTTCATCAGTCTTCTTCATTGGCTGTTTCAGGAGGTTTTGTTTTTAAATATCAGAGTTCCAAGATAATGTTGCCACCTGCAGGATTTTTCCTTATGGGAAAATGTATCATTATCCAAGGCAAAAAGTAAGAATCTTTTTTTTTCTCTCCCAAATACTAGGTTTGCAAGAAGCACAGTATCGCATGGTTACTGAGATACAGAGGCAGACCATAGGCTTGTCGTTGCAAGGTAAAGATGTACTGGGAGCTGCAAAGACTGGATCAGGCAAAACCTTGGCATTTATTATCCCAGTAAGTAATTGACCTTCTCATTGGAAGCTTGAGCTTATGTAAAGTGAAGGTATTGGACAGTAAACAGCATATTTTGGTTCACCTGGGCCAGGAGGAGACGTATAATTTGACTGTAATATTTGTTCACGTAAAGCTATGAGAGACTGACGTATGTTTTGCTGTCTGAGGTTTTGTAAGATGGCCTGGGTATATTTTTGTCTCTAGAAATGTTTTGACACTTTGATATCTTGTTCTGACATTTTTATTAAGACTGATTTTTTTTAAAAAAAGTTTTTTCTTGATAGTCCTTTACCCATATAGTTGTCTGCTAAAATTATTTAAAACTGAATGTCTGTATGGAATAAGTGTAAAATTGATCAAGGAACCTCTTTACAATTAATCTTCACTAAATATGTAATACATTGTTCATTGTAGGTTAGGCTAGAGTTCATGAAAATGGTTTGCAAAATAGACTGAAAATTGGCTCACAACCAATATTGCTTAAAGGATAAAAGTTCCTAGTGGTTCAGCTGGAAAGTTAGGCTTTGCATTTCTTTTCTTTCGTATTCTAGAAAGGGATTTTTCAAGTTGGCATCTAAATTGTTTCCTCAATCAATGGTGATCAGGTTGGGAGGGCTTAATTTGGTTTTAAATTATGAGATTAGTGATGAGCATTCAATGTAGATTATTAGTTTAGGGCCCAATCCACTTCCATTAAAGTCAATGACAAAAGAGTGGGAACAGAAATGGGTATTTAGGCAAGCTCTCAGCAACCGGAATGTGCTTTATGCTAGATCTCATTCATGCTGATTCGAAAATAAATGTCTAAGTTTTGGAAGAGGGTGGGGGGAAACAATCTTCTGCATACTGTAGAAAGGAAAATGAGGTTGCTTAATTTATATCAGTAATTGAGAACTAGAGCTCTTGAAACAATTGTATGCATTTTGAGGTCCACGCATTTAAAGGGATTTGTAGAGAAGGGGCCTAGTGATAACTGGGACTTAGTGTCATCTAGAAGGAGGCTAGAAAACAAGTTTTGTTCTCCTGTGTGGCTGTGGAAATCACCATGAGTAGGGGTATCACGTCAGCTCTGGTGAAATCCTTTTGTTGTACAGCTGACCACAACAATTTGACAGCGTGTGAATCTGTAATAGCAGAAGTGGACCTGCATCATGGCTGCAGTACCTTTAGTTGGAGTGCTCTGTTTCAGCCATGGTACTGCCTTCTAGGTGTGAGCCCAGTACTGCTAAGGGCATTCTACACCCAAAAATGAAAAATTCTGTGCACAATATTTTAAAATTCTGCAAATTTTATTTGTTAATTAAATGTGGAGGCTCCAGCATGGCATTGGAGAGCACAAGCCACTGGCTGCACAGAGGTGGGAGATCATTGTGCAGCCGCCCCTCCCCACCCACCCCCCGCCCCCAGGGGACAGGGACTCACCGGTGAGGCTGCACCCAACCCTGACACAATGCAAGGATTGGGTCTGCCCCAGAAACACCCCAGAGTCCTGCCCCACCATGCCAGGTGCACCAGGTGTGGACAGAGAGGCTCACAAGGTGGGATCCAAGTGTGGAACGAATCCAGCTGTGGGGTGAGGGAGTTCTGTGTGGGGCAATCTGGGAGCTAGCGGCTCAGTGGGTGATCTGGATGCCCAGGAGCTTGTTGGGGGTGCTGGCTGCAAAGGTAATGGGATTCTGCATTGGGAGTCCAGGTGAAGGTAGTTGGGGCTCAGTGGGGGGAGGGGGTTGAGTTGCGGGGAGATTGAGCTCAGCAGAGGTGTCTGACTGTGAGGGGATGTCCAGATGCTGGAGGAGTGGGGATCAGTGAGTTAGATACGATTGTTGTTATTGGGTCTCTGCATGAGAATAAAATATATGCATAGACTGTAACCCAGTTCTTCCTCTCCTTGAACTTGAGCCTGCTATGGTGTCATTATCCTGGGTTTGTGGCATCACACTATTGTCATGGAAAAGCAAATGGAGTAAATTCAGCATTATTGTGTAACGGCAGCTTCTAGCAGGACTCCTGAGAGTTTTCTCAGTATTAAGTGACTTGCCTGAAATGTGTCAGGCTGTGTGTGCCGCTTTTTTCCCCACGAGTACGACGGGATGATTTGTCTCACACAGGTGCTCTTGGGAATGCTTCTAAAGCACTCTGGAGACTAAAGCAGCCGTACTAGTGTTCTTAAAAAGGGTAAAGGAAATGGGATTTAATTCGAATCCTGCTGAGATCACTTTCCAGTGTACAAAGGGGGCCTTTTCAGAGAGCCTCTTTTAAATGAGACGTTTTCTGCGGTCGGGTAGTGGTAGAGGTAGCGTGAATAGAGCTTAGCTGAATATTGGGGATAGAAGGCCTGTTTCTTGGTTGAGAAGCTGTACCCTCTGCTATACGGACTGACTACCCCTTGACTTCACCACACCTTTGTGGGGATCTCCTTTCAGACGAATTCTGCCAGGGCCTGTATTTAAGGCTTTGCTGAAGTTTCAAGGGAAGGCTGATAAGAACCAGCCTTCAGCTATTTTTGCTGGCAGAGTGGTGATTTGAAGAGAGCACTTTCCTTCTGTAGGAAAAGCTTTACAGGCAGTGGCGTAGCTAGGAAAGGGAAACTGGGTGGGCAATGATGGGGCGGTTGGGGATAGGGAGACCGGCCTCCCCCACCAACTCTAGCTGTCCTTTACTGCTCAGCAGGCACCTGACCATGAGGCTGTCTGGGGGAGGCGGGGGTGTACCTTGTAGGGGCAGGGCTGGAGACCAGGGCAGCAGCATGTGGCGCTGGCAGGAGCGGGACACGGATGGACACCGACCCGGTGTTGGGAGTCCCAGCCTGTGGATTCGGGGGGCTCCAGCCCCGATCTGGGTGGGCCTGGATGCTAAGTGGGTGGGCCGCAGCCCACTCAGGCCCACTCATGGCTACAGCCCTGTCAGGTGCTTGCTGACTCCTAATCTAATGCACAGATTAACGGTAAAGCTGCCCTGCATTAGGGTTTCATTGTGGGGGAATCTGCCAAGTTCTTCGAGTGCTTGCTCATGTCGATTCCAAGTAGGTGTGCGTATGCCGCGTGCACAGTCGTCGGAAGGTTTTTCCCCAAGCAGTACCCGTCGGGTCAGCTGTGGAGCCCCCGGAGCTGCGCCTTCATGGCGGTGTATATAGGTCCCTGCCGACCCGCCACCTCTTCAATTCGTTCTTACTGCCTCTGACGGTCGTTGGAGCTGTGTGTCTCTCTTGCCTCCGCAAGCAGTTTCCCCAGTGATTGGACTTTCTGTTAACCTGTAAATAGTTAATTAGTTAGTGTTAGTTTTCAGTAATTAGTTTGATAGAAGTGGGGGGTTCCCCCAACCCCAATTCCCTCCCCTCTTGGGGTTCGGCACATGCCTCCATCCCAAGAGTTTAAGCCGTACGGGACCTGCTACAAGCTCATGTCAATGGGCAATCCCCATGACTCCTGCCTAAAGTGTCTGGGGGAGGCACCTCAAACAGATCGCTTCAAGATCTGCAAAGTTCTCCGCCCGAGAACAAAGAAAGAAAGGGACTTCAGGCTCAAAGAACTCCTTATGGAGGCAGCACTCCGTCCCCTGCCGGCTCTGGGCGAGCAGGACTTGGCATTAAGCACCTCTGTGCGCAGCGCTCTGGCCTCTGTTAGAGAAACTACGGCTCGCAATCACCGGTGCCACCTAAGCAGCACAAGAAGACGAATAGAGGGCGCTCACCCATGGTCAGAGCACTGAGTCTGACAGCATAAGCGGTATGCATCCTACGCAGGGATCAGCACTGTCGACTTTGGGCCTGCAGAGGGATCCGTCAAGTCTGGTGCCACTGGACCCTCCTGCTAGAGAGTGCCAGGTGGAGGAGCAGGAGCTCCCTTCCATCCTGGACACGTTTGAGGTGGCCAGGGACTTGATTGCCATGATGGCATCGCAGTTTCCCACCAGGCAAGATAGACCTCCGGCACCACAAGGCACGGCGCCGTCCAGAAGCAAGCCCATGATGATGAAGCTCTGCTCGCCTTCCCCACGGCACCATCCTCCGACACTGTCCTGCTTGGACCACCCTGCCAGATTGGCTGAAGAAGTTAGCTGTCTGGTTCTTCAACTCAGCAGCAGCAGTCGCTCGCTGGGTGCTCAGTGATTCTCTGCCACCCTGTGCTCAGCTCTTGCCAAGCCCTGCTTTTGCTCTGTTCCTCCAGAGCTTCAGCCCAGATCCTGTCCTACACCCAGCCTTGCTCCTGCCTCAGAACCAGCCCTGCTCCCTTCTTCCCTGCCCCCGGTGATCTGGTTCTGACCCTTGGCTCTGATTCCTGACTCCGACTCTCTCTTGATTCTAGAGTGACCAGATATCCCGATTTGATAGGAACAGTCCTGATCTGGGGGTCTTTTTCTTATATAGGTTCCTATTTCCCCCCACCCCCATCCCGATTTTTCACATTTGCTGTCTGGTCACCCTACTTGATTCTTGGCTCTGGCATTTGGATTCTGACTCTAGTTCTAATCTTTGGACCTGCTTCTTGGTTTTGGCCCTGTCTCAATCCCTGCTTTTGGCATTTGGACACTCACCACTAGGCATGACTCCCACTCTGACCACTATTCCTGACCGCCTACAACCCGGTCTCCTGACATGTGCTCAGTCTGGTTTGTGGTTTAACCATCTGGTGAGTTCCATGTAACCTTGTGCATGCCTTTGTGAGGAAACCAAGCATCACCAATAATCACTGCATGTTACTGCACAGCGATTCTCAAACTGTGGGTCGGGATCCCTTTTTAATAGGGTCGCCAGGGCTGGAGTTAGACTTGCCTGGACCCAGGGCTGAAGCCCAAGCCTGAGCCCTGGGCAGCAGGGCTGAGACTTGGGCTTCAGCCCTGGGATCAGGTTACAGCTCCCCCCACCCCCTGCCTGGGCCTGAAGCCCTTGGGTTTTGACTTTGGCCCCTTCTGGCCCGGGGGAGCTAGGGCTTGGGCGGGCTCAGGGTTTGGTTCTCCCTCCTGGGGTCGCGTAGTAATTTTTGTTGTCAGAAGGGGGTCGTGGTTCAATGAAGTTTGAGAATCCCTGTTATAGCAAGTTCTTATCTTTCTCTGTTATCGTTTGCTATCCTAATGCCATGTGGGAAGTAGTTTTGTTTTGCTCTATAGGGGTGGCTTGCTGCATCAGGGCCTCTAGTGGTGGAGCACGTACGGGCTCTGGCTGGGAGTTCAGATGTGGGAGTTCAGTGGGGACACTGGGGCATGGCCACTAGGTAACTCGAGGGGATGGAAGACCACGAGTGTCGATGAAGCCCCCTCGCACTAGGCCCAGGTGTCCTTGGCGCCCCCCCCCCCAGCCTAGAGGCACTCGCAGCAGCTCTGTGTACTAGGCCCAAGTGTCCTTGGCCCCCCCGCCTGGAGGCACTCGCAGCAGTTATGCTGAGGATCTGCAACAATATGTTGCAGAGTCAGACTGCCTGAAACTAAACAAGGCCAAACAGGGCAGATATGGAAGAACAATGCTGAATAAAGCAGCTTTATGTATGGTTTAACAAATGATACAGAGAACAAGGGAACTAGCCGGGAGCTGGATTGGCTGGCTATATGGATACTTAGGGCAGCTTGCTATTGGATAGGTATGCTGGGAAAAAGGATGTATAAAAGCTTGTGTAACTTCCTGCTCTGGGTGCAGGATTGGAGATTTTATTCTCCCTGTACCTTTTTGCAGCTGCAAATAAACTTTTCTGCTTCTCCACCCCGTTGTGATTATTGGGTGTAGCACACCGGGTAGCGAACCAACCTCAGCTGTTGTTTAGCCTCTCGGCACCGGGTGCCGGCAACAATAACAATTATCAAAAAGTGTCATGTTTTCTCTAGTGACGTGCTAACATATTTTGCCACCAGGATAAATATGGAATAATTCTAATGAATTAACACAGATTTACATTGGTGTAACTGAAATTATGCATTCAATATCCTGTTTCAGGTTAGTAAAAATAAAAGAATGCTGTGGGTTTTGCGGACGTGTACAAGATACAGATTTATAAAAACAACATGAAAACAGGTAGTTATACTGGGGAAAGGGGAAGCCTTATTGAAGCTGGTGGGCATACCAGTTGTCCTTTATTCAGGATCAATGTAAAAACAATCAAGCTCTTTTGTGGAATAGATGGCTGACTTAATAGAAGTCACCATCAAGTAAAGCTGGAATAGGAGTTGAGCCATACAGTGGAATGGGCTTTCACTGGGGTCTGAATGCAAATGAAGGGGGATGGGGTTCGGGGCGGGGGGGGAGGAAGAGACGGAGTGTGACACCGCAGAAGCACAAAGGAGCCCCAGAGAAGTATTTGTAGTGTGATCTCAGAAAAAGTTGAGAGAGAGAGAGAGAGAGAGAGAGAGCGTGCGCGCTTTAGGGTAGACTGCTGGATAGAAAGAGGCTTGGAATTGTGAGCCAAAAAACTATTCCTGCTGTCGTTAGGGAAACAGAACTTTGTGTACATTCTTTGTAAATAAGCAGGATTGTGTCAAAAAAATACCTGACTCCATCATCCATTTCTCCCCCTAATGGAAACAACTCACAAGACCCAAAATAGTCACTAATTGCTCAGGTCAAAAGGGATAACAATATTGTGAATTCTTTTGTTTTCCTGTTCTTAGATAAAGAATAGACCTGCTTCAGTAAAGAACCATAAACACTGAAAATACTGTTTTGTTCTCTCAGAGCTAGCTCTCAGTAGATCTAGAAAATAAGAGTGTTTGTTGTTACACAATCCTTAGAATTCAATTTTTTGCACAAAGCATTTTAATTTTTCTCTGATTAGGATTTAAAAATAAGCCATTCGATATTCTGTATAGTGTTTGGGAAATTTGTAGGATTAAAATCAGCATGTATTCTGTATACATGGCTTTACCATATATGCAACCTCACATCTACACTTGTAAGAGGACCACATTTCCTGAAGCAGTTTCAAACCACTTCAAGCTAGGACAGTTTTAAGCTACTTTATGTTTCAAATGTGAATGGTGTCCGCTGTGTCAATTAATTTTTTTAAATTATGACCATGATCTAAGATCCACATTTTCAGAATTTTCTTACATCATTCATATGCTTGGATGAATAAGGCTGCTTTCCTGAACTGCGGTCCATATTTGGAACTGTCTTTATAGTTTAGACTCAACCACCCTCCTTATACATTTTGGAAGTTGTTCGATACTCCCTCGGGACCAGATTTACTCTTCTTTACACAGATTTGGGCCCTAGTCGGGGAGCGACGTACTCATGTAACCGAGGAGCAGAATTTGGCCCTCATATGGGTTCAGTCTCTCAGTTAGGCCTGTCTTTTTATCTTATCTATTGATATGGCATCCATCCCGAGAGTAGAAGAGCAGCTGTCCCATTTCAGACAAGATACATCAATACCTATATTGATTATTCACAATGTTTTTATCTTTGTTGTACTGTTCCTTTTGAGAAATAAGAAAATAGAGTAAAAGTAAAATGTACTTTTTCTCTCAAATCTATGTGCCATTCCTGATCTTGATTGAACAGGGGAGAGCGTCTTTCCTCTGGATTAAGAATCCAGCTGAGACAACTACCCCAGCCCCACACATTCTACAAGAAAATCCAAAGACAGAGCAGTGGCATTCAGTGAAGGGTAGCTGCTCTCTTTGAACATCCTGATAGATGAAATAAAGGACTGGGGGTCATCACTAAAAGTACCTTAAATGGGAGCGCAATCCCCAGAGCTATGATTGCCGAATCAGGAAAAAACAAGAAAGTACGTCCTCTCAGGGATTGGCATATTCAAGTTTACAAGAGAGACGATAAAGACTGGCCATGACGTAGAAAAATCAAATTCAAGTTCGCCAGTAAGAAAAGAGCCTGAGTAATAGTCAGCTAAAGAATGGAAGGGACCAGTTTACCCAGGAAATTACAAGAGCCTTTATTAAAATGGAGAGCTACTTTTGTCCTTCTGTCTGCTTGCTTCTGGCAAAGGTTGGCTCAGGAATAGAGGGGGAATCTCTTGAGGTCCAGCAACTCTGCTGGCTTGGGAAAGTGTGCACTGCATCACCCACTCCTCCCTGTGTGAGACAATCTCTGTGCCTCTGTTTCGACAGTTCAAAACCCTTAAAAATATCTTTCTTTACAGCTCAATACAGAAATTGCCAGAACCTAGTCCTGTACTTTTTTCTTTAAAAACAAACAATGAAATGGGAATGTTTGCACGACAATGATATGAATCGATGTCTGTATTTTTATATCTTTAGACGCCCAACAAATATATAAAAATCTGCATTAAAACAACAATTAGTAAGTTTGCAAAACTGAGCAATGGAAAGTTCAGAAATGCCAGGATTCAGGGAGTCTGAGTACTGCGCACGTGCATTTTGACACAGTCTTTAATTGCACAATTGTACTATTTTTTTCCACAGGCCCCTCATTCAGTGACCATTGAAGTGTTGTTTGCCTTCAGACACTGTGTACATACTTCTGCAACGTGACCACATCAAGTCAGGTTCCAGGTCGCAGTCCTTCTCTTCCAGGGGCTCAGTGGCCAGGGCCCAGTATATCTAAAATATCAGGTAAATCCCTGGGATTAGGGTTGTGGCTGACAGGGCCTATTTCTCAGGCACCATGAAGTGTTCTACTATAAGGATGAGGCTTGTCTGTGCAGTAGATAGAGCTTTCTCAGGGGACAGTCTGTGACAGGAGAACAAACTCCCATGTCATTCCGAGGCTATTAGAGAGACAAGGTGGGTGAGGGATAGGGTGACCAGATAGTGAGTATGAAAAATCGTGATGGGGGTGGGGTGGGATTGATAGGCGCCTAAACCCCGAATATCTGGACTGTCCCTATAAACTTAGGACATCTGGTCACCCTAGCTGAGGTAATATCTTCTGTTGGACCAACTTCTGTTGGTGAAAGAAATAACCTTTCAAGGACCTGAAGGAGAACTCTGTGCAGTCCTTTCACCAACAGAAGTTAGTCCAATAAAAGATATTACCATGACAGATGTGAGTCATATTATTAATGTACTAGAGGAAGCTGCTCAGATACTTCATTGATGAGAACAGTAGAAAAACCTATATAGAATAGAGTGAAGGAGAAAGAGAGAGCCTCTTTCTGAGATTATCCTTTTCCTTCTCCCTAATGATCCTATTTGCTAACAAATACATACATTCTTAGTGCTGTTGTGGCTTTGTGCAGAAGTGTGAATTGTCTCAGTAGATTCTGATGTATTTTATCTTTTAGGCAAAGATATCGAAAACAGGGAATACAAACAACACCTGTTATGCAAACCCGCACCACTAGGTGGAAGCAGATATTCTGAGTTGTCATTAATTGAGAAACCATTTCAAAAAGCAAAGTAATGTTCTTGGAATTCTGCTTTAAGCCACAAGGCACACAGCTAAGCAGAGTCATCTTTTGCGTGCTGGATCTTTAATTTTTTTTCCATACGAGAACCTGCTTAAAATCCCATTAATAAACTGTGTTCTCTTCACTCTCCTATTTGTCTGTGCTGTGACGGAAGAATATAATTGTCTGTCAATAATGGCTTTTATTTGAAGCAGAGAGTTAGAAAACATGTGTGTTTCTAAATGCTTTGAAGAAGAAAATCTCTCTAGAAATGCAAATTATTATTATTGTTGTTATTGGGTCAAATTCTACAGTAGGGATTTAGGCTCCTAGCTTCCACTGATTTCAGTGGAAGTTAGGAGTCTAAAGACCTTTGAGGAGCTGGGCCTCATACCCTACTCAGACAAAACTTTGACTGACTTTAATTCAGCCTAGCCCTGCGTTGGGTTAAGCCCAATATCTTACTGTACATTGTACAGAAGCTTCTTGCTAGCAGGAGTCAATCAGCAGCTGTTTTTTCAGTAATGCTGTCAAGGTTCCTTCCCCACTCTGAACTCTAGGGTACAGATGTGGGGACCTGCATGAAAACCTCCTAAGCTTACTTTTACCAGCTTAGGTTAAAACTTCCCCAAGGTACAAATTAATTTTACCCTTTGCCCTTGGAATTTCCACTGCCAGCACCAAACTTGAACTGGGTTTCCTGGGAAACGTAGTTTAGACACGTCTTTCCCCCCAAAATCCTCCCAACCCTTGCACCCCACTTCCTGGGGAAGGTTTGGTAAAAATCCTCACCAATTTGCATAGGTGACCACAGACCCACACCCTTGGATCTTAGAACAATGAAAAAACATTCAGTTTTCTTACAAGAAGACTTTTAATAGAAGTAAAGGAATCACCTCTGTAAAATCAGGATGGTAGATACCTTACAGGGTAATTAGATTCAAAACATAGAGAATCCCTCTAGGCAAAACCTTAAGTTACAAAAAAGACACACAGACAAGAATAGTCATTCTATTCAGCACAACTCTTCTCAGCCATTTAAAGAAATCATAATCTAACTCATACCTAGCTAGATTACTTACTAAAAGTTCTAAGACTCCATTCCTGTTCTGTCCCCGGCACAAGCAGCATACAGACAGACACAGACCCTTTGTTTTTTCTCCCTCCTCCCAGCTTTTGAAAGGATCTTGTCTCCTCATCGGTCATTTTGGTCAGGTGCCAACGAGGTTCCCTTTAGCTTCTTAACCCTTTACAGGTGAGAGGATTTTTCCTCTGGCCAGGAGGGATTTTAAAGGGGTTTACCCTTCCCTTTATATTTATGACAAATGCATTTTCTGAATTTACCAGCTTTGTTTTCTTGCATCCTCAGTCATTTTGGGCCTTGTACATAATGTGTATAAATGGAATATTCATCATCCTCTCTGACTGTAATGTCTTTTAAGTGATGGTATATTGTCAAGCTGCATTCAGTATGGGTTGATCTGTTGATCCTCATTAGTGAGAGAAGTGTATGAATTACGAGCCCAAGCAGGATCCCGCTGCTCATTGCTGCAGCTCAACTTGCACTGCTGCAGAACACTATTTGTGTGTGTGCACAAGGCTGGTGTTGTGAAAACCTTGCCCCCTGTAAATACACTCAAAGTCAACCTCTGATCCAGCTCTTGTCAAATGCAGCCAGTTAACATCACAGTGACCACGGGTGTAAAGCTGTGGCCTCCTCCTTTTGAGGGTCTACTGTTGCCCAAGCTCTAAGTCAAGCTGAGGCGGTGTTGGGGTGATGAGGTGCTAATTTATGAGCTCCTTGATGCCTGCACAGTGTTTGTCATGGCTTTGCCACACATACTCTTGTTCTGTTCTTGATCTTAATTTGTTCTGTGGCATTACATAGTTCATGGTGTTACTTGTCACATGCATGAACACTCTTCCCATCACTGGTCCATCCGTCGTGGACTTATATGTGGATGCCTTGCCCGGATGTTAACAGCTGCAATGAGCAAGCATTCTTACAATTACCTGTGCTCCTACCTGATGCTGCATTTTGGAAAGGCCCGACTTTATGGAGCCAGGTGTAGACAGTGAGGGGTGCAGAACACCAGCACAGAGACAGGCAAACTCTCTGTGCTGACCATGCCCTTAGCTTCTTGCAGAGTGGCCTGCTGTTTATGTACTAAAAATGGAGTAGGCCTCAACGGTGTGCCACTGGATACTTTCCATCTTGTGCAAATGTACGAGTCCCCAGTTTACACAATGGCATGGAACAGGGGCTGAGTCACATCAGACCCTGAATCAGGAAGAAAGTTCCCGAAATAGGTAGCACTATATCAGTTATCTGCTGATACCTGGTCAAAGGGGGCTTTTTTGCTTGCTTTATTATCCTCTTGTCTGTTTGTTGTGCTGTTAAGATGTGTTAATTAATTAATGACAGTTAAGGACCATCTTGTTCTCTGTTTGTACAGGTCCTAGCGCAATGGGATCCTGCTCTGTGACTGGGACTGTGAGGCAGGACTGCAATACAAATAATCACATGCTGATCTCCAGAAATATTTTTATACCGTGGCCATCCCCACTAGCTTAAGAGATTAGTCACGGAAAATGGAAGTTTGTGAACCTGACATCTGCAGTTTAACTCAGTCCCCTTGTCTCCTGCACTGAGTGTTCTTTCTGCTCAATACACACTCAATGGTAGGCATGCCCACAGAATAGGGTTATGAAGATGGGTCTCTGGGAGGCTTTGACTTCCTCTACCATGGGATGCTATTGCAGGAAGGAGGTTTGCTGGGAAGAGATGGGGTCTGTCTGACCAAGAAGGAGAAGAACATCTTCATGCACTGACTCACCAACCTTAGGAGAAGAGCTTAAAACTAAGTTCAGAGGGGGCAGGTGAAAAAAGCCACCAGGTAAAAAAAGGTGGCCTTAATAGAGGACTAGCTGCGTGGGGAGAAGTAGATGTGGAAAACTGCAGTAGAATTATAAGAGAAACAAGAGGGAAATCCATGGGGGCATCTGCTTAACATCTTAGATGTCTGTACACACAAGCAAGGAGGAATAATAATGGGAAATAAACAGTAAGAACTGGGAGTTTTAGTACATAAATCTTAACTGAGCTTAACTGCATCACAGATACTTGATGGGATAAATCTCATGACTGGACTATTGGTATAGAGGGCTATAGCTTGTTGAGGAAGGACAGGCAGGAAAAAAAAGAGAGGACATATTGCATTGTAAACCTGTTCTGAGGTCCAGAAGGAGGTGAGAAGCAGACCAGTTGAAAGTCTCTGAGTAAAGATAAAAGAGGGAATAAACAGGGGTGAGGTCCTGGTAGGGGTCTATTACAGACCACCAAATCAGGAAGAGGAGGGAGATGAGGCATTTCTAGGACAAACAACAGAAATATGCAAAACACAAATCCTGATCGTAATGGGGGACTTTACCTACCCAGACATCTGCTGAAAAAGGAATATGGTAAAACCCAAAATTACCCAATAAGTTCCTGGAATGTACTGGGGACAATGCTTTGTTTCAGAAAATGGAGGAAGTGACCGGGGGGACAGCCATTTTAGACTTGATTCTGACCAGCAGGGAGGAGCTGGTGGTGAATGTGAAGGTGGAAGGTGATTTGGGTGAAAGGGGTCATGAATGATAGATTTCATGACTCTAAGGAAAGGAAGGAATGAGAATGACAGGAGAAGGACTGCCAAAAGCAGACTTTAACATCCTGAGAGAATTGGTAGGTAGCGACCCATGGGGAAAAAGTCTAAGGCATAAAGGAGTTCAGGAAAGCTGGCAGTTTCTCCAGGAGACAATATTAAAGGCACAACTGCCAATGCAAAGGAAAGAGAGGAAGAATAGTAAGAGGCCAATGGCTCCATCAGAAGTTTTGTAATGACCTGAAAATCAAAAAGAAATCCTACAAAATGGGGAAACATGGACGAATTACTAAGGAGGAGTACAAAAGAATAGCATGTCCGTGTAAGGGCAAAATCAGAAAGGGTAAGGCACAAAATCAGTTATACATAGCAAAGGACACATGTAACTGGAATTCTTTTTCCATATGGTTTACTGCAAAGAGTGTCATCACTCTGAATGCTTTAAAGGCAACATCATCTCCAAAATCAAGTGTGGCCTCTACATATGGTCATACATATGACACCACACTGTATTAAACGCAACAAAAAATAATTTAGTTGATTTGTTTGGCGGGACATGGAAATGAAGAATAAATTTCAATTCATTGTAAAACAATATAAAAATCAATATTTGTAATACAGTCCAATAAGATTTCATCAAGCTTTTTAATCAACCGAATTAAAAAGCAAAGGAAACCAACCACCCACACTCAAGTGTCACTGTGCATTCCAACCAACCAACCACGCTCAAGTGTCACTGTGCATTCTCCAAGGCAGTTTTATTTTCTATCTATTTTTAGTTTTATTTTCTATCTATTCAACCAGGAGCAGATTTTCCAATAAAACCAATATTGGCAAGTGTGGCAAACTGAGAGAGGGACGGAACCAAAATTCAAAATGATTTAGAGCGAATGAGAAATTCTACACTGGAGCAAATTTAGCCACCTATTGGACTGCGTACATGGATGGGCCCAGATATTGAAATGTATTTAGGTTCCTCACATCTATTGATTTAAGTGCGAGTTAGGAGCCTAAATACCTTTGAGGCTCTTGTCCATGTCATCACAGCACCTACCTGGTCAGCGGCAGTTTATGTGCTATGTCACAGTCACAGCGATGTCATAATAGTGCTTGCATAATCTGAACTGGCTATCCTGGACAGGACAGCCTGAGAGGCCAGCTGCCTATCAGTACTGGAGCTCTTTGGAGAAAGGACTGGAGGAAGTGTTGAGGAAAGATTAAAACATGAATAAATTTGTGAGTGAGCAGGAGGTAACCGACAGAGGTAAGGGTCAGCATTGTATTCACTATATCCATTCTATATTCACACACACATTTAGAAAGCATAGGCATACAGATTAGCTGTAATGTTCTCCATTTGTATGAGCAGAACCCTAGCTGCTGTAAACCAGTGTCCCTCTGTTGACTTCCTTGTAGCTGTGTTGATTTACACCAGCTGAGGAGTTGGCCTACAGCCTCTGGACCTGGAAACTTTCCTGAGAATCTGAGTTTCTAGGGAATGTTATGGGGGAGGTCTTCCTTCTTTTCTCCCAGTTGTTTTATGTTTGTTATGGGTCCTCATTTTGTGTCTTCTGCATCCATGGAGCCAACTCCATCAGAGATAGGGGAAATTAGAACAAAAAAGGCAGAAGGACTTCTCCTCTAGCTGTCTAAATGAAGCTCTGCTAATATCTTAAATGCAAAAGAACAAAGCATGGGGTCACATTTCTTAGCAACACTAGTGCTCCTCATCCCACACAGATGGGCAGAGTAGGTTACAGTTATGATTCCGTTTGCATCTGGGTGTTACAACTGAAGGATGCAATTTGCATAACGGATGGGCAATCACCTAACCTCAAGCAGTCTTTCCTGGGAAGGGGAAATCTTGTTAGTTCCTCCTTCATGCTTGGAATGCTGTTACAATGGAGACAGATAAATACGGCCTTTCAGATTTCTTGTGAAATATTAAGTCTCCTGGAGAATTTCTGCCCAGAGCGAAGAGATACATGGGAGATCAAATCCTGGTTTTTTTCATACACCAGCTATTTCATTGTTTCCTCGAGTTTAAGGCCAGAAGGGACCATTAGATCATCTAGTCTGACTTCCTGTATTTCACAGGCCACTAAATTTCACCTAGCAACCCTACACTGAACCCCAAAACTTGTCTTGGACGAAACCATTTCAGTCTTTAGGAGACAAAACTGTTGTGTGCCATCGGCAGAGGACAGGAGAGACTGAGGTTCCACCAATGCCTGATGCCCTTGCCGTGGTCGAGAATTGATTAGGTCAGATATACTCAGATTATCCTAGCAGGTGATCAGTGCCCCATCCTGCCATTCAAAGGTCCCTGCCAATCCGACCAGGGGGAAATTCCTTCCCACCCACAACTCTGGAGATCAGTTGGACCCTGAGCATGTGAGCAGGACAGCTAAGGAAACAGATTCTCTGAACCATCTTAGAGCACTGGTCCACCCTAGCAAGTGTCCCGTCTCCTGCTATGGTCAATCCCTGACGCTTCAGATGAAGGTTGGAGGGACCCACCCAACCCCACCCCACTCACAGTGTACACCTCGCCAATTGTGCATGGGGGTGGGGGGTGGGGCGGGGAAATTCCTTTATGACCTCTACAGGCAACTGTACAGGGGGGAGGGATAGCTCAGTGGTTTGAGCATTGGCCTGCTAAACCCAGGGTTGTGAGTTCAATCCTTGAGGGGCCATTTAGGGATCTGGGGCAAAAGTTGGGGATTGGTCCTGCTTTGAGCAGGGGGTCGGACTAGATGACCTCCTGAGGTCCCTTCCAACCCTGATATTCTATGAACTGGATGAACTCCGTTCCATGAGTCTTCTCTGCAAGTATTTCAACTACCATAAAAGAAGATTAAAGGCTTTCTTCAAAACAAGGGGCCTAAAGTTAGGCTTCTAAATTCATACTGAGGTCTACAACAGTGGCCTGATTTTCAAGAGATACCAAGCCCCAAAAGTTCCCAGCATAGCCAATAGGTACATCTGGGTGCTCAGGATTTTTGAAAACGAGGCCCTGACTAAGCAAAACTCTTAAGCATGTGCTTAACTTTAGCTCTATTTCTTGACTTAGAGTTAAATTATTATTCTGTATGCTATCAAAACTCATCAATTGACAGTAAAGAGGGAAAGGAAGATTATTTTACGTGGGGACCTACTTGAAAGGAGCAAATTTGCTTCATTATGATTTCCCCCCAAGCACACTGGGTAGTTCAGCAAACAAACCTGGTCATGAGGAGGAAGGAAGAGGATTTCCAGGATTCCCAGGTCTACTTCTCACAGTGTTTGGGCTCCTGCAGAATCTTTACTAGATAGTGAATTAAAGAGGCCAGCACCAATTTCTGCTATCAGTGGTAACCAGCCGAATCCTTTTATTTAATTGCAGGTGTTTATAATGAGGTTGTTTCCCTCCTGGCACATATGGATGACCAAAATAAGGACAAAATTGCCCTCAGGATTGCCTTTATAGCCAAGATCAAGCGGGCTATCGTTCTGACAGTTCTGCTCGAGAAACTGCAAAAGGATGAGGTAGGGCAGTTTCATGAAATTACATCCACTTTCCAGGTGTCCACACCAAATTCTGCCTGACTTCATGGGGGTACAGGGGACTGCACGGGGGTAATTCAGTGTAGAACTTGGCCTGGTGCACCATCAGTAGAATCAGTATTCGCCCTTCTGTCCTCAGGCGTAAACTCATCATGCAAAATGCTGTTCTTACAGATCAGGATGATATAATGCTCTCTAAAGAGAGCATTGTCCTTTTACACACAGTGGAGTACATGGGCTGTAGACAGTAAAAGTACATGATCGGACCAGCAGAAATCTCTTCTAATAATACTTTGCCCTTCTTTAGCATCTTCATCCAAAAATCTCAAAGCACTTCCCTAATACTAATGAATTAAGACTCACAGCACCCTTGTGAGAATGGGAAGCATTATCCCCATTTACGGATGACTTGTGTCACAGGGAATTAAGTAACTTGCTCAACACCACTTAGCAAGTTAGTCAAAGAATGTGAATAAAACCCAAGTGAACTGACTCCCTGCTCTAAATCCCAGCCAACTCTCCTTTATTATGATGACATATTATTGAGATTATAGCATTGAAGGGACCCTTATCTATATATTTTCTACTGGGGGAGTTCTGCAAGAAAAAAATAAAAATGATGCGTACAATATTTGAGAAGTTCTGCAAAATTCTGCATATTTTGTTTGTCAAAATAATACAATATAATTACACCCATTAAAATTATTTTTGGTTATTTATTTCAAAATACCTGTCAGCAAGTATGTCTGTATGAATACAGACAACAAAAAGGATTCAGGAAATGTTTTTTGACAAACCAATTCCTTACTATGCATGTTAATACAGAACTCTGAGTAATAATTCATTTAAACTGAATACAGAACCATATTTCTTGCACCCCTTAGGCGCAGTGCAAAGGCTTGGTAGAGTCAGGGGTAATGGAGGAGCTGAGGGAGAGGGAAGTAAATTGCTGAGAAGGAGCCTGGGTGTGAACTTGGAGTGTTGCTGGGTATGGGTGGGAAAAGTATGGAACAGTTTTTTTGGGAGGGGCGGGGAGGAATTGTTAGGCAGCTCCCCCCATGCAGACCCTGTCTGACCCCTAAGCTCTCCCATTCAGTAAGGCACATCTGCCCCTGTCTCCATGTGTTCCTGCACACCCATGGGTCCTTGCACCCCCTGTCCACATGTGTCCCTCCACCCCCACTCAGAAACCCACTCCCCCCATCCCCATGTGTGTTAGGGGGCTTATTCCTTCACCCACTTACTTCCCTGGTCCTTCTCGCATGAACAGACAGCAACAATACCCGAAGTCCAAAGATGCAAACAATTCGATATTTATTGGGTGAACTTCCAGCAAGCATGATTCCAGTTTCCTTCCTTAGTGTCCCCCTTCCCAGCTCTGACACCACAGAGCCTTACAGCTGTGTCCCTGTTCTCATTCCTGCCTTTAGCCAAACATGATTCCAATTTCCCCACCCCATTCCCTGTTCCCGTTTCCCCCTTTAGCAAAACATGATTCCAATTTCCCCACCCCCATTCCCTGTTCCCATTTCCCCCACCCACACACCCACCCCCTCACCTCCTGATTGACTGCAGACTATCTAGTAAAACTTGACTTCTGCTTAGCTATACCTTAACCAATCCTTTTCCTGAAATTTAACTAACCAATCCTAACATATTGTAACATGATTATTTAACCAATTATATCCCACCACCTTAATTAGTTTACACCCAGCAAAATTAATTATACAGCAGAGAAAAACAATCACAGAACCAGACAGAGATTATACAGACAAACAATGGGGACTACAGTGATAGAAGAAACACAGAAATGAGGATTTCACATCCCAGCTAGTGATAAGTGAGTTCTTGCCAGACAGGATGCTATCAAACTAAGTTTCCTTTTACATCTTCTAGGCCCTTCCCTTTCTCTGGAGGCGATAGGCATTATCAGGACAGCATTGTGTTCCTAACAGCCCAATAGCACCTTATTTCAATATGACTAGCTGGGAATGTGAGGAGGTGACCTGTCACTTCCCAGCTTATGGGTGCCTCTGCTGCTTAGCCAAAGGCCTTAGCCTAAGAACAGGGCCTCAGACTGTCACAGTAAGAGAAGAACCTTACCCTGGCAGACAGTGATTTTGATTCTTTCTTTTATACCTCTAGAACTAGCCAAGTGATAAGAATACACCTAAATTCTTAGATGATAGGCCTTTACAGACAGGCCTGAACATCTATATCCTAACAATGTGTCCCTGTACCCCCTCCCCCTGTCCCCATGTGTCTCTGTGCCCCCAGCCAACCACCCCCTGTCCTTCTGTAACTCTGCACCTCCTCCCCAATCTCTACGGGGCCCTGAACTTCCCTCCTCCTCTAACTCTGTGCCTCCACTCCCATTCAGCCCCTGCCCCAGTCTGTCCTCCCCCACTAGCCCTTATGAGCCCCTGACTGACCCCACTCCAGCATCCCACACTGTCTTTCTCCCCATAGCCCCTATCTCCTGACCTGGCCTGCTGTGAAGAAGACAGGCTCTCTCTCTTCCTTCGCTGATAGGGAGTTGCTGCTTTGTTCTATTGCCAAAGCACCCTTTGGTGGGCAAGAGATGGAACGGCAGCAGCATTTCAGCAGAAGCTTTTTACTGTGCAAAAAAATAAAAATATGCGGGGCTCATTAATTATGCACGTGTGCAGTAGTGCAGAATTGCCCCAGGAGGAATATTCAGACCCCTTTTTTCCATTCATTAATGCTTGCATCCGACAAAGTCCATTTCTCTATTAAGGGCCAACACAGAAGGCATTTTAGTTTCCATTAAAGTACTAGGAGGCCAACTGAACTGCTTGTCTTGGCCTCCGACTCCTTTAATTATTTGAATTACTTGATTAATTATAAAAAGAAAAGGAGGATTTGTGGCACCTTAGAGACTAACCAATTTATTTGAGCATAAGTTTTCGTGAGCTACAGCTCACTTCATCGGATGCATTCAGTGGAAAATACAGTGAGGAGCTTTATATACACACAGAACATGAAAAAATGGGTGTTATCATACTCACTGTAAGGAGAGTGATTAATTATGTTAATTCATTTGATTAATTACTTGAATTATGTAGTGCTTATGTATTGATAAGTTATCAGTGACAATATTCAATTAAAAAAATCCTCCTTACATTTAAAAATGAATGGAAGGGGCTTCTCCCCAGTGGAGCTGTCTGTTATGATTGCAGTTTGCAGAAGCATGCCTTTTAAAGCAGAACCACTGGAACGTTTAGCCAATCAAGAGATCTGATGCAGATCCTGTCTGACCCCTAACCTCTCCCAGTCAGAGATCTGATTGGCTTTGAACATTCCAAAGTGGGCTATGACCTTGGCATGCAGGTCACACAGATGTCTAGACTCACAGGAGACAGAGATGGAAAAGACCTATTGGATCATCCAGTCCATTTCCCTGCTAATGCAGGAGCATTCCCAGCAGCCATTTTCCACTGTTTTGGCCAAACTAATTTGAAAAGCCCCTAAGGACTGAACTTCCGCCTCTTTCCTAGGAAGACTATGTCATAACGCTAGATACGTCATACGCTATGTCATAACGGTAGATACGCTATGTCATAACGGTAGATACGCTGGAGGGGAGGGATAGGATACAGAAGGACCTAGACAAATTGGAGGATTGGGCCAAAAGAAATCTGATGAGGTTCAATAAGGATAAGTGCAGGGTCCTGCACTTAGGATGGAAGAATCCAATGCACCGCTACAGACTAGGGACTGAATGGCTAGGCAGCAGTTCTGCGGAAAAGGACCTAGGGGTGACAGTGGACGAGAAGCTGGATATGAGTCAACAGTGTGCCCTTGTTGCCAAGAAGGCCAATGGCATTTTGGGATATATAAGTAGGGGCATAGCGAGCAGATCGAGGGACGTGATCGTTCCCCTCTATTCGACACTGGTGAGACCTCATCTGGAGTACTGTGTCCAGTTTTGGGCCCCACACTACAAGAAGGATGTGGATAAATTGGAGAGAGTCCAGCGAAGGGCAACAAAAATGATTAGGGGTCTAGAGCACATGACTTATGAAGAGAGGCTGAGGGAGCTGGGATTGTTTAGTCTGCAGAAGAGAAGAATGAGGGGGGATTTGATAGCTGCTTTCAACTACCTGAAAGGGGGTTCCAAAGAGGATGGCTCTAGACTGTTCTCAATGGTAGCAGATGACAGAACGAGGAGTAATGGTCTCAAGTTGCAATGGGGGAGGTGTAGATTGGATATTAGGAAAAACTTTTTCACTAAGAGGGTGGTGAAACACTGGAATGCGTTACCTAGGGAGGTGGTAGAATCTCCTTCCTTAGAGGTTTTTAAAGTCAGGCTTGACAAAGCCCTGGCTGGGATGATTTAACTGGGAATTGGTCCTGCTTCAAGCAGGGGGTTGGACTAGATGACCTTCTGGGGTCCCTTCCAACCCTGATATTCTATGATTCTATGATTCTATGATTGGTATCTCGGGAGAACTAACTTACCTGAGTCTCTGTCATGTGGTTTGAGGCTAGTGTTATTATTTTCTCCAGAAGCCGTCTCTCTAGGCCCTGGGTGTCCTGCTGTAAGACTTTCTCCAGGACACAGTAAATGTCTACTCTGTTTTGCTGGGGACAAAACATAAAGGAGAAGAATTGGGAAAAGTTTTTCTTGACGACCAGACAGTAATTTGGCTAATAAGCCCCTGCCCTAATTGGTGGCTTAATTGGTGTAAAACATGCCCTGCCCTCCACAAGCACCGCATTTAGCAGCACTTCAGAAGCTGCCGAGCAACTGACATCGTTTAATCTTCCTGGAAAGAAAAGAGCCAGAAGAAGCGCCCTTCACTGCCCCCTTCTCTAGTTTCATTTATTCAGAACAAACAATAAAAATGAGCACCTTGCCCTTGCTCTAGCCACTCCAGGCAGAATTTGTAAATGTGGAATATAAAATACCCAACTCCTGCAGTAAGTCATCAACAGCTCCCAGGGGCAATGAGCTCAGCCGTTAGATCTACACTGACAGTAGCACGCTCGAAGGTGTCTTTTATGTGGCCCATCAGTGTAGAACTTCACAGATGAGACTAACTATGGAGGAGTTGTAGGATCAGTTGGGACCGAGAAAAAATAAAGCGGAACACAGAGCAATTAAAAGCCTGAGGAGAGAACAAGATTCATTTCAGAAAACTGCAAACTAGCACCTCTGGAAAGGAGGTAGAAGTAACTGACAGAATGGGAGGGAGACAAGTGGGAAGCAACAAGTGCCCTGGGGGTGACAGTGGAAAACAAAGTCAACAGGTATATACAAGGTGTGATGGCTACCACAAAGAGCCATGTGGGCTGGGTCTTTTACACACAGGGATCATGTCACAAAGCAGGAAGACAACAGTTCCTCTCTGTTCAGCTGAGCTGTGACTGCATCTGGATGAGTGAGTTTTCTAGCACCACATTCCCAGAGAGATCAACAAATGGGAAGTCATTCCTGGGAGAGCAAAAAAGAATGCAGGGGGCTGGCAGAAGTGACTTCTGGATAGAGCCCTGCAACCTGACCCAAATCCTAGGGGACCTGACCACAGGCGTCCGAGTCAGGTTGGGTGAGAAAACAACTGGACCCTCTTGGGCTCGGGTCAGGTCGGCTCTCCTCCTTTAGCCCCTGGGATCGGCACAACCGTGACTGCGTGTTCCTGCCAGCCACCACCTCCTTCCTGCGCTGCACGCGCTGTGGAGCGAGGATGCCGAGGAGTCACAGCGTCTCCCTCTCTCTCTGCAGCGCAGACCCAGCGCAGCAGGGGCCGTGTCAGAGGATGGAGCCATCGCTGCACACAGTGGCCGCTGCACCAGCCCCATGAGCAGGATGCAGCGGCAGGATCCGGTTGGGGGGGAAGGGTTGGGACCAGGATGGAAAATGATTCAGCCCTCTCAGGGTGAGGTGAGTGGGCCGGGGGCCAGTTCAGGTTGGGCTTAAAAATTGGGCCCGAGCAGACCCCTACTTCTGCAGACAGACGGAAAGAGCTGTCTGTGTCCGATGCGGCCAAGGGATGACTCTGAGGGAGAGAGGATAATACCATACAACTACCTGGAGGGTGTGAACACCAAGGAGGGAGAGGAATTTTTTAGGATAATACATTTCGGTAAAGGTAGGAGTAATGGGATTAAGCTAAAAAAGGACATTCAATTTAGACTTTGATAACAGGAAAAATGCCCCAACTGTGAGACAGGGCTATTAGGTTATGACATAGTCTTCCTAGGAAAGAGGCGGAAGTTCAGTCCTTAGGGGCTTTTCAGATTAGCTTGGCCAAAACAGTGGAAAATGGCTGCTGGGAATGCTCCTGCATTAGCAGGGAAATGGACTGGATGATCCAATAGGTCTTTTCCATCTCTGTCTCCTGTGAGTCTAGACATCTGTGTGACCTGCATGCCAAGGTCATAACCCACTTTGGAATGTTCAAAGCCAATCAGATCTCTGAATGGGAGAGGTTAGGGGTCAGACAGGGTCTGCATCAGATCTCTTGATTGGCTATACGTTCCAGTGGTTCTGCTTTAAAAGGCATGCTTCTGCAAACTGCAATCATAACAGACAGCTCCACTGGGGAGAAGCCCCTTCCATTCATTTTTAAATGTAAGGAGGATTTTTTTAATTGAAAATTGTCACTGATAACTTATCAATACATAAGCACTACATAATTCAAGTAATTCAAGTAATTAATCAAATGAATTAACATAATTAATCACTCTCCTTACAGTGAGTATGATAACACCCATTTTTTCATGTTCTGTGTGTATATAAATCTCCTCATTGTATTTTCCACTGAATGCATCCGATGAAGTGAGCTGTAGCTCATGAAAGCTTACGCTCAAATAAATTGGTTAGTCTCTAAGGTGCCACAAGTACTCCTTTTCTTTTTATAATTAATCAAGTAATTCAAATAATAAAAGGAGTCGGAGGCCAAGACAAGCAGTTCAGTTGGCCTCCTAGTACTTTAATAGAAACTAAAATGCCTTCTGTGTTGGCCCTTAATAGAGAAATGGACTTTGTCGGATGCAAGTATTAATCAATGGGAAAAAGGGGTCTGAATATTCCTCCTGGAGCAATTCTGCACTACTGCACACGTGCATAATTAATGAGCCCCGCATATTTTTATTTTTTTGCACAGTAAAAAGCTTCTGCTGAAATGCTGCTGCCGTTCCATCTCTTGCCCACCAAAGGGTGCTGTGGCAATAGAACAAAGCAGCAACTCCCTATCAGCGAAGGAAGAGAGAGAGCCTGTCTTCTTCACAGCAGGCCAGGTCAGGAGACAGGGGCTATGGGGAGACAGACAGTGTGGGATGCTGGGGTGGGGTCAGTCAGGGGCTCATAAGGGCTAGTGGGGGAGGACAGACTGTGGCAGGGGCTGAATGGGAGTGGAGGCACAGAGTTAGAGGAGGAGGGAGGTTCAGGGCCCCATAGTGATGGGGGAGGAGGTGCAGAGCTACATAAGGACAGGGGGTGGTTGGCTGGGGGCACAGAGACACATGGGGACAGGGGGAGGGGGTACAGGGACACATTGTTAGGATATAGATGTTCAGGCCTGTCTGTAAAGGCCTATCATCTAAGAATTTAGGTGTATTCTTATCACTTGGCTAGTTCTAGAGGTATAAAAGAAAGAATCAAAATCACTGTCTGCCAGGGTAAGGTCCTTCTCTTACTGTGACAGTCTGAGGCCCTGTTCTTAGGCTAAGGCCTTTGGCTAAGCAGCAGAGGCACCCATAAGCTGGGAAGTGACAGGTCACCTCCTCACATTCCCAACTAGTCACATTGAAATAAGGTGCTATTGGGCTGTTAGGAACACAATCCTGTCCTGATAATGCCAATCGCCTCCAGAGAAAGGGAAGGGCCTAGAAGATGTAAAAGGAAACTTAGTTTGATAGCATCCTGTCTGGCAAGAACTCACTTATCACTAGCTGGGATGTGAAATCCTCATTTCTGTGTTTCTTCTATCACTGTAGTCCCCATTGTTTGTCTGTATAATCTCTGTCTGGTTCTGTGATTGTTTTTCTCTGCTGTATAATTAATTTTGCTGGGTGTAAACTAATTAAGGTGGTGGGATATAATTGGTTACATAATCATGTTACAATATGTTAGGATTGGTTAGTTAAATTTCAGGAAAATGATTGGTTAAGGTATAGCTAAGCAGAAGTCAAGTTTTACTAGATAGTCTGCAGTCAATCAGGAAGTGACGGGGTGGGTGTGTGGGTGGGGGAAATGGGAACAGGGAATGGGGGTGGGGAAATTGGAATCATGTTTTGCTAAAGGGGGAAATGGGAACAGGGAATGGGGCTGGGGAAATTGGAATCATGTTTGGCTAAGGGCAGGAATGGGAACAGGGAAACAGCTGTAAGGCTCTGTGGTGTCAGAGCTGGGAAGGGGGACACTAAGGAAGGAAACTGGAATTATGCTTGCTGGAAGTTCACCCAATAAACATCGAATTGTTTGCACCTTTGGACTTCGGGTATTGTTGCTCTCTGTTCATGCGAGAAGGACCAGGGAAGTAAGTGGGTGAAGGAATAAGCCCCCTAACACACATGGGGATGGGGGGAGTGGGTTTCTGAGTGGTGGTGGAGGGACACATGTGGACAGGGGGTGCAAGGACCCATGGGTGTGCAGGAACACATGGAGACAGGGGCAGATGTGCCTTACTGAATGGGAGAGCTTAGGGGTCAGACAGGGTCTGCATGGGGGGAGCTGCCTAACAATTCCTCCCCGCCCCTCCCAAAAAAACTGTTCCATACTTTTCCCACCCATACCCAGCAACACTCCAAGTTCACACCCAGGCTCCTTCCCAGCAATTTACTTCCCTCTCCCTCAGCTCCTCCATTACCCCTGACTCTACCAAGCCTTTGCACTGAGCCTAAGGGGTGCAAGAAATATGGTTCTGTATTGAGTTTAAATGAATTATTACTCAGAGTTCTGTATTAACATGCATAGTAAGGAATTGGTTTGTCAAAAAACATTTCCTGAATCCTTTTTGTTGTCTGTATTCATACAGACATACTTGCTGACAGGTATTTTGAAATAAATAACCAAAAGTAATTTTAATGGGTGTAATTATATTGTATTATTTTGACAAACAACATATGCAGAATTTTGCAGAACTTCTCAAATATTGTACGCATCATTTTTACTTTTTTCTTTCAGAATTCCCCCAGTAGAAAATATATAGATAAGGGTCCCTTCAATGCTATAATCTCAATAATATGTCATCATAACAAAGGAGTGTTGGCTAGGATTTAGAGCAGGGAGTCAATTCACTTGGGTTTTATTCACATTCTTTGACTAACTTGCTAAGTGGTTTTGAGCAAGTTACTTAATTCCCTGTGACACAAGTCATCCGTAAATGGGGATAATGCTTCCCATTCTCACAAGGGTGCTGTGAGTCTTAATTCATTAGTATTAGGGAAGTGCTTTGAGATTTTTGGATGAAGATGCTAAAGAAGGGCAAAGTACTATTAGAAGAGATTACTGCTAGTCCGATCGTGTACTTTTACTGTCTACAGCCCATGTACTCCACTGTGTGGAAAAGGACAATGCTCTCTTTATAGAGCATTATATCATCCTAATCTGTAAGAACAGCATTTTGCATGATGAGTTTACGCCTGAGGACAGAAGGGCGAATACTGATTCTCCTGATGGTGCGCCAGGCCAAGTTCTACACTGAATTACCCCCGTGCAGTCCCCTGCACCCCCATGAAGTCAGGCAGAATTTGGTGTTGACACCTGGAAAGCGGATGTAATTTCATGAAACTGCCCTACCTCATCCTTGTGCAGTTTCTCGAGCAGAACTGTCAGAACGATAGCCAACTTGGTCTCAGCTATAAAGGCAATCCTGAGGGCAATTTTGCCCTTATCTTGGTCATCCATATGTGCCAGGAGGGAAACAACCTCATTATAAACACCTGAAATTAAATAAAAGGATTCAGCTGGTTACCACTGATAGCAGAAATTGGTGCTAGCCTCTTTAATTCACTATCCAGTAAAGATTCTGCAGGAGCCCAAACACTGTGAGAAGTAGACCTGGGAATCCTGGAAATCCTCTTCCTTCCTCCTCATGACCAGGTTTGTTTGCTGAACTACCCAGTGTGCTTGGGGGGAAATCATAATGAAGCAAATTTGCTCCTTTCAAGTAGATCCCCACGTAAAATAATCTTCCTTTCCCTCTTTACTGTCAATTGATGAGTTTTGATAGCATACAGAATAATAATTTAACTCTAAGTCAAGAAATAGAGCTAAAGTTAAGCACATGCTTAAGAGTTTTGCTTAGTCAGGGCCTCATTTTCAAAAATCCTGAGCACCCAGATGTACCTATTGGCTATGCTGGGAACTTTTGGGGCTCGGTATCTCTTGAAAATCAGGCCACTGTTGTAGACCTCAGTATGAATTTAGAAGCCTAACTTTAGGCCCCTTGTTTTGAAGAAAGCCTTTAATCTTCTTTTATGGTAGTTGAAATACTTGCAGAGAAGACTCATGGAACGGAGTTCATCCAGTTCATAGAATATCAGGGTTGGAAGGGACCTCAGGAGATCATCTAGTCTGACCCCCTACTCAAAGCAGGACTAATCCCCAACTTTTGCCCCAGATCCCTAAATGGCCCCTCAAGGATTGAACTCACAACCCTGGGTTTAGCAGGCCAATGCTCAAACCACTGAGCTATCCCTCCCGCCTGTACAGTTGCCTGTAGAGGTCATAAAGGAATTCCCCCGCCCCCCTCCCACCCCCATGCACAATTGGCGAGGTGTACGCTGTGAGTGGGGTGGGGTGGGGTGGGTCCCTCCAACCTTCATCTGAAGCAGCAGGGATTGACCATAGCAGGAGATGGGACACCTGCTAGGGTGGACCAGTGCTCTAAGATGGTTCAGAGAATCTGTTTCCTTAGCTGTCCTGCTCACATGCTCAGGGTCCAACTGATCTCCAGAGTTGTGGGTGGGAAGGAATTTCCCCCTGGTCGGATTGGCAGGGACCTTTGAGTGGCAGGATGGGGCACTGATCACCTGCTAGGATAATCTGAGTATATCTGACCTAATCAATTCTCGACCATGGCAAGGGCATCAGGCATTGGTGGAACCTCAGTCTCTCCTGTCCTCTGCCGATGGCACACAACAGTTTTGTCTCCTAAAGACTGAAATGGTTTCGTCCAAGACACGTTTTGGGGTTCAGTGTAGGGTTGCTAGGTGAAATTTAGTGGCCTGTGAAATACAGGAAGTCAGACTAGATGATCTAATGGTCCCTTCTGGCCTTAAACTCTAGGAAACAATGAAATAGCGGGTGTATGAAAAAAATCAGGATTTGATCTCCCATGTATCTCTTCGCTCTGGGCAGAAATTCTCCAGGAGACTTAATATTTCACAAGAAATCTGAAATGCCGTATTTATCGGTCTCCATTGTAACAGCATTCCAAGCATGAAGGAGGAACTAACAAGATTTCCCCTTCCCAGGAAAGACTGCTTGAGGTTAGGTGATTGCCCATCCGTTATGCAAATTGCATCCTTCAGTTGTAACACCCAGATGCAAACGGAATCATAACTGTAACCTAAACTGCCCATCTGTGTGGGATGAGGAGCACTAGTGTTGCCAAGAAATGTCACCCCATGCTTTGTTCTCTTGCATTTAAGATATTAGCAGAGCTTCATTTAGACAGCTAGAGGAGAAATCCTTCTGCCTTTTTTGTTCTAATTTCCCCCATCTCTGATGGAGTTGGCTCCATGGATGGAGAAGACACAAAATGAGGACCCATAACAAACATAAAACAACTGGGAGAAAAGAAGGAAGACCTCCCCCATAACATTCCCTAGAAACTCAGATTCTCAGGAAAGTTTCCAGGTCCAGAGGCTGTAGGCCAACTCCTCAACTGGTGTAAATCAACACAGCTACAAGGAAGTCAACAGAGGGACACTGGTTTACAGCAGCTGAGGTTCTGCTCATACAAATGGAGAACATTACAGCTAATCTGTATGCCTATGCTTTTTAAATGTGTGTGTGAATATAGAATGGATATAGAGAATACAATGCTGACCTTACCTCTGTTGGTTACCTCCTGCTCACTCACAAATATATTCATGTTTTAATCTTTCCTCAACACTTCCTCCAGTCCTTTCTCCAAAGAGCTCCAGTACTGATAGACAGCTGGCCTCTCAGGCTGTCCTGTCCAGGATAGCCAGTTCAGATTATGCAAGCACTATTATGACATCGCTGTGACTGTGGCATAGCACATAAACTGCTGCAGACCAGGTAGGTGCTGTGATGACATGGACAAGATCCTCAAAAGTATTTAGGCTCCTAACTCGCACTGAAATCAATAGATGTGAAGAACCTAAATACATTTCAATATCTGGGCCCATCCATGTTCGCAGTCCAATAGGTGGCTAAATTTGCTCCAGTGTAGAATTTCTCACTCGCTCTAAATCATTTTGAATTTTGGTTCCATCCCTCTCTCAGTTTGCCACACTTTCCAATATTGGTTTTATTGGAAAATCTGCTCCTGGTTGAATTGATAGAAAATAAAAGCACCAAAGAAAGAGAAGAAACTGCCTTGGAGAATGCACAGTGACACTTGAGTGTGGTTGGTTGGTTGGAATGCACAGTGACACTTGAGTGTGGGTGGTTGGTTTCCTTTGCTTTTTAATTCGGTTGATTAAAAAGCTTGATGAAATCTTATTGGACTGTATTACAAATATTGATTTTTATATTGTTTTACAATGAATTGAAATTTATTCTTCATTTCCATGTCCCGCCAAACAAATCAACTAAATTAGTTTTTGTTGCGTTTAATACAGTGTGGTGTCATATGTATGGCCATATGTAGAGCCCACACTTGATTTTGGAGATTATGTTGCCTTTAAAGCATTCAGAGTGATGACACTCTTTGCAGTAAACCATATGGAAAAAGAATTCCAGTTACATGTGTCCTTTGCTATGTATAACTGATTTTGTGCCTTACTCTTTCTGATTTTGCCCTTACACAGACACACTATTCTTTTGTACTCCTCCTTAGTAATTCGTCCATGTTTCCCCATTTTGTAGGATTTCTTTTTGATTTTCAGGTCATTACAAAACTTCTGATGGAGCCATTGGCCTCTTACTATTCTTCCTCTCTTTCCTTTGCATTGGCAGTTGTGCCTTTAATATTGTCTCCTGGAGAAACTGCCAGCTTTCCTGAACTCCTTTATGCCTTAGACTTTTTCCCCATGGGTCGCTACCTACCAATTCTCTGAGGATGTTAAAGTATGCATTTTGGCAGTCCTTCTCCTGTCATTTTCCTTAGAATCATGAAATCTATCCTTCATGATCCCTTTCTCCCAAATCACCTTCCACCTTCACATTCACCACCAGCTCCTCCCTGCTGGTCAGAATCAAGTCTAAAATGGCTGTCCCCCCGGTCACTTCCTCCATTTTCTGAAACAAAGCATTGTCCCCAGTACATTCCAGGAACTTATTGGGTAATTTTGGGTTTTACCATATTCCTTTTTCAGCAGATGTCTGGGTAGGTAAAGTCCCCCATTACAATCAGGATTTGTGTTTTGCATATTTATGTTGTTTGTTCTACAAATGCCTCATCTCCCTCCTCTTCCTGATCTGGTGGTCTGTAATAGACCCCTACCAGGACCTCACCCCTGTTTATTCCCTCTTTTATCTTTACTCAGAGACTTTCAACTGGTCTGCTTCTCACCTCCTTCTGGACCTCAGAACAGGTTTACAATGCAATATGTCCTCTCTTTTTTTTCCTGCCTGTCCTTCCTCAACAAGCTATAGCCCTCTATACCAATAGTCCAGTCATGAGATTTATCCCATCAAGTATCTGTGATGCAGTTAAGCTCAGTTAAGATTTATGTACTAAAACTCCCTGTTCTTACTGTTTATTCCCCATTATTATTCCTCCTTGCTTGTGTGTACAGACATCTAAGATGTTAAGCAGATGCCCCCATGGATTTCCCTCTTGTTTCTCCTATAATTCTACTGCAATTTTCCACACCTACTTCTCCCCACACAGCTAGTCCTCTATTAAGGCCACCTTTTTTTACCTGGTGGCTTTTTTCACCTGCCCCCTCTGAACTTAGTTTTAAGCTCTTCTCCTAAGGTTGGTGAGTCAGTGCATGAAGATGTTCTTCTCCTTCTTGGTCAGACGGACCCCATCTCTTCCCAGCAAACCTCCTTCCTGCAATAGCATCCCATGGTAGAGGAAGTCAAAGCCTCCCAGAGACCCATCTTCATAACCCTATTCTGTGGGCATGCCTACCATTGAGTGTGTATTGAGCAGAAAGAACACTCAGTGCAGGAGACAAGGGGACTGAGTTAAACTGCGGGTGTCAGGTTCACAAACTTCCATTTTCCGTGACTAATCTCTTAAGCCAGTTGGGATGGCCACGGTATAAAAATATTTCTGGAGATCAGCATGTGATTATTTGTATTGCAGTCCTGCCTCACAGTCCCAGTCACAGAGCAGGATCCCATTGCGCTAGGACCTGTACAAACAGAGAACAAGATGGTCCTTAACTGTCATTAATTAATTAACACATCTTAACAGCACAACAAACAGACAAGAGGATAATAAAGCAAGCAAAAAAGCCCCCTTTGACCAGGTACCAGCAGATAACTAATATAGTGCTACCTATTTCGGGAACTTTCTTCCTGATTCAGGGTCTGATGTGACTCAGCCCCTGTTCCATGCCATTGTGTAAACTGGGGACTCGTACATTTGCACAAGATGGAAAGTATCCAGTGGCACACCGTTGAGGCCTACTCCATTTTTAGTACATAAACAGCAGGCCACTCTGCAAGAAGCTAAGGGCATGGTCAGCACAGAGAGTTTGCCTGTCTCTGTGCTGGTGTTCTGCACCCCTCACTGTCTACACCTGGCTCCATAAAGTCGGGCCTTTCCAAAATGCAGCATCAGGTAGGAGCACAGGTAATTGTAAGAATGCTTGCTCATTGCAGCTGTTAACATCCGGGCAAGGCATCCACATATAAGTCCACGACGGATGGACCAGTGATGGGAAGAGTGTTCATGCATGTGACAAGTAACACCATGAACTATGTAATGCCACAGAATAAATTAAGATCAAGAACAGAACAAGAGTATGTGTGGCAAAGCCATGACAAACACTGTGCAGGCATCAAGGAGCTCATAAATTAGCACCTCATCACCCCAACACTGCCTCAGCTTGACTTAGAACTTGGGCAACAGTAGACCCTCAAAAGGAGGAGGCCACAGCTTTACACCCGTGGTCACTGTGATGTTAACTGGCTGCATTTGACAAGAGCTGGATCAGAGGTTGACTTTGAGTGTATTTACAGGGGGCAAGGTTTTCACAACACAAGCCTTGTGCACACACAGCACAGTGTTCTGCAGCAGTGCAAATTGAGCTGCAGCAATGAGCAGCGGGATCCTGCTTGGGCTCGTAATTCATACACTTCTCTCACTAATGAGGATCAACAGATCAACCCATACTGAATGCAGCTTGACAATATACCATCACTTAAAACACATTACAGTCAGAGAGGATGATAAATATTCCATTTATACACATTATGTACAAGGCCCAAAATGACTGAGGATGCAAGAAAACAAAGCTGGTAAATACAGAAAATGCATTTGTCATAAATATAAAGGGAAGGCTAAACCCCTTCAAAATCCCTCCTGGCCAGAGGAAAAATCCTCTCACCTGTAAAGGGTTAAGAAGCTAAAGGGAACCTCGTTGGCACCTGACCAAAATGACCAATGAGGAGACAAGATACTTTCAAAAGCTGGGAGGAGGGAGAAAAAACAAAGGGTCTGTGTCTGTCTGTCTGCTGCTTGTACTGGGGACAGAACAGGAATGGAGTCTAAGCCCTGGTCTACACTAGGACTTTAGGTCGAATTTAGCAGCATTAAATCGATGTAAACCTGCACCCGTCCACACGATGAAGCCCTTTATTTCGACTTAAAGGGCTCTTAAAATCGATTTCCTTACTCCACCCCTGACAAGTGGATTAGTGCTTAAATCGGCCTTGCCGGGTCGAATTTGGGGTACTGTGGACACAATTTGATGGTATTGGCCTCCGGGAGCTATCCCAGAGTGCTCCATTGTGACCACTCTGGGCAGCACTCTCAACTCAGATGCACTGGCCAGGTAGACAGGAAAAGAACCGCGAACTTTTGAATCTCATTTCCTGTTTGGCCAGTGTGGCAAGCTGCAGGTGACCATGCAGAGCTCATCAGCAGAGGTGACCATGATGGAGTCTCAGAATCGCAAAAGAGCTCCAGCATGGACCGAACGGGAGGTAGGGGATCTGATCGCTGCATGGGGAGAGGAATCCGTGCTATCAGAACTCCGTTCCAGTTTTCGAAATGCCAAAACCTTTGTCAAAATCTCCCAGGGCATGAAGGACAGAGGCCATAACAGGGACCCGAAGCAGTGCCGCGTGAAACTGAAGGAGCTGAGGCAAGCCTACCAGAAAACCTGAGAGGCGAACGGCCGCTCCGGGTCAGAGCCCCAAACATGCCGCTTCTATGATGAGCTGCATGCCATTTTAGGGGGTTCAGCCACCAGTACCCCAGCCGTGTTGTTTGACTCCTTCAATGGAGATGGAGGCAATACGGAAGCAGGTTTTGGGGACAAAGAAGATGATGATGACGACGAGGTTGTAGATAGCTCACAGCAAGCAAGCGGAGAAACCGGTTTTCCCGACAGCCAGGAACTGTTTCTCACCCTGGACCTGGAGCCAGTACCCCCTGAACCCACCCAAGGCTGCCTCCTGGACCCAGCAAGCGGAGAAGGGACCTCCGGTGAGTGTACCTTTTAAAATACTATACATGGTTTAAAAGCAAGCATGTGAAAGGATTATTTTGCCCTGGCATTCGCGGCTCTCCTGGATATACTCCCAAAGCCTTTGCAAAAGGTTTCTGGGGAGGGCAGACTTATTGCATCCTTCATGGTAGGACACTTTACCACTCCAGGCCAGTAACACGTACTCGGGAATCATTGTGCAACAAAGCATTGCGGTGTATGTTTGCTGGCGTTCAAGCAACATCCGTTCGTGTGTTATCCTCAGGAGAGTGAGATATAATCCATGGTCACCTGGTTGAAATAGGGTGCTTTTCTTTAGGGGACACTCAGAGGAGCCCATTCCTGCTGGGCTGTTTGCCTGCGGCTGAACAGAAATGTTCCCCGCTGTTAGCCACAGGGAGGGGGGAGGGTTGAGGGGGTAGCCACGCGGTGGGGGGAGGCAAAATGCGACCTTGTAACGAAAGCACATGTGCTATGTATGTAATGTTAACAGCAAGGTTTACCCTGAAAGAGTGTAGCCAGTGTTTTATAAAATGTGTCTTTTTAAATACCGCTGTCCCTTTTCTTTTCTCCACCAGCTGCATGTGTTTCAATGATCACAGGATCGTCTCCTTCCCAGAGGCTAGTGAAGATTAGAAAGAAAAAAAAACGCACTCGAGATGAAATGTTCTCCAAGCTCATGCTGTCCTCCCACACTGACAGAGCACAGACGAATGCGTGGAGGCAAATAATGTCAGACTGCAGGAAAGCACAAAATGACCAGGAGGAGAGGTGACGGGCTGAAGAGAGTAAGTGGCAGGGTGAAGAGAGTAAGTGGCGGGCTGAAGAGAGGGCTGAAGCTCGAATGTGGCGGCAGCGTGATGAGAGGAGGCAGGATTCAATGCTGAGGCTGCTGGAGGACCAAACCAGTATGCTCCAGTGTATGGCTGAGCTGCAGCAAAGGCAGCTGGAGCAAGACTGCCACTACAGCCCCTGTGTAACCAACCGCCCTCCTCCCCAAGTTCCATAGCCTCCACACCCAGACGCCCAAGAACGCGGTGGGGGGGCCACTGGCCAACCAGCCACTCCACCACAGAGGATTGCCCCCAAAAAAGAAGGCTGTCATTCAATAAATTTTAAAGTTGTAAACTTTTAAAGTGTTGTGTGGCATTTTCCTTCCCTCCTCCACCACCCCTCCTGGGCTACCTTGGTAGTCATCCCCCTATTTGTGTGATGAATGAATAAAGAATGCATGAATGTGAAGCAACAATGACTTTATTGCCTCTGCAAGCGGTGATCAAAGGGAGGAGGGGAGGGTGGTTAGCTTACAGGGAAGTAGAGTGAACCAAGGGGCGGGGGGTTTTAGCAAGGAGAAACAAACAGAACTTTCACACCGTAGCCTGGCCAGTCATGAAACTGGTTTTCAAAGCCTCTCTGATGCGTACCGCACCCTCCTGTGCTCTTCTAATCGCCCTGGTGTCTGGCTGCGCGTAACCAGCAGCCAGGCGATTTGCCTCAACCTCCCACCCCGCCATAAACGTCTCCCCCTTACTCTCACAGATATTGTGGAGCACACAGCAAGCAGTAATAACAGTGGGAATATTGGTTTTGCTGAGGTCTAAGCGAGTCAGTAAACTGCGCCAGCGCGCCTTTAAACGTCCAAATGCACATTCTACCACCATTCTGCACTTGCTCAGCCTGTAGTTGAACAGCTCCTGACTACTGTCCAGGCTGCCTGTGTACGGCTTCATGAGCCATGGCATTAAGGGGTAGGCTGGGTCCCCAAGGATACATATAGGCATTTCAACATCACCAACAGTTATTTTCTGATCTGGGAATAAAGTCCCTTCTTGAAGCTTTTGAAACAGACCAGAGTTCCTGAAGATGCGAGCGTCATGTACCTTTCCCGGCCATCCCACGTTGATGTTGGTGAAACGTTCCTTGTGATCCGCCACAGCTTGCAGCACTATTGAAAAGTACCCCTTGCGGTTTATGTACTCGCCGGCTTGGTGCTCCGGTGCCAAGATAGGGATATGGGTTCCGTCTATGGCCCCACCACAGTTAGGGAATCCCATTGCAGCAAAGCCATCCACTATGACCTGCACATTTCCCAGGGTCACTACCCTTGATATCAGTAGATCTTTGATTGCGTGGGCTACTTGCATCACAGCAGCCCCCACAGTAGATTTGCCCACTCCAAATTGATTCCCAACTGACCGGTAGCTGTCTGGCGTTGCAAGCTTCCACAGGGCTATCGCCACTCGCTTCTCAACTGTGAGGGCTGCTCTCATCTTGGTATTCATGCGCTTCAGGGCAGGGGAAAGCAAGTCACAAAGTTCCATGAAAGTGCCCTTACGCATGCGAAAGTTTCGCAGCCACTGGGAATCGTCCCAGACCTGCAACACTATGCGGTCCCACCAGTCTGTGCTTGTTTCCCGAGCCCAGAATCGGCGTTCCACAGCATGAACCTGCCCCATTAGCACCATGATGCATGCATTGGCAGGGCCCATGCTTTCAGAGAAATCTGTGTCCATGTCCTGATCACTCACGTGACCGCGCTGACGTTGCCTCCTCGCCCGGTAGCGCTTTGCCAGGTTCTGGTGCTGCATATACTGCTGGATAATGCGTGTGGTGTTTAATGTGCTCCTAATTGCCAAAGTGAGCTGAGCGGACTCCATGCTTGCCTTGGTATGGCGTCCGCACAGAAAAAAGGCGCGGAATGATTGTCTGCCGTTGCTCTGATGGAGGGAGGGGTGACTGACGACACGGCTTACAGGGTTGGCTTCAGGGGGCTAAAATCCACAAAGGGGGTGGCTTTACATCAAGGAGTAGTTCAGGCAGGACTTCACGGAGGGTTCCAATAAGAAATGGTGCACCTAAGTTATTGTTCTTATTGGAACAAGGAGGTTAGCCTGGCCTCTGATTGATACATGGCTAGATTTACCTCGCTGCACCTTCTCTGTGAGTGACTGCAGTGTGACCTAGAGGAATGAGTCCCCTAGACAGGGGAGGAGGCAAATGAGTACAAAACAAATCTGGTCTATTTCTTGTTTTGATCCACTCCATCTATCTTTTACATCTTTGGCTGGCAGCAGACGGTGCAGAAGGACTGCAAGCCATCCATATCTCATGGCTGCTCGGCAGAAGATGGTACAGTACGACTGCTAGCCATCCTCATCTCTTGCCTGCCTGGCAGAAGATGGCACAGTACGATTGCTAGCCATCCTCATCTCTTGCCTGCCTGGCAGAAGATGGTACAATACGACTGCTAGCAATCCGTATTGCCTGCCTGCTCACCATTAGACGGTTCAATACTACTGACTGCAGGACTAAAGAGAATGACCTGGTCAAGTCACCAAAAATTTAGTCCCTATGCCCATGTCTGCCCAGGCGCTCCCAGCCGACGTGGCCAGGAGCACCTCGGAGATGACGAGGACGGCTATCACTCATATTGCACCGTCTGCTGCCAGAAGGCAATGGGTTGCTGCTACTGTGTAGCAATGCCGTACCACGTCTGCCAGCACCCAGGAGACATACGGTGACGGTTACCTGAGCGGGCTCCATGCTTGCGGTGGTATGGCGTCCGCACAGGTAACTCAGGAAAAAAGGCGCGAAACGATTGTCTGCCCTTGCCTTCACGGAGGGAGGGAGGGAACGGGGGCCGGACAATATGTACCCAGAACCACCCGCGACAATGTTTTAGCCCAATCAGAGTGCTCCATTGTGACTGCTCTGGACAGCACTCTCAACTCAGATGCACGATTGTTTGCCGTTGCTCTGACGCAGGGAGGGGCGACTGAGGACACGGCTTACAGGGTTGACTTCACGGAGGGTTCCAATAAGAAATGGTGCACCTAAGTTATTGTTCCTATTGGAACAAGGAGGTTAGCCTGGCCTCTGATTGATACATGGCTAGATCTACCTCGCTGCACCTTCTCTGTGAGTGACTGCAGTGTGACCTAGAGGAATGAGTCCCCTAGACAGGGGAGGAGGCAAATGAGTACAAAACAAATCTGGTCTATTTCTTGTTTTGATCCACTCCATCTATCTTTTACATCTTTGGCTGGCAGCAGACGGTGCAGAAGGACTGCATGCCATCCACATCTCATGGCTGCTCGGCAGAAGACGGTGCAATAGGACTGCTAGCAATCCCTATTGCCTGCCTGCTCACCATAAGACGGTTCAATAGGACTGACTGCCGGACTAAAGAGAATGACCTGGTCAAGTCACTAAAAATTTAGTCCCTGCGCCCATGTCTGCCCAGGCGCTCCTGATCGACCTCACACAGGCGACCAGGAGTACCTCGGACATGACGAGGACGGCTACCAGTCGTACTGTACCGTCTGCTGCCAGAAGGCAATGGGTTGCTGCTACTGTGTAGCAATGCCCTACCGCGTCTGCCAGCACCCAGGAGACATACGGTGACGGTTACCTGAGTGGCCTCCATGCTTGCGGTGGTATGGCGTCCGCACAGGTAACTCAGGAAAAAAGGCGCGAAACGATTGTCTGCCCTTGCCTTCACGGAGGGAGGGAGGGAATGGGGGCTGGACAATATGTACCCAGAACCACCCGCGACAATGTTTTAGCCCAATCAGAGTGCTCCTTTGTGACTGCTCTGGACAGCACTCTCAACTCAGATGCACGATTGTTTGCCATTGCTCTGACGCAGGGAGGGGCGACTGAGGACACGGCTTACAGGGTTGACTTCACGGAGGGTTCCAATAAGAAATGGTGCACCTAAGTTATTGTTCTTATTGGAACAAGGAGGTTAGCCTGGTGTCTGATTGATACATGGCTAGATCTACCTCGCTGCACCTTCTCTGTGAGTGACTGCAGTGTGACCTAGAGGAATGAGTCCCCTAGACAGGGGAGGAGGCAAATGAGTACAAAACAAATCTGGTCTATTTCTTGTTTTGATCCACTCCATCTATCTTTTACATCTTTGGCTGGCAGCAGATGGTGCAGAAGGACATATTGCCTGCCTGCTCACCATAAGACGGTTCAATAGGACTGACTGCCGGACTTAAGAGAATGACCTGGTCAAGTCACTAAAAATTTAGTCCCTGCGCCCATGTCTGCCCAGGCGCTCCTGATCGACCTCACACAGGCGACCAGGAGTACCTCAGACATGACGAGGACAGCTACCAGTCGTATTGTACCGTCTGCTGCCACAAGGCAATGGGTTGCTGCTACTGTGTAGCAATGCCGTACCACGTCTGCCAGCACCCAGGAGACATACGGTGACGGTTACCTGAGCGGCCTCCATGCTTGCGGTGGTATGGCGTCCGCACAGGTAACTCAGGAAAAAAGGCGCGAAACGATTGTCTGTCCTTGCTTTCACGGAGGGAGGGAGGGAGGGAGGGAGGGAGGGAAGGGGGGACTGATGATATGTACCCAGAACCACCCGCGACAATGTTTCAGCCCCATCAGGCATTGGGATCTCAACCCAGAATTCCAATGGGCAGCGGAGACTGCGGGAACTGTGGGATAGCTACCCACAGTGCAACGCTCTGGAAGTCGACTCTAGCCTCGGTACTGTGGAAGCACTCCGCCAAGTTAATGCACTTAATGCACTTCTGTGGGGACACACACACTCGAATATATAAAACCGATTTCTAAAAAACCGACTTCTATAAATTCGACCTTATTCCGTAGTGTAGACATACCCTTAGAACTTTTAGTAAGTAATCTAGCTAGGTATGTGTTAGATTATGATTCTTTAAATGGCTGAGAAGAGTTGTGCTGAATAGAATGACTATTCTTGTCTGTGTGTCTTTTTTGTAACTTAAGGTTTTGCCTACAGGGATTCTCTATGTTTTGAATCTAATTACCCTGTAAGGTATCTACCATCCTGATTTTACAGAGGCGATTCCTTTACTTCTATTAAAAGTCTTCTTGTAAGAAAACTGAATGCTTTTTCATTGTTCTAAGATCCAAGGGTGTGGGTCTGTGGTCACCTATGCAAATTGGTGAGGATTTTTACCAAACCTTCCCCAGGAAGTGGGGTGCAAGGGTTGGGAGGATTTTGGGGGGAAAGACGTGTCCAAACTACGTTTCCCAGTAAACCTAGTTAAAGTTTGGTGGTGGCAGTGGAAATTCTAAGGGCAAAGGGTAAAATTAATTTGTACCTTGGGGAAGTTTTAACCTAAGCTGGTAAAAGTAAGCTTAGGAGGTTTTCATGCAGGTCCCCACATCTGTACCCTAGAGTTCAGAGTGGGGAAGGAACCTTGACAGCATTACTGAAAAAACAGCTGCAGATTGACTCCTGCTAGCAAGAAGCTTCTGTACAATGTACAGTAAGATATTGGGCTTAACCCAACGCAGGGCTAGGCTGAATTAAAGTCAGTCAAAGTTTTGTCTGAGTAGGGTATGAGGCCCAGCTCCTCAAAGGTCTTTAGACTCCTAACTTCCACTGAAATCAGTGGAAGCTATATGCTATATCAATAGATAAGATAAAAAGACAGGCCTAACTGAGAGACTGAACCCATATTAGGGCCACATTCTGCTCCTCGGTTGCATGAGTACGTCGCTCCCCGACTAGGGCCCAAATCTGTGTAAAGAAGAGTAAATCTGGTCCCGAGGGAGTATCGAGCAACTTCCAAACTGTATAAGAAGGGTGGTTGAGTCTAAACTATAAAGACAGTTCCAAATATGGACCACAGTTCAGGAAAGCAGCCTTATTCATCCGAGCATATGAATGGTGTAAGAAAATTCTGAAAATGTGGATCTTAGATCATGGTCATAATTTAAAAAAATTAATTGACACAGCGGACACCATTCACATTTGAAACATAAAGTAGCTTAAAACTGTCCTAGCTTGAAGTGGTTTGAAACTGCTTCAGGAAATGTGGTCCTCTTACAAGTGTAGATGTGAGGTTGCATATATGGTAAAGCCATGTATACAGAATACATGCTGATTTTAATCCTACAAATTTCCCAAACACTATACAGAATATCTAATGGCTTATTTTTAAATCCTAATCAGAGAAAAATTAAAATGATTTGTGCAAATAATTGAATTCTATGGATTGTGTAACAACAAACATTCTTATTTTCTAGATCTACTGAGAGCTAGCTCTGAGCCAACAAAACAGTATTTTCAGTGTTTATGGTTCTTTACTGAAACAGGTCTATTCTTTATCTAAGAACAGGAAAACAAAAGAATTCACAATATTGTTATCCCTTTTGACCTGAGCAATTAGTGACTATTTTGGGTCTTGTGAGCTGTTTCCATTAGGGGGAGAAATGGATGATGGAGTCAGGTATTTTTTTGATGCAATCCTGTTTATTTACAAAGAATGTACACAAAGTTCTATTTCCCTAACGACAGCAGGAATAGTTTCTTGGCTCACAATTCCAAGCCTCTTTCTATCCAGCAGTCTACCCAAAAGCTCTCTCTCTCTCTCATCCCCATCCCCCTGCATTTGCATTCAGACCCCAGTGAAAGCCCCTTCCCCTGAATGGCCCAACTCCTATTCCAGCTTTACTTAATGGTGGATTCTATTAAGTCAGCCATCTATTCTACAAAAGACCTTGATTGTTTTTACATTGATCCTGAAGAAAGGACAACTAGTATGCCCACCAGCTTCAATAAGGCTTCCCCTTTCCCCAGCATAACTCCCTGTTTTCATGTTGTTTTTATAAATATGTATCTTGTACACTTCCACAAAACCTACAGCATTCTTTTATTTTTACTAACCTGAATCAGGATATTGAATGCATACTTTCAGTTACACCAATGTAAATCTGTGTGTAAGCAGAGTCAGGATGAGCTCCACCCTGACATCTGGTGGGGAGTTGTGGCAAGTTGTGGAAAAGAACGTCAAGGGCTGATCTCATCTATGTTGCCGGCACCCAGTGCCGAGAGGCTAAACAACAGCTGAGGTTGATTCGCTACCCGGTGTGCTACACCCAATAATCACAACGGGGTGGAGAAGCAGAAAAGTTTATTTGCAGCTGCAAAAAGGTACAGGGAGAATAGAATCTCAAATCCTGCACACAGAGCAGGAAGTTACACAGGCTTTTATACATTTTTTTTATCATATTTATTTAATAGCAAGCTGCCCTAAGTATCCATATAGCCAGCCAATCCAGTTCCCAGCTAGTTTTTTTTGTTTTTTGTATTATTTGTTAAACTATACATAAAGCTGCTTTATTTAGCATTGTTTTTATATATTTGCCTTGTTTGGCCTTGCTTAGTTTCAGGCAGTCTGACTCTGCAACAGATTGTTGCAGATTCTTAGCATAACTGCTGTGAGTGGCTCCAGGCCGGGGGGCCAAGGACACTTGGGCCTAGTACGCAGAGCTGCTGCGAGTGCCTCCAGGCGGTGAGGGGGGGGGCGCCACAGACACTTGGGCCTAGTGTGAGGGGGCTTTATTGACTCTCATGGTCTTCCATCCCCTCGAGTTACCTAGTGGCCATGCCCCAGTGTCCCCAACAACTCTTTCCTTTGAGAACACTTAACCTTGGCTTTGAGTTTTTTTACTTGGGCTACTTATTTTTTTATAATAGGACTTTGCATAAGCACTTTGTGATAGCCCTGAAGAGAATGACTTATTAACTTTTGCAAAAGGGCCCTAACACATGATACTGCACAGCATAATACCAGTAATACAAGCAATACAGGAAAGAGAAGTTTTAATAGCAGGCTAAATAAACCACCAAGCCAAGACGACAAACCCCAACCTGAAAACAAGGTTTGCAACCAATCGCTCTCTGGGGCAGTATAGGCAACCTGTGCTCCGGCTCGGGCATGGGCCTTAGCCTCTACCACTTTTTTACAGATTTTATAATTGCTATTATTTATATATATATAACATTGGGGACCGACGAGGGCACAAACCCCTCCTTGGGATGCCAAGAGATAGTCCAAAGCCAGCCTATTTTGGAGGGAAAATGTCCTGAGCTGCTGTACCTTTTTATTTAATGTTTTTATTGTTGATTTTAAATTACTAATTGAGTTTTTTAACTTTAAGGCCATTTTTTTAAGTACCATTTGCAGCCTTACAGTATAGCGGCCTATGCATGCCATGGCTGGCCCGGTAAACAGTGGCGCTATTCCCAGTACAGAGCACCCTACCAGCTTCTCGGTTGTGAGGGAATTTTTTATATTGCCCTTCAATGCTGTAGTCAGTCGCCGCAGGGGGTTTTTTTGTGACTCAACAGAGGTGTCTTGGGCATTTTTAATTTTTTTTTTGGGCAGTGTGGCAGTTATTGACAGATGAGGAACTCCATGAGCTATATAACAGCTACCTGTCCAGTTGGCTGGCAGCACCTTGTAAGCCTTCGGCCACATACAAAATAGTGACCCTGTAGGGCCCAGTAAGGACTGTTTTTTAAGAGGATTTTTGGGATATTTAAGGCTGCTTTGGCTGCTTTTCCAAACAGTTCATATGCCTCTAAGGGGGCATCCCATCCTTCTGATTGGGTACAAGTGGGGGCGTTTCTAATTGTGCCGTTCAAATTACACTCGCCATAGGGACCACTACAAACCCACCGTTGGCTTGCTACGTTGGAGATATTAACTGGATGGCAAGTTATATTTCCAAACCTTTCTTTTGTGGTAAGATTATTTGTAAGAGTTTCCCTAAAAGGGGAGAAACCATTACACCCACACTGTTGGCCTCCCCTTTTGGTCTTTACCCAATACCCATCAGCCCACTGTGTAATAACACAGGAGCTTTTTCCCACAGGACGCCCATAGTGATCAGATTGGTTTTGGGTAAAACATAACGCTCCCTCAGTGAGTACTGTAACTGAAAACTCCTGGTCCTGATAGGTGGCTTGCTGTAAAGAGGTCTTATTCCAGAACGGCGAGTCCGTTCTTTCCTGTTCTTTGGTGGCGGCTAATTCTGCTAGGGTCAAGGGCAGCATGTCAAGGGGCATTCCCGTTTTCGGGGACAGTGGAGTTGGAGCACATACCCAGCAATCAGTCTGGTTTGTTAAAGTAGCAACATGGTGCGCAAGCGAAACAAAGGAGTTATGCTCCCGATATGCACAGTTTGGAAATACCAATACAGAGAATAACAATGTTACCCAATTAATTATCACCAGAGTCTTCCCAACCCAGGGTCTCCAGTACCTGGGTGGGCCCATTTTAGCTTTAAGATGCCCGCTATTTGTGTCTTTTAAACAGTAGCTTTAGCCCGAGATCGTCACTAGATGAGGAGTCAGCAGGTTGGACGGTCCACTGTTCGGCTGACGAGGGGGCGGGTACTGCCTTCAGACGAGAGTGATGGATCCAGTTCTTGTGTCCCTCGATCTTTGCCGCTGTATGGGAGATCAGCAGGACGGTATAGGGTCCTTTCCACTTTTCCTGGAGAGGCTCGTCTTTCCAGGTACGAACAAGCACGGAGTTATCGGGCTGTAAGGAGTGGACGGGAGAGTCCAAGGGGAGAGGCTGGGAATCCTTGGTGTACCTGTGAAGAGACAAGAGAACAGCAGACAGGGAACACATATACTGTGACAAAAAACCATTACCCAACTCCCATTCCCCTGACAGAACCGGGGTGCCATTCATAGACCATGCCCTTCCAAACATAATTTTAAAGGGACTAAGCCCTAATCTACCCTTTGGGAGAATGCGGATATGAAGTAGGACGAGGGGCAAAGCATCAGGCCATCGCAGTGCTTCTTGGCATACTTTTCAGAGATGGCGTTTAAGGATCTCATTGGTACGCTCCACTACCCCACTGGCTTGTGGTCTCCAGGGCGTATGGAGTTTCCAGGGGATCTGTAAGGCATGTGAGATGCTTTGAATGATTTTTGACGTGAAATGTGTCCCGTTGTCAGATTCCATCCACAGGGGGAGTCCAAAGCGAGGAATGATCTCCTTAACAAACTTGAGGGCCACTGTTCTGGCAGTGCAATTACGGCATGGGAAGGCTTTTGGCCATCCACTGAACCGATTCACTATGACAAGGAGATATTTGTACCCTTGGGTCCGGGGAAACTCAGTAAAGTCTATTTGCCACCCTTGTCCGGGGCCCGGAGTGCGTTCTAGGGCAGCTGGTGGCACAGGATGTCCCGGTCGGGGGTTATTCTTTTGGCAGACTAAGCAGTCCGCTTGTACCTGGGTAGCCAGGGGTCGGAGTCCGGAAGTGATAAAGTATTTTCCCATTAGCTGGATAAGTGCTTCCCTGCCAGCATGAGTGGTTTGATGTAGTTTCTGCAGCACCGGCTGGATCAGGCCCTTTGGTAAGAGGAGCTTCCCTTCCGGGGAATGGAGCCATCCCTCCTTTTCCCGGAGACCGAGTTTGTCAGTTAGCTGTCTCTCCTCCCCAGAGTACTGAGGGGTTGGAAGCTCCCCTACTGATGGGATAAGGGCATGCATATGGGCGTTCTCAGTCTGAGGGGATGGCAGGGTGGCAGCATGCTTAGCCTCTGTAGCTGCCCGAGCGTTACCTCTGACCACATCTTGATCTTCCCTTTGATGGGCCTTACAGTGTACCACCGCCACTTCCGAGGGAAGTTGTAAGGCTTCTAGGAGCTGGAGGATTTGGGGCCCGTACTTGACTGGGGAGCCTTGGGCTGTCAGCATTCCTCTTTGCTTCCATAGGCCAGCATGAGCATGTAGCACACCAAAAGCATACTTTGAATCAGTAAAAATGTTGACCTGCTTTCCTTTTGATGCAGGTCCACTTCTGCTATTACAGATTCATACGCTGTCAAATTGTTGTGGTCAGCTGTACAACAAAAGGATTTCACCAGAGCTGACATGATATCCCTACTCATGGTGATTTCCACAGCCACACAGGAGAACAAAACTTGTTTTCTAGCCTCCTTCTATATGACACTAAGTCCCAGTTGTCATAAATATAAAGGGAAGGGTAAACCCCTTTAAAATCCCTCCTGGCCAGAGGAAATCTCCTCTCACCTGTAAAGGGTTAAGAAGCTAAAGGTAACCTCGCTGGCACCTGACCAAAATGACCAATGAGGAGACAAGATACTTTCAAAAGCTGGGAGGAGGGAGAGAAACAAAGGGTATGTGTGTCTGTCTATATTTTGTCTTTGCCGGAGATAGACCAGGAATGAAGCCTTAGAACTTTTAGTAAGTAATCTAGCTAGGTATGTGTTAGATTATGATTTCTTTAAATGGCTGAGAAAAGAATTGTGCTGAATAGAATAACTATTTCTGTCTGTGTATCTTTTTTGTAACTTAAGGTTTTTGCCTAGAGGGGCTCTCTATGTTTTGAATCTAATTATCCTGTAAGGTATCTACCATCCTGACTTTACAGGGGGGATTTTTTTTTATTTCTATTTACTTCTATTTCTATTAAAAGTCTTTTTGTAAGAAAACTGAATGCTTTTTCATTGTTCTCAGATCCAAGGGTTTGGGTCTGTGGTCACCTATGCAAATTGGTGAGGCTTTTTATCCAACATTTCCCTGGAAAGGGGGGGGTGCAAGTGTTGGGAGGATTGTTCATTGTTCTTAAGATCCAAGGGTCTGGGTCTGTAGTCACCTAGGCAAATTGGTGAGGCTTTTTACCCAACCTTGCCCAGGAAGAGGGGTGCAAGGTTTTTGGGAAGTATTTTGGGGGGAAAGACGTGTCCAAACAGCTCTTCCCCAGTAACCAGTATTTGTTTGGTGGTGGTAGCGGCCAATCCAAGGACAAAAGGGTGGAATATTTTGTACCTTGGGGAAGTTTTGACCTAAGCTGGTAAAGATAAGCTTAGGAGGTTTTTCATGCAGGTCCCCACATCTGTACCCTAGAGTTCAGAGTGGGGGAGGGACCTTGACACCAGTTATCACTAGGCCCCTTCTCTACAAATCCCTTTAAATGCGTGGACATCAAAATGCATACAATTGTTTCAAGAGCTCTAGTTCTCAATTACTGATATAAATTAAGCAACCTCATTTTCCTTTCTACAGTATGCAGAAGATTGTTTCCCCCCACCCCCTTCCAAAACTTAGACATTTATTTCCAAATCAGCATGAATGAGATCTAGCATAAAGCACATTCCGGTTTCTGAGAGCTTGCCTAAATACCCATTTCTGTTCCCACTCTTTTGTCATTGACTTTAATGGAAGTGGATTGGGCCCTAAACTAATAATCTACATTGAATGCTCATCACTAATCTCATAATTTAAAACCAAATTAAGCCCTCCCAACCTGATCACCATTGATTGAGGAAACAATTTAGATGCCAACTTGAAAAATTCCTTTCTAGAATACTAAAGAAAATAAATGCAAAGCCTAACTTTCCAGCTGAACCACTAGGAACTTTTATCCTATAAGGAATATTGGTTGTGAGCCAATTTTCAGTCTATTTTGCAAACCATTTTCATGAACTCTAGCCTAACCTACAATGAACAATGTATTACATATTTAGTGAAGATTAATTGTAAAGAGGTTCCTTGATCAATTTTACACTTATTCCATACAGACATTCAGTTTTAAATAATTTTAGCAGACAACTATAAGGGTAAAGGACTATCAAGAAAAAACTTTTTTTTTTTTAAAAATCAGTCTTAATAAAAATGTCAGAACAAGATATCAAAGTGTCAAAACAATTTCTAGAGACAAAAATATACCCAGGCCATCTTACAAAACCTCAGACAGCAATACATACGTCAGTCTCTCATAGCTTTACGTGAACAAATATTACAGTCAAATTATACGTCTCCTCCTGACCCAGGTGAACCAAAATATGCTGTTTACTGTCCAATACCTTCACTTTACTTAAGCTCAAGCTTCCAATGAGAAGGTCAATTACTTACTGGGATACTAAATGCCAAGGTTTTGCCTGATCCAGTCTTTGCAGCTCCAAGTACATCTTTACCTTGCAACGACAAGCCTATGGTCTGCCTCTGTATCTCAGTAACCATGCGATACTGTGCTTCTTGCAAACCTAGTATTTGGGAGAGAAAAAAAAAAGATTCTTACTTTTTGCCTTGGATAATGATACATTTTCCCATAAGGAAAAATAGTGCAGGTGGCAACATTATCTTGGAACTCTGATATTTAAAAACAAAAACAGCCTGAAACAGCCAATGAAGAAGACTGATGAAAATTGGTCTTTTATTCAAATACTTTCCGAAGAACTGTTGGTGTACTTACCTTTCAGTGTTTTGTTTGACAATGGGAAATCTGAAAATCTTTCAGTTTCATTTGGGCTGATCTGAAACAAAAGGATTTTTAATCAATGCTAGAATATAAGAATACCATGGGATTGAAATGATATCCTTTTCATTTGCTGGTAACGTTGGTAGAATTTTTAGTGGGTTAATTCTAGGAGTACCCGGCAATCAACGTCAACCAGCTCACTGGAGGTAAAAGGTCTACACATAGGCATAGTTTGACTTCTACATTTGGGGGGCCATCTTCAGTCAGGCCAACAGGACTCTGCATGGGGGGAGGGGGGTGCACAAATTCCACAACTGTCGAGGCCTGCAGTTTGGGGAGGAGGGGCAACTCTCCCACCCCACAAACTACACCCTTGCATCTACATGAGGTTTACCTAACCCTGACAATTTTTCCTAATCTAGACACATTTTAAAATGTGGAAAGTGGAGCAAAATATGCACTTATCATGGCTCTATTATGTACAGTAGCAGTTCAATCTAAGGTCTTCAGAGACATCCAATTGTAACGATAATCTAAGATACATAATCAAGGTTTAAGCATTCCATATGCTGCTTGCCAAAAAGCCCAAGCCATGACATGCAATTAAATGGTCATACTAAATAAATGATAAAACAGTATCAAACCTAGGAGCAGAATTTCTCTAGATTTTTCTGAAGCTGTCCCACCACTGGGGACTCTCTGCTTCTCTCCCTCCCCCATCCCCAGGGCCCCTGTGCTTCCCCACCCCCACCCCTCGACTGACCTCTTCCTTGCCTGCCCACCCCCAGACACCCTAGTGCAGTGGAGGAAATAGACCGCAGGAGCTGGAGGAGGGCACCTGCATGGCGCAGCAGGTAAGAGCTCCGACTATGTGCCACGAACAGACCTCTGGTATGGAACTCGAGATGGGGGTGCCCCTCCACCCTCCCTAAATGGCAGTCCTGGCCAAGGCTCCCACGGCTTCCCCACAGCTGCTTGTGTCATCCCCACACCTTTGCAGGGCGGGTGCAGCAACAGGGGCAAGAGTCGCGCACTGGCTATATGGAGGTGGGAGATCACCCTGAAGCCCCCCGCCTCCCCTGAGACATGGACTCAGAGGTGAGGCTGCACCCGACCCTGACACAGTGCCAGGGCTGAGCCTCTCCAGAAACACGCAGGGACTCTGCTCATCTGCACTGAGCTGTAATGTATCTATAGCCTGAAAAAGAAAACTCAGAGAGAAGGGAAGAAGCAGCTGATAGGGATGGGAGAGAATGGGGATGGACGGATGGAGAGAATGGTATTGGTTCCCTCTAACTAGAGAGCAGGGATGGGTTTGTGTCTTGGAGAGAAGACGGATTCCATTCTTCTCAGCAGACTGGGAAACCATCAAATTAAAGAGGCACTTTGTAGCCAAGTCTAACAGAAAAATGCGTGAGTCTCAAAGAACATTCAGGGACAACACCTGAGCAGGAAGCCCTTCTCCTCCACCAGTAGTGAAGTAAAGGGGGTGGGATTTGGCGTTCCCACCATAGCACAGCCCTTGGACTCCACTGAGTAGGAAAGGAATCATTTGAAGCAAACTCTGGTTAGTAGGTTTAGTCCTCTGGTTATTAGATGTGTGGTTGTGACTATTGATAACACTTTATGATCACATGGTGCCTTTTATCCAGAAGGATTTCAGTGCTTTACACATGGTATTATTTTATCCTTTGCTGAATTGCAGCCAGCTCTTGGATGGAACATGTCCATCAACCTTCACTACATGTGGGGTGAAGCGCAGAGTAATCTATCTATTTGAGACTGCTGCGTGGGCATGAGTGTATGTTTTCCTCGATTAGGCTTGTTTCACTCTTGTGAGCAAAACCCATAATTGTTGGTGTTTTCTTGTATTGGGTTTTGTCACGTTTGCGATGGAGCACACTATGAGACTGAGTACAGCAGTGATAAACTTTCTGTTATTACTAGGGCCCTACCAAATTCACAGTCCATTCTGGTCAATTTCACAGCCATAGGATTTGAAAATAAGACAATTTCACATTTTTGGAAGTTTACCCCTGAAATTTCAGGCTGTTGTAATAGTGGGGGCCCCAACCCAAAAGGGGATGGGGGAGTGTTGCAAGGCTGCTCTAGGGGCATTGCAGGATTGACACCCTCACTTCTGTGCTGCCTTCAGCAGGGATGGAGACCCCCTGCATCCAGACCTACCCCCACAGAGCCCCCCCTGCATCTGGATCTGGGCTGAGCTCCTCCTCCCTGCATCCAGACCCATGCCCTGACTAGCCCCCTGCACCTGGACCATCCCAAATGAGCCCCCCAACCCACTGAACCCCCCAGCACCTGGACCCCCATGCTGAGTCCTCAGCACCCAGACTCCCCTGCTGACCCCCAACCACCTTCATCTGGACCCCCTGCACAGTCCCATTCCCCCTGCACCCGGAACCCTCACTTCTGAGTCCCGGCCTGTGACCAACACGCGCAAACTAGGGCCCGCGGGACCGGCCTGTCCAGCCCGCCTGAGCTCCCGGCCAAGGAGGCGAGCCCCGGCCCCTCCCCCGACCGCCCTCCCCCCGTCTCCGCCCCATCCAACGCCCCCGGCTCCCTGACTCTCTCCGCAAACCCCTGCCCCTCATCCAATCCCGCCCCCCGCTCGCCGGAGCCGGTCCCGCCGCTGCAACGCTCCGCGGCAGGAGCAGCGGGCAGAGGGCGAGCGGCTGCGGGGGAGGGGCCGGGGTTCGCTCCCCGGCCGGGAGCTCAGGCGGCCGGACAGGACGTGGGCAAACGACGTCCGGCCCGCAGGACCGTCCTGTCCAATCCCCGGCCCCTCCCCCGCTGCCTCCCCTCCCCCGGGGTGTGGATAGGGGACAGGGAGTGGGGGGGGGGTTGGGGTCCCGGGGGCAGTTAGGGTGCGGAGGTCTCCGGAGGGGGCGGTCAGGGGACAGGGAGCAGGGGGGGTTGGGTAGGGGTTGGGGTCCCAGGGGCAGTTAGGGTGGGGGGGTCTCCGGAGGGGGCGGTCAGGGGACAGGGAGCAGGGGGTTGGATGGGTCGGGGATTCTGAGGGGGGCAGTCAGGGGGCGGGAAGTGGGAGGGGGTGGATGGGGTGGGGGCCATGCTATTTGGGGAGGCCCAGTCTTCCCTACCCGGCCCTCCATACCGTTTTACAACCCCATGTGGCCCTCGGGCCAAAAAGTTTGCCCACCCCTGCCTTAGTGACACAGTGGCCTGGCTCATGGCTCTGAGAGTGAAGGCGCAGCCTGGCCAGTTGGAAACTGGTCCATGAGATCTCTGTGCTTCTCTGAGCCATGTGGCTCCTGATCATCGTCAGCTCTCAGACACGCCAGCATGACCCCCGGTCTGAATCCTGTAGACCAAGGAGAGCGCTAAGCCCCTGCTGTGCCCTGTGATTCTGCTGCAGAGAACGACAACCTCTGGCCTTCTCAGTGCGGCTCTCCCCTCTCCTGCCTGGGAGCTGACCCATAAAGCACGCTTCCCCGGATTTGTATTAGGCGTGTTTTCTAGATTGTGAAACTGAGGCACAGAGAGGCCAAATGACTCTCCCAAAGTCACAGAGGGAGTTGGTCACAGAGCTGAGCATGAAAACCTGGAGTCCTGGTCCCCTGCCCACCAGGGGAGATGGTGCTCCACAACCCCCGGTGTCTTATCTGGTTTGACCTACATGGTTCCAGTGAAGGCCTGGCTGTTCATCTGCCTTTGTACGAGCAATGTGCATGAAAGGCCAGGATTCCCTGAGCCTGGGAGGAATCTGTTACCCTGAGTAATGGTGGGGCAGAAGGGGATTGAAGGCCAGAGCCTGAGAGGTGAGAGTCGAGAGGCTGCTCCCCTGTGTCCACTGCTAACTCTCCCCCTTGAGCGTGTTGCTTTGGGCCAGGTCTGGCAGAGCTTCACCCAGTTCTGCACTCATAGAATCCTAGAATCCTAGAAGATTTGGGTTGGAAGGGACCTCATGAGGTCATCTAGTCCCACCCCCTGCTCCAAGCACTCTGCAAAGGCTGGGCGAGCGACGGGTGTGTGATGCGATGAAAACCCTCATCTAAGCTGACAGTGCCCAGGAGACAGGCTCTGCAGCACCAACTGACTCCCGGGCCACCTCAGCTGAGTTGTTTCCCTCTGTCACATGGGGCCAGTCATCCTCCCAGGAGGGGTACTGGGGCTGAGTAGCTGGTTTGTGGTGGGCGTGGCGTCTCTGATGAAAAGCCAAGTATTAATAACAGGTGCCCACCATACTGGCCAGCTGCCTGAGTGCCAGCGCCACACCAGTGCTGCTGCCTAGCTCTGCTGTGGGTCCAGGGCCAGGAAACGTGCTAGGGAACGGGCAATCGTGCAGCCCGCGGAGCTAACCTGGGGCGGCTGGGTGTGAGGAGCCCAGCTTGGCTGTGCCAGGCCCCCTGTGTCCTAGTGCATGTGCAGCAATGCGGATGCACTGACAGCCAGGTGAGAGCATAGCCTGGGTATTCGGGCTGCTGCTCACAGCTGGTGTGGGCATGCTGCCTCCTTTGCTATGCGAGAGACATGCCTGGCACTTCCCAAGCCAGACGCCCTGCGGCAGCTCTCAGAAGAAGCCCTGCCTTTAGACCGTGCTGCAGCTGCATTTCCTGCTCCTGCTGCTGCTGTAAGGTCAGATGCTGGTTCCTGATGCGGAGCATCTGGCAGTGCCTGTCCTGCTGGGGCCAGTCACCAGGGCAAAGTGTACTTGGCAACAAATTGAAAAGAGAAAATGGCAGAATGAATGCCAAGCCTGATACCAGTGCTTCTGGGAATGCCAGCCTGGGCCCCCAACTCCAGCTAAGGAGGGTGGCAGATCTCCTGCCTTCAGAAGCCTGTCTGTGGCCAACTCCCCCTTCTGTCTGAACAGCGGCATGCAATGCTGTCAGCCCCTCTGGGGGTGCAGTCAGCGTCCGTCTCACAGTTGTCTTGTGGCTGATCTGCCCAGCGTGGGGGCTGCTTCACTGGGGTGTTGAGTTCCCTCCTTTGCCCGGCACCAGCTCTCACTAAGGTTGTTGGCCTTCTGGAGCATCCTCCTTTGTATCTAGCTTGCAGCCGAAGGCACAAACCTTGTGCACAGGAGCAGGTTGACACCTCACTGCCTCCCACCGGGCACTGCCATCCTGTGCAGGGGTGAGGTCACTCCCTGAGCAGTTCTCCTCACAGGTCGCTGCTCCCCACTTGGAGTCTTTTTTTCTCATTGCCCTTCTCAGCTAATGTGTTGTGTGTGGACACAGCCCCTAATGTGAACAAAGACCTGGACCCTGCAGCTCCAGGCCAGGCCATGATTGAAGAGATGCCATCAGTGTGGGGCTCGCACCAGCTGCTGGGCAAGAGGGACCCTGGCTTTGATTCCACCTGGCAGTTCCTGTGGCCCTAGACAGCAGCAGGTTCAGGAGGGTGGGTGTGCTGCACTTGTTAGACTCTGCACTGAGCTCTGGGAGCGGGCGGGGAGAGTGGGTGGGTGGGTGGGTGGGGAGGGGGCTATGTCTACACTGCCGTGAAACCCACAGCTGGCCTGGGTCAGCTGACTTGGGCTGAGGGGCTATAAAACTGCTGGCTGGGGGCCCTGTGCTCTGCTTCCCTGCAGAGAGGTGGGGGAAATCTCCTCCTCGGTTGCTAGGTGTGACTGCCCTGGCTTTTGGGGCTCCCCTTGTCTTTTCAGATCCTCCACTGACACGGGTCAGTTTCAACCAGTCCTTAATGACCCATTCATTCAACTGCAGACAGCGTGACCCAACACCTCTTAAGAACGGCCATACAGGGTCGGACCAAAGGTCCATCCAGCCCGTATCCTGTCTTCCAGCAGTGCAGAGGTGCTGGAACTAGGAGTGCTGGGGGTGTGGCAGAACCCTCTTGCTTGAAGTGGTTTCCCTCATATAGTGCATTTAGTTTTGTTCAGTGGCTTTGAGCACCTCCACTATAAAAATTGTGCCAACTCCCCTACAACAGTGGCCAGTGCCAGACGCTTCAGGGAGAATGACCAGAAGAAGGCAATTTCGAGTGATCTGTCCCCATCATCCAGTCCCAGCTTCTGGCGTTCGGTGGTTTAGGGACACCCAGAGTATGGGGTTGCATCCCTGACTATCTTGGCTAAAGGTCATTGATGGACCTGTCCTCCAGGAACTTCTCTCATTCTTTTTGAACCCAGCTGTATTTTTGGCCTTCACAACATCCCCTGCCAATGAGTTCAACAGCTTGTCTGCGCATTGTGTGAAGAAGTACTTCCTTATGGTAGTTTTAACCCGCTGCCTATTAATTTCATTGGGTGACCCCTGCTTCTTCTGACATGTGAAGAGAGAAATCACATTTCCTTCTTCATTCTTTTCATACCACTCGTGATTTTATAGCCCTCCCGTCGTTGTCTATTTTTCCAAGCTGAAAAGTCCCAGTCTTTTTAATCTCCCCTCCTACGGGAAGCTGTTCTACCCCATTCGTTATTTTTCTTGCCCTTCTCGGTACCCTTTCCAACTCTAATATATCTTCTTTGAGATGGGTCAATCATCTGCACATAGTATCCAACTTGTGGGCATACCATACCATACAGAGAGACATTATGGTATCTTCTGTCTCATTATCTATCCCTTTCCTAATGGTTGCTAACATTCTGTTCGCTTTTTTGACTGCTGCTGCACATTGAGCAGATGCTTTCAGAGGACTATCCACAGTGACCCCAGGATCTTTCTTGAGTGGTAACAGCTCATCATTGATACGATAATCCCCCCTCATTTTATATGTATTGTTGGGATTATGTTTTCCAATGAGTATTACTTTGCACGCACCAACATGGAATTTCATCTGCCATTTTGTTGCCCAGTCACCCAGATGTCTGAGATTCCTTTGTTATTCTTCACAGTCTGCTTTGGACTTATCTGTCTTGAGTAAGTTTCTACCATTTCCACTTTTTGCCACATCACCATTTACCCACTTTTGCAGATCATTTATGAATATGTTGAACATCATTAGTCCCAGTACAAATCCCTGGGGGACACCGCTATTTACCTCTCTCCACTCTGAATATTGACCATTTATTCCTATTCTTTGTTTCCTGTCTTTTAAGTTACTGATCCATGAGAGGACTTTTCCTCTTACCCCATGACTGCTTACTTTGCTTAGGACCCCCACCAAAGGCCCTTTGTCAAAGGCTTTCTGAAAGTCCAGGAACCTCATGTCTCCTGCTTTGCCCCATGAGCCTTTTAATCCTTCTGGGCCCATTGGGTAACAGTGTGAAGTACAGAGGTAAACTGAGGCATGCATCGGATTAATTAAAAATATTACAGAAAATTCCCACTTTATTTCGCTCTGGTAGGTTTTAAACCTGATGCTGCACATGGAAACGTGTCCAATTGTCTCTCAGGCATGGGCCATACCCCTTGTGTGCTCCTTTCTCCCCAGTATCACACTTGTGAGAGAGCGCTCCCAAGCAGGGCACAGCTGGGCACCTGGGAACAGAGCTGAGCTTCCCCTGAGCACAGCCAAGGTCTCTGACTCTCAGGACAACTGGTGGCTTTCTTAAGGGCCCAGCCCTTGGAGTCATGTGAATTTGTGAGAATTCCAGCTTTTGCTTAGCCAATGAAATCAGTGTCTAGCGCTCATGGCTGGGGAGCACAGTCCAGCAGCTCCATGGAGGGATGAATAAAGAACCCAAACTGATCAGTTTTGTAATCCCATTGTTGGGGACACTGGGGCATGGCCACTAGGTAACTCGAGGGGATGGAAGAGCACGAGAGTCAATGAAGCCCCCTCGCACTAAGCCCAAGTGTCCTTGGCCCCCCCTCCCGCCTGGAGGCACTCGCAGCAGCTCTGTGTACTAGGCCCAAGTGTCCTTGTGTGCCAGTGCCCCCAGTGCCGCCGCCTGGAGGCACTCGCAGCAGTTATGCTGAGGATCTGCAACAATATGTTGCAGAGTCAGACTGCCTGAAACTAAACAAGGCCAAACAGGGCAGATATGGAACAAAAATGCTGAATAAAGCAGCTTTATGTATAGTTTAACAAATGATACAGAGAACAAGGGAACTAGCTGGGAACTGGATTGGCTGGCTATATGGATACTTAGGGCAGCTTGGATAGGTATGCTGGGAAAAAGGATGTATAAAAGCCTGTGCAACTTCCTGCTCTGGGTGCAGGATTTGAGATTCTATTCTCCCTGTACCTTTTTGCTTATAAATAAACTTTTCTGCTTCTCCACCCCATTGTGATTATTGGGTGTAGTACACCGGGTAGCGAACCAACTCCAGCTGTTGTTTAGCCTCTCGGCACTGGGTGCCGGCAACACCATGATTTTGGGGGCCTCACTTCTGAGCTCTGAAGCTGGTGACGCTGCATGGATGGTGGGCTCTATGTGCCTATGAGCTCCAAAGTACGCTAGTAACAACCAGCACAGAGATGTCCTCTGAAGTAGCTGACACTGTTAATGAGGGGAGCTGCAAGGCTTAGCTGAGCCACTGGGTGGGAAAGGGTGGGTTGTGGGGGGGGATGCTGGGTGAGGCAGGGCAGGCCGGAGAGAGTGAGGTGGCAAGTGCGGAAGACTGACTGGGCGGGGGGGAGGGAAGGCTGGTTGAGGGTGGCAGGGAAGGCTTGTGGGGAAGGGGGTGGCACGGCGGCAGCAGCAGGAGCTGGAAGGAGGGTGGCAGGCACTGGGTGGGAAATTGAGGGGGTGTTGGTTGCGGGAGGCTGGGTTGGGGGAAGCAGGTGCTGGGTGGGAAAAATTGGGGGGCTGGGACATGGGGGGCATGGGTGGTGGGCTAGGAGGGGCAAAGGCTAGGTTAGGATTGGCAGATGCTGGGCAGGGAAGGCTGGGCTGGTGGGGTGGGGAAGGCCACGGGCACTTTGCTTGGCCTTTCCACACAGCATCTGTCTGTCCAGCCCTCTTATCAGGGCGTGGCCTCGCTTGCTGATCAGTCTTCAGAGGCTGTTGCTGCAGTGCAAAGGCAATCAAGAGCTGAATTAACCTGACTGCTTCTGCCCCATGCCTCAGTGGGCACCCTGAATGAGAGCCGGCAGAGGGACCCTTGCGTCCTGAGCAAAGCTCCCTGCCAAGGGGTTCTCCCAGGCAGCCTTTCCTTCTGTGCCAGAGCTTGGGGTGAGAGGAGATGGCTGCCCTGGCAGGAATCTGGGGCCCATTGATCCAACACCCTTTGTCCCTTGGGTGGCTGTTAACAGCATCACAGGCTAGTCTGTGAGCCTGTGTGGGACAGAGGGCGGCTGCTGTTCATTGATCCCTCACCCTCGTTATCTGTAGCCTCTTCCTGGCCGATAAGGGGGCTACAGGGTGAGGGCAGGGCTGGGCCTGGAGCCTGAGCTTTGGCAGCCTGCCACTGACTGCCATGCCAGTGTTACGGTAACACCAGGCCTCTGATTTGAACTCTGCTTCATGCTGTCACCTTGGGCCGGGAGCTTCGCCGCCTGGCGTTCGCCTGAAGGTGGCGAGTGGTTTTCTTCTAATGTTTGAGCCACATCGGTGCAGCTGTTTGAGTCCCACAAGGTGGGTCTCTACGCTGTGATGTGGAGAATGAACTCTGCGGGTGGGGTAAGGGCTCTGCCACTGGGGCAGCGGGGGCCTGCTCTCCAGGCCAGTTCTCTAAAGTCAGCCTTTGTATCTTAAGAACATAAGAACGGCCACGCTGGGTCAGCCCAATGGTCCATCCAGCCCAGTATCCTGCCTTCTGACAGTGGCCGGTGCCAGATGCTTCAGAGGGAATGAACAGAATAGAGCAATGACCGCGTGATCCATCCCGCCCTCCACGCCCAGCTTCTGGCAGTTAGAGGCTTAGGACACCCAGGGGTTGCCTCCCTGACCATTTTGGCTAATAGCCATTGGTGGGCCTATTCTCCATGCAGGGGCGGCAGGTTTGTATCATTTTTGGTGGTGCCCAGAACCCGCCCCTGCCCAAACTCCTCCCCCACCTGCCCAAGGCTCTGGGAGGGAGTTTGGGTGGGGAGGAGGTCTGGGGTGCAGGCCCTAGGCTGGGGCAGGTGATTGGGGTGCAGGCTCTGGGAGGGAGTTTGGGAATGGGAGGGGGTGCAGAGGGAGGGGGTACAGGGGTGAGGGCTGTGGGGTACGGCTGCAGATGAGGGGTTTGGGGTGTGGGAGGGGCTCGGAGAGAGTAGGAGTGTGGGGGGTGAGGGCTCTGTCTGGGGCTGGGGGATTTGGGGTGTTAGAGGGGCTCAGGGCTGGGGCAGAGGGTTAGGGTGCAGGGGGGATGAGGGCTCTGACTGGGACTGGGGATGAGGGGTTTGGGGTGCTGGAGGGGCTCAGCGCTAGGGTTGAGGGGGTGTGTGGGGGGGTGAAAGCTCTGGCTGGGGGTGTGGGCTCTGGGGTGGAGCAGAGCTGGGGATGAGTTTGGGGTGCAGGCAGGCTGCTTTGGGACAGGGGCCAGAGAGGAGGACTCCCCCCAGTCCTTTCCCTGCTGGCAGCAGCGAGATCTGAGGGAGGAGCCCCCCTTTCCCGCCCCCCCAGGAGCACATTCACCCCCACCACTGTCACTGCATGTGCTCCTAGGGCCCCTCTCAGGTCCAGGAATCTCCCTCCCCTCCCCCAGGGTGGGTGCTGGGGGGTGCTGCGTGCGCCTGCTCCCCTGCCCTTGCCCCTGACTGTAGCCTCACTGGGGGTGAGGGATGGGGCTGCCTCCTTGCCCAGCATGGGGCAGGAGCGGTGACTGCGGCCGGGGGGCCCCCTGTGCTGGTGGAAGGTCCCACCGGAAAAGGGCAGGGTCTGAGGTGGAAGGGCAGGCTCAGAGTCAGTCTGCTCTGGCAAGGGAGTGGGGGGGGGGGTCACGAGGACCCTGCGGCAGCAGTTGCTGCAGGGAGGCAGCATGGAGGCAGGGATGCTCTGCTCCGGTGCCTGGGGGCAGCAAGGGGAGGCCGAGGGACACTCCTAGGAGGCGTGGGGTGGCGGCAGGTGGGCCGGGGGGGGGACAGGACACCCAGCCCCAAATACTGGTGGAGCTGGGCCCCTGGGCTCTGAATATTGCTGGTGCCAAGGCACCACGGGCCCATTTTACTCCACGCCTATGTCTCCATGGCCCCTTGGTGCTGCTTGTGCTCAGCGAGGCCCTGATTCTGCCTCTGAGCTCAGTGGGTGCTGTGTGGCTGATTCAAAGGGCACAGGGGCCAGCCCCAGTCCCCTTCTCATGCTCGCTGTGCTGCTCCTACCTGCAGGAGGCAGGTGGCTGATTGGGGAAACCAGCTGGAAACCTTGCTGATCCTAACACAGCAGCTGCTGCAGCTCCTGGGGCTTGGCACGTCCAACTCCTCCACCGAGGTTTCCTGTGGTGAACTGCAGGCAGCAAATTCTGTGTGTGGTGGGAAGCGCTTGCTCTGTCGCTGGCTGGGGTGGAGCCCACCAGCATTGTGCTGCAGTTAGACGTGGGGGCCTTGGCAGACAGAGCTGGCGACGTGCTGGCTGCGAGCGCTCATCCTAAACCAAGTCCAGGCAGAGTTAAATGAACGTAGCACCCGGGTTGCCGTATCCGTGCTCTGGAGATATTCCCATTACCCAGCGCTCCGTAGGATCTGACATGGCGACATTCACTGATGAGAGTCCAAGCGAACCTGTAACCTTGGTGGCGAAGCTTGGGAGGGGAGGGGGGGAATTGCTGAAAGGGGGTGGCATGTCCACAGGTCTCACAGGACTGGGACAGGGTATTGAGCAGACTCTGTGGTTCGTACCATGCACCACCTCCCTGCCTTAGCCCTGCCCATGTGCTGCCCAGAAAGGGGGCTGGGTTGATAGAACACGCAGGGCTCACCGCATGTCCATCGTTGAGGCATTTCCTCGGCCGCAGTTGGGACCAAACCACAAATGAGGGTGGGGGTGAACCGGACAGTGAGTGGCCCGTGGAGGAGAGGCCTGAGGGAGAAATGGGGCCAGGATGCAAAGGTGCAGGGTCCAGGAACTGCCAGAGGTGGCAAGCTGAGATGGGACTCCCAGAGCAGGGCCCGCAGCACAGGGGCATTGTCCAACTGGAGCAGGGGATGGGGAGCCCTGACATGGCAAGAGGGATGCAGAGATGCTGGCATGTCATAGAATCATAGAATCATAGAATATCAGGGTTGGAAGGGACCCCAGAAGGTCATCTAGTCCAACCCCCTGCTCGAAGCAGGACCAATTCCCAGTTAAATCATCCCAGCCAGGGCTTTGTCAAGCCTGACCTTAAAAACCTCTAAGGAAGGAGATTCTACCACCTCCCTAGGTAACGCATTCCAGTGTTTCACCACCCTCTTAGTGAAAAAGTTTTTCCTAATATCCAATCTACACCTCCCCCATTGCAACTTGAGACCATTACTCCTCGTTCTGTCATCTGCTACCATTGAGAACAGTCTAGAGCCATCCTCTTTGGAACCCCCTTTCAGGTAGTTGAAAGCAGCTATCAAATCCCCCCTCATTCTTCTCTTCTGCAGACTAAACAATCCCAGCTCCCTCAGCCTCTCTTCATAAGTCATGTGCTCTAGACCCCTAATCATTTTTGTTGCCCTTCGCTGGACTCTCTCCAATTTATCCACATCCTTCTTGTAGTGTGGGGCCCAAAACTGGACACAGTACTCCAGATGAGGCCTCACCAGTGTCGAATAGAGGGGAACGATCACATCCCTCGATCTGCTCGCTATGCCCCTACTTATACATCCCAAAATGCCATTGGCCTTCTTGGCAACAAGGGCACACTGTTGACTCATATCCAGCTTCTCGTCCACTGTCACCCCTAGGTCCTTTTCCGCAGAACTGCTGCCTAGCCATTCGGTCCCTAGTCTGTAGCGGTGCATTGGATTCTTCCATCCTAAGTGCAGGACCCTGCACTTATCCTTATTGAACCTCATCAGATTTCTTTTGGCCCAATCCTCCAATTTGTCTAGGTCCTTCTGTATCCTATCCCTCCCCTCCAGCGTATCTACCACTCCTCCCAGTTTAGTATCATCTGCAAATTTGCTGAGAGTGCAATCCACACCATCCTCCAGATCATTTATGAAGATATTGAACAAAACCGGCCCCAGGACCGACCCCTGGGGCACTCCACTTGACACCGGCTGCAGCTCTGGGATTGTGGTGCTCTCTGCCTTGACCACAGCTGACCCCGCCCAAGGAGCACAACTCCTGGGTAAGACCCTGGGGCCGTGGGGTGAAGGGTATGCCTGCAGCAAGAGCTACCAGCACATGACTGGTAAGGGTGGTCTGTCCACGGGCAGTGCCTTGTGGGGTGAGGGGGTGGAAAGCTGGAGGAAGCCCCAGAGGCAAATCCCTGGAGAAATGCTCCCCAATTCTGGGGACCCAGACCCAGGGAAGGTGTGTAGTGGGGCAGGGAAGGCGGGGGGTAGAACTTGCTGAGACCTGGGACTGCTGAGTTGGGCAAAGGAAGTGACTCTGTGGGTGGGGTGATTTGACGGCAAGGGGGGTGCATGGGCTGTAGCCCCTCTGGGCAGGGAGTGGGGGTTGGGTCTCTGCAGGCACCCACTGTTCTGTCCTGGCTCTGCAGCTCTTGGTTGAACCTGGGGGCTGCTTTTATCGGGTTCCTGCTGACCCTTCCCCCTCCCATGCAGCAGCTGCGCTCTGTGGGTCTGCTAGCGCTGGAGGTCAGGGCAGGGAGGAGGCCAGCTGGTAGATAACTGTGTGGGGCCTCCTTCCTGCAGCTCTGTGTTAAATGCTGGGGCTGGCAGGAACTTACCAGGAAACAGCAGAGAAAGGAGCAGGGGTGGGGAATAAGTGCACGGTGACATCACCGCCGCTCTGCTGCATGGACTGCGTGCAGCCCGGTCGAACCCGGGAGCAGCTCACAGGGGAAGCTTTTCAAGGTGTTGGCACCGCATCCCATCACAGAGGCTGGGGCACAGGGAGACGGGTATTGTCCCCATGGCTGAGGGGTCTGCACTCTGCACAGTGCCGCGGCCGTGCAGCCCAGATCCCCAACTGGGGGAGTGTGGGTCCACCTGGGGCTGGCAGGCTGGCCCTGGGGCTGTGGCTCTCCTCCGATTTCCCCTCCTGGAGCCCTAGAGGTAGTGCCTTGGGGCTGAACTTTCTTGCACAATCTCTTGCAAGTGGAAGGCGGTGAGGGGTTCCCAGGAGTCAGTTCCTGCAACTTCAGTTACCCAGGTTGAAAACATGACCCACGCCTGGGCTCCTCCTCCCAAAGCTTGCACACCAACCAGCCCCTGCTCCTCAGCCCTGGCTGCCAGACACATTGCTGGGCACTATCCTGATGCTTTCTTGCCTCTGCTCTGTCAATCCTTGGGACGAGGGAAGGGCTAAAATGGATTTCCCCAGTGGGCCCAGAGTCCAAGCTCCTTTCTCACCCTGAATAGTAGCTGGCCTGAGCACACGCATCCAGCATTGGAGCCAGGTTACTCCTGGGTGAACGGCCCTCCCTAGGGGACTGGTGCTGGCCCTGGCCCTCCAACAGCCTCTCCCATGTGTTCCCTGGCCGGCCAGGGCTCTGTTGGCGTCCCCTTTCCCTGAGACCACAGAGCTCTGCCTTGGCTGGCGAAGGTTAAGCTGCCCCTGTGTATTGCCGCTTTGCCTGCCCTGCCCATGTGTCCAAGCTGCAGTAAGCAAGTTCCTGGTGAGGTCCTGGTGTGCAGCGAGAATGTCCTGCTGGAGCCATTTCAGCCCAGGGTCTGCGCCCGCACGGGGTGCTGGGGCAGGGCAGCATTGGCAGGAGAGGTTGCAGGGGCAGCACTGGCTATTGCTGCTCTGATGGAAGCCAACACAGCATGGGGGAGAACGTTACTAACGAGGGATTGGGGGGTGCGGGTGGGGTTGTCCCTCTTGGAGGGAATGAGTGAGTCTGTCTTATCACCCCCTCCTCTCAAGGGGCTAGCAGCCCTCTTGGACATCCTTCCTCATCTGCCCCAGGCAACACACGGCCTGGGTGGCCTTAACTGGCCTCTCCCTGCCTATGATCTATCTCAGGGGTGGCCACCCTGTGGCTCCAGATCCACATGCGGCTCGTCAGAGGTTAATATGTGGCTCGTTGTATCGGCACCAACTCCAGGGCTGGAGCGACTGGCGCCAACTTTCCAGTGTGCTACAGGGTGCTCACTGCTCAACTCCGGGCTCTGTCCCAGCCCCCAGCCCCCAGCCCCCAGCCCCACTCCACTCCTTCCCCCAAGGCCCCCGCCCCTTCCCCGGAGTCTGCCGCGCCCTTGCTTCTCCTCCCCCCTCCTCCCGCGAGCCTTCTGCACGCCACAGAACAGTGGATCGCGGCGGGCGGGAGGCACAGGGATGGAGAGTTAGGCGCTGATCGGCGGTGCTGCTGGCGGCTGGGAGACACTGGGGGCGGGGGGGGGGAGCTGACGGGGGCTGCTGATGTGTTACTGTGGCTCTTTGGCAAGGCACATTAGTAAATTCTGGCTCCTTCTCAGGCTGGTCACCCCGGTCTATCTGCACAGGAGCGAGGAGATTGCTCCCTAGCCAGGTGGAGAGAGGCACAGTTTTACACAAGCTGGCGCGCGAACAATAGCAGTGTGGCCCCAGTGTGCGGGTGGCCGCCAGAGTACAATCCCACTCACCCCCAGGGAACATACTCAGGTGGGAGTCAACCGGCTGCCGTGGCCGGGCTGCCATTGGAAGCAGGAGAACTCCTGTGTACCCGTCTGCCCATGCTGGGAGGCAGCCCCTGCATCTCAGTACAGGCCTGACCCCCAGTGCCCAGCCCTGTCCTGAGCTGGAAATTGCCCACTTCCACAGTGCGAACTGGGACTCTCTCCTCCACACCCCACACTCTGCACAGCTGGCAGGGGCTTGGGGTCTGAGTCATGGTGCCTGTGTTCTTGGGCAAAGCATCTCCGGTCTGTGTCTGGTGATAGACAAGGTGGTGACTTGTAGGGCAGGTGCAGAGGGCCCATCTGCCCTGGAATGGGGCAGGGACACCCCTGGCTCAGGAGGTGAGTGGGCAGGGTCTGGACTCTGCCTGGGACCTTTTTCCTTGGCAGATGTCAAGCAGCAACACTCCTGCCCCAAACAGTGGGACTAGCACTGGTGGGGAGCCCCACAGGACCAGCTGCTCCCCAGGTGTGTCTGCAGTTCAGGTCAAGGGCAGTAGGGTGAGGATCAGTGAGGGAAGGGCCAGCCCCATGTTCCCCGTGACCTGTGCTCCCAGCCAGGAGGTAACAGGCTGGCTGGGAGGGTGCTGTCTTGGGGAGGTGGGGTGGGGGGAATGGGGCCCTCTGTGAGGGAGGGAAACTATTGGGAGGGTAAAAAGAAAAGGAGTACTAGTGGCACCTTAGAGACTAACCAATTTATTTGAGCATAAGCTTTCGTGAGCTACAGCTCACTTCATCCTTTTCTTTTTGTGAATACAGACTAACATGGCTGCTACTCTGAAACCTATTGGGAGGGTTAGTAAGGAGGTCTGTGGTTCTGGGGGGTCATGGGAGCTGTGCATGGTGGGCCCTGGCTTCCCCCAAAGGGCACAGCATAAAGGTCTCTGCTTGTTCTCAGGCACCTTTCTGGGACCAGGGCTGGGAGCAGACATGGGGCAGAGTGAGTCCAAGCCGCAGGATGAGCAGGAGGTAGGTGCTGTCTAGTTCCTTGCTGGGGCCCCTGGCAGTTTGTCCTCTGCAGCCTGGCAGTCGCTGAAGCGAGCGAGTTCCCAGCCTCTCAACCCCTCGTTCCACCCCTGCCACCCACCTTCAGAGAGCTCCCCCTTCTGGTGCTGTCCACTGACTGGACAAGGACCTGAAGAGACCCTCCCCACCAGCACCATTTCCTGGGGGCTGGGGACACTTCTCTAGTGCAGGGCACCTTGGCTGGCATCCCAGTCAGAGTCCTCCCCAGGACCCCCACTTGCCCCAGCAGGGTGCCCCTCCCCTCTGACTTGGGAATGTTAAATCCAGCATCCAGGTCACATTCCAGCTCCAAGGATCCCCCATCTCCCATGGGAACCTTCTTCCCAGATGTGGTCCTGGGTTTGGCAGAAGCCTCTCCAGAGCCCAGTGGCCCTCTGGGATGTGTCTGGGTAGGTGTGGCCTGCTGGGGCCTGCCCAGGACACAGTGTCCCAGGATTGCTGGAGACTTGCCCTTCACTTCAACGTCCTTTCTACTTATGTGCCCCTTGAACAGCTGTCAGCCTCACTCCAGTGGTGGCTGCATTTCAGTGGTGGGCCAGTGGTCCCTGCACACACTGCACACTCAGCAAAGCGTGTTGGGATGGAAGGTGCTATAGAGAGACCCTAAGGCCAGATGTTGGGGGGAGCAGCCATAGGGCTGGGCCCATGGGTTTGATGGCAGCATCAGCCTGCCTGCTGGTGCTGAGGCTCTGTCTGCATCTCTCTCCACATAGGATGCAGCGCTCACAGCCGTGCTGCCCAATCTTAAGCTCTTTGTGGAAGATCAGCTCCAGACCAGCATGGTGAGGAGGGGGGCTGGGGGGGTTATGCCTGGGAGTTGGGGCCAGGTGTGGTGTCTCCTGGAGGGATTGTGTTCCTGGGGGATATGGAGCAGTGTAGTGGTCCCTCTCATGGGCAGTGGAAGTGCTGGCCCGCTGTCATAGCAGACGGTCCCGGGCCCAAGGCAGCACAGCTCCTGGTGGGATGGGAGGCTCTGGTACTTGCCCAGGAGGTGGGTGGAGGGGCTGATGGGGTCAGACACTGTTCTTGGACTGGGGGAGGGGCTGGGAAAGAATTTCCCCCTGGTTTGAGCTGTGGGGAGCCTGCTGGCTTCCAGTTCCTCTAGTGCTGTGTGTGGCTGCCCTGCCCCGCTCACATTGGTCCCTCCGCCAGCAGGGGTGGGGTGTGTGGCAGGCGGGAGTAGTCACTAGCCGAAGGGCAGGCTGCGGGGGGTTCTCCCTCCTCTCCCAAGACCTGGCCAGGGGCAGCCTTGCTGATGGAGCAGCCAACCCAGCTACTGTACAGCCCGGGCACCCTGCAGTGCAGCCTCCCTCCCAGTGGTGTGGCCCATGCGGTCGCAGCCTGTGCAGGTCAGGTGCTTGGCTTGTGGTGCTGCACTATGTGCTGGGACCGGTTGTTCCTAATTCACAGGGTCTGGGGTCTGTGCCGCGCCCTTTGCAGAGCATCCTGGGGTGAGCCCTATAATGCGTCAGATCCCAGGGGTCACATTGTCTCCGCAGGGCAAGCCACACAGCCTCAGCACCTCTGAGCCTGGGCCTCTGGGCTCCAGCGTCCCCTGCTGCTCACAGTGAGCTCATGTTTGGGGACATTTTCCCTGTCAGGGATTGCTGCATAAGCTAGTACCTGCAGTGACACTGTGCGGCCTTTCCAGAGCGGGGGTAGTTACTAATCCCCTGCAATAGGGTGTTGGGGACCCTTAGGTTAGCATGAGACAGGTGAGCATGGGACAGTTTGTCTTGGTGGGAGCCAGGGCTGTGCCATGTCCTGATCCTTTGAGCTCCATCCTCATGGTTTCCCCATTTGGAGTCTCTGCTCCCAGAAACACCCTGCAGCCATCTGTTCCCCTGGTCTCCAGCCAGGCTGCATGCCCATGCCCAGCCTGTCTCAGCTTAACTGTGAACGGCTCAGTCCTTGGGGCTCTGTGGTCTCTTTGGGATCCTACACCAAAGGGACAGGTGTGACAAAATGGGAATTTTTGGTAATATTTTGGAGTCCCGCTTGCCTCAGTTTCCCCTATATTTTGCATGGCTACCCAGTGGGGGAAAAGGGTTGTTTACTCTCAGGGCAGACTGAGAGACATGAGGGGGAGGGGGAAGGGGAGGGGTGTGTGTGTGTCCTCGCTGTCTGAGGGGACTGAAGTGGTCATTAGACAGGACTGGCTGAGGTCGACCCATATCAGTGGAAAACCCTGGTCACCAGGAGATGGACAACTGGCAACCAGTGCCCCACCGCCTCTGAGCAGGGAAGCTGAGCGGAGACCCTGGCTTGAGACCAAAGGACTGGGTGGTGGGAGGTGGGGGGAAAAGAGTGCTCTTCTGGAAGAGGCTGGGAGCTCTCACTGCTTGGCCCAAGGAAGGGAGTCAGAGACAGCTGGCATGGCGTTGCTCTGGGCTGGCGGGAACTGCCTGTGCTTGAAGGCTTATGGTGAAGCGAGCACTTCCCATGCTGGGTTCCAGCTGCCGAATCAACCCACCTGGGTGAGTGTCTCTGGTGCAATGGTCCCTGAGGCGTGGACTCTGCCAGGAATCTCTCCATTGGACTCACTGAGCAGAGCTCAAGGGGTGAAGCCGGAGTGCTGCCGGCACCGCAGCAGTTCGGCCTCAGGAGGTGGTGAGGCTCCGTGGCCTGCCCTGGAGGAACCTTGGCAGCAGAGGTGACATGTGGGGGTATCATGCCATACGCCCTGTGGGCTTCAGCACGGCCTCCCAGTCACTCACTGTGCCTTCTTCAGTGCCATGCAGGGCCACTTCCCAGCTCAGAACCAGCTCCTGCCCTCCCCCCGCCCACCCTCCTCTGCCAGCCCCACCTTTGGCCGCAGGCTCCTGGTCCTGCCTGGCCTTTGGCCGTGGGATCCAGCTCCCCATGCTCTATTCCTGGCTCCGGGATGGACTCTGTGAGGTTGGACACTGGTGTTGGTGCAGCCCCGGCGCACACACGTGCCCACACAGCTGCAGGAGGTTAAATGCCAAGGCTTCCCCCTCTCTCTGATGGGGGATCCCCACTTCGCTGCCAGCGGGGCGATGTGCTTGGAGCCCCTCAGGGCTACACTGCTGGAGCAGGGCAAGCTGCTTGAGGGAGACACGCCCTGGGAGCCAGCCTCGGAGACCATCCCCGCTGCCCTGAGCCCTCCCGGATTTCTGCCGGGCAGAGGCAACGCCTTTCTGTAGCTCGGGCCGGGGCACAAATTAAAGGTTCTGGTGTGAACCCTGGTAGAAATCGGTGTGTGTGTGTGGGGGGGGGGCACATGACTGCACGCCCCCCCGCATCTCCTCCTTGAGCGGTTCCTCAAGAGAGTGGTCCAAAGCTGGGGGCCTAGCACTGATCCTGTGGCTCCCTGACAGTAGGATCGGTTCAGTTCATGTGAATGCTGGTCTCCAGGCAGGTGGCTTGTTGGGTCAGACACTTTGTGCCTTCCCTTTCCCACTCGCTGCATAGCAGGACAAAGCCCACAGGGAAACTGAGGCACACACTGCTCATAAAAATATTGCCTGAATTTCCATGTCCACACAAGTGCTCCACAGGGTGAGGGCTACTCTCGCCTGCCCTGTTCAGGGCCCCGGAGCATGGCTGGTGCTGCCTTGGACCCACCTGCGGCCTGTCTGGAAGCCGGGTCTGGAACATGCCTCTTCCCATAGGTGCTGAGTGTCATGATTGGCGTTGGTGTTTCCATGTTGCTCATCGCCAGCTTGATCGTTGTGCTGGTCCATAGGCTGCACCACAAGAGTAAGTGCCCATCCCTGCAGGGCGCAAATCTGATCCCTTTCGCAGCCATGGCTCAGGCATGCTGCTGCCCATCAGGCCATCTTGGGCTTAGTGTCTGCATCCCTGTATAGCTAGAGCAGGGGGCTGGCAAGCAGGACTCCTGGGTTCTCTCCTACTGACTCATTGCCCTGTGCCTCAGTTTCCCAACATACAAAGGGATTGTGAGGGGTATCCAGAGACTGGTTGGGAAGGGAATAAAGCTCCTGGGGTTCTTTGTGGACAGCCCAGCTTCCTGGGGCTGGAGTGGCGGGGGGGCAGGCAGGACTCTGCCATCTGTACCCCCAAAGCCTCTCCCTGGGCTGGGAGGTGGGTTGGGATGGGGAGTGCAAGCAGGGAGTCAGATTGGTGGGGAAGGGGGCAGGCTCCAACCCTTGCTGGGGTGGGGCCCTGGGTTCCCTGCCCTGGTAACCTTTCAAGTCTCCCTCTCTCTCAGAGGTTCAGGCTCAGGAGATGCCCAAGTATCAATTCCGCAAGCGGGACGAAGTGCAGTTCTAAGGGCGCAAGATCATGCGCAAGGTATGGGGCTGGGGCAGAGCACAATGCGCTGGCCCAGGCTGGGGAGTCGGTGCTGGCAGTGAAAGCATTGATGGCTCTGCCACCTCCGGTGTAGTGCTCCAATCCCTGTCCCCTCCCTGCCCAGCTGAAGGGCGTCTCTGGGGGTAGTTCAATTTCACAGTTAGACACTGGTGTTGGACAGGGTGGTGGCTCCCGGCCAGTACAGCCAGGGCCTCCAAGCTGCAGAGATTGTTCTGCCACAGGGTGTTGAGTCCTGGCCTTGGCCTGTGCCCCATGGCACCTCCCCCAACCCATGCTCCTCTCCTCCCACTCCAGCTGAGGAGTAAGAGCTCTGGCAGGTGAATCATTGCAGGTGGGCCTGGTCTCCCGGTCATCTTCCCTGTCACAGAGCCACAGGGTCTAGCCTATGCCCCCGCCCCCCGGAACCAGTCCTTTGGGAGTTGCCCCTTCAGTGGGATGGGTCCCAAGGATCACACAATTACGCAGGGTAGGTCCAAAACGTGGTCCTTGGGTGCCAGCCCTGCCTGTCTCTCTGCAGCAAATTTGGCTGAGTCAATGTGACGGGTTGGATCACAGAAACCCCCTTGGGGTTGCCAACTGATGTGCCAAGACTACTTCTGCCCCTGCTTTCCTGCCCTGGCAGCTTGGGACTTCAGTGCCCTACCGGGTTTGAGCCAGACCCACTAGCCTGCTGCAAACCCAGACCCAGGTCTGAACCACATCCCCTAACCGCTGTAGGCTCAATTGAAAACAGGTTAGGAAGTGTTCCTGTCTTTAACACTCAGATGCTCAACTCCCAACAGGGTCCAAACCCCAAATAAATCCGTTTTACCCTGTATAAAACTTATACAGGGTAAACTCAGAAATTGTTCGCCCTCTATGACACTGATAGAGAGATATGCACAGCTGTTCCCCCCCCTCCTCCCCCACCAGGTACTAATACATACTCTGGGTTAATTAATAAGTAAAACGTGATTTTATTAACTACAGAAAGTAGGATTTAAGTGGTTCCAAGTAGTAACAGACAGAACAAAGTGAATTACCAAGTAAAATAAAATAAAACCCACAAATCTATCTGTAATACAGCAATACAACTGAATACAGATAAAATCTCACCCTCAGAGATGTTTCAATAAGTTTCTTTCACAGACTGGACGCCTTCCTAGTCTGGGCACAATTCTTTCCCCTGGTACAGCCCTTGTTCTAGCTCAGGTGGTGGCTAGGGCATTTCTCATGATTGCAGCCCCCTTTGTTCTGTTCCACCCCCTTATATGGCTTTGGCACAAGGCGGGAATCTTTTGTCTCTCTGGGTCCCCACCCGCCCCCACCTTCTAAGTGGAAAAGCACCAAGTTTAAGATGGATTCCAGTTGCAGGTGACATGGTCACATTTCCTGTGAGACTCCTAGCCTTCATTCCTCCCAGCCTGACTCACAGGAAGGCCTGCCTGCAAACAGAGCCATCCACAGGCAACTGTCCTGGCTCATGGGAGCCATCAAGATTCCAAACCACCATTGACGGCTCACTCTTCGCATAATTACAATAGGCCCTCAGAGTTAGATTTCATATTTCTAATTTCAGATACAAGAGTGATACATTTATGCAAATAGGATGCCCACACTCGGTAGATTGTAAGCTTTGTAATGATGCCTTACAAGAGACCTTTTCCATGAAGCATATTCCAATTACATTATATTCCTACTTATTAGCATATTTTCATAAAATCATGGATAGTGCAACGTCCCAGCCAGACTCCTGGGGGAGGCCTGTGCTGTGCCCTTCGGGGCACTGTGCTCAGTGAGGCAGGAGCCTGTTCAAGCCAGGGGACAGTTTATTACTCAGCTCAAGGGCTCTGAGAGATCCTAGCTTGACACAGAGAAGAAAAAGTGGAGACCGAGTTCAGGCTGACCAGCACCAGGCCTCCCTCAAGCCAAGCTGTTGTAGGAACCATTCCTTTCCCTGTCCCTTTGTCTGCCTCAGGTCAGCGCTGTGTGTCTGGGGATACGTCTACACTGCAATGAAAAACCCACCGCTGCGAGGCTGGGCCCGAGCCAATTGACTTGGGCTCTCAGGGCTAAAAATCACAGTGCAGGCATTTGGGCCCAGGCTGGAGCCTGGGCTCTGAAACCCCACGAGGGATGGAGGGCCCCAGAGCACAGACTCCAGCCCGAAACATCTACACTGCAATTTTTAGCCCCGCAGCTTGAGTCAGCTGACCTGGGTCAGCTGGGGTTGGGCCATAGGTCTTTTCTTGCAGTGTAGACATAGGCTCTCCCCCCAGCTCAGCTCTTCCCCCAGCCACCTGGTTTTGTTCTCCAGACCCAGCCACGCTGTGCTCACCTGCCTCTGAACCAGGTATCTATCGCCAGGCACTGAGGGTCTGCTGCTCAGATATGTTGATTCCAGCCCAGAAAGTCCAAGTAACTCTGTCTCAGATCCCTGGCCAGCTCTCCCATGGCCTAGGGAGAGAATGAATTCTTTCCCCCAGCGGGTAGTGGTGCCAGGGTGCTAGGTGCAGACAGCTCATAAACACCGTCCAGACCTTTGTCACACTAAGTAACAGCAGTGGGGTTAGCAGACAGGGCAGGGCATGCGGCTGTCTGCCCAGGCAGCCAGGAGCTGGGCCCTGCCTGGAGGGAGGGACAGGCTCAGCATGCGAGGGCCCCAGGCACCTGCCCCAAGGGGACAGTCTGGCTGGTGACAGGGACCTATCCAGGCCCATGCTCCAAAGGTGGGGAGAGTGTTTTCAAAGCACTAACATCCCCAGCCTCTGCCAGCCCCTCTTCTCCCTGCTCCCCCCACCCACTTGGCCCTGCCTGGGGCAAAGGGGGGGCAACGCTGGCCCAGATGTGAAAGCGGGGGGGTGTTCTGGGTCAGTCTGGGAAGCAGGGGCGGGTCTCCTGGTGCTGGTTGTCTCTGCAGGAAGCAGTGAGGGTGAGCTGGGGCAGAGCTGGGAGTGGGGAGTGAACTCCAGCTGGGAGCAGTGGCAGGCGGTGGGCTCCTGTGGGGGGGCATGCTGCAGCCCAGCTGGGACATGTTTCCAGGAACTGGGGCATAGCAGCAGATAGCTCTGCCAGAGCCTGGGTCTGGGTCTGGGGAGGGTCCTGTGGGGTCACTAATCCCAGAGATGTGAGCAGGACCCCACCTCTACCTCTGGGAGTCCTGTCCAGCAGCCCCCCCACCCCCCACTGAGCTGCTTGCTGAGCGGATCGGGGCGAGGCAGCAGGGCGCTGGGCTTTCCTAAGGCCTCTGCCCCAGGCCCATCATCTAACTGCCTTTGTGGCTTCAGGGGGGCAGGGAACCAGGCACCAGGAGCTGGGAGGGTTGGCACTGGGGCGGGGTGACCTGCAGGAGAAGGCCAGTTCCATGAGGACTCCCCTACTGTGTCTCCTGCCTGCTCGCTGGCAGCACGTGGTTGGCTGAGTGCCGACGCTCCTCGCCCAGATGGCTGGCTCCAGCGGGCGCTGTCCGTGGAAGTGGCTGGTGGCTTACCTGGGCTGTCTCTGTAGGTGTCCCAGTCCACCTCCTCCCTTGTGGACACAACCATCTCCAGCACCTCCCGGCCCCGCATGAAGAAGAAGCTCAAGATGTTGACCATTGCCAAAAAGTAAGTGGGTTCACTCACCCTCCATGGTGTGAGACAACAGGGGCTGGCCCAGCCCTGCCATGAGGGGTAGTGGAGGCACCCATGGTCCCAGCCCTGCTGCGGGAGTGGGTTGTATGTTTCCGCCCTAAGCCATTAGCACTAACTCTGACCTCTCCTTGCCCTGCAAAGCAGCTGCACCCCATCCTGGACACCAGCCTTGAGAACCCACCCCCAGAGCAGTTGACCGGCACCGGACCAGCCTGCGGCTTGGTGCTGCTCAGCTCTCTGGCTGGGGCCCTTGGGCCTAAGGCCCCTGGCATGAGTGAGTGCCATGGCTCAGGAACAAGTCCTGCCTCTTGATGCATGATGCAGATTCTTTCCTGCCCTGGGTGTGTGTGTGGGAATCTGCCCCTGCAGGCAACTCTCTGGTTGGCCCCGTCTGTCCCCTCCCCCGTCTGTCCCTGTGCCCAGGATCCTGCGCATCAAGAAAGAGCCGCCCATCCTACAGCCGAAGGAGCCCTTGGTGCTGGAAGCGGATCTGACTGAGTTTGAGGTGGCCAGCTCCCGCTTTCCATCTGAGGTGCTGAACATGCTGAAGAACATCCAGTGAGTGCCCCCATGCACCGGGGCCCCGAGCCCAGACTCAGCTGCAGCCACGTTTCCCCCTGCCCGCAAGCAAGCTTGACCTAGGGTGGGCACCTCTGAGGTTCAAAATTCAGGAGAGCTGGGATGATCCTGAGCCCATGACCTGGCCAGCTGGCTATCTGTAATGGAGCACTCTGTCCAACTGATTTCCCAGCGTGGTCCTGGGAAAACCTGGACAGGTGGGCTGGACTCTGTGTGAACCTGTCAGATCATCTAGTCCAGTGGGTCTCAACCTTTCTTCATCATCGAATCGTGGAAGTCAACGAATGGCTACGCAGGTGGTGTCAGAGAGAAGGCTTTGGATTCTTTGACCATGGGATGGTGTTCCATGAAGGAGGAGTGCTGGGCAGAGACGGGCTCCATCTTACGAAGAGAGGGAAGAGCATCTTTGCGAGCAGGCTGGCTAACCTAGTGAGGAGGGCTTTAAACTAGGTTCACCGGGGGAAGGAGACCAAAGCCCTGAGGTAAGTGGGAAAATGGGATACCAGGAGGAAGCACAGGCAGGAACGTCTGTGAGGGGAGGGCTCCTGCCTCATACTGAGAATGAGGGGCGATCAGCAGGTTATCTCAAGTGCTTATATACGAATGCACAAAGCCTTGGAAACAAGCAGGGAGAACTGGAGGTCCTGGTGATGTCAGGGAATTATGACGTGATTGGAATAACAGAGACTTGGTGGGATAACTCACATGACTGGAGTACTGTCATGGATGGTTATAAACTGTTCAGGAAGGACAGGCAGGGCAGAAAAGGTGGGGGAGTAGCACTGTATGTAAGGGAGCAGTATGACTGCTCAGAGCTCCGGTACGAAACTGCAGAAAAACCTGAGTGTCTCTGGATTAAGTTTAGAAGTGTGAGTAACAAGAGTGATGTAGTGGTGGGAGTCTGCTATAGACCACCGGACCAGGGGGATGAGGTGGATGAGGCTTTCTTCCGGCAACTCGCAGAAGCTACTAGATCGCACGCCCTGGTTCTCATGGGTGACTTTAATTTTCCTGATATTTGCTGGGAGAGCAATACAGCGGTGCATAGACAATCCAGGAAGTTTTTGGAAAGCGTAGGGGACAATTTCCTGGTGCAAGTGCTAGACGAGCCAACTGGGGGGGAGCTTTTCTTGACCTGCTGCTCACAAACAGGGAAGAATTAGTGGGGGAAGCAAAAGTGGATGGGAATCTGGGAGGCAGTGACCATGAGATGGTCGAGTTCAGGATCCTGACACAGGGAAGAAAGGTAAGCAGCAGGATACGGACCTTGGACTTCAGGAAAGCAGACTTCGACTCCCTCAGGGAGCAGATGGGTAGGATCCCTTAGGGGACTAACATGAAGGGGAAAGGAGTCCAGGAGAGCTGGCTGTATTTCAAGGAATCCCTGTTGAGGTTACAGGGACAAACCATCCCGATGAGTCGAAAGAATAGTAAATATGGGAGGCGACCAGCTTGGCTTAATGGTGAAATCCTAGCGGATCTTAAACATAAAAAAGAAGCTTACAAGAAGTGGAAGTTTGGACATATGACCAGGGAAGAGTATAAAAATATTGCTCGGGCATGTAGGAATGAAATCAGGAGGGCCAAATCGCACCTGGAGCTGCAGCTAGCAAGAGATGTCAAGAGTAACAAGAAGGGTTTCTTCAGGTATGTTGGCAACAAGAAGAAAGCCAAGGAAAGTGTGGACCCCTTACTGAATGAGGGAGGCAACCTAGTGACAGAGGATGTGGAAAAAGCTAATGTGCTCAATGCTTTTTTTGCCTCTGTCTTCACTAACAAGGACAGCTCCCAGACTGCTGCGCTGGGCATCGCAACATGGGGAGTAGATGGCCAGCCCTCTGTGGAGAAGGAGGTGGTTAGGGACTATTTAGAAAAGCTGGACGTGCACAAGTCCATGGGGCCGGACGAGTTGCATCCGAGAGTGCTAAAGGAATTGGCGGCTGTGATTGCAGAGCCATTGGCCATTATCTTTGAAAACTCGTGGCGAATGGGGGAAGTCCCGGATGACTGGAAAAAGGCTAATGTAGTGCCAATCTTTAAAAAAGGGAAGAAGGAGGATCCTGGGGACTACAGGCCAGTCAGCCTCACCTCAGTCCCCGGAAAAATCATGCAGGAGGTCCTCAAGGAATCAATCCTGAAGCACTTACATGAGAGGAAAGTGATCAGGAACAGTCAGCATGGATTCACCAAGGGAAGGTCATGCCTGACTAATCTAATCGCCTTCTATGATGAGATTACTGATTCTGTGGATGAAGGGAAAGCAGTGGATGTATTGTTTCTTGACTTTAGCAAAGCTAAAGACACGGTCTCCCACAGTATTCTTGTCAGCAAGTTAAAGAAGTATGGGCTGGATGAATGTACTATAAGGTGGGTAGAAAGTTGGCTAGATTGTCGGGCTCAACGGGTAGTGATCAATGGCTCCATGTCTAGTTGGCAGCCGGTGTCAAGTGGAGTGCCCCAGGGGTCGGTCCTGGGGCCGGTTTTGTTCAATATCTTCATAAATGATCTGGAGGATGGTGTGGATTGCACTCTCAGCAAATTTGCGGATGATACTAAACTGGGAGGAGTGGTAGATACGCTGGAGGGCAGAGATAGGATACAGAGGGACCTAGACAAATTGGAGGATTGGGCCAAAAGAAACCTGATGAGGTTCAATAAGGATAAGTGCAGGGTCCTGCACTTAGGACGGAAGAACCCAATGCACAGCTACAGACTAGGGACCGAATGGCTAGGCAGCAGTTCTGCGGAAAAGGACCTAGGGGTTACAGTGGACGAGAAGCTGGATATGAGTCAGCAGTGTGCCCTTGTTGCCAAGAAGGCCAATGGCATTTTGGGATGTATAAGTAGGGGCATAGCAAGCAGATCGAGGGACGTGATCGTTCCCCTCTATTTGACATTGGTGAGGCCTCATCTGGAGTACTGTGTCCAGTTTTGGGCCCCACACTACAAGAAGGATGTGGATAAATTGGAGAGAGTCCAGCAAAGGGCAACAAAAATCATTAGGGGTCTGGAACACATGACTTATGAGGAGAGGCTGAGGGAACTTGGATTGTTTAGTCTGCAGAAGAGAAGAATGAGGGGGGATTTGATAGCTGCTTTCAACTACCTGAGAGGTGGTTCCAGAGAGGATGGTTCTAGACTATTCTCAGTGGTAGAAGAGGACAGGACAAGGAGTAATGGTCTCAAGTTGCAGTGGGGGAGGTTTAGGTTGGATATTAGGAAAAACTTTTTCACCAGGAGGGTGGTGAAACACTGGAATGCGTTACCTAGGGAGGTGGTAGAATCTCCTTCCTTGGAAGTTTTTAAGGTCAGGCTTGACAAAGCCTTGGCTGGGATGATTTGATTGGGGATTGGTCCTGCTTTGAGCAGGGGGTTGGACTAGATGACCTCCTTAGGTCCCTTCCAACCCTGATATTCTATGATTCTATGATTTGCGGATCCCTCTGTAAATTTTGGATGGAGGTGCGGACCCCTTGGGAAATCTGTCTGTACATACAGCTGAATTCTGTTCAGTCTGTTTTTAACCTGTCCTTTGTGGACCCCTTAGGCATAATGTGTGGACCCCAGGGGTCTGCGGACCACAGATTGAAAACTACTGGTCTAAGCTGTGCAGGCTCCAGCCCAGGCAGACCATAGGTGGGAGAGTTGCCAAGAATGCTCTGGAGCAGCAGGAATGGTGGCCCTGGTTCTCCAGTAGGGAGCACTCTTCCCTCTTGGCTGATACAAAGCTAGTGCTCCCCAGGGTAGGGCAGCTGGAGGCAGACTCTGTCGGGTGAGAGCAAATGCCCTTGTGGGCTCGTGGTGGGGACCCAGCATAGCGTTAGTCCTGGCTGAGTCCCACCAGTGTTGCTGTGGGGCTATTGCATCAGACAGACTCTTCCCCAGAAGTGGCTGTGTTTGGGGTCAGGGAGAGATCTCTGTCCCTAGGGGTGACATCTTGTGGGCACTGGGATCCTGGAGCAGGGTAGTGTCACTGGAGGCTTGACCTTCTGGGGCAGCTCCAACTCCCCCATGCATTGAGATGGGCGGTGGGGGGATGATTGACAGAGCCCGCCTAGCCAGCTGGGCTCTGAGCGGGTGCTCTGGCCCATGTGATGCAGGAGCTTGGGTTGGGCCCCAAGGGCCCCTCATGACATGAGCCCCAAGTCCCTGCCATGAGTTGCTGAAGGCTTTGCTCCCCCTTCTGCCCACCATGACCCGCCCTTCCTTGCAGGGTGCTAGCCCATTTTGAGAAGCCGCTGTTCCTGGAGCTCTGTAAGCACATGCTCTTCCAGCAGTTCCAACAGGGCGAGTACATCTTCTGGCCTGGCCAGCCTGACACCAGCATCTAAGTGGTGCAGGATGGCAAGCTGGAGCTCTTCCTGACCCAGCAGGTGAGGGGGGCATGTCCCAGCCCACCCTGCCGTGTCCATCTGCTGGAGGCACTCGTCTGCTCAGCAGCCGCCAGCAACCCCTCCTGCCCCAAGACAGCTGGGGAGGCTGGTTGTGGCCCCAGTGCTCTGCACCGCTTGGCTGGGTAGTCTCCTGCACCTGGGGACACCTTGGGCATACGGGACACAATGGCTGAGGCCAACTGTCAAGCATCCCTGCGCTTCGGGATCACTGTGGCTGTCGGCATGGAGGCTCCTCTGGGGCTCTCTCCCTTCCAGGGAGGGGCTCATGGAGCAGGCCTCCACAGAACCTGGTGCCAAGTGAGTTTTGGTGGCAGGGATGGCGAGGTTGGGTGATTGGGCTCCCTAAGGAAGCTGTTGCTGTGTTGCAGGATGGGAAGGAGACCCTGGTGAAGGAGCTGTTCCCTGGGGACACCGTGCACAGCCTGCGCAGCATTCTTGATGTCATCACGGCACCAGCCCTGCCCCTCCACCTCCTGTTGGCCAGCTGGCCCCATCCCAGCCGTCCCACTCCCCTGCCCTCTAGTGAGATGCGGGTAGGAGTTTTGCACGATAGGTCCATTTTCCTGCTCTTTTAGTTCTCCTGGAAGTTGTAAACAAGTTCCAGTCAGAACCAGTTTTCCTAAGAGGTTTCCCAGAAGGGCTTCCCGCCTTTTCTAAGGGGTTTTCTGGGCAAGGTTATAAAAGGCTGCCCTGGACACAGCCTCGGGGCTGTCCATCTGAGTGGCAGCCAGGGCCGGTCATGGGTCACAGGTCTTACCTACAGCCGCATCTGTAAAGAGAAGAGAGAGAGAAGGAGAAGAAACAACGCTGACTGTCAGAGAGACAGATGTTTATATTCAACTTATCGCCTCGAACCACTGGTTGAGGCAAGGGTGGGGAATAACTATGTAATGGAACGTGCAATTGCTTTGGAAGATATCCACTTAGCAATAGCTTTACTGATACCTGCAAGCACGCTCTATTTGACTTGTTGAATCCAAATCTGTTGGAAATTAAGTGCTATAGAAAGAGCCTCCTCATCACTTTAATACCATACGATTTTCTTTCTACTAAATTCCTGGAGCTGCCCCTTCTGAATGCCCCTTAGGTTTTTGGGCTATAAACATTACTTGTTGGGCTGGTTAGAAAATGGGGGAAAAATTTCACAAAGTGTTTAATTTTCATCAACATTTTCCAACCAGAAATGATGATCTCAATTCTCTGGGCTTGTGGTAGATCTGTTATAACAATTATCAAAAAGTGTCATGTTTTCTCTAGAGACTTGCTAACATATTTTGCCATCAGGATAAATATGGACTGAGTCTAATGAATTACCACATGTAACCCTTCTGCCCGACAGAGTTGGCAGCAACAAGTGCCGGGTTCAGTATCTAGGGGATCCATTCCAATAACACAATGCAAAACCGGCTCAAGCCCCCACCCAGTGACCTGAGACAAATATATACCACTCCCGCTGAGCGCCTCCAAGAGGCAATACTTCCCTTCTTGCAAGCACATAGTCTGAGTGTAGCAAAAAACCTTTTAATAACAGAGAGAAACAATGTGGCATTATGTTGGGGGAACACCACCAACAGGATTCATAACACAACCCATGAGCAAAAAACCCATCCCAAGCAAATTGGGCCGTGTTCTTTCCCTTTGGTTCTTGAGTCCAGCAACCCAAAAGTCACACAAAGTCCCAAAATTCCAAGAACCCAAAAGACTCTGTCCCTGCTCAGTGCAGCCCCAGAGTTCGAAAGTTTATCTGCAGAGTTTTACGTCCCAACCTTGGTGGAAATGGGAGGGTTAAGGGGAACCTTATGTGGTCTGAAGCCGATTGCCCCACCTCTTCGCAGGGCTCCGCTCCACTCTACCAGCTGTCCCATGAACCACTCTGCTCAGCCAGGCCCCCCACGAGCTGCTCCATCTGTCCCACAAACTCCTCCACAATATATCTTCGGGCCCCCGCACTACTTAATACAACAGTCAGTGATTTCAGCTCTTAATAATTTTAGCTCTGTCATGATTTCAACTTGTAGTAAGGGAGCCTCAGTGCTGGTACACCATTAGCCCAAATTGAATTCAGCTCAGCAGCCTGCAACTAGACTCCTAATAGAATCAAAATTAGCTCTGATAATCCAGAGAGTAAAGGCAATTGACATGTAGTGCTCTCACCAAGGCCCCATACCACCCACTATTAATACCTACCCCCAAACCTCTCTCCATTCACTGAATTTTGGAACCCATGTCCCTTGCCTAGCGAGTGCTACTTAGTTGATGGCGAGTCCCTCCAGCATAACAAAAGGCTAAGTACAGTTCCACTGTCCTTGATTCATATAATCAGGACAATAACAATTTATTCTTCCTGCCCCAATAACAGAGACACTGTGGATCCCACAGAAGCCAAAGTGACCATTTGGGCAGCTATGGGCTCATGCTAGGCAGGGTGGGGTGCCTATGTAAATGTTGGGGACACTGGGGCATGGCCACTAGGTAACTTGAGGGATGGAAGACCACGAGAGTCAATGAAGCCCCCTCGCACTAGGCCCAAGTGTCCTTGGCCCCCCGGCCTGGAGGCACTCACAGCAGTTATGCTGAGGATCTGCAACAATATGTTGCAGAGTCAGACTGCCTGAAACTAAACAAGGCCAAACAGGGCAAATATATAAAAACAACGCTAAATAAAGCAGCTTTATGTATAGTTTAACAAATGATACAGAGAACAAGGGAACTAGCTGAGAACTGGATTGGCTGGCTATATGGATACTTAGGGCAGCTTGCTATTAAATAAATATGCTAAAAAAAAGAATGTATAAAAGCCTGTGTAACTTCCTGCTCTGTGTGCAGGATTTGAGATTCTATTCTCCCTGTACCTTTTTGCGGCTGCAAATAAACTTTTCTGCTTCTCCACCCCATTGTGATTATTGGGTGTAGCACACCGGGTAGCAAACCAACCCCAGCTGTTGTTTGGCCTCTCAGCACTGGGTGCCAGCAACAGCTTTTGGCGTCCCTGGGTGGGCGACGAGGCTGCTACTTAGCCTTGCCCGGACCCCTCCTGGAGGTCGAGGATTGCGACGAGAACCGATGCCCAGCGCGCACCGGTGAGTTCATCGGGGGCCTCGGAGGAGACGCGATTTGATCGACCCCGGAGGGCACAACAGTGCAACGCACTCATATAGTGAAGAAGCAGCTGTGGACGACTGTGAGGAACCGGTCCCTTGGACATAGGGGAGGAGCAGCTGTGGACGACGGTGAGGAACCGGTCCCTTGGATAAGGTAGGAACCTTTTGAAATCCGGATTGTATGCTCTGTTGGAACCTGGGGACGCCCAGAGTTACCCTGTAGGTATGGGACAGGGACAGAGCTCGGGGGTTAGGGCACGGTGTACGCCCCTAGAATGCATTCTAGCAAACTGGAAGGTATTTGGTGCGGATCCGATAACTAAAAACCAATTAAAACAATTCTGTACAGTTGACTGGCCTCAATATCAACTAGAGGACCAGAAGTGGTGGCCACCAGGAGGGTCAATTAATTACAACACGATCCTCCAATTAGTTTTGTTTTGTTAGTGAATGGGTGAATGGAATGAATATTTGTATGCACAAGTGTTTATGGCTTTAAAAAATAGAACAGAGCTGTAATTCTGCAGAGCTGTAATTTGACTCCGACTGGTTTGGTAGTAGCTAATGTTAGTCCCCAGACCCCTACCCCCACTGTAATGGCAGAGCCGGTGTCCCCTTCGGCCCCCACACCCCCACCTTATAAGGGTAGGATGCCTCAGGTTACAGAGATTGCCCCCTCGATGGGACTCTATCCTTTGATTACCGAGACTGTTGTGGCTTGCCCAGGGGCAGAGGGACGTCAGGCTACCACTATGCAAGTTTACATCCATGTGCCATTCAATCCAATAGACTTAGCAGCTTTTAAAACACAGGCTGGGGAATTCTCCACGAACCCAAGCAGGTTTATTTCAGTCTTTGAGGGGTGCCTCAGTAGTCACAAGCCGGATTGAGACAACTGTAATATCCTCCTAAGAACTCTGTTGTCTGAGGTAAAGGAATCAGGTTACAGCTAAGACAAGGGGAGCATCAGCGTTCAAGCGAAAAAAAAAAAAAAAAGAAAGGAAGCTATCTGTCAAGTTCCTACCCTAAGTGATCGTAAGCGGCTCAGGGCATTTCTGGGTATGGCAGGCTTTTGCAGGATATGGATCCCAAAGTTTGGACTGTGGGCTAAACCCCTGTACGACTGTGTAAAAGGAGCAGATCATGACCCCTTCTATTGGACCCCAGAGGCTGACAGGGCATTTAAAATCCTGAAAAGAAAATTGATGGAAGCCCCGGCTCTGGGCCTGCCGGATCTCTTTAAGCCATTTCAGTTGTATGTACATGAACGAAAGGGGGTGGCCCTAGGAGTGCTCACACAGCTGTTAGGAGCATGGAGACGTCCCGTGGCTTATTTTTCTAAGCAACTGGATCAGGTTGCAAAGGGTTGGCCGGCATGTTTACGGGCGGTCGCAGCTACTGCCCTAGTGCTTGAGGAAGCCGAGAAGCTAACATTGGGAGGGGTTATGCAAATGTATACTCCCCATATGGTCCGAGCCTTATTGGATGCAAAGGGAGGGCTTTGGCTCACCCAGGCTCGGATTGCTCGGTACCAGGCTAAGCTGTTAGAGAACTCTGAAATCACCTTACAGCCTTGCCCCTCCCTTAACCCAGCCACTCTCTTGCCAGAAAGAGAGGAACAGAAACATGTCTGTTTAGAGATCATAGATGCCCAGTACTCCAGCCGTCCGGATTTAAAGGATGTACCCCTCCCAAATGCAGATTATGAGTGGTACACTGATGGTAGCAGTACTGTAATAGATGGGCAAAGGAGGGCGGGTTATGCTGTTGTGACCCTCCATGACACTGTGGAAGCTGAAGGTTTGCCTGCTGGGACCTCTGCCTAGCTTGCCGAACTAATAGCCCTGACCCGTGTACTTGAACTGTCAAAAGGAAAGAGGGTCAACATTTTTACTGATTCAAAGTATGCTTTTGGTGTGCTGCATGCTCATGCTGGCCTATGGAAGCAAAGGGGAATGCTGACAGCCCAAGGCTCCCCAGGTCAAGTACGGGCCGCAAATCCTCCGGCTCCTAGAAGCCGTACAACTTCCCTTGGAAGTGGCGGTGGTACACTGTAAAGCCCATCAAAGGGAAAATCAAAATGTGGCCAGAGGTAACGCCCGGGCAGCTAGAGAGGCTAAGCATGCTGCCACCCTGCCATCCCCTCAGACTGAGAACGCCCATATGCATGCCCTTATCCCATCAGTAAGGGAGCTTCCAACCCCTCAGTACTCTGGGGAGGAGAGACAGCTAACTGACAAACTCGGTCTCCGGGAAAAGGAGGGATGGCTCCATTCCCCGGAAGGGAAGCTCCTCTTACCAAAGGGCCTGATCCAGCCGGTGCTGCAGAAACTACATCAAACCACTCATGCTGGCAGGGAAGCACTTATCCAGCTAATGGGAAAATACTTTATCACTTCCGGACTCCGACCCCTGGCTACCCAGGTACAAGCGGACTGCTTAGTCTGCCAAAAGAATAACCCCCGACCGGGACATCCTGTGCCACCAGCTGCCCTAGAACGCACTCCGGGCCCCGGACAAGTGTGGCAAATAGACTTTACTGAGTTTCCCCGGACCCAAGGGTTCAAATATCTCCTTGTCATAGTGAATCGGTTCAGCGGATGGCCAAAAGCCTTCCCATGCCGTAATTGCACTGCCAGAACAGTGGCCCTCAAGTTTGTTAAGGAGATCATTCCTCGCTTTGGACTCCCCCTCTGGATGGAATCTGACAACGGGACACATTTCACGTCAAAAATCATTCAAAGCATCTCACATGCCTTACAGATCCCCTGGAAACTCCATTCGCCCTGGAGACCGCAAGCCAGTGGGGTAGTGGAGCGTACCAATGAGACCCTTAAACGGCATCTCTCAAAAGTGTGCCAAAAAGCCTCACTGCGATAGCCTGATGCTTTGACCCTCGTCCTACTTCGTATCCGCGTTCTCCCAAAGGGTAAATTAGGGCTTAGTCCCTTTAAAATTATATTTGGAAGGGCATGGTCTATGAATGGCACCCCGGTTCTGTCAGGGGAATGGGAGTTGGGTCATGGTTTTTTGTCACAGTATATGTGTTCCCTGTCTGCTGTTCTCTTGTCTCTTCACAGGTATACCAAGGATTCCCAGCCTCTCCCCTTGGACTCTCCCGTCCACTCCTTACAGCCCGATAACTCCGTGCTTGTTCATACCTGGAAAGACGAGCCTCTCCAGGAAAACTGGAAAGGACCCTATACCATCCTGCTGATCTCCCATACAGCGGCAAAGATCGAGGGACACAAGAACTGAATCCATCACTCTCGTCTGAAGGCAGTACCCGCCCCCTCGTCAGCAGAACAGTGGACTGTCCAACCTGCTGACTCCTCATCTAGTGACGATCTCGGGCTAAAGCTACTGTTTAAAAGACACAAATAGCTGGCATCTTAAAGCTAAAATGGGCCCACCCAGGTACTGGAGACCCTGGGTTGGGAAGACTCTGGTGATAATTAATTGGGTAACATTGTTATTCTCTGTATTGGTATTTCCAAACTGTGCATATCGGGAGCATAACTCCTTTGTTTCGCTTGCGCACCATGTTGCTACTTTAACACACCAGACTGATTGCTGGGTATGTGCTCCGACTCCACTGTCCCACAAAACGGGAAAGCCCCTTGACATGCTGCTCTTGACCCTAGCAGAATTAGCCGCCACCAAAGAGCAGGAAAGAACGGACTCGCCGTTCTGGAATAAGACCTCTTTACAGCAAGCCACCTATCAGGACCAGGAGTATTCAGTTGCAGTACTCACTGAGGGAGCGTTATGTTTTACCCAAAACCAATCTGATCACTATGGGCGTCCTGTGGGAAAAAGCTCCTGTGTTATTACACAGTGGGCTGATGGGTATTGGGTAAAGACCAAAAGGGGAGGCCAACAGTGTGGGTGTAATGGTTCCTCCCCTTTTAAAAAAATTCTTACAAATAATCTTAAGTTTAAAAATATAATTTGCCATCCAGTTAATATCTCCAACGTAGCAAGCCAACGGTGGGTTTGTAGTGGTCCCTATGGCAAGTATAATTTAAACGGCACAATTAAAAACTCCCCCACTTGTACCCAGTCAGAAGGATGGGATGCCCCCTTAGAGGCATATGAACTGTTTGGAAAAGCAGCCAAAGCAGCCTTAAATATCCCAAAAATCCCCTTAAAAAACAGTCCTTACTGGGCCCTACAGGGTCACTATTTTGTATGTGGCCGAAGGCTTACAAGGTGCTGCCAGCCAACTGGACAGGTAGCTGTTATATAGCTCATGGAGTTCCTCATCTGTCAATAACTGCCACACTGCCCAAAAAAAAAATTAAAAATGCCCAAGACACCTCTGTTGAGTCACAGAAAAAACCTCTGTGGCGACTGACTACAGCATTGAAGGGCAATATAAAAAATTCCCTCACAACCGAGAAGCTGGTAGGGTGCTCTGTACTGGGAATAGCGCCACTGTTTACCGGGCCAGCTATGGCATGCATAGGCCGCTATACTGTAAGGCTGCAAATGGTACTTAAAAAAATGGCCTTAAAGTTAAAAAACTCAATTAGTAATTTAAAATCAACAATAAAAACATTAAATAAAAAGGTACAGCAGCTCAGGACATTTTCCCTCCAAAATAGGCTGGCTTTGGACTATCTCTTGGCATCCCAAGGAGGGGTTTGTGCCCTCGTCGGTCCCCAATGTTATATATATATAAATAATAGCAATTATAAAATCTGTAAAAAAGTGGTAGAGGCTAAGGCCCATGACCGAGCCGGAGCACAGGTTGCCTATACTGCCCCAAAGAGCGATTGGTTGCAAACCTTGTTTTCAGGCTGGGGTTTGTCGTCTTGGCTTGGTGGTTTATTTAGCCTGCTATTAAAACTTCTCTTTCCTGTATTGCTTGTATTACTGGCATTATGCTGTGCAGTATCATGTGTTAGGGCCCTTTTGCAAAAGTTAATAAGTCATTCTCTTCAGGGCTATCACAAAGTGCTTACTCAAAGTCCTATTATAAAAAAATAAGTAGCCCAAGTAAAAAAACTCAAAGCCAAGGTTGTTAAGTGTTCTCAAAGGAAAGAGTTGTTGGGGACACTGGGGCATGGCCACTAGGTAACTCGAGGGGATGGAAGACCACGAGAGTCAATAAAGCCCCCTCACACTAGGCCCAAGTGTCCTTGCGCCCCGCCCCCCCGGCCTGGAGGCACTCGCAGCAGCTCTGCGTACTAGGCCCAAGTGTCCTTGAACCCCCGGCCTGGAGCCACTCACAGCAGTTATGCTAAGAATCTGCAACACTCTGTTGCAGAGTCAGACTGCCTGAAACTAAGCAAGGCCAAACAAGGCAAATATATAAAAACAATGCTAAATAAAGCAGCTTTATGTATAGTTTAACAAATAATACAAAAAACAAAAAAAACTGGCTGGGAACTGGATTGGCTGGCTATATGGATACTTAGGGCAGCTTGCTATTAAATAAATATGATAAAAAAATGTATAAAAGCCTGTGTAACTTCCTGCTCTGTGTGCAGGATTTGAGATTCTATTCTCCCTGTACCTTTTTGCAGCTGCAAATAAACTTTTCTGCTTCTCCACCCCGTTGTGATTATTGGGTGTAGCACACCGGGTAGCGAATCAACCTCAGCTGTTGTTTAGCCTCTCGGCACTGGGTGCCGGCAACATAGATGAGATCAGCCCTTGACGTTCTTTTCCACAACTTGCCACAACTCCCCACCAGATGTCAGGGTGGAGCTCATCCTGACTCTGCTTACACACAGATTTACATTGGTGTAACTGAAAGTATGCATTCAATATCCTGATTCAGGTTAGTAAAAATAAAAGAATGCTGTAGGTTTTGTGGAAGTGTACAAGATACATATTTATAAAAACAACATGAAAACAAGGAGTTATGCTGGGGAAAGGGGAAGCCTTATTGAAGCTGGTGGGCATACTAGTTGTCCTTTCTTCAGGATCAATGTAAAACAATCAAGGTCTTTTGTAGAATAAATGGCTGACTTAATAGAATCCACCATCAAGTAAAGCTGGAATAGGAGTTGAGCCATTCAGGGGAAGGGGCTTTCACTGGGGTCTGAATGCAAATGCAGGGGGATGGGGATGAGAGAGAGAGAGAGAGCTTTTGGGTAGACTGCTGGATAGAAAGAGGCTTGGAATTGTGAGCCAAGAAACTATTCCTGCTGTCGTTAGGGAAATAGAACTTTGTGTACATTCTTTGTAAATAAACAGGATTGCATCAAAACAATACCTGACTCCATCAGCCATTTCTCCCCCTAATGGAAACAACTCACAAGACCCAAAATATTCACTAATTGCTCAGGTCAAAAGGGATAACAATATTATGAATTCTTTTGTTTTCATGTTCTTAGATAAAGAATAGACCTGCTTCGGTAGAGAGCCATACACGCTGAAAATACTGTTTTGTTGGCTCAGAGCTAGTTCTCAGTAGATCTAGAAAATAAGAGTGTTTGTTGTTACACAATCCTTAGAATTCAATTATTTGCACAAATCATTTTAATTTTTCTCTGATTAGGATTTAAAAATAAGCAATTCGATATTCTGTAAAGTGCTTAGGAAATTTGTAGGATTAAAATCAGCATGTATTCTGTATACATGGCTTTACCATATATGCAACCTCACATCTACACTCGTAAGAGAACCACATTTCCTGAAGCAGTTTCAAAGCACTTCAAGCTAGGACAGTTTTAAGTAACTTTATGTTTCAAATGTGAATGGTGTCCAGCTGTGTCAATTAATTTTTTTTAAATTATGACCATGATCTAAGATCCACATATTAAGAACTTGCTTACATCATTCATAGGCTATGATGAATAGGGCTGCTTTCCTGAACTGTGGTGCAGATTTGGAGCTGTTTTTATGGCTTAGATTCAACCACCTTCTTAAACAAACAGTGGTAACATATCTGGGCCTCCAGGTATGTTAACTTGAACCAGTTAATCTTTGTTAAACACATTGAAACTTGAAATGATTTGACATCAGATTTAAAGCCCTTTGAGGAAACATGATTTCCTATAAATATAGAAGGAGATTGGTATTAAACTGCAAAGATCAGATTCTCAGGTGGGGTAAATTGGCAAAGTTTCCCTGACTTTAATGAAATGATATGACGTACATTAGCTGAGGGGTTGGCCCTGATAACAAATATAAAATTATCGTAGAGCAAGCCAAAGTCAAGGAAATGTAATACAGCTACAGCATGAACAATACTATTGATCTGTACCACCGTCTGCTGGAAGACAAGGAAATAAAAACAATTGGAAGTTGTTCGATATTCCCTCGGGACCAGATTTACTCTTCTTTTCACAGATTTGGGCCCTAGTCTGGGAACGACGTACTCATGTAACCAAGGAGCAGAATTTGGCCCTAATATGGGTTCAGTCTCTCAGTTAGGCCTGTCTTTTTATCAGTAAAGAAGCAAAATCCCAGAAAACCAGACCAAAAAATTATTATATTGGAGAGAACAGCCATCTGTCTGTTTTAAAGGTGTCTTGCAAAGGAAAAGAAAATTAGTTTTGATGCAATAAAAGGCCCAACGTGTGGGTTCCTTTTTAAAAAAATAAATAAACCAGTCTGCTGCTTTCTTTACAATGGAAATTCAGGTCATATCTTCCCAGTTTTTCTTGGAGGAGCTATGGATGACTAGTAGGTTTTGATGTCACAGATACTAAGGAAGTGAAACGTGATTGAATAAAAATCACTTCCCCTCATAATTACAGTGTTTAAAGCTTTCTTTTTGGTTTCTGTTAAGATGCATTTGATTCAAATGTCTAACAAACGATTGGAAGAATCAACTCCTAACCCCTTCAATTTATAGCTGAAAGCTCCCAATCCATAACTCTGATTCCTCTAAAGGAGAGCTCCAACAAAACAGGGAAGACATTCTTGATACTTCTCAAATGAAAAAACAAGTAGAACCCCTTCCCTTTCTTTCATTCAAAAAAAACCCTGTAAACCTTCTTGTACGTTGCAAGAAAGCAGAAAAAGAAACAACTCCCCTAGATTGTTTTTTTCTTCTTCAACTTTGAATTCCACTATCCCCTCTTCCCTTCAGCAAAGAAAAATACTAATATATCTGGACACAAAATAGGGAGACAAGATACTCATATATTCAGTACAACCAAAACCATAGCTGACAGAAGGAACGAGAACAATGGAACAAGGCACATAGATCAAGGTCCTTCTAGTGAACTATCCGAGGGGCCTACACTAGATGTCGGGGAGAGGAGAGGAGAGGAGAGGAGAGGAGAGGAGGGAGCCATAATACTCTTGGCCAGTTGTGTAGTATAGTATCATAAATTGGGGGAGGGAGAAAATCGTTTTCCCAATCCCAGCTGAAGATCAGCACATGCCTAAGGCAGTGCTACATTTATGGCAAGACTGGTATCTGCTGCTCTTTCTTCAGTTGTGGGATTACTCTTCAATGTAAGGAAAGTTCCCTTTTTGTCTTGCACTGGTCTGGTGCTTATGATAATGTTTCCTTCAAGTGGCTGATCCCTGCAAGTATATCTGTGTAAAGAAGCGTAAATCTGGTCCCGAGGGAGTAAAGAACAACTTCCAATTGTTTTTATTTTCTGTGTCTTCCAGCAGATGGTGGTACAGGTCAATAGTATTGTTCATGCTGTAGCTGTATTACATTTCCTTGACTTTACCGATATCTGTGTGCACGCCTCTCTTGACTGACTTCTATGTGCTGTAAAAAGATGCAGTGTATGTAAGAGACTGCAAAGGGGAAACTTACCTCCTGCACATCCAGTACAATGTTGTGCTCACTGTGCAACAGAGTCTTTGCCTCTAACCTGATATCATTAGTGTAGCATACAAAAATGTAGGCTATAGACTAGAGAGAGAATTGTAATCCCAAATGGCTAGCTAGACGGGAGGCTAATTCACCATTTGCTGATGCAGGTATCTTTTTTTCCATTTTTAAAAGTGCTGGAGCCAAACATCATTGAGGTCTCTCCTGTTTTTGATTTGTTCCCAGGTTGTTAGTGAGTACTTTCCCTCCGAACAGGCCACTGACTTTATTGCGGCCACATTGGGTGGTCTGCTGTCTGCTAGCCCCACCTGTGCCACGGCAGCTGGACTGTGGATGAAGATCATCCTGAAGGAGTGTGCAGATGCCACGCTGGACAAGGTAAAACTGGGAACTGGAGAGCTTTTCTGCCTAAACTCTAGGCTTTTTGATCTTTGCCCTCATGTGTAAGGAAGAAAAATCTTGCTGTTTCTCCCCCTCAGACATAAATTCAATTCCATCTCTGTTCCTACCCTAAGATAGGCAATGGCAGAATCAACAGCAGGAAACTGAGATAATCCAAGGGAAAAGGAAGATGGTTGGTTATTTATTGGTCTAGCTTGTTGCCACAGTATTCAGCCAAGAAAGGCTTGAGAAAACAGACTCTGGGGAAAATACAAGAAGACAGAATGACTGGGACTTGGAGGCCTCCAGTTATAGGAGGCCTAAGGCTAAGGTCTACATGGATTAAAAAGAGCACTGGGCTATTGCCACCCTCTTGCCAGGTTTCCAAGCCTGGGCTCCAGCCCGAGCAGGAACAGCTCCACTTTTAGCCCCATCGTGCAAGCCCCACAGGCCCAGGTTGACCTGAGCTCTGAAACTCAGTGCTGTGGGGTTTTTTTGCTGTGTAGACCTACCCTTTAAGAAGAGGAGGAGGGAGGGAGAAAACTCTAGTGTCTTTGGGATCCAGTATTTATATGCCTTATTCTAGAGCCCAGTGCATTTGGGCTAGACAAAAGGAGCACTCCACAAATCTTCTAACAAGGCTGGTGAAAGGCCTCAGGACAGGGAACCCTCGCAGCAGAACTGCCATGTTTGCACAGTGTTTTGAAGATGTGAAGGGCTAGGAATGACTATGAGAGGTAGTCCCCTGTTCATAGTCCCAGGCATTTGCACACTGTCTTTAAAGCACTTGCATATTTTGTGCTTGTGGTTGTTGATGAGCTCTGCATTCTTCGAGGCAAATGGTCAGATTTGGCTTCTTAAATCACACCTGCAAAATCTGGGCAAGCAAAGCCGCCTTTTGTGCATGTGAACTGGTTTATGTAATGCATAGCTGGGCACCACCACATTAAATTACCTGGTATGTCTATGTGTGTGTCAGTGTTAATTTTTACAGCCGTGTGTGGGCAATTTGTGTGGGTTCAAGTTACACAGACGTATTTGAACATTTGTTTCTTGAAGTGAGGCATTTCTAAAAAAGCAGCAAATGGCTAAATAAAGGTTTTGATTCTGTAGACTGAATGGAGAGAAAGAAAAAGGGACATTTCTTTCCGGTTTTGTTCCTTCCAGGTGCCAGATATCCTGGCTATACTATATCGCCACATGCCTACTATCCAGGAGGGCAGCTTGAGGCAGTTCCTGGTGGAGGCAGTGTCCATTCTAGCTCACCATCACCGAGAGGCAGTGATCTCCAGCCTCCTCAGCAAAGGTCTGCCGATGGACAGGTATATATCGCTACCTATTGCATTCATCTTGGTAAAACACGGATCCCACAGCTTTATTAGGAGATGTAGGGCTTCATTTAAGCAGCAGACAGTTTGGAATCATTCCTAAGGGTTAATAGCCTGGCTCTTTCTGCAGGAAGGTCCAAGAACATGTTAAGGTGGGGTGCGGAGAGAAAGTAAGTGTCATTCTGTTTCCATTCATTAATAGCTGCTTTGACATCCTAAAGACCTATCTTTACTGGTATAACTGGAGTGTATTGTTGGAAACATCTACCTCTCTAGACACCTGAATTGACCTCACTCTGGGGTCAATGAGCAGTGGCTGTTGGTTTCCTGGTAGCATGACAGCTTCAAGTGCAAATCCCTGGCTGATTGCAGAGGGCCGATATTATCATCAGACCTCTGCTTGGTATCAGTGAGGGTGTGGCTGCTAGAGCAGAGTTGCCACCCTTGGTACTTAAAAGTGGACTGGAAGCAGATCCATCATTTCATTTAAAGATCCCTAACTGAGTTATCAGTGATCAGTGCTGGAATCTAAGACCATAAGAACGGCCATACTGAGTCAGACCAAAAGGCCATCTAGCCCAGTAGTCTGTCTTGCGACCGTGACCAGTGCCACATGCCCCAGAGGAAATGAACACAACAGGTCATTGTCAAGTGATCCATCCCCTGATGCCCAGTCCCAGCTTCTGGCAAACAGAGGGTAGGGACACCATTTGTGAAGGGGACATAGGATGGCCATGAATATTCGTTCTCATAGTTGTATGTCCAGTTAGTAGGAATCTGGCTTTTCTTTCATCCACTTGCCTTCCAAACCCTAGCTCTTTGGGAGCCACATGCTCATGATTCCATATTGACTGGGAAGTGGGGAAAACAGGAAGTGAGGTTGGCGCTCTGTGTCCTGTCCTTCTGAAGTCTAGTATTAATGGTTAGGCTGCAGGAAGACTAGGTCACTTAACTTAGTTCTGTAACTGGAAACTCAATATTTAAACAGGAGGAGCATTAAAGGAGGACAGGACTCCTAACTCTCTCACCATAGGCAAGGAGAACATTTTCCTTTTTGAGAAATGTGATACTTAGGAGCTTAACTGACTGTGTAGAAAATAAGCTGTCTGAGCCTGATCCAAAAGACATTGGAAAGATTCAGGTGACTTCAGGTGGCTTTGGATCAGGCCGCTAATATGATATAGTGATGAAATGACAAGTTCTATTCCAAGAAGAGTAACTTCATTAAAGGGACACTGTCAATTTAAAGAGTTTTGTTTATATTAAGTAATTTTAAAACATGGCCAGTTGCTAATAGAGTACCCCTTAAATATTATGTTCTGACTTTTTAAAAAACTATATTCTGTTCAATAATGTTGTGCAGGTTTTTCTGCTCCCCTGTTGATGTTTGTCTATTTCAGCAAGGATGAGAATGATTCAATAATTGACACTGCATTGGAAAGTGTTAAAGTGACCGTACTCAAAATGCTGTCAAATACACAAAGTAAATGAGCCTGGAGAAAACAGAGAGAAATAGGTATAATTATAGTGGGTATAAAATTTTCAGACAAAATTGTGATTTCAAGTTGATAGTGTTTTCTTTAATCTGCTACTAAGTTATAAATATGCATCAAATATTTAAGGGAAAAACTTTATTAGAAAATTATGGTTTAAAAATAAAAAAATCAATTCATGAATGTGTGAAATTCCAGAGATTCAGAGTTATGGTTGCATTTAAAAACCAAAAGTGGAATGCAGAGTTCAGTTATTTCAGACAAAACTCTACTCTGTGTTTGTGTCCTCATCCACCCTGCATCCAAAGATCGATAACTGAACATTGACAATACCAGCCACATACCCCTACTGTACAATGCTATGCTTGACATGTGGACAGGTGCACTTGCTTATGAGTTGCTGGTACCAAGTGCTGTGATCGCTCCTGTGATCATGGATTCTCAGCTTGGGAGCTCAGGGCCCCAGAGTGGTCACGACCACCTTCCCTTTCTTTATCTCTAGATGGGAGTGAGAAAGAGGTGTGTCCCACCACCCAGCCCCGCCCCTCCCAATGTTTTTATACATAAGAGCAGCCATACTGAGTCAGACCAATGGTCCATCTAGACCAGTATCTTGTCTTCTGACAGTGACTAGTACCAGGTGCTTCAGAGGGAATGAACACAACAGGGCAATTACCTAGTGATCCATCCCGTTATCCACTCCCAGCTTCTGGCAAACAGAGGCTAGGGACATCCAGCGCATGGGGTTGCATCCCTGACCATCTTGACTAATAGCCATTGATGGACCTATCCTCCATGAACTCATCTATTTCTTTTTTGAACCCTGTTATAGTGTTGGCCTTCACAACATTCCCTGGCAACAAGTTCCACAGGTTGACTGTGCGTTTTGCGAAGAAGTACTTCCTTTAGTTTGTTTTCAACCTGTTGCCTATTAATTTCATTGGGTGTCCTCTGGTTCATGTGTTAGGCGAAGGAGTGAATAACACTTCATTACTCACTTTCTCCACACCAGTCAAGATTTTATGGACTTCTATCATATCCCCTCTTAGTTGTCTTTTTTCCAAGCTGAAAAGTCCCAATCTTTTAAATCTCTTTTCATACAGAAACTGTTCCATACCCCTAATCATTTTTGTTGTCCTTCTTTGTACTTTTCCCAATTCTAATATATCTTTTTTCTGTTGTAACATGGTGTCATGGTATCAGAAGTTGATCTGGTTAGACTTTGGTGCACCGGGGTCCTTGCTTTCTGAGTTATGTTGGTAGAAGTTGAGTGACTCAGGGCTGAACCTAGCCTATCTTGTCCATTGTCTCTCCTACCACTTGCTTTAGTTTTGGTAAAGTTAGATTGGGATTCTGATGAAAGCTAACTTCATCTTCACTACCTATATGTGAGATTATATAGAGCACCAGCTCTATGCAACACTTGGATTACTCCTACAGACTCATGCCCAGATTCTGTAACTTTAACTTTAAGCACAGGAGTAGTCCTTCAGTCATCATTTCAATCGTAACTTCAATTGCAAAGTGCTGGTGAGTGATCTGCAGAGGAAAGGAGTCTATTATAACCCCAACTGCAGAGCTTTAGCACACTCTCTGTTTGAGCAGCTCATGCTTGTTTGTAACTCTGGAAATCCTAGTTTCAATCCCCAGGTTTCTGCCAAGATAGTGGCTGTCACAGTTTAGGATCAGGGCCCTCTTTAATATGCAGAATAAAACACATTGTAAATTTTGCTCCTCTTCGTTTTATGCAAGTGACAGAACTGTGTGTATTTCAGACATTTTTGGCCCAGTGAAGCAATTCTGTTGCATTTTGTCTGTCTGTCTACCAGAGCTTGCGGTACAGTAGAACCTCAGAGTTGCAAACACCTCAGGAATGGAGGTTGTTTATAACTCTGAAATGTTTGTAACTCTGAAGAAAATGTTATGGTTGTTCTTTCAAAAGTTTACAATTGAACATTGACTTAATGCAGCTTTGAAACTTTACTATGCAAAAGAAAAATGGTGCTTTTAACGGTCTTAATTTAAATGAAACAAGCAGAGAAACTGTTTCCTTACCTGTCAAATCTTTTTTTAAACTTTCCCTTTTTTTTAAAGCAGTTTATATTTAATACAGTACTGTACTGTGTGTATGTGTGCGCGCTGTTGCATACTTCGGGTTCCAAATGTGGCATGTGGTTGATTGCTTTGTCAGTTCAAAACTCTGGTGTTTGTAACTCTAAGATCCTACTGTATAAGGGAGGGTGTTGGGGTTACAGGGAGTCCCGGAAATAGAGAGGGGGATGGCAGGTTGAGATACAGGGAGCATGTGGCAGGGATGGAAGAATGCAAGGAGCCAGGTGTCTGCTGTGAGCTTAGCCTACAGAAGCAACAAAGTGCACAACCCTCTAATTATGCATAGGTTTAACACACATGAAGGTTTCCACTTTCTTTATATACGCTATCACACTCAATTTCATCGATACGCTCATAGAAATAGCCCTTGGAAATGACTCTGAGATCCTTTCCACATAAAACTGGAACAGCTGACTGATTCTGTGTGTATGAAAGTTTTTGTTTCTGGTCTATCCAAGTTAGCTTGTATCAGAGATTTGACACTACAGCTGGTATAGACCACAAGTGTTTTCAGGAGACGGGAATAAATCTTTGGGACAGACGCCATCTTAGCTCCGCACAGGAAATGTTCTTTCGTTCCGACTAGGCCAGCTTGATGCAGCTGATCCACCTTGGCAGAGCAGACCACAAACAGTCATGTTTCAAGATGTATCTACAGATGACACTAGCAAAGGGAAACAGCAGTGTGACTGATGAAATAGCTGGTAGATCAGATCATGAATTCACTTTTACATGGTTAAAAGTAGGTCATTGTGCCTAATGCAAAAAGCCCATGATTGAACTCGCATATAAAATGTTATCACGAGAACGTATAAATTGTGGTTATTACATGAGCTGAGATGCAAACTATTGCAGGAAATTAACTTTTAACAGAATTAAAATCCATTCTTTGGACTGCCAGGGAAACTGAAGCTTGATCCTTCTGGCCTCTCTCAGGCAAATGCTCCACCCTCTTACACGCTGAGTAAGAACTGAAGGATTGGGCCCTTTCTAGGGAAATAAAATTAACTCTGCTCCCATGCTGCTGTTAACAGTAACCAGTCTGGGAAATTTCACTCTTATTGTAAACCAGTATTCTACCCATTACATCAGTCCCATGGTAATATCAAAGTGTCTTGCTACACTGCACTCTATATGGGTACCTTAGGTTTAAAATACAGTGGGAACTAGTTCACCTCACTGATTTGCAAGCCTTATCATTCTGAGATCTTTACTGGGAAGTAAGAATGGTGGTTTCATTATTACTAATCCTGTATGTATTTCTAAAGCAGATGACAGGACATTGACTTATATTTTATGGTGTATTGTCATATATAATAAGAACTAAACATCCTAGTCAGAGTAATGGACAGTATGTTTTGCCATGCAGGATCACTGATCTCTTCTATTGTGCTTGTTTTCTTGCTAAGTCACAAAAATCAGTAACCACCACAAGTCTCCTACTCACTTGTGCAAATTTAGCAGCTTCTATTGTGTGCATGTCTGTTTTCTCTGACCTCTTTTCTCTTAACAGTTGTATGTAGCCCATGTGCTAGCACTAGGCTGACCCTACCGCAGAGAGGAGGCTCAGAAAAGTTAAAACAAATCAATGAAAGCTGCAAAGTTAAAGTGAATGAAATCCGTGTGTGTGTGTGTGTGTGTGTGTGTTCTGATTCAGAACTGGTTTTAGTTCGCTGTAGCTTAATCCTCTTTAGGATTTAATTCATTCTCATTAACTTCACAGCGCTAGTTGATTTGTCTTACATTTCCCGAGTACTTGGTTTCTTAACTTTGACTAAACTAGTCATTGAACAGAACTGGTTAAATAAACTGAAATGAAGAAAATATTCTCTCTGTGCTTGTAGACAAGGCTATTGCTGAGAGACTGGGGCCATTGAGCTGTGACACAGCCCTTGCATGGCTGGCCTGTGTTTGGCACATGTACCCCTCTGCTGCTGGCATGGACTTAACCCAATTGGCTCAGTTATGCACCTCTCCTTGTGATGCAGATGCTCGAGACCTAGGCATAGATTCTTGGGAGCAGACTGCCTCTGGACCCCGGGAATGGATGATAAGTGCTCTTAAAATATTACTGCCTCCATCTTCCCTTAAGAAACAGAAAATAATGGAAGAGCAGAAACCAGGAGAGGCCCCAGAAGCTTACCTAATTGGAAAGAAAGTGCTGGCAGCTCTCTCTGATTCATTATCCCAGACAGAAGAGAATGGGATTGTCACTTTCCAGTATCAGGGACACGAATTAGTACAGAGCACTTATGCAGGACTAAATTCTCAGACAAAATTGACCGTGGGGACGGTGGATTTAGAACCCCCAACCTGGAGTGAACTAGTGGCAAAAATCAAACAGGCAGGAGATTTGCTGCGAGAAACTGATGTCTTAAAAACACAAGTAAGCAAAAAGACTACCTCAGAGTCCGTGCAGGCTAATCACATTTACAAATAATGGTCCTCACTCTGCCAGGCACCCTCCCAATTCTAATTCCCCTACCTCCCACAACCCTGGGCAGCGCCGACCCAAGGAGACCCTTAGGAACATGATTTGGAAGGAGCTGGTGAATTTAGGGGAGGATATGGGAAAATATGATTGCCAGCCCCTCAGCATCCTGATTAATGCTTTGTCTCAGGTCAGGCAGAAAACGGAGTTAATGCAGGGAGCTCCCCCACACCCCACTGCCGCAATATGGAGTGCATCCCCCACGCCCACTCCCTGTCAAAGCCAGATCCCTGCCCCCTCTTCTGAGTGGAGGCTCTGGGAGTCTGATGATCAGTAGGGGTGCCCAGTTCCCCACAGGCCTCCCCAGCTGATCGCAAGACGTCAGTGCAACATATGGAGGAGGAGACCCACTGTGAGGGCTACAGTAGGGAACCCAGGGATGTTAGCCCAATTGCTAGTGGACAGGATCTCCGAAGGGAGACCCACCACTAAACAGGTTCAGCTCAGCGAGGATGAGGGAAAAACTGTCTCCCACGTTTGTCTCTTGGGAGTGGTAATTTGCATGTTCAAAAAGCCATCCCAATCTCCCAGTGTTTGTCTGTGACTAGCCATGTGGTCTGTGACAAGGGGGAGGGAAGTTCAAACTGTTGGTTTCCTCAGAAAAGCGGTTTAACTGCTGCGGGATAGAATGTCTCCAGGGTTCTCTCTGTGGAGCAGGCAGAAGGCACCTCTCAGTTTATGCTGACTGAGGATTTGTCAGTTGTCTCAGAAGTTGTTCTGGACTCAACTGAAACCCAGAAAGATGCTCAGGAAGATGTTTCTGTAGAGCCACCCCTAGCTGAAAAGGGAAAGGAGAAAATTTCTGGAGAAAATGAATTGTTGCCTAGAAGTGCTCCTGAAGGAATAAAACCTCATGCTAGCTTTTGCAAGCAGTTTGCTGTAACTGAAGGGTGTGGAAGTGAGTTGATTGAGTTAGTTCAGAATGAATCATTGCCTGTAGCAAGCAACAGTGTAGGTGCTGAGAAATTTGGTTCAGTTTCCAGCTGCCAAAGGTTCTTAACTGTGTATAGATCCACTGACTTTGTTTTAGAAAGATCCAGGGTGGAAGCCATCCCTACGAAAACCAACACTGCCTCTGGCACTGCTAAGCAGCTCTTTACACATCCCTGGGAGGGCTGCTGCTCTCTTGTGAATCAGGCCAGCCCCAGGGTTTGTCAGCTAGAAATCCTGAATGAAAGAAAAAGGGAAAACCCAGGCGGAAATGGTTTCATTCTTCACAGCTCAAAGAATGGAAGGATAAACCACCTGACCCTAAAGACTGTCTTCTCCATCCTGTCGGCCACCCTTCTTGGCCAGCAAGAAGGAACAGCTTTGAGCTGTTGGAAAATATGCATCGAGTGGGCTGGTCAGTGCGTACCCCGATGCTAGGGAAGGAAAAGGCCACAAAAGTCCTTGACTTATTATGGCCACCCTCACGTAGGTCACCGCTTCAGGTTCACCCTGTAATATTGATCCCAGAGTCTCCCAATATATAGGCGGGGAGTGTGGGAAGTTTTTCTCTCTTCTCTGCCCCCTCACAAGTCCCCTACAGGAGCCATGACATCCCACTGGAGCAACAGCACCCTGCTCCTCATAAGTGTCTGGAGTCTGATGCTGTCCAGGCTCCCTCTGAGCCTCTGGAGGGGCTTGCCAGCTGAAGCCCAGGAAGCAAAATTGCTGTGCCACATGCATGGATTCTATGGGAATGGGAGCAACCCCCTGGCCCTGCAGCATCACTACCAGTTCAAACGGGACAAACACACCCAGTGACAGCCTCCTGGCTGGTGAAAGGTGCAGGGTAGCCCTGGTTTCTTCTGCTGTTTGCGGAACAACCATGCCCCTATGCTGTCTCTGATCACGCCAGCAGGCAAGAATTTTACACGATTCCTTGTAAACTGGGAACCGCTGAACTGGACTTTAGCTGGACATTACTTGATTCAGCAAGGTCCCCCAGACTGGGTAGTTTCATTAAAGGACACACATTGTCACAAGCTCATGCCAGCAATTTGGTTTAAATTCTACAGGCATATTGCCATTTCGGAGGGATTTCATGAGCCCGGTTTGTACAGAGGGGAATTAGGCCAACAACAAAAAACAGTTTTAAATTTCAACCCTCTGATCACACACCTTGCTCCCCTCTGACATCTAAGAGCCCCAGTTTCAGGACCCCATGTGTTGAAATTGGATCAACAAGAACAGTTGGTTCTTCAACCTCAGACTTCTTTGAAGGAGGTTCAAACCCACTTAGAGGGCATGAATATCTCTCACATTGCACCTGCATCTGCTCTCTTGATTGGACATAGCCATAAAGATTGGGATGAATGAGTAACCTGGGAATAAGTCTCACTGTTCCTTTAATGTTATGAAGGAAGAGGGGTCTGTTATTGTCTATGTTGGTAAATCATATGTGTGTGTGTGTGGACGGACAAGATGTAATATTGTATTGATTAATGGACACTGGGTCCAACCCATGGTGCCTTATGTTAATCGCTGTTTCGATTATGTAACCACCATTGTTACTTGAGATATTAAGTTTACTATGCCTATATGGACTGTACAACATTTAAATGCCTCTCCTGAGCTCTACAAGGAGGTTTCCCCCATTTCACTGGGAATGGGTCTCATTGCCATTAAGGTAAAAACACAGGCCATCACTCTCGGTGGGAGACTTTGGTTAGGCGGAGCCCCAGTGCAACAGGTCTTTTAAATATCATGCTTCACCCCACTGAGGTGATCATTGGTTTCCAAATTATACTAACAATTGGTCTGATTCTGCTGGTTTGTTGGATACCATGACTGATGCGGCAGCTGCAATGCATGGAAGATCAGACCCAGTACCACGGAGTAAGGATGTGATCGGGATACTCGCTCAGCACAAGCACCCCATCAACGGGAGGGACTTGATACCACTCATCTCTGTGTTTTTGGGAAACCAGAGCGCAGTATCTAGCTTGTCTGACTCATGAAGGACACACCCTGCCTCCACCAGTCTCTGTTAGAACCAAAACCCATCAGAGAAAAGGCTTGCCGAGAACAGTGAAGGGCGTTGGGAGACACACCTGGACCCCTCCTGACAAGGGTGACAAGATTAAGACATCTCCATTTGCATACAGAATGAAGAACAGAGACAACTCCCCTAGCCTCATCTGCATGAAAGATGGGACAGGGATTGGCATAAAGAATGAGAAACAGAGAACCGCACTGAACTCTGGGACCAGAAAAGCAGGGACGCACTGCATTATGGGAATCCCTGCTCCAGATGCTAATGAACCTACGCCTGCACACACCCAGCTCAGCAATTATCAGACCAATTCTAGTAATAAATCTTGAATTAATATCCCCAAATACCAAAGCAGCCTAGTTGCTGTGTGAGCTCCCTGGCAGAAAACACCACCCATAGCCAAGATCAATCAGCTCCTCTTGTCTAGCCTAAAGAAAACCCTTGAGTCATCAGTTTACCCATAAACAAATCTAGTGTTCTCCCTGGAACCGTTGTATTTTCTCTACAAAACCCCCTACCTATGCCCAAGTAAGGGTTCTGATGTATAAACCCAAACTCTGCATCAGTTCCACTGGGATTCCATCTCCTGACTGATCGTGCTGGGGGCTCTGCCTGTCTCCAGCACTCAGGACCCTGAGCTGCCACCATCACCTGGGAACCCCGCCCAGTTCAAGCCTCATGGAGTGGGTGAGATCCCCCCCGCTCTGTTTTCTTTTCTACCCCACATATTAACCTTTACAATGTAACTGTTGTTTGTTTAGCCCCCCTTCTGTAGTTATCACTATTATTCAATAAATAACATTTATGGTTCAGCTGGTTGCCCCCCCTCTCTGAATTTTATTCTTTTGTGTTTTTAGCTTCCCTTATTTATTATGCAGCAATGCTTCTTTTACCTAAGCTAAAGATCCCGGTAGTGCCCAAAAATACTGTGGGGTTTGCTCATCAAGTGTGTTACTACCAGTACAAGTGTAACGTGAAAGTGTTATAGGGACGTGTTAAACTTGGGGCACATAAGAGGGGAGCAGCTGAAATTGCTGCTCCAACCAGCCTCTTGAGACCAGGGGTGCATAAGAGTACTAGCTTGAAAGTGCTCCTTACTCATCCCATTGAGTACAGGGACATATGAGGGGGATCAGCTGGAGAGGGCTGATGGACCCGGTCCGCTCAGACTTGCTCTGCTAGCGTGCGTGTGCACACGCATGTTCATCTAGTTCTAGGGCTGAAGGAACCCAGCCCTGGGGGACCTAGGTCCTGCAGGGTAGCTTCATTGGGAGGGCACTTGCAGAAGGGAGAAGTAGAGTGCCACGTGAACACACAAGTGACATAAGCAGCACATTAATAGAAGTACAGAACGTGCCCGCCCCCAAAAGAGTAACCCTAATCAATGAACCTACCCCAAAGTAATGGGTACGTCTGGTAACATTGTGCCTCCAATTCCTGTACTGTACTGGGTAATGCACATCAGAAAACAATCCCAATCGTACATACAAATGGATGGGGTCTAAATTAGCTGTTATCACTCAAGAAAAAGTCCTCAGAGTCATTGTTTACAGTTCTCTGAAAGCATCTGCTCAACATGCAGTCAAAAAACAAACAAACAAACAAAAACCCTACATAAATCTACAGTACCCGCACACCTTGAATACTGCATGCAGTTTTGGTCATCTCATCTCAAAAAAGATGTGTTAGAATTGGAAGAAATACAGAGAAGAGGAACAAATTATTAGGCATATGGGACAACTTCTCGTACGAGGAGAGATTGAAAAGAGGGACGTTTCAGCTTGGAAAAGAGACAACTAAAAGTGAATATAACAGAGGGCTATAACATCATGACTGGTGTAGAGAAAGTCAATAAGGAAGTGTTCTTGTGTTAGGTGAAGGGCTAAATAAGGGGTCACCCAATGAAATTCATAGGCAGCAGGTTTAAAAAACAAACAAAAGGAAGCATTTCTTCACACAATGCAGTCAACCTGTGGGATTCATTGCCAGGGAGATGTTGTGAAGGCCAAAAGTATCACTGGGTTCAAAAAAGAATTAGATGAGTTCACGGAGGATAGGTCTACCATTGGCTATTAGCTAACATGGTCTGGGATGCAACCCCATGATCTGGGCATCTCTAAACCTCGGGTCTGCCAGAAGCTGGGGCTGGGACTGTCCAACAGGGGATGGTTCACTCCACAATTGCCTTGTTCTGTTCATTCCCTCTGAAGCATCTGGCACCCACCACTGTCAGAAGACAGGATACTGGGCCAGATGAACCATTCTTTTGCAGGAGGCAGGTTAGCCATTCTTATGTTTTATGTTCTTAGCCGATTAAATAGAAATTCACCTTTCGCACCATGGGAGCATAAGAACCAAGAATGCATTTGCGACACTGGCAGACCAGGAAACCTGTGTATGACCCATAATAACTTAAGAGGCACGTCTACTGTATCAAGACAGTTCATTTGCATGTGAATTTCAAAGAGATGTATTAGACTAGCAATCAAGTCATTCAAAAACGAACAATAGATGCTAAGTGTTTTTGTCGGTGTTGATCTATACGCGCTTAGAAGTTTCACAATGTAACCAAATTAGCTTGTAGATGCTAATTCCCTTTCAGGTCTTAATTGTGTGTGCAAGGTGTTCAGTTAACCTTAAAATCAAAGTAGTAAGATATTGCAGGAAACTAATAATTTCTACATGGTCTTCATCTTAACTATCTGTGTTACAATGGAAGAATGGCTAATCACCTTATGTGAATGAGTATAACTAATTTAGTGTTTATGCACAGGAAATAGAAGATTAGCCTCAAAGTACAACAGGCGATTTGCATTGCCTATTCTCTCTCGGGGGAAGGTCCTCCTGTGACAATTTCCGTGAGGTAGGCTTGTCAGCCTGCTAGAATAGCTAGAAAAGAGAAGGCTTGGGCCTGATCCTGTCATCTCTAGTCTCCTTAAACTTTGAACAGGGAACGTGTAAGCCACAGGACAGACAGCTTCCAAACCATCATTTGGAAGAACCTGGGAAAATGCATGGAAAAATCTAAGAGACTTTACATTTAAGCTGTCTTTGGATTCTGATCTGTTGGGATGATTCCAGAGAGACTTGTACAAGCCAGTAGTTTATTCCATCACTATTGTGATCCTGAACTATGAACACTGAAAGTCACTTGATCTTTTAACCATTTGTAATTCTCTTTTAACAATAAGTCTTAGGTTTAGTTATTAAGGATTGGCTGAGAGCATGGTATTTGAGAAAGACCTGAGATTCACATTGACCTGGGGATAAGCCGCTGGTCCTTTATGATGGGTGAACCTCACATATAGTGAGGGGTTACTGAATACCTGATTCACCATATTAGACTGGGCTGTTTACATGGGAGCCAAGATCTGGAATGCCAAAAAGGGACCGTTTTTTGGCATCTTGTTAACTATGGTGCAAGCTCTTCTGCTGTTGACTTGGTGAATCTAATTCTAGAACAAGCCATCAGTTTGGGGGATTGTCTGCCCTCTACTTCTTCCAGTCTGCCTGGAGTGTGGTCACAGCATTGTTGTGTAAACCTCTCGTATGGAAGCAGAGGGATCTTACTCACCTTGAGATTCCAGCTGTTGCCCTGGAAGTATTTTTCATGCATTTGCATTAAGTGTCAGATCGGATATAAGCAGGGAAGTCAGCTCAAGGAAGAGGAAAGCTATAGTCACTGTGCTATTAACTGTCTCTTGATAGGCAGTCAGCAGCTGGATGGTGGCCTGCAAGGCCCTTTCTCTCTCCCACTCCTTCGCTGAACTGAAGGATGCCTCTAGTAGCTGTTGGTAGAGCACGGGATTGGACAGGCTTAGTACCAGAAAATCCCTCCCAAACATTCCTCTTAAACAGGTTTAATGGTCACTAAAATCCCTCTCCAAAGCATCTGACCTCCATGGAGCAAAGAAATTACATGTTTAATGGAAGAGCACCTTAGATATTCAAGTCCCAGGGACCAGATTCACCTCTGGTGATTGAAGCCAAAGGAGTTACATGAGAGATGAATCTGGGCCTGTGTAGGTGACGTCTGCTGTAGACTGTCTGATGGGAGCGGTCTACCACATTGCATGCTGTTCGATGTCTGCTGCCGTGTTCTGTTTCCTGGGCAACTTCTCCCACATGGAGTGGCCCAATGACAAAGAGGAGCATTTCTTTTTATTAATTTGAAGAAGAGCAGAGAAGTCCCCCCCAGCCCAGCTCCTTTTAGAACTTCATTTTTATACTGAAGGTGCATCAAACTCCCCATCCCTCAGCTCTTCAAGATATTCTGTTCATGTCTGAGGAACAGGAAGTCTCCTCTGAATGAGTTTCCATACACAGGGCGTGACTCAGTATGAATGAATTCCTCTTCGAAGAAGTGATCAGTTTCAATTGGTTTTCTTGGATTTGGCTACTGCAGTGGTGATTTTCTTGCCGGTCCAAGTAGTGTCAAGTACATTGTAAGAACTTGGTCCCAATCCAGCTCTGGCATAAAATGGCATAGCTTCGTGGATTTCAATGGGGCATATGCCCGCTTATCCCAGGAAGAATTTGGTGCTTTCTCCCTAAAATTCACTCCATTGTGGAAAATCCCTCCACAACTGAAGCTTGACCCCCTAAATCTCTGACTCTTCCCTGCTGTAACACAAGAAACAATCTCCACCACGGTTCAATGGTCTACTCACTTGAAACATTTCCCAGAACCAGTGTGCGGTTGGTTCTTCCTCCAGCAAAGTCTTCATTAGCTTGCCAAGGGCTTCCAAGGACTCTACGTACAGTGACTGAAACCAGAAGAGAAGGAGTGAGGCTCAGCACAGATAATGTGTGCTGGGGCTGGGGAAAGCTAACCATAACCTTGCCAGGGAGGCCATGTGTGACTGCCATCACCCAGTCCCTGCTGGGCAGAAATACAGTGGATGGTGCCTGCGGAGAATTGTTGTCAAGTACTTGTATATGCAGAGCATCCTTTACTGTCTCGCCTTCCTCTTTCATCATCTTCTCCAAGGGAGGGAAGGGAAACAAACTTTTGAAACACTGATCAAGGAGCTCACAGTTTTCTTCCAAGATCAAAGATGGTTTGAGTTTGCTGGCAGAAGAAAGAGAGAGAGAAAAGTCATGCATTAGACTCAGTACCACCTCCAAGTAAAAGAAATGGGTCCAATGACTAGAGATTGTCCCAATCTAAAACCCCAAATGCAAACAACACTTCACTTTGCAGCTGAGCACCTCTTTGCACCGCTATTAAGTATTGGCTCATTGAGAACTAAAGCTAAAGCTTCAAGTCCCCTTTTTAGAGAAACCCACAAGCTTCCTTCCCCCTGCCAGCTAGCCAGACACCTCCCTCCTCACCTGAACTCTCCTGCATTGTACTGCATGCCCCACAACCTCCAAGCTTGTGTCTTTCAAGCACAAACCTCCAAATGGACACATTCAAACCCTCAAGAACTAAAGTTCTGCTGGTGAGCAGCATGTGAGCCAAACCCTGCAGGCATCAAACTGCTCCCAATCTGACACTCATGAATAAACAAAGAGGATGATGTCACAGTGCCAGGAAATATGGCAGAAAATAGCCTACCTCAGATGTCCAATGGCAAGAATTGCCTTGTAGCAAACTGGATTTGAAAGGCAGAGAGGCCTTCCTCTCACACCCTGAAACAGGGCCATATGCCAGACCTGAAATAAACAGACACCGTGCTCGGCAGGCTCTCTGCCTCAGAAATGGACCATAGGGCCATCTGCAGGCTATACAGAAAGATAACTCACCAGACACAAGCCATTCCTTCCACTTACAGCCCACAATAGGTCGGCATCCCTGCCAAACTCAGAGTGGACCAACAGCATTCTGGGTGCCGTGCAGGTAGCTTATGAGACTGCAGTGGTACAGTCACAGCCAATGGATACCACCACATCTACCTGGAAAACCAGTCTTATGACATTACAACAAACTCCTTTGTACTTCAGTCCTCAAAGCTCCTAATCACTCACCAGCATGTAGCTAAGGAGCTCCAGTTTGTAAGAGAATTCGAACTCCTGGGAGTCTCTGGTCTCCAAAATGGCACAGCTAATCTCCGTGACATTCTGGATGAGGGTTAATTTTAGGTACATGTCCTACATAATCGAGAAGGAGAAACAAGAGGATGTGGATGAGAAACTGAGGGAAGAACCAGAGTCCAGAAGATAAAGGTCAGGAATTAAATCTAGCCTCAGGAGAGGAGAGAGGTGTCCACAGACCCCAGAAAGCAGAGGACCCCGGCTCTGCACCCACCTGAGAAGAAAAGAAAACCCAGGTTCATGAAAGAAATCCAGGTCCACTTACACCAGAGCAGCCAGGACTCTTGCTTGATGTAGCAAGGAAATCAAGCTCTGAGCAATTTAAACAAGCAACTTGGGTATAGAAAAGGCAAAGATCTGTGGGCAGATTATTTAGAATTTACCTTGTTTGTAACAGCGATGCCCAGCACCTGAAAAACGAAATGCAAAACAGCTATTAGCAATGTCTATAGTCCCACATAACACACATCCTCAAAATGGCCTGGCTGGCGAATATGGAGCAGAGAAATCACTATTGTTAAATCTTTCAAAAGGCAGGAAATGTATCCAGAGGGGGTGTTTTGCAGAGGTCAAGATCAGGGGCCATCCTACAGAATATTTGCATTTGTGAACTCCTGGAAGATATCCGTTTGGTTCAACTGTGATCAACTTTTTTGACAATGGCTAAATGAGAGTCTCATTTAGACAGGACAGAATTGAATGGCAAAGTGACATGGCTTGCTTCAGACCTTGGGAAGGAGTCAGACCCCGTTATCCACCTAGATAACGGCTCACCTCTAAAGGGAAAAGATCTGGTTTATTGTTGGGGTATGTCTGTAATTTTAAGGGAAGCATACGTACCTTCGCGGGGTATTACCTCAAGTGATTAGGGCTCACACTCGCAGACAGGACATCGCAAAAGGGGTCAGGGTGGGAAGCTAGTTAGGCCTCTCACCTGATGCATCGTCGTCCATCCCCACCCTCCGCTGTGGCAGCGGTTCCAGTGGTGATCATGGTCCAGGAGGTCGGTGTTCTTGGTCTCAACAGCAGCTTCTGGACAGAGTCTACAGAGACCAGTTATCACTCATCCCATCGTAATTCCTGTCTGAAAGAGTGTGTGGTTGAATCTGTTCAGTATTAATCGTTTCCCCCCCATTCCTTTGGTTCATCCCATTCCAATTTCCCCTAGTTAATAAAAGATCCATTGTTTCAGTGGTGGTTTCTGTAATAATTTTTTATATAAGCTCTGATAGATGGGCTACACTGAGGCAATCTTGGGAGACTTCTGTTGGATCCCTGCAGTTTTTTGAAAATAGGGTCCTGAAACAAAAACTAACAGAACTAACACAGGCACGGTCGTCAATCATCTCCAGAGATGTTCTTAGGAACTGAGTGTAAAACAAGAGTTAAAGCAGATGGCTAATTGCAAGAATTTTGGGGTTGTTGTGGGGTTTGTTTGGGTTTTTGTTTGTTTGTTTTGCTTCTTTGTTCTCTGTTCTAAACTTTCCAAAATTCAGGTGTCATGGGAAGATTTCCCTATTGAGAACTATAAATATCGACAACCCAGACTTCCTCTGCCTCTTGTTCTTGAACCTTTGCCTGAGGATTCCTCTCAGTCCCCAAACCCAGATGGACAGTGAGTTGGAGAATGAGATGGAGCCAAGACATCTGACCATTGAGGAGTGATTTTCGAGTGGATGGAGGATGGGTCTAGTCAACTTTGAACAAAGGGTCCTGGATTACGAAGGACCAGGCACCTTCTCTGAAGTGCTATGGACCCTTTATGACACCTCCCGAGGGTACCCAGGGTTGTGAGGGACCTCACCACCACTTGCCCTTAGCATGAGGAAGCCTTCTCTGTGCCTGCCAAGTGTCAGCTCCTGACTCTGCCAGTCACAGGAAACACAAGCACACCCTTCTCACCCTGTCCAGGATCCACTGTCCTTCTACAGATAAGCAATCGGTACCCTCCAACTGCCCAGCCCTCTGGGCATCCCCAGAATGTCCAGCCCCTGTTCCACTGGACACTCACAGAATTCAGAAGTTTGCTACACACCACCTTACAAGTTTCACCTCAGCATCACCGCTCCATTTCACACACTTAGATACGTTGATAGTGAAAACAAGTAGTTAAATTCAGAAAGATCAGAGATTTGAGAAGCAGAAAGTAAAATTAATGTAAACAAATGGTTACATAAAAATAAAATCCTAACACACTTCTAGAGCTTCAACTTAAATAACCAAACATTCCCCTGTCTCACAAAGGATAGCTCCCCCAAATCTCTCTCTCCCAGCATGAAACACCCAGACCACATGTGATCCTCCATTCATAAGACAAGCCAGCTAGCAGTTCATCCAATAGGAGAAAGATACCTGGTGCAGGATACCTCTGGACCTCCAGATTTAGTTCCAAGCATCCATTCCCTTCACTTCTGAACACAGTACCCCCTATTGTTTGTTTGTTTTTCATGTATTGAATCTCCTCTGGAGACTTTGCAATCACTTGATTAGAATTTTGCTCTATTCATTAGCATCCACTGTGAATAATTACTCAGTCTACATGCAGCCATTCAGGCATCTCCTGCCTGAAAGAAACTTCTTTATCACCTTCTGGTGACCAGCCCCAACTCACAGACCTTCAAAGCATCAATTTCAGTAGAAAACCATAACGCCTTAGATATTATCCATCCAGTCACTGTACAATGATTATGAGGATTATGCCGTGTGGCACAGGCATCCAGGAAAGGCTTTACATGACACCCTTTGATTACATACACCTCCTTTCCATAGTGCTTTCATTCTGAGCATCTCAAAATGCTTCACAAACATGAATGAATTTTGCCTCACAGCACCTCTGTGAGGTTGGCATGAATTACTCCTTCATTTCACAAGTGGGGAAGCTGAGAGAGAACGATCAAGTGATTTCCCCAAGGTCACATCAGAATTTTGATGGCGAGCTGGGAACAGAACCCACATTTCCTAGCTCCCTCCCATGGCTATGTTGTAATCACAAGACCATCCCTCATCCATTTTAGCCTCCTGATTGCAGATGAGAGAACTGGAGCAGACTGAACCTGTTCATTTCATAGTGCCTGGAGAGAAGAAATGAAAGAGTTTCTGTTATAAACCTCATCCACTGTAGTTGAGGCAAGGAGCTGTTTCTCCTTCCTGCTGCTTTTTCTCAGCCAGTTCCCTAAGGCATCTGCAGAGAGGCTTCAAAGTACCAGTGTACTGAGCTGGCACCACATACTCCAGAAGCCTTGGCCATAACATCCGTAGAGAAGAGTGAGACTATTCAGTACAGAGCTATTTCCATTCCCCCACCTCCAGTATCCTGCTCTCTGAATCCCTCCCTGTCATGTAGCTTCTCCTTTTAAAAAAAACTTGACTGAAGCCTAGCTCATTCCCTGCTCTGACTCTACCTCCTGAAGGGCAACACTCCTAACCCGCAGAGCCTACAGCCCATTGGAGCCAGCCCGCCTACACCTGGGGTCAGAGGTCATTTATGTCAAACTCAGGGAGGGTGATGGTGAATCTCAGCAGGGCTGTGCTGCTCCTAATGGCTCTGGCTCTCTCCTGGGACACCCTGGACACTAGCCAGAAGCTGACATGCTGTGGGGGAAGGAAGCAGGTGAGGATCAATGGGCAGGTGCATGTTCTGTGCAAATGAGCCGCTTCCCATCCCCAGGGGGCTGAGACATTGTGCACCCGGGGTGGGGGGGGGGGAGAATATCTGAGTCATTGATCATAGAGCTTTAGAAGGGGATTCTTGCCCCCAGGACAATGCTTGTATCCTGCACGTCACAAATTGTCATTGTCTCTCTAAATTGGGAGATGTTCGGTTTCGGGGCTGGTCCCATCCTCCTTGAACTCTTGATTCCTGAACAGCTCACCAGGAAGGAGACAGACCCCTCACCGGCTCTAAACTCTTTGGTAGGCTGAAGGAAGTGACTGTGAGCACAATCCCCCCAGGAATGTCAGGCCCTGTCGGAGAGAAGGACTGATTCCCTGCAGCCCTCCTGTTTCTCTAGGAAGGAGCCTGTGCCTCTTCTGAGGACCATATCCTGGATCTCACTGCGGGGGGGTGTGTGTGGGGGGGGAGTTTGAGACTCACTCCCCAAGCCAGGCAGGGGCCCTGTGGTTAGTGCTCAACAGAACCAGGCCAGCTCTGCCTTGAAGACCTAGCTCCTTCCTCTGTCCTTCAAGGAGGAAGGGCCTGACACTGCATTGCACCAACTGCCCGGACCCAGCACAGCCCACTGGGGGCCCAGCTAGGAAGACAGACTGGAAAAATGGATCTTCCAGTCTCTCCTTACCATTCCTCCTAAAAGTTCAGTTAAAATTGCCCCCTGCTTCTCCACATGGGGCTCAACTCCAAGATGTAGTGGAGCCTGTCTGTGTCTGGGGACTCTGCCAGCAGGTACCCCAGCATGGCATCCACGAGCTCTGGCAATACCTTGTGCAGAGCCTGCAAAGCAAGGGAGAGCCATGGGTCAGAGTTAGGGAAACTGGGGCTACACCTGCCACAGGTGTTATGCAGACAAAACTACACAGGATTGTTTCAGGGGCAAGACAAGATGTCACGTTTATTATAACACAATTTGGTTTATGACCAATAACTAATACCTATGTACACACACACACACAAAATGTTCTGCAGCTGCTAGATAGATACCAGTCCTGAATGTAGCTTGAGTTTGTGGCTTGGGTTTGTAGCTTGTGGCGGCTAACTGGCCAGGAAAGCCGGGCACAAGGAAGAGCTGGGTCTCTGTTGGGCATGCACCGATGCCCTTCCATGTTGGCAGCAGAATGTTACCCTCTAAAGTCTTGCATCTCACCTATCCTTTTTGTCGGCTTTAGTTTGAATCCAGAGTCTATAGGTGTTGTAGCTAGACACCAGGGCTACCCCTGCCACAGGATGGGAAGAGGGGTCTCTGGGAAGCACTGGTGAGACCCCCAGACACATATCCTGGCCGCTCTCATTCACATCCCACTGCAGGCAATTAGCAAGGGTTCATGACAGGATGCCAGCTGACTCTTTGATCCATGACCTAAGCAGGTCTCTGCGGAGGGCCTCATAGGAGTGCCAGCTTCCATCCAAGCTGCTGTGGATGGAAGCTGGGCGGGACACAGCATGTGCAGGAAGGAATCCCCTAGGGAGGGGTAACATGATCCCTCTGGAGGAAAGGATCCAACTCTGCAACTTGTTCCATCTCTGCCCACCCCACCCATATCTCTGGAGCTCCAGTGAATCAAGGGAGCAGGGACCAGACGCCACTCCTGCTCCTGGCAGGGAGGAGTAAGAGGATGATCTACTTGGACTTGGGTGGTGTCCTTCTCCGTGCCCAGGGTGAAGACGGCATGCAGGGCAACTCGCAGGAGGTGGGTCTCTAGCTTTAGGGCAGGATTCATTGTGCTGGCAAGAGAAAGGGGCCCGTATTAGACTGTGCAATGTGGAGGTGGGATTGGCACCAACATCGACATAAAACTGCAGGGAAATAGGCACAGGCTGGAGAGAATGGAAACTGAGGCACCAAGTCAGGGAATGAAAAGGCCAAGGCCTCACAGACCAATAGTGGCAGGGCAGGAATAGCGCCTGTTCCCTGGACCCTGCTGCCCCTCCTTATCTGACCCCAAGAGTAAGCCTCTCACCAAGGCTCCTGTAACATTACTGAAGCGAAAAGAACAGCCCAGCCAGGAGAGAGTAAATTTTCCGGGCCACCTCTGCCAGAGGAGCCACCCTTGGGAGGTGACTGGGGACAGGGAGGAGCAGGGACTCCCACCCTTGGCCCGGAGCAGCAATGGGGTTAGGGGAGCCGGGGTGGGGGGGTGTCTCGGTACCTTAGGTTGCCCATAGTGATCAGGGAGTTGGCAAGGATGGCACCAGGTGGAGAGTCATCAGGCAGCTCCTCAATGAGCTCCTGTGTGAGACCCAAAGGAGACAAAAGAGCGTGAGAGATTCAGGCCCCATGGACACTTCCTATATCTTACAGTCAGCACCAACAACAGCTCTGAGCAGATTCAAAGATGCCACACAAACAACCTGATTCTAAATCTTCAGCTGTGAGTGCAGAAATGCTATCAGTTGACCAGGAGAAGAACGGGCTGCAAGGGAAGAAATCACATCCTCAGGCGAGGACTCCTGCTGGGAATCAGGGCTAGGCTCCTGGGGCCCGTGCATCCCACACAAGAGGCCCCAGAGCCGTCCTGCCCGGCTCCGCTCCTGGGCTGGGTCCCGCCCATCCAGCTGCATCCTGGGCCAGCTCCATTTGGGCCTGGCGCCTGCTCCGGTAGGTAGCAGAGGAAACTCAGAAGGCTGGGCATTTCAGCTCCCAGCCAGGCCAGGAGGTGGCTTCCCTGCCAGCGGGGACAGAGGGGCTGCTCTGCTCCTGGGGAAGCTGGTGGCTGCTTCCCTCAGGCTCTGGGGCCACCTGCAGAGCTTGGCTATCCTGGAACCGAGCAGGGAGCAGGCGTGAGTCTGGGTTCAAGTCCCTCCCCATCCCTGCCCCAGCCAGAGCAGATCCTCCTCCCTCACAGGCGTGCAGGAAGTGCAAGCTACACACCGACAGGAGCTCAGTGCATGATCTGCTCCCAATGTTCCCCCTTGTCATCCCTGGGGCTGCAATACCCCAGGAGTCTCCTCCTTTTAGAGCAGTGAGGTCAGTCACAAAGACCATCAGTCACGTGGGAGAGGCAGCCCCCTCCTCCCATCCCAGGCCACACTCCTACTCAGGCGAGAGAAGGAACATAGCTGCTGACTCCGTGGGTGCTCCGGGGCTGGAGCACCCACAGAAAAAAAGGGGGTGCTCAGCCCCCCTTTGATGACCAGCTGTTGGCCGCCAGGGATCAACTGTTTTGCAGGTGCCTCAGCAGATGAGCTGTTTCACATGGGTAGCCTGCACACAGCTGCAGTCAGCTGTTTGGCCGGCAGGCTCAGATCAATGGTTTTGTGCCTCCCTGCTCCAGCAGGGGCTGAGTGAGTCTCACCAAAAAAAAAAGAAAAAATAAAAGCCGTAGGGTTGGCATGGGCAGGCGTGCTGGGCTATCAGCAGCAGCAGCACAGCCAGCCCCTGCTCACCTAGGGCCGCCCCACACCTTTTGGGCTGATGGCCATGGCATCCACCTGTATGGTTGCTGCCTCCCAGCCAGGCTCAACTCTGGCTACAGCAGGCAACAGGTGACCCAAGGAAGCCCAGCTAGGCTAGGGCTGGGGTTGGGTGCAGTGGTGGATTAGGGGGAGGAGAAGCCCTGGAGCCCGGCAGGAGCCATGCTGGGTGCAGGGGGAGGAGAAGCCCCGGAGCCCGGCAGCCCCAGCCACCCTAGTGGCTCCCAGGGAACCCTGCAAGCCGCCTCTGACCTCGGTTGCCCATCTTGGCTCCTCCCTAATCTCAAGAAAGAGGCTTTGACAAGTCCAGGAACCCCAGTCTTAATCAGGGGGAATAAATGACGCTGAGAGCCACCTACCCAGGGGATGTAGAAAGGAAGTCTGCCAGAAACCTCCCAAGGCCAATCTAATTCACGGGGGAGGCACTCAGATCCAGTGGGGATGGGCAAGAGGATGAAAGCTTGGGAGGGAGAGACAGAGAGAGGAAAGTGCCAAGCCAAATTCTTCCTGATACTTCAGCGGGAAAAACAAGGCCTTGCGGCAGCTCCGAGAAAACCATGTCTGGTCCTGGAGCCGAACGTGGAGGCCCATGGGCAGACTATGTAGGAGCTGCATTGCCAGGGCTGGGGCTGTCGCACACCTTCAGTGTGTCTGGACGGTCCTCAGGGAAGTGTCAGAGCTCCAGCAGGCAGAGAACACTTGAAAAACCTGATGCCGCGGATCCCCGCGGCCAAGCGAGGAATGGCAAGGGGCTGAGCCAACCTTCCAATACCATCTCCCAGGAATGGTTTCCGAGGAGAGGAACTTCTCCCATCCCCCTCTCTGTGCAGCATCCCTCTGCCCCATTGCGGGAGTCTCTTACTCTCTCCATCTTGTCTGCGTGGAGAGATATTATGGCCCTCAGCTCTTCCTCTGTGGCTCTAAATCTCTCCAGGGTGGGTGTTGTCAGACCCTTCACGGCTGTCATCAGAAGGGCGTGGAGCGGGGCTGAGGAAGGGTGCTCCCCGAGGGTCTGCAATGGACAGGAACAAAGCCTGTTGGGACTTAGTATTTCCCTTGGGCAGCTGCCCTGGAACAGTCTGTCCCCGGGGGAGGCTGGCAGCGCCGCGTGAGCCTGGAGACTCCGGCTGAGCCCTTTTCTTGAAAAGCCTCCACAGGTGCCAAGGTTTCCTCAGCCTTTCGTCCGCTCTCTGGCCCCCTCTCCTGAGAAGAGACGGGAGCCTCTCGGCCAGTGCTGGGACCCCAAGGGCCACCCCGTTTCCTCCCTCGCTAGCCCCTCCTCGCAGGACACTCCGCTTTTGCTGAGAAAGCCTAGTACTGTTTGTCTCCATTCCACTTCATTCCCTAAGCACTTGGCCAGGACAGATGTCACTTATGATCTCAGTTGCCACCAGCTGGACAGAGGGACTTGGGTCTTTCTCGAGGATCTGGAGAGCTGAAATTACAGAGGACAACATGTTAGTGAACAGACTGTCAAATCACAGCTAAGCGTGATCACAGAATCTTGAAGTACCAGAGCAGAATGATCACATGGTAAAATGTGAAACTGGGCTCAATCCTTCTATTGGGATGGAAAATACATGAGAGATGAATAAGCCTCACTTTTCATATTGTCACCTGTGCCTGAAATAGCTGGAGACTTATTGCCTCTGAATACCACGCTACAGAAGCTCTCCAATACAAAGAAAGCTTTAGGTTCCTCCACTGGCTCCCTTCCATGCTCCCAACAAGCGGGGAGACCCTGACTCGACCAGAAAGTCATCCACTCTGCTGTAAATGGAAGAAGGTCTATTGTTTCAATAGCTTCCACTTTTAAGTTTATTTTCCATCTCTATTCAGGAGCCACTGTCTGAGCTCCAATAACCCTGGAATTGAACAGAGGCCAGGTCCAAGCTGGTTTGTGCAGGATACAGGGCACCTACTGGAAGAAAAATTGCTGGTGGGAAATTTGGGGTAGCAGAAAGTGGCTCCAACTTTTCCTCACCTGGGGAGTCCACAGAGAGCCAATAAAGCCCAAAGAGCGGATAGCACTGGCTGCGGAGGGGGCCTTGCCAGGACAACCAGGAGATGCATGGACTCACATCACACCTTCTGCAGCTTCCTCCTTCAGGGGAAATTAAAGCTGACTTTCTACTGGGCAAGAGTGAATTTGTCCTTTGATGTGTGGCTGATGCACTTTGTACAAGTGGTATCGGTTACTGCTGCTTGTCAGCTAAATTCCTTTAGAACTCACGGATGAGCAGAACTTCAGCTGTATTTATTACTTGCACATCAGCAGATGTTCCAGGTCCAGCCATTTCATACGCTGCGTGTCTGTGTGTTCCAGGATGATGCCTAAATACACAATGGAAAACAAACAACAACAACAATAAAACCTTCCCTTGTTGAGTGCAAAGTGATATTAGCAGCCCCTAGACAGGTCTTTGGCGTCTCCTACTGTGGGCCTAAGGGTGAGGTGTGGGCAAGAGGACGCTAGCGCAGTTTAGAGTCCACACTGAAGAGAATGAGAGAGACTTTTTTTTTTAAAGAATGTTTACACAAAACCCATTTGCTTTAAAGAGTTCCTCTTGCCACTGCTGTCAGTTATTGGAGACATACTAAGCTAGTGTCTTGGTCTAGTGGTCTGAGCAAAGGACTGGGGCCAGGAATAAGTGAGTTCTAAGCAGGGATCCCACAAGGTGACTGATAGTTGAGACTTAGGCCACAATGTCTGCCTGTCTCACACGGGTATGCTCGGGAGAAGAGGGCACAGGGCCAAAGAGGAGGAACCTTTTGCCTCCTTGACAAGTGGTGTGGCCAGGAACCTGAAACAGCAGGCGCTGAGGGCAGGTGAGCTGCATGCCTCCCAATCATGAAGTAGTAGTGAAGAGCACTGAGCAACATTGTGGGTGGGTCTGCACTTTGAGCGAGGGGGATCACTCCCAGTTCAATGGGACAGGCCCACACTACCTCGGACAGCGCTCGCATGCTAAAATTAGACTGTAGCTAAAGCAGCATGAGCAGTGAGAGGAGCTAGCCACCTTGAGAATTGACTGGAGTTTGGATGGGATCATACTCCTATTGCTCCTCCCATTGCAGCTACTCTCTATTTTTAGCACTAAGGGCTAGTGTGGGTATGTCTCATCAAGCTGGGAATTATACCCCCAGCTCCAAGTGTAAACATGCCCTACGTGACAGTGTCCCATGCTTTAAATGACTGCACCATGCTTTCCCCGCAACAATCCCGAAGCACTTTATAGCAACTCTATGACTAAATGACTGCACCATGCTTTCCCCGCAACAATCCCGAAGCACTTTATAGCAACTCATGATTTCCTCCGACCACCACACTGGAAAGGTAGGGATATTAACATCCCCATTTATGTATGGGAAGCTGAGGCACAGAGAGATTAATGGCAGCTCAGTGCTGCACAGTGGGATTTTTTTCTCTCTCCCTCAATGGGAATACCAAAAGGGACACTGGGCATCATCTCTCACCAGCTAACTTGGCTGCAACTGCCCGGATCTCTTCCCAGCTGCTACAGAAGTACATGATGGTGATTTTGTACAAGTTCTCCAGCACCTTGGCATTCTCTTTGGCCTAGAGAAAATCAGGGACACATGAGCTCTCTCTGGCTAGAAGTGCCCTTTGACTACCAACACATGCTTTTGTGAGCCACAGGTAAATCAGAGAAAGAACAGGGGACTGGGTGGACATGGGAAAAATGGGGATCTGTGGCAGATTTACATTCCCCATCATCCTCAGTCATATATCGCACTCTGACTGTTATTTCCATTACCCATCACACATCCCCCCCACACCTCTACACCACCACAAGCCACTCCAGTCAAGAATCTCAGACACTTCAACAGCTCACTCACAAGGTGTCTGCAAATGTCCACCTGGAGCTCTTCAGGCTTCAGCTCGGCTGTGCCATCAAGGTGTTCATTAATTGCAGTTTGGAGCCTCTTCAGTCCCAAAAACGGGACACTGAGGTGAAACGTAGCTCTGCATTCCTGAAAAACAGAAAGAGTGTCACACCATTTAATTGTTCCCTACTGAGTGCTATGGTCATTCAAAGGGAACTCATCTGCTTGACTGCTCATCTGTTCCAGGATAAAAAGGGATTCATCTGGATGTAATTGGCAGAAAACATGCAGGAATGACTAACAGAGGGGAGAGCTTCCACTGAAACATGGAGGTAGCATCAGTGTCTTTTTGGAACAGATCTACCTATGAAAGCTGCTTCACCAGGTCTCTCTTCTGTTCTGGGGAGGCAGGGGCCTGGGGTGCAGAGACAGACAGGAATAGAGAGCTGTCGGGCTCAGACCCATGACCTATCCTGGATTCTGGTGAGGCAGCCATGGACCAACCTGGCGGGAACTGACTCAGCAGAAGGGCAATGAACTGAGGGGAGAATTTGGGCCTGCAGAGCAGGCAGGAATAGCAGAGCTCCCCTGGCATTGGGAGGAAGATTCCTTTGGCCTAGTAAATAAGTCACTCTCAGTCTTACCACTGAAACCCTGGGGTTCGGGTCTTGCAGGTGCAGCAGAAGGGTGACCCAGCTCTGTCTAACCTGCTCGGCGAAACAGGCCTTCCATTTTCTTTTTGTCAGGTAGGTCAGGATGCCAAATAGGACAAAGGCCAATAAACGAAGAGCATCATCCTCCTACAGCCAAGAAAGCCCCAAAGTTAGTAACTAAGGGACAATCACATCACGTACCTCACACAGCCATCTCTTCTACGCTAAAGTCGAGGGATTCCAACTACAGCTAGTCGGAAACACTTTCATGAACCAATTGTTGATTCGAATTTGCTGATTCATCAAACTATTTTAGTGAGAGTTCCATTTTGATGAAATTCCTCCAGAAGCCAGGCAGGGGTCGTTGGAAACCTGCCTGCTGTCATGCCAGTGCACTCATCCAGCTCCTTGGCAGCCGATCTAGCAGGCTGACTGGGATCGTGGGCTTCCAGGCCCCCAGCTTCTGGGACCCTGGCTCTCAAATTTGCAACTCCCTGGCACCTCTAGCTCCCACCGTTTCCTGGGTTCCCAGCCCCGGGATAGTCTGTGAGCAGATTGCCCAGACCCAAGTTTTCAATAGAGCTCGGTTGAGAATAGTAATTCTGTTTCACAAAGAGTTTTGAAGTCTGGGGAGAGGGATTCCCACAAATAGGAACAAAACCAAAATTTGCAATTTCAAACTTCTCTGCAAAACAGAATCATTCCAACCCTCTCACATAAAAATGGTATAGAGCAGGCCCAACACTCTCTATTGTACCTTGGAACCCCCTTTTCATGGTTATCTAGCTACCGAATCTAGTATTCAGGCTTTCTTTGAGGTTCTCAGTGGCAAGAAAGAAGAACAGAAGGGGGAGACTGTGGGAGCAGGGATGTCATCCCCATCCTCCTAATGTTCTCCTCCTCCGTAAAACATCTCTCTTCCCTGGGGCCTAAACATCTCTTCACTCTGACATGAGCAATGCCCAGGGAGTAAACGGAGTCTAATCAAGATCGGTTGAACTGGCGCTGGAGAGTTCTGGTCACATACGTTGTCAAAGTAGGTCCGGATCTGTTGGGTGAGGTCTCTGAAGGAAGAACCTATGTCCTTCTCTTTCAGCTCCTTCAGGACTTTGGCCACTGCTTTCATGCTCTCGCCAATGACTTCAGAACTGAAAGGGTCATTTAAGGCATTGATCAGTATGACCATAAGAAACTTCTTGTGCTTTTTCACCTGGACAAACATACGACATTAAAGAACACTTATCACTGATCACACTTCTAATATGTTTTCTTTAGCAGTTATGAAGCTGTGGGAATTTCATCTCCCCCTCCCACCCCCCGGAGACCAACAGCTATATTTCAGACCAGGTTCCAGCTACAATGAGCCAAACTCGGTGCCATAATACACCTGTGTCATCCTATTATTAGATTCCTAGTTACTTAGATTCCAAGGCCAAAAGGAACCCTTGTGATTATCCGATCTGACTTTCTGCATAACATAGAACTTCCCCAAAATAGTTTCTGTTGGAACTAGAGTGTATCTTTTAGAAAAACATCCAATCTTGATTTTAAAATTGCTAGTGACAGAGAATCCACTACAACCCTTGGTAAATTGTTCCAATGGTTAATTAAAATTACCATTAAAAATCAATGCCTTATTACCAATCTGAATTAGTCTAGCTTCATTTTCCCCCATTGAATCTTCTTATACCTTTGTTTGCTACTGGGAAGAACCCATTCTCAAAATGTGTTCCCCATGTGAGTAGTTATAGACTGTCCTCAAGTCACTCCTTAACCTTCTCTTTGTAAAGCTAAATAGATTGAGCTCCTTGAGTCTATCGCTAGAGGAGCTGTTGTTTAGAGTCTATCACTAAACATCTATTTCCCTTGGTTTCTCTAGTTATGCTGCATTCTAGTCAGTATTCTCTCTTACCTGCTCAGGCGCCCCATAGACTAAATTTCCCAGGCCTCTTACAGCCATCTGACGGACAATGCTGATCCTATCATGTGACCTTTCTTCCAAAATGTGTAAGACAGGCTTAAGGAACTTCTTCTCCCTGAGCATGGGATCACTCATTAGTTGAAATAAAATCAACCTGTCCATTAGCCCAAATAGAATCAGTAAGATTGGGAATAGAATTTGAGCAGACATGTAATACACTAAAAACAACAAGGAGTCCTCCTACAACCCCAGTCTTGTGGATACAGACAAATATGGCTACCCCTCTGATACTTAGCACATAATACACTGTAACTTTAGTATTCCACACAAATGAGAAAGGTCTAAAAAACATGGAGCTTTCCTTTTGGGCACTAGAATAGGGATCCACTCACCTCTTGAGAGCCTCTTAGTGGCTGGGTATGGTATCACAGTCCTTTTCTCACCCCTGGTGCACCCTGCCAGCCGTCCTCAGTGAGTCTTCTGTGGCTCAGGCCTCTGGCTGAGTCCCAAAGTCCAAATGAACCCCTTCTGGGATTGTCCAGAACAGTCCCATTGCCCTCACTAGGGTCTCCAGCCCCAACTCTGGGTCCTTTACATTCTGCTCTCCATTAGCATTGTCCCCTCCGGGGGCTTATGCCACTGTCGGTGGTAGGGGAACTTGGGCCTGCCCCTAACTCTGGGTTCCAAACCATAGACCCTATAAACAGGAGCTAGGCACTGCTTGATTTCAGTTCATTGTCGCTTCTTCCTAACGGCCACTTTTAGCTTCACCCTCACCTCAGGGTTAAAGTTCTTCAGGACTCTCTTCCTCCAAACCCAGCTTAAGTAAAGGCTGCCAGAATCAAACTCTGGCTGTCCCCTGAATTTCTGTAGCCAGAGAGCAGCGCCCTTTCTTTCCCCTCCAGTTCCTGCCAGGAACTGATCTGCTAAGGCCCTTCAGCTCCTTTTAGCTGAGCCTGATGGGCTCAGATTGGCTGCTTTTATGAGGCCTCTCTAGACAGACCCAGATTGGGGGCTCTTTTCCTGGGGCAGGGTGTAGTAGGACTATGGGGCCTCTTGTAAGGAGCCTCAAAGCCCAGGTACAGCCCATCACAGGCACAGAGAGATTGTTTTTCTTAGAACCGGATGAGCCCTGAAGATAGTTGCTTAGTGTAAGTGGGAAATATGATGCAAATGTTGGAGGAAGGCTGTGGAAAGGGAGGATGCTCCAGCGGGTATCACACTAGCCTAGGACTTAGGAGGCCCAGGTTCCATTTCCTGCTCCCTCAAAGACTTCCTGTGTTACCTTGGGCAAGTCACTTAGCCCTTCTGTGCATCAGTTCCCTGCCTGTAAAATAGGAAACATAGTGCTTCCCTACCTCGCAGGAGTGTGGTGGGGATACAGACATTAAAGAGTTTGGAGCTACTCAGATACTACAGTAATGAGAACCTAAGATAGACGTGAATGTAGTTGTAGGTTGCTTGTTTGATAGCATTAGGACACTAGCTTCCTTCAGAAGACGTGCTGAGCTAAACCAAAATCAGGAGCTGTTGGTTAGGATCAGCACTAGGACTTGGCAGAAGAGGTCCAGTCATCCAAACTCTGTCCGTATCTCTCTCAGCCAGCACCTGTGGTTGTGTAGCTAGTATAGGCAATGACGGCAATAAAAACCACAGAGAGGGAAGGACTCAGAAAGGTATCGTGAAGTTGCTGGTGAGGTTTCCATATAAAGGAGGACCTATTCTACTGTTTAAAATGACAATTACTCCTATGAACTGAACTGTACAACTCCCAAAAGAAAAGCAGACAACAGTCTAATGGTGAAACTGCTCTTCAGAGCCCTGTGTCTTACCTGGGCAAGGAAAGCTGTGCTGGTGACTCGGTGGTTTTCTGTGGGGGAATTCACCCAGGGGAGGAGGCTCTGTATGATCTCATGTGTTATGAGTCCAGATCTTAGCAGAAGACTGGAAAACAAAAGAAACCGCTCATGGGCTAGATTGCACACTTCAAAAACTCAGCTGCTCTGAGCATACAGCTCTGATATCTAGGAGTGGGAGCTGTCTGTTTCCACCCAGGACACCCCCCCACAAAGCTATAAACGGGAGGTTCCCTCTCAGCCACTCTATTGGCTACTGATTCCCAAGGATAAAATGATGCCTCCTACATCTCTTACCTCACCAGCAGACACACTCCCTCATGGTGAGTCTTGCGGTTTTCCAGAAGAATCCAAGTCCTCTGCTTCCTGAGCGCTCTCACCAGTCTCTCATTCCCACCCTTGAAAAGCACAGACTCTAATGCTTTGATAGAAAGCCTGGGGAAAGAAAGGCACAGAACTGCAGCAATCAGTAGGAAGGTGCAGCTTGAACAGAGAGTCAGGAAGCCCTGGTTACTTCTCAGGTCTGCTGTTCAATCGACAGTTCATCCATTGGCAATATCCTGGACACCAGTGTCCCTGGAAGGACTTGATGCCGGGAGGTAAGTTTCAGTCTCATACATCTCATAGGACTAGTTTTGCTAGGGACAAAATTTTGCAGTCCTTTTTCTCTTTCTGCAAGCAGTATGGGCACTAGCAGAGTACAATGATATGGAAAAGATACATGATCAGGACCCAAAAACAGGGGGCATAGAGTGTGGTGATCACTAATGGACATTTTGGGGTCATATCTCCAGATATGAGGTGACAGAGTGCTGAGGGTTTGCACTTGAGTCAGCACTCTGGTCACTATTCCTACTAATTCGGTTCCTCACAGAAGGCCTAATTGGATAGAGGTGTACCTGATTACGAGGTCAGATTGGGGCTAGTGAGTCAAGGAACCAATCATTCCATTAACAGGGAAACTGTATAAAAGGACATGGGCAGGAACCCTTTGAGGGGAACAGACAGAGAAAGAAACTTGGGTGACCAGATGTCCCGATATTTGGGGCTTTATCTTATACAGGTGCCTATTCCCCCACCCCCCACCCCCGTCCTGATTTTTCACACTTGCTGTCTGGTCACCCTAAGAGAAACAGAAAGACAAAAAGCTAGGAGAGCCTGACAAAGTGAGGTCTCTGAGTGGAAACACCTTACCCCCCACCCGACTTTTGGAGAAGAGTTTAGAAAGTTGAGATACTATATAATGGTGCTATGTATTGGTAGGGGGATTAAATAGACCATATGTTGGTGCTTAGAAGGAAAAAAGTCTCAAGGTGGTCTGTGTTTGTGGAAGATGTGGGGGTGCAACATCTCTGTCACAGCTGGGAGCTCATCAGGGATTTCCCTGATATCTATGCAAATGGAGAGCCTGTTGGAGAAGCCGGTGTAGAGGTTTGGCAGTCCGGGTGATGGAGGGAACACTGAAATGGGTGATGAAGCAGCAAAGAGAAGTGTAGAACTGGGGTTCTCAACCTTTCTGTTTCTGAGCCTCCTCCCACCCTCAACATGCTAGAAATACTCCATGGCCCAGTTCCAGGCCAGTTCCAGGCCTCTGCCCTGCCAGGCATCAGCGTTTGGGGCTGGTACGTACATTCTAGTTCACTAAAAGGTTGCCCCATGAGTCTCAAATAAAAGCCCATGTCACCAATATCATTGTGAAACGCATGTACAGATGCTGTGTCAAGAGTCATGGATATGCATTGAAAATTACATTCTTAGGATCTGTGTCTCGGGACTAGTCACCAGGAAAGGTGACAAATTCATTTTCTTTCAGGCAAGAAATGTTTATCCATCTGTTTGTTTACATGTACATTAAGCATGTAGGGTTCACATTCAGTTGAAAAGGACTGTGAGAACTTCAAAGAAAGGAAAGTAGCAGGAAGTAGATGGGGGTGGGGACCCAATTTTAGGGTACACATCAAAGGTTTGCTCTAGTCTATTTTGGGGACATCTTTCGCTTAGGAAGTAGATGGACAGTGAGTTTGCTTGATGAAAGAGGGGTCGCTATCAGGCTTGGTTGAGTACTTTGGGTGAGAAACCTCTTTAGACAGGAGGTTAACCTGTTGGTTAAGTTTAGTTTCTAGGAGCAGATTATGATTTCATTTTACATGTAACCATTTTTGGCTTGCATTCTTACTCACAATCACTGGAATCTCTGTTCTTTGATAATCTCGCTTCTTGTTTTCACTAGAAATATATGTAGGTGCTGTGTGTTTTGCAGTATAGAGTATAAGGAATAAAGTATCTAGTGTAGAGTCTAAAGTAGAAGTAATAAACTGGTGTGTACTGTTCCATTGGGAACAGCAGGCCTGATAATTCTGTGGGAGTTCAGTGGATAAAGGTCTGGACACTCTACGGAATGGTCAGAAGACTCGGGGGTTGGTGTGTGCCTGTCATTAACCTGTACAAAGAGACTGAGGTCTGAGGAGGCCTGGATGGCAGTGTTTGTTTTGCCAGAGCCTGGTAGTTTCAGGGAACTGACCCACAGCAGGCACAGACAAGACTTCCTCACTCGAAGGGCACGTGGTGGTTAGGTGCCTCGTAACCCTGGGAACTCCTGGGGAGCATCACACAACTCTACTGGAATTCTCTTTGTTTCTCTCCCTTCCTTCTAATTACCGGCAAGGGTTGCCCTCAGTAAGTTGCAGTCCTTTTCAGAATTGCCTCAGGCTGCTTATTGTTGGCAAAGGCACCTTTTGTCCAAGGGTTTGGCTGACCTGCTGCAGGAGAACAGGAAACAACTCTGGGAGCAGTTCCTGCACAGCTTTGCTCGACGGCAGTGCTGACACCACCTCAAAGATGGCACATGTTGCCTGAAAGGAGAGCATGGTAAAAAAGGAGATCTCTTCCCAACACCATCACACCCTCTCTCCCAGTCTGATATCTGCTGTACTAAATTCCCATTCTGCAGTAACTTGAATGACAGCAAGCAACTCGCTTAACTCGTGGCTCAGTTTCCCACATCTGTAAAAATGTGTATGACCTCCCAAGGCATGCTGTGAGTCCAAAGGAAGATTTGCAAAGCACTGTGAGAAACCTGCTCCAAAGACTTTCTAATGGCCAGATAGTATTAAGTAAAATCAGTCACATACTCTAAAACTGCCGTATTCATTCCACAGACAGCAGAGCCGGACTCAGGGAAACAGTACATCAGAGGAGAAGTGCCCACACAGCAATATTATACCACACTTCCAGCTTTCCATCAGCAGGATTGTCACAGGGCACAGGAAAGCCTGAAAGACGTGTCTGTCATCTAACTTACTGAGAGAGGTTCAGCAGCTGCCAAATGCCTGTCAATTTCTGTCTCAGAGGTGATGCTGCCTTCTGTTCTTGTTGGAGTCTTTATCTTGTCTATTAGCACTTGTAGGACTTGAGTGGCAAGCAAGGGGTCTCCCCCCAGAGATCTCCACAGCTCAACGATGTCACTGCAGTTTAACAGAAGTTACAGGTGAGCCCTGGACACTTTTGTGGCTCAGACGGAATGCATCATATTTTTGTAAAGACCAAATGTTCTCCTTGCCTATGATGAGAGAGTTAGGAGTCCTGTCCTCCTTTAACGCTCCTCCTGTTTAAATTTTGAGTTTCCAGTTACAGAACTAAGTTAAGTGACCTAGTCTTCCTGCAGCCTAACCATTAATACTAGACTTCAGAAGGACAGGACACAGAGCGCCAACCTCACTTCCTGTTTTCCCCACTTCCCAGTCAATATGGAATCATGAGCATGTGGCTCCCAAAGAGCTAGGGTTTGGAAGGCAAGTGGATGAAAGAAAAGCCAGATTCCTACTAGATGGACATACAACTATGAGAACGAATATTCATGGCCATCCTATGTCCCCTTCACAAATGGTGTCCCTTCCCTCTGTTTGCCGGCTCATTTTAAGTATTTTAGGAAGGGTCCGGACTCCTGTAAATTTCTGGAAAAATGATCTAGGCTAACTCAGGAGAATCCCAAAATTCAGTGGCCACTGTTAGGATCTTGGGACAAAGACCAAGTAGACGTCTTAAAAGACAAACTTGGCCAACCTACAACTAAATTGGCAAAAGGAGAGGTTGATTGTTTCATGCAGTGGTGGGAAGAGGCAAATCATAGGTGGACAGAATCAAAACTTGCCTCTCTCAAAGATTCTGGCGTCTATCCCACCAGATGCAACTCATTTTACTGTTGTTGATTTGTGCTCTGCTTTCTTTTCTGTCCCGGTTCGCCCTGACTCCCAGTTCCTGTTTGCCTTTTCTTACAAGGGGCAACAGTACACATGGACCACACTGCCCCGAGGTATACTGAAAGCCCGTCATATTTTTCCCAAGCATTAGCCCGAGACCTTGCTGACCTCGTTTTCCCATCCAGGTCCACATTAGTCCAATATGTAGATGATCTACTCCTCTGTTCCCCTTCATTGTCTGCCTCTGAAACTGACTCTTTAGTGCTCCTTATTGCCCTAGCAAATAAGGGTCACAAAGCTTCTCGCTCTAAACTACAACTCTGTCAAGCTTCTGTCACATACCTCGGCTTTCTCCTCTCCCAGGGTTCCCGTGCACTTTCTCCCACCCGCGTCCAAGCTATTGTTAGCTTTCCCCGACCCCGCTCCCCAAGCCAGGTCCAGAAGTTTTTAGGCATGGCTGGATTTTGCAGACAATGGATTCCCCAATATGCCTCCCTTGCAAAACCTCTCCAGGAACTCACTCGATTCTCTGAGCCTGACCCCATGCCATGGCCCCCTGAGGCCAATTCTGCCTTTGTTTCCCTCAAACAGGGTTTGGCTTCTGCCCCTGCCTTAGGGCTGCCTGACTATTCTAAGCCTTTTACCCTTTTCTGCCACGAACAATCTGGGTGTACGCTTGGAGTTCTCACTCAGATGCACGGAGAAAAGAACCGCCCAGTGGCTTATTTCTCTGCCACTTTAGACCCTGTTGCCCAAGGCTTACCCCCCTGCCTGCATGCTGTGGCTGCTGCAGCACGCCTAGTTGAAATGTCTGATTCCCTTGTTCTCCACTCTCCTCTTACCCTCCTGGTCCCTCACTGACCTCACCCTGCTCCAAGACTCTGCCCCAGAAACCGAGAAAGAATCCTGGGTTGCCCAAGGTTGCTCTCTACGTCCCGATTCCTTTTGGCGCTCGCCTACTGGAGCCTTTGTAGCACCCCTTTTCACTCTACCTGTCTCTGGCCGCCCTGCTACACGGTGTTTCGCATGTCGGAAAGGAGGGGATGGTCTCTGCTGTAACTAAGACAGGATGGTGGGCCCCCCCATTTTAGCTCTTTTGCAGCCCGCCACTGTGCAGCCTGTACCACAAAGCCATAATATTGGTAAACCTGTAAAAGTGGCCTAGGGGTTCCGGGGCCTGCCTCAAGCACCGTTCTTGCACAAAGCCTAAGTGTCAACAATATGAACTTATATTGGTTATGGTATGTTTATTCTCTGGTTGGATTGAAGCCTTTCCTTGTCGCAAGGCTGACTCACTGTCTGTTGCCAAACGTTTGTTAAATCATATTATGCCTGCCAAGGGAATTCCTGCTACTTTGTCCAGTGATCTGGGTACACATTTTACTGGACAACTTGTTCAACACCTGGACCGTATATTGCATATCAAACACCTGTTGTACTGTCCCTACCACCCACAGAGTGCAGGTGCAGTTGAAAGACGAAATGGTGTACTTAAGAATAAGCTTGCTAAAATTTGTGACTCTACAGGATTAAGCTGGCCAGTAGCCCTTATGGACATGAGATCCACTCCATCCCAAAGGCATAAATTAAGTCCCTTTGAAATTGTTATGGGACGCCCTATGCGAGCTATGACTACCATTACTCCCGTTCCAGATTTGAACTTGACTCACAGTGTGCTCCTTCAGTATTGCAAGGGACTAATGCAAGCTGTAAGTCACTTCCATTCACAGGTTCGAGTCGCCTGGCCCACGGAACCCACCTCTGATACTTGCCACAACCCCGAGCCAGGTGATTGGGTCTACGTACGGCGCCATCATCGAAAGCACGCCTTGGAGCCCCGGTGGAAGGGTCCTCATCAGGTACTGCTTACTACACAGATGGCTGTTAAACTATCTGGCATCGCAGCATGGATACATGCTTCACAGTGTAAGAAGACACCATCCCCAGAGAACCAATAGTCACCTCAGGACAACGCAGAGTCAATTTTGACTCCAGAAGAAGACGTAGAGGAACAGTCTGCAATACCTTACAATCTATGCTCTCGTAAGGGTTGCCAGAAGCAGACGACAAACAAAACAAAACAAACAAACAAACAAAAAAAGCAGTAGCGAGCCTAGCTCCTACTGCCTGGTGAGCGTAAAACCGTGACTGCGGTTCCCTCAGTTGAGGTTGTCAGAACCAGAAGAGCCTTGCCTCCAACATGCGCCTCTGCCTGTTCCTCGGCTGCTGGTATCTTACGGTCTGGGGAGACCACGAGGACAATTCTTTTATCCAGCAGCAGGTGTGGATAGCTCAGACCCTTAATATTTCTAATTGCTGGGTCTGCAGCCACATCCCAGCCCACTCTCAAACTGGTGTTCCTGTCCTGGCTATCCCACTCAAGTCCCCAGACCTCACTGGAGGGCCTCATCCGTTTAACAAAATATGGATCAGCAATGACACTTGGGAAGCGGCGGGAATAAATGCAACTAAATGGATAAGTGTGGTGGAGGGAAAAGGTCATTGGTGTTGGGTGTGTAATGGGACAGGGCTGGATCTTGTGAAAAGCCGTTGCCTTCAACATATTGTGGCCAATGGTGCATGGGATTATTCAAACAAAACTAAAAAGTGGCGGCCCGGGTATGGAGATATGAATTTTTTTCTCAACCTGGGATCAAACAGAGAAATCAATCTCATGTTTCCGCTACAGTAACCTTAGTGAAAACAATACAATCTTTCAATGTCATGCAAATAACACCACTCCTCGTAAGGAGAATTACCCTGTACCCTTTGGGGGATACTACTCCTCCTTTGCAAACACCTATATGACAAATGGGTGCAACCGACCCTTCCTGGCCTTAATAGGGCATTACTGGGTGTGTGGGACCAGAGCTTATACCGAACTAACAGCTAATTGGTCAGGAATCTGTTATCCTGCCCGACTTTTCCCACAATTCCGAGTGCTAGGAACCTTCCCTCAAGAACGCCTCCGCAAATTCAGGCGAAAAAGAAGGGACTTAACAGATGCCCAATGGTATGTAAATAACATAAGCCCCTTAACCTGGGAAGAGGCCATTGGTGGTTCCTTCACACCATTAGGGAGAGTAATACACCATGCATAAAAGGCTCCTAAGGTTACAAGCAGTAGTTGAAATAATGGCAAATGAAACCGGAGAAAGTTTAAGAGCCCTGGCCAAAGAAACAGGGGCAATCCGACAGATGGCCCTCCAAAACCGTCAGGCATCGGACATAGTGCTGGCAGCAAAAGGAGGGACTTGTGCTCTCACTGGAAAAGACTGCTGTGTGTATATACCAGACAACACCAATGAGGTAATAGATCGTGCTAGCCACTTAGAACAAATCACATATCTTCCCCACGAAGAGCCAAGTTCTTTATGGAAGTGGCTAAGTAACCTTTTCAATTTCTCTGGCATAGGAAACTGGTTGTTTCAGGGAGCCCTAACTCTCCTGTTTGGAATCCTAATAATTTTTGTGTTTTCAGTTACTTTCCTGTTGTATCCAAAATTGTGTCAGGCATGCTACACAGATAGCTACCCCAAACCAGAGTGCTAATTTGATGATTTTAAATATCCCTGATGAACAAAGAGATAAAGAACGCTTGATATGTGGAACCCAGTAATTGCTGGTCATTGCGTAGCTTGACCAAAAGGAGGGATTGTGAAAGTAGAATGAATTATATTGAAATTATAATTCATTAAAGAAATGCTACTTGAAGGGTTTGTTGAAATATAGCTGTCAGGAAGAGAAACATTAAGGAGTGTGAGACAATGGGTCCTCAAACTAATTAACTTAGAGCTCCTACTGAGCTAGGAGATTGGTAAACGTTAGTATGCAAATAAGATACGTATGTATATTTGTCAGTTTCTGCTTTCTTTTGTCTCTTATGTTAAATTGGCTTTGGCTTCACTGTATAAATAGGTTATCTTGGGCCTCAGAGAGGGGCTCACATCTGGGTGCATTAGCAAGGCGCTTTGCTAATAAACAGAGTGGTCTGACAAATAATGTGAGTCCTGAATCTGACTTTGACAGAGTCCTAGTGGGGATGCGGGGGGGTCCCTGTGATGCAGGCGCCATTGAAGATTGTGGTGGCTTCTGTGGGGAAATCACAGATTGAGTCTGGTCTGCCCAGCTCCCTCATGGAAAGGTTCCCTGCGGGGCAGGGTCGAGGTGAGGGGGAAGCTCACTCAGCCCCTGCTTCTGTATTGGTCATAGTGGTTAGAGGCTGGGAGGCAGGGCTCCTGCGTTCTGTCCCTGGCTCTGGGCGGTGAGTGTTGTCTAATGGTTAGAGTAGGGCTGAAGGAATCAGGACTCCTGGGTTCTGTTCCAGCTCACGGAGAGCAGAGTCTAGTGGTCGGAGCAGGGGCAGTACAGGGTATCTGTACTGAGGGACAGTACAGGATTGTTTCGGTATTAAGCATCCACGGGGAGGGAGCCTCCAGCCTTTCCCTTGTGGGCAATGACCCTTCTGGCTATCCAATCTCTGGCTGGTGGCGGATGAATTTCCCCTTACGCAATTCCAGTCCCCCCTTCCCCTGCCAGAGCCGTTGCTGCTGCTTCCCTTGTCTCAGAGCAGCAGAAAGAAGGGGGTGGGAAGCCCAGTGCCCAGTGCTGGAATTGCCAGCCCTCGGATTGACTAGTCCAGGTGGCCGCAGTGGCCAGCTCATCCTTCATGATGTTCGCCAGCCTCTAGCCAAGGAACTTATAAGCACTTTTGTGAATGAACTCCACCCCCCAGCACAATCCTCAGCCCCAGTTTACAGAGCTGGAAAATGACTTGACTGAACTCACACAGTCAGTCAGGCCTCCTGAGCGCTCCTGGCTTATCCAAAGCAATGTCAAGATGCCGCGTTACCTCACTGGGCGCAGGAGCAGGTCCCACAATAACCCTGACCAAATGCCAGCGTGGTTAAGGGTATGCCACCTCCTCTGAAGTCCACCTCCCAGTGTGTTGGATCCTTCACTCTTCTGCACCGGAATGTGCCTGTTAAGGAGCTGCTGTCCCCACCCCAGAAGCAGCTGCATTTTGGTGCTGGGTGAGCAGTCCCCATGCAGCATTGCTGTGCGCTGTTGACCAGCTGTCCATGACCCACCCCATGAACGTGCTTAGGGATGAGCCAGCGTATGAAGGAGAGGGGGCAGGAAGGGATTTCAAGTCATGTCTTTGACCTTATCTCTTGGCATGAGGGTACAGTTACATGCCCGGGGACGGCCAGGCAGCAGGAGGCATTTGGCTTTCGTGGCATCCGCTGGAGCTTTTAACCACCCTGGCCCATGCTCCCTTGGGGGAGGGGCGAGTGTAACCTAGTGTGTGTTGTGTGTCCCTGACCCACAGACGCTGAGAGTCTGTTCCTGCCCCAGCTGCAGAGCCTGGCTGTGATGAAAAGTTGTAAAGACTCTGTCCTTTAGCTCCTCAGGTCCCTGGTTCAATCCTTGGTGTTGACCGAAACAGTGGTTGTCACAACCCCTTGGACTCCCTCTGGACCTGGCTAGCTTTGGTCTTGTGCTGGTCAACTGTAAGTTTCTCAGGGCTAAGCCAGCTACTGGGAGCCTACGGGTGGGTCTTTGCTCCAGAGTTAGCCAGGCTGATCAGCTCCCCGGTAGCCTAGTCTGGGTCTGAGCAGCCACCCTGCAAAGCCGTTTGAGTAACTGTATCCTCACTGGCTCTGCACTTGTTCTGACGGAAAATCCCAGGGCTCTTTGTGCTGAGACGCTCAGATTCTTTCCCTGGCCATCGCAGGAGAAGTTGTCTGCCATGAGGAAGAATTGTGGGAAGGCCTTGGGGGACTGTCAGCACACGAGGGTTTAGCCTCTGCAGAGTGGGTGGGTTCCAGCCCGAGTAAAAGCAGAGCCTAACCCCTACCGTGCCCCCAGCTAGGCCGGCTGGCCCCTGGGCTCCATCTCCCACCCCCACTTGGCCGGCTAGCCCCTCCCAATTGGGGTCAGAGGTGTTTGTGTGTGGAGAGTAGTGGGGTTACGTCAGGTATGCCTTCCATGCTGCTCCAGGCCAGAATTTAGGGGAGACCCCTAGTGGTGATACCATGTAGTGCCGGCTTGGCAGTTGCAAGCCAGAGAGATGTCCGGGGTGACTCTGTCAAATAGCTGGATAAAGGATCCCTGTTGAGTATCTCTGCTTTGTGGGGTGCCCTATAGAGGGGCATGATCTAGTGAATTAGAGCAGGAAAGGGGTGGGGGGCTTAGAGATAAGACTCCTGGGTTCTATTCCCAACACGAGGCAGGGAGGGGTGGTGTATTGCTTAGCGAATGTGTGGAGAACCAGGACTCCTGGGTTCTGTTCCCCTTTTGCCACTGTTTTGCCATGGGACCCTCAGCAAGATTCCTTCCCTTCTACATGCAGATGTAGGGGGTGGGGCTCTGTGGGGGTAGGTCTGGATGCAGGGGGTCTCCATCCCTGCTGAAGGCAGCACAGAAGTGAGGGTGTCAATCAGCAGGGCTCAGACTTGGGCTTCAGCCCTGGGATCAGGTTACAGGTCCCCCCACCCCCTGCCTGGGCCTGAAGCCCTTGGGTTTTGACTTTGGCCCCTTCTGGCCCAGGGGAGCTAGGGCTTGGGCGGGCTCAGGCTTCGGTTCTCCCTCTTGGGGTCGCGTAGTAATTTTTGCTGTCAGAAGGGGGTCCTGGTGCAATGAAGTTTGAGAACCCCTGTTATAGCAAGTTCTTATCTTTCTCTTTTATCGTTTGCCATCCTAATGCCATGTGGGAAGTAGTTTTGTTTTGCTGTATAGGGTGGCTTGCTGCATCAGGGCCTCTAGTGGTGGAGCACATACGGGCTCTGGCTGGGAGTTCAGATGTGGCTCCCGCCTTTCCTTTTTAGAGGCATAGGGCTGGCTATGCTGGCTACACCCACCAGCCTGTGCAGAAAGGCATCAGGCCTAATTCAGGCCCCTTTGGATTTTGTATTGGTACTGGTGGTGCTAGCACTCCTTCAGCCCTTGCATTTGAGGAATAAGTTTTTGGCTCTTTCAGCTGTGCTGGTGGGTACACGAGAGGGAGGAAGGGCTTTTTATATCCTCTGTTTCCATTGCACACCCACACAGCCAGTCATGGGGCCTGATTTTCCCACCCTTCTCTAACCCAGCAGTGAGTATGTGTGTTACAGGTCCTACTTTACTGAGCCACAGAGCATATGAGCTGTGACAGGCCCCAGCTACAGAGCCTTGTTTCTTTAGCTTAAGCTCTAGCATCTTGTGCTCTTAACTCTGGAGGTCCCCAAGATGGTGGCCATCATACTTACATGGAATTATCTTGCTACATGAGCACTACTCATGAAATAAAGTACTAAGTGATGTAAATGAGCGTGGCAGAATCAGGCCTCTAATTATTAACAGCTTCGGGATTAAAATAATTTAAGTATTGTCAAATATCTGTTCTGATAACTCTGTTCAGGAAGACTCTGCCAGCCTCTGTTAGGTAGGGCTCACTTTCCTACTACAGGAATCCATATGGTTTTCAAAATGGAGTTTTGCATGATAGGTCCGATTTCCCACTCTTTTAGTTCTCCTGGAAGTTGTAAACAAGTTCCACTCAGAACCAGTTTTCCTAAGGGGTTTCCCAGAAGGGCTTCCCGCCTTTTCTAAGGGGTTTCCCAGAAGGGCTTCCCGCCTTTTCTAAGGGGTTTCCTGGGCAAGCCTATAAAAGGCTGCCCTGGACACAGCCTCGGGGCTGTCCATCTGAGTGGCAGCCAGGGACGGTCACGGGTCACAGGTCTTACCTGCAGCCTCATCTGTAAAGAGAAGAGAGAGAAGGAGAAGAAACAACACTGACTGTCAGAGAGACACATGTTTATCTTCAACTTATTGCCTCGAACCAGTGGTTGAGGCAAGGGTGGGGAATAACTATTTAATTTAACATGCAATTGCTTTGGAAGATATCCATGTAGCAATAGCTTTACTGATACCTGCAGTGGTACAGTGGTTGTCACAACCCCTTGGACTCCCTCTGGACCTGGCTAGCTTTGGTCTTGTGCTGGTCAATTGCAAGTTTCTCAGGGCTAAGCCAGCTCCTGGGAGCCTACGGGTGGGTCTTTGCTCCAGAGTCAGCCAGGCTGATCAGCTCCCTGGTAGCCTAGTCTGGGTCTGAGCAGCCACCCTGCAAAGCCATTTGAGTAACTGTGTCCTCACTGGCTCTGCACTTGTTCTGACGGAAAATCCCAGGGCTCTTTGTGCTGAGACGCTCAGATTCTTTCCCTGGCCATCGCAGGAGAAGTTGTCTGCCATGAGGAAGAATTGTGGGAAGGCCTTGGGGGACTGTCAGCACACGAGGGTTTAGCCTCTGCAGAGTGGGTGGGTTCCAGCCCGAGTAAAAGCAGAGCCTAACCCCTACCGTGCCCCCAGCTAGGCCGGCTGGCCTCTGGGCTCCATCTCCCACCCCCACTTGGCCGGCTAGCCCCTCCCAACTGGGGTCAGAGGTGTTTGTGTGTGGAGAGTAGCGGGTTTAGGTCAGGTATGCCTTCCATGCTGCTCCAGGCCAGAATTTAGGGGAGACCCCTAGTGGTGATACCATGTAGTGCCGGCTTGGCAGTGGCAAGCCAGAGAGATCTCCGGGGTGTCTCTGTCAAATAGCTGGATAAAGGATCCCTGTTTAGTATCTCTGCTTTGTGGGGTGCCCTACAGAGGGGCATGATCTAGTGAATTAGAACAGGAAAGGGGCGGGGGGCTTAGAGATAAGACTCCTGGGTTCTATTCTCAGCACGAGGCAGGGAGGGGTGGTGTATTGCTTAGCGAATGTGTGGAGAACCAGGACTCCTGGGTTCTGTTCCCCTTTTGCCACTGTTCTGCCATGGGACCTTCAGCAAGGTTCCTTCCCTTTTCTCTGCCTCAGTTTTCCCACCTGTAAACTGGGGTTGATTGTATGCCATGGGTGTTCTGCTTTGAGATCCTCAGGGTGGGAGGATAAAGAAGGGCTTTCTTAGGTCATCGTGGGATAAAGAGATACAGTGAGGTGGGTGAAGTCGGGGGGGGGAGGAGCTGGGGGATGCTCTCTTCCTCCTCCAGTAGTGGATCAGGGTAGTGTCCAGATGCCCCAAGGGATTATGGGTGATGGGGTATTGACTAAGAACCCAGTTAGACCAGTGCGGGTGGGGTGGGGAAGCTGCAGTTGTTATTTATAAATGGACCCCTGGAGCATCGCTGTGTGAATGTTGTCTCTCTTTATTTGCACCGCCACCATGTGATCGGCTCTGTCCCTGTCCTCCCCACCCCCTCCCTGGATGTGCATCCTCACGCCCAGAGCTCAGAACCCATGGAAGGGCTGGTAGCAGGTGCTGCTTTCCGGAACCAGCTGCCCCACATACCGGGGCGGTGAAGGGACACTTCGGGGCGTTGCCCTTGCCTTGTTGCTGTCTCCATCCCCAGGCAAGTGGGATTGGCAGCGCTGGCAGATCCACCTCTAGTGGCAAACAGGAACCCAGGATTCCGGGGCAAGGCTGACCTTGGGGGCGGATACTGCTGTATCCAGGGGCAATAGGCGCTAACGGGCACAGACCCCCTGCACCAAGGGAGCTTGAAGGCACCTGTCACCGGAGGATCCGGACACCGCGATGGGGCCCTCCAGCCTGGCATAAACCCGGCCCCTCCGATGCAGCCGAAGGAGTGGTGGTGCCATAGACACACCTGGAGCTGCACTGGGCCCTGTGCTGGCTCGGGCCTCTCCTCGGCTCGCCGGAGAAGCCAGGGTCGAAGCAGAGGTTGTGTTTGCTCCTGCTGCCTGGGACAAAGTCCCCCATGAGGCGCCAGGCCAGACCTCCCTCTCTGCATGCCATGACCTCCTAACCGCAGCCGGCGGCCTCCGTGGGTCACAGCATGGATGGTAAAGGGGGCTTTTGGGGAGGGGATCCCAGGCAGGGTGTGTGGTCATTTCCCTTCCCTTAGTATCCCTGATGGCTTGAAGTGCCAGGGTCTGTCCCTTCCTTCCTCTCTGCAAAGGGGAGCTGATGACTCACGGCAGGCACACGGTGATCCTGCCTCCACTCCCCCACAGCTCTGCCGTGCCCCCTTCCTCCCAACCCACTGCTCCCCCTGCTATTCTGGGCCCGGGGCCTCTCCCCACCAGAGACCAGCGGCTTGTGCTAGGCTTCGCACTGGCTCTGTGACCTGAGCTGCAGTTAAACCCATGTCTCTTAAAGGCAGGAGGTGAATTCTGCTGTCACCCAGATTTTTCCTGCCCTCCTGGGTTGTGGCTTGGGGGAAATCCCAAGGCACAAGCCAGTTCTGGTCAATGGTCAGCTCGTTTGAGATCTGCTTAACCCATCTGTGAGTTTAACCCTCTGAGACCCGAAGCTCACCTCTACCTGCATCTGGTTACATTATGGTAGCTCTTGAGCCCTGACTGAGCTCAGGGCCCCATTGTGCAGGGCGCTGTACATACTTCCAGTCAGAGACAGTCCCTAGCCCAAAGAATGCAGAGTCTAAATAGACCTGAGTGGGGAGGGGAATCAGAGGCCTGGAGCGAGGCAGTGACTTGCCCAAGGTTAGAACCCTAGCTGCTAGGCTGCGCTGCTTCTCTAATCCAGTTTCTACTAGCAGTCTTGGCTGTGATCTTGCCATTGTGATCTCTTTGGGGCAGGGAGCGTGGCTTCTGTTTGTACAGCACCTAGCTCAATGCGGCCGGGCCTGCTGGGGGCCTGTCGGTGCCATCGAATCATAGGCTTGACATCATTGTAACCAATCCCCATGGGAGGTGAAAACCTGGCAGCTCGTTGCGCCCAGCGGCCATCCAGCAGGAGGATGTCAGGGTTCAGGGCTCCGTATCCCTGGCTCCCACAGCCACCTGGCCTGTCCGCCCCGATCACTGTAGTGAAGGTCTCAGTACTCAGCTCTCTTCCCCAGCCCGAGCGAGAGGCAGGACGGTCGTGCACTGGCCCCTGCAATCGTTAGCAGGGTGCTGGGTGTAACGCAGACCACGTGCGCCAGACCGGGTTGTAATGTAGATCTTCATTAGATCCTTCGCATCAGGAGCCAGGCCCTGGATCGCTTACGCTCCAGCCCCATCACCTGCCCCCTTGGGCCTCCTTCCCCACTGGGCTCATTAAAGGAAATAAAACAGTTTTTTTGGAATCTGCTTGGTGCTCACCAGAGAGAGACAGTGAGTCCTTAGTGGCAGGGAAGCTCTGGGTTTAACCCTTCAGCCACCAGCACTGGAGCGATGGGGAGGGGGTGGATTCTCCTCGGTTCTGCCCAGGTGAGATGCAGTTCACACTGTGGGAGATCGGGATCTGGAGCAGCTGGGGGCATGAGATGGGCGGGATGTAGCTGGAATCAGAATAAGGCCTGGGGCTGCACTAGTGACGGTTCTTTCCTGTGGTGCTTGCAGCTTGCCCCGCCCCTCCCCCCATCCTGGTCAGGCGTCATCCCAGTGGAAACCCTCCCGTGGCCAGAAATGGCATCCAATGCAGAAAGTGGGGCTGAGGCAGGTTGCTAACGTGCATCTAGTGGCCTGGGGGAACAGGCCTCAAAGGGCTTAAAATCTAAATCCATGATGGCAGGTGATGATGCTTGGCTAAGAGGGAGGATGGAGGGGAGTGAAACAAGCCCATGGGGGAACTGTCAGCACGTTTGTGCCTATCGGACAATCATCACTCGGGCACGCAAGGGCGGAATCTGTGTGGGTGTTAACCCCAGTGCCATTCTCCCTCCCTGAGTTTTTGCCTGTAGTTTCAGGATCTCTTTGCTGTTGTACAGTGTCCTGAAACAGCTGCCCTGTTTCACCCCAGAGGTGGCTGCATTTTGGTGGCGGATGAAATGATCCTTTTAGTGACCACTTAGTATTGGCTGCTGTGGAAGCTTTGCCTTCAGGAGTCCTGACTCCCTGTCAGTTACACTCCAAATGGCAGGGGGAATGAGCCTGCTTTTAAATTCTGGCTGCGTTCCAAGGTGACCAGTCCCTGTAAACCTCTAATCTGCTCTTCACCATTCATGCCCTTTGTGCCTCTGGGGCGTGGTGAAATTCGATTAGTCAATTTCACTTTGTTTCTGATTTCTCCTGTGTTGATTTGCAGAGGCTGGGGGCCCAACACTGGTTTTGGAGGAGGAGACTTTAAAGTTTTGTCAAACCAGCCCCCCTCCCCCAAATAGGGGGAAAGTTGTGTGACGTTTTGTAACCCTGGCCTTGTGCAACTTAATTGTTTTTCTTACGCACCTGGCCCTGATCCTGCAACGGGATTTCAGAAACAAGCCTAATCTGTCCTCTCTAGGTTCTTATTCTGCTCTTATCACCCCAGTATCTGAATGCCTTCCAGTCGTGCATTAAATGATGTGACTTCACATCTGTCATGTGGCTTGTTCTCTCATCTTCTCCCTTGAAGGAGAAGTGAGGGCAGTGGAGTGTCTTGTCATTTTTGAGGTTCTGGTAGGTCAAAGAAACGCGTCTGGATTTGGGATGGTCCCTGGTTCATGTGGCAGGTAGTTCCACAGTCTACAACCAGACCCTGAGGAAACTCTGTCTCCTGCACAGCTGAACTTCACCGTGGTGGTAGGTGCCATTGTACCAATGAAGTAGAGTTGTCAGCCATTATCTTTCTGTCAAAGACGCTCATTTAGATCCCCCTTGGCGCAGGCCATGGAGGCCTTGAAGATGGGGACTGAGAACTTGAACTTGGTTTGAAAGGCAGAGGCTCTAAGGTGAAGCATGAGGTTGGAAGCTGCTACCCACAAGCTGGCGTGCATTAGGTTTCTGTAATCACAAATGTTGGGCCTAAAACTTGTCATGTCTCTTTAAGAGCAGTCTGCCCTCTGATTAGGAGACTCAGCTCTCTTCCAGATAACTCTGATCTCTCCTAATTACAGGTCCCTAGAGCCCTGGTGCTGGGCCCTGCTGGGCTTTGAATCAGGCTCTGATTTCCCTTCAGCAGAGAATGGCTTTGTTAACCAGATCTGTGGTCCTAAGTGGTCTGACCTTGTGCATTTTCCTTTCTGTGTATCGGGGTTGATCCCTGTCCCAGGTATTCGAATAATACCTCGTGCTGCTGCATTGGATACAAGAGAACTGGGTGCATTGTGATAAGCAAGAGTGCAGTCTAGCGGTCAGAGTAAGGAATGGGAGTTGGTATTCCTGGCTCTGGGATGGAGAGTGGGATCCAGTGGTTAGAGCAGGGGACTGAGAATCAGAACTCCTGGGTTCTATTCCCAGCTCTGGGAGAGGAGTGGAGTCTAGCGGTTGGGGGTGGGGAGCTGAGAGTCAGGACTCTTGGTGCTCTTTTCAATTCTTCCACTTCCTGTGCAACAGTGGGCAAGGTCATGTCTCCCTGCCTCAGTTTCCCTTCCCATAAAAAAGGGAATAGTACCTACTTCCTGGAAGGATTAAGGAGGTTGAGGTTTTGCTCAGTTTGTTGAAAGGTGGTACAAAAGATTAGCGGTATGAAAACATCTCCATTAGCCAGCTATCCTCTGGTGTTTATCCTGGCGCAGGTCAGTGTGTTAATCTATTGTGTAATTAGAGACAGTCAATTAGTTTCATATGCCAGATTCGTGCCATCTGACAAAACTGACATGAATAGAAATGCGTTAATGGGTCTTTAAAGGGGCTCTCTCAGCTGAAAGGCCACTGAGCTGGAAAGGAATGGCTACAAAACCTTGGGGTTATTAGAACAAGAGGATTCTAAAAATCCAGGTTGCCATTTACTATTTATGAGTTACCATCAATGGCATGCAGGCTCCTAAAGCCTATAAGCCCTTTGGAAAATGTTACCCTGTTCCCACTATTGCTTTTGCATAGAAGTTGCTCAGATACTAGGGAGCTGGGCACCCGTATAAAACCCTCAGATAGGTAAGTCTGTCTGCTAAGCAAAGGAAATCTCACTAGTATCAATTTCACTCCTGCTTATAGTCATTTTCACTCTAGGCTCTCTGAGCTGCAAGAGGGGTGGGGGACCCTTCGTCTGTTTCAAGTGGGACTTAGTTCAAAAATAATTGGAATATTTCAGGATTTGTTTTTAGCCAGCTGTCAAGGTTCCTCCCCCACTCTGAACTCTAGGGTACAGATGTGGGGACCTGCATGAAAAACCTCCTAAGCTTATCTTTACCAGCTTAGGTCAAAACTTCCCCAAGGTACAAAATATTCCACCCTTTTGTCCTTGGATTGGCCGCTACCACCACCAAACAAATACTGGTTACTGGGGAAGAGCTGTTTGGACACGTCTTTCCCCCCAAAATACTTCCCAAAACCTTGCACCCCACTTCCTGGACAAGGTTTGGTAAAAAGCCTCACCAATTTGCCTAGGTGACTACAGACCCAGACCCTTGGATCTTAAGAACAATGAACAATCCTCCCAACACTTGCACCCTCCCTTTCCTGGGAAATGTTGGATAAAAAGCCTCACCAATTTGCATAGGTGACCACAGACCCAAACCCCTGGATCTGAGAACAATGAAAAAGCATTCAGTTTTCTTACAAGAAGACTTTTAATAAAAATAGAAGTAATTAGAAATAAGAAATCCCCCCTGTAAAATCAGGATGGTAAATACCTTACAGGGTAATTAGATTCAAAACATAGAGAACCCCTCTAGGCAAAAACCTTAAGTTACAAAAAAGATACACAGACAGAAATAGTTATTCTATTCAGCACAATTCTTTTCTCAGCCATTTAAAGAAATCATAATCTAACACATACCTAGCTAGATTACTTACTAAAAGTTCTAAGGCTTCATTCCTGGTCTATCTCCGGCAAAGACAAAATGTAGACAGAAACACAAAACCTTTGTTTCTCTCCCTCCTCCCAGCTTTTGAAAGTATCTTGTCTCCTCATTGGTCATTTTGGTCAGGTGCCAGCGAGGTTACCTTTAGCTTCTTAACCCTTTACAGGTGAGAGGAGATTTCCTCTGGCCAGGAGGGATTTTAAAGGGGTTTACCCTTCCCTTTCTATTTATGACACGCCCCCCAAATCTCAGCTAGGGTGAAACACTGGCTGGGATTTCTTCCTGGAGCTCTAGGAAAACAGAGTTAATAAGACACATGCATCTCTAAATATACTACCAAGTACATAAAGACTAACAATATTTTCCACATCTCAAGGACGATTTTAACCAGTTGATTCTGGGAAACTTTCACGTGAGAGTGCATCAGCCACTTTGTTAGAAGCTCCTGAGATGTGTTGGATGTCGAAATCAAAATCTTGGAGAGCTAAACTCCACCGAAGAAGTTTTTTGTTAGTTTCTTTGACGGTGTGAAGCCACTTCAGTGCAGCATGGTCGGTTTGCAGGTGGAAACGCCGTCCCCAAACATATGGGCGTAGCTTTTCCAGAGCGTAGACAATGGCGTAACATTCTTTTTCAGTGATTGACCAGTTGCTTTCCCTCTCAGACAGTTTTTTGCTGAGAAACACTACAGGGTGGAATTCTTGATCAGGTCCTTTCTGCATTAAAACTGCTCCCACACCACGCTCGGACGCATCTGTGGTTACTAGGAACGGTTTGTCAAAGTCTGGGGCCCTTAGTACAGGGTCAGACATGAGTGTCGCTTTAAGCTTGTTAAAGGCCTTCTGACACTTTTCGGTCCACTGCACAGCATTTGGCTGTTTCTTTTTGGTTAGGTCTGTCAGTGGGGCGGCGATTTGGCTGTAGTGCGGTACAAATCGTCTGTAATAACCGGCCAAGCCTAAAAAGGATTGAACCTGTTTCTTTGACTTTGGGACAGGCCACTTTTGGATAGCATCCACTTTGGCCTGTAGGGGGCTGATAGTTCCTTGACCCACCTGGTGTCCAAGGTAAGTCACTCTGTTTAGGCCTATTTGACACTTCTTAGCCTTAACAGTTAGTCCTGCCTCCCTTATGCGCTCAAGGACTTTTTGTAGATGTTCCAGGTGGTCTGCCCAGGAATCCGAAAATATGGCCACATCGTCAAGGTAGGCGACTGCATATTCTCCTAATCCCGCTAGGAGACCATCTACAAGTCTTTGGAAGGTGGCGGGTGCATTTCGCAGCCCGAAAGGGAGTACATTAAATTCATACAGCCCGAGATGTGTGGTGAAGGCTGACCTTTCCTTGGCAGATTCATCTAGCGGTACCTGCCAGTACCCCTTGGTTAAGTCCAAGGTAGAGATGAACTGGGCCCATCCCAGTTTCTCTAATAGTTCATCTGTGCGTGGCATTGGATAGTTGTCTGGGCGAGTTACAGCATTTAGCTTACGGTAGTCCACGCAAAAACGTATTTCCCCATCTGGTTTGGGAACTAGAACCACTGGAGATGCCCATGCACTTTCAGAGGGGCGGATTACACCCATCTGTAACATATCCTGGATCTCCCGTTCTATAGCAGTTTTAGCTTGAGGAGACACTCGGTAAGGTTGGACTCTAATTGGGCGAGCATTACCTGTGTCAATGGAGTGGTATGCCCGTTCAGTCAGTCCTGGGGTGGCTGAGAACGTTGGCGCGTAGCTAGTGCACAGCTCCTGGATCTGCTGTCGCTGCATACGCCCAAGGGTCATGGAGAGGTTCACCTCTTCCACACCACCAGCACATTTCCCTTCGTAGTAGACACCTTCAGGCCACTCAGCGTCGTCTCCTCCCTGGGCTGTAAACTGACAAACCTTTAATTCTCTGGAATAAAAGGGCTTTAGAGAATTAATATGGTACACCTTAGGCTTTCGGTTGAAGGTGGGGAATGCTATGAGATAATTAACAGCTCCCAGGCGCTCCTGGACCGTGAATGGCCCTTCCCACGATGCTTCCATTTTATGGGCCTGGAGCGCCTTTAAGACCATGACCTGGTCCCCTACTTTGAAGGAACGCTCTCTGGCATGTTTATCGTACCAGGCTTTTTGCTCTTTTTGAGCATCCTGTAAGTTTTCTTTAGCAAGGGCTAAAGAGGTTCGGAGGGTGTTTTGTAGGTTGGTTACAAAGTCCAGAATGTTAGTTCCTGGAGAAGGTGTAAATCCCTCCCATTGCTGCTTCACCAACTGCAATGGCCCCTTAACCTCACGGCCATATACAAGTTCAAATGGGGAAAACCCTAAACTGGGGTGTGGTACAGCTCTGTAGGCAAAGAGCAACTGCTGCAACACTAGGTCCCAATCATTGGAGTGCTCATTTACGAATTTACGTATCATGGCCCCCAAAGTTCCATTAAACTTCTCCACCATGCCATTTGTTTGATGGTGGTAAGGAGTGGCAACCAAGTGATTTACCCCATGAGCTTCCCAAAGGTTTTTCATAGTTCCTGCCAGGAAATTAGTCCCTGCATCTGTGAGGATGTCGGAGGGCCAACCTACCCTGGCAAAAATGTCTGCTAGTGCCTGGCACACACTTTTAGCCCTGGTGTTGCTTAGAGCTACTGCTTCCGGCCATCGGGTGGCAAAATCCATGAAAGTCAGTATGTACTGCTTTCCTCTGGGTGTCTTTTTCGGAAAAGGACCCAGAATATCCACAGCTACTCGCTGAAATGGAACTTCAATGATGGGGAGTGGCTGGAGAGGGGCTTTGACCTGGTCTTGGGGTTTTCCCACTCTTTGGCACACCTCACAAGACTGGACATAGGTAGAAACATCCTTGCCCATCCCCTCCCAGTGGAATGACCCCCCCAAACGGTCTTTGGTCCTGTTCACCCCAGCATGGCCACTAGGGTGATCATGGGCTAAGCTCAAGAGCTTGGCCCGGTATTTAGTTGGAACTACCAACTGTCTCTGAGGATGCCAGTCTTCCTGGTGTCCACCAGAAAGAGTTTCCTTGTATAAAAGTCCTCTTTCTACAACAAACCTGGATCGATTAGAAGAGCTGAGAGGCGGTGGGTTGCTCCGTGCCGCCGTCCAAGCTCTCTGGAGGCTTTCATCTGCTTCCTGTTCGGTCTGGAACTGTTCCCTTGATGCTGGAGACATCAGTTCCTCATTGGATTGTGGACCTAGGCTTGGTCCCTCTGGAAGCGATATAGGGGATGGAGCTGTTTCTGTTGACTGTGAACCGCTCTCCGCTGGTGCACTATGTTGGGGTTCAGGCTCCGGCTGAGCCTCTTGTGTCGGGTTATCGGCTGCTGCCAGTTCAGGGTCGGTGGGGCCCTCTGGTGTTGAGGTTGCAAGTACTGGATTCAGTGCTGGCAATGGGTCTGGTGTTGGTTGTTCGGCTGGTTCCGGTTCTGGGACTGGTTCCGTCTGGGTCTCTGGGACTGGATCCACTACTGCTGTTGCAGACATTGGTCTGGGGTCCGGGTCCATCACCTCTGACCGGGTCCTGATAGAAGTTTCCGGAACAGAGCTAGGCCTCACGGCTTGTTTAGCCTGGCTGCGGGTGACCGTTCCCACCCTCTTGGCCTGCTTCACATGATTGGCCAAGTCTTCCCCCAACAGCATGGGGATGGGATAATCATCATAGACTGCAAAAGTCCACGTTCCTGACCAGCCCTTGTACTGGACAGGCAACTTGGCTGTAGGCAAATCGAAAGAGTTGGACTTGAAGGGTTGAATTGTCACTTGGATCTCTGGGTTGATTAACTTGGGGTCCACTAAGGAAGCATGGATAGCTGACACTTGTGCTCCGGTGTCCCTCCACGCGGTGACCTTCTTCCCGCCCACACTCACAGTTTCCCTCCGCTCCAAGGGTATCTGGGAGGTATCTGGGCCTGTGGACCTCTGGTGCGATTCCGGTGCAATGAACTGTAATCTGTTGGGGTTCTTGGGGCAGTTGGCCTTTACATGCCCCAGCTCGTTACATTTAAAACATCGTCCAGCTGACGGGTCACTGGGGCGAGGAGGGTTGCTGGAGAACGGGGTGGTGGGACGATAAGGGGTCTGGAGGGTTCTTTGGGAGGTAGGTGGGGCTTTGGGCGGCCCCCGGTAATAGGGTGTGGTCTGGGGTTGTCCCTTCTGGTCTCCGCTCCAACTGCGACCAGTTTTCTTCTTCTCTGCCACCTCCACCCATCTGGCTCCAATCTCTCCTGCCTCGATTACAGTTTTGGGCTTCCCATCTAGGATGTATCTTTCTATTTCCTCAGGAACACCCTCTAAGAATTGTTCCATTTGCATTAGGAAGGGCAAATTTACTGGAGATTCAACACTTGCTCCGGATATCCAGGCATCCCAATGTTTCACAATGTGGTAGGCATGTCGGGTAAATGACACGTCTGGTTTCCACCTTAGGGCTCTGAACCTCCGACGAGACTGCTCGGGTGTTATCCCCATTCTGACTCTCGCCTTGGATTTAAACAGTTCATACTTGTTCATGTGTTCTTTAGGCATTTCAGCTGCCACCTCAGCTAAGGGTCCACTGAGCTGCGGCCTCAGCTCTACCATGTATTGGTCAGTAGAGATGTTGTACCCAAGGCAGGCCCTTTCGAAGTTTTCTAAGAAGGCCTCAGTATCATCACCTGCCTTGTAGGTGGGGAACTTTCTGGGATGGGGAGTGGTACCTGGAGAAGGATTGCTAGGGTTTGTTGGTATATTCTGCTGAGCCTTTACCTTCTCCATCTCCAGTGCATGCTTCCTCTCTTTTTCCTTCTCCTCCTCCACATGCTTCCTCTCTTTTTCCTTCTCCTCCTCCACATGCTTCCTTGCCTCCATTTCCCTCCTGTGGGCAGCCTCCTGTACCTCCTTTTCCAGCCGCATGAGTTCTATCTGTCTTTCATGTTCCTTTTGTTTTTCCTCAGCCTGAAATCTGGCTAATTCCATCTTTTGTTGTGCTGTGGATTCTGTCATCCTAACCTCTCTGTTTTTAACTAACTTTACACCCGAGGTTTAGAAATAAACAAACAAAACTTGGCTGTAAAATTTTGCTGTGCTGGAATAGAATACCTATTCTCTGATAGTGATTGTCAGCCTACAGAAAAAGACAATTCCCTTGTCTCTGCTCTGGGCTCAAATCAAAGCAAAAACTTCCAACTACTTTGAAACCTGTTTACCCAGCCCAAAGAAAAAGCAAATGGGTAGAACACACACCCCCTATTTACTTTTAGGAAAAAAAAAACCTCTGGGTTGGAAGACTGTGAATTTCCCTGCAGGAGTTAAGTACCCTGCCTCCAGGCAAAGAAAACCTGCAATTCACAAAGATAATCCCCTTTTGTCTCTGCTTGGCCACAAAGCAGAGAAAAAACAAGCTGCTTTCAGTTCCAGCTGCTTTTTGGACTTCCTTTCCAAAGGAAAAAAAAAAATTTCCTTTTTAAAATCTGTATTTCTAGTTCAAAAAAGTCTCAACTGGATCTCAAAATGATTTCAGGTTAATCCCACCGCTATGCCACCATGTCAAGGTTCCTCCCCCACTCTGAACTCTAGGGTACAGATGTGGGGACCTGCATGAAAAACCTCCTAAGCTTATCTTTACCAGCTTAGGTCAAAACTTCCCCAAGGTACAAAATATTCCACCCTTTTGTCCTTGGATTGGCCGCTACCACCACCAAACAAATACTGGTTACTGGGGAAGAGCTGTTTGGACACGTCTTTCCCCCCAAAATACTTCCCAAAACCTTGCACCCCACTTCCTGGACAAGGTTTGGTAAAAAGCCTCACCAATTTGCCTAGGTGACTACAGACCCAGACCCTTGGATCTTAAGAACAATGAACAATCCTCCCAACACTTGCACCCTCCCTTTCCTGGGAAATGTTGGATAAAAAGCCTCACCAATTTGCATAGGTGACCACAGACCCAAACCCCTGGATCTGAGAACAATGAAAAAGCATTCAGTTTTCTTACAAGAAGACTTTTAATAAAAATAGAAGTAATTAGAAATAAGAAATCCCCCCTGTAAAATCAGGATGGTAAATACCTTACAGGGTAATTAGATTCAAAACATAGAGAACCCCTCTAGGCAAAAACCTTAAGTTACAAAAAAGATACACAGACAGAAATAGTTATTCTATTCAGCACAATTCTTTTCTCAGCCATTTAAAGAAATCATAATCTAACACATACCTAGCTAGATTACTTACTAAAAGTTCTAAGGCTTCATTCCTGGTCTATCTCCGGCAAAGACAAAATGTAGACAGAAACACAAAACCTTTGTTTCTCTCCCTCCTCCCAGCTTTTGAAAGTATCTTGTCTCCTCATTGGTCATTTTGGTCAGGTGCCAGCGAGGTTACCTTTAGCTTCTTAACCCTTTACAGGTGAGAGGAGATTTCCTCTGGCCAGGAGGGATTTTAAAGGGGTTTACCCTTCCCTTTCTATTTATGACACCAGCATTGGCGGGTTTAACCAAAACTTAAATTTTTGGAGGCCAAATTTGAATTGGCTGCGCATTAAATGGTTTTTTAATTACAGTAGCCCCCAGAGATATTGATTGCAACCGAGGACTCCTTGTGTCTGGGTTCTGTACAGACCTGAAATGAGCCAGTGTCTGCCCCAAAGAGCTTACAATGGAACTCCCAGAGCTTGCAATTGATTGTACAGGGGGTATCCCCTTGGAAATCAATGGGGCTTAGTGCTGGGGTCTGTCCATACACCCAATTGCGGGATTGGAGCCTCAGTTAACCCTTCGTCCTGCCACAGTGCCGAGAACCTGCAGGATGGCTTCTTAGCCCTGCTGGCGAAGGAGTGAAACTGACCAGTGTAGAGGCACTGTGTACGTTCCTATCCTGCCCTCACTACCATAGTGTTTGGTCACTTTTCAGTCCGTGCCATAAGCAAGGTGACTCCCATCTGTCCCCTGCGGTTCATTCTTTCACCAGGGGGAGAGAGCTGTGTGTGCAGTGGAGGTGCTGGTTTTGGTAGGGTCTTTTTATATATGCCTGTGCTGTGGTGTTTTTATAGTGGAGAAGGCTGATCAGAGGAGGGCACATAGAACTAGGAGGAAGAGGTGGGGAAGTTTGAGATGATCCCTAGATCCTGTGGCAATCAGTTCCAGCGTCGTGGATGGGCTCTCAAAGAAGCTCTGTCTCTCTCACAGAGGAGCTTCACCTGGGTGGTAGAAAGTGCTGTGGGACTGGAGGAGTGGGGCTGTCAGCCACAATCTCCATCCCAGAGCTTTCGGCTCCAGGGGTCCCTGACCCAGGCCCACGGCCTTGAAGAGAAAGAACGAGACTCTGAGATGAGACAGGCCCAAAAAGGGAAGAAATTATTGGTGTTGGGCCAAGTGAATTAGAGGCTGGTGATGCAGAGAAGATTCCTCCATCACTGTCTGGGGCTGCCCCCAGTTTATGTAACTGATTAGCAGAGCCTCACAAGTCTTCCTAGACCTCCAGAAGAAGGCAGAATGGCTGATCTCCCCTCCCAAGGCATTGATCTGGTGTGGATGATGCCAGGGAAGAACAGTGGGGGGAGGGGTATTGCAGGTCAGGGCAACTGCACCTGTATTTGCCCCTCATGATCCAGCCAGGGGCAAATACAGGTGCAGTCTCTCCTGCGTCTCTCTCCTTCCTGCCTAGGGGATTTCCAGGCTGCACAGCTCCCTGCCTACACTGTGAGTTCCCCAGCAAGCCAGACTGCCTGAACCGGCCTGCTTGTCCCTCCTTCCTCAGAGGCTACAAACAGCCCAGTCTCCACGGGTATAAGGTACCACACAGCTGTTAGCAAGCACATTGATTCTTAAGGTAAAAGCATTGTAGGGAAAACCCTCTTAAAAACCAGCAAAGAACCAACACGCCTGCTAATAAGCTTTCCAAAGATCACCCCGCTTCCAGCCAGGTAACTCACAGGCAGTGGGTTTCTCCTCGGGGAGCGGCTTCCAGCGGCTGAGATTTTGCACAACCAGAGGCGTTACATTTGCATACCCCTCCCCTTAGAGATTTCCTGGGAAACATACTTAACTTTAAAAGGCCCCATAGTTTCAGATGGTCCCTCAAAGCCCATATCCCTTCCCTGGGTTTCCATCGGAGACGTCACATACAGTCCCACAACAATACATAACCGCCTGCCTTTGTAATACAATGAACTCCTAAGCTACTTAAACGTAGTTCTGTAAGGTACGGCTAGGATAGTGCAGGAAATTGTCTTCTCTGTCCCATGTCCATGCAAGGATCCCTCTTCCCCGCCCCCTTGGGGCTGGGATCGATGGTGGGAGACAGTGGCTGGTGAGCCAAGCCTGTTTCTATAAATAATCCGGAGAGAGTAGGAGACAAAGTGAAAGTAGGTCAGACAGACTGAGCGTATGGGGAAGCGGATGTGAATTTAATCCCCCTCTGTGGAGCTCCACGGGAGATGGGCTGTGGGGACTAGAGGGTGAAGGGAGTGTGGGCGGGGGTAGTTAGCCAACAAATAGCTGATCCCCAGAACCCTTTCAGGGCTGCCCTGCCCTGTCCTGTGGGATCAGGGGAATCCCCGTAATCTTGGTCTCCTTCCCTCCAGCAGTGAATCAGTCACATCTGTAGGATGTTGTTCTGCTTTGCTGGTGCATTTCAGGCCCTCGCCTGGCCTATTTCTCAGCCCTTTCTTTAGGGCAGGGATGACAGGACTAGAGCTCGGTGATGCCGGGTTTCCACAGAAGTGTTGCTATTTAGCGATTAAAGTGGGGGGCTCCTGGGGTTCTGTCCCCAGCTCTGGGAAGGGAGTGGGTTGTAGTGGAGAGAGAGGGGCGGCAGGGAGTTGACTCCTGGGTTGTGCATCTGTGACCCCAAGAACTGCAGCACCCAGATCTGGATCTAGGCTTTTAGCTTGTCCCCTCCCTGGTGTCTGAGCACCAATGATCCCTGGGGGAGGCAGTTAACTTTATACACCTCCGGTGTGGGGGAGACTTGCCTGTGATGGTGGGGGCAGGGGTGAGCTCTGGGTTCAAAGCCACCCCCTGCTGCTGCTCTGTGCTTGGCCTCGCTGCTGCAGCCATTCAAATCCCGTGGGCATCTCTTGCACTGTTAGGAGCTGTGGGACTTGTCCCTGCTGGGAGCAGCAGGAAGCAGCGAAGATAAAAGGGGATCTCGGTACCAAATATCCCTCCAGATGCTGCAGATTGCTCCAACCCCCATCCCGCTTCCTCCCTCCCATGGTTCTGGGATCTGGCAGCAAGGACAGGGAGCCCGGCTGGCGAAGGAAGGATCACCTGGCTGGATGCCAGAGAGCGGGACACTTGGCTGGTCCCAGGCTGCTGCTGTGGAGGCTGTGGCAGGTTGTTTTAACCCCTTTGTGGGCAAAGCCCAACTGGGGTTTGCGACTTTCATGGCTGCCTTCTGCAGCTCTGTGTGTGTGCACGGAGCACCCCCTTGTGGGCTGTTGGTGTCATTGATCTGTGATGCCTGAATGGTTGAGAGAAGGCTACACACAGGCCTCTGCCCTTTGAGCTAAGGGGGAGTCTCCTTCCCCTTCACCCCCCTTTGCTGGCAGCAGTAGTAGATCCCGTATCCTCCCATTAGGGCAACTTGATCCATGCATCTTAACATCCTTTGACTGGAGGGTTGTACGAGTGCCTCCTTGTGAGGTGCAAGTTCTGTGTTGAGGGGCGTGGAACAGGCACCCCAAGTGGCATGTTCAGCGGGGGGATAGAGGCACAAGTGCATCCCCTTGGTGCTGGGGGCTGCATTAGCCCTCCCTGGCGGGGCTGTTTGGTGTGTCCGGGGGCATGGGGGTGGGGATGTTGCGGGAGCACCCCCACATGGACCTCTCTCTAGCCAATCCCACCTGAGCCGCCCTTTATAGCCAATGAGGCACCACCATCCCGCTGATATGCTTAAAATCCCCGTCCCCTTTGTGACTGTGTGCCTCTTCGCTGAGTGGGGCGGGGCCTGAAAAGGGAGCTCTGTCCACCAAGCTGGGTGCCCCCCCTCCTGACTCCTCACGCTGCTCCCTCTCTCTTTCCCTTACAGTGGAGGACTTCTTAGCCAAAGCCAAAGAAGACTTCCTTAAGAAATGGGAGAGCCCCTCTCAGGTACTGTGCCCCCAACCCAGATCACACCCCCCGCAATCAAGGCCTTTGCAGCCCCAGGCTGATTACTCCACAGTCACCCCCTAGATCTCTTTCCCCATCACTGAGCCACCTTGCCACACAGCCTCCTCTGATGGTCTGGGGGCTGTTTTTGCTCCTGGGGGGCGGGGCTGAGTGGACCGTGTTGCTCTCCCGCCCGTCCCCCCAGTCTGCCCTCTGGTAACTGGAGGGCCAAGAACTCTGTAGGTTCAACTCCACTCTGCTGAGGGAGGGGAACACTAACAATGTGGGACTCCTCCTGATCCAGCCTGTATCCCCCATCCTCCTTCCGAGGCTCCAGTGTGGTTGTCCAGCCCAGCCCAGCCCCAGATTGGCTCCCAGGGGGGTTGTGCTAACAGGGACCCTGTTCAAAGGGCCTCCATTTGCTGCCTATGCTTGAGCGCAGTGCCCCAGTGCCCTGGGTCTGTCCCCACTGGAAATCCCGCCTGGGGTGGTTGTGGGTAATTCCTGAGCTGCTGGTTCCTCTGCAGCACTGTCACTTTGCTAGTCCTCCCGCACACCCTGTGTCATTAACGCCATGGCACAGATGGAGAAACTGAGGCCCAGAGGGGAAAGGGACTTGGTCATGGGTATAGGAAGTTGGTGGCAGAACTAGGAAGAGATCTTTTGACTCCTAGTCTCCTGCCCTCTGACCACTACACTTCACTCCCTCTCCTCACAGACCGAGGGCTGGAACCCAGGAGTCCTGACTCCCAGCCCCGCCCCCGCCTCTAACCCACCAGCCCCACTGAATGGAGCTGGGCGGGTCGCCTGTCTGCAACTGGAGTTTGGTTCTGCCCAAGGAGCAGGGAATCCCTTGTCAGTGTCTCCTTAAAAATGTAGTGGTTTCCTTTGGCGCCCTCTGGTGATGAAATGTGACATGTACTTCATATGGATGTTCTCAAGAACAACCCCAGTGCGGGGCTAGCGGGTGCTGTGCTGCAGGGAGTGGCGGGCTTAGTAGGGGGCGCTCTCCCGTCACAGTCAGTGATGACCCTGGGGGGGCTGCCGTTGTGGTGAGCTATAAAAACCGAAGCTCTGACCAGGGGCGGCTCTACCAATTTTGCTGCCCCAAGCAGTCGCTGCTGAATTGCCGCCACCAGAACAGCAGCAGAGCTGCCACCAACTTGCCGCTGTGGGACGCGGACTGCCACCCCATTCTGAATGCCGCCCCAAGCACCTGCCATTCACTCCTTGTGGGGAGGGGGGAGAATCACTCTGTGCCTCCGTTTCCGCAGCTGTAAATTTGGGATTTAGTTCAGTAGAGAACTAGACCTTTTATCCACTAGCAGCATCTGCAGCGACGCTGGCTTTGATCCTCATGCTGCAGGGCGTGACCTGATCCCCAGCTGGGCTGGTCAGGAAGGGATTCCCCATGGGGAGAGCTGCTGAGATCTTCTGCCAGCATGAGCCACAGTCAGTGGCAGGGATGCCAGGGCCAGATGGGGCCAGCTGGATGGAGCTGGAGGTCCATGGGGGTGTGTGTTGGGGGGAGGGGGGAGATGCTGGTCTGGGAGGGGTTTGCCAGGCTGGGTGGACTCAGGGGTCTAGCAATGGTGGGTGCGATGTGTGGGCTAGGGCAGATGGGGTCACCAGGCCCGGAAGGGTTGGGGCATCTTGTCTGGGGTTGCCTGGGTAGATGGAGTCAGGGATCTATAAGGAAGGTGAAGCAGCCGCGTAGCCAGGTGGAGGGAACAAGGGGAGCGATCACCCAGCGGCGCTCCAGCGGCCGGCCTCGCTCGCACCGGGTGTCTGCAGCCGCCCTGAAGCTCCCGCCGCCGAGGTGCCGCCGAAGACCCGCAGCAGGTGGCGCTTTCTTTTTTTATCGCCAAGACATTCAAAAGGCGCCACTTGTGCTCAGTGGGGGAGGGGCCGCTCCCCCGTCCCCCCCCCCAGCTATGCCACTGAGGTGAAGATGGGGGCGGCAGGGGGCCGAGGGTGCTGGGCTGGCTGAGAGGGGGCGGATCTGGCCCGGGATGCCCACGTTCTCCTCCCACCTCATTGCAGTGAACCTCACGCCCAGTTCTACGCTGCGCAGATCGTCCTGACCTTTGAGTATCTGCACTCGCTGGATCTCATCTACCGAAACCTGAAGACAGAGAATCTCCTGATAGACCAGCAGGGCTACATCTTGGTGATGCCCCTCCCCCACTCCTTCCCATCCCCATCCCCATCCCAGCGCTGGCTCCTGGCTCCCTGCCGTGATCTCCTGCCTGTCTAAGTCTCTCTCTGCTGCCATCCCCTTCCCAAAGCCAAGACACCCCCAGAAATGTAACACGGCCAGAATACATCAATCTTCTGCTCCCCCCCCATTCCCCTCCTGCTGTCACAGCCTCCAGGCTGATCCAGCTTCTCCCCTCTCTGTGTTTTGGCTCCAGGTGACGGATTTTGGTTTTGCCAAGTGGGTGAAAGACCGAACCTGGACTCTGTGTGGGACCTCAGAATACCTGGCCCACGAGATGATCCTCAGCAAGGTGAGCTGGGGAGGGCCTGTCCGCTGCCTGATCTCTAGCTGATCCCTGGCCACCAGGTGGTTCCTCCCGCCCCCCAAATGTTCAGTACATGACCCCAGCCTGCTTTCCCCGGGCAGGGTTATCACAAGGCTGTGGACTGGTGGACTCTGGGCATCTTCATCTACGAGATGGTGGCTGGTTACTCCCCATTCTTCGTGGACCAGACCACGCAGCTCTACGAGAAGATGGTCTCTGGCAAGGTATTTGGGCTGTGGGAGGGGACACTTGTGTGATTTTGTGGGGGGCAGGATTTCGCCAGCAAAAGGGATGTGCCAAGTCTCAGCGACTGATCAGAGAGATGCTTACACGCACCACACACATGTTCATGCCCTCCCATGCTCCCCCAATCCCCAACACGTGGGCATCCTCCCTGTCATGTACCCCATTCCCCCTGCACCCCAACACATAGACCCTCCCTTGCCACATACTCCTGTTCTCCAACATATGGACATCCTCCCCATTATGTCCCCCACTCCTACGCCCCACACATGGGCCCTCCCTTGCTGTGTACCCTACTTCTCCAATACATGGACTCCATTCCCCACCCCACAACCACTGGGCTCCCTGTAACTCTTCTGGGGACTCCTGGAACAGGTGCTTTTGGTTTTCTTATACACTGTCGTGAATTGCAAAACTCTCCACAACTCTGCTACGTTGCAAGACTAAACATTCCTTAAACACATCAGTCACCTCCAGGCACTGGTAGAGCACTCATCACCATAGTAACCAAGAGCCCATAATATTCCTCTGCCCACCCCAGCGCCTTCTCGCCAAGGATCTCAAAGCACTCGTGTCGGACACGGTCAGCTTTAAACCTAGTGGGGTTTTAAAAAAGCAAAGTTGTGTGGCCTAGTGGGAACTCAACAGACCTGGGTTCTGTTCGCGGTTCTTCTACCAGCCTGCTGAGTGACCTTGAGCAAGTCACGTCTCCCTGTGCCTCAGTTTCCCCTTATGTAAAATGAGGATAGTGATGCGGCAGCCCTGTGGAGGAAAAATGCTCCATAAGAGCTGGGGGGCTGCTGCTAATTAACCATTTCAGCTCCTGTGTCAGTCCTCAGTAGCCTGAGGACTAACTTCTTGTCCACTCATTGTCCTGGAGTGTTTTTAAAGGGCTTGTTCTTTATTATTAGGTGTATTACAATAGTGCCTACAAGTCCCAGTCATGGGTCAGGACCCCATTGTGCTATAGGGCTGTACATTACTATGTGTATTATGGTAGTGCCTAGGTGCCCCAGGTGTAACCCAGGACCCCCCCTGCACTAGGGGCTGTACATTACTAGGTGTATCTATGAATCTAGCCACTAGGGCAGGGCAGACCTCTGTCTCTCCTCCCCACCCCAGTTCCGGCTCCCGTCTTACTTCAGCTTTGACCTGAGGGACCTTCTCGAGAACCTGCTGCAGGTGGACCTCACCAAACGCTTTGGCAACCTCAAGAACGGGGTCAACGACATCAAGAACCACAGGTGGTTTGCTACCACCGACTGGATCGCCATCTACCAGAGGAAGGTAGGAGGGCGGCAGCAGGCAGAGGAGAGCCTGGGTAACTCCCACCTGGTGCAGCCTCCGTCAGCAGGAATTGAACCTGGGATCATCAGTGCCCAGGCCTGTAAGAGCGCATTGGTTACTGGGACTCTGAAGCAGGGTGTTGTGGCTGGGTCCAACCACTAGGGGGAGATATGCTCACCCAGCATTGGTTTAAAGTCGGGAGCCCTCAGTCACCTGTTTGTAACATGGTGGCAAAAGCAAGGTCCTGTCCCCACCCCCTGAGGATAACAGCCTCCTTCTGCTGCTGCCAATGGCGTTATTCCTCCATGTCTGGTGGGAGAGGGCTGGGCTGAAGGTCCTGATTAAAACCCTCCTGATGATGCAAGTGGGGGCTCTTACGGGTATCCAAGGGGCTCGTGACCCCTGCCCTTTCCTGATTGCAAAGTGAGAGGAGGAGGTTCTGGCTAGATAAAAGAGGGCTTGAGGAGGTACTGATCCGCATCCCTCACCTGGTTGCTAAGGGGCCCGATCCTGTATCCCTTGAGGGTCCTGGGGGCCCTCATCTTGGGCTGTTAAGGAGGGTGCTGGGGGTCCTGATCCTGGGCTCCTAAGAGGGGTCATGGGCTCCCCCTTCTGTGATTGCAAAGTGTGCGGGTTTCTGGCTGTATAGTAGGTGGGGAGGCGGGGCTGATCCTTGCCTGCCTTGTTGCAAAGTTGGGGCCTGACCGTTCGCCCCTAGCAGACCCAGGAGTGGCAGGGGATGGGTAATACAAAAGTTGATCCCTCACTTCGTCCCCAACCTCCCCCCACTCCCTTTGCAGGTGGAAGCTCCCTTTATACCAAAGTGCAACGGCCCCGGAGACACGAGTAACTTCAACGACTGTGAGGAAGAGGTGATCCGGGTCTCCAGCACTGAGACGTGCGCCGAGGAGTTTGCTGACTTCTAGGGTGAGCGGCCCCCCCGGGAGAGTGCGCACGGAGCAGGTGGGGGCGGGGGGGTTGGATTTGATCAAGAAAAAGACCCGAGTTCCTTGCCTGTGTGTTTTATTTTTGTGGGCGGGGGGTAGGGATTTGCCTGGATCTGGTTTGGTGGGGAGCGGGAGACCCCTTATTCTAAACCTGTACCCTCCCCCCAAAATCCCCCTTTCCCACAAAGAAGCTTGAGAGTCCCGTCTAGAGGGTGGGGGTATCAGCCGCTCCGCCCTGGGAAATACATCTGTGTCCTCTGACAAAACTTGTTTCGGAAAAAACAAAACAACCCCCCCAGCCCTCACTTCCTCTTTAACAGTGTGCTTTGTTGTCAACATATTTGAAACAATTACCAATAAAGTTTTGTTTAAAAAAAAAATCAGACTGGCGTGTGGGCTGTTGGGCTCCAGGGGACAGTTGTCGTGGCTGGGATGAGCTGGGAGCTGTTCCTCTCCCCGGAGGCCCAAGGAGTTCAGGGATGGAGCCGGGGGGCCGGCGGCTGCCATAAGCAGGACCTGAACTCGCCTGGAGTTGGAAGCCCCAAGGGGCGAGTGTCCGCGCGTCAATGGGGGGGGCGTCTGGCCGATGGATAAACGGGCATCGCAAGCAGCAGCGGAGCGGTTATTTTATCTCGGTGTCTGGCGGGGGGCGACAGCTGCTGGAATACCATGGCCAGGTCTGACACCCACAATTCGAGAAGGAAGGGGAAAAATTGGCAGAGAGTTGCCATGAGAACGAGTAAATGGGGGGGAACCTGCCTTATGCTGAGAGGCAAGGAGCTTCTTAAAGCGAAGGTTAAGGGGTGCCATGATCCCGGTCTCGAAGTACCCACATGGGGAATAAAACTGATAATGGGCTAGTCCCGCTAGCATACGAAGGTCGAAGGAGAGCCAGTGGCTGGAAGCTGAAACTAGAAACATTCAGACAGGAAAAAAGGGCAGATTTTTAACTGGGGTTGGGGGAGGGGGGGTGTAATTAGCCGTTGGAACAATTCACCAAGCATCGTGGTGGATTCTTCATCACTGACGCTTTTTAAATCGAGATGGGAGGTTTTGCTAAACGATCAGCTTCAATTCCAACAGGAGTTGATTCAGGGAAGTCCTGTGGCCTGTGTTACGCAGGTCAGACGAGGTGCTCACAGTGGTCCTGTCTGAATCAATAATCTAGCCTTATGAGGCCAGGGCAGGAGAGGTGAACAGCCAGGCCGACCCCGGTGTGCAGCAGTGCAGTGCACTAGCAGCAGGGGGATTGCCAGTAGCAGAATACTCTCCGCAAAGTGTGAATATGTGCACACCTTCCTTACTGCAGGGAAACTCCTGCCATGTGTGTGAATCTGCTTCCAAAGGGGATCAGGTAATAAGATGCCAGCTAATTCCCGGTGTGGTGGGGGGGAGAGAGGAAACCCTTATGAATGAAAGGCAGTTTATGAGGAATAAAATGAAAGTGATGAGCCCTTCCGTACAGCCCCTCACACAAGGGGGTTCCAAGCGTGATCGGGCTGGAAAACGATTGTATTTTGTGAGAGAATTTGAGGGTTTCAAATTTGTTCCCATTCTACATTGGAGTGAGTCAGAGCAGGACCTTGCTTTTCCCCAGCAGAGGTGAGTGCCCAAACCACGGGGTTACTGCGGGGTCTTGTTTTGACCTGAGAAACCTTTCAACCTGTCCTTGAAAAGTTTCGTTGTCTATAAATCAGCATTTTCTGGCGATAAAACTGCCCCGCTCTGCCTCTGGGCACCACTGCCTGTACAAAGGAACCCGGCTGAAATTTTTTAATGTAACCTTCATATTCTTACTCCTAGCAACCTTTGTGCTTTGGGCACAAGGCTGACAGGATTTGTGTGTGGGGATTTTGTTTTCTTCTTAAGGCAGCAGTCACCAAATCATGTGAGCTTCCCCGGTTTGATTAAAAAGCAATCAGGGCTTGTCTGCATGGGGAAATTTGACTGGAGTCGCTATGTTCCACTGTAGCTCTTTCTGTTAATTTCCTCAGGTGGAAAAACCCTCCCTGTCTCGCCCTCTTCACTGCAGAGAAAAGCTTGAACCAGGTGACCTTTTAAAAGTCCCCATAGCAGGAAGTGAATAAAAACACCCTGCCAAGTATTTATAAAATCTCATGATTTTGAAGCCAATCTCAAGATTTGGTTTGAGGCCCATCGTTATTTTTCACCGGTCGGGGTTGGCATCGCTGCAGCGACGGGAGCCAGGCAAATAGCCTCCCGAGTTTGCCCAGTTTACGCTTTGCAGCATTTTCTCGGGTCTCTGTTGCTGTCTGGCTATGGGCAGATCCCCCTGTTTGTTTGGTGTGGGTCTTACATGAGTGGGGGGCCTAAAAAGGGAAACATGGGTGTGAAAATTGGCAGAGGATTTTGGGGTGGGTGCTTGCATGGGGCTAAGCTACTTTTAGTTCCTTTTTAAAAAATCACTGAGATTGCATGTTGACTGTCTTTAATGTGTGTGTCAGGTATTATCCGCCTCTTACATAGTGGAGCACACACAGAACCCAGGCGTCCTGGCTTCCAGCCCCTCCCCTAACCACTAGACACCACTCCGCTCCCACCACTGGAAATAGAACCCAGGAGTCTGGATTCTCCAAGTCCTTTTCTCGACCCTGCCTACGTCGGCTACATCTGTACAGACTGTCCTCATCCACTATTTTGGATGCCTTCCATGATTAGCCTAGCAGGGCGGCTTCAAGCATGGCCCCTCCTTAATCCACCCCCCATGTCAGAGGGCATAGGACTGATCATGTGACTGGCTACTATTTCCAGCAATGCCAAGGGACCATGTCCTAGTGGTTAAAGTGGGGTGCATGAGCATGGGGGTGGGGTTGTGTGCTGGGACTCCTGGGTTCTAGTCCCAGCTCTGTGACGGGATCTACTGAGTAAGGCCAGGGCAGCTGGAGCTGGGAGTCTGGACTCCTGGGTTCTAGAGGGGAGTGGGCTCTGGGCGTTAGGGTCGGGTGGGGCTTGGAAGTCAGGACTCCTGGGTCCTGTGCCACCAGCTGTGTGACCTGAGCCCTTCTCTCTGCCTCATTTTCCCATCTATAAAGTGATGATAACCAAGGCTGCTGTTCTCGCCCCAGCCCCCCCATTGACCCCCACTTCCTTCATCGTGCCTGGCTGGAGCCTCATACCCCAAGATGTCCTGCACGGAGCTGTGCCTGGTACCATCCCTCAGGCCAGGGGCCGCTGGTTGAGGCTGGTAGCCAGATAAGAAACTAGATCCTCAGCTGGCATCAGTCCTTCGTCTCTGTGGACTCTAAGGGAGTGCTGGGAGCCAGAAAGAACTGCAGCAAGGGGGCCCCTGAGGTAGCAGAATGGGGGGCAGCGGGTAAGAGTTCAATTGCTACCAGCAGCCCCCCCCCAGGGCAGACAGGCTCCTGTGTCCCATTCCAGCCCCCCTGCCAGACGGGCGCCCCCTAGAGGAGAAAGGCTCCGTGCTCTATTCCCCACCCCTCTGAGCCAGCCTTGCTTAGCTGCGCCCCCTCTGGATGGACCCAGGGTTTCTTCGCCCAGACCCTGAGCCCCTAGTTGTCAGGGTTGGGGGGAGGGCATGGAAGCGCCCCATGACCTCCCCCATCCCCTAAAGGGGCGACCAAGCCTCCACCAATGCCGCTCTGCAGCACCACCAAAGCCAGCTGCAAGCGGGGACATGGGCCAGCTCCCCCGTGCGGGAAGTGGGGTGATGGGGATTAGCTCAGCCCCTCGGCAGGGCTGGCTGTTTGCTTGGGGGGGCTGGAGAGGGAGCTAGAACAGCAGGCTGCATGTGAACACAAGGAGAAGTTCATTAGCGAGGAAGCATCATATCATTAAGCTCTTCCCCTGGATGTTCTGCAGCCGCCCCGCTCCCGGCATCCGTCTCCGATGCTGCTCACTGCTATTTATTTTTTCTCATGCTGAGAGCAACGTTTTTTCTCTCGAGGGGGGAAAAAAAGAAGAATAAATAGAGGGAAAATAAGACAGAGCATGGGTGGAGGAGGGGAACCGAACAAGCCGAGGCACCAGTGCCACGTGATCGGCCATTTCACAGGGGATGCCTGGCCACAGGGGGCGCACAGACAGGGAAAAGAATTGGCAGGGGGTGCTGTGCTGCGAGGTGAGGGGTTAGCAGGGGGCGCTCCCCTCTCAATTAGCACTGACCCCAATGCCCCAGTGCAGCACTAGGGGGCGCTGTGCTGCAGGGAGCAGGGTGTGGGCTCAGCAGGGGGCCCTCTCCCCTCTCCGTCAGCGCTGACCCCAATGGCCTAACATGGAGTAGCAGTGCTGCCTTTTATATGCATCATAAAACGGACATCCTGCTCCCAGAAATGGGGTGGTCGGGGGGAGGGGGTAACAGGGTCCTTGCTAGAAAGGGGCCAAAAGTTTGCAACAAATAATGTACTGGAGGAATTTCCCTTCTCTTTCTGTTTGCAACTTTCATAGATTTCTAGATTTTCAGGCCCTCCAGGCTGACTCACTGTATAGCAGACGCCCGAGAATCCACCCAGCTACTCCTGCCTCCAGCCCATAGCTGATGGTTGAGCTCGAGCACGGAAAGCCAACCAGGATTCCAACCCATCATCCGAATAATTCTCCCTGTCACGTGTTCCCAAACTATGAGCTATTAATAACACACCAGAACCTCGAGGCCCTAGCTGAAATCAGGGCTTCCTTGTCCCCAGTGCTGTACAGAAAGCCCCAGATGAGGACCTCATTGTGTCAGGTGCTGCACAGACCCCCAACCGAGATCAGAGCCCCATTGTCTGCAGAAAAACACACTGAGAGACGGCCTCTGCCCCCAAAGACCTTACAATCTACTGTACAGTGATATGGAAAAGATACATGATCAGGACCCAAAAACAGGGGGCATAGAGTGTGGTGATCACTAATGGACATTTTAGGGTCATATCTCCAGATATGAGGTGACAGAGTGCTGAGGGTTTGCACTTGAGTCAGCACTCTGGTCACTATTCCTACTAATTCGGTTCCTCACAGAAGGCCTAATTGGATAGAGGTGTACCTGATTACGAGGTCAGATTGGGGCTAGTGAGACAAGGAACCAATCATTCCATTAACAGGAAAACTGTATAAAAGGACATGGGCAGGAACCCTTTGAGGGGAACAGACAGAGAAAGAAACTTGGGTGACCAGATGTCCCGATATTTGGGGCTTTATCTTATACAGGTGCCTATTCCCCCCCACACTCCCACCCCCGTCCTGATTTTTCACACTTGCTGTCTGGTCACCCTAAGAGAAACAGAAAGACAAAAAGCTAGGAGAGCCTGACAAAGTGAGGTCTCTGAGTGGAAACACCTTACCCCCCAACCGACTCTTAGAGAAGAGTTTAGAAAGTTGAGATACAATATAATGGTGCTATGTATTGGTAGGGGGATTAAATAGACTATATGTTGGTGGTGTTCCTTGACTTTAGCAAAGCTTTTGACACTGTCTCCCACAATATTCTTGTCAGCAAGTTAAAGACGTATGGGCTGGATGAATGCACTATAAGGTGGGTAGAAAATTGGCTAGATTGTCGGGCTCAACGGCTAGTGATCAATGGCTCCATGTCTAGTTGGCAGCCGGTATCAAGCGGAGTGCCCCAAGGGTCGGTCCTGGGGCCGGTTTTGTTCAATACCTTCATTAATGATCTGGAGGATGGTGTGGATTGCACCTTCAGCAAGTTTGCAGACGACACTAAACTGGGAGGAGTGGTAGATACGCTGGAGGGTAGGGATAGGATACAGAGGGACCTAGACAAATTGGAGGATTGGGCCAAAAGAAATCTGATGAGGTTCAACAAGGACAAGACTTCTCTGTGTCTTTTTAGGGGGAGGGGTAGCTCAGTGGTTTGAGCATTGGCCTGCTAAACCCAGGGTTGTGAGTTCAATCCTTGAGGGGGCCATTTAGGGATCTGGGGCAAAAATTGGGGTTTGGTCCTGCTTTGAGCAGGGGGTTGGACTAGATGACCTCCTGAGATCCCTTCCAACCCTGATATTCTATGATTCTATGATTCTAAGTGCAGAGTCCTGCACTTAGGATGGAAGAATCCAATGCACCGCTACAGACTAGGGACCGAATGGCTAGGCAGCAGTTCTGCAGAAAAGGACCTAGGGGTTACAGTGGACGAGAAGCTGGATATGAGTCAACAGTGTGCCCTTGTCGCCAAGAAGGCCAATGGCATTTTGGGATGTATAAGTAGGGGCATTGCCAGCAGATTGAGGGACATGATCGTTCCCCTCTATTCGACATTGGTGAGGCCTCATCTGGAGTACTGTGTCCAGTTTTGGGCCCCACACTACAAGAAGGATGTGGAAAAATTGGAGAGAGTCTAGCGGAGGGCAACAAAAATAATTAGAGGACTGGAACACATAACTTACGAGGAGAGGCTGAGGGAACTGGGATTGTTTAGTCTACAGAAGAGAAGAATGAGGGGAGATTTGATAGCTGCTTTCAACTACCTGAAAGGTGGTTCCAAAGAGGATGGATCTAGACTATTCTCAGTGGTAGCGGATGACAGAACAAGGAGTAATGGTCTCAAGTTGCAGTGGGGGAGATTTAGGTTGGATATTAGGAAAAACTTTTTTACTAAGAGGGTGGTGAAACACTGGAATGTGTTACCTAGGGAGGTGGTGGAATCTCCTTCCTTAGACGTTTTTAAGGTCAGGCTTGACAAAGCCCTGGCTGGGATGATTTAATTGGGGATCGATCCTGCTTTGAGCAGGGGGTTGGACTAGATGATCTCCTGAGGTCCCTTCCAACCCTGATATTCTATGAGTCTATGATTCTATGATCCTTCCCTTGAAACTTCAGCAAAGCCTTAAATACAGGCCATGGGAAAGTTCATCTGAAAGGAGATCCCAACAGAGATGTGTTGAAGTCAAGGGGTAGTCAGTCCATATAGCAGAGGGTACAGCTTCTCAACCAAGAAACAGGCCCTCTACCCCCAGTATTCGGCTAAGCTCTGCTCACGCTACCTCTACCACTACCCGACCACAGAAAAAGTCTCATTTAAAAGAGGCTCTCTGAAAAGGCCCCCTTTGTACACTGGAAAGTGATCTCAGCAGGATTAGAATTAAATCCCATTTCCTTTACCCTTTTTAATAAGACTAGTACAGCTGTTTTAGTCTCCAGAGTGCTTTAGAAGCATTCCCAAGAGCACCTGTGTGAGACAAATCATCCCGTCGTACCCGTGGGGAAAAAAGCGGGCACACAGAGCCTGACACATTTCAGGCAAGTCACTTAATACTGAGAAAACTCTCAGGAGTCCTGCTAGAAGCTGCCGTTACACAATAATGCTGAATTTACTACATTTTGTTTTCCATGACAATAGTGTGACGCCACAAACACAGGATAATGACACCATAGCAGGCTCAAGTTCAAGGAGAGGAAGAACTGGGTTACTGCCATGCATATATTTTATTCTCATGCAGAGACCCAATAACAACAATCGTATCCAAGTCACTGATCCCCACTCCTCCAGCATCTGGACATCCCCTCACAGTCAGATCCCCCTGCTGAGCTCAATCCCCCCCCAACTGAACCCCCCCCCGCACTTAGCCCCAACTACCCTCACCTGGACCCCCATGCAGAATCCCATTACCTTTGCACCCAGAACCCCCAACAAGCTCCTGGGCATCCAGATCACCCACTGAGCCGCCAGCTCCCAGATTGCCCCACACAGAACTCCCTCACCCCACACCTGGATTTGTTCCACACTTGGATCCCGCCTTGTGAGCCTCCCTGCCCACACCTGGCATGGAGGGGCAGGACTCTGGAGTGTTTCTGGGGTGGACCTGATCCTTGCATTGTATCAGGGCTGGGGGCAGCCTCACCGATGAGTTCGTGTCCCCGGGGGGGGGGGGGGTCTGCACAATGATCTCCCATCTCTGTGCAGCCAGTGGCTTGTGCTCTCCAATTCCATGCTGGACCCTCCACATTTAATTATCAAATAAAATTTGCAGAATTTTAAAATACTGTGCACAGAATTTTCCAGTTTTGGATGTAGAATGCCCTCAGGAGTACTGGGCTCATACTTACAAGGCAGTACCATGGCTGAAACAGAGCACTCCAACTAAAGGTACTGCAGTCATGATGCAGGTCCACTTCTGCTATTAAAGATTCACACACTGTCAAATTGTTGTGTTCAGCTGTACAACAAAAGGATTTCACCGGAGCTGATGTGATAGCCCTACTCATGGTGCTTTCCACAGCCACATAGGAGAACAAAACTTGTTTTCTAGCCTCCTTCTATGTGACACTTAGTCCCAGTTATCACTAGGCCCCTTCTCTACAAATCCCTTTAAAAGCATGGACATCAAAATGCATACAATTGTTTCAAGAGACTATTTCTCAATTACAGATATAAATTAAGCAACCTCATTTTCCTTTCTACAGTATGCAGAACATTGTTTCCCCCCACCCCCTTCCAAAACCTAGACATTTATTTCCGAATCAGCATGAATGAGATCTAGCATAAAGCACATTCCAGTTTCTGAGAGTTTGCCTAAATACCCATTTCTGTTCCCACTCTTTTGTCATTGACTTTAATGGAAGTGGACTGGGCCCTAAACTAATAATCTACATTGAATGCTCATCACTAGTCTCATAATTTAAAACCAAATTAAGCCCCCCCAACCTGATCACCTTTGATTGAGGAAACAATTTAGATGCCAACTTGAAAAAATCCTTTCTAGAATACTAAAGAAAATAAATGCAAAGCCTAACTTTCCAGCTGAACCAATAGGAACTTTTATCCACCCCCACCCCCCCGACTGACCCCTTCCTTGCCTGCCCACCCCCAGACACCCTAGTGCAGTGGAGGAAATTGACCGCAGGAGCTGGAGGAGGGCACCTGCATGGCGCAGCAGGTAAGAGCTCCGACTGGAGCTGGGTATGTGCCACGAGCAGACCTCTGGTACGGAACTCGAGATGGGGGTGCCCCTTCACCCTCCCTAAATGGCAGCCCTGGCCAAGGCTCCCACGGCTTCCCCACAGCTGCTTGTGTCATCCCCACACCTTTGCAGGGCGGGCGCAGCAACGGGGGCAAGAGTCGCACACTGGCTGTATGGAGGTGGGAGATCACCCTGAAGCCCCCCACCTCCCCTGAGACATGGACTCAGAGGTGAGGCTGCACCCACCCCTGATACAGTGCCAGCGCGGAGCCTCTCCAGAAACACACAGGGACTCTGTCCATCTGCACTGAGCTGTAATGTATCTATAGCCTGAAAAAGAAAACTCAGAGAGAAGGGAAGAAGCAGCTGATAGGGATGGGAGAGAATGGGGATGGACGGATGGGGAGAATGGTATTGGTTCCCTCAAACTAGACAGCAGGGATAGGTTTGTGTCTTGGAGAGAAGAAGGTTTCCATTCTTCTCAGCAGACTGGGAAACCATCAAATTAAAAAGGCACTTTGTAGCCAAGTCTAACAGAAAAATGTGTGAGTCTCAAATAACATTCAAGGACAACACCTGAGCAGGAAGCCCTTCTCCTCCACCAGTAGTGAAGTAAAGGGGGTGGGATTTGGCGTTCCTACCATAGCACAGCCCTTGGACTCCACTGAGTAGGAAAGGAATCATTTGAAGCAAACTCTGGTTAGTAGGTTTAGTCCTCTGGTTATTAGATGTGTGGTTTTGACTATTGATAACACTTTATGATCATATGGTGCCTTTTATCCTGGAGGATTTCAGTGCTTTACACATGGTATTATTTTATCCTTTGCTGAATTGCAGCCAGCCCTTGGATGGAACATGTCCGTCAACCTTCACTACATGTGGGGTGAAGCGCAGAGTAATCTATCTATTTGAGACTGCTGCGTGGGCATGAGTGTATGTTTTCCTCGATTTGGCTTGTTTCACTCTTGTGAGCAAAACCATAATTGTTGGTGTATTCTTGTATTGGGTTTTGTCACGTTTGCGATGGAGCACACTATGAGACTGAGTACAGCAGTGATAAACTTTCTGTTATTACTAGGGCCCTACCAAATTCACAGTCCATTCTGGTCAATTTCACAGCCATAGGATTTGAAAATAAGACAATTTCACATTTTTGGAAGTTTACCCCTGAAATTTCAGGCTGTTGTAATAGTGGGGGTCCCAACCCAAAAGGGGATGGGGGAGTGTTCCAAGGCTGCTCTAGGGGCATTGCAGGATTGACACCCTCACTTCTGTGCTGCCTTCAGCAGGGATGGAGACCCCCTGCATCCAGACCTACCCCCACAGAGCCCCCCTTGCATCTGCATCTGTGCTGAGCTCCTCCCCCCTGCATCCAGACCCATGCCCTGACTAGCCCCCTGCACCATTCCAAATGAGCCCCCCATCCCTCTGAACCCCCCAGCACCTGGACTCCCATGATGAGTCCTCAGCACCCAGACTCCCCTGCTGACCCCCAACCACCTTCATCTGGACCCCCTGCACAGTCCCATTCCCCCTGCACCCGGAACCCTCACTTCTGAGTACAGGCCTGTGACCAACACACGCAAACTAGGGCCCGTGGGACCGGCCTAGCCAGCCTGCCTGAGCTCCGGGCCAAGGAGGCGAGCCCCGGCTCCACCCCTGACCGCCCTCGCCCCATCCAACGCCCCCGGCTCCCTGACTCTCTCCGCAAACCCCTGCCCCTCATCCAATCCCGCCCCCCGCTCGCCGGAGCCGGTCCCGCCGCTGCAACGCTCCGCGGCAGGAGCAGCGGGCAGAGGGCGAGCGGCTGCGGGGGAGGGGCCGGGGTTCGCTCCCTGGCCGGGAGCTCAGGTGGCCGGACAGGATGTGGGCAAACGACGTCCGGCCCGCAGGACCATCCTGTCCAATCCCCGGCCCCTCCCCCGCTGCCTCCCCTCCCCCGGGCTGTGGATAGGGGACAGGGAGCAGGGTGGGTTGGGTAGGGGTTGGGGTCTCGGGGGCAGTTAGGGTGGGGGGGTCTCCGGAGGGGGCGGTCAGGGGACAAGGAGCAGGGGGTGTTAGATGGGTCGGGGATTCTCCCAAATTGGGTGGCTCTAACTGGGTTCTTAGCCAATACCCCATCACCCATAATCGCTTGGGGCATCTGGACACTACCCTGATCCACTACTGGAGGAGGAAGAGAGGATCCCCTAACTCCTCCCCCCCCCGACTTCACCCACCTCACTGTATCTCTTTATCCCACGATGACCTAAGAAAGCCCTTCTTTATCCTCCCACCCTGAGGATCTCAAAGCAGAACTCCCATGGCATACAATCAACCCCAGTTTACAGGTTGGAAAACTGAGGCAGAAAGAAGGGAAGGAACCTTGCTGAAGGTCCCATGGCAGAACAGTGGCAAAAGGGGAACAGAATCCTGGTTCTCCACACATTCGCTAAGCAATACACCACCCCTCTGTTGGGGACACTGGGCATGGCCACTAGGTAACTCGAGGGGATGGAAGACCACGAGTGTCGATGAAGCCCCCTCGCACTAGGCCCAAGTGACTTTGGCCCGCCTGCCTGGAGGCACTCGCAGCAGTTATGCTGAGGATCTGCAACAATATGTTGCAAAGTCAGACTGCCTGAAACTAAACAAGGCCAAACAGGGCAGATATGGCAGAACAATGCTGAACCAAAGCAGCTTTATATCTATAGTTTAATAGATGGTACAGAGAACAAGGGAACTAGCTGGTAACTGGATTGGCTGGCTATATGGCTACTTAGGGCAGCTTGCTATTGGATAAGTATGCTGAAGAAAGGATGTATAAAAGCCTGTGTAACTTCCTGCTCTGTGTGCAGGATTTGAGATTCTATTCTCCCTGTACCTTGTTTGCAGCTGCAAATAAACTTTTCTGCTTCTCCACCCCGTTGTGATTATTGGGTGACACACAACGGGCAACGAACCTTGCTGTTGTTCGCCTCTGGCACTGGATGCCGGCAACACCTCCCTGCCTCGTGCTAGGAATAGAACCCAGGAGTCTTATTTCTAAGCCCCCCGCCCCTTTCCTGCTCTAACTCACTAGATCATGCCCCTCTATAGGGCACCCCACAAAGCAGAGATGCTAAACATGGATCCTTTATCCAGGCTACTTGACAGAGACACCCTGGAATTCTCTCCGGCTTGCCACTGCCAAGCCGGCAATACATGGTGTCACCACTAGGAGTCTCCCCTAAATTCCTGCCTGGAGCAGCATGGCAGGCATACCTGACCTAACCCCGCTACTCTCCACACACAAACACCTCTGACCCCAGTTGGGAGGGGCTAGCCGGCCAAGTGGGGGTGGGAGAGGGAGCCCAGAGGCCAGCCGGCCTAGCTGGGGGTACGGTAGGGGTTAGGCTCTGCTTTTACTCGGGCTGGAACCCACCCACTCTGCAGAGCTAAACCCTCATGTGCTGACAGTCCCCCAAGGCCTTCCCACAATTCCTCCTCAGGGCAGACTTCTCCCGTGATGGCCAGGGAAAGAATCTGAGCGTCTCAGCACAAAGAGCCCTGGGATTTTCCGTCAGAACAAGTGCAGAGCCAGTGAGGACACAGTTACTCAAATGGCTTTGCAGGGTGGCTGCTCAGACCCAGACTAGGCTACCAGGGAGCTGATCAGCCTGGCTGACTCTGGAGCAAAGACCCACCCGTAGGCTCCCAGGAGCTGGCTTAGCCCTGAGAAACTTACAGTTGACCAGCACAAGACCAAAGCTAGCCAGGTCCAGAGGGAGTCCAAGGGGTTGTGACAACCACTGTACCACTGCAGGTATCAGTAAAGCTATTGCTACATGGATATCTTCCAAAGCAATTGCATGTTAAATTAAATAGTTATTCCCCACCCTTGCCTCAACCACTGGTTCGAGGCAATAAGTTGAAGATAAACATGTGTCTCTCTGACAGTCAGTGTTGTTTCTTCTCCTTCTCTCTCTTCTCTTTACAGATGAGGCTGCAGGTAAGACCTGTGACCCGTGACCATCCCTGGCCGCCACTCAGATGGACAGCCCCGAGGCTGTGTCCAGGGCAGCCTTTTATAGGCTTGCCCAGGAAACCCCTTAGAAAAGGCGGGAAGCCCTTCTGGGAAACCCCTTAGAAAAGGCGGGAAGCCCTTCTGGGAAACCCCTTAGGAAAACTGGTTCTGAGTGGAACTTGTTTACAACTTCCAGGAGAACTAAAAGAGCGGGAAATCGGACCTATCATGCAAAACTCCATTTTGAAAACCATATGGATTCCTGTAGTAGGAAAGTGAGCCCTACCTAACAGAGGCTGGCAGAGTCTTCCTGAACAGAGTTATCAGAACAGAGATTTGACAATACTTAAATTATTTTAATCCCGAAGCTGTTAATAATTAGAGGCCTGATTCTGCCACGCTCATTTACATCACTTAGTACTTTATTTCATGAGTAGTGCTCATGTAGCAAGATAATTCCATGTAAGTGTGATGGCCACCATCTTGGGGACCTCCAGAGTTAAGAGCACAAGATGCTAGAGCTTAAGCTAAAGAAACAAGGCTCTGTAGCTGGGGCCTGTCACAGCTCATATGCTCTGTGGCTCAGTAAAGTAGGACCTGTAACACACATACTCACTGCTGGGTTAGAGAAGGGTGGGAAAATCAGGCCCCATGACTGGCTGTGTGGGTGTGCAATGGAAACAGAGGATATAAAAAGCCCTTCCTCCCTCTCGTGTATCCACCAGCACAGCTGAAAGAGCCAAAAACTTATTCCTCAAATGCAAGGGCTGAAGGAGTGCTAGCACCACCAGTACCAATACAAAATCCAAAGGGGCCTGAATTAGGCCTGATGCCTTTCTGCACAGGCTGGTGGGTGTAGCCAGCATAGCCAGCCCTATGCCTCTAAAAAGGAAAGGCGGGAGCCACATCTGAACTCCCAGCCAGAGCCCGTATGTGCTCCACCACTAGAGGCCCTGATGCAGCAAGCCACCCTATACAGCAAAACAAAACTACTTCCCACATGGCATTAGGATAGCAAACGATAAAAGAGAAAGATAAGAACTTGCTATAACAGGGGTTCTCAAACTTCATTGCACCACGACCCCCTTCTGACAACAAAAATTACTACACGACCCCAAGAGGGAGAACCGAAGCCTGAGCCCACCCAAGCCCTAGCTCCCCTGGGCCAGAAGGGGCCAAAGTCAAAACCCAAGGGCTTCAGGCCCAGGCAGGGGGTGGGGGGACCTGTAACCTGATCCCAGGGCTGAAGCCCAAGTCTGAGCCCTGCTGATTGACACCCTCACTTCTGTGCTGCCTTCAGCAGGGATGGAGACCCCCTGCATCCAGACCTACCCCCACAGAGCCCCACCCCCTGCATCTGCATCTGTGCTGAGCTCCTCCCCCCTGCATCCAGACCCGTGCCCTGACTAGCCCCAACCCCCTGCACCTGGACCATCCCGCTGACCCCCCCAGCACCTGGACCCCCGTGCTGAGTCCTCAGCACCCAGACTCCCCTGCTGACCCCCAACCACCTTCTTCTGGACCCCCTGCACAGTCCCATTCCCCCTGCACCCGGAACCCTCACTTCTGAGTCACGGCCTGCGACCAACACGCGCAAACTAGGGCCCGTGGGACCGGCCTGTCCGGCCCGCCTGAGCTCCCGGCCAAGGAGGCGAGCCCCGGCCCCTCCCCCGACAGCCCTCCCCCCGTCTCCGCCCCATCCAACGCTCTGTGCTCCCTGACTCCCCCGGCAGGGGGCTCAGGCAGCCGGACAGGATGTGGGCAAACTACATCTGGCCCGCAGGACCGTCCTGTCCAATCCCCGGCCCCTCCCCCGCTGCCTCCCCTCCCCTGCAGCCACGCCACTCGCGCTCCGCCCACTGCTCCTGCCGGGGAGCGTTGCAGCGGCGGGACCGGCTCCAGTGAGCGGGGGGCGGGACTGGAAAGGGGTAGGGGATTGGGGGGGGCAGTCAGGGAGCAGGGGGCGTTAGATGGGGTGGGGACTCGGGGGGAGGGCGGTCAGGTGAGAGGGGGTCCCGGGCGGCGGTTGGGGCTGGGGTGTGGATAGGGGTTGGGGCAGTCAGGGGACAGGGAGTGGTTGGAGAGGCGTGGGAGTCCTGGGGGCCTCTCAGGGTGCGGGGGTCTGGATAGGGGACAGGGAGCGGGGGGGGTTGGGTGGGGCGGTCCCGGAGGCAGTTAGGGTGGGGGCGGTCTCTAGAGGAGACAGTCAGGGGACAAGGAGCAGGGGGTGTTGGATGGGTTGGGGATTCTGAGGGTGGCAGTCAGGGGGCGGGAAGTGGGAGGGGGTGGATAGGGGCGGGGGCCATGCTATTTTGGGAGGCACAGCCTTCCCTACCCGGCCCTCCATACCGTTTTACAACCCCATATGGCCCTCGGGCCAAAAAGTTTGCCCACCCCTGCCTTAGTGACACAGTGGGCCTGGCTTGTGGCTCTGAGAGTAAAGGAGCAGCCTGGCCAGTTGGAAACTGGTCCATGAGATCTCTGTGCTTCTCTGAGCCATGTGGCTCCTGATCATCGTCAGCTCTCAGACACGCCAGCATGACCCCCGGTCTGAGTCCTGTAGGCCTAGGAGAGCGCCAAGCCCCTGCTGTGCCCAGTGATTCTGCTGCAGAGAAGGACAACCTCTGGCCTTCTCAATGCGGCTCTCCCCTCTCCTGCCTGGGAGCTGACCCTTAAAGCATGCTTCCCCGGATTTGTATTAGGCGTGTTTTGTAGACTGTGAAACTGAGGCACAGAGAGGCCAAATGACTCTCCCAGAGTCACAGAGGGAGTTGGTGGCAGAGCTGAGCATGAAAACCTGGAGTCCTGGTCCCCTGCCCACCAGGGGAGATGGTGCTCCGCAACCCCCAGTGTCTTATCTGGTTTGACCTACATGGTTTCAATGAAGGCCGGGCTGTTCACCTGCCTTTGTAGGGGCAATGTGCATGAAAGCCCAGGAATCCCTGAGCCTCGGAGGTGCAGCTGTTACCCTGAGTAATGGTGGGGCAGAAGGGGATTGAAGGCCAGAGCCTGAGAGGTGAGAGTCGAGAGGCTGCTCCCCTGTGTCCACTGCTAACTCTCCCCCTTGAGCGTGTTGCTTTGGGCCAGGTCTGGCAGAGCTGCACCCAGTTCTGCACTCTGCAAGGGCTGGGCGAGCGACGGGTGTGTGATGCGATGAAAACCCTCATCTAAGCTGACAGTGCCCAGGAGACAGGCTCTGCAGCACCAACTGACTCCCGGGCAACCTCAGCTGAGTTGCTCCCCTCTGTCACATGGGGCCAGTCATCCCCTCAGTAGGGGCACTGGGGTTGAGTAACTGGTTTGTGGTGGGCGTGGCGTCTCTGATGAAAGGCCAAGTATTAATAATAGGTGCCCACCATATTGGCGAGCTGCCTGAGTGCCAGCGTCACAACAGTGCTGCTGCCTAGCTCTGCTGTGGGTCAAAGCCCAGGAAATTTGCTAGGGAATGGGCACTCGTGCAGCCCGTGGAGCTAACCTAGTGGCGGCTGTGTCTGAGGAGCCCAGCTTGGCTGTGCCAGGCCCCCTGTGTCTTAGTGCATGTGCAGCAATGCGGATGCACTGACAGCCAGGTGAGAGCATAGACTGGGTATTAGGGCTGCTGCTCACAGCTGGTGTGGACATGCTGCCTCCTTTGCTATGCGAGAGACATGCCTGGCACTTCCCAAGCCAGACGCCCTGCGGCAGCTCTCAGAAGAAGCCCTGCCTTTAGACCGTGCTGCAGCTGCATTTCCTGCTCCTGCTGCTGCTGTAAGGTCAGATGCTGGTTCCTGATGGGGAGCATCTGGCAGTGCCCGTTCTGCTGGTGCCAGTCACCAGGGCAAAGTGTACTTGGCAAAGAATTGAAAAGAGAAAATGGCAGAATGAATGCCAAGCCTAATACCAGTGCTTCTGGGAATGCCAGCCTGGGCCCCCAACTCCAGCTAAGGAGGGTGGCAGATCTCCTGCCTTCAGAAGCCTGTCTGTGGCCAACGCCCCCTTCTGTCTGAACAGCGGCATGCAATGCTGTCAGCCCCTCTGGGGGTGCAGTCAGCATCCATCTCACAGTTGTCTTGTGGCTGATCTGCCCAGTGTGGGGGCTGCTTCACTGGGGTGTTGAGTTCCCTCCTTTGCCCGGCACCAGCTCTCACTAAGGCTGTTGGCCCTCTGGAGCATCCTCCTTTGCATTTAGCTTGCAGCCGAAGGCACAAACCTTGTGCACAGGAGCAAGTTGACATCTCACTGCCTCCCACCGGGCATTGCCATCCTGTGCAGGGGTCAGGTCACTCCCTGAGCAGTTCTCCTCACAGGTCGCTGCTCCCCACTTGGAGTCTCTTTTTCGCATTGCCCTTCTCAGCTAATGTGTTGTGTGTGGACACAGCCCCTAATGTGAACAAACACCTGGACCCTGCAGCTCCAGGCCAGGCCATGATTGAAGAGATGCCATCAGTGTGGGACTCGCACCTGCTGCTGGGCAAGAGGGACCCTGGCTTTGATCCCACCTGGCAGTTCCTGTGGCCCTAGACAGCAGCAGGGGCAGGTTCAGGAGGCTGGGTGTGCTGCACTTGTCAGACTCTGCACTGAGCTCTGGGAGCGGGCAGGGAGAGTGGGTGGGTGGGTGTGGGGGGATATGTCTACACTGCAGTGAAACCCACAGCTGGCCTGGGTCAGCTGACTTGGGCTGAGGGGCTATAAAACTGCTGGCTGGGGGACCCGTGCTCTGCTTCCCTGCAAAGAGATGGGGGAAATCTCCTCCTCGGTTGCTAGGTGTGAGCATACCATACGATATAGAGAGACATTATGGTATCTTCTGTCTCATTATCTATCCTTTTCCTAATGGTTGCTAACATTCTGTTCGCTTTTTTGACTGCTGCTACACATTGAGCAGATGCTTTCAGAGAACTATCCACAGTGACCCCAGGACCTTTCTTGAGTGGTAAAAGCTCATCATTGATATGATAAACCCCCCTCATTTTATATGTATCATTGGGATTATGTTTTCCAATGAGCATTACTTTGCACTTACCAACATGGAATATCATCTGCCATTTTGTTGCACAATCACCAAGTTGTCTGAGATTCCTTTGTAATTCTTCACGGTCTGCTTTAGACTTATCTGTCTTGAGTAAGTTTCTATCATTTGCACTTTTTGCCACATCACCATTTACCCACTTTTGCAGATCATTTATGAATATGTTGAACATCACTAGTCCCAGTACAGATCCCTGGGGGACACCGCTATTTACCTCTCTCCACTCTGAATATTGACCATTTATTCCTATTCTTTGTTTCCTGTCTTTTAAGTTACTGATCCATGAGAGGACTTTTCCTCTTACCCCATGACTGCTTACTTTGCTTAGGACCCCCACCAAAGGCTCTTTGTCAAAGGCTTTCTGAAAGTCCAGGAACCTCATGTCTCCTGCTTTGCCCCATGAGCCTTTTAATACTTCTGGACCCATTGGGTAACAGTGTGAAGTACAGAGGAAAACTGAGGCATGTATAGGATTAATTAAAAATATTACAGAAAATTCCCACTTTATTTCGCTCTGGTAGTTTTAAACCTGATGCTGCACATGGAAACATGTCCAATTGTCTCTCAGGCATGGGCCATACCCCTTGTGTGCTCCTTTCTCCCCAATATCACACTTGTGAGAGAGCGCTCCCAAGCAGGGCACAGCTGGGCACCTGGGAACAGAGCTGAGCCTCCCCTGAGCACAGCCAAGGTCACTGACTCTCAGGAGAACTGGTGCCTTTCTTAAGGGCCAGCTCTTGGAGTCTTGTGAATTTGTGAGAATTCCAGCTTTTGCTTAGCCAATGAAATCAGTGTCTAGCACTAATTGCTAGGGAGCACAGTCCAGCAGCTTCATGGAGGGATGAATAAAGAACCCAAACTGATTGGTTTTGTAATCCCATGATTTTGCAGGCCTCACTTCTGAGCACTGAAGCTGGTGACGCTGCATAGATGGTGGGCTCTATGTGCCTATGAGCTCCAAAGTACGCTAGTAACAACCAGCACAGAGATCTCCTCTGAAGTAGCTGACACTGTTAATGAGGGGAGCTGCAAGGCTTAGCTGAGCCACTGGGTGGGAAAGGGTGGGTTGTGGGGTGAGATGCTGGGTGGGGCAGGGCAGGCTGGAGAGAGTGAGGTGGCAAGTGGGGAAGAATGACTGGGCGGGGGGAGGGAAGGCTGGCTGAGGGTGTCAGGGAAGGCTTGTGGGGAAGGGGGTGGGGCGGCGGCAGCAGCAGGTGCTGGAAGGAGGGTGGCAGGCACTGGGTGGGGCAGGGCAGGCTGGAGAGACTGAGGTGGCAAGTGGGGGGAGGGAAGGCTGGCTGAGGGTGTCAGGGAAGGCTTGTGGGGAAGGGGGTGGGGCAGCAGGAGCTGGAAGGAGGGTGGCAGGCACTGGGTGGGAAGTTGAGGGGGTGTTGGTTGGGGACGGCTGAGTTGGGGGAAGCAGGTGCTGGGTGGGAAAAGTTGGGGGGCTGGGACATGGGGGGCATGGGCGGTGGGCTAGGAGGTGCAACGGCTAGGCTGGGATTGGCAGATGCTGGGCAGGGAAGGCTGGGCTGGTGGGGTGGGGAAGGCCACGGGCACTTTGCTTGGCCTTTCCACACAGCATCTGTCTGTCCAGCCCTGTTATCAGGGCATGGCCTCACTTGCTGATCAGTCTTCAGAGGCTGTTGCTGCAGTGCAAAGGTAATCAAGAGCTGGATTAACCTGACTGCTTCTGCCCCATGCCTCAGTGGGCACCCTGCATGAGAGCCGGCAGAGGGACCCTTGCGTCCTGAGCAAAGCTCCCTGCCAAGGGGTTCTCCCAGGCAGCCTTTCCTTCTGTGCCAGAGCTTTGGGGTGAGAGGAGATGGCTGCCCTGGCAGGAATCTGGGTCCCATTGATCCCATTGATCCAACACCCTTTGTCCCTTGGGTGGCTGTTAACAGCATCACGGGCTCGTCTGTGAGCCTGTGCGGGATAGAGGGCAGCTGCTGTTCACTGATCCCTAACTCTCGTTATCTGTAGCCTCTTCCTGGCCGATAAGGGGGCAACAGGGTGAGGGCAGGGCTGGGCCTGGAGCCTGAGCTTTGGCAACCTGCCACCGACTGCCATGCCAGTGTTACGGTAACACCAGACCTCTGATTTGAACTCTGCTTCATGCTGTCACCTTGGGCCGGGAGCTTCGCCACCTGGCGTTCACCTGAAGGTGGCGAGTGGTTTTCTTTTAATGTTTGAGCCAAATCGGTGCAGCTGTTTGCATCCCACAAGGTGGGTCTCTACGCTGTGATGTGGAGAATGAACTCTGCGGGTGGGGCAAGGGCTCTGCCGCTGGGGCAGCGGGGGCCTGCTCTCCAGGCCAGTTCTCTAAAGTCAGACTTTGTATCTTAAGAACATAAGAATAGCCATGCTGGGTCAGCCCAATGGTCCATCCAGCCCAGTATCCTGCCTTCTGACAGTGGCCGGTGCCAGATGCTTCAGAGGGAATGAACAGAACAGAGCAATGACCGCGTGATCCATCCCATCCTCCACTCCCAGCTTCTGGCAGTTAGAGGCTTAGGACACCCAGAAGTTGCCTCCCTGACCATCTTGGCTAATAGCTATTGGTGGGCCTATTCTCCATGCACGGGTGGCAGGTTTGTATAATTTTTGGTGGTGCTGTCACGGACTCCCTGGGTGATGCTCTGGAACTGCTCCCCATGAAGCCAGTCAGGACTCTGGGGCAGTCTCCTTTCTGTGAGCAGCCTGTCTTCAGGACACAAAGCTCACACAGCTTCCACCTTCCTGGGTCTGAACTCGGAGCATTCAGCATCCTCTGCCCCTCCGTGTGCTTCCCACAGCGAGTCCACTCAGGTGGGGCTCCTGGGGAAGCCAGAGGGTCCTGCACCCCAACTTCGCAGTCAGATGTGACTCTCAGCCAGCCAGTAAAACAGAGGTTTATTAGACGACAGGAACATGGTCTAAAACAGAGCTTGCAGGTGCAGAGAACAGGACCCCTCAGCTGGGCCATTTTGGGGGGCAGTGAGCCAGACAACCACGTCTGCAGTTCACTCCATGTCCCAGCCAGCCCCAAAACTGAAACTCCCTCCAGCCCCTCCTCCTCTGGGCTTTGTCCCTTTCCCTGGCCAGGAGGTCACCTGATTCCTTTGTTCTCCAACCCTTCAGCTCTCACCTTGCAAGGGGAAGGGCCCCGGCCATCAGTTGCCAGGAAACAGGGTGTCGGCCATTCTCTTTGTCCAGACTCCTGCACACACCTGCCCTCTAGGGCTCTGCAATGATCATACACCCTTACCCCACCATCTAGATACTTAAGAACTGCATAGGGGAAACTGAGGCACCCCCACAATATTCAAAGGAAACATCAAAAACAGTCCCACTTCGTCACAGGTGCCCAGAACCCGCCCCTGCCCAAACTCCACCCCCACCTGCCCAAGGCTCTGGGAGGGAGTTTGGGTGGGGGAGGAGGTCTGGGGTGCAGGCCCTAGGCTGGGGCAGGTGATTGGGGTGCAGGCTCTGGGAGGAGTTTGGGAATGGGAGGGGGTGCAGAGGGAGGGGGTACAGGGGTGAGGGCTGTGGGGTACGGCTGCAGATGAGGGGTTTGGGGTGTGGGAGGGGCTCAGGGAGAGAGTAGGAGTGTGGGGGGTGAGGGCTCTGTCTGGGGCTGGGGATTTGGGGTGTTAGAGAGGCTCAGGGCTGGGGCAGAGGGTTAGGGTGCGGGGGGATGAGGGCTCTGGCTGGGACTGGGGATGAGGGGTTTGGGGTGCTGGAGGGGCTCAGGGCTAGGGTTGAGGGTGTGTGTGGGGGGGTGAAAGCTCTGGCTGGGGGTATGGGCTCTGGGGTGGAGCAGAGCTGGGGATGAGTCTGGGGTGCAGGCAGGCTGCTCTGGGACAGGGGCCAGAGAGGAGGACTCCCCCCAGTCCTTTCTCTGCTGGCAGCAGCGAGATCTGAGGGAGGAGCCCCCCTTTCCCGCCCCCCCCAGGAGCACATTCACCCCCACCACTGTCACTGCATGTGCTCCTAGGGCCCCTCTCAGGTCCAGGAATCTCCCTCCCCTCCCCCAGGGTGGGTGCTGGGGGGTGCTGCGTGCGCCTCCTCCCCTGCCCTTGCCCCTGACTGTAGCCTCACTGGGGGTGAGGGATGGGGCTGCCTCCTTGCCCAGCATGGGGCAGGAGCGGTGACTGCGGCCGGGGGGCCCCCTGTGCTGGTGGAGGGTCCCACCGGAAAAGGGCAGGGTCTGAGGTGGAAGGGCAGGCTCAGAGTCAGTCTGCTCTGGCAAGGGAGTGGGGGGGGGGTCACGAGGACCCTGCGGCAGCAGTTGCTGCAGGGAGGCAGCATGGAGGCAGGGATGCTCTGCTCCGGTGCCTGGGGGCAGTAAGGGGAGGCCGGAGGACACTCCTAGGAGGCGTGGGGTGGTGGCAGGTGGGCCGGGGGGGGATGGGACACCCAGCCCCAAATACTGGTGGAGCTGGGCCCCTGGGCTCTGAATATTGCTGGTGCCAAGGCACCACGGGCCCATTTTACTCCACGCCTATGTCTCCATGGCCCCTTGGTGCTGCTTGTGCTCAGCGAGGCCCTGATTCTGCCTCTGAGCTCAGTGGGTGCTGTGTGGCTGATTCAAAGGGCACAGGGGCCAGCCCCAGTCCCCTTCTCATGCTCGCTGTGCTGCTCCTACCTGCAGGAGGCAGGTGGCTGATTGGGGAAACCAGCTGGAAACCTTGCTGATCCTAACACAGCAGCTGCTGCAGCTCCTGGGGCTTGGCACGTCCAACTCCTCCACCGAGGTTTCCTGTGGTGAACTGCAGGCAGCAAATTCTGTGTGCGGTGGGAAGCGCTTGCTCTGTCGCTGGCTGGGGTGGAGCCCACCAGCATTGTGCTGCAGTTAGACGTGGGGGCCTTGGCAGACGGAGCTGGCGACGTGCTGGCTGCGAGCGCTCATCCTAAACCAAGTCCAGGCAGAGTTAAATGAACGTAGCACCCGGGTTGCCGTATCCGTGCTCTGGAGATATTCCCATTACCCAGTGCTCCGTAGGATCTGACATGGCGACATTCACTGATGAGAGTCCAAGCGAACCTGTAACCTTGGTGGCGAAGCTTGTGGGGGGAAGGGGGGGAATTGCTGAAAGGGGGTGGCATGTCCACAGGTCTCACAGGACTGGGACAGGGTATTGAGCAGACTCTGTGGTTGGTACCATGCACCACCTCCCTGCCTTAGCCCTGCCCATGTGCTGCCCAGAAAGGGGGCTGGGTTGATAGAACACGCAGGGCTCACCGCATGTCCATCGTTGAGGCATTTCCTGAGCCGCAGTTGGGACCAAACCACAAATGAGGGTGAGGGTGAACCGGACAGTGAGTGGCCAGTGGAGGAGAGGCCTGAGGGAGAAATGGGGCCAGGATGCAAAGGTGCAGGGTCCAGGAGCTGCCAGAGGTGGCAAGCTGAGATGGGACCCCCAGAGCAGGGCCCGCTGCACAGGGGTATTGCCCAACTGGAGCAGGGGACGGGTAGCCCTGACATGGCAAGAGGGATGCAGAGATGCTGGCATGTCTGCAGCTCTGGGAGTGCGTTGCTCTCTGCCTTGCCCACAGCTGACCTCGCCCAAGGAGCACAACTCCTGGGTGAGACCCTGGGGCCGTGGGGTGAAGGGTATGCCTGCAGAAGGAGCTACCAGCACATGACTGGTAAGCGTGGGCTGTCCACGGGCAGTGCCTTGTGGGGTGAGGGGATGGAAAGCTGGAGGAAGCCCCAGAGGCAAAGTGGTAACTGAGTGCAATCCCTGGAGAAATGCTCCCCAGTTCTGGGAACCCAGACCCAGGGAGGGTGTGTAGTGGGGTGGGGAAGGCGGGGGGGTGGGGGGTAGAACTTGCTGAGACCTGGGACTGCTGAGTTGGGCAAAGGAAGTGACTCTGTGGGTGGGGTGGGGTGGGGTGGTTTGACGACAAGGGGGGTGCATGGGCTGTAGCCCCTCTGGGCAAGGAGTGGGGGTTGGGTCTCTGCAGGCACCCACTGTTCTGTCCTGGCTCTGCAGCTCTCGGTTGAACCTTGGGGCTGCTTTTATCGGGTTCCTGTTGACCCTTCCCCCTCCCATGCAGCAGCTGCACTCTGCGGGTCCACTAGTGCTGGAGGCCTGCGCAGGGAGGAGTCCAGCTGGTAGCTAACTGTGTGGGGCCTCCTTCCTGCAGCTCTGTGTTAAATGCTGGGGCTGGTAGGAACTTACCAGGAAACAGCAGAAAGAGGACCAGGGGTGGGGAATAACTGCGCGGTGACATCACCGCCGCTCTGCTGCATGGGCTGGGTGCAGTCCGGTCGAACCCGGGAGCAGCTCACAGGGGAAGCTTTCCAAGGCGTTGGCACTGCATCCCATCACAGAGGCTGGGGCACAGGGAGACGGGTATTGTCCCCATAGCTGAGGGGTATGCACTCTGCACAGTGCCCCGGCCGTGCAGCCCAGATCCCCAACCTTGGGGAGTGTGGGACCCCCTGGGCCTGGCCGGCTGGCCCTGTGGCTATGGCTCTGCTCGGATTTCCTCTCCTGGAGCCCTTGAGGAAGTGCCTTGGGGGCTGAACTTTCTTGCACAATCTCCTGCGAGTGGAAGTGGGTGAGGGGTTCCCAGGAGTCAGTTCCCACAACTTCAGTTACCCAGGTTGAAAACATGACACATGCCTGGGCTCCTCCTCCCAAAGCCTGCACACCAACCAGCCCCTGCTCCTCAGCCCTGGCTGCCAGACACATTGCTGGGCACTATCCTGATGCTTTCTTGCCTCTGCTGTGTCAATCCCTGGGACGGGGGAAGGGCTAAAATGGATTTCCCCAGTGGGCCCAGAGTCCAAGCTCCTTTCTCACCCTGAATAGTAGCTGGTCTGAGCACACACATCCAGCACTGGAGCCAGGTTACTCCTGGGTGAACGGCCCTCTCTAGGGGACTGGTGCTGGCCCTGGCCCTCCAACAGCCTCTCCCATGTGTTCCCTGGCCGGCCAGGGCTCTGTTGGCATCCCCTTCCCCTGAGACCACAGAGCTCTGCCTTGGCTGGCGAAGGTTAAGCTGCCCCTGTGTATTGCCGCTTTGCCTGCCCTGCCCATGTGTCCAAGCTGCAGCAAGCAAGTTCCTGGTGAAGTCCTGGGAACATCTCCCCTCACCCTCTGTAATAAAAATGCCATGTACACAGAGTACATGCCCACTGCAACTCTAGATCGGGGCTCTGACCCATATGGCCCAGTGGGACCTCCAGCAGGGTCTGTGTAATACCACTGGCATGGGGATTAATTGTTCCCGACTGGCATAGATCCCACCGCACACACCAAGATGTATCTCCTTGTTCCCAGCTGCCCAGCCCCAATATGCCAGGGTCGCAAGGCGTTAGAGGACCCCCACAATTAATTTCCTGAAGTTTAGGCAAATGGAGCTGGCTTTTCAGATATTCAGGCACTGAACGATGCAGATGGGCACCTTGTGGGATTTTCAAAAGCACCTGTTTTCTGGATCTTTAGGTGCCTAACTACCCTTAAAGATCTGTCCATGCTCCCCAGCCCTAAAACAGCAACCCAGCCAGGTGCTGGCATCCCTGGGGGGGCAGAGGGGAGGCTGTGCAGTGGCGTTGTGTTGGGACCAGAGGGCAGGGGGCGCTATTGTGCAGCAGCTGCCTGAATTCCACTCAGTAAAGTGACCGTAAGGGGACGGGCTCCTGATTGATCAGAAAATCAGAGCCTGATGCCCTGCCAATTACTAGGCCTACTGTCACCCTCTCCCCATCTCCCTCTCTCTTCCACTGGACACAAGATGTGGCAGAGCTGCATGCTGTTACCCAGAATGCTCAGCGTGGCGTGCAGGGCCAGGCCAAAGAGGTGGAGTGCAGCCCGAGCTAAGCTGCTGTGTCTGAGCCTGGCCAGCTGGAGCTGTTCGAAGGGGCTTCCTCCTCCTCTGCCCCTCCCGGAGTTTTAGCTTTATGGCCCCAGCCCAAGGTGCAGATGTGCATGTGGAAGCCTCCAATGAAAAGTGCGCGGCTCCCTCTGCTCAGCACGCAGGCCGCGCTCAGGAATTTCACTCGGAGCCGTTTGGCTCCTCTCCTCCCGTCTCGTGACTCCCCAGAACAGAGCAGCTCGGCAGCGTGCTTTCCCAGCCGAGTGCTTGGGGCCACAGCTCCGTCCGTACCACCAGCTGCTGCCTTCCCTTCCCAGAAGGCCACGCAGAGCTCCAGGACTTATGGCTCCCAGCTGGGCTCCAGGTGCTGCAGCTTTTGCCCATATTTTGCTTCCTTAAAGGGATACAGTCAATTAACGCTCACTCTCTCTTTTTACAGTCAGCTTCTTGCTGGCAAAAAGTGCCGGCTCCGCAGGGCACCAGTAGCTGCAGGGCCTTCCTCCAGCCCCCCTGCCCCCATTTACAACACAGCAGCACCTGTAGGCCCTGAGCAGAATCATGACCTCCTGGTGCCAGGTGCTGCACAGACACAGTGAGAGAGAGTCCCTGCCCCAAAGTGCTACAGTCTGACTAAACAAGACAGCCACGCGGAGGATGATTATCCCCATTTTACAGATGAGGGGCTGAAGCATCAAATGCCTTTGCCAGAATTACGCATGGACTCTGGCAGACCCAGGCAAAGTTCCAGCCTTGTCCCTTAGCCCCATGCCTGGCCTTCCTCTCTAACTCCTCTAAAGTGCAGGGGGCTCAGGCACCCCAAGCCCTTGGGGACAGGAATATCACATGTCCAGGGGAATCCCTAGGAGTTTGGTGCCATAGGGAACACAATGTATTGGACCCTTCCAAATTCACGGTCCATTTGGTCAATTTCACCGTCATAGGATTTTTTAAATCATAAATTTCATTATTTCAGCTATTTGAATCTGAAATTTCACATTGGTGTAATTGTAGGGGTCCTGACCTGAAAAGGAGTTGGCGGGGTGGGGCTCGCAAAGTTATTGTAGGGAGGGATGCAGTACTGCTACCCTTACTTCTGCGCTGCTGGCGGGGGTGGCACTGCCTTCAGAGTTAGGCAGCTGGAGAGCAGCAGCTGCTGGCCGGGAGCCCAGCTTTGAAGACAGCGCCACCAGCAGCAGCAGCGCAGAAATAAGGATGCCATGGTATGGTATTGCCACCCTTACTTCTGCGCTGCTCCCTGCAGAGCTGGGCCCTCAGTCAGCAACCACCACTGTCCGGCCGCCCAGCTCTGAAGGCAGCGCCACTGCCAGCAGCAGCACAGAAGTAAAGATGGCATGGTACAGTATCGCCACCCTTCCTTCTGCACTGCTGCTGGCGGTGGGGGGGCACTGCCTTCAGAGCTGGATGCCCGGCCAACAGCTGCCACACTCCAACCATCCAGCTCTGAAGGCACTGCAGAAGTGAGGGTGGCAATATTTCAACCCCCATAAAATAACCTTGTGACCCCCCCTGCAACTGCCTTTTGGGTCAGGACCCCCAATTTGAGAAATGCTGGTCTACCCTGTGAAATCTGTATAGTTTAGGAAACTTTAGGGTAAAAGCACAAAAAAGACCAAATTTCACGGTCCGTGATGCATTTTTCATGGACCTGAATTTGGTACGGCTCTAAAAATGTGGCATTTGCATTTGCCATATAAACTCCAGCCAATACACAGACACTTGTGCCCAGTGCATCTTTTGTACCATCTGTTTTCAGAGCATAAACTTCCCTGCCCCCCAGAAATACCTAATCCGTCTGTGTCTTCCTGCTCAGTGAAGCTTTGCTGGTTTACACCACCTGGGAATCTGGCCCTTACAGACTGCGCAATGCTTCTCAGGAAAGAAAACAGGAAATTCCCAGACAAAAAACTCTGTTAAATGGAAGTGAAGATTGTGACAGCAAATAACTGAACCTTCATGTTCAGCGAATTTTAGAAAACATTATAAAAGCTGACCACTGACTGATCAAGGTCATTCATAGAAATAGCCTATTGCCTTCGAAGCGCCTTTATTTGACCCGCAATGTAAACAAGTCCAATCTCACTTCACATGTTTCCAGAACAGCCTGCCCCGGACAACCTACATTTCCCGCACCCACGTCACTAATTACATCCTCCTGCCGGATGTTTCTGCTTCTACCTGCCACTCTTTCCCGGGGCTTGGCTTTGTGCTGTGCAAATGCAGACACTTGCTCTGCTGCAGGGTTCCATGAGAAAACCCTGCAGGGAGGATTTTTCTTCTCCTGAGTCAGTAAGAAAGGGGCTGTGGATGCATTTGGGGCTCTGGTTCACCCTCTGCTCCCCCCTTTGGGGTCGCTTGTCCCTGCTCCCTCAAACTGAGGCCTTCATGCCTCACAGCCAGACTTGTATTATCCAATAGGCCAGTTCCCAGTGTTTCTGTGCTTTGACTGTCCCCACTTGTGTCAGGCACAGTTTAGGCAGCTCGTCCTTGAGAATGCTAGATTTGCCTCAGCAGCCACCCCTCGCTCCGCTCCCCCGACTTTGCTCCCCTTCCCAGAACCCCTCTCCAAGCTGGACTGAAACAAACAAAACCGGGACTTTAGGAAATGCCACATGGAGGAAAGCAGGTTTGCTGCCTCCCAGCTCTAGCGGGGCATGTCTTTGTGGGTCTGCCCCTCTGCCTTCGGGGGTGCAGTATGGCTGAGTGTGCTAGTTGGCATGTTTGTGAACATGTCTTTGTGTGTGATTATCTGCCTCTTTGTGTGTGCACCTCTGCGTGTGTGTACCTGTATTGCTGGGTGTCTGTGTGTAGCTGTCTGGGACGGGTCTGTGTGTGCATGTCCATGACGTCTCCCCCTGCTGCAGCACTCACTCTCTATTCCCTGTTTGTCCCTGTTAAAGGGGGGAGTGGGGTATGGGAGGGGGATGCCCAGAGTCCTGCAGTGCAGACTTGCAGCCCCTCCCAGCGACAGCGAGAAGCCGAACACAGACGCACCCCTGCTTTCTGTGTAAGCAGGGTCTGAATGAACTCTCCCCTGACAGCGAGCTGGGAGGGGGAGAGACTTCAGGAGCAATCTTTTTTGCATGAACACACCTACTCTGCGTAGGTGTCCAGCAGACAGGAGCTGTGTTGCACAAAAGTGATCAACTTTGGCTAGTGTTGGATTACAAATCACTTTAGTACTGAATGCAGAGATAGTGAAATGCTGTTACCAATGTTGTTGTCTTTACGGTATGAATAAAGGGGAACAGAACTGTGCTTAACCCAGGGGTTCTCAAACTGGGGTTTGGGACCCCTCAGCTGGTTGCAAGGTTATTACTTGGGGGGTCGTGAGCTGTCACCCTCCACCCCAAACCCCGCTTTGCATCCAGCATTTATAATGGTGTAAAATATATAAAAAAGTGTTTTTAATTTCTAAGGGGGGGTCGCACTCAGAGGTTTGCTGTGTGAAAGGGGTCACCAGTACAAAAGTTTGAGAACTACTGGCTTAATTTGTCCCAAATGAAGGGTTCACCCTCAGCTGAAAGAACCTCGTTAAGCCAGGGGCTCGAATGCCAGAGCCCTGTGAAAGAAGGGTAGGGACACCTGTGTGAGGTAGGAGGTGTGGACTCTTCCCTAAAGGTCCCTGGTCTGGTTTAATCTCTTTCTCCCCACTGTTCAGAGATAGAGCTAAATAGGCTTCATTAGGAGCCTTTTGTTGTTTCAAGTCCTCAATAAGAGCTGACAACACTTGTGAGGCCGCAGTGTTTCTTCGCCCAGCCTGATGAGTTTTAAAAATTGCTAAGAGACTGATGTGCGGAAGTCATAGCAGAGAGGCAGGTGGCAGCAGAAGGTAACTGATGGGCAGTTGGCAAAAGTAGCAATCAGTTGGGAGCAGCTGGTGGGGAGGCCAGCGGCAAGGAGCAATGGCTGGCAGGGTAGCCAGCCAGCGCAAGTGCTCAGATGGCAGAGCAAACAAGGTGCCTTCTTCCCTGGGTAGGAGGTGAACTCACACAGGTGCACCTCTGAACCCTGGGTCCTCACTGACCAAGGACAACCACTATGAGTGGGGTGTGGTGAGGGAGCAGAGGGGGGCATAGAAAAGGAACTTTTGGTTGTAGAACTTAAGAACGTGAGGCAGAAGACTCTGCCCCACGCACTCCGGGGTGGGTGTCCTGCTCATAGTTTTACGATTATGAATCCTGGTTGTGGCATTTTCCCTAATTAATGTTGGGTGACTTCCCTTCTTTCATTAAAAGTTTCTTTTCTACACTCACACTCTGTGCATGTGAGTGAGGAAGTATTGCTTCACAGAGGCGTCCAGGGGCCGTGTGTAATTTTCCCAGGTTACTGGGTGGAGGCTCTAGCCGGTTCTGTGTTATATTGTTGAAAAGGAACCCCTAGATATTGAACCCGGCCCTGGTTGCTGCCAGCTCCGCCTGGCAGAAGGGTTACATCTGTAACTTGTCTAGACACTGAGCGGAAGCAGGAAGATATTTCCTCCTGGGTTCACAAAAAGGGATTTCTCTGTGAGCCTGGAATAGTGTTTCAGGCAAAAGGAGGGGCCACGAGGAACAGGGGCTGCCCCTAATGGGGGGTGCAGGAGTCAGGGGCTGTCACCAGCGGGGAGTGCAGGAGTCAGGGGCTGTCACCAGCGGGGAGTGCAGGAGTCAGGGGCTGTCCTCAATGTGGGGTGCAGGGGCCAGGGTCTGTCCCCAGTGGAAGGGGCCAGAGGCATGAGGCTGTCCTCAATGGGGGATGCAGGGGCTGGGGGTGTCCTCACTGGAGGGTGCAGGAGACAGAGATGATCGAGGAGTTGCAGACTATCCCCATTCAGCTGGGGGGGGGCAGGAAGAGGTCAGTGCAGTGGCTGTGGTCTGCCTCCATTGGGAGGGATGGAAAACTCCAGTCCTGGCAAACTCACAACGATTAACAATGTCATGGCACCGTTCCCAGAAGCCAGGGTGTTAACTCAGAGCCCTGGCCTGATGTCCACACTGCTTGTCATGTTCCTCCGCCTTCAAATTCCCATTGCAGTGCCAGCTGGATACAGGATTCCTCTTGCCTCTCTATCCTGCCCTGCTGTGCAGCACTGCTGGGCTGCTCCCTAGCACTGGCTGTATTTCAGCTGCAGGTAAGAGGTTCATGTGAGCATTCTACACAGAGCTCTGGAAGCCCTTGAAAGACAGTGGAGAGATGATGCACTTGTTTGTCTGTGACTCCAAACCTGGGAGAGGCTGGCTCTTTGGTCCTGTGATTTCTAGTGCTATTCATTTTCTGTATCACGGTCGTGCCTCGCAGCCCCACTCATGGACAGGCCCCCATTGTGCTGTGTGCTGCACATTATTAGAGTGATGTGATCCCCGGGGTACAACTTGGAACTGGGATACCCCTTAACTCTCCAGCCTGGACTGTCTCTCACAATGCTTTGCTAGTGACAAGCAGCAAACCCCTCCAGGTGCTGTTACCACTCAGCACAACAGCAGATGGAGCCCCACACCCAGCTAGATTGCATGAATTCTTCCTGAGTCACTCACAAATCACACGAACCAGCAAATCTCCCAAGCCCCAACCCATGCACCCCTGGAATATATTGTCTTGCCCTGGTCGGAAGCCTGAACAGTGTAAGTTTATCTCCTAATCTCCACCTCGATGTGGAGAAGACACACACTAGCCTTTGTAAACCGAGCTGAGATTTCCCAAGCACTTCAAGCAAAACACACTGTTTTAGGTAAAATATAAAACAGATTTATTAACGACAGACAGCTAGATTTTAAGTGATTATAAGTGGTAGGCACAAAAGGTCAGAGATAATTATCAAAGACAATAAAAGGTAAGTGCGTGGTCTAAATCTTAAACCTTATTACACTAGGCAGTATTTGGATCAAGCAGTTTTTCTCACCCCACTGGATGTTGCAAGTAGGTTATAGTTCTTCATACACAGGTTTCCCCTTTAAGCCTTGGACCAGTCTCCTCACTTCAAGTCTTTGTCTTCCTAGCGTTCTTGTTGCTTCCAGCATAGGTGAGGGAGGAGAAAGGTAAAAACATGATGCCACTGTCCCCTATTATTCTCAGTCCATGTGCCTGGAAGACACTAGCCCAGACGTGTCCTGGTGAGCTTTGCTGAGTCACAGAGTCGAGCAATCCCCCTTGTGTGGTACTTGCAGCATTGTAAATCCCTTGTTTACAACTCCCCTGCTGATTACTGGTCACTTAAAACCTGCCTGGGAGTGGATCACCTCTTTTGTTGTCACTGTAGAACTAGCAGTGGACAACTCCCAAATTTACAACATATTTCAGTAACAACCATACAGCAAAATCTCACAACTTCACACACACTAATGCTCAACACATTTTGACAGAACAATGGGTTTCAGCAGATCATGACCTTTCATATAAAATCTTACATTGCATGCTTTGTATGAAGTTTATCATAATCATATGACAGGAGTGAATATGGGGGTTCCAGGGTGCAGCTTTGAGGTACAGAGTGCCACAATTAGGTATATTATGGTATTTTAGAGAACTATCCACAATTAAACCAAGATCTCTTTTTTGAATAGTAACTGCTAAATTAGAGCCCATTATTTTATATGTATAGTTGGGATTATGTTTTCCAATGTGCATTACTTTGCATTTATCAACTCTGGATTTCATCTGCCATTTTGTTGCCCAGTCATCCAGTTTTGTGGGATCCCTTCGCAACTCTTCGCAGTCAGCTTTGGAGATAATTATCTTGAGTATTTTGTATCATCTGCAAACTTTGCTAACTTACTGTTTATCCCGTTTTCCACTCATTTTGAATACATTGAACAGCTCCAGTCCCAGTAAAGTTCCGAGAGGGACCCTGCTATTTATCTCTCCACTGTAAGAAGAAAAGGAGCTGTAGCTCACGAAAGCTTACGCTCAAATAAATTTGTTAGTCTCTAAGGTGCCACAAGTACTCCTGTTCTTTTTGCGAATACAGACTGACACGGCTGCTACTCTCCACTGTGACAATTGACAGTTTATTTCTACCCTTTGTATCATATTTTTTAACCAGTTACTGATCCATGAGAGGACCTTCCCTCTTATCTCATAACTGCTTACTTAAGAGCCTTTGGTGTGGTTGTTATTTTTTATGCCTTTTGCTAGTTGCTCTTCAAACTCTTTTTTGGCCTCCCTAATTATACTTTTACACTTGGCTTGCCAGAGTTTATATGCCTTTCTTTTCGCCTCAGTAGGATTTGATTTCCAAATTTTAAAGGAAATATTTTTGTCTCTCACCACCTCTTTTACTGTATTGTTTAGCCATAGTGACATATTTTGGTTCCTTTTACTGTTTTTTTATTATTATTTTATTTGGGCTATACATATAGTTTGAGCCTCTATTATGGCGTTTTTTTAAAGTTCCCATGCAGCTTGTGGGCATTTCACTCTTGTGACTGTTCCTTTTAATTTCCATTTAACTAGCCTCCTCTGTTTTGTGCAGTTCCACTTTCTGTCGTGAAATGCTCCTGGGGTGGGTTTCTTTGGTATTTTCCACCCTACGAGGATGTTATATTTAATTACATTATGGCCTCCATTGCAAAGCAGTTCAGCTATATTCACCTCTTGGCCCAGATCCTGTGCACCACTTAGGACTAAATCAAGAATCACCTCTTCCCTTGTGGGTTCCAGGCCTAGCTGCTCCAGGAAGCCGTCACTAATGGTATCTAATGGGTTTCAGAGTAGCAGCCTTGTTAGTCTGTAGCCTCAAAAAGAAAAGGAGGACTTGTGACACCTTAGAGACTAACAAATTTATTTGAGCATAAGCTTTCAATTTTTGCATCCGATGAAGTGAGCTGTAGCTCGCGAAAGCTTATGCTCAAATAAATTTGTCTCTAAGGTGCCACAAGTACTCCTTTTCTTTTTAATGGTATCTAGAAATTTTATCTCCGCATCCAGTCCTGAGATTGCATGTTCTAGCCAATATGGGGGTAGTTGAAATCCCCCATTATTATTGGGTTTTCTGTTTTGTAGCCTCTCTAATCTTCTTGAGCATTTCACAGCCACCATCACCATCCGAAGTGGTCGGTAGTATATTCCTACAGCTATATTATTATTATTCAAGCATGGAATTTCTATCCATTTCTCTCTGTACGTTACTGGTGTATTACGGTAGTGCGCTAGAGCCCCAATCCTGGACTAGGACCCCATTGTGCTGGGTGCGGTACATTATTAGCTGTATTACGGTAGCGCCCAGCCGCTCCAGCCAGGGACCAAGGCCCTGCTGTGCCAGGCACTGCACAAACACATTGTCTGATAATCTGCCAGCATTCACAGCGCACCCGGCACGCTCTGGGTATTCGCGCCACACAACAGATTGTACATGGTTAAAGCAGAGACCAATCCCAGAGGCAAACAAAACGGGATCTGACTATCCCATCCTGAGCATGCAGCCGCTCGCTGAGCTTTGTCCCCCTCTGCTCTCCATACCCGGCACCCATCTCCCACCAGCCTGCTAGTGGCATGTTCGGCTTCTCCCAGCTGGTGGGGTAAGTGGGCTGCAACTCTGTGTGAAACAGTTTAGTGGCGATATTCTGCTCTGCACCAAGTCGTGTGCAGACCGCAAAGGCATTCGTCTGGTTTTCAATTGCACTGTCAAAGGAGCAGAGCTGCCAGTCTGTTACTGAAGGGCATGCGTAACCCTGGGGCTGGACAAGAGAGCACGGACTGGGCCCTGGTCTGCACTGCCAACCTGCATCGGTGTCACCACCTCACTCACGGGTGGGGACAAACCCGTTATAGCGACCCTAACTCCCGGGGAGACAGCGCTGTGCTACAGGAGGGCCTGTCCCGCTGCCATAGCTGCCACCTCTCGGGGCAATGGGTTCACTGCGCCAACGGGGGAGCCCTCGCCCCAGCGTAGGCAGCGTCCTCACAAAGTGCTGGAGCAGCAGCGCTGTAAGTGTCCCCGAGTCTGAACTTCGGGGGTGGGGGGGAGGTTGAAGCTACACACGCACACAAACACGCACACAGAGCCAGATCTGCTAGACACACAAATACACACAGCCCAGACCTGTGACACACACACAGACAAACACACAGGGACAGACCTGCTAGACACACAAATACACACAGCCCAGACCTGTGACACACACACACACACACACACACTCACACACAGAGCCAGACCTGCTACACACGCGCACACACACAGAGCCAGACCTGCTACACATGCGTGCACATACACAGAGCCAGACCTGCAACACACACGCACACACACACACAGCTGACCTGCTACACACACACACAGAGCCCAGACCTGCTACACGCACACATACACACACACACACACACACAGAGCCCAGACCTGCTACACACGCACAGACACACACACAGGGACAGACCTGCTAGACACACAAATACACACAGCCCAGACCTGTGACACACACACAAACACACAAACACACACAGAGCCAGACCTGCTACACACACACACACAGAACCCGAGCTGCTACACACACACACATAGAGCCAGACCTGCTACACACACACACAGAGCCGGACCTGCTACACACACACACATAGAGCGAGAACTGCTACACACACACAGACACAGAGCCAGACCTGCTACACACACACAGAGCCGGACCTGCTACACACACACACACACACACACACAGAGCCGGACCTGCTACACACACACACACACACACACACAGAGCCAGACCTGCTACACACACACACACACACACACAGAGCCCAGACCTGCTACACACACATAGACACACACAGGGACAGACCTGCTAGACATGCACACACACACAGCCAGACCCACTACACACATGCGTGCGCACACACACACGGAGCCAGACCTGCTATACATGTGCACACACACCCACAGAGCCAGACCTGCTACACATGCTTACACACACACACACACACAGATCCCAGACCTGCTACACCTGCTTACACACACACACAGAGCCCAGACCTGCTACACACACACAAGGCCCAGAGCTGTTGCATAGACACGGCCCAGACCCGTCTCTCTCTCTCACACACACACACACACACACACACACACACAAACAACCTGGTCCTCTTACACATCCCCACACACCTTGGCCTGGTTACACACACAGCCCAGACACTGGGAGCGGCAAGAGACTCACAGTATAAACAAATTTTTTTTAGATTGGGGAAAAAAATCAACAGAATCCAAAGTCTCCTTGAGAACGAGCAGGGCGTGCGTGTGGGTGGGCGCATCTCCTGTGTAATGCAGTGGGTGTGTTGTATGTTTGTGCACCTGTTCTGTAACATGCTGTCTCTCAGCATGTGTGTGTGTGTGTGTGTGTGTGCGAGGCATGCACTTCCTCTGTAACACTGCATCAACTTGGCTTCACAACATGGCAGAGCACATGGAAAACACATTCCCAGTAGTTGCGTAGCTGCAGACGCACTAATTACACCCAACCCCAATGCCTCTCACAAGCAGACAGGTGGGGAAGGTGGCCTAGTGGGCAGGGCACAGGAATGGGACTCCAGAGAGATGGGCTCAGCATCTGGCTCTGCCACAGGCTTCCTGTGCGGCCTTGGGTGAGTCCCTTCATCCACCCTGAGCCTCAGTTCTTCTGTAGCCGGGGAAGTGCTTCCCTTCCACCCCCCACCCCATGGAGCCGATGGGGCTGGTGGGGAAAGGGGCGAGATAAAAACGATCATTTTCATCTCAAGTTTGCATGGGGGAAAAAGCCCCTTTCCTGCCCAGCTCGACTCATTAGAGAATCTTGCTGCAACAGGGGCATCTACTGAACCAGCTTCAACTTGACCAAGCACGCAGCTGGCAGCTACTTCTGAGGAGCCCGGCCCCTGGAAGCTGTCTCCTCCCCAGATGTTCTGTTATGTGATCTCCCCCTCGCCTAGAGCCCAGCAGCCCATGGGCCTGGGCCCATGGTGGGAAGAGAAGATTCCTGATTTTCTCCAGGCCGGGTGTGACTCACAGCTGGAGTCTGTGAATGAGAATTGTCCCCTGAGCTGGGCGAGCACCCAGGAGGGCATGGGGGAGGGCCAGTGGAAGCCCCCTGTTTTCCCACGTGTAACCCTGAGCACCTTTGCCAGTGGGGAAAAGGAGGAGGTGATATGCATCTCCCCAAGGCCTCTTCCTGCCCTGCGACACGCGACACGGAGAGGACCATGAGGAAGGGGTGAGGACACCTCTCTCCAGGGGGCTCTGCTGCTTTCGTGCCTCTGCTCCTGTCCCGCCAATCGCAGCTGTTTCCAATGTTGCACTTCCCCTCCTCAAATCCACAGGCAGGTCAGCCCCGCCATGGGTCCCTCGGATCTGGGGACCAGGTGAGCGCAGTGCCGCCCACCCTGACTGCCAAACTCGGGAGGCAGGGCCCAAGAAACCCTGGGACTAGTTTAAAGGTCTCAGACCAGAATCCCCTCGGGGTCCGGCCTCTGAGCCTTTCAGTCCTGCTGGGGTCAGCTCTTCAGTCTGTTCTCCTCATCCCCTGCCTGGTACTGACTGAGGGGGTACTGCCAGGGGGCAGCACCCTGGGTAAAAGGGGTACCGGGGTCTGAGAGCAACACGGGCCTGCAGAGGGTACTCCATGCTGGAAAGAGCTAATTCCCAGATGGCCAGCAGGAGGCGCTGCAGGAGTGAGTTGTTGCGCCGTCACAGGGACCTGCGCCAACGTTCTTTGTTGGCCCAACAGAAAGTGTCCTGTTTCAGAGTAGCAGCCGTGTCAGCCTGTATCCGCAAAAAGAAAAGGAGGACTTGTGGCACCTTAGAGACTAACAAATTTATTTGAGCGTAAGCTTTCGTGAGCTACAGCTCACTCCGTCGGATGTTACGTACCCTGCTGTCATTTTTATTCAGGGTCCTTCAACCCACCAGGAGTGAGATGCTGAGCACTCCCAATTCCTCTTGACTTGAATGGGAGCTGAGGGTGCTGAGCACCTCACAAAACTGTTCAGCACATCAGAAGACTGGGTTTAATAGGAATACAAACTTTTCCAGCAGAATAAGAGATTCTGGACTTGATCCGAACTGGGTGTAAATTGGTGTAGCTTCACTGAAGTCAATGCAATTATACTGATTTACATCAGCTGAGAATCTGGCCCTGTTTCTGAGTGTCCAGCTCTAACCTAGCCTTCTTTAATGTCGGCACAATGTAGCGCTGGGGACTCTGTACAGCCACAGCAAGGAGGGAAGATACAGCTCATTTTTTTAAAATCTTTTTTGGAATGTCAAACCCACTTGTCCATTGTGGGGTTCGACATTCATGAGAAACATATCGGGCTTGTGCTGCACTTAGGGTCTGTCCTACTCCGCAGAGACTAGACAGCCACAGCTACGTCATTGGAGCTCTGCTGGCATAACCCCATTGTGTAGACGCAGCCTACACTGACTGGAGGGTTTTTTCCATGGAAGTCAATAGAGTCATACCACTGTAAAATTGGTGAAAGACATTATTAGGCCCACAATACCTAGATTCTCCCTAGGGCACCCACTTGGCCAACCTAGCTTTTATGGCTCAGGTTTCCTTACAGAAAGACAAACTCTGGGTTTTTTAATTGAATCCCCCTTGAAAGTAAACATGGGGGTTAATTTTCAGAAAAAGTCAGTTTGCAAAATCAGACTCTATATATAACCCCAAAATCTTTCACTAACCTCCAGCTTCATGCGTATTGACCTTCCCAAATAATAACCTAGCAAAGGTGTGGGGGAAACTGCTGTGAAATTTCCATTCAGCTGAAACCTTCCTGGCCTGATTCTGCCCTGATTGAATTGGCCTCAGTGGTTCAACTCCGGATTTACCCCAGTGGTTCACAGTTAGCCGGATGAAGGAAAAGTGTGGGCCTAGAAGGCCAATTTCAATTCCCCACTGTTCCCACGTTCTGCAACAGGAATGGCACAACACACGTCAATACGAAGCTGCATTTTCTGGCTTTCCTTCTGTCTCCATGGACCACACTCCTCCTAACTAGCACTTTACCTTCAATGTACTGCAGCAGAGATGGGATCTTTATTCCCCACATCTCACCCACTGCTGCATGGATATTTTGGTGCAGGGCCTTTAGTAACTGTAAGGCAGCACATCCGTGTCCTTCTCTTTCATAAGGGGATGAGGCTACTACCTGTCAATGAGAGATAAAGAACAGGCTAAATTTTGTCGGCACAATACCAGTTTGTTCCTGAAGGAGGCAATAGTTCCGGGACTCTCATTGTGGAGACCATGCAATAGAGTTGTTGCTTCTACTGCAGTGCCTTCCTGAAGAAGAAAGCATTCTAGCTAGTAGGACGATGCAGACCAGTGTGTCTCAGGAGAGGCCGGAGAGAGAGAGACCCAACCATACACATTCCTCAGCCTAAGTCAAGCATCTAGCTATAAAACCAATATGTATAGTTAACTGTCCCATTCCACAGAAAACCTATTTTCATGGTCTACTCACCAGGAGTCGTGCCAGCAGCCCCTGGGGTGTAGGGAGTTGCACTAGGGAAAGAAACAGACTAGCGTTAATTATGCCAGGCTTTGCAGAGAGTCCTGCTGAGGTTCTTCACCTATCCATTTCCAACGTGCCCACCAACACTGAATACAGCTGATAATAATTTGCATTTCCATAGTGCTTTCAGTCTGAGCATCTCAAAATGCTCTACAAACATGTATGAATTCCACCTCACAGCACCTCTGTGAGCTTGGCATGAATTACTCCTTCATTTCACAAGTGGGGAAGCTGAGAGAGAAAGATCAAGTGATTTCCCCAAGGTCACATCAGAATTTTGGTGGCGAGCTGGGAACAGAACCCACATTTCCTAGCTCCCTCCCATGGCCGTGTTGTAATCACAAGACCATCCCTCATTCATTTGAGCCTCCTGATCACAGATGAGAGAACTGGAGCAGACTGAACCTGTTCATTTCATAGTGCCTGGAGAGAAGAAATGAAAGAGTTTCTGTTATAAACCTCGTCCACTGTAGTCGAGGCAAGGAGCTGTTTCGCCTTCCTGCTGCTTTTTCTCAGCCAGTTCCCTAAGGCATCTGCAGAGAGGTTTCAATGTACCAGTGTACTGAGCTGGCACCACATACTCCAGCAGCCTTGGCCATAACACCTGCAGAGAAGAGCGAGACTGTTCAGTACAGAGCTATTTCCATTCCCCCACCTCCAATAACCTGCTGTCTGAATCCCTCCCTGTCATGTAGCTTCTCCTTTGATTCATCACGGACCCTTCCCTAACCTACCAACTCATCTCTCTCTCCCCATTATCTCACTGTACCTGACCGGTGCCCCCTCACTCTGTCTTTTAAAGACACTTCCTTGTTTGGTGAGCAATTGGGCTCTCACCCAGAGATGAATCCTCTTTCCCTGCATTAGAGCATTATGCAGATATTTAGATAGTGCCATAAGCTCACGAAGAACTTGACAGACCTATATAAGGCACAGTCCCAGCCCCAATATCTGTTCAAATCCAGGATCACCAACTCTACGTTTCAGAAGTATTCATGGGGGATCTAAGGGGAAGTCACACTCAGACAGTGGAAAGAATTAAGAGACGATCTCTGCAACATGATTCCTTCCAGTTAAGTTGCTTTATATCTTTTCTCTAATGTGAACCGCTTACTCCATGATGAAGGGGTCACATCATCCCTGACATGAATTTGACATGCTGATCCTCCATTATGCTGACTTTCAGAAAGCTTTCTTGTGGAGGGGTACAAGGAACGTAAGGAAGAAGGTCCCTATTTCAAGAAGCAGTAGCAAGAGGTCACTTACTTGGGTCATTCCGCTGACTGAGGTGTCCAGACATTGCAGGATGTCAGTGCACAGGGTTTGGATCGTGCTTTCTTCCTCAACACCCTGGGTGAGAAGTGTTGTTCCCTGCTGTGAGATAGCTACATAGAACTTATTCGCTAGTAGTGAGACACTGGCAATAGAACCAGTGTCCTTCTCTTACAAAGCCATCTTGAGCATTGACCTGTGCCTGCTTTTCTACGGCACTGGAAGTGCACAAACGTCTGAAGGGAAGAGAATAATAGAAACTCCGAACTGGAGGGTCAGATCCCAGGCTTAGGAAAACCCTAAAATGAAGGGAATGATTCACTGAACACAAAAGAGTTCCCCCAACAGTGTTCAATTTTTTAAAATTTGAAAAACTGTTTCATCTTTTGATCTCTGAGGAAAAACATTCCGATTCTGCCCAGGGGAAACAAATATGCAGAACCAGGGGGATCCAATCTCTTTCTTCTGATGCCCCAACCAGCTTGGTCATTCTCTGAGTGTGAGTGTGATTCTCTCAATGGGCCTTCTTTCAGATATATGTGTGTGTGTGTGTTGCCACAAGCTCCAGCTTTGTAGAAAAGGGGCCAGGCAGAGCTAAGATCTTCAAGAACTTACTGTCAAGTTGAACTGTTTATGTTCATACATATCATGGATTCAGTCATGGAGCACAAAGTGTCTGGAGCCCGGGGCTGTGTCCATGGATAGAAATACGGATTGAAGATATTTTTAAACTAGTACATGTAGAGTAGAGCATGTAGTGAGTGAAAGAGGCAGCAAGCTTGTCCAGGCTCCTGAGACAGTCTGTGATGCAGCCTGCATAACTGAGTGTTTTGCTGATAGTTTAGGTCTGCTCTGACAGCCACAGAACGGGGCATCGTTCTGTTTTTTGGAGAGTCTATTTGAAACAAAAAGATGTGCTTCCTTGTACAAGAACATTGCACTGAAGAATGGTGTTTTCTGACTGGTCAATGACTCATCAGAGGTTGGAGCAGCACAGATAACTCTGTTAGATGGAAATACCCAGTGTGAGATTCTGGTCTCTGTTACACTAGTATAAATCCAGAGTAACACCACTAAAGTCAGTGGAGTTACCTTGACTTTACACCAATATCACGGATCCGATTCTGGCTCTATTCATTCAGTCCAGCTGTCCTGGAGTCAGAACTCCCACTGAAGTCAAGGGGAGCAATCAGCATGCAAGAATGGTAGGACCGAGTCCTAAGTGTTAAGAACTCTCCTTACCAGTTTGCTGGTGGACACACTGAACTCGCTGAAAACATATGCTACCAGATCCCATGCTGCACAATTCTCCACACTTCCTGAACTGAGCAGCGTCCTGATGAAATGAAGAGCTGCCTTCCTCACCTGCAAGGGTAGAGATTACATAGAGGACTTCCTGTTAGCCCTTCTGCCTGAAATAGGAGCAGAAATATGATATGAGATATGAAATATGATATGAGAGTCCTTATGCTTTTGATTTTGTCTCCTTGGATTAGAAACATGGATACATTTAACACCGGCAGGAGAATGACATGCCTTCTCTATTCTGCAGTCTCTCATCTGGATCGGAATGAACGCTCCACCCAGATATCCATTCATCCCATAACATTGAAAAAAATTAAATAAATTTCATTGTTCCACACACAATCTTACCGTAGCATTCTGATCACTGAGATTGGATTTCACTGCCTTCACAATCAGAAGCTTTTTAACTCTTGTCTCAGGCACTATAAGATAAGGAGAGGTGTACAGTACTTCTTTGTTCCACACACACTCACTTTCCACACTGGAATTAATCCTGGATTTCAAAGGGCCCTAGTTAAGAATAGTACCAAGCTTCTCTCCTCTACAGAATCAGTGGGGAAAACATAGGACCAGATTCTGGTCTCAGTTGCACCAGTGTAAATCTAAAGTAATTCCATTTCTCTAAATAGTGCCATCCTACTACCATGATGGAAATATTATAAAGGAGTTTGATAGAGTGAGGTGACTGAAGTTAATCTGTGTTTACACCGGCATAAGAGGACTCAGAATCTAGTCTATAGTGTATAATACTTACGATTCTCGAGTCAGGAGTACTATTTTATTTTTATCTGATTATTGTTAACATGCATTAGCCCCAAGTTAACTTCTATATTGGAAGTTGAAAAAGACCTTGACAAATATCTTGGGCTACATTCAGCACTTAGTTGAACCTGTTGATTTCCATATGGGGCCATATGGGGGTAACTTAGAGCAGCATTTGGTCCCTTAGTGGATCTCCAAAACACTGGCGACTGTGTGTTCTAGAGCCTCTGTGCCCCAGGTGCAGAGGTGATGAGTCTGTTGCAGCCCTGCCGTGCCTACAGAGCCTTGGTTCTTAGCTCAATCTCTAGTAGCTCAAGCTTTTAGCTCTGGATGTCCTCAACTCAACCCTCAGCATGTCGGCCAAGAGGGCAGCTGGCACAGTTGCTCCTGTGTTACTTACAGTCAGCACCAACAATAGCTCTCAGGAGCTCTAAAGATGCCACACGAACGGCCTCATGCTCAATCTCCAGCTGCTCATGTAGAAATGCTAGCAGATCATCAGCAGAAGAACGGGCTGCAAGGGAAGAAATCACGCCTTCACTGTCTGCAGAACTCTTATTCTTACCGTACCTCACAAAGGTAAGGAAGTTACAAAGAAACCACTGTGTAACTCAGAGTCTCTTCCCCTTACCTAGCAGAAGTACACAATGGAAGAGCTCTTTGTGGTTTTCTATGCTGAGCTGCTTCGCTGGAGAACAGATCTGTGGGAAGAAGGGAAATGGTCAAAGAAAAACTAATCAGAAGCAATGGAAAAGAAAAATGTTCAATTACTTTCTAAGCTTCCACTTCCTGCTGGCCCAACTAGAGGTCTGAACCCCAGGGAGATGGTCCTGCATGCACAGCAAGACTCAAAGACAATGACCAATCCATTAGATAAGAGAAGCTAAAGTGTTTTGAGCAGCAGAGCTGACCTAATCAAGACACAGTCACAGTTTTTACTTTACAACTCTGACTCCCCCTGGTAATCGGCTTATGGTGAAATTGCTTTACAAACTGAGCTGGATAGTAGCTAAGAAAATGAGAGCGCTCCCTGCTTACTCTTGAGCCTGCAGAAATCAGTAAGGCATGAGGAGGTCCCCAGGCTCTGCACGATCATTCCATCGGTTTTTTTAGTGTTAATATGCTTCAGATCTGCTGTGCCTAAGCTCAAGGGATCCAAGCAAAACCACCCCTCACCTGGTTGTGCAGAGCACTGCAGATGGCTTGAAACTTCCCTTTAGGTAGAGGGATCTTATATTCACCAGAGACCTCCAAGAGCTGGCTCAGACTCTGCAACAGAGGGCGAAAGTCAGATGGTGGGCACACAAAGGAGCCATATGTAGTGACTGAAGCAGATTTAGGGGATTCTAGATTCCAAGGCCAGACCGGATTCTTGCCATCATCTAGTCCGACCTCCGGATGACATAGGCCATAGACCTTGCCAAGAATAATTCCCAGAGCAGAACTTTTAGGAAAACATACTAGTCCTGATTTTAAAATGGTCAGAATCCGCCTCGGCCCTTGATAAATGGCTCTAATGGTTAATTATCTCACCATTAAAAATGTACACCATATTTCCAGTCTGAATATGTCTACCTTCAATTTCTAGCCATTGGATCAAGTGACACCTTTCTCTGCTAGATGGAAGAGCCCACTATATAATAGGAGTCCCTCATGTAAGATATTATAGACTGTAATTAAGTCACCCTGTCACAGGATAGGTCCACCGCGTCAGGGTGGTATCAGGTTGTGGAGGAATTGAAGTAGATCTGGAGCGGCCCAACTGGCCTAGTCTCCCTGGCCACCACAGCAGTCCGGGCTCCTAGGGCAGCATCGCCTAATGGTCGGGATCAATGCAGCAGCTCTTGGGTGAGGGTCCGCGGCCCAACAGCCTGAGTCACTCGGGCTGCCCTTCTAGGGATGGCAGTGCGGCCTAGTGGCCAAATTCACCAGACCCACGCTTGGCAGCAGGGCAATGCGGCCTAGTGACCAGAGTCAATAGAACCACCTTTTGCGGCAGGGAAGTGTTGCCTAGTGGCCAGCCCTTCTCCACTGGGTCCTACCTATTCCACAGGGTCCCAGCCGTGGGCCCTGTCTTGCCACAGGGGTATCTGCCACCAACTCAGTGGGGATCCTTTCAAAACATGCTGAGTCAAAACCCACTACCTCAGCTGGATCAATGCTTCGTACACCTAGGCTGCTTCCCCCAGGTCTTCCGCAGCTGGGAGTCTCAGGGATTCTGGGGTCTCTCCTCCATCTCTGGCATTGGGTGGCTGGGGTCAGCTGCAGCCACAGTCCCGCTGGCCTCTGAATCCTGGAGCACTGGCAGTCTCTCTGCAGGAGCCTGCATTGCGCCTCCGCTCCCTTCGGCAGCCACCCCAGCCTGAGCTGAGCGGCTCTCTTCTGAAAGGAATCATGTTGCAGAGCCTTAGCTTATGATCTCAAAGAGAGACACAGAGTTGACAGGATGTACTGGGAAATCACAAGGAGGGAGTATCTTAGAATCATAGAATATCAGGGTTGGAAAGGACCTCAGGAGGTCATCTAGTCCAACCCCCTGCTCAAAGCAGGACCAATCCCCAATCAAATCATCCCAGCCAAGGCTTTGTCAAGCCTGACCTTAAAAACTTCCAAGGAAGGAGATTCTACCACCTCCCTAGGTAACGCATTCCAGTGTTTCACCACCCTCCTGGTGAAAAAGTTTTTCCTAATATCCAACCTAAACCTCCCCCACTGCAACTTGAGACCATTACTCCTTGCACTGTACTCTTCTACCACTGAGAAAAGTCTAGAACCATCCTCTCTGGAACCACCTCTCAGGTAGTTGAAAGCAGCTATCAAATCCCCCCTCATTCTTCTCTTCTGCAGACTAAACAATCCGAGTTCCCTCAGCCTCTCCTCATAAGTCATGTGTTCCAGACCCCTAATGATTTTTGTTGCCCTTCGCTGGACTCTCTCCAATTTATCCACATCCTTCTTGTAGTGTGGGGCCCAAAACTGGACACAGTACTCTAGATGAGGCCTCCCCAGTGTCGAATAGAGGGGAACGATCACGTCCCTCGATCTGCTCGCTATGCCCCTACTTATACATCCCAAAATGCCATTGGCCTTCTTGGCAACAAGGGCACACTGTTGACTCATATCCAGCTTCTCGTCCACTGTCACCCCTACGTCCTTTTCCGCAGAACTGCTGCCTAGCCATTCGGTCCCTAGTCTGTAGCTGTGCATTGGGTTCTTCCGTCCTAAGTGCAGGACCCTGCACTTATCCTTATTGAACCTCATCAGGTTTCTTTTGGCCCAATCCTCCAATTTGTCTAGGTCCCGCTGTATCCTATCTCTGCCCTCCAGCGTATCTACCACTCCTCCCAGTTTAGTATCATCCGCAAATTTGCTGAGAGTGCAATCCACACCATCCTCCAGATCATTTATGAAGATATTGAACAAAACTGGCCCCAGGACCGAAACCTAGGCCACTCCACTTGACACCAGCTGCCAACTAGACATGGAGCCATTGATCAGTACCCGTTGAGCCCGACAATCTAGCCAACTTTCTATACACCTTATAGTACATTCATCCAGCCCATACTTCTTTAACTTGCTGACAAGAATACTGTGGGAGACCGTGTCTTTAGCTTTGCTAAAGTCAAGAAACAATACATCCACTGCTTTCCCTTCATCCACAGAATCAGTAATCTCATCATAAAAGGCGATTAGATTAGTCAGGCATGACCTTCCCTTGGTGAACCCATGCTGACTGTTCCTGATCACTTTCCTCTCGTGTAAGTGCTTCAGGATTGATTCCTTGAGGACCTCCTGCATGATTTTTCCGGGGACTGAGGTGAGGCTGACTGGCCTGTAGTCCCCAGGATCCTCCTTCTTCCCTTTTTTAAAGATTGGCACTACATTAGCCTTTTTCCAGTCATCCGGGACTTCCCCCGTTCGCCACGAGTTTTCAAAGATAATGGCCAATGGCTCTGCAATCACAGCCGCCAATTCCTTTAGCACTCTCGGATGCAACTCGTCCGGCCCCATGGACTTGTGCACATCCAGCTTTTCTAAATAGTCCCTAACCACCTCTTTCTCCACAGAGGGCTGGCCATCTACTCCCCATGTTGCGATGCCCAGCGCAGCAGTCTAGGAGCTGTCCTTGTTAGTGAAGACAGAGGCAAAAAAAGCATTGAGCACATTAGCTTTTTCCACATCCTCTGTCACTAGGTTGCCTCCCTCATTCAGTAAGGGGCCCACACTTTCCTTGGCTTTCTTCTTGTTGCCAACATACCTGAAGAAACCCTTCTTGTTACTCTTGACATCTCTTGCTAGCTGCAGCTCCAGGTGCGATTTGGCCCTCCTGGTTTCATTCCTACATGCCCGAGCAATATTTTTATACTCTTCCCTGGTCATATGTCCAAACTTCCACTTCTTGTAAGCTTCTTTTTTATGTTTAATATCTGCTAGGATTTCACCATTAAGCCAAGCTGGTCGCCTGCCATATTTACTATTCTTTCGACTCATCTTGTTGGGGATGGGGTGCAGGTGTTTTGTTTTTTATCTCCTCCTCCTCCCCAGGAAACAGAGGATGCTTTTCATAAGAGGCAGTTACTCACAAATCTTGTTGCCCGGGTCACCATGTGTATAAACCCAGAACTTGTGTGTATATTTATTAACCCCTTACTGAGCATCACCTGAAAAGCAAAGGAAGAGAGAAGTGGAGAAGAAGGGAAGACAGAGAAGAGGGTGAAAGGAGATGATGATGAGGAAGAAACTAAGGAGAGAGAATGGGTGGAGGAGTGGGAAACAGGGGATTTTTAAATGTACAGTAATGAAATCTGCTCCCTTCACCTCCTCCCCCAGGAGCCTCCTGGCAGAGGGGCAGCTTCAGCCTTTCTGTCTGTTTATTTTAAATGATATGCGTGAGTCATAAAGGGCCTGAACTTACAAATGCTCAGCACCTCCTGCAAAGTAAGGAGCACTCTCAACTTCATTGAGTGCCACGGGAGCCAAGGAACGCAGCACCTGGTGCAATCCAGGGAAGGGAGCACAGTTCAGGGCCTGTTTGCAAACTTGGTCACTCACTTAAATCTGTACCAAGACCCACTAAATATCCATTTGAGGCACCTACAGGAAGTGCTGGCACTTACCACCACAAAATGCTTGTCTCATTCTGCTGTCCTTTATTAACTCCAACGTGGAGATCATGACGTTCAGGATCATCCCACAAAAGGGATACACTTAAGTGCTGCAGAGAAAGGCCAAAAGAGACGGAAGACAGACAATCAGCTGCTCTCTGCCTTCTTACAACACACTTAGAAACACTGTGGGGCAGGATGCTATGTAAGCAGAGCAAAATGGCTTTAAAGCAGCTGTGCTGTAATTACATGGACAAGATCCTCAAAGGTATTAAGGCTCCTAACTTGCACAGATATCAATAGATGTGAGGAACCTAAATACATTTCAATATCTGGGCCCATCCATGTACACAGTCCAATATGTGGCTAAATTTCCTCCAGTGTAGAATTTCTCATTCTCTCTAAATCATTTTGAATTTTGGTTCCGTTCCTCTCTCAGTTTGCCACACTTTCCTATATTGGTTTTATCGGAAAATAATTTTGCGTTGTGCCATATTCCTTTTTCAACAGATGTCTGGGTAGGTAAAGTCCCCCATTACGATCAGGATTTGTGTTTTGCATATTTCTGTTGTTTATTCTAGAAATGCCTGATCTCCCTCCTCTTCCTGATTTCATGGTCTGTAATAGACCCCTACGAGGACATCACCCCTGTTTTTTCCCTCTTTTATCTTTACTCAGAGACTTTCAACTGGTCTGCTTCTCACCTCCTTCTGGACCTCAGAACAAGTTTACAATGCAATACGTCCTCTCTTTTTTCCCTGCCTGTCCTTCCTGAACAAGCTATAGCCCTCTATACCAATATTCCAGTCATAAGATTTATCCCATCAAGTATCTGTGATGCCAGTTAAGCTCAGTTATGACTTATGTACTAAAACTCCTAGTTCTTACTGTTTATTCCCCGTTATTATTACTCCTTGCATGTGTGTACAGACATATAAGATGTTAAGCAGATGCCCCCATGGATTTCCCTCTTGTTTCTCCTATAATTCTACTGCAATTTTCCACATCTACTTCTCCCCAAACAGCTAGTCCTCTATTAAGGTCACCTTTTTTTACCTGGTGGCTTTTTTCACCTGCCCCCTCTGAACTTAGTTTTAAGCTCTTCTCCTAAGGTTGGTGAGTCAGTGCATGAAGATGTTCTTCTCCTTCTTTGTCAATCAGACCCCATCTCTTCCCAGCAAACCTCCTTTCTGCAATAGCATCCCATGGTAGACAAACCCTCCCAGAGACCCATCTTCATAACCCTATTCTGTGGGCATGCCTAGCATTGAGTGTGTATTGAGCAGAAAGAACACTCAGTGCAGGAGACAAGGGGACTGAGTTAAACTGCAGATGTCAGGGTCACATATTTCCATTTTCCGTGACTAATCTCTTAAGCCAGTGAGGATGGCCACGATACAAAAGTATTTCTGGAAATCAGCATGTGATTATTTGTATTGCAGTACTGCCTCACAGTCCCAGTCACAAACCAGGATCCCATTGCGCTAGGACCTGTACAAACAGAGAACAAGATGGTCCTTAACTGTCATTAATTAACACATATTAACCGCACAACAAACAGACAAAAGGATAATAAAGCAAACCAAAAAGTCCTTTTTTGACCAGGTACCAGCAGATAACTAATATAATTGCACAAGATGGAAAGTATCCAGTGGCACATCGTTGAGGCCTACTCCCTTTTTAGCACATAAACAGCAGGCCACTCTGCAAGAAGCTAAGGGCATGGTCAGCACAGAGAGTTTGCCTGGCTCTGTGCTGGTGTTCTGCACCCCTCACTGTCTACACCTGGCTCCATAAAGTCGGGCCTTTCCAAAATGCAGCATCAGGTAGGAGCACAGGTAACTGTAAGAACGCTTGTTCATTGCAGCTGTTACCATCCGGGCAAGGCATCCACATATAAGTCCAACTTGGGGGGGGGCACTTTTCTTGACCTGCTGCTCACAAACCGGGTAGAATTAGTGGGGGAAGCAAAAGTGGATGGGAATCTGGGAGGCAGTGACCATGAGTTGGTTAAGTTCAGGATCCTGACGCAGGGAAGAAAGGTAAGCAGCAGGATACGGACCCTGGACTTCAGGAAAGCAGACTTCGACTCCCTCAGGGAACAGATGGCCAGGATCCCCTGGGGGACTAACATGAAGGGGAAGGGAGTCCAGGAGAGCTGGCTGTATTTCAAGGAATCCCTGTTGAGGTTACAGGGACAAACCATCCCGATGAGTCGAAAGAATAGTAAATATGGCAGGCGACCAGCTTGGCTTAATGGTGAAATCCTAGCGGATATTAAACATAAAAAAGAAGCTTACAAGAAGTGGAAGGTTGGATATATGACCAGGGAAGCGTATAAAAATATTGCTCGGGCATGTAGGAAAGATATCAGGAGGGCCAAATCGCACCTGGAGCTGCAGCTAGCAAGAGATGTCAAGAGTAACAAGAAGGGTTTCTTCAGGTATGTTGGCAACAAGAAGAAAACCAAGGAAAGTGTGGGCCCCTTACTGAATGAGGGAGGCAACCTAGTGACAGAGGATGTGGAAAAAGCTAATGTACTCAATGCTTTTTTTGCCTCTGTCTTCACGAACAAGGTCAGCTCCCAGACTGCTGCGCTGGGCATCACAAAATGGGGAAGAGATGGCCAGCCCTCTGTGGAGATAGAGGTGGTTAGGGACTATTTAGAAAAGCTGGACGTGCACAAGTCCATGGGGCCGGACGAGTTGCATCCGAGAGTGCTAAAGGAATTGGCGGCTGTGATTGCAGAGCCATTGGCCATTATCTTTGAAAACTCGTGGCGAACGGGGGAAGTCCCGGATGACTGGAAAAAGGCTAATGTAGTGCCAATCTTTAAAAAAGGGAAGAAGGAGGATCCTGGGAACTACAGGCCAGTCAACCTCACCTCAGTCCCTGGAAAAATCATGGAGCAGGTCCTCAAAGAATCAATCCTGAAGCACTTACATGAGAGGAAAGTGATCAGGAATAGTCAGCATGGGTTCACCAAGGGAAGGTCATGCCTGACTAATCTAATCGCCTTTTATGATGAGATTACTGGTTCTGTGGATGAAGGGAAAGCAGTGGATGTATTGTTTCTTGACTTTAGCAAAGCTTTTGACACGGTCTCCCACAGTATTCTTGTCAGCAAGTTAAGGAAGTATGGGCTGGATGAATGCACTATAAGGTGGGTAGAAAGCTGGCTAGATTGTCGGGCTCAACGGGTAGTGATCAATGGCTCCATGTCTAGTTGGCAGCCGGTGTCAAGTGGAGTGCCCCAGGGGTCGGGCCTGGGGCCGGTTTTGTTCAATATAAATGATCTGGAGGATGGTGTGGATTGCACTCTCAACAAATTTGCAGATGATACTAAACTGGGAGGAGTGGTAGATACGCTGGAGGGGAGGGATAGGATACAGCGGGACCTAGACAAATTGGGCCAAAAGAAATCTGATGAGGTTCAATAAGGATAAGTGCAGGGTCCTGCACTTAGGATGGAAGAATCCAATGCACCGCTACAGACTACGGACCGAATGGCTAGGCAGCAGTTCTGCGGAAAAGGACCTAGGGGTGACAGTGGACGAGAAGCTGGATATGAATCAACAGTGTGCCCTTGTTGCCAAGAAGGCCAATGGCATTTTGGGATGTATAAGTAGGGGCATAGCGAGCAGATCGAGGGACGTGATCGTTCCCCTCTATTCGACACTGGGGAGGCCTCATCTGGAGTACTGTGTCCAGTTTTGGGCCCCACACTACAAGAAGGATGTGGATAAATTGGAGAGAGTCCAGCGAAGGGCAACAAAAATGATTAGGGGTCTAGAGCACATGACTTATGAAGAGAGGCTGAGGGAGCTGGGATTGTTTAGTCTGCAGAAGAGAAGAATGAGGGGGGATTTGATAGCTGCTTTCAACTACCTGAAAGGGGGTTCCAAAGAGGATGGCTCTAGACTGTTCTCAATGGTAGCAGATGACAGAACGAGGAGTAATGGTCTCAAGTTGCAATGGGGGAGGTTTAGATTGGATATTAGGAAAAACGTTTTCACTAAGAGGGTGGTGAAACACTGGAATGCGTTACCTAGGGAGGTGGTAGAAAAATAAATAAATAAATAAATAAATAAAATCTTATAAATCTTCCTTAGAGGTTTTTAAGGTCAGGCTTGACAAAGCCCTGGCTGGGATGATTTAACTGGGAATTGGTCCTGCTTCGAGCAGGGGGTTGGACTAGATGACCTTCTGGGGTCCCTTCCAACCCTGATATTCTATGATTCTATGATTCCACTACGGATGGACTAGCGATTGGAAGACTGTTCATGCATGTGACAAATAACACTGTTGCCAGCACAGAGTGCCCGAGGCAAGCAACAGCTGGGTTCATTGCCCGGTAAGCATCGTGCCAATGACCACAACGGGGTGGAGAAGCAGAGAGATTTATTTGAAGCTTCAAATAGGGTGCAGGGAGACTGAGCTGTCTCAAATCCTGTCCCAGTGCAGCAGATTCCAGTATACATTTTATACCTTTGCCTACTTTATTATACAAGCTTATGCATCCAATTACCTGTTGCCCTGTACAATACCGTAGCCAATCAGCTAAAGCAGCCAGTTGTGTTTTTCCTCAGTAGCATTGCCCGAGCCATGTGCAAACCTGTCTGTTTGTATGCTAGCTTCCTCATAGTTGTGCAGGTTCACCGAAAGTTCAAGGAGCAGAGGGGCCTCAAGGAGCAGAGGGGCTTCAGTTTGTCTGGGCCTAGAGCAAAAGGGGTTCATTGACACTCGTGGTCTTCCACCCTCCCGAGTTACCTAGAGTAGTGCCCAGTGTCACCAACAACTCCCTCCTTTGAGAACACTGAACAAGCTTGCAACTGAGTTTTTTTATATTTTAAGGATAAGTGATTAAGTGCTGAGGAGTTAGAATTCTCAACAAGAGGATATAATGGGGTGTCTGTGGAGCGGGAGGCACGTATTTTTGTATATGAGTGCTTTACAACAGGAAAGCAAGAGGAGAATGATAATTCACAACACGGCACCTGTGAACAGGAGATGAACAATGCCTCCCCCCAGGTCGGGCAGCCATCCCCAGAGTGAATCAGATAGTAGGCTCTTTTTCCTGGGCTTTCTACTGGTTAAGAGCCTGTTTGGCTGACAGGATGTCCTTGTTAATATTTTGTGCATTTTTTGGGACATACGTACAGCATTCATTTTTAATTAGGGCACACACCCCGCCCTGTGCAGCCAAAAGGTAATTTAGGGCTTGGCGATTTTGCAGGGACAACAACTGGAGTTGATAAAGTTTTGAATTAAGGCTTTTTTTTTATGGCTAAGGTATTATTGGCAAACTTGGTGAGGAATACAGAGAGCTGGCGATAGAGCTTGGCCAATCTACCCACCCCATATGCTGGGAGAAGGATCATACCGAATTTATTTTTTTTATTAATGGGTTTGGGGGTGGCATACAGGGACTGCTGATGCCGGGGACGGCCCGATGGGAGGTGGGCCATGACCCGAAGGGAGTGGCGTTTGCTTTTATTTACTTGTTACAGAGGTCTGACCAGTTGTGGGGGGTTGCCCTCCAAGGGAAGCTGGCTGCATGGTAGGGGATCTAGGAACATATCCAGCGGTTGGAAAGATTAAATTCCCGGGCAAAGGTGATTTTGAGGGCCTTATAGGTATTGATATTTAAATTAACGGTCCCCATCCATCCCTTCTTTAAAGAGAGAGAGATATGGGGAATACTAGGCAAATTACACCCATTATGAGGGACTTCATGGTGTATATGCCCTTGTAGCCCCCCCTTCCCTTCTGTGCTTATGTTTTTTAAATAATAATTTGAGTTCAAGATTGTCGGAGGGTGACGTGGTGATGGGCTGGACGGTTCACTGTTCCACTGGTGGAGGAGCAGACACCGCCTTCAGGCACAGTGATGGATCCAGTTTTTGTGTCCCTCGACCTTTGCCGCCGTGTGGGAAACCAGCAGGACGGTGTGGGGTCCCTTCCACTTCTCTTGGAGAGGCTTGTCCTTCCAGGTACGAACAAGCACGGAGTCACCTGGCTGCAAGGAGTGGACAGGGGCATCCAATGGAAGAGGCTGGAAGTCTTTGGTATACCTGTGGAGAGAAGAGAGAACAGCAGACAGAGAGCACATGTACTGAGACAAAAAAACCAGACCCCATTTCCCAATCCTCTGCCAGAACCGGTGTCCCATTTATAGGCCATGCCTTTTTAAACATAATTTTAAAGGGACTAAGCCCTAATCTACCCTTCAGGAGAGCGCGGACACGGAGCAGGACAAGGGATAGAGCATCGGGCCCTCGCAGGGAGGCTTTTTTGCACACTTTTGAGTGGTGTTGCTTAAGGATTTGATTGGTATCTTCCACTACTCCACTGACCTGCAGTCTCCATGGCGTATGGAGTTTCCAAGGGATCTATAAGGCGTCTGAGATGTTTTGAACGATCTTTGATGTAAAGTGCGTCCCATTGTCAGATTCCATTTATTGGGGGTGTCCGAAGCGGGGAATAATTTCCCTAATGAACTTGAGGGCCACTGTTTTGGCAGTGCAATTACAGCATGGGAAGGCTTCAGGCCATCCGCTGAATCGGTCCACTAAGACGAGCAGATATTTGAACCCTTGAGTTTGGGGAAACTCAGTGAAATTTATTTGCCACACCAGTCCGGGGCCTGGAGTGGGTTCCAGGATAGCTGGTGTTACTGGATGTCCTGGCCGAGGGTTATTCTTTTGGCAGACCAAACAGTCAGCTGGTATCTGGGTAGCCAGGGATCGGAGTCCAGAAGTCAAGAAGTATTTTCCCATTAGCTGGATAAGGGCCTCTCTGCCGGCGTGAGTGGTTTGGTGTAGCTGCTGCAGTACTGGCCGGATCAGGCCCTTCAGTAGGAGGATCTTCCCTTCCAGGGAATGAAGCCATCCCTCTTTTTCCTGAAGACCGAGTTTGTTAGCTAGGTTTTTTTTTTTTTTTAGAGTACTGAGGGGTTGGAAGCTCCCCCACTGATGGGATGAGGGTACACATGTGGGCATCCTCAGCTTCCGGTGAAGTCAAGATGGCGGCATGCTTGGCTTCTCTGTTCGGCCCAGCATTGCCCCTGGCCACATCCTGATTTTCCCTTTGATGGGCTCTACAGTGCACCACTGCTACTTCCGAGGGGAGTTGTAAGGCTTCTAGGAGCTGGAGAATTTGGGGCCCGTACTTGACTGGGGAGCCTTGGGCCGTTAGCATTCCCCTTTGCTTCCACAGGCCAGCATAAGCATGTAGCACCCCAAAAGCATACTTTGAATTGGTGAAAATTCCCGCTTTCCCTTTGACAGTTCAAGTGCACAGGTCAGGGCTACCAGCTTAGCCAGCTGGGCAGAGGTCCCGGTGGGCAACCCCTTGGCCTCTACGGTATCATGGAGGGTCACAACAGCATAACCCGCCCTCCTTTGCCCCTCCATGACAATGCTGCTGCCATTAGTGTACCACTCATAATCTGCATTTGGGAGCGGCTGATCCTTTAAATCCTGATGGCTGGAGTATTGGGCATCTATGATTTCTAAACTGTTGTGTTCCTGTTCCTCTGTTTCTGGCAAGAGGGTGGCTGGGTTAAGGGTGGGGCAAGACTGCAGGGAGACCTCGGGGTTCTCTAACAGCTTAGCCTGATACCGAGCAAGCCGAGCCTGGGTGAGCCAGAGCCCACCCTTGGTGTCTAGCAGGGCTCGGACCATATGGGGAGTATAGCTTTGCATAACCCTTCGGCTTCTCAGTTTCCCCAGGCACTAGCGCAGTGGCTGGGACGCCCATAAACATGCCGGCCAACCCTTTGCAACCTGATCCAGTTGTTTAGAAAAATAAGCCACGGGACGTTTCCAGGTCCCCAACAACTGGGTTAGCACTCCCAGGGCCACCCCTTTTCGTTCATGTATATATAATTGAAATGGCAGTGAGGACATTATTTGGATTTTTTTTATGTCTCTGCCGTGCCTCCTTCCTTGCCTTAGATGTAACCTGATTCCGCTCTACCTCAGACAACAGGATTCTCAGGAGGATATTACAGTTGTCCCAATCCGGCTTGTGACTACTGACGCACCCCTCAAAGACTGAAATAAACCGGCTTGGGTTCATTAAGAATTCTCCAGCCTGTGTTTTAAAAGCTGCTAAGTCTATTGGATTGAATGGCACATGGGTGTAAACTTGCATAGTGGTGGCCTGGCATCCGTCTGCCCCTGGGTGAGCCATAACAGTCTCGGTAATCAAAGAACAGAGTCCCACCGAGGGGGCAATCTCTGTAACCCGAGTTACAAGTTATAAGGTGGGGGTGTGGGGGCCGAAGGGGACACCGAATCTGCCATTACAACAGTGGGGGCGGGTCTGGGGGCTAACATTAGCTACTACCGCTCCTGTTGGAGTCAAATTACAGCTCTGTAGAATGTCTGTTCTATCTCTTAAAGCCATAAATGCTTGTGCATACAGATGTTAATTCCATTTACCTGTTCGCTGACAAAACAGAACTAATTGGAGGATTGTATTATAATTGACTGACCTTCCCGGTGGCCACCGTTCCTGGTCCTCTAGTCGATATTGAGGCCAGTCTACTGTACAAAACCTTTTCCATTTGCTCTTAGTTATTGGATTTGATCCTAACACTTTCCAGTTTGCTAGAATGCATTCTAGGGGTGTGCACTGTGCCGTGCCTGTAGTACTCTGCCCCTGTCCCATATTCCCAGACGACTCTGGGCGTCCCCAGGTCTTAACAGAGAAAGTCCAGACCACTGGAATGTTCCTACCTTTTTCAAAGGACCGGTTCATCACCATCGCCTGCAGTTGCTTCTCCACTATAGGGGCGCGTTGCACCGTTGTGCCCTCCGGGGTCGAGCAAATCGCGTCTCCTCCGAGGCCTCCTGATGAACTCACCGGTGTGCACTGGGCGTAGGTTGTCACTGCATCTGTCGGCCGCCAGGAGGGGTCCGGGCAAGGCTAAATAGCAGCCTCAAAGCCCATCTGGGGTGCCTAGAACTGTTGCCGGCACAGAGTGCCCGAGGCAAGCAACAGCTGGGTTCGTTACCCGGTGTGCATCGTGCCAATGACCACAATGGGGTGGAGAAGCAGAGAGATTTATTTGGAGCTCCAAATAGGGCGCAGGGAGACTGAGCTGTCTCAAATCCTGCAGCAGCGCAGCAGATTCCAGTATAAATTTTATACCTTTGCCTACTTTACTATACAAGCTTATGCAACCAATTACCTGTTGCCCTGTACAATACCGTAGCCAATCAGCTAAAGCAGCCAGTTGAGTTTTTCCTCAGTAGCATTGCCCGAGCCTTGCCTTATTTGGGTCTATTTGTTACTGGTTTTCACTAAACATTTCTGCCTTATTTATTTGTTTTCCAGGCCGAAGCTGGCCTTGGCTGGTGAACCGTGTGCAAACATGTCTGTTTGTGTGCTAGCTTCCTCATAGTTGTGCAGGTTCACCGAAAGTTCAATGAACAGAGGGGCCTCAAGGAGCAGAGGGGCTTCAGTTTGTCTGGACTTAGAGCAAGAGGGGTTCATTGACACTCGTGGTCTTCCACCCTCCCGAGTTACCTAGAGTAGTGCCCAGTGTCACCAACAACACCATGAACTATGTAATGCCACAGAACAAATTAAGATCAGTAACAGAACAACAAATTATGTGTGGCAAAGCCATGACAAACACTGTGCAGGCATCAGGGAGCTCATAAATTAGCACATCACCACCCAAACACTGCCTCAGCTTGACTTAGATCTTGGTCAACAGTAGACCCTCAAAAGGAGGCCACAGCTTTACACCCATGGTCACTGTGGTGTTAATTGGCTTCATTTTACAAGAGCTGGATTATAGGTTGACTTTGAGTGTATTTACAGGGGGCAAGGTTGTCACAACACAAGCCTTGTGCACACACACAAATAGTGTTCTGCAGCAGTGCAAGTTGAGCTGCAGCAATGAGCAGTGGGATCCTGCTTGGGCTCGTAATTCATACACTTCTCTCACTAATGAGGATCAACAGATCAACCCATACTGAATGCAGTTTCACAATACACCATCAATTAAAACACATTACAGTCAGAGAGGATGATAAATATTCCATTTATGCACATTATGTACAAGGCCCAAAATGACTGAGGATGCAAGAAAACAAAGCTGGTAAATACAGAAAATGCATTACTGCAAAAACAGCTAGCAGATTGTCTCCTGCTAGCAAGAAGCTTCTGTACAATGTACAGTAAGATAGTGGGCTTAACCCAACTCAGTGCTAGCCTGAATTAAAGTCACTCAAAGTTTTGTCTGAGTAGGGTATGAGGCCCAGATCCTCAAAGGTCTTTAGACTCCTAACTTCCACTGAAATCAATGGAAGCTAGGAGCCTAAATACCTCTTAGGATCTGAGCAAGGATTGTAGAATTTGACCCGATAACAACAATAATAATCATTTGCATTTCTAGAGAGATTTTCTTCTTCAAAGCATTTTACACACATGTTTTCTAACTCTCTGCTTCAAATAAAAGCTATTATTGACAGACAATTCTATTTTTCCGTCACAGCACAGACAAATAGGAGAGTGAAGAGAACACAGTTTATTAATGGGATTTTAAGTAGGTTGTTGTACAGAAAAAATAATAAGGATCCAGCACTCTACAGATGACTCCGCTTAGCTGTGGGCCTTATGGCTTAAAGCAGAATTCCAAGAACATTACTTACTTTTTGAAATAGTTTCTCAATAAATGACAACTCAAAATATCTGCTTCCACCTAGTGGTGCGGGTTTGCATAACAGGTGTTGTTTGTATTCCCTGTTTTCGATATCTTTGCCTAAAAGATAAAATGCATCAGAATCTACTGAGACAATTCACACTTCTGCACAAAGCCACAACAACACTAAGAATGTACGTATTTGTTAGCAAATAGGATCATTAGGGAGAAGGAAAAGGATAATCTCAGAAAGAGGCTCTCTCGTTCTCCTTCACTTTATTCTATATAGGTTTTTCTACTGTTCTCATCAATGAAGTATCTGAGCAGCTTCCCCTAGTACATTAATAATATGACTAACATCTGCCATGGTAATATCTTTTATTGGACTAACTTCTGTTGGTGAAAGAACTGCACAGAGTTCTCCTTCAGGTCCTTGAAAGGTTATTTCTTTCACCAACAGAAGTTGGTCCAACAGAAGATATTACCTCAGCTAAGGTGACCAGATGTCCTAATTTTATAGGGACACTCCAGATATTCGGGGTTTAGGTGCCTATCAATCCCACCCCACCCCCATCACGATTTTTCATACTTACTACCTGGTCACCCTATCCCTCACCCACCTTGTCTCTCTAATACCCTGGGAATGACATGGCTACAAGACGGTTGCAAATAACATTTGTCATTGTCCACTTCATTCTCTCTCATCCTGTTCTCCTGGGGAAAATTGTGTGTGCCGTTTTGTTTTGGTAGGGCTTTCGTGTTTGGTTTGTTTGGGGGTGAGGTTATGTGTACACATTGCTCTGTATTCATATTAGAGAAGCCAAGCTGAAGAAATGCACCTTGCTCTGGGAAAGGTGGGAAGGTTTGTGATGGTCCTTAGTTCCTTTGGGAGTTTGTTCTCCTGTCCCTTGAGAAAGCTCTATCTCCTGCACAGACAAGCCTCATCCTTACAGTAGAAAACTTCATGGTGCCTGCAAAATAGACCCTGTCAGTCACAATCCTAATCCCAGGGATTTACCTGATATTTTAGATATACTGGGCCCTGGCCACTGAGCCCCTAGAGAAGAGAAGGACTGTTACCTGGAACCTGACTTGATGTGTTCACGTTGCAGAAGTATGTACACAGTGTCTGAAGGCAAATAAAAAACAACACTTCAATGGTCACTGAATGAGGAGCCTGTGGAGAAAAATAGCACAATTGTGCAATTAAAGACTGTGTCAAAATGCACGTGCACAGTACTCAGACTCCCTGAATCCTGGCATTTCCTAACTTTCCATTGCTCTGTTTTGCAAACTTACTAATCGTTATTTTAATGCAGATTTTTATATATTTGTTGGGTGTATAAAGATATCAAAATACAGACATCAATTCATATCATTGTCATGCAAACATCCCCATTTCATTGTTTGTGTTTAAAGAAAAAAGTACAGGACTAGGTTCTGGCAATTTCTATATTGAGCTGTGTCAAGGTTCCTCCCCCACTCTGGGTACAGATGTGGGGACCTGCATGAAAACTTCCTAGCTTACTTTCACCAGCTTAGGTTAAAACTTCCCCAAGGTACAAATTAATTTTACCCTTTGCCCTTGGAATTTCCACTGCCACCACCAAACTTTAAATGGGTTTACTGGGAAACGTAGTTTGGACACATCTTTCCCCTCAAAATCCTCCCAACCCTTGAACCCCACTTCCTGGGGAAGGTTTGGTAAAAATCCTCACCAATTTGCATAAGTGACCAGAAACCCAAACCCTTGGATCTTAGAACAATGAAAAAGCATTCAATTTTCTTACAAGAAGACTTTTAATAGAAGTAAAGGAATCACCTCTGTAAAATCAGGATGGTAGATACCTTACTGGGTAATTAGATTCAAAACATAGAGAATCCCTCTAGGCAAAACCTTAAGTTACAAAAAAGACACACAGACAGGAATAGTCATTCTATTCAGCACAGTTCTTTTCTCAGCCATTTAAAGAAATCATAATCTAACACATACCTAGCTAGATTACTTTCTAAAGTTCTAAGACTCCATTCCTGGTCTATCCCCAGCAAAAGCAGCATACAGACAGACACAGACCCTTTGTTTCTCTCCCTCCTCCCAGCTTTTGAAAGTATCTTGTCTCCTCATTGGTCATTTTGGTCAGGTGCCAGCGAGGTTACCTTTAGCTTCTTAACCCTTTACAGGTGAGAGGATTTTTTCCTCTGGCCAGGAGGGATTTTAAAGGGGTTTACCCTTCCCATTATATTTATGACAAGTGTAAAGAAAGATATTTTTAAGGGTTTTGAACTGTTGAAACAGAGGCACAGAGATTGTCTCACACAGGGAGGAGTGGGTGATGCACCGCACACTTTCCCAAGCCAGCAGAGTTGCTGGACCCCAAGAGATTCCCCCTCTATTCCTGAGTCAACCTTTGCCAGAAGCAAGCAGACAGAAGGACAAACGTAGCTCTCCATTTTAATAAAGGCTCTTGTAACTTCCTGGGTCAACTGGTCCCTTCCATTCTTTAGCTGACTATTATTCTGGCTCTTTTCTTACTGGCGAACTTGAATTTTGATTTTCTACGTCATGGCCAGTCTTTATCGTCTCTCTTGTAAACTTGAATATGCCAATCCCTGAGAGGACGTACTTTCTTGTTTTTTCCTGATTCGGCAATCATAGCTCTGGGGATTGAGCTCCCATTTAAGGTACTTTTAATGATGACCCCCAGTCCTTTATTTCATCTATCAGGATGTTCAAAGAGAGCAGCTACCCTTCACTGAATGCCACTGCTTTGACTTTGGATTCCCTTGTAGAATGTGTGGGGCTGGGGTAGTTGTCTCAGCTGGATTCTTAATCCAGAGGAAAGACGCTCTCCCCTGTTCAATCAAGATCAGGAATGGCACATAGATTTGAGAGAAAAAGTACATTTTACTTTTACTCTATTTTCTTATTTCTCAAAAGGAACAGTACAACAAAGATAAAAACATTGTGAATAATCAATATAGGTATTGATGTATCTTGTCTGAAATGGGACAGCTGCTCTTCTACTCTCGGGATGGATGCCATATCAATAGATAAGATAAAAAGACAGGCCTAACTGAGAGACTGAACCCATATGAGGGCTCCTCATATTCTGCTCCTCGGTTACATGAGTACGTCGCTCCCCGACTAGGGCCCAAATCTGTGTAAAGAAGAGTAAATCTGATCCCGAGGGAGTATCGAACAACTTCCAAACTGTATAAGGAGGGTGGTTGAGTCTAAACTATAAAGACAGTTCCAAATATGGACCGCAGTTCAGGAAAGCAGCCTTATTCATCCAAGCATATGAATGATGTAAGAAAATTCTGAAAATGTGGATCTTAGATCATGGTCATAATTTAAAAAAATTAATTGACACAGCGGACACCATTCACATTTGAAACATAAAGTAGCTTAAAACTGTCCTAGCTTGAAGTGGTTTGAAACTGCTTCAGGAAATGTGGTCTTCTTACAAGTGTAGATGTGAGGTTGCATATATGGTAAAGCCATGTATACAGAATACATGCTGATTTTAATCCTACAAATTTCCCAAACACTATACAGAATATCGAATGGCTTATTTTTAAATCCTAATCAGAGAAAAATTAAAATGATTTGTGCAAATAATTGAATTCTAAGGATTGTGTAACAACAAACACTCTTATTTTCTAGATCTACTGAGAGCTAGCTCTGAGAGAACAAAACAGTATTTTCAGTGTTTATGGTTCTTTACTGAAGCAGGTCTATTCTTTATCTAAGAACAGGAAAACAAAAGAATTCACAATATTGTTATCCCTTTTGACCTGAGCAATTAGTGACTACTTTGGGTCTTGTGAGTTGTTTCCATTAGGGGGAGAAATGGATGATGGAGTCAGGTATTTTTTTTGACACAATCCTGCTTATTTACAAAGAATGTACACAAAGTTCTATTTCCCTAACGACAGCAGGAATAGTTTCTTGGCTCACAATTCCAAACCTCTTTCTATCCAGCAGTCTACCCTAAAGCGCACACGCTCTCTCTCTCTCTCTCTCTCTCTCTCCCTCTCTCTCTCTCTCAACTTTTTCTGAGATCACACTACAAATACTTCTCTGGGGCTCCTTTGTGCTTCTGCGGTGTCACACTCCCTCTCTTCCTCCCCCCCCCGCCCCGAACCCCATCCCCCTGCATTTGCATTCAGACCCCAGTGAAAGCCCCTTCCACTGTATGGCTCAACTCCTATTCCAGCTTTACTTGATGGTGACTTCTATTAAGTCAGCCATCTATTCCACAAAAGAGCTTGATTGTTTTTACATTGATCCTGAATAAAGGACAACTGGTATGCCCACCAGCTTCAATAAGGCTTCCCCTTTCCCCAGTATAACTACCTGTTTTCATGTTGTTTTTATAAATCTGTATCTTGTACACGTCCGCAAAACCCACAGCATTCTTTTATTTTTACTAACCTGAAACAGGATATTGAATGCGTAATTTCAGTTACACCAATGTAAATCTGTGGTAATTCATTAGAATTATTCCATATTTATCCTGGTGGCAAAATATGTTAGCACGTCACTAGAGAAAATATGACACTTTTTGATAATTGTTATTGTTGCCGGCACCCGGTGCCGAGAGGCTAAACAACAGCTGAGGTTGGTTCGCTACCCGGTGTGCTACACCCAATAATCACAACGGGGTGGAGAAGCAGAAAAGTTTATTTGCAGCTGCAAAAAGGTACAGGGAGAATAAAATCTCCAATCCTGCACCCAGAGTAGGAAGTTACACAGGCTTTTATACATCCTTTTTCCCAGCATACCTATCTAATAGCAAGCTGCCCTAAGTATCCATATAGCCAGCCAATCCAGTTCCCGGCTAGTTCCCTTGTTCTCTGTATCATTTGTTAAACCATACATAAAGCTGCTTTATTCAGCATTGTTCTTCCATATCTGCCCTGTTTGGCCTTGTTCAGTTTCTGCTGCGAGTGCCTCCAGGCGGGGGGGGGGGCCAAGGACACTTGGGCCTAGTACACAGAGCTGCTGCGAGTGCCTCTAGCCTGGGGGGGGGGCGCCAAGGACACCTGGGCCTAGTGCGAGGGGGCTTCATCGACACTCGTGGTCTTCCATCCCCTCGAGTTACCTAATGGCCATGCCCCAGTGTCCCCACTGAACTCCCACATCTGAACTCCCAGCCAGAGCCCGTACGTGCTCCACCACTAGAGGCCCTGATGCAGCAAGCCACCCCTATAGAGCAAAACAAAACTACTTCCCACATGGCATTAGGATAGCAAACGATAATAGAGAAAGATAAGAACTTGCTATAACAGGGGTTCTCAAACTTCATTGAACCACGACCCCCTTCTGACAACAAAAATTACTACGCGACCCCAGGAGGGAGAACCAAACCCTGAGCCCGCCCAAGCCCTAGCTCCCCCGGGCCAGAAGGGGCCAAAGTCAAAACCCAAGGGCTTCAGGCCCAGGCAGGGGGTGGGGGGAGCTGTAACCTGATCCCAGGGCTGAAGCCCAAGTCTGAGCCCTGCTGCCCAGGGCTCAGGATTGGGCTTCAGCCCTGGGCCCCAGCAAGTCTAACAGCAACCCTGGCGACCCTATTAAAAAGGGATTCCGATCCACAGTTTGAGAACCGCTGTGCTATAACATGCACTGATTATTGGTGATACTTGTTTTTCTCACAAAGACATGCACAAGGTGACATGGAACTCATTTGTGCTGTACCTGTTCTATAGCTAAGTAAGACTTTACTCTCTAGTACTGGCAATGCATTTTCTTCCAATGGCATTAAATTCATTTGGAAAGGATGATGCAGTGTTTCTTGTTTTTATTTGGAAAATTCTGATGTCATTAAGTAGGTTGGTTTCTAAAAATCTTTAATTTTTCAATATTTTATGGACTCATACTCTTGGAGATAGGAACAACTTAAATTAATGATTTGCTCCCTAAAGCAATTTCTTGAAAGAGTTGCATGAGTAATACCTACTTGTGTGAAAACTCAGTAGATAAAATCTTCAAAAATATGCAGACTTCAGAGGGGCATTACATCTCAGATGATAAGTCGTGCTGAAGATTTGTCATAGCATTTTTTTATCAAAACTCACGGCGCAATCTTGCTAAATTTAGTAAAATCACGGGTTTGATTTTTGATATTTTAAAACAAAAATGCCATGACAAACAAGGAGGAGGGGCCCAAGTGAGGTGGTGATGGGGTTGGAGAACAAGCCTGCCCCACATTCACCCTGCTGTGGCAGCTCCTGTCCAGGGGGCGGCAGATTTGTAGAAATTTTGGTGGTACCCAGAACCCCCCCACCGCATACTCCACACACACACCTGCTTAAAGCTCTGGGAGGGAGTTTGGGTGGGGGAGAGGTCTGGGGTTCAGATGATTGAGGTGCACAAGGGGGTGGAGATGCAGACTCTGGGAGGGAGTTTGGGTGCAGGGGGTGTGAGGGATTGGGCTCTTGGAGGGAGTTTGGGGGTGCAGGGGTGGGGGGTGCAGGAGGAAATTTGGGGGCCGAAGGGTGTGTTTGTGGAGGGGGTACGGGTGCTGGCTCTGGAAGTGGATGGGGGCATTTGATGCTTACCTGGGGCATCCCCTCTGGCAGCAGCTCCTAGGCGGGGCAGGCCAGGGGGGTCTCTTCATGCTGCTGTCTCCAGCCACCACCCCTGTAGCTTCCCATTCGCCGCAGGGTCATTTGGGTCGGGGGCAGCACGCAGCTGCACAACCCCCTCACATGGGCTGCAAGGACCTGCCGGCAGCCACCTGGAATGAGCGCGCGGGAAGCTGCTCAGCCCCGCTGCACTGCTGTGTGGTGGCAGGAGCCCCAAAGCTCTTTTAAATCGCCTGGGGGCGGCAGGTGGGGCCGGGGGAAGTGCAGGGGGAGTGTGTGTGGGGTGGGGGGAGATGGGAAATTTTGCTGGAGCTGGGCCCCTGAGACAGGAATATTCCTGGTGCCTGGGCACCACGGGCCCATAGAACTCACTGCCCATGCTCCAGTCCTGCCTGGTTTTCCTTCCTGGGTGCTGCAACCTGGTGCATGGGGTTGCAGCAATGCTCACGTTTGGCCGAGCAGCCCCTCCATCACAATGGGGAGCAGGGAGCCAGGTCTAGCTCCGCAGGGCAGGAGCCGTGACTGGATGGTGAGTTTATTAAAATCACAGATACAAAGACACATCACGGACAAATGATAAAATCACTGTATCCGGGATATTCTTTCCCTGCTGTGAAAAACCTATGGACTATCTTAATAGTTTGCATCTTTTTTCCCCTTCTAGAAGGGGATGATGGGATTTTACTTGCTTTTGGAAATGCTGGTTATGAACTGAACCATTTGCATTCTTTAAAAACCTATTAAATGTGACTTACATTTAGACATGCCCCTGCTACTGTTGTCTCTGGGTGTATATAAATTTGGAACTCAGTGCTGCAAAAGCTTGCATTTGCATGTTGGCTATGATTGTTGTTACTGGGTCTCTGCATATATATGCATGGTTGTAACCCAGTTCTTCCTCTCTTTGAACTTGAGCCTGCTATCCTGTGTTTGTGGCATCACACTATTGTCATGGAAAAGCAAATGGAGTAAATTCAGCATTATGGCGTAACGGCAGCTTCTAGCAGGACTCCTGAGAGTTTTCTCAGTATTAAGTGACTTGCCTGAAATGTGTCAGGCTGTGTGTGCCGCTTTTTTCCCCACGAGTACGACGGGATGATTTGTCTCACACAGGTGCTCTTGGGAATGCTTCTAAAGCACTCTGGAGACTAAAGCAGCCGTACTAGTGTTCTTAAAAAGGGTAAAGGAAATGGGATTTAATTCTAATCCTGCTGAGATCACTTTCCAGTGTACAAAGGGGGCCTTTTCAGAGAGCCTCTTTTAAATGAGACGTTTTCTGTGTCGGGTAGTGGTATAGGTACCGTGAATAGAGCTTAGCTGAATATTGGGGATAGAAGGCCTGTTTCTTGGTTGAGAAGCTGCACCCTCTGCTATACGGACTGACTACCCCTTGACTTCACCACACCTTTGTGGGGATCTCCTTTCAGACGAATTCTGCCAGGGCCTGTATTTAAGGCTTTGCTGAAGTTTCAAGGGAAGGCTGATAAGAACCAGTCTTCAGCTATTTTTGCTGGCAGAGTGGTGATTTGAAGAGAGCACTTTCCTTCTGTAGGAAAAGCTTTACAGGCAGTGGCGTAGCTAGGACAGGGAAACTGGGTGGGCAATGACGGGGCGGTTGGAGATAGGGAGACCTGCCTCCCCCACCATCTCCAGCCGTCCTTTACTGCTCAGCAGGCACCTCACCATGAGGCTGCCTGGGGGAGGCGGGGTGAACCTTGTAGGGGCAGGGCTGGAGACCAGGGCAGCAGCATGTGGCGCTGGCAGGAGAGGGACACGGATGGACACCGACCCGGTGTTGGGAGTCCCAGCCTGTGGATTCGGGGGGCTCCAGCCCCGATCTGAGTGGGCCTGGATGTTAAGTGGGTGGGCCGCAGCCCACTCAGGCCCACTCATGGCTACAGCCCTGTCAGGTGCTTGCTGACTCAGAATCTAATGCACAGATTAACAGTAAAGCTGCCCTGCATTAGGGTTTCATTGTGGGGGAATCTGCCAAGTTCTTCGAGTGCTTGCTCATGTCGATTCCAAGTAGGTGTGCGTATGCCGCGTGCACAGTCGTCGGAAGGTTTTTCCCCAAGCAGTACCCGTCGGGTCAGCTATGGAGCCCCCGGAGCTGCGCCTTCATGGCGGTGTATATAGGTCCCTGCCGACCCGCCACCTCTTCAATTCGTTCTTACTGCCTCTGACGGTCGTTGGAGCTGTGTGTCTCTCTTGCCTCCGCAAGCAGTTTCCCCAGTGATTGGACTTTCTGTTAACCTGTAAATAGTTAATTAGTTAGTGTTAGTTTTCAGTAATTAGTTTGATAGAAGTGGGGGGGTTCCCCCAAGCCCAATTCCCTCCCCTCTTGGGGTTCGGCACATGCCTCCATCCCAAGAGTTTAAGCCGTGCGGGACCTGCTACAAGCTCATGTCAATGGGCAACCCCCATGACTCCTGCCTAAAGTGTCTGGGGGAGGCACATCAAACAGATCGCTTCAAGATCTGCAAAGTTCTCCTCCCGAGAACAAAGAAAGAAAGGAACTTCAGGCTCAAAGAACTCCTTATGGAGGCAGCCCTCCGTCCCCTGCCGGCTCTGGGCGAGCAGGACTTGGCATTAAGCACCTCTGTGCGCAGCGCTCTGGCCTCTGTTAGAGAAACTACAGCTCGCACTCACCAGTGCCACCTAAGCAGCACAAGAAGACGAATAGAGGGCGCTCACCCATGGTCAGAGCACTGGGTCTGACAGCATAAGCGGTATGCGTCCTGCGCAGGGATCAGCACCGTCGACTCTGGGCCTGCAGAGGGATCCGTCAAGTCTGGTGTCGTTGGACTCTCCTGCTAGAGAGTGCCAGGTGGAGGAGCAGGCGTTTGAGGTGGCCAGGGACTTGATTGCCATGATGGCACTGCAGTTTCCCACCAGGCAAGATAGACCTCTGGCACCACAAGGCACGGCGCTGTCCAGAAGCAAGCCCACGATGATGAAGCTCTGCTCGCCTTCCCCACGGCACCATCCTCCGACACCGTCCTGCTTGGACCACCCTGCCAGATTGGCTGAAGAAGTTAGCTGTCTGGTTCTTAAACTCAGCAGCAGCAGTCGCTCGCTGGGTGCTCAGTGATTCTCTGCCTCCCTGTGCTCAGCTCTTGCCAAGCCCTGCTTTTGCTCTGCTCCTCCACAGCTTCAGCCCAGATCCTGTCCTACACCCAGCCTTGCTCCTGCCTCAGAACCAGCCCTGCTCCCAACTTCCCTGCCCCCGGTGATCTGGTTCTGACCCTTGGCTCTGATTCCTGACTCCAATTCTGTCTTGATTCTAGAGTGACCAGATGTCCCGATTTTATAAGGACAGTCCTGATTTAGGGGTCTTTTTCTTATATAGGTTCCTATTACCCCCCACCCTGTCCCAATTTTTCACATTTGCTGTCTGGTCATCCTACTTGATTCTTGGCTCTAGCATTTGAATTCTGACTCTAGTTCTAATCTTTGGACCTGCTTCTTGGTTTTGGCCCTGTCTCAATCCCTGGTTATGGCATTTGGACAGTCACCACTAGGCATGACTCCCACTTTGACCATTATGCCTGACCGCCTACATCCCGGTCTCCTGACATGTGGTCAGTCTGGTTTGTGGGTTAACCATCACAAAGCTTGCATCTGTGATCGATGGTTCCTCACACTAGAAGTATCACAACAATATTCAAGTTGTTCCCAGTCCGAAAGGACCAATCACTTACCCCAAGTCAACAGCATTTCCGATTCTATATCAAAGAATGCTTGTAGCCAATCTGATAATAAATGTACTGAGGATTTATTAGTTAAGAAAAAGAAATGAGAGTTATTTACAGGCTTAAAGCAGGTAAACATACACACATACACGAGTTACAGTCTTAGCCCTGGTCTACACTAGGAGTTGAGGTCGAATTTAGCAGCATTAAATCGATTTAACCCTGCACCCGTCCACACGACGAAGCCTTTTTTCCGACTTAAAGGGCTCTAAAATCGATTTCCTTACTCCAAGGGGATTAGCGCTGAAATCGGCCTTGCTGGGTCGAATTTGGGGTACTGTTGACACAATTAGACGGTATTGGCCTCCGTGAGCTATCCCAGAGTGCTCCATTGTGACCACTCTGGACAGCACTCTCAACTCAGTTGCACTGGCCAGGTAGACAGGAAGAGGCCCGCGAACTTTTGAATTTCAATTTCCTGTTTGGCCAGCGTGGCAAGCTGCAGGTGACCATGCAGAGCTCATCAGCAGAGGTGACCATGATGGAGTCCCAGAATCGCAAAAGAACTCCAGCATGGACCGAACAGGAGGTACGGGATCTGATTGCTGTACGGGGAGAGGAATCCGTGCTATCAGAACTCCGTTCCAGTTTTCGAAATGCCAAAACATTTGTCAAAATCTCCCAGGGCATGAAGGACAGAGGCCATAACAGGGACCCGAAGCAGTGCTGCGTGAAACTTAAGGAGCTGAGGCAAGCCTACCAGAAAACCAGAGAGGCAAACGGCCGCTCCGGGTCAGAGCCCCAAACTAGCCGCTTCTATGATGAGCTGCATGCCATTTTAGGGGGTTCAGCCACCACTACCCCAGCCGTGTTGTTTGACTCCTTCAATGGAGATGGAGGCAACACAGAAGCAGGTTTTGGGGATGAGGAAGAAGATGGGGGGGAGGGATAGCTCAGTGGTTTGAGCATTGGTCTGCTAAACCCAGAGTTGTGAGTTCAGTCCTTGAGGGGGCCATTTAGGGATCTGGGGCAAAAATTGGGGATTGGTCCTGCTTTGAGCAGGGGGTTGGACTAGATGACCTCCTGAGGTCCCTTCCAACCCTGATATTCTATGATTCTATGATGATGAGGTTGTAGATAGCTCACAGCAAGCAAGTGGAGAAACCAGTTTTCCCGACAGCCAGGAACTGTTTCTCACCCTGGACCTGGAGCAGGTACCCCCCGAACCCACCCAAGGCTGCCTCCCGGACCCACCAGGGGGAGAAGGGACCTCTGGTGAGTGTACCTTTTAAAATACTATACATGGTTTAAAAGCAAGCATGTTCAATGATTAATTTTCCCTGGCATTCGTGGCTCTCCTGGGTATACTCCCAAAGCCTTTGCAAAAGGTTTCTGGGGAGGGCAGCCTTATTCCATCCACCATGGTAGGATGCTTTACCACTCCAGGCCAGTAGCACGTACTCAGGAATCATTGTAGAACAAAGCATTGCAGTGTATGTTTGCTGGCATTCAAACAACATCCGTTCTTTATCTCTCTGTGTTATCCTCAGGAGAGTGATATCATTCATGGTCAGCTGGTTGAAATAGGGTGCTTTTCTTAAGGGGACATTCAGAGGTGCCCGTTCCTGCTGGGCTGTTTGCCTGTGGCTGAACAGAAATGTTCCCCACTGTTAGCCACGGGGAGGGGGGAGGGGCTAGCCACGCGGTGGGGGGAGGCAAAATGCGACCTTGGAACGAAAGCACATGTGCTATGTATGTAATGTTAATAGCAAGGTTTACCGTGAAAGAGTGTATCCATTGTTCTATAAAATGTGTTTGTTTAAATACCACTGTCCCTTTTTTTTTCTCCACCCGCTGCATGTGTTTCAAGGATCACAGGATCTTCTCCTTCCCAGAGACTAGCGAAGACTAGAAGGCGAAAAAAACGCACTCGCGATGAAATGTTCTCTGAGCTCATGCTGTCCTCCCACACTAACAGAGCACAGACGAATGCGTGGAGGCAGACAATGTCAGAGTGCAGGAAAGCACGAAATGACCAGGAGGAGAGGTGGCAGGCTGAAGAGAGTAAGTGACGGGCTGAAGCTGAAAGATGGCAGCAGCATGATGAGAGGAGGCAGGAATCAGTGCTGAGGCTGCTGGAGGATCAAACTGATATTTTCCAGCATATGGTTGAGCTGCAGGAAATGCAGCAGGAGCACAGACCGCCACTACAGCCCCTGTGTAACCAACCGCCCTCCTCCCCAAGTTCCATAGCCTCCTCACCCAGATGCCCAAGAACGCGGTGACGGTCCTGCGGCCACCCAGCCACTCCACCCCAGAGGATTGCCCAAGCAACAGAAGGCTGGCATTCAATAAGTTTTAAAGTTTTAAACTTTTAAAGTGCTGTGTGGCCTTGTCCTTCCCTCCTCCACCACCCCTCCTGGTGCTTCTCTCCTCCACCACCCCTCCTGGACTACCTTGGTAATTATCCCCCTATTTGTGTGATGAATTAATAAAGAATGCATGAATGTGAAGCAAGAATGACTTTATTGCCTCTGCAAGCGGTGATCGAAGGGAGGAGGGGAGGGTGGTTGGCTTACAGGGAAGTAGAGTAAACCAAGGGGCGGGGGGTTTCATCAAGGAGAAACAAACAGAACTTTCACACCGTAGCCTGGCCAGTCATGAAACTGGTTTTCAAAGCTTCTCTGATGCGCAGCGCTTTCTGCTGTGCTCTTCTAACCGCCCTGGTGTCTGGCTGTGCCTAACCAGCAGCCAGGCAATTTGCCTCAACCTCCCACCCCGCCATAAACGTCTCCCCCTTACTCTCACAGATATTGTGGAGCGCACAGCAAGCAGTAATAACAGTGGGAATATTGGCTTCGCTGAGGTCTAACCAAGTCAGTAAACTGCACGAGCGCCCTTTTAAAAGTCCAAATGCACATTCTACCACCATTCGGCACTTGCTCAGCCTGTAATTGAACAGCTCCTGACTACTGTCCAGGCTGCCTGTGTACGGCTTCATGAGTCATGGTGTTAAGGGGTAGGCTGGGTCCCCAAGGATAACTGTGGGCATTTCAACATCCCCAACGGTTATTTTCTGGTCTGGGAATAAAGTCCCTTCCTGCAGCTTTTGAAACAGACCAGAGTTCCTGAAGATGCGAGCGTCATGTACCTTTCCCGGCCATCCCACGTTGATGTTGGTGAAACGTCCCTTGTGATCCACCAGTGCTTGCAGCACTATTGAAAAGTACCCCTTGCGGTTTATGTACTCGCCGGCTTCGAGCTCTGGTGCCAAGATAGGGATATGGGTTCCGTCTACGGCCCCACCACAGTTAGGGAATCCCATTGCAGCAAAGCCATCCACTATGACCTGCACATTTCCCAGGGTCACTACCCTTGATATCAGCAGATCTTTGATTGCGTTGGCTACTTGCATCACAGCAGCCCCCACAGTAGATTTGCCCACTCCAAATTGATTCCCGACTGACCGGTAGCTGTCTGGCGTTGCAAGCTTCCACAGGGCTATTGCCACTTGCTTCTCAACTGTGAGGGCTGCTCTCATCTTGGTATTCATGCGCTTCAGGGCAGGGGAAAGCAAGTCACAAAGTTCCATGAAAGTGCCCTTACGCATGCGAAAGTTTCGCAGCCACTGGGAATCGTCCCAGACCTGCAACACTATGCGGTCCCACCAGTCTGTGCTTGTTTCCCGAGCCCAGAATCGGCGTTCCACAGCATGAACCTGCCCCATTAGCACCATGATGCCCACATTGCCAGGGATGCTGGGCGAGATGGACCACTGGTCTGACGCCATATGGCAGCCTATGTTTTTATGTTCTCAAGTTACACACAAATGGCAGGGGAGGGGGCAAAACACACAATCCCTCATGCACCTTCAGGAGCTTCTAGCCTGGCAGGAGGGAATGAACAAAGCCTGCAGGCCCAATGTGCACAATACCCTGTGCACAATAAGTCGATCCAGCCACCCCCTCTGCCCCCCTCAAGAAAGCTGGGGACTTGGACTTTAATTAAAGTGAAGATATATTTGCCATTAAAATAAACTGACATTGGTGGCCAGGGCATTGGCAGTTGTGAGCCAGATCTAATGCTGCAGCAGCCAGCGTGAATGCTGGACACAAACCCCAGGAAAGACACAGCATTAACAAGTCCAGGGCAGTTCTCCCTAGTTCTCACAGGGCCTGGAAAACCCAGGCACCCATGTGGGGTGCAGAAGGTGTGAACCACAGCAGCCACGCTAAGCCTGGAGGGTTATTCCATCTCCACCTCCTGCACAGGGAGCTGCTGTTCATTTCTCACCCACAGTACCGGCTCCAGCATGTGCAGGTCATAAGTCCATTTAGGGAAGATGCGCTTGTACAGATTCAGCAGCACCATGTCCTGGGATTTCAGTTGCCCATCAAAATGACACTTCATATGACCAAAGGTGCTGTACCCACAGATCTAAGCTGGCCTTTGGAGAGACATACTAGCTGTCCCAGGGGACTGACACAGAGAGAGGAGCTTGGCTAGGTATCACCATAACAGCAGCCTGCCTGAATTCTGACCTTTCTTTACCATGGCTTCGCTGTGCTACGATAAGGCTTCCTGCTGTTGTGTTCCAACACACAAGAAGCTCTGACCTCTTTTGAAAAGGCTGCCTGGTGTTACGACAAAGACATGCTGAGGTGCAACGATCCCTGCCAAGGGCAGGGTCTGAAGAGGCGTCTATCTCACTTGGAGCCCTTGGGCAGAGCGCACGGTATGAAGCAGGCGTGCTGGAGCCCAGAGGCTCAATCTGAGGCACGGAGGGCATAGGACTTACCTTTAGGGAAGAGTGGAAGCCTGTGACATTCCCCTGGTGTTATCTGGAACAGTGATCTGCTAGGTCATTCCAATCCTTGACTCTGGGAACCAGCCTTACCCTGCTCTGCTGTGACAACCCCAACTCCGGGCCTGTTCACGCACAGCCTCTGGCATGGAAGCTGCTCCTTGGATTGTGCAAACGAATGACATGAGCCAATATCTCCGGTCCCAGACACAACCCTAGGAACCTCCTTCTTGCCGTGTCCAGTTATGCCCGCTGGACGCTGCAAGCGTATATGGGTTCATCAATTTAACAAAGGAATTGATAGGTACCATACTTGTTCTGCCAAGGCAAGTTCCGGACACACTGCAAGCCAAATGCACTGCTTCAGGTAGAATAAAGAAACAGATTTATAACTATAAAGCTAGATTTAAGTGATTACAAGTTAAAGCATAACAAAATCAGATTTGGTCAAATGAAATAAAAGTAAAATGCATCCTAAGCTGATCTTAACACTTTCAATGTCCTTACAAACCTAGATGCTTCTCACCACAGGCTGGCTGGTTACTTTTCATTCAGGCTCTCCTCTTTGATCAGCTCTTCAGTTGCTTGGTGGTGTCTGTCAATGTTGGTGGAAGACAGAGAGCATGGCAAAATGTCTCTCCCTTTTATCATGTCCTTTCTTTCCTCCTTCCTCCTGCCACCTTCAGAGTCAAGTGAGCATTACCTCATTGCAATCCCAAACTGCACAAAGGAAGGGGGTGACTCCCTCCAGGGTCTAACAAAGGGGTCTCAAACACGCGGCTTGTAGGGTTATTTAATGCAACCCACCAAGCTCCCCGCCCTGCTCCCCCAGGTATTTCCTGCAGCCCACCAAGCTCCCCTCCTGCCGCTCCTCCTCCCCCCAGCACACCGCATCCCTGCTCCTCTGCTTACCTCCAGGTGCTTCCCGCCGCCAAACAGCCGTTTGGTGGTGCTTAGCGCTTTCCAGAAGGGAGTGGGGAGGAGCAGGGAGCTGTGCACTCGGGGGAGGAGGCGGAGAAGAGGCAAGGCAGGGGTGGGGATTCGGGGAAGGGGTTGGAATGGGGGTGGGGAAGGGGCGGAGCCTTATGGAAGGGGGGGCTGTCAGTGATGCAGCCCTCGAGCCAATGTACTAGTCCTCATGTGGCCCTCCTGTTGATTTGAGTTTGAGATCCCTGGTCTAACAGATTATTTTGTTGCTGCCTGAACCAGTATCCATTGTTCCTGTGAGGCTGGGTTGGGCTGGTCCCATCCTTGCCCTCACAAGGTGCAAACTGCCTCTCTGTTCATGTTTTTGCCCGGGCTTGCTTTAAGCCATGAGGATACATTTTCAGCCTCATAACTAGAAACATGAAATTATAACCTTAATATAACATTACTGTAACAACCATGCTCAGTGCATTCTGAGCCTTCTGAAGACACCCAACATGATAAACTTTGCATTGGATACCACGTAATCATTTTATAAAGATGAACAAGGGGATGTAGGGTGTTCCCCTGAGGTACAGAGCATCACAGACATCTACAACAGTGCCATTTGAATGCCTGTTTTCACTTTCAGGTGACACTGTATTTAAGAAGTGGGCAGCAATATCTCCTGTAAATGTAAACAAACTTCTTTCTCTTACAAATTGGCTGAATAAGAAGTAAGACTGAGTGGACTTGTAGGGTCTAAAGTTTTTCATTGTTTTGTTTTTGAGTGCAATTATGCAACAAAAAACCCCAATAACATTTGTAAGTTGCACTTTTCATAGAATCATAGAATCATAGAATCATAGAATATCAGGGTTGGAAGGGACCCCAGAAGGTCATCTAGTCCAACCCCCTGCTCGAAGCAGGACCAATTCCCAGTTAAATCATCCCAGTGATTTTATGAGAAAGAGATTGCAGTACAGTACCTGTATGAGGTGAATTGAAAAATACTATTTTTTCCATCATTTTTAGAAAGCAAATATTTGTAATAAAAAATAATAGAGTGCTGTTTACTTTGTATTATGTTGTAATTGAAATTGATATATTTGAAAGTGTAGGAAAACATCCAAAATATTTAATATGTTACAATTGGCATTCTATTGTTTAACAGTGCACTTAATTGCAATTAATTGTTTTGAGTTAATTGTGGGAGTTAACTGCAATTAACTGAGAGCCCTAATTTAAATAAGTGTTGAAAAATTAAGGAGGGTGCAGAAAGGGGTTTAGAAATGGTTCAAGGGCTGGAGAATGCCTTCAGTGCCTTCCAGTGAGACACAGGGAGCTCAGGCTGTTCAGTTTATCAACACAATTGAGAGGTATCGGAGTACCTCCCTTGGGAGAAATACTGGGATCGAAAAGGCTCTTCAGTCTAGAGGAGAAAGTTAGAGCAAGAAGCTGTATCTGAAGGTGAAAGCAGACAGACACAGGGGAAGGGGATCGATTATCCTTCTCTTGGGCTGGGTCTTCAAATCCAGCCTGGAGGCCTTTTGGAAGATGCTTTAGTCAAACAGGTTACTCGGCTTGATATGGGGGTAACAGTGAAATTCTTGGGCTGTGATAATTAGGTCAGGCTATAAGGGGCCACTAGATCTTAGGAGGCATAAGAACGGCCATACTCGGTCACATCAGTGGTCCATCTGTCCCAGTATCCTGTCTTCTGTCAGTGGCCAATGTCAGGTGCCCCAGAGGGAATTAACAGAACCACTAATCATCAAGTGATCCATCCCTTGTCGCTCATTCCCAGCTTCTGGTAAACAGAGGTTCGGGATGCCATCCCTGCCCGTCCTGGCTAATAGTTTTTGGTGGCTGTTCTTATGCCTCTTAAGATCTATCCTCCATGAACTTACCTAGTTCTTTTGAACCCCGTTATAGTCTTGGCCTTCACAACATTCTCTGGCAAGGAGTTCCACAGGTTGACTGTTGTGTGAAGAAATACTTCCTTTTGTTTGTTTTAAACCTGCTGCCTCATAATTTCATTTGGTGACCCTTAGTTCTTGTGTTATGAAAAGGAGTAAATAACACTTCCTTATTCACTTTCTCCTCACCAGTCATGATTTTATAGACCTCTATCATATCTCCCCTTAGTCGTCTCTTTTCCAAGCTGAAAAGTCCCAGTCTTATTAATCACTCCTCATAGGCAATGAAGGGTTCATTCCACCCAAACCATCTTTGTTGGGTAGGAAGAGTAGATAGGAAATGCACTTTTCAGAAGCGCACTGGGGCACTTGTCAGGCCATCGACATGGTCACAAAAGCAATTAAAGGTCTGCCTCTTCTGGAAGCAGAGAACACAACCACACTGTTTATACAAAGGGAGATTTTATTTCTCAGTTTGGACAGTAAGAACATGTCTAAAACAGCCCAATGATTTCAGTCAGACCAAAGCATTCCAGTCCCCAAGAGACTCCATTGTTGTGGGCCACAGGCAGAGAAGAGAAGAGACCGAGGTGCTGCCAATGCCCAAGGTCCCTGCCAGGGCAGGAAATTAATTAGGTAGGATGTGCCCAGATGATCCCAACAGGTGATCCCTGCTCCCTGCTGCAGAGGAAGGTGAACACCTGCCCCACCCATCAGGTATCTGCCAGTATGATGTGGGCAAAATCCTCCTTAATCCCAAATCGCCAAATTGTGACTCTGAGCATGTGAGAATGACCCACCAGCCGGGCATCTACACAGGGGATTCCACACAGCACAGCTGGATTGGTTTCTGGGCAGGAGGGCTGCATTGGGCAGTGAGGGGTCTGCACCTGGGACCTCAGCTACTGTACAAAGGACACTGTTGCGCCTCCTGGCTCTGGTAGGGGCTAATCAGCCCTATGTCTCCTGGGCTTAGGAGCTTCTTCTCTAAAAATCCCTGGCTGAGGTAGGTGGGGGAACCCAGATTGGCCCTGGATCCAAGCAAATCATGATGGTTTTGCTCTGGATTTGGGGCTCTGTCCAAGCATAAAACTGCAGGCAGATCTAGGAGATGCACACAGGCCCTTGCGAGCAGAGCTGATGAGCTACACATCTGTCTAATACACAAACACATACACACACACACACACACTCATATATGCAGTCACAACACAAGCACACATGCTCTCTCTCACACATAGACACACTTCTGTGCTTGGCACTTGTGGTTCTTCTCTGGCCCTGTATTTCCTCCCCGGGGCCTCTGCCCCTTTCATCGACACACTAAATAAACCTGCACCTGAGCATTTTGTTCTGGGGGCTCAAGCCCATGAGCAGGGGTGAAAGTAAGGTGGTAGGGCCGGTACGGCACACCGGTAAAAAGTGACTGCCGGTACCAGCCCTTACAGCTGACTTTAAAGCACTGCCATGGCACCACTTTAACGGACCCTGCTTAAAGCGCTGCCATGGCAGCGCTTTAATGTTGCTGCCCCTTTTGCGCCCCCATTGGCGGCCCCTTTTGCGCCCCCCATCAGGACTGCCAACAGGGGTGGCACAAAAGGGGCAGCGACGTTAAAGCGCTGCCGCGGCAAAGGACCCTGCTTAAAGTGCTGCCATGGCAACACTTTAATGTCGTCTCCCCTTTTCCATCCCCCTGGGCCACCGACGGCGGGGGGAAGGGGCGCAAAAGGAGCAGCTGCCCCAGGGCTGGCGATTCAAAAGGGCCCAGGGCTCCACATCAGTGGCTGGCGCCCCGGGCAGTGCAGGCCAGGCAGCGCAGATGGGCTGGGGGATGCTGAGCCCCAGGCCCACCCCTTCTGCCCAAGGCCCCAGCCCTTCTGGTGGGGGCCGAAGCCACGCCTGCCCCCCCCCGTAATGGTAAGAGATCAATTTTACTTTCACCCCTGTCCATGAACCCCAAATCACACAGCCCCCTGAGCTCCCCTGCATTCCCTTCCCATAGACTGCCATGCCCAGCTTCTGGTTGCCCCCTTTGTATCTGCCCTCCTTTACCTCCGTATTTTTGCAGTGTTTCCATCACCCTGGGGACCTCATAGGAATCCTGTAGCTCCGTGTGAACGGCCTCTGGCTCCTGAAGCTTCACACTGTGGCTCCTAAGGAGAAGACATTAGCTATTTAGCATACAACAGCCAGCCATAGGGCCCATCTATGGTGCCTCTAACAGGAACACAATGGGGACCTGAAATGCGTCTCCTACCTGATCAACGTGCTTTTCACATCCTAAAGGGAGAGAAAACACAAAGCAATTAAAGGTCTGCCTCTTAGTGAGGATTTTCCATGCCAAGCCAGATCTTTGCCCAGCCAGTCCAGCATCCTGCCTCCTCCAGATTCATCTCTCTCTCTCACTCTTCCAGCCTTTGCAGCCCAAGGAAGCCCATGGCTAAGGACTTCCCTAATGTACAGGGCCTGGGACCCAGATCCTCCATGGTATTTAGGCACCTAACTCCCACTGATTTCAATACCTTAAATACCTTGGAAAATCTGGGCCTGGGAACATAAAGAAGAAGCTCGACTTTCATTTTTTTAAAACGTTCAGTTTCTTCTTCTCTTGCAAAGAGGCTTGGAAATGTACCTGGTAGAAAACAGCCACCAGGGGATGGATGGTGAGTGGTCGGGGTACCAGCCTTGGGCTCAGAAAATTGAAGTTCAGTTTCTGGCTCAGCCATTCACTGCTTGGGTGAGTCACTGCGTCTCTCTGGCCCTCAGTGTCTGTACAATGGGGATAACAGCACTGCCTTATTCACAGGGTGTGCGAGGATAAATGCATTGAAGACTGTGAGGCTCTGACACCATGGCAGCCAGATAAGTGCCACAGAGAGAGAGGGCTCTTAACTGCAGCGTGAAGCACCAACTGCAGCAACCCAGCTCCCAGCCCTGTCTTGCACAGCACTGTGCCTTGCTGTGGCTTCAGTGGATCATGCCTTTCTGAAATTGGACTTAATCAGGAGGTCTCCAGCGAGCGCAGAAAGAGTCTCGGGAGTCTCAGGATTTCCAATGGTATTGCTGGAACACAAAGTGTTACTGATCCTCCCAGCCAATGGTCTCATTGAGTCACTCCGATGCTACGCAAGCAGGAAGGTCCCTTGGGACTGGCAGCTGGCTGGCTTGAAGTAGCTGAAAACGGCCCATGAGACCGGGGTGTTACTGAAAATTAAACGTTCTTAGACCCACAGAGGTCACAGCCAGGAGGGACCATTCTGACCATCCAGCATCACCCAGGTCAGAGGCTCCCCACAGTGACCCCAAAGCATAGTCACCGACTCCATGGGTGTTCTGGGGCTGGAGCACCCGTGGGGAAAAATTAGTGGGTGCTCTGCACCCACTGGCAGCCAAGCTCCCCTCCCCCCTGCCCCACTTCCTCCTCCGCCTACTTCCCTGAGCATACTGCGTCCCCGTTCCTCCACCTACCTCCCAGCACTTCCCACCCAGCTGCCACCAAACAGCTGTTTGGCCGCTCTGGGGGGGAGAGGAGAAGTGAGAACGTGGTGTGCTCAGGGAAGGGGGCAGGGAAGAAGCGGGGCCAGGGCAGGGATTTGGGGAAGGAGTAGGAGTAGGGGCAGGGAGGGGGTGGAGTTGGGGCAGGGACTTCGGGGAAGGAGTTGGAATGGGGGCGGGGCAGAGGCGGGGCCTCATGGAAGGGGTGGAGTCGGGGTGGGGCTGGGGGCAGAGGGGGGTTGAGCACCCACCGGCAGGAGCAGAAGTCTGCACCTATGCCCCAAAGGGCCTTGGGAGGCTGCTCCAGTGGCTGCTCCCCTTCCCTGTTACAAACCTCCCCCCAGTGAGTGGGCAGTCAGGCGGCAGGAAGCACTGGGAGGGAGGGGGAGGAGCAGGGACACGGCGCACTTGGGAGAGGGGGAGGAGGTGGGGCGAGGGGAGCTTGGCTGCCGGTGGGTGCTGAGCACCTGCTAATTTTACCCTGTGGGTGCTCCAGCCCTGCAGCACCCATGGAGTTGGTGCCTATGCCCAACATGACTGCTGTAAACACCTAAGACTGAACTGGGGAAGAAATGACTGAACCCAGGCTAGCGGGTGTCTGGCCTGTGAAAGAAATACCTGGAGTTTTAAGGTGAAAGCAAGAGCAGCTTGCCTTCAAGAACCTTTGCAATCTGCCTAAAACAACCTTTAGGGTGAGAATTTGCTAGTTAAAACCAGTTTCTTTAGTATATTAAACTTAGCTTGTGTGTTGGTTTCATTTGTTAGGTAATCTGCTTTGATCTGTTTGCTATCCCTTATAATCACTTAATAAACTTGTTTTTATTTTATTTTATTTTCTCTAAAACCAGTTCGTGGAATTCATAACTGGGGTGGGGGGCAAAAAGCTGTGCATATCTTACTCCACATTGAGGGAGGGAGCAGATTTCAATGAGCTTACGCTGTACAGTTCTCTGTGCAGCTCAAGATGATACAATTTTGGGTCTACACTCCAGAGGCGGTGTACATTTGAGTGCTGGGCAATTCCTTAGCTGAGCATCCCAGGCAGAGCAGATCTCAGCATCTGGGTGAATATAACCGCCGCTGGGTGTGTTCCTACCCGTGTGTGTGCTGGAAGGGGGCTTGAGAGCCTGTCACAGCAGCACAGAGTAAGGGGAACCCAAGCTGGTGGGACAGGCGGGCCCAGTGGTATCCCAGTCCCATATGGCACCCAGGGGAAGCCCATCACACTATGAGAGGGGCTCTCACCTTGAGCAGGTCAGTGGCTGGCTGCTGGCACTTCTGCTCGATCTCCATTATCAGCTGGGCCAGGCTGGAGCTCTGCTCTACCAGGAACGCCGTGTTCTCCCGAAGCCTCTGTAGAGTCTCCTCCTCCTCCTGCTCCAGCCTGCACACAAGCAGCTGCTCTTCGTCTTCTAGAGCCTGATGGCGCTTGGCAAACTCAGCTACAATGAGCTTTCTCTGCGCCCTCACCTTCTCCTGCAGGGGCAGAAACCATGTGAGGGAGGAAGGAACCTCAGTGGGGTAAGGCCAAATTTGACAACAGGGCAGTTTGCTGAGGGTTATGGGGTAGTAGGTAGTAGGCTGGTGGGCTGTTTACTGGGTGATCTAGAGGAGCTGGGTTGGGCCTCACAGGCTGTTTCCTGGGGATCTATAGGTGGTGGGTTGGGCACAGGCCATTTACTGGTGGTCTAAAGGTTGTGGGTTGGGAACCGTGGCCCATTTGCTGGGGGTTTAAAGGAGAAGGGTTGGGCCCTGTGGGATCTTTTATGCCAGGGGTGGCCAAACTGTGGTTCATGAGCCGCATGTGGCTCTTTTAGCATTAAAGTGTGGCTCACAGAGCCTCCCCACATTCCCCCCCCCATTCTTCACCTACCAGACTTCGGCGGGGAGCTTGGGACCTCTGCCTTGCAGTGGGGTGGTGGGGTAGAGGTTTCTGCACAGCAGGGAGGGGGGTCTCAGGGCTTCAGCAGGAGTGGGGCTGAAGCCCCGAGCCCCGGGCCCCAGCTCTTGAACTTCTGAAGATTGTCGTATGCGGGTCAGAGAGCCGGTAAGTTTGGCCACCCCTGTTTCATGCTATAATAATATGCCCCTAGCACATTGTAACAAACTGCCCCTTTGTCCCTGCTGTTTTCCCCCTTGCCCCTAGGGTGCCCCCCCATTCATTCTGTCATCCCCACTTGTCCCTGCCATCATGCCACCATGCCCCTTAGCCTCAACCTTCCCCACCCTCTATTCTTGAGCTATTAATGGCGCTGGTGGAAATTGTTTGTGCTAGAGGTTTTCCCACAGAAAATGGCTGTTTGGTCAGCTCTGGTGGGTGAGGCTACACAGGCAGTGGGCAGGAATGGCTCCTGCTCGGCACACAGTTCCTGCAGTTCCAGCTCTGGGCACACAGACTCCTCTGGGCTCATCTGCACTGGCGTGCCACCTCGGCCCCACAGCAGGGCAGGAGGGAATGCCAGCCAAAGGATAATGGAGCACAGTGATTGCACAGCCACGAGCTCCGCAGCCTGATGAACCAGCCAGAGGTAAGGTCCACTGTACATGGGCAGGGGCAGTGCACATCCCCCTGCGCCCCCCCTTCCCCCCCACACACATTATGGAACCTGTGGGCGGGATTGAAAGGTTGAGATCTACCCTCCCTTGTCTGTTTGCCAACAAGATGCCAACTGATGTCAGTTGCAGGTGTGGGTATTTTTGTGTCGTGGACATTTGTCTGCTGGCAAGTGGACTGAGAACCCCCCCAAACTCAGTCCATGAGTCACTAGAGAGATCATCAGCCAGCAACAACTTTCAGTCACTGCTGGATTGGACCTGGAAAGGGGTGAAAGACTCCATATCTATCATCAGCCCTTGAGCCATGCAGTCCCCACTACAGTGTGCCATGGGCTCTACAAAGCCCCTCCCAGCTATGTGTAACTAATGGGCTGGCTCTGGCTAAGCCTGTCCGGCTGGCCTGGTGCAGCAGTACTTTGGTTCCATGCCATGCCAACAGGGCCAGGAACGCCTCAGGAACGCCATGGCAGGGAGTCAGACTGAGCCATGCACCACGAAGCTGGGCCCTGCCCCCCCTCGGACAGAGCAGAGCTGGGAGCAAGCCCAGCACAACAGCTGCTCAGATTCTGCGGTGACACAGCACTTCCTGGTCCCTCGGATTGTGCAATGGGCAGAGCTTGCACAACTGCCTGGGCAGAGCTTGCACAACTGCCTGGGCAGGACAGTTTGAAAGTGACTCAATCAGTTTCCAGGATACTGGGGAAACAGATTCATTTGCAAAATGTGGGGGACTCCAACTATTAACAGAGCTGGGTTTGGGGGACACACACATTCCAAGCAGGCCTCGCACCTTGCTAGAGGGGCCCATTTTGACAAACTGTTGTGATTGAGGTAAGCTGGCCTCAGGCTGGCAGCAGAGGCTGAGGAGTGTGACTGTGATGTCATTCTGCTGTATGCTCTTCTCCTGGGAACAATGCAGCAACGGTGCCCTCCCCCACTCTGCCAGACTTATGTCATAGTCCCCTCTGGAGGGAATTTTCCGCTCGTGTCCTACCGGGATGCTCCATCAGAGTCTCGGGGCCTGATTCTGATCTCAGTTACACAGGGAAAAATCAGGAGCCACTGGAGTTAAATTGATGTAAAACCAATGTGAGCAAAAAATCAGGTACTCAGTGTGAATGTCCCCCCTTAGCAAATGTGCCAGACCCTCATGCTATTGCTTGGGGCACCCAGTCCCATGGCACAGGGGAGGCTGTGGTGGGATCACACTCACGACACCTGCCTTCCACTGGGCAGTTTTCTTCCCCTCTTGGGCCTGGAGCTTTGCAATCTCTCCCGTCACTTGTCTCAAAAGATCCAAAGCTTCCTGCAGTTTCATCTGTGGGGAGAAAATGGGGCTGAATCCTCCCAGTGCCCACTTAGAATTATAGAATCATAGAATATCAGGGTTGGAAGAGACCTCAGGGAGTCATCTAGTCCAACCCTCTGCTCTAAGCAGGACCAACCCCAACTAAATCATCCCAGCCAGGGCTTTGTCAAGCCGGGCCTTGGAGATTCCACCACCTCCCTAGGTAACCCATTCCATTGGGGGGGCTCAAGGAAGGATTCCGAAACGGGGCTCCAATGGCTACAGAGAACCGCTCCTCGAGCTGTGGAGCATTGGGCAAGGGCATGGGTCCCTCACAGCATCCTTTACTCCCATAGCGACCATTGAACTAGTCAGGGGAAGAAGCAGAGAGGCTGGCACCCCAGGGCTGTCACAGGTGACTGGGCAGGGGTCCTGCTCCCCTCTTCTCGGCAGTTATCCATTCCAAAACAAGGGCTCAGGCTCGGCTCCAGGGGACAGTGGTGAGTGGGCATCCAGCTAGGGTCTGGCTCTGCCAGGGGGGCAGCAGTGAGGGGTCAGCTAGACGGGGCCCGGCTCTGGGTTGGGAGGCAGCAGTGAAGTGTCAGGTAGACAGGGCTCCCCGCCAGGGGGCAGCAGTGAGGAGGAGGTCAGACAGGACTCACCTCCAGGTAGCAGTGGTGAGGGGGAGGCCAGATGAGGCCCGTCTCCAGGGAGGGAGTCATAGGTGCTGGAACTGCTGGTGCTGGGGTGCGGTAGCACCCCTGGCTTAAAGTGGTTTCCATTTTATACAGGGTTTACAGTGTGGCTCAGTGACTCACTATACAAATTGTTCCAGCACCACAGTGAGGGGAAGATAAACAAGGCTTGTCTCCGGTGATCAGTGGTGAGGGGGTGGCTAGACGGGGCTCACCTCCAGGGAGTGGCAGTGAGGGGGTGGCTAGACGGGGCTCGCCTCCAGGGGGCGGCGGTGAGGGGGAGGCCAGATGGAGCTCATCTCTGGAGGGCAGCAGTGAGGGGGAGGCCAGAGCCTGCAGTGGTAAGGGGGCAGACAGCCAGTGCCCAGCTCTGTGGCAGCAGTGGTGAGGGGCCCAGCTCCAGGGCCAGTAGCAGTGTAGAACCATGTCCTCCATCAGTTTGTTCACATGCTCTTGGGCTGGGTGCCCAACCTGCTCAAGCAGGGGGTGGGGTCGCAGCCTGGGAAGCTCTGTGTTGGGGAGAGAGCCCCTCACAGCCGCTCCCTGGATGCCCTCTCTGGCTGAGAGAACTCTGTTCATGGGCTCTGGAGAATGGAGAACTCCATGGCTACAGATGGGATCCCCTAACCAGGGACCAGGGCTTAGGTCAGAGACAGGCACCTTCCCTGTCTAAAACCCCAGGCAGGAACCACAGCCCAGCCTCCTAAGAGCCCAGAACTCAGGGGACTGGGAATGGGGGTGGAGCACATCCCTGGGGCTTTGCCCAAGAGCCCCGACCCCTCTCATGGCTCTGGCTAGTTGGTTGCTTGTCACTGCTCCTACCTTGTAGTCCTGGGCAGCCTCCTCGATGGGGATCACAGTGTGCGAGCGGTGCACCCGGGACTTGTCGCACACCAGGCAAATGGCCTCCCCATCATCCTCGCAGAAGAGACGCAGCTTCTTGCCATGCTTCTCACACAGCTTCTCCTTGGGCTCCTTGCCTGGCTGCAGTGCCAACTGCTCAATGCCCTCCACAATGTTCGCCAGCTGCCTGTTGGGCCTAAACGTGGTCTGAAGGAACCCTCCTCTGCACTGAGGGCAGAGGAACACCTCAGTCGTGGAGCCCTCCCACCTCTCGCAATAGTCCGTGATGCACACACAGCAGAAGTTGTGCCCGCAGTCGATGGTCACAGGGTCCCTCAGATACTCCAGGCAGATGGAGCAGGACACTTCGTCTTGGAGCTTCTCCATCAGGTTATTTCCTGAGGCCATGGCTGCTGCATTCAGAATATTTCCACTTGCAGGGCTGCCAGCCAGTCAGCAACAGGAGTTGCTCCTTCCTGGCTTTCTCTAGCAGGGTTGCAGCAGGAGGGGCTGGAACAGGGAGGGACGGGCACTGGGGAGTGGGGGAGGGACTAGAAGCTGCTGAGCACTGCGGATTTGTTTTTGGTTGCAATTTCCCCCTTGGAAGCCCTCAGTGGGTTTTATTGCTGGGAATTTCCTCTCCAGATTCGCAAAGGCATCAGAAGGGAAACAGCTCTGGCAATGCAGGGAGTTTAGGCTTCAATGCTTGTCCAGCTAAGTGAAGAGCAGTTCACCATCCGGACAGCCGCAAACGAGATTAATGAGTTTCTGTCTCACCCCATCCCTGGTGCCCAGCTCTGCTTGGAGTGCTCTGACACTCCTGCTGCTGGTGCAAGGTTAACCTCGCACTAGGGGACTGAACCGTCTGGAACCGACCCATGTCAGTGCTCCCACCCCAGCCACACTGGATCAGTTCAAGAACCACTGCAGTTTTGCATCACATCTGCATAGTTCTGCTCTTAAGCTGTTGCATTATCAACACCCTCTGGATACCTATCCCACAATTACTATTTCAGCTCTCAGACGCAGTGCTTTGTGGGAGATTTTGAAAGGCCACTGGTGCGTTGTGGGACAGTAGCAGAATGGCCAGTTGAACTCTTTTAGTTTGTCCTCATTCACACTGTTACTAAAATAGTCCAGACCGAAGCTGATTAGCCTGAATCTGTCCTCTAGACCTGTTAAAAGTGTCATCTACTTCAGCCAGTTCTTAGGGTGCTTGGAGCACTGTCAGTCAGAAAACTAATTCACTAAAAGTAGGTCATGCTGCCTTAAACAGCCTGGAAGCTGGTCTCTACTACAGCACTCACAGGGTTGAAAATCAGTTTAGCAGTGCTGTTTTTAAAACCAGTTAAATGTTTCTTCAGCATACACAGACCCTTAAACTCCAGGCCCTGATATAGAATCACAGAACCATAGGGTTAAAAGGGACCACAAGGGTCATCTTGTCTAACCCCCTGCCAAGATGCAGAATTTAGGTCCATCTTCAAATGGTGGGGTTGAGTAGGCTTCATCTTAGACTACAAAGAACTAAAAAAGTCACTTAAGTAGAACTGGTCAAAAAAATTAGATGGGACAGTTTTCCTCTGGAATATGGTGTTTTGACAAAAGCAAAATGTTTCACAGAAACATGCCAATTTCAGCATAGTTTCCAACAGAAGAGTTTTGAAACCATGCAAAATGAAAATAGGGTATTTTGTTTTGTTCTGATTTTTTCGTTTAATCTTGTCTTTTATAATATATTAATTTTAATATTAAATTTATTATGCATATATTTAATATATATTAAATATTTTATATCAGTGTTCTGACATTCTCAAATAAAATTTTTTTGATAGGGATGCTTTGGTATTTCAAAATAAAAATATTTCAGAATTTCCATTCTGCTAGATATTTCAAGATTTCAACTTTTTGTCCCTACGCAGGACAAAAATGTAAATTTCAAGATGTCAGAATTTCCCACAGCTTGGAAATTCTGTGTTCTGACCGACTCTAATTTCAAATTACAAATACCCTGGCACCTAATGCTGATGCTACCACATGAATGGCAGTGTGGCTGTCATAACTATGCATCTGGTTCATTTTCAATGGGTGCCTGTCCGCACAGTATCTGAGGGCCACGTATCTGAGTGTCATTTTTCCTGTTGGGAGGCAATCTCTCTTCCCTGTTAGCAAGAACCTGACCTTTTTTAAAATTTAATATAAAGGTGCACAGGTGTGGGTGAGCAGGGGCTTGTTTACACTAGGAAGTTGTACTGCCTGAGCTTTACTAGTATAGTTAAAGTAGTACAAAGCAGACACAGATCAGTATAAAGGTGCTTTATACCACTAGTATAGCTATTCCAGTACAGGGAGGGAAATAAGCTATATTGATTTAAGGCACTTTTATAAAGATGCAACTGTCTGCAATAGAAGTTTTGCCAGGACAACTATTTTGATAAAAATAAATAAATAAACAGTCCTAACCAAAATCATAGAATCATAGAATATCAGGGTTGGACGAGACCTCAGGAGGTCATCTAGTCCAACCCCCTGCTCAAAGCAGGACCAACACCAACTAAATCATCCCAGCCAAGGCTTTGTCAAGCCGGGCCTTAAAAACCTCTAAGGATGGAGATTCCACCACCTCCCTCAGGAACCCATTCCAGTGCTTCACCACCCGCCTGGTGAAATAGTGTTTCCTAATATCCAACCTAGACCGTCACCACTGCAATTTGAGACCATCGCTTCTTGTTCTGTCATCTGCCACCACTGAGAGCAGCCGAGCTCCATCCTCTTTGGAGCCCCCCTTTAGGTAGTTGAAGGCTGCTATCAACTCCCTCCTCCCCCCCTTCTCTTCTGCAGACTAAATAAGCCCAGTTCCCTCAGCCTCTCCTCGTAAGTCAGGTGTCCCAGCCTCCTAATCATTTCCATTGCCCTCCGCTGGACTCTCTCCAATTTGTCCACATCCCTTTTGTAGTGGGGGGACCAAAACTGCACGCAATACTCCAGGTGTGGCCTCACCAGTGCCGAATAGAGGGGAATAATCACTTCCCTCGATCTGCTGGCAATAGTCCTTTCATCCAGTCCATACTTCTTTAACTTGCTGGCAAGAATACTGTGGGAGACCGTATCAAAAGCTTTGCTAAAGTCAAGATATATCATGTCTACCACTTTCCCCATATCCAGTTATCTCCTCATAGAAGACAATCAGGTTGGTCAGGCATGACTTGCCCTTGGTGAATCCATGTTGTCTGTTCTGACACACTGATTTTATACCTTTTTCAATTCTATTTTTAGACACATGGCATCATCCTATTTGTTTCTCTTCTTTTGCTAACTGCCAATTCTGTTTTTAGACTTGCAACCATTATTTATCTGACGGTGTTATGATCTGCTGAGTCATTGTTTTTACAACCTTTTTCCTGCCAATTCTATATTTAGCACTATGTGACCTGCAGCTTCCATCTAATGGTGGAGTGACTCTTGCTTATTCAAAATGGAAGCCAGGGATACAAAATGAAGTCTGGGGACCTCAAAATGGACTTTCTCTGGTGTCAGTACAACCTTAGTGCAGTTCCATTGTGCATATGTATTATGATACAGACTCACAAGTGTGGCCTTGGGGTCAATTCCCTTCCCCTCACTGCATCAGTTTCCTCCTCCAGAAAACCCACCCTGCGGAAGGAGAACATAAGCCCCCACAACCCCCTGTGGGTGTCTGTCCCTGAGAGCCTAAACCAGTTGGGTCATCTGCCCTATCCCCAAAATTATTCTGTCTTTTCCTCACAGGGCCTTTTCCAGTGAGCTCATTGTGGCTCTTTCCTGGCCCTTAACAGATTGGACCAAGTCTGAACTCCCTGGGATCTCAGTCCAGGCTCAGCACAGGCTGTCCTTATATCTCCCAGAAGGCCTGGTTCCTAATCACATGCTGCCCCTTGTCAGGTGACCCCTACACTCATTCCCTCTTCTTTGAGAGGTGGCTAAACCTTGCACAGGTGCAGCTGAGCCCCAACTATTATTCAATTGTTATTCAATTATTATTCAATTATTCCAACTGCAAGTGAATGACAGAAAATATGTCCAGAATTCTTTCAATAGTAGCAGAAAAATGCCTAGATGCATAGATTTTAAGGCTAGAAAGGATGATTATGACCATCTAGTCTGACCTCCTGTATAACACAGGCTGTAGTGGTTCCTCCATCAAGCCCATACCTTCTGATTGAGGCAGAGCACATCTTTTAGACAGACATCCCCAGGCATTAGAGCCAATTTGGATAAGAGAAAATCTTTCCACATGGAATTAAGGGAAATGGAGATCAAGAAAAATCTGTAGAGAGGCTGTGACTAACGTTCAAAAAAAGAAGTCAGGATAACAAGACCAAGGGCCCAGGACTGGCTATCAGGAAGACCTGCCATTTTCTATTTCTGGCTTTGCTATTGAGTCACTGTGACCACAAATAAGTCACTTCACCACTGTCTGCCTCAGTTTCCCCAACGATAAAACGGAGTTCAACGGGATGGGATTTATTATGTTAATTTTACAGGGTGAGAAAATGAGACAGAGATGTGGGCCCTGTCTACATTACAGACCTGTAGTGTGTTTGTAAGCAGGTGGCCCCTCCCTCATATTTGGTTCATACCCCAACTGACATGGTTCCTTAGCATGTGTGTGTCCCTTGCTTCACCCCATGTGAAAGCAGGGCTAGACACCCTTTTCCGGCTGTGCAGGAGGGAGCAGGTACTTGGTGCCTCAGGTCTGAACAAGCGCTCAAAAATTAACTGTGATATTATCTGATTAAAATATAACCATATAGCTCATTGTTGCAACCACAGCTATATATTTGCCGCAAATATTTTACAAAGGCTGTTGAGTGAGGTGTCTATGAAAAAGTTATGATTTGCTGGTTATAATTATGCTATCTGTATGCATGTATCATTTTTGTATGTGAAGTTATAAGTATTGACTCTATACTTGGATTTCAAATGTTTGCTCCTGGGATAACACCCAAAAGGCAATGCCCAGCAGATCTTGGAGGGACTATTCAAATTAAGTGGCTCATCAAGAAACACTTGGTTGACAATGGACCACGGGAGATGCCCATCTACACTGAGTGGACTGTCATGTAAACGTGCTGTCTGGAGTGTAGGTAATGGCTTCCTGCAATGACTGAGGGAAATTGGGCATGAGCATGTGACTTGCCCATTTGACCCCAAACTCCATCTTGCTGCTGTAATTTTACACAGTAAGAACAACGGGATGCCCTCCACATGGCAAAAGCTATAAAAGGCCCTGGAAACACCTCCATTTGGTCTTCAATCCTGCTTCTTATCTCTGGAGGAACTTTGCTACAAACTGAAGGTCTAAACAAAGGACTGAGTGACCCATCCAAGCTGTGGATGTACTCCAGAGACTTGACTTAAGGCAGCAGTTTATTCCACCACTGCTACAAGCCTGAACCAAGACCTTTGCCATTACTGTATGTAATTGATTCCTTTAACAAATTTTAACTCTCGCCTTTCTTTCTTTCTTTCTTTCTTTCTTTCTTTCTTTCTTTCTATGAATAAACCTTTAGATTTTAGATACTAAAGGATTGGCACCAGCATGATTTTTGGGTAAGATCTAAGTTATATATTGACCTAGGTGTGTGGCTGGTCCTTTGGGATCAGAAGAACCTATTATTTGATGAGACTGGTTGTAAAGAACCACTCATCTCTAAATCCAGTGTTACAGTAACATTTTATTCAATGAACTGGAAGTAAATATAAATCACTGCTGATAACATTTGTGGATGGAACACAATCTGGCAGAGTGATAAATAATGATTAGGACAGGGCAGTGATGCAGAGTGATCTGGATCTCTTGGTAAGCTGGACCAATTCAAACACAAGTTTTAACAGAGCAAAATGCAAGGTCATATACCTAGCAACAGAGCATGCAGGCCACACCTATAGAATGGGGAACTGTACCCAGGAAAGCAGTGACTCTGAAAAGGATTTAGGGATCATATTGGGCAAGCCACTCAACATGTGCTCCCACTGAGACGCTGTGGTGAACAGGGCTAAAGCCATCATTAGATGTATGAGCAGAGTCGGGAGTAAGGGAGGAGATACAGCATCCGTGAGACTGAAATTGGAATAGTACAGCCAGTTTTGGTGTCCACGTTTTAAAAAGATGTTGAAAAATTGGAGATGGTGCAGCAAAGAGCCATAAAATGTTTTGAGTGCTGGAGAAAAATTCCTTCTGGTGAGCTACTGAAACAGCTCAATCTGTTTAATTTATAAAAAAAGAAGATTTAGAGGTGACTTGATTGAAGTATTTAAGTGCCTTCATGGAGAGAAAATATCGGGTATCAATGGGCTCTTTAATCTAGCAGAGAAAGGCATAACAAGACCCAGTGGCTGGAAGCTGAAAACAGACAAATTCATATTAGAAATAAGGCACAAATATTTAACAGTGAGGATGATTCACCCCTGGAACAAACTACCAAGGGAAGTGATGGATTCTCCATCTCTTGATGTCTTCTAATGAAGACTAGATGTCTTTCTGGACTGTGCTTTGGTCAAAAACTAACTATTGTGCTATACAGGAGGCCTGTGATATGCACCAGGTCAGATTAGATGATCTAATGGTCTCTTCTTGCCTTAAAGTCTACAGATCTATGAAAAACTGAGTGTGGCATGGGGAGCAGCCTTTGATGTTTTACTGTGTAGCCTGCTTGATCCTCAGAACCAACAATGAGTGAGTGGGGGTGATTCAAAGGGAGCAGCTCAAACATCCAGAGGGGCTGGCCAGGGCCAGGACATTAGCCCTGCAGGGGAGGGGTGGGTGCAGCAGTGACATCACAAGGGCCTTGGCAGGACCTCAGGTTATTGGTCAAAGGTGGTGGGGAGGCGGTGACCTCACAGAGAGACCCTGATATCAGGCAGGCAGGACAGGCAGGCAGGGTAGGAGCAACCTCGGAAACCCCCATAGCTTTGCTGCAGCAAGTCTCCTTCTTGAGGTCTGTCCTTGAGGACTGGGAGGGAATTCAGGTTCACGTATGAGAGCATGAGGAGGAGCCTCTTTGGAGTTTTCTCCTTTCCTATAACCAGAGGTGAAAGTAAGCCGGTATGCCCCGGTACGGTGTACCGGCAAGAGCCGGTGCACCATACTGGGGCAGGCTGGCTTCCCCAGGGGCAAGTTAAAGGGCCTGGGGCTCCCAGCAGTGGCCCTTTAAATTGCCTCCAGAGCCCTGCTGCTTGAGCCCTGAGGTAGCGGCGGCAGGGCTCCGGTGGCTATTTAAAGGACCCAGGTCTCCCCTGTTTCTACCGCCCTAGCCCTTTAAATAGCCGCTGGAGCCCAGCCTCTACTCCAGGACTCCGGGGCCTATTTAAAGGGCTGGGGCAGTAGAAGCAAGGGAGCCCCAGGCCCTTTAAACAGCCCCCAGAGCCCTAGGGTGGGGGGGGGGCTCCGGGGACTATTTAAAGGGCCGGGGCTCCAGCTGCATCCGCCGCCCCAGTCCTTTATAGATTCATAGATTCATAGATATTAAGGTCAGAAGGGACCATTATGATCATCTAGTCTGACCTCCTGCACAATGCAGGCCACAGAATCTCACCCACCCACTCCTGCGATAAACCTCTCACCTATGTCTGAGCTATTGAAGTCCTCAAATCATGGTTTAAAGACTTCAAGGAGCAGAGAATCCTCCAGCAAGTGACCCCATGCTACAAAGGAAGGCGAAAAACCCCCAGGGCCTCTTCCAATCTGCCCTGGAGGAAAATTCCTTCCCAACCCCAAATATGGCAATCAGCTGAACCCTGAGCATATGGGCAAGATTCACCAGCCAGATACCCAGGAAAGAATTCTCTGTAGTAACTCAGAGCCCACCCCATCTAACATTCCATCACAGGCCATTGGGCCTATTTACCATGAATATTTAAAGATCAATTAATTGTCAAAATCATGTTATCCCATCATACCATCTCCTCCATAAGCTTCCCCTGGGCTCCAGCAGCTATTTAAAGGGCCGAGGCAGTAGAAGAGGGGAGCCCCGAGCCCTTTAAATAGTCCCCGGAGCCCCGGGCTGCTGCTGCTGCTACCCCGGTTGAGGGGGGACTTACCTTACAGGGCGGGCTGGGTCTGGCTCTGACCCCCTCAACCCTGCCCCTTCCGCCTTTGGCCCTGCCCCTTCCGGGGGCCCCAGCGTACCGGTAAGTCACTCAACTTACTTTCATCCCTGCCTATAACTGATTTTGCGGGAAAGCAGACGCTCCTGTTCAGAAGGTAAGAGCCTCAGGTGCCAGGCGAATTCTAGGCATGGAAAACACTAGGTTAAGGTAGCAGAGGTTTTTTTAATCCCCACCTGGGCCGTAGCCCTTTAGAATCACTGGGAATATTGAGGTTTGTCTTTTTTTGTTTCTCTTTTCCCCCTTCCCTCCCTCCTTTCTCTTCTTCTCTAGCTTCTTTTTCCCCTTTCCCCTGCTTTCCTCCCTCCACTGGCAAGGAGGGGGTTGCTCTCCAGCCCTCATTGTGGGAGGCCCTCACAAAGAGGTGGGGCTGGAATAGTGCTCTGACAGTGATCCCCACAGGATAGGCCATCCTTTGGGCCATCTGGTGAGAACCCTCAATGCTGATTGGCTGAGCTGGGGACTATTGCCAGGGAGGAGACTCAGGACCTTTTGTTTTCTTTTAAGACTAAGGAAATAAGCCATGAGCAAGAATATGTTTCGTTAATTTTGCTGCTTCTCTCCATTAATTGTCTCTAAGCAGTTCATGATTCTCTCTAATGTTCTAGTTCTTCTAAAATACTTGCTGAATAATTACTATGAACAGCTGTTGGTCTGTAGCTCATTTGAGAGCACTTCATTCTGATTTTTCAGTGTATGAAATTCAAGATGTGATGGTTAGTCTGAAAGTCAGGACTCCTGGGTCCTATTCCCAACTCTGCCACTGACTGGCTGTGTGACCTAAGACAAATCACATCACCTTTCTCAGGCCATATCTACACTTCTGGCTGAATCGGCACTGCTCCGATCGATGCAGCGGTGTTGATTTAGCCGGTCTGGTGAAGACAAGTTAAGTCAATGGCAGAGCACTCTCCCGTTGACATCTGTACTCCACCTCCCCGAGAGGCGGGAGGTAAGTCGGCAGGAGAGCATCTCCCTTAGACATAGCACGGTGTAGACGTCGCTGTAAGTCAACCTAAGTTACATCGACTTCAGTTTCTCCCTCTGTCAGTTAGGGATAACAATCCTCTCCTCCCTACCTCATGGCAGGTAGAGGTAGGGGAGCTGAGAGGATCCGTTTGAGAGTGTCACTAGTAGCAGTGCATAATATGAGGAGTCCTATCACACCAAGTCATATCAGACTTTGACATAATATAATAGCTGAAATATTCTGTCTGTATTTTATTATTTTTAAATCACTAAGAGCAGCAACTGCTTAGCACAGACTGAAGCATCTTATTTAATTTTTTAGATCAAAGTTCTGCCTCTTTGTGTGCAATGAGACAATTTAACACTTTGTGACAAACAGGAGATGCTTTCATTTTACAAAAAAATATTTTTGCAAAGAATTTTAATCCAAATCGATACAATTTCAAGAAACAAACTGGTTTAGTCTTCATGGGATTTTCTGACAGAAAACCATTTCAATCAAAATTTTCCCACCATCTCAATTCCCGGGTTCCATCCTTGCCTCTGGGGGGTTTGCTGTATATTAATTAGAGCAGGAGTCAAGATGGTTGGCTTCTCTTTCTGGCTCTGCCACCATCTTGCTGTGTGATCTTGGGTAGGTCACTTTCCTTCTCTGTACCTCAGTATCCCCATCTGTCCAATGGGAATTGGGACACTTCTCTAAATCCTGGCAGTAGTGAGCCTTGGTGAGATAATGGGTATTAAAGCCCTTTGTGGAGAAGAAAGGATTGTTTCACGGAGTTGAGTGCCAAGGAATTCTAAAAATTCGCTAAAATGTCTAGTCAAGAGAAACAAGAAATGGTTGGGGCCAAATTTTAACCATTTTCTTTCTTAAAGCCCATTCAGGGATGTGATTCCCACTATTTTAGGCACCTGGAGTTCTTTGCCAGGGGGAGAGAAGAGGTTCCTGGCTCAGATTTTGTGGTCTTAACAAACCAAGTGCTGTACACCAGTTCTCTTCTGAGAGCCCAGAAAAAGAATTTCTTCACATCCATTAACAAGATAGTACCTCTCTTGAAAAGGGGGAACAAAGAGCACCCGGGGACTTACAGACTAGACAGCCTCACTTTGATACCTGGAAAGATACTGGAACAAATTATTAAACAGTTTGTAAGCATTTAATATTATAAGTACTAGTATAGAATCATAGAATATCAGGGTTGGAAGGGACCCCAGAAGGTCATCTAGTCCAACCCCCTGCTCGAAGCAGGACCAATTCCCAGTTAAATCATCCCAGCCAGGGCTTTGTCAAGCCTGACCTTAAAAACCTCTAAGGAAGGAGATTCTACCACCTCCCTAGGTAACGCATTCCAGTGTTTCACCACCCTCTTAGTGAAAAAGTTTTTCCTAATATCCAATCTAAACCTCCCCCATTGCAACTTGAGACCATTACTCCTCGTTCTGTCATCTGCTACCATTGAGAACAGTCTAGAGCCATCCTCTTTGGAACCCCCTTTCAGGTAGTTGAAAGCAGCTATCAAATCCCCCCTCATTCTTCTCTTCTGCAGACTAAACAATCCCAGCTCCCTCAGCCTCTCTTCATAAGTCATGTGCTCTAGACCCCTAATCATTTTTGTTGCCCTTCGCTGGACTCTCTCCAATTTATCCACATCCTTCTTGTAGTGTGGGGCCCAAAACTGGACACAGTACTCCAGATGAGGCCTCACCAGTGTCGAATAGAGGGGAACGATCACGTCCCTCGATCTGCTCGCTATGCCCCTACTTATACATCCCAAAATGCCATTGGCCTTCTTGGCAACAAGGGCACACTGTTGACTCATATCCAGCTTCTCGTCCACTGTCACCCCTAGGTCCTTTTCTGCAGAACTGCTGCCTAGCCATTCGGTCCCTAGTCTGTAGCGGTGCATTGGATTCTTCCATCCTAAGTGCAGGACCCTGCACTTATCCTTATTGAACCTCATCAGATTTCTTTTGGCCCAATCCTCCAATTTGTCTAGGTCCTTCTGTATCCTATCCCTCCCCTCCAGCGTATCTACCACTCCTCCCAGTTTAGTATCATCTGCAAATTTGCTGAGAGTGCAATCCACACCATCCTCCAGATCATTTATGAAGATATTGAACAAAACCGGCCCCAGGACCGACCCCTGGGGCACACCACTTGACACCGGCTGCCAACTAGACATGGAGCCATTGATCACTACCCGTTGAGCCTGACAATCTAGCCAGCTTTCTACCCACCTTATAGTGCATTCATCCAGCCCATACTTCCTTAACTTGCTGACAAGAATACTGTGGGAGACCGTGTCAAAAGCTTTGCTAAAGTCAAGAAACAATACATCCACTGCTTTCCCTTCATCCACAGAACCAGTAATCTCATCATAAAAGGCGATTAGATTAGTCAGGCATGACCTTCCCTTGGTGAACCCATGCTGACTGTTCCTGATCACTTTCCTCTCATGTAAGTGCTTCAGGATTGATTCTTTGAGGACCTGCTCCATGATTTTTCCAGGGACTGAGGTGAGGCTGACTGGCCTGTAGTTCCCAGGATCCTCCTTCTTCCCTTTTTTAAAGATTGGCACTACATTAGCCTTTTTCCAGTCATCCGGGACTTCCCCCGTTCGCCACGAGTTTTCAAAGATAATGGCCAAGGGCTCTGCAATCACAGCCGCCAATTCCTTCAGCACTCTCGGATGCAACTCGTCCGGCCCCATGGACTTGTGCACGTCCAGCTTTTCTAAATAGTCCCTAACCACCTCTATCTCCACAGAGGGCTGGCCATCTCTTCCCCATTCTGTGATGCCCAGCGCAGCAGTCTGGGAGCTGACCTTGTTAGTGAAAACAGAGGCAAAAAAAGCATTGAGTACATTAGCTTTTTCCACATCCTCTGTCACTAGGTTGCCTCCCTCATTCAGTAAGGGGCCCACACTTTCCTTGGCTTTCTTCTTGTTGCCAACATACCTGAAGAAACCCTTCTTGTTACTCTTGACATCTCTTGCTAGCTGCAGGTCCAGGTGCGATTTGGCCCTCCTGATATCTTTCCTACATGCCCGAGCAATATTTTTATACTCTTCCCTGGTCATATGTCCAACCTTCCACTTCTTGTAAGCTTCTTTTTTATGTTTAAGATCCGCTAGGATTTCACCATTAAGCCAAGCTGGTCGCCTGCCATATTTACTATTCTTTCGACTCATCGGGATGGTTTGTCCCTGTAACCTCAACAGGGATTCCTTGAAATACAGCCAGCTCTCCTGGACTCCCTTCCCCTTCATGTTAGTCCCCCAGGGGATCCTGGCCATCTGTTCCCTGAGGGAGTCGAAGTCTGCTTTCCTGAAGTCCAGGGTCCGTATCCTGCTGCTTACCTTTCTTCCCTGCGTCAGGATCCTGAACTCAACCAACTCATGGTCACTGCCTCCCAGATTCCCATCCACTTTTGCTTCCCCCACTAATTCTACCCGGTTTGTGAGCAGCAGGTCAAGAAAAGCGCCCCCCCTAGTTGGCTCCCCTAGCACTTGCGCCAGGAAATTGTCCCCTACGCTTTCCAAAAACTTCCTGGATTGTCTATGCACCGCTGTATTGCTCTCCCAGCAGATATCAGGAAAATTAAAGTCACCCATGAGAATCAGGGCATGCGATCTAGTAGCTTCCGTGAGTTGCCGGAAGAAATCCTCATCCACCTCATCCCCCTGGTCCGGTGGTCTATAGCAGACTCCCACCACTACATCACTCTTGTTGCACACACTTCTAAACTTAATCCAGAGACACTCAGGTTTTTCCACAGTTTCGTACCGGAGCTCTGAGCAGTCATACTGCTCCCTTACATACAGTGCTACTCCCCCACCTTTTCTGCCCTGCCTGTCCTTCCTGAACAGTTTATAACCATCCATGACTGTACTCCAGTCATGTGAGTTATCCCACCAAGTCTCTGTTATTCCAATCACGTCATAGTTCCTTGACATCACCAGGACCTCCAGTTCTCCCTGCTTGTTTCCAAGGCTTTGTGCATAGTAATATAGTATAGCATGACAGTCTCTTAAGCAAACTAGGAAAATATGGCCTACATGAAAATACTATAAGGTGGGTGCACAACTGGTTGAAAAACCATACTCAAAGAGTAATTATCGATATTTGGTTGTCAAACTGAGAGAGTATCTAGTGGGTTTCTGCAGGGGTCAGTCCAGGATCTGGTAATATTCAATATTTTCATTAATCATTTGGATAATGAAGTGGAGAGTATGCTTATAAAATTTGCAGATCAAATTAAGCACTTTGGAGCACAGGTTTAGAATTCAAAACGCCTTTGACATATTGGAGAATTGGTCTGAAATCAACCCGATGGTGAAATCAACCTGAAATCAACGTCAATAAAGACAAGTGCAAAGTACTTCACTTAGGAAGGAAAAGTCAAATGCACAACTACAAAATGGGCAATAACTGGCTAAGTGGTAGCAGTGCTGAAAAGGATCTAGGGTTATAGTGGATGACAAATTGAATATGAGTCAACAACGGGACGCATTTGCAAAAAAAGGGCTAATATAATTCTGGGGTTTATTAACAGAAGTGTTCTATATAAGCCATGAGAGGTAATTGTCCTGCTTTACTCAGCACCAGGGAGGCCTCAGCTGGAGTATTGTATCCAATTCTGGATGCCACTCTTTAGGAAAGATGTGGTCAAATTGGAGAGTCCAGTGAAAAGCAACAAAAATGTTCAAAGGTTTAGAAAACCTGGCCTCTGAGGAAAGTTTAAAAAACTGAGAATGTTTAGTCTTGAGAAAAGAAAACTGAGGGGGCACCTGATAACAGTCTTCAAATACGTTAGGGGCTTTACAAAGAAGACAGTGATCAATTGTGCTTCATGTCCACTGAAAGAAGGACAAGAAGTAATGGGCTTAATCTGTAGCAAAGGAGATTTAGGTTAGATATTAAGAAAAACCTAAATATTAGGGCAGTTAAGTACTGGAATGGGCTTCAAGGGAGGTTGTGGAAACCCCAGCACTGAAGGTGTTTAAGAACAGGGTGTACTAATACCAGTCAACGATGGGCTAGGTTTACTTGATCCTATTTCAGTGCAGGGAAATGAACTTGTTGAGCTTATGAGATCGCTTCCAGCCAAACATCTCTAATGATTCTATGAGAGATGTGGGTGGAGGGTTGCCTTCCTTTTAGAAAGGACACTCTTATTGGTGTTGGGTGTTTGCTTTTAAACCAAACAGTTCCCAAGATCACACTCAGCAATAGCTTCACCTTCAATTCACAATGCAAAGCTCCTACCAAACATGATACCACAAACAATTTACAATAAACTAATATTGACATATCTCTTTCTAATATTACATCAAACAAACTATAGAATATTGCAACAACATACAAGACATGCCATTCAAAAAGCACCATTTTGGAGTCTGCCATTGGTCCTAGACGGAATAATTACAGATTGATGTGTCTCCTTAAAGATTTCTGTGCCTGTCACTTATTGGGAGAAAGCAAAGAGTTCCTAGGAGTTTCTTTAACTGGCTGGAACAGTTCATTTATGAAAACAAGCAACTCAACCCATAAATCTATTCCCTATTATTCTCCAAGCTCCACGTATAGAAAAATACTTGCGAGTATTTCTTCAGATTTAGTAAAGGCTCAGCCAAGTTTGTAATGACCTAGCACCAGAAAAAATTATAATAATTGCATGACTAACCATTTCTGCATCTAGAGTGAGGTTTACCCCCTTCCCCCTTTGAGCTGAGAAGGGGAGTTGCTGGCTGTATTTCAGGGAGTCCCTGTTGAGGTTACAGGGACAGGCCATCCCGATGAGTCAGAGGAGTGGTAAATATGGCAGGCAACCAGCTTGGCTTGGCGGTGAAATCCTAGCGGATCTTGAACATAAAAGGGAAGCTTACAGGAAGTGGAAGCTTGGACATATGACCAGGGAAGAGTATAGAGATGTTGCTCGGGCATGTGGGATTGGGGTCGGGAGGGCCGGATCGCACCTGGAGCTGCGGCTGGCAGGAGATGTCGGGAGTGACGGGAGGGGTTTCTTCGGGTGTGTTGGCGACGGGATGAGAGCCGGGGAAGGTGTGGGCCCCTTGCTGAATGAGGGAGGCGGCCTAGTGACGGAGGATGTGGAAGGAGCTAATGTACTCAATGCTTTTTTTGCCTCTGTCTTCACTGACAGGGTCAGCTCCCAGACTGCTGCTCTGGGCATCACAGCATGGGGAGTGGATGGCCAGCCCTCTGTGGAGAGGGAGGTGGTTAGGGACTATTTAGAAGAGCTGGACATGGACAGGTCCATGGGGCCGGACGAGTTGCATCCGAGAGTGCTGGGGGAGTTGGCGGCTGTGATTGCAGAGCCATTGGCCATTATCTTTGAGGACTCGTGGCGAACGGGGGAAGTCCCGGATGACTGGAGAAAGGCTAGTGTAGTGCCAATCTTTAAAAAAGGGAGGAAGGAGGATCCTGGGAACTACAGGCCAGTCGGCCTCACCTCGGTCCCCGGAGGAACCGTGGAGCAGGTCCTCAAGGAATCGGTCCTGAGGCACTTGCATGAGGGGAGGGTGGTCAGGAGCAGTCAGCGTGGATTCACTAGGGGAGGGTCATGCCTGATTGGTCTGGTTGCCTTCTGTGGTGGGATTGCTGGTTCTGTGGGTGGGGGGAGAGCAGTGGATGTGTTGTTTCTTGACTTTGGCGGGGCTTTTGACGCGGCCTCCCACAGTGTTCTTGTCAGCAGGTTGGGGAGGTATGGGCTGGATGAATGCACTATAAGGTGGGTAGAAAGTTGGCTATATTGTCGGGCTCGACGGGTGGTGATCAATGGCTCCATGTCTAGTTGGCAGCTGGTGTCAAGTGGAGTGCCCCAGGGGTCAGTCCTGGGGCCGGTTTTGTTCAGTGTCTTCGTAGATGGTCTGGAGGATGGTGTGGATTGCACTCTCAGCGAGTTTGCGGATGGTGCTGGACTGGGAGGGGTGGTGGATGCGCTGGAGGGCGGGGATGGGATGCAGGGGGATCTGGACGGATTGGAGGGTTGGGCCAGGGGAGGTCTGATTGGGTTCGGTGGGGATGGGTGCAGGGTCCTGCACTTAGGACGGAAGAACCCGGTGCACCGCTGCAGACTGGGGACCGAATGGCTAGGCAGCAGTTCTGCGGAGTAGGACCTGGGGGTGGCAGTGGACGAGGGGCTGGATATGAGTCGGCAGTGTGCCCTTGTTGCCAGGAAGGCCAGTGGCATTTTGGGATGTATAAGTGGGGGCATAGCGAGCAGATCGAGGGACGTGGTCGTTCCCCTCTATTCGACATTGGTGGGGCCTCGTCTGGAGTACTGTGTCCAGTTTTGGGCCCCACACTGCAGGAGGGATGTGGATAGATTGGAGAGAGTCCAGCGAAGGGCAGCAGAAATGATTTGGGGTCTGGAACACATGACTTATGAGGAGAGGCTGAGGGAGCTGGGATTGTTTGGTCTGCAGAGGAGAAGAGTGAGGGGGGATTTGATAGCTGCTTTCAACTACCTGAGAGGTGGTTCCAGAGAGGATGGTTCTAGACTATTCTCAGTGGTAGAAGAGGACAGGACAAGGAGTAATGGTCTCAAGTTGCAGTGGGGGAGGTTTAGGTTGGATATTAGGAAAAACTTTTTCACTAGGAGGGTGGTGAAACACTGGAATGCGTTACCTAGGGAGGTGGTAGAATCTCCTTCCTTAGAAGTTTTTAAGGTCATGCTTGACAAAGCCCTGGCTGGGATAAATTAATTGGGGATTGGTCCTGCTTTGAGCAGGGGGTTGGACTAGATGACCTCCTGAGGTCCCTTCCAACCCTGATATTCTATGATTCTATGATTCTATGACAATGGAGGATTGTTGTTTGGGGCAAGAATCCATACTGATTTTCTGCCGAAAGGCAATTACACGTCTTTGGGTTGGAAATCAAGGGTTGGAAATTCACAGTGACCTTCTCCTTCCTTGTGTTGTCTCCTGGATTTAGATGCTCAGATGCTAACAGGATTGGAAGTTGTTACAGTGTTCCTGGCTTTTGGGTGTCTAGGTGACGAGGGTCTGAGTCTAGCCTCCTAGGCCCAGAATCCGAGACACTGGAGTCGGAAAAGCCTGTTAGCTAATCTCTCTGCCCAGGACGGGCTGATAGTCCTTCATCCAAACTCCATGGCTGGGCCCCTCTTTATATACTGGGCTGAACTGAACCCTCAGAGCCAAAACATTCCTCATTCTGGGCAGTGCATTCTGAGCTTCAGTGGTCAAATGCTGCTTAGCACTGACAGAGCAGCTTTTCTTGGGCAACTCTCCCAGCATTTTACAATAGCAGTTAAGGATTAGATCCCCATTTGACTGCTGGGGACTGAGCCATTCGGAGGGGGAGCAAGTTGCCCACAGTCACACAGATCAATAGGAAAACCAGCAATGGAACCCAGGATTCCTGACTCCCAATCCCCTGGTCCAGTCACTACAGCAGATCAGGTTTCAGAGTAGCAGCCATGTTAGTCTGTATCCGCAAAAAGAAAAGGAGTACTTGTGGCACCTTAGAGACTAACAGATTTATTTGAGCATAAGCTTTCGTGAGCTACAGCTCACTTCATCGGATGCAGATCACACTCCCTCTCAAAGGCAGGGGGACTGGACATGAGGGCTGGTTGTAATTGCCAGCTCTGGGAAGGCGTGTGCAGCAGTGGTTAGTGAAGGGGCCTGGAAATGAGGACTGCTAGGTCCCATCCATGGCTCTGAACTTCATAGTTTCCCCTCCCCAGACCCATTTCCTATCAGTAGGGCTGAGGTCCCAGTCCCTACAGCCCAGGGGATTGAGAGGCTTCATGAATGTGTGTAAAGTGCTGGGATGTCAGGGGAGGCATTGTCTGGGACAGTGTTCTGGACCCCCTGCTGCTGGCTGAGTTTCTCTGTCCCTTGGCAATACGACAGAATCTAGTTTTCACAGCCAGTTGATCTCCCAGTGTTAGAGCTCTGTGTGGGACTATTTTTTTAATCCCACTCCCATCCACTCTTGCATTGTTTCTTGCATTTTTATCCAACTCCCACCCACAAAAACCTTAGATCCCGCAAATCCCACAAGAGACACAGATTCCCCCCAAATGCCTACAAAAAAAGGGGGGGTCAGTTAATATGTGAGGTATATAAATGGAATCTAGACACAATTTCCTTGGTAAACTGATGAGAGATTTAGTGTTTTCCTGCAGATTATTGCACTCTGTTTTTTGCCCACCCAATCCCATCCACAACAAAGTACATTTTACCTGGTCCCACTATTATGGGAGCAGGTCCCGGGACCTGCTGGCTGGGCAGGATAGCGCCCCAGGGCACCACCCCCTCCAGCCTGCCTTGGGCTTGGAAAGTGAGGAGGATGGCGAGGGACAGTGGACGAAAATGAACATCCGCCATCCATCGCTCCATCATCTAGATGAGCAGGGGAGTGACATTTAGGGTTTCCTCTGTGGCTTCCCCTTTCTGTCTGCAGGGCTCTGGGCTGCTGGGCAGCTAGCACAGAGTTGCCATCTTTCCTGGGGACCTTTACACCTGTCTGTGACATACCAGGGTATAATCTGGACTAATGAGCTGCTGTACCACCCTGGCCCCGCAACCTTGGGTGCCTTACAATGTCTGTCTGAAGGCGTTCCCACCTGGATTGCTCACAAACAGCCTTCCAGCATGCAAGTCACACCCAGAGTGTCTGTGTGTATAACTGCAGCCTGCCAGCCAACCTGGGTTACCTGGCTCTCACCAGCCTCAGTTATACTGTAGGGTGACCCAACACACCCCAGGCTCAGATTTTTGCCCCCAGACGTGTGTGACGTGTACTGCCCAGCCCTCTCCTGGACAATACAAGTTTATATAAAGTCTTATTTCTTGACTAGAAACAATATGCACATAACTTGCCACCCCAAATGGAGCTTCCCAAACACTTCAATTCAAACACATGGGATTAGATAAAACAAGTTTATTAAGTACAAGAGATTTTAAGTGAGTACAGGTAATGAGACATAAAAGTCAGAAACGGTTACAAGAAAAACAAAGATAAAATGCTACTTGTGCTTAACTTAATAAACTGTTAAATTCAAAGCAGTTTTCTCACCACATGCTTTCAGCAGCTTTACTGACCAAATTTACCTACTTCCTTTGTTGCTTCCTTTGTTGTTATCAATGTGATGGATAGAAAGGGTTGCTGTCAGGTGTTTGTCCCTCCTTTTTATAGTTTCAGTCTCCTTCCTGAAAAAATATTTCCAGCTGAGTACCAGGAGAAAAAAAATCTATGGGGAAGGATGTTCCCTGCTGCTTTTTCCTCACCTGTTCGAGATTCCTTTGTTTCCCTTCCTACTTGACTCTATTTACTGCTTAAATGCAAATTAAGCAGAACACACATTCCTTTGTTTAGGACAGACCTGTTTGCCAATTTCTGTTTGGAACATGTGTTAATAACACCTTGCAGTGGAATCTTATAACTTCCCATACATGTTGCCACTCATATTTTATCAGGAAGATACTGATCAGCAAGATACCTCACATGGCATACTTTGCACAAAGATTATTATAATAGTGTGCAGGGTGTGACTACAGAGGTACATTCTATCATACTGTCCTACAGTGCGTTTGGCCCACAGTCTCTGTTATGCTGCTCAGTTCAGGGCCTTAGAATTCCTGCAGCTGGAAAAGCCTCTCCCCTGGGCAGAGCTAACAGTGAAATCTGGGTCCTGAGATGAGTGGGTGTTAATGGAGGGGTTCCTGATCTTCGTTACCTTACCTAGGCTGTGCTGGTTTTTGGCCAGACAGATCAACCCTTCCCCCTGTGTGCTAACTCATGCTGTGAGCTCTCAAACTAAAGCTCCAACCCCTCACATTCAACCCTGCTATCCTAAAACAAGTGCCTGGAGGTTTTACTTCCAGACTGGGTGGAAGCCACACTGACAAGACTGTTCCAGCTTCTTCTGGACTCTCAGCTTCTAGATCGCTGGCATGAGACTGCTGAGGATTTGGGACATGCTGGTTGCAATGGGTGTGGTATAGCTTGCACTGGCTGTCCCATTGCGGGGAGAGTAGCTCTGGCTAGCACTGACACCTGTCGGTCTGCACAATGCTCTGAAGGTCCCAATCAGCCCAGCAGTGATTCTGGACATCCTTTGTGCAGCCTCCTAGTGGAAAATATTAAGGGAGACTATGCTAGGGTGGGGAAGACACTTAAGGAAATCGAAGCTCAGGTGATCTTTAGTGGGATTCTGCCTGTTCCTAGAAAAGGGCAACAAAGGTGTGACAAGATTATGACTATCAAGAGATGGCTTAGGCAGTGGTGCTATAAGGAGGGCTTTGGGATTTATGGTCACTGGGAGGCATTCATGGACAGAAGACAGTTCTCTTGGGATGGACTTCATCTGAGTAGGGAAGGAAATAGACTTCTAGGATGGCGGCTGGCACAACTGATTAAGTGAGCTTTAAACTAGGAATTTGGGGGAGATGGTTGGGAGATGTCCAGGTAATCTCCACACCGGATTTTAGCATTGAGAGGGAAGAAAACGTAGTAAGGAAGGACACAGCCGTGGGTAGGAGAATGGACATAAGGAGGAAGGGCAGTGTGGATACCAGTCTAATAGGTTATACTGGCTGTAGAATGACCGTGCCTAATAGAGTACAGAATGTGAGCGAGGCCAAACAGCAAACATTAAGATGTTTGTACACCAATGCGAGGAGCCTAGGTAACAAAATGGAGGAACTAGAGCTACTGGTGCAGGAAGTGAAACCAGATATTATAGGGATAACAGAAACATGGTGGAATAGTAGTCAGAACTGGACTACAGGTATTGAAGGGTATGTGCTGTTTAGGAAAGACAGAAATAAAGGTAAAGGTGGTGGAGTAGCATTGTATATCAATGAGGAGGTAGAATGTAAAGAAATAAGAAGCGATGGAATGGATAAGACAGAGTCTGTCTGGGCAAAAATTACATTGGGGAAGAAAACTATTAGAGCCTCCCCTGGGATAGTGCTTGGGGTGTACTATAGACCGCCAGGATCTAATTTGATCTAATATCTAATTGGATATGGATAGAGCCCTCTTTAATGTTTTTAATGAAGTAAATACTAATGGAAACTGCGTCATCATGGGAGACTTTAACTTCCCAGATATAGACTGGAGGATGAGTGCTAGTAATAATAATAGGGCTCAGATTTTCCTAGATGCGATAGCTGATGGATTCCTTCAGCAAGTAGTTGCTGAACCGACTAGAGGGGATGCCATTTTAGATTTGGTTTTGGTGAGTAGTGAGGACCTCATAGAAGAAATGGTTGTAAGGGACAATCTTGGTTCAAGTGATCATGAGCTAATTCAGTTCAAACTGAACAGAAGGATTAACAAAAATAAATCTGCAACTAGGGTTTTTGATTTCAAAAGGGCTGACTTTCAAAAATTAAGGCAATTAGTTAGGGAAGTGGATTGGACTGAAGAACTTATGGTTCTAAAGGCAGAGGAGGCCTGGGATTACTTTAAATCAAAGCTGCAGAAGCTATCAGAAGCCTGCATCCCAAGAAAGCGGAAAAAATTCATAGGCAGGAGTTGTAGACCAAGCTGGATGAGCAAGCATCTCAGAGAGGTGATTAAGAAAAAGCAGAAAGCATACAGCGAGTGGAAGATGGGAGGGATCAGCAAGGAAAGCTACCTTACTGAGGTCAGAACATGTAGGGATAAAGTGAGACAGGCTAAAAGTCAAGTAGAGTTGGACCTTGCAAAGGGAATTAAAACCAATAGTAAAAGGTTCTATAGCCATATAAATAAGAAGAAAACAAAGAAAGAAGAAGTGGGACCGCTAAATACTGAGGATGGAGTGGAGTTCAAGGATAATGTAGGCATGGCGCAATATCTAAACATATACTTTGCCTCAGTCTTTAATAAGGCTAAAGAGGATCTTAGGGATAATGGTAGCATGACAAATGGGAATGAGGATATGGAGGTAGATATTACCATATCTGAGGTAGAAGCGAAACTCGAACAGCTTAATGGGACTAAATCGGGGGGCCCAGATAATCTTCATCCAAGAATATTAAAGGAACTGGCACACGAAATTGCAAGCCCATTAGCAAGAATTTTTATTGAATCTGTAAACTCAGGGGTTGTACCGTATGATTGGAGAATTGTTAACGTAGTTCCTATTTTTAAGAAAGGGAAAAAATGTGATCCGGGTAACTACAGGCCTGTTAGTTTGACATCTGTAGTATGCAAGGTCTTGGAAAAAATTTTGAAGGAGAAAGTAGTTAAGGACACTGAAGTCAATGGTAAATGGGACAAAATACAAAATAGTTTTACAAAAGGTAGATCGTGCCATACCAACCTGATCTCCTTCTTTGAGAAAGTAACAGATTTTTTAGACAAAGGAAACATAGTGGATCTAATTTACCTAGATTTCAGTAAGGGGTTTGATACGGTGCCACGTGGGGAATTATTAGTTAAATTGGAAAAGATGGGGATCAATATGAAAATTGAAAGGTGGATAAGGAATTGGTTAACAGGGAGACTACAGCGGGTCCTACTGAAAGGTGAACTGTCAGGCTGGAGGGAGGTTACCAGTGGAGTTCCTCAGGGATCACTTTTGGGACCAATCTTATTTAATCTTTTTATTACTGACCTCGGCACAAAAAGTGGGGGTGTGCTAATAAAGTTTGCGATGATACAAAGCTGGGAGGTATTGCCAATTTAGAGAAGGACCAGGAAATCATACAGGAAGATTTGGATGACCTTGTGAACTGGAGTAATAGTAATAGGATGAAATTTAATAGTGAGAAGTGTAAGGTTTTGCATTTAGGGATTAATAACAAGAATTTTAGTTATAAGCTGGGGACGCATCAATTAGAAGTAACGGAGGAGGAGAAGGACCTTGGAGTATTGGTTGATCATAGGATGACTATGTGCCACCAAAGTGATATGGCCGTGAAAAAAGCTAATGTGGTCTTGGGATGCATCAGGAGAGGTATTTCCAGTAGAGATAAGGAGGTTTTAGTACCGTTATACAAGGCACTGGTGAGACCTCACCTGGAATACTGTGTGCAGTTCTGGTCTCCCATGTTTAAGAAGGATGAATTCAAACTGGAACAGGTACAGAAAAGGGCTACTAGGATGACCCGAGAAATGGAAAACCTGTCTTATGAAAGGAGACTCAAGGAGCTTGGCTTGTTTAGCCTAACTAAAAGAATGTTGAGGGGAGATATGATTGCTCTCTATAAATATATCAGAGGGATAAATACCGGAGAGGGAGAGGAATTATTTAAGCTCAGTACCAATGTGGACACAAGAACAAATGGATATAAACTGGCCATCGGGAAGTTTAGACTTGAAATTAGATGAAGGGGTTTCTAACCATCAGAGGAGTGAAGTTCTGGAATAGCCTTCCAAGGGAAGCAGTGGGGGCAAAAGCCCTATCTGGCTTTAAGATTAAACTCGATAAGTTTATGGAGGAGATGGTATGATGGGATAACATGATTTTTGGTAATTAATTGATCTTTAAATATTCATGGTAAATAGGCCCAATGGCCTATGATGGGATGTTAGATGGGGTGGGCTCTGAGTTACTATAGAAAATTCTTTCCTGGGTATCTGGCTGGTGAATCTTGCCCATATGCTCAGGGTTTAGCTGATCGCCATATTCGGGGTCGGGAAGGAATTTTCCTCCAGGGCAGATTGGAAGAGGCCCTGGCGTTTTTTTACCTTCCTCTGTAGCATGGGGCATGGGTCACTTGCTGGAGGATTCTCTGCTCCTTGAAGTCTTTAAACCACGATTTGAGGACTTCAATAGCTCAGACATAGGTGAGGGGTTTATCGCAGGAGTGGGTGGGTGAGATTCTGTGGCCTGCGTTGTGCAGGAGGTCGGACTAGACGATCATAATGGTCCCTTCTGGAGGCACTGCCAGAGATGATCCCTGGGGTGCACGTGGCTGTTCTCTGGAGGAGTGGGGTCTGTAACTGGGCCCGAGTCTCCTGGAGTCTGTTGGTAGAGCTGCCTCTTTACTGGACATCTTGCCGCTGGATGGTCACTGCCCTTGAGAGAATGCTGCCCTGTTGGGGAGGGGTGGTGTCTGACTTCTTTGCACCTCAGCAGGTGCTTGGGCAGCCATTAGGAATGTAGGAATGGCCTAATGGGCTCAGAACCAAGGTCCCTCTAATTGTTTTCTGACAGACGCATGGAAGAGGAAGGAGCGAGGACCCTGAGGTAGCAGAAAGGGGAGACTCTACCCTCCCCACCACATTAGATCTCATTCTGGTCTCTAATAGTGAGGCCTGATCTACACTGAAAAGTTAGGTCGAGCCAGCTACCTCGCTCAGGGGTGTGAAAAATGCAGCCCCCTGTGTGACATAGTTAAGCCGACCTAACTCCTGGTGTAGACAGAATTCTTCTGTAAACTGAGGTACCATCTCTGTGGCAGCGCGTTACCGGCAATAGGTAGCATCTACGCTGATGCGCTGCAGCTGTGCTGCTGTAGCCTTTCAAGTGTAGACAAGCCTTTAGACTGGCTTAAGCCCTGCAGAAGGAAGGGCAATACCCTGTCTAAAACTTGTCACTAATGATGCTGTTTCTGGATAATCTTCTCCATACAACTGTCCAGTCCCTCCCTGACTTTTGCAAAGCTTTTGGCCTCAGCGATGTCTGGGGCAGGGATTTCCACAGTCCCATTATTGCACATTGCATGGAATAGCATTTCCTCTTACGGTTTTGAATTCCCCATCTTTTATTGTAATCAAAGAGCCCCTGGTTGTGCTGAGGGACAGAGAGGACAGAAACCCCAGTTCTGTGAGGCAGCAGGAACAGAAGCTCCATTTTCCCAGCTGTAGACCAGTCATGATCTTCTAGACATTTATCCTGTCCCCTCTTGCTGGTCTCCTTTCTCAGGTAACGACCTCAATTCCAGCTCGCTGCAGGGGAGAGCTGGTGTTCACAGGCCTTTTCACAGGGCATGTCGCACTCCCTCACTGCTCTCGCCACGTGCTGCCTGGGGCTCTTCATCCAGAGATCTCAGAGAGCGGCACTGAGCTTGGTGAGGATCACAACCCCCTTCCTAGTTAGATGAAAACTGAGGCATGGGGGTAGTGACAGGTCCAAGGTGACAGTGTCAGCAGCAGAGGGGCCGTTGTCCCTGGCAAGGGCTGCAGGGGGCTGGCCCCAGCACCATCCACCATGCTGGTTGGGGGCTGCAGAACAGTGCAGCTGGTCCCAGGGTTTAAGGTAGATCCTTCTCCCTAGTGGCCCAGCTGCCAGCTCTGAGGCTGCACCTGGGAGCTCTCTCACTCTGCTGTGGTCTAAAACCTCTGTCTCCCCCTTGGCAGGCTGTGCCATAAACACCACCTACCAGTCCTCTCTCCTCCCTGGGATCCTGCTGACTGGCTGTTCATAGAATCTCAGGGTTGGAAGGGACTTCAGGAGATCATCTAGTCCAACCCCCTGCTCAAATCCCTAATTTTTGCTCCAGATCCCTAAATGGCCTCCTTAAGGATTGAACTCACAACCCTGGGTTTAGCAGGCCAATGCTCAAACCACTGACCTATCCTTCTCCTCGTTCTGCTCTGCTCTGCTGCTCTGGTACTGCAGGTATGGGACAAACCTGGCCAAGAGAGCCCCTCATGCCCACAGTGCCTGGCAACCAGGAGTCCAGTATTTATAGGGCTGGAAGCTATGCCCCTAGCAGTGCTCAGTGGTGCCTGATGCTTGCTCTGAAGCCTCTGTAAGGTGACACTTGCTGCCAGGGCTGGCCTTAGGGAAAATGGTGCCTTGGGCAAACTTGTATTTTGGTGCCCCGACCCCCTTGGGCTCCCCAGGCTCCCCACCCCCGAACTCCTGCACTGTGCCCTCTTCACCCCTAACCCCTGCACTCCACTCCTGTGCCCACATGGGGAAATTGACCTGGATGCATGGAGCAGCGGTCATTGCTGCTCACTCCTCCCTCGAACACTGCTTCTCTATGCCCACCCTAGGGGCTGTGAGAGGGGGAGCAAGGATTGACATCAGGGCTCCCCACATCCAGGTCACTTTCCCCACCTGGGCTGTGTAAGGGGTGGGCAGGGCCGGAGAGCAGCAGCTGCTGATGCTCGCCTCACAGCATAGCCCAGGTGGGAAAAGTGACCTGACTGCATGGAGCACTTGGTGCTGCTCCTTGCTCCCACCCTCACAGCTACCTGGGGGGGCATGGAGGAACATGGTGGGGGGCAAGCAGTGTCTGTGCATCACCACTTCCCCCCACCCCCATGTTCTTCCACCAGGAGGAAGCAGGGAGAGACCGGGGCACCCCCCCCCCCCACAGTGCTCCCCTGCCAGCTTGGAGCAGCTTCTGACTCTACACTGGCAACGTGCTCCTCTGCACTGCCACACAGCACCCCCTTGACCATGGCGACCCTGGGCGGTTGTCCGGGTAGCCCACCCCTAAGGTCGGCCCTGCTTGCTGCTATTGTATGTGGATGGGACTGAGCCAAAGCCCTGCTCCAGGACTCCCTGAACATTGGGGATGTCTATGGGGGTAGCATGTTTCCAACTTCTGCCTGGCTCAGCAGAACATGCAGCTCCTCACTGTTACCAGGGTGTAGGTGCTAGCCTGGCCTCTCCTGCTGCTTGGCCCCAATGGGAGGGAAAAGAGGGGCCGAATGTTGAAGGAAGCGGCTGAGTTTGCTTGTACCCTGAACATGGCCGTGGGGGCGGAACTGGTGCCCAGCCTGAGCCTGTGAACTTGGCAAGACTGGCGGGGGGGGGGGGGGGCTTCTCCTGGCCTAAGAATGGGCAAAGATATTCCTGTGGTAGCCTAAGTGCAGCGTCCTATAAAGGTGCCTTTGTATTTACCCCTCAGGCTGAAAACTTTCTGTGCAGAGAGCCTGCTAGTCACTGGATGGCCTCTCTGCACTCCTTCCTGCCTATAAAGATACCGATTGGGGCTGAACATATGATGACCCCCAGTCCCTATGGGCTGCCAACAGGGTTTGCACCTGAGATCTTCCATGCCAAAGCACAGGCTGCTTCCCTTGAACTAGAGAGGGAACTCTGTTTGGTGGTAGCAGTAGTAGGCTGTTATCCTCTGTGGATCAGCCACTAGAGGGTGACATCAGACACACATTACATCTTGTGAAACTTTTAACGGTCAGGCAGGCTTGTCACTGTGAAGACGAATGAGGGAAGGGCCTGTGGTGTGGTGCAGGATGTCGCTAGCCAAGGCCCTGCCCCTCTCTAACAAGGCTCTGAGACATCTGTTCTGTAGAGGGGCCTTCCCACTCTCAAAGGGAGGGGCAGGGTTGTAGCCTTCTCTGACCCGTTCGTGAATGACTCTTGGGATGCACTAGGTCTCTGCATTGATATGTCCAGCAGCTCTGTTCTTTGGAGAAACCTGCCCTGGACTCCCAGGAGTGAGGGAGCGGCTCCCTGCCCTGAGCCTTAAGGCTGAACCAGCCAGACCCCAGCAGGGCAATGGGCCCCCAAGCCAGATCCTGGGCTGTCTGCTGGCTGCTCAGAGACAGTGCAAGGGCATCTGCCCCTGGTGTTTCGTCCCAATGGGGTGGAATCATGCGCTCTCCATGCCACATGTGACTCCTTGGGACTCCACCCTCGGTGCAAGAGCACGCAAGGCAATATGAGGCCCTAGGTGTACCTTGGCCCTGTCCCCACACAATGGCCCCAACCCCATGCAGGAGTGATGGTAATGGGCCTCCCCACTCTGCAGCACCTCCCAGTATTCACCACCAGCTGGCAGGGGTGTCTTTCAAGGGGAGGGGGAGGGGGTCCCCAAGCCTCAGTCTGACCCTTCCGGGGCTGCACTTCTGCTGGGCCCCGCATAGGCACCACAGCTCACTAGCAGGAGCTGTGGTGTGTTGTCAGCCCCCAGTGATGGCCCCTCTAGCCCCCAGCTGCCTGGAGAGCTTTGCTGAATGTCACCATAGGGACCCAGCCCTGCACTTTCAAACAGGGCTTCTGCCCCAGGGGCTTGGTGCCTCTGAAAACTGGCCAGCTTTTCTCTAGGTGCCTACGTGTGGCTTCTTGAGGCACCTGTGCTCCATGTTTGAAGAATGGCCAGGCCCAGCATTGCAGACAGAACCGCGGCCAATGGGAGCTTCGGGGGAGGTACCTGGAGGAGCAGCCAGGGCAACACACAGATCCCCTGTGCCCCCCTCCCCCCGCAGGTCCCGGCCACTTCCCAGAGCAGCGCGGAGGCAGGGCAGGCAGGCAGGCAGGCAGGGAGCCTGCCCTGCCCCCGGTGTGCACCAGGCTGGAGCCGCTCTAGGTAAATGCTGGGGGGGCAGGGGGGCCGCGTGCTGCGTGTTTGAGACCCCTGGACTAGATGACCTCCTGAGGTCCCTTCTAACCCTGATATTCTATGATTCTATGAATCCTGGATGTGCCCAGCCAGGTACCGGTGTAAGCACTAGGCGAACTAGGCAGCTGCCTAGGGCGCCAAGATTTGAGGACGCCAAAAAAGGCTCCAGCGGGATGAGCAGCGACTAGCTCGCAGGTGGGCGACGGCCTGGCGGAGTGGGGGCAGGCTTGGGGTCGCCCCCCCCCGCTGATTGCTCTTGCCCCACCTCTCCCCCTGCAGGTGCCAGCCCTGTGCCCAGCCCCGGCTCCCCTGGACCCAAGGAGGTGAGGCGGGTGGTCGGAAGGGAGCACTGGGCACCCAGGCTGTAAGGGCGGGGTGAGGGGGAAGGCTCAGGCTGCTGGGGAGGGGGCTCCATGTGCTGCCCGGGGGGCTCTTCCCTGTCGGGGGGAGGCAGGGGCCTGCTGGTGCCAGGGGCTTGGGGGGGGGACCCTGTGTGCCAGGCTCTGGGGGAGGGGTGACGTGGCATGACGTGGCTGGCCGGGCTGGGGCGGGGGGGAGAAGTGCGGGGGGGAGGCTGTATGCCACGCTCTGGAGCAGGGGGCAGGGTCCTGTGGGCTGGCCAGGCTGAGGCACGGGTGAGCTGGGCCAGAGGGGGCTGCGTGCCATGCTCTGGAGACGGGAGCAGGACTCAGCTGTGTGCCGGGCAGGGCTGTTGGGGGGGACGGGGGACCATGCTGTGTGCCGCGGGGGTGCTGTATACCGGGGGAGAAAAGGTGGAGGGGTGGTGGTGCTGTGTGCCGAGCAGGGCTGGAGAGGGGAGACAGCGGTGGGGGGTGTGCCAGGGGGGAAAGGCTGCGGGGGTGCTGTGTGCTGGGGGTAGAAGGTGGAGGGGGGACCGAGGGGGGCTGCATGTCTGGCTGGGTGCTGTGAAGAGGGGTTGTGTGCCTGGCTGTGGGAGCTCTTTGTGTGCTGGACTAGGCTTTGGGTGGGGTGGTGGCGGACCAGCAGGCCAAGCCAGCCAGGGCGGGGGCTGTGGAGCAAGACGGAGTGCGCTGGTCTGGGTTTTGGGGGAGGTTGGGGAGGGGGTGCTTTGTGCCTTGCCAGGCTCCAGGGGGTGGCAAGGTGGAATTTTTGCCTAGGGCGCAAAATATCCTTGCACCGGCCCTGCAGGTACATGGCATCCATGGCATCCCCCATGATCTACATGGTGCATATAGATCCACCTGCTTCCAGCGCGATCGCAGCAAAGCTGCTGGACGAGTTATTACAACACTGGAGGGTCTAGCTCCCATTCTCACCATGTATCTGGAGATGGTGCCTGCAGGGCTGCAGGTCTTCAGCTGCGGGCAGCTCCTGTTTCCAGTGGCTGGGTTAACAGGGTGGGTCTGGGCATTACTTCACTGCTGCTCAACTGGAGTCTCTCTCTGTACCAGACAGAAGTGCTTCAGGAGCCGCCAGGGACAGTCTCTTCAGTTTGAGGCACTAACCAGAGACCAGGCCACGTCTGTGCACAGACTCAGCCTTGTCCTCTCCAGCACAGCCAGTTCGTGACGGAACCCACCAGCCTATGGCTTCAGTCAGACACCTCGCAAGCTGTCCCACCGGTCTGCGCGGGTGAGCTGGCTCTCCCTGGAGCAGGGGCCCTGAGCCAGGGACTGAGTACAGGGACTGAGCAAATGGCGGGGCAGCGTGAGGAGGGGGCCGAGAGCTCTACGCTGCGCTATGAGGGCAGCTCTGCACTGGGCAGTGCCCTGGGGCCAGTGGAGGAGCCTGACCACGCTCAGTTCCTTCCACAGGGCAAGCTCCGCTCCTCATGGAGGAGCAGTGTGGACGTGGATGGTTGGCTGGTTCCTGCGGACTAGCCCGCTCTGGGGTCTCCCATCGTGTCAAGCCATTCAAGGGGCTCTGTGCTGGCCATGCAGCCAAGGCGCTGTACTGGGCTGGGGGTTGGGAGCATGCTGCCATCCTAGAGCTCATCCCCCATGACCAGCATCTTGGGACCACCTTCTAGGCAGCTCCCAGTGGGCACTTGCCTGTGCTGGGCACTTGCCCTGGGCTGAGTGTGGACACCAACTATCCCAGTGCCCAGTCCCCGATGCTTCTCCCTGACGCAGCCACCCTGCTCCAGCCAAGGGCTGGTTTATCTCCCTGAGAAGTGAGTCCATCTGTGGGTGATCCTGGCCTGAAGAGGAGCAGGAGACCACATGCCATGAGCCACCTAGGACAGGTTCGGGGCTTGAGGGAATCACACTGCCCCTGGGGAAGAGCCCCAAGAGCACTAGCTCCCCAAAGGTGGCTGCACTCCAGCAGCTCCCAGGAGATCCCAGAGGCTTAGATGGAGCAGGCTGAGAGTGTGCTGGGGGACAGCTGGCAACGCCAGCGCTGCCTGAGGATGGTCTGGGGAGACAGGGTGCAGCTGGGGCCGACAAGTCGGTCTCCTGTACCACGGCAGCGCTGGGGCTGAGCCTAGAGTACCGTGCAAACAGGAGGACCCTGTGGCAGAACTGGGAAGAGAGGCTGCTCATTGGGATCAGTTAAGGGAGGTTCACACCTCTGCAGGGAGACTGAGCTTGGGTGTCACTTGCTCTGGGTGGGGAAAAGGTCTTTCTCAGAGTCTGTACTGGAAGGGAGGGGAGCTGGCTTTTACCAGGCTGGAAGGTAGAAGTGCCCATGAAACGCATCATTGTCACAGCTCACCCAGCCTGGTGCCCTTCCCGCACTCTCCCCTGCAGCCCAGTACTGTCTCTGTAGCTGTTCGTGGGGTCTCTGAAGCTTGTGACAGTGGCTGGCTAGCACAGGCCACCAGGTGGTACAGCTTGGCTGGTTTTTAATAAATATTTTTAAATGGCCAGCCCCTCATGTCCCCCTCAAACTGTCACCAGCAGGCTTGGGGGCAGGTGCCAACAGCACTGCCTTTAATGTGTGCCCAGGTCAGAGTAACTCCTCAGCTGCTCCCAGCCTGCTGCTGCCCTAAGCCCAGCTCTGCTCACCCGTAAGAGCCTCACAGCAGCTGCTGCCCCATTCTCACTCTGTTGCTGAGCTCAGGTCCTGCTTGCTGCAGGATGCCTGGGCCTTAACTCCACCCTGCTCCTATCACCAGCAGAGCTGAAGAACAAACCTCCCCTCTGGCAACGTCTAAGTCCCAGCCAACTGGCCTGGACCCAGGGGTGGACTAGGTCATTCAGAGACAGGTTCTCCCTGAGCCTTCAGGCTGCTGAGCTAGGTGGCCCAGGGCCTTGCTCCCAGCTGGGAGCCTTGAGCTCACACAGCCAGTGAGGACCATGTCAGCTGTAGGCAGCCTGCTGCCTATGTGCCAGGAGCTGCAGGGCAACAAAGCTGAGGCAGGAATTATAAGCCAAGGACTGTTCCCCCTGCAGCAGGTGCACGGGACACCTCCTGGTGTCCCTTCCCCAGAGTGTGTTTGGCTGCAGAGTCCAGCTATCCAGCAGGATGCCCTGTGTCCCACATGCTGCCCCCAGTACAGGCTGTGTTGGGAGGGAGTGGTGTAAGCACGTGCCCAGTGACGCCTGGGGGAGAGGGAGGCATTCAACTTATCTCATGGAGGTGCTGGTTCCGGGGCTGGTGCCACTGGATTCCTCTTTCCCCTCCTGCTCTCTGGGGCTTCCCAGAGCCTTTGGGCTGAGCCATCTGTCAGGTACTAACTTAAGGAGGTTTCAGAGTAACAGCCGTGTTAGTCTGTATTCGCAAAAAGAAAAGGAGTACTTGTGGCACCTTAGAGACTAACCAATTTATTTGAGCATGAGCTTTCGTGAGCTACAGCTCACTTCACTCCGATGAAGTGAGCTGTAGCTCACGAAAGCTCATGCTCAAATAAATTAGTTAGTCTCTAAGGTGCCACAAGTACTCCTTTTCTTTTAACTTAAGGAGGTGACTGAACATTTGGCTGAGGCCTTGACCCCCAGGCAGCTCACATGGGTGCCCTTGGCCAGCCCCCTCAGCACTGGGCCCTCAGAACTTTGCACCCCTGTGCCCCACTGAGCCACACTGCTGGGCTGGAGCACCATGCTTGGGGCCCACCCTGGCCGGCAGTGAGCTGTGTGCCCAGAAATCCTGCCTCTTCTCTCTGCAGCAGCTAGGGAGGGGCCTTTTTATTCCCCACTCTTGGAACTCGAATGAAGTTTCAATCCATCTTGGCAGTGGAGCACCAGCCGCCACCCCATGTGGAGCAGTCAGCACAGGCTCTCCGGCTCCTGCTTCCAATGGGCCCTCTTCTGAACCCACCACTTGCTAGTTACCAGTGGGCACAGCTTTTACCCCCATGTCTACACTTGCAATTAGAGCCATTCTCCAGCATGGGCTAAGTTAGGCCTGAGAAGCCTGGGCCTGAAGATATTCTACCTCTTCCAGTTTAGCCAGGGCTGGAGTGCCTGCTGCCTTGTCTGCAGGAGGGCTCTGGTACTCTGGCTGGCACAATTTAACCCACCCCAGCCTCACCCAGACAGGTCCAGCAATGGGCACTGTAGCTAGGGCCCAGGCTCTGATGTGCCTGGGGGCTGTCCCCTTCCGCAATGGTGCTGGGGGTGCAGGAGGCTCTTGAGCAGAGAAGCCGCATTCCCTCCTCCCCCTTGCTGGAAGTTCCATGCTGGAGATGCTGCTGCAGGACCAGGAAGGAAAACATCCCTGTGTACAAAAAATACTTCTATTGACGGCGGTGGATAAAGCCAGAGTGTCCAGCCCTTCTTCCCCTGGTCCTGCCCCTCCCTGTCTCTCTTCATAGCAGAAGCAATCATTGGAGCTGGCCCATTACTGCTCCAGGCTCTAGCCAGCTGGCTCCAAGTCTGAGAGGAACGGTGCAGACCGAGTGGTCCCTGGTCCTGGCTGGGCAGGCGGTCTGGCAGATGGGCTGCAGTGGAGTCCCTCTGCAGCGGGGACAGTCGGAGTGCATGGCCAGCGCTTGCACTGCGCAGGAGGTGGAGGGCATGCACAATGGTCCAGTTGCAGACAGGCAGGGGCACCGTGCTGATGGTGGGCTGAGGAGTGTTCCCTTTGGAGGGTCTAGCCTGGCCCCTCCTGCTCCACCCCTGGTCCCAAGCATCAGGACTCGAGGTCCCGGGAAAGCCGTGATAGCTCCTTCTGGTTGTCGATCACTTTCAGGTGCTGGAGGTAGGCCTGGGTGGGGGCAGGACTCCGCCCGCTCAGGGACTGCTCAGAGCCTGCAAGGAAACAGCCCCAGATCAGAGTGACATTCTTGGCAAAAGCCCACAGCTCAGCTCAGGCAGCTGTTCCCTCACAGCCCCACAGCTTGACACTGAGCCCCAAGGCTGCAGTGTTAGCCCAGTGCTGGGTAAGGGCAGCGACAGCTGGCAGTCCAGCTCATGCCTGGCTCTGTTGGATTCTGCTCCAACAGAGCAGATTCTGCTGGGCTGTGCAAGGAGGGAATTCAAAGCCAGGTCTGCAGGTGCATTCCCACACGTGACCAGTGGGAAAGGTAGGGGCAGTGCAGCCTCTGTACCCACTAGGCTGGAATGTGCACAGGACTGGGAGCCAGGAGATCTTGTGTTTGATTCCCACCTGACAGACTGATGCCAGGACAGTCCCAAGGTCCCAGAGCGAGTTAGTGACAGAAGCAGCACCTGCTTACCTGGCCCATGCTTAACACATCCGAACCCAGCAAGGAGAGGAGTGAGTGCAGGAGGGGACTGGGAGGCTGAATGACTGCCAGGCTCCAGCAGCCGCTTCTGTCCCTCCTGGGGCTGTGTCAGGTGGGTAAGTGGGGAATTGGGCTACAGTCAAGAAGCCAGTGGAATTGCAGTCAAGCAGAACAGGGCACTACGTGCACAGGGGCTGGGCCCTCAGAACAGGAGGGGAGGCAGCCTTGGGCTATGCCCCCCGAGCTGCCCTGGTGGCATGTGGCTCATGCCCACCAGGCAGGACTGCCATCCTTTTTTACTCCAACCCTTTCACCCTGGGATCAGAGTATGGAGTGGGGCTGCTCCTGGGCAAGCAGACAGGGGTCATTTCCTGAGCAGGAGGGCAGGTGCTCTGTGAGCAGGTGCTGAAGGGCGAGCTGCCAGCTGTGATTGGGGGCACTGCTCTCCCCTTGCCCAAGGGAGCACCGAGAATAAGTGTGATGGTGCCATGACTCAGCACTGGCATGCCATGCCATGGCACTGTGGCAGACACAGCTCCTGCTGGTACAGGGAAGCCAGCCTTTGACTGATGTTGCAGGAAGATCCCTGGGTCATTAGTGCAGGGACAATGGGCGGGGGGCGGGAACGTGAATGGAGAATTTGGGCGGGGCGGTGCCTGACTGGAGGGGACAAGGGTGGGCTTGACAGAACGTAACCAGCCCAGCTCAGGGGCTGGCCATGTTCCCCAGCTATGGCTAGAGGCAGGAGCACCCTAGAATCTCCCCCCAACTGCTGTGGGTGGGCTGTGGGCAGGCCCCTGCATACACTCACTCCCCAGACCTGATGTGCTCTCGCTAGCACAGGTGTGAGGTGGGAGCCCCACGGGGGGACAGCCAGGGGGCAGGGCATGCGCACACAAGGCCTCTGGCTTGGCTGGTGCTGGCAGAGACGCCACAGTGGGTACAGCTGGACCAGGCAGTGGAGCTGTAGGACAGGCCATGAATGGGGAAGGGACAGCACTGGCCTAGCCTCTTCCCTTCCTTCCCCCCCCTTTCCCCCTCCCCCTGTGCTCCTACTCATCCCTCCAAGCAGCCTGGCCTCCTGAGGGGTAAGGAGAGTGGGGCTCCGTACAGGTGGAGATCCGCAGGGCCTGGGGGTCCTCCAGCAGCTGGGGGGGACGACTCCGCAGCGGGGAGATGGGACCTAGGAGGGGAGAACAGAACAGGACGTTAGGCACTCACAGCACGTGCTTCCTGCCCCCACGGGCCCCCTGCTTTCCTACACCCCCCTCCCTGAACCTCTGCCCTCCTGCCCCCACGGGGCCCCTACTCCCCCCTCCCCCAACCTCTGCCCTCCTGCCCCCATGGGCCCCCTGCTCCCCTACATCCCCCTCCCCCAACCTCTGCCCTCCTTCCTGCATGGGGCCCCTGATCCTCCACACACCCCCTCCCCCAACCTCTGCCCTCCTGCCCCCATGGGCCCCCTGCTTCCCCACACTCCCCTCCCCCAACCTCTGCCCTCCTATCCCATGGGCCCCCTGCTTTCCTACACCCCCTCCCCCAACCTCTGCTCTCCTGCCCACATGGGCCCCCTTCTCCCCTGCCCCCCAACCTCTGCCCTCCTGCCCCAATGCATTTCCTACACATCTGTGACCCAACTGGCAGAGGACACAGAAGGTTACAGAGCTCCCCTGTCTGATCTCTGCATAAGGTGTCATGTGAGGCCCTACTGAAAGCCTGTGTCACATTGATCATTGCAATCAGTGCAGAATGTATGTGCAGGTCCTATGCCAGGAGCTGTGTGTCTATATGGCCCAGAAGATGGTATGTTTCTGTCAGGCAGGAGACGCCTGTCTGGCTGTATGTAAAGTGACCACTGTACACTTCACAATGGACGCCTACTTACAATCCAAGCAAAATGCTAATCAAATGCTTGTAAAGTCTCCAGGGGAGATTCTAGTTCAGAAACACAAGCAGCAGGGAGGGGGTACCCTGTTTACAAGTGAAGAAAATAGATGGTTGGAACAATATCTGGGGGTGCAGCGGTCCCCCAGGGGCAAGCTGCCAGCAAGCCTGTCCTATGAATGGAGGATCCCTGTTAAACTTTGGGTGAGCTAACCTTCAGGAGGCAGGAGAATGCCATTTTAGTTATTTTATACATAACCCTTTGTTTCCATTAATTCCACTGCCTTCTCTGATCTTCGTTAAATTAACTCTGACTTGTTTGTACTACAAGCAATCTAAGTGCTGTGAGCTGAGTCGAGCAACGCCCCGGGGTGAAACGGGTAAGCTGGGGGGCAGTTCTGGGAGTGTTCTGTGGGCTCCGGGCAGGCCCAGGAACACTTGGAGGACCGGGGGGTTGGCGCGTGTCTGTCACTAAGCTGCAGGGGGACAGCGAGGCCTGTGTGGGCCGAGGGGGTCATGCTTGTGCTGCCTGTGGCTGGTGGAGCCAGGGAGCTGAGCCCGGCAGGCACAGACGTGGCTTCCTACACTAGGACAGGTGGTGGCAAGGTGCCTAACGGCTCTGGGCACTCCCCCTCCTTGTCTCCCAACACCCTCTGCCCTCCTTCTCCAATGCCCCCCAGGTCCCCTGTACAGTGCCCTCCCTGCCCCCCTACATGCCCCAGGAACCCTCTCCTCCTAAATCCCACTCTACTGGCAGTGTCTACTGGGCTATTTCTGTAGGACCCCCACCCTGGCTGCCCTGAGCCCTGTCTAAGCTGTAACCCTGAAGGGCTCACCCCCGTGCTGGGGGTGGGTGGCAAAGTGCCTGCTCCCACAGGAGCCAGAACTCGACCCACAGGAGGTGCTACCTGCCACGGCCCCCATGCCCCGACACGCTGCCTGTGTGATGCTGGCTGGAGGGTGACCTTCCCCAGGGCTGGGTGCTGGCCCTGCTCACAGGCCGGGCACGCACTCACCATACGTGTGGCTCTGGCAGTGGTGGATGATACGTACGGCCTTGGCCATCATTCGCTGCAAGCAAGGCACAGGGTTACTCACTGGCCAGGGAGCGTGGCCCGGCGCACACACCGTCTCCCTCCCAGGCCAAGGAAAGCTCTTCCCCCTCCCTCTCCTTCGGAAACCAAGTGCCTGTGAGGGGTGTGGGGCACAGCTGCCTCGTCCAGCACATACCCTCTGCCAACGGCCTGTCCCTCATCCAGGCAACCCCAGCAAAGGGCCATGGGCAACAGGGGCAAAACGTGCGGAGCAGCCACAATCCCATGGGCCCAGGGATGGGGCACCATGGCGGGGCATCCCCTCTGCTCAGCTGGGGCAGCGTTGCAGGATGGGCAGGTGGGGCCAGCCATGCCCTGCTGGGGCGCTGCCGTGGGGTGGAGGAGCCTGTGGGCTGGGAGTGGCCCCAGCCAGCCCCATCTGGCCCGGGCTCACAGGCACTCTCAGCACTGTGGTCAGCCGACCACAGGCCAGTCAGAGCATGAGGCCAGGAGCCAGAACACCTGGGTTCTCACTGCGCTGCAGCTGCCTCCCTGGAAAAATGGAGCTCATGAGCATTAGTGTCTGTGCCGCGCTTCACTTCGCCAGACCCGCCCAGCCGCCGGGGGGGCGATAGGATCGGCCTGGCTCACCATCTTCTCAAAGTTGATGAGGTTCTCTGCCAGCGTGCGGTTGCCCTCATGGATGAAGGTCATGTCTGCAAAGGGAAGCCTCGAAGTCAGTGCCGAGCCCCGCGGCTCAGCCTCCTTCCACCGGCGCCAGCTAATGCCTCAGACCATCCACATAGATGGGGGTTCTCTGCAGCAGGGAGGCTGCTGCCACTGAACCTGTGTTTGGCCCATCCCACCAATGCTCCTCCGTCCAGCAGGGCAGGGCTCCCGCAGGGACTCCCCCACCTCCCTCCACCCCACGATTGCTAATGGAGGTGTGGATTCAGAATGTCCCCAAGGAGCAGCCCGACAGTAGCCAAATCCAGTGTCCTCTGGAGGCTTGGACCCATGGCCAAAGAGATCAGAGGCTTGGGGGCTGGAGCTAACTGCATACAATTGAATTCCTCAGTCCCTCCACCCTGTGGGATGGAGCCCCGGTCCCCCTGCCCTGTGAGATGGAGCCCTGGTCCCCCAGCCCCACAGGATGGAGCCCTGGTCCTGCAGAATGTGCTCTGTGTCACTGTGAGGCAGTGCAACGCTGTCCCCTTCAGTAGCCATACTGCCCTGCGAAGTGAGGAGTCTCCTGAGCTTCTCCAGGGCATGTGCCTGGACCCAGGAGTACCCCACTGCCTGCCCTCTCTAGGGCGCTAGTGCCCAGGAGAACTGGTCTCCCTGGGAAGAAGGGGACCCGGTGCTGGGGTGGGGTCCCTGCAAACCCACTGTAGGAGGGGATCACTTCTGGAAACAGAGTTACTGCCCAGCCCTCGCAATTCCAGCTCCTTCGCCCTCCCAGGCTGAAAGTCCTGAGCTGTTCCTGTACCTTTGAGAAGGAGGGGCATGAAGGGGATGATGGGCGGGGTCAGTTTGGCGATGGCCAGTCTGTAGACTCTGTGATTCCAGGAGGGGTCCTGGAAAGAGAAGAGGATTTCAGAGCAGGAGCCATTTCCTGGCCCCAGGGCGGTGGCTTCACAAGGCCATGGCTGCAGGCAAGGCCCCCAGCAGGCCAGAGCTCAGCTCCCCCGGCCACAAGCAGCCTGTGACTCCCCAGGCCAGTGCAGCCCCGCGCAGCCTGAGGGAGCCCCCAGCTGGAAAGTCACCTTGCCACTGCTGGGGTGGAGCACAGCAGCTATTTAGCAGTAGCTCTGGGCTGGAAGGGCAGGGGATGCTGCGGGGGATTTAGAGAGGCAGAAAGTCCTCACCCAGACGACGCTGGGGCCAGCACCCCAGCTCACACCCAGAGTACCTGGGATTGCCCGTGACCAGGGGGCTTAGCACAGCTCCTCCTGCAGTGCTCTGACACCATGGAGCCAGAGCCTGAGATGGAGCCAGAACCAGAGCCTCTAGCACCGCATGGGGGCTGCATGCAGCACGGAAGGTGGGGGTGTTAGGATATAGATATTCAGGCCTGTCTGCAAAGGCCTGTACTTTAAGAATTTAGGTGTATTCTTATCACTTGGCTAGTTAGAGGTATAAAAGAAAGAATCAAAATCACTGTCTGCCAGTGTAAGGTCCTTCTCTTACTGTGACAGTCTGAGGCCCTGTTCTTAGACTAAGGCCTTTGGCTAAGCAACAGAGGCAGCCATAAGCTGGGAAGCGACTGGTCACCTCCCCACATTCCAAACTAGTCACATTGAAAGAAGGTGCTATTGGGCTCTTAGGAATACACTCCTGTCCTGAGAGTGCCTATCACCTCCAGAGAAAGGGAAGTGCCTAGAAGATGTAAAAGGAAATTTAGGTTGATCGTTTTCTTCCTGGTAAGAACTCACTTATCAATAGACACAGCTGGGAAACCCTTATGCCTTTATAGAAGTAGTTGTGAAATCCTCACTTCTGTATTGTTTTGTCATTATAGTTCCCACTTTGCTATTGTTTATTGGCATGGTCTCTGTCTGGTTCTGTGATTGTTTCTGTCTGCTGTATAATTAATTTTGCTGGCTGTAAACTAATTAAGGTGGTGGGATATAATTGGTTAGCTAATCATGTTACAATATGTTAGGATTGGTTAAGTTAAATTTCAGTAGAATGATTGGTTAAGGTATAGCTAAGAATATTACTATATAAATTAGGGGGAAACAGGAAGTAAGTTGGGATTCGAAAATAAGGAAAAAGAAACTTGGATTTAAGCTTGCTGGAAGTTCACCCCAATAAACATTGAATTGTTTGCACCTTCGGACTTCGGGTATTGTTGCTCTCTGTTCATGAGGGAAGGACCAGGGAAGTGGGAGAGTGAAGGAATAAGCTCTCTAACAGGGGGTTCCCCTTCCTGCATCACCAGCACCACTTCCTTCCCCCAAAGGACCCCTACCCCAGGTACTGCCCCAGCCCAGCATGGCTTAGCTCCCACAGCTGGGTGGGCTGGGCTATGGGAACCTGCCTGGGGGTGTCTCTGCTGTCTGCAAGAATCGTGTGGGGACGTGAAGGTGCTGACAAAGGGAGCCAAACTTACCAGCATCCGCTCCAGTGCCGAGTGCAGCTTCCTGGTTTTATGCGGCAGCCTCTGTGTGTGAGACAGAGCAGGTGAGAGCGTCCCCCGAACCCTAGGGGGATCCTCCAGCCCCCTGCACCGGGACCCTCTCCTGAACCTCACACAGGTGCCACATCTCCTCCCTGATCATCATAAATCACAACATAAATCTCAGCGCCTCTGCCACGTTGGGGCCTGCATGGAGGCTGACCCCCCACGGACCCTCCACAGCCAGGCCCTGGGCACCCAGAACTGCCTCCATTCCCGAGGGTGTTCTGGGAGTGAAGAAGGCAGTCCCCGGCCCAGAAACTAGACACAAGGATTGTTTCAGCCAGCACTGAGCTGCAGCCACCTTTGGGATGGAACACGGGGTAAAGGGAAGGAAGCAAAGGAGTCTGTATCTGAATGAGACGACATAGGAGGGAGTTGAGCGGGGTGAGCAGCAGTTGGATTTTGGCCAGGACACTCGCATTCATTGAGCCTGGGGCTCTGGTTCCATCCATGGCTCCTTATAACTGAGCCTGGGGCTCTGGTTCCAGCCCATCGCTTGGTATAACTGAGCCTGGGACTCTGGTTCCAGCCCATCGCCCAGCAGGAGGTGAACTCCACCAAGTCTGTTAGGAGCTGAGGGCCATGCTATCATTTCCCACGTCCTAGGGCTTGGATTGACATCTCAGCCCAATGGCATGGCAAGCTGAACATGCCAAATGGCCTCTTTCCTGGGACAGGCTTCTCCTCTGCCTGTCAGGGCCCAGCAGAGAGATGCTGATTTACCACTGGAGTTGGTCCCAGGGCCTGGGGGAAGTTTCCCAGGCTGGATCTGACCTGGGGCAGCAGGGCCTGTGCCTTGGTCTGTACCTCCCAGGTCTTGGAGAGGCGACTCACGGACGTGTTGCTCAGACCGAACATCACTGCGAAGAAGGAATTCAGGTTCTTCTGCTCCTTAAGGCTGAAATGGAAGATACAGTTATTCGGGGGCTAGGGGCCAGCACTGGGCCTGCATGACACAGCTAGCACAGCAGGGCCCAGCGCCAGGCTGCCTCCATGGAGAGGGCTGGGCTTGAGTGCTGCTGGGACTCCTGGAGGACGAGTTCCTTTCCCGCAAGTCACTCACTGTGCAGCCAGTTTAATGAACTTCCTGAGCAGCTGGGCCCGCTTGCCCGGCTCCGCACAGAGGCAGAGCTCGGTGGCGATCCAGTACTGCAGCTCGTTGAAGCGCCGCATGACGCGCTCCAGGTTCGCCGTAGTTGCGCTGGGAAACATCTGCTGCCCAAAGATGTAATAGATCAGCTCCACCTTCAAAACACAAGGGCCAGAGCTCAGGGCTGGGAGTGGACCCACATCTCCTGAGAGCCAGCCCAGCGCCTGGCCCACAGCCCCTCCACTCTGACCCCAGGCTTATTGCTCTAGACACTGCCCATTACCTGGTGGACGCTGCTGAAGAGGTTCCAGTCATAATCTGTCAGCTGACTGGCCAAGTCCTTGGAGCTGATGAGGTCCAGGGTCTCCGAGGAGCCAACGGTTGGTCCCAACTGCTCAGGATGAGGGGTCTGGATAGAGGGGGAGAGAGAATGTCACACGCCGCCATCTCCTTCGCTCTGCATGGCCTGCTGGTGAGCCAGGCAGCCCTGGGCCAGAGCCCTGCCCAGCTCAGCAGGGAGCTGGTAGAAGATCTCAGGTGGTAGCGAATGCCCAGGCAGACCAGCCACAGGGGCCAGACCCCGAGCCATCCACACCACAGGTCAAGGTGCGGCTCCTGCCACTGGGAGCAGATTGTGGCAGTCCCTGGGGCAGAGGCACTGCTGCCCAGGGCCTGTGTGCTGCAGTGCTGGGCCTGGGGTCTCCATGTCCTGTAACAACCAATTCCCAGCTCTGAGTTCCCTGTCTCTAGTAACGGGCAGCAGCCCCCAGGTGGCGTGTGTGCTGGACCAGTTATCCCCAGTCTCAGAGCTTGTGGGATGGGGTCTCCAGCCCTTGGCAAAGAGAGGGGCACAAGGCTCCCCTGACCCCCAGCCCAGAACCCCACTCCCCCCGCCCAGCCCTCACCAGGGTGTGCAGCTCCTGGACATTCACAACAAAGAGTCTCTCGTTCAGGCCCAGGGACGTGTACACGCTGATGGTGTCCATCTGCAGCCCCGCTTTATCTGTCAGAGAGAGAGAGCCTGTTGGAGAGCTACTCCTGCAGTGGCCACCAGGCGGCGGTGTTTGCACGCACACCAGCCAGCAGGGACGGGCACGTTCCCCGAGAGAGTGCAGGGCGAGCATGGGGAGAGGGGCCAGGTGTCGCTGCTGCAGAAAAGGGGTTGTGCAGGTGAACAAGCCTCCAGATGCTTGGGAGATGCCAGGGAGGGGATGGGGGAACAGTCAGGCAGCCACTGCCTAAAAGGAATGTATCCCACTCCCCCAGCCTCATTACTGCCCCTCTTCACTCCAGCTGCTTCAGGGACATCCTGCCCCAGTGCAGCTGGTGCGGGGAGGCAATGGGAGGCGGGAGGACACACTGCCCCAGTGCAGTGGGCGGGGGTAGGGCAAGGACGTGTTGCCCCAGTGCAGCTGGCGGGGAGGAGGTGGGAGGAGACATGCTGCCCCAGTGCAGCTGGCAGGGGAGGTCGGGGAAGCCCCAGTGCAGCTGGCGGGGGAGGTTGGGGGGGGCGTGCTGCCCAGTGCAGCTGGCAGGGGAGGTTGGGGGGGGACGTGCTGCCCCAGTGCAGCTGGTGGGGGGAGTGGGGAGAACACACTTCCCAGCTCCCCGCCCACGCCACGCCGCTCACTCACCCCCTGCTGAGTTGACTTTGACCAGCATGCGCTCACCATGCCCGCCCTCCCGATGGGCGAGGGACTGGAGCACATCGCGCACGGAGGCGTTCACTGGCAGCACCACGGTGAGGCAGGAGTGGTCCGCTCTGTAGACATCATGGGGCACTATGGAAGGCAGGGGGCACATTAGTGAGACCCCCATGGCCAGGACCCAGCCAGCTGAGGGCAGCAGTCACCCAGGTTCCTTGGGCAGGGAGCCCGGTTTGGTGGCAGGTTTGAGCTGTGAACTCCGTGGGAGGCAGTCTGGGGCCCCAGAGCACAAGCCCTGACTGCAAGTCCCTGTGGGCTCTGAGCAGGGCCCGGGCTCTGGGGTGTGGGGGCCACCATGTCGGGGAGTCTGCACCCCACACACCTCCCAGGGTGACTGTGTCTAAGGGGAGGTGTGACACTCTTTACCCCAAAGCAACACCCTGGCACCCCCATATCTACCATGGTGATATAATTATGATGTGTTTTGTAAAAAGTCTGCCTTGCGAGGTACTATTTTAAAAGTCTTGATCTGTTGAGCATTAATATCCTGATGGATTGTACGTGCAATCATTGTATGCAAAGTTATGAAGTTTTGCTATGTGTGTGTTACTGAAATATGTTGTGAGTTTGGGAACACCCACAAGCAGCCTTTCGGGTACAATAATGGAGAAGCCAGACAGTGTTGATGGCTCAGTAAGGGGAATCCACTAGGGTTGCCAGGCGTCTGGTTTTCATCCAAAACGCCCATTCAAAAAGGGACCCTGGCAGCTCCGGTCAGCACTGCCAACTGGGCTGATCGGTGGTGGGGGGGATGAGGAGGGGGCCTGCACCAGCTCTCTCTGTGGAGCTCGGGGGTTGTACAAGCCCCGGTAGGCAGGGCGTGGATCCCAGCAGAGAAGCTGGGAAAGGCATTTGGCTGCACTCTGGGGCTGGCAGGCTTAACCCCAGACATGGTGGGCCCCACAGAGGCCGGGGGTTCCCTGCGGAGCGGGCATTGTGGCCTTTAGGAAGTGCCTTCAGCCCCCTCCCTACCTGGCCCACTGCTTCCCGGCCGGCGAGAGTGGAGAGAGGAGCTGCCCCGGCTTCCCAGGGGCTTTATGCAGCTAGCAGCAGGGGAGGGGGCCAGGGCGAGCCGTCACCACCTGCCCCGGGCCCAGTAGCCTGCTCCCGTGGGGGTGCTGTGCCGGCCTCACTCGGGATCATGCGGCCAGCAGGTAAGGGGCTGTGGCTGGTCAGTCTCCTCCAGGGGATGAATGGGCTGCGTGGAAGCATGGGGCTGAAGTTGAAGTTCCTGTCCCCAGAGAACAGGAAAAACTTTTGTCCTCCCTGAGCCATGTGTCCAGGATTCATGGCAGACAGAGCAGCCTCTGGGGCCCAGGAAATGCTAGGGCAGTGCTGGTGCAGCTACTATTTAAGGGGCCGCCTGACATCAGCACCTCCCAGAGCCCCTGCAAACTGCACCAGCCAGAGTCGCCCAGAGCCCACACCCAGAACCCCTCCCATGCCCCAACCCCCTGCCCTAGCTCAGAGCCCCCTCACACACCCAAACTCCCTCCCGGAGCCTGCACCCTGCATCCCCTCCCGCACCCAAACTCCTTCCCAGAGTCTGCACCTCCCTCCTACACTCCGAACGGGTTGGCCCCAGCCCGGAGCATCCTCCTGCACCCTGAACCCCTAATCCCCAGCCCCACCCCAGAGCCCACACCCCCAGCCGGAGTGCCCTCCCACACCCCAACCCCCTGCCCCAGCCCAGTGAAAGTGAGTGGGGGTGGGGGAGAGTGAGCAATGGTGATGGGGGGGATGGAGTAAGTGGGGGTGGGGCCGCGGGGAAGAGGGCAGGGCATGGGTCTTTGGTTTTCTGAAATTAGAAAGTTGGCAACCCTAGAATCCACGTTACCATTATCTGTGTACAATGAAGCCTTCTCAAAGGGGACAGGTAAACAATGGACACTTTTTGACTCACATCATAGCAAAAGATCTTTCCAGCAAGCTGGAGGAACCTATAAACGGGTGTGGGTGTGGGTGTGTGTGAGTGTGAGTGTGAGAGAGAGGGCGGAAGCAGTCTCTGTGTGTGTATTGTGTGTGAAGGGGCAGAAGCAGTCTTGTGTGGTGTGTGTGTGAGGGGGTAGAAGAAATCTGTGTGTGTGTGTGTGTGTGTGTGCGTGCGTGAGAGAGAGAGAGAGAGAGGGGGCAGAAGCAGTCTTGTGTGTGGCATGCGTGAGGGGGCAGAAGCAGTGTGTTTCTGTGTGTGTGGGTGCGCGTGCATGTGTGTGCGTGTGAGAGAGAGAACGAGCAGAAGCACTCAGTCTGGTGTGTGTGTGTGAGTGAGTGAGAAGGGGAAGAAGCAGTCTGTGTGTGTGAGGGGTCAGAAGCAGTCTTGTGTGGTGTGCGTGGGTGTGAGGGAGCGGAAGCAATCTGTACATGTGTGTGAGAGAGGGGGCAGAAGCAATCTTCTGTGTGATGTGTGAGAAGGGGTGGAAACAGTGTGTGTGTGCGCGCACATGCGTGCGCATGTGTAAGGGGGCAGAAGCAATCTGTCTGTGTGCGTGTGTGTGGGTGAGGGGGCGGAAGCAGCCTGTCTGTCTGTCTGTGTGGGCGTGCATGTGTGTGGGTGAGAGGGCTGACGCAGAGCTGCTACCTTTGTCCTGGGCCCTGATGGCACAGCTGTTATTCAGTGTGGCATCCTCCAGGCTGGCGATCCAGTTCACTGTGCTCTGAACCTGGGATGGGGGAACGAAGAAGAGTCCGCATGGGGTGCTGAATGGCAAACACTGGCGTCTGCCATGCTCACAGCCCAAGGGGACAGCACTCACATGGAGACACACAGGGCAGCTCAGGTGAGCCAGGCCCTCAAAGCCCCACACAATCGCCCTCAGCCTGTGTCAGGGCCACTCCCTTTCGGGGAGTTTGCTTGGCTCCCTGCCCACCCATCATGCCCCTAGGAGAGGGGCAGCAGGTGCCCCGTGGCGCTGTTGGGCTGCCAGTACCTTGGGCTGTGGAGATGCGCTTCCGCCACCGTTCTCCAGTCTGCAAAGAGGAGAAACACACACGGGTGAGAGCCCTAGAGCTGGCACCTCCCAGGCGTGAATCAGCACGCTGCTCCCTGCAGTCACAGCACCTGGGGGGCACCACGTCGCCCAGAGCAGAGCCGGCAGCCGCGAGTTCACTTGGGGAGTTCAGCTTGGGGCTCCTCCACCAGAGCACTGAGCCCCCAGAGCTTCCTGTAGGTTTAAACCCCTCCTTCTCAGCTGGAAGCCCAGATACCTGGATGGGGAGAGGGTCTGAATGATACTGACTAGTTTCCTCCTCCACAGAGTGTGTCCTCCTGGCATTTCCAAGAGTCCTAAGCCTCCCAAGTCCATTCCCTCTGAGGCACAGAGGCCTGGCCCAGCCACGCAAGTTAGCAGCAGGGCTGGGGTAGAAGGCAGACCTCTTGACTCCCCACCCCCACTCTAACCTCGCACACCTGCGCATCCATCCTGAGACTAGGACCCAGTAGTCCAGCGCTCCAGTCACTGCCACACGGGTTACACCGCAGCCTCTCCAGGACTCAGGCCCGCATGAGGCACAGGCATGGCTCCGGTTACGGCTGAGTTGCCGTGAGAGATGGCCGTCTAGGCACGGACGGGGCCTCAGGGGGTTAAGGAGATGGGGCGGGGCGGTGACTCACGTTCTGTTCCTCCGACGATCCTGTGTCTGGTCCCGGAGCAGGCTGCACAGGCGAGGATCCCGGCTCACAAAGTCTGAGAGGTTCTGCAGGACAAGGGCTCTGGCTGGTCAGTGCCAAGCTGCACCGTACAGGGTAGTGATTCCAGAGCATGTGCTGGGACACCTGAGGTCACCCTACGCAGGGGCCTGGAAATCTCTCCCTGCGGGGGTGGTATTTGGGGTTGGCTCCATGGGGAGCAATGCCCCCACATGACACCCCTGGCAATGCCAGCATGATTTGTGGCAGGTTGAGTGCCTGAGGCAAAAAGGATGGAGTCCTGCTATGCAGGGTGCAGTTGCCAGGGGCAGTTTATCTTTCCTAGGGTAGCACCCCTGGTGCTGGATTACGGAATTGCGTCCTCATGGGCTGCATCCCCACTGGCAAGGCACGTGCAAGGAACGGTGGACACGGGTGGCAGGGCACAGAGCTCAGCAACTCCAGGGCCAGGACCAGCCTCATTATTCCCTTGGATGTCAGCCCCCTTCAGCCCACTGCTCACCACACTCCCCCCATGTGCTGCTTAGCTCCTCCCCTGCCCCCCCCCCCCCCAGCAGTACCTGCAGCAGGGTTATGGCACTGTGGTCAGCCTGCAACAGGTGCCCATAGAGCAGCACCCACTGGCTGACCAGCCTCAGGATCTTCTGCCGCTTGCTGAGGGAGTAGACAGCCTTCTCCTGCTCCGAGCCCTCTGATGGCTCCGCATGGAAAGTGGGGGCCAGTCAAGGAAGCCACTAGGTCAGTGTGTGCTGGGAGCAGTAATGGGATCAGGCAGCAAGTCTGCAGGGCGTGCCCAGGGGCAATTGGCCCCACCGCACAGAGCGGGGCGAGCCCTGCAGTGTGCACCCAGAGACCAGCAGAAGCAATCAGCCCCACAGCACAGGCATGTGGGGAGTGTGCCTCAGGCACAGCAAGAGGCGATCAGACCCACTGCATGGGCAGTGGTGGGGACCAGGACCCCCACATTGCTAGCTTTAGCAGCACTGCCCTTTTGCTGACAATTACCCCGTTCCACATCCCAGACCCACCCCCCCACCCCCCGGCCATGTGCAAGGAGCTCTGTCTAGGCCGTAGCTCGGCAGCTGTGATGCCTTTGCTCTCTGCATATGGCCCCTGTGCAGTGTGCAGCTCGGTGCAGACTGGCCCAGGCCACAGGTGCTCTGAGCCAGAGGGGCGCAGACTATGGCCACACGAGAGAGCTCAGAGCAATGCAGTTGCACCGGTGTATGCTCTCTTTGCAGTGCAGACATAGACTGAGAGACCAGCAAAATGAGCCAGGATCTGGGTCTCCCTGTGAAAGTGTGGAGGGGGTGGCACTGCCAGGCCAGTGGGCCCTGAGAATGGGCCTGTCTCTTCAGACAGCAGAGCCCAAGTGAAGAACACACAGGCTGCAGAGCTACAGACCCCCTAGCGGTTCTCTGGAGGGCTCCTCACAGATTCTCTCTGTTTCTCTGTCTTTCGTGGTCAGGAGAAAACCCCTGTGACCCACCCCCTCCCCGGCTGCCCCGCGAGGTGCCGGTCCCTGCAGCCCTAGAAGGATATTGGTGCAGCAGGGCTCTGCAGAGCTGGGTGGTCGGCATGAACACATTGTAGGTCAGCAGGAAATCCCCAATCAAGGTATCTGAAAAACACCAGCCCAGCATGCGTTAAAGGGTCCTCACCCCAGGCAGGACCCACTGGTTCTGGGCCCAGCAGCAATCCCAGGCAGGGGCTCTGGCCCAGCATGCTCCCACCATCCCTTCAACCATCCCAGGTCCCCGCCCCCAAACCACCTCAGCCCCCTGTACTCCCACCCCCCAACCATCCCAGCTCCCTCAAACCATCCCAGCCTCCATGTCCTATACGCCCGCAACCATCCCAGCCCCTGTGCTCCCACCATCTCCCCAGCCATCCCAGCCCCCTGCGTTGCCTTCAGAGCTGTGTGCCCAGCCAGCAGCCGCCGCTCTCCGGCCGCCCAGCTCTGACGGCAGCGCCACGGCCAGCAGCAGCGCAGAAGTGCGGGTGGCCTGGTCTGGTCTGGTGTTGCCACCCTCACTTCTGTGCTGCTGTTGATGGTGGCTCTATCTTTAGAGCTGTGCGCCCAGCCAGCAGCCGCCGCTCTCCAGCTGCCCTTTTGGGTCGGGACCCCCAGTTTGAGAAATGGAGACTTAAGGGCTTTATATGTTTGTGTTTTTAAATACATAGTCATGCTTTGTTACAACACTGAAATTTAAAATTTAAATATCTGAAACCATGAATGCAATTTTTTAAAAATACTATGACAGTGAAATTTACCAAACTGGACCATGAATTTGGTAAGGCTCTAGCTGTGGGCGTCGTGTGGAGGATGCCAGACAGTCTCTGCTCTGCACTTCCCTTTAGTGCTGCAGGAGCTTGGCACCATGTCCCAGCTCAAAGAAGCTCTGCATGTGCATGTGCCCAGGAGCGTGTATCTGTGTGCATGTGTGCCCGGGCTCACGTCCATGCACATGTGTATCTCTGCGCACAGGCATGCCTGCGCCTGTGTATCTGGGAACGCGTGTATCTGTGCGTGTCAGTGCACATGTATCCGTGGGAGCGTGTATCCAGGGGCCCAGCCAGCCCACACATACCCAGGGGGTCTGAGAACGTCGCATCCAGCCTCATGGCTTCCAGCAAATGCTCCAGGATCTTGTCAGGGGTCCCAGCCATCACCGAGTACCTGGAGGACAGAGCACGCCCACACACGTCAGACTCCCGCAGGGTCATAATCCTCATCCCCTAGACACATGGCCGAGCCACAGCCCACACAGGCTCAGCAGAGCCACCAGGTGGCCAACTACAGAAATGCCTCTACCTGCCCCACACACGCTCCGAATCTGGAAGCTGCGGCCCATAGTTGAGATGTGTTCCAGCATCCTTTGCAGCAAGCACCATGGCTCCTTTGAAACATTGCAGCTGCCTCCCACAACAGACCCTGGGAGGCCAAGGGAAGCAGAAGCAACAGCTTCCCACCCTGCTGCATCGGACCCCATCAGAGGGAGGAGATGGGGTGATGGTGGGGAGCTGCATTGGGCAGCCTGGGGTCACAGTGAGGTCTCCCTGGGAACAACCCAATCTGTCTCAGTGCCACCTGGCCCCTGGGGTGCTGCTGGTCCCAGGCCTGGCAAGGTTTTGGCCGCGGGGGTAGAAGCCGCTGTACCTACTGCTCCCCGCAGACGGTGACTGGTTGCTGCAGCCGCTGCCCTGCAGGTTCTTCTCCAGCACTAGCACCACCTTCCCGTGCTCCCTCAGGCGCATGGTATTGGCCTCGACATCCTAGAGAACCCAGCATCAGTGCCGCTGCTGAACTGTCTCCATGAGATGGGTCAGCAGGGGTGGGGCAGGGCAAGAGGTAGGGCAGAGCAAGAACTGGGGCAGGGTTGGGAGGGGACAAGGGGGGAGGGATAGCTCAGTGGTTTGAGCATTGGCCTGCTAAACCCCCCTTGAGGGGGCCATTTAGGGATCTGGGGTAAAAATTGGGGATTGGTCCCCCTTTGAGCAGGGGGTTGGACTAGATGACCTCCTGAGGTCCCTTCCAACCCTGATATTCTATGATTCTAAGGACTGGATCAGGGCAAGGGGCAGGACAATGACTGGGGCAGGAATAGGGCACTGCAAGGTTTAGGGCAGGGGCAGGGCTAGGGGCAGAGCAAGGAGTGGGGCAAGGCAAGGAGTGGGGGTGGGGGCAGAAAGTCCACTCCCTTCCTAGGCAGGAGATGCACCAGGTCCCTCCCGCTCCCACAGTGACTGTTGGTCCCTGCATTGGGATTTGCTCATGCTAGTGGCTGCCCTGTGACTCTGCTTTTGCAGACTCGTCCCGGGGCAGGTGTCTCTCAGGGCAGGGTGGGGCAGTGGGTGACAGCAGCACAGTGGGCTGGAGCATGAAGTGCCTGGGTTCCAGGCAGCCCCAGCAGGAAAGGCACCGAGTCCCGTTCCCTGGTCGTTTCTCTCAGCCGGCCGGCAGAGGGTCCTGGTGACACCGTCATCAGGCCCAGGAGCTCCATGGATTTGAGTCCGGTGAGTGCTGGGCCAGAGAGAGCCCCAGTCAGCAGAAACCGGACCATGAGGCCAAGATGCCTGACTGCACGATGTGGATAATAGAGAAGATGCAGGTGGTTTCCAGAGGGCCCATGGCTGGACACGGCTCGTCCTAGCCCAGAGGAGAATATCAGCGATGATGGACAGAGCCAAAGAGGTGGGGTTGCAGACAAGCTGGCAGGCTGCCTGGAGGGCACCATGCATCAGTCCCCATGTGTGACAGAGTGGGAATTTTTCATAATATTTTGGATGACTGTGTGTGCCTCAGTTTCCCCTACGTGTGTATGGTTAACTAGGTGGGGGGAAAGATCCAGGTGTGGCTACCTGGGGCCTGGGCTGAGAAGGCAATGACCATTCCAATTGCCCCAGACATTTGGTACCTAGCAACTAACGACCATGCACAGCAGACCCCTCCGCAGGAAGCCAGCTGGGTGAGACCAGCTGGAGTACAAAGGGGTGGGAGGAGGCCAGGTGACAATATTTGCTTGGGAACAAGGACAAAAGGCCTGAGGAGGGGCCAGGCAGTGGTGTTAAGTGTGGGTTGCTGGAGGGGGAGAAGCTCCTGGCCTGGGACTAAGAGGTGTTGGAGACGGCTCTGGCTCTGGTCTGACCCAGATGGACTTTGCTGTAACTTTCTGTTCTCTGTGTTTACTAAGGACTTTTTACGCTGTGTTCCAGACAGCTACTAAACCCTCCTGCATTCACACCGCTGGCTGAGTCACTCCAGATTAAGGAAGTTGGGGGTGCCTTGCTCCCTTTGGGTGTGTAAATCTCCCTCCATGACCAATCCAGCTGCAGGGAGCTCATGGTGTGAGGCAGGAGCGCTGAAGGCTCCAAGGTTCGGACCCAGGAGGTGGTGAAGCCAAGGGCTTAGCCCAGTAAGAGAGTGTGACCCTAATGGGGCTGATACACTGAAGGGTTCCTCTCAGGGACCATTCTAGGGTGGTACAAGAGCACCGGGCCTGAGGATCCATGTCACCATGGCACCAGGCCCAGGGCACAAGGGCACAGATGGCAAGGGCCACACAGCAGGAAACGGACACAGCCTCCTTGCAGCTGGGGCTGCACTGCGGATGTGCCTGCAGCGGGGACTCAGCAAGACAGTACAGAGCTCAGGGGATCGCCATGTGTCAGCCAGCCCCCCACCCCCCCAAAGCTCCCTCCTGCTGCACAGCGTCCCCAGCCTGGTTCAACATGGACACAGGGCCAGGTGGCTCTGGTGATGTGAGATGACCCACAGACCAAAGAGGCAGCAGTCCCGGTGCCCACAGCCTGCTTGGCAGGGGCAGCAGGAAGGGGAACACAGGAGAACTGCCCTTTAGGGGTGACTGGCACTGTTCCCTCTAAGCTGTGTGCCCGCGCACACAGATCCTAAACCCCGCGCACACGGTGAAACACTGCGCACACAAACATTTGCACAGAAGAAATTTTTTGTGCACACAGCTGGTCAAAAATTTGCACAGAAGAAATTTTTTTGCGCACATGGCCTGTCAAAAATTAGAGGGAACATTGGTGACTGGGCCCCATGGCTCAGGGGCTGGGCCCACCTTGAGGATGCGGTTGAAGTCTCGCTTGTCCACACGCAGGAAATGGCAGTTGTCCTCCCGCAGGATGATGGTGGCGGCTCGGGGGGCATCGTTCACCAGTGCCAGCTGTCCAAAGTCATCACCCTCATGCAGGGTGGTCACCAGGCCCTGGGGGTGGCAGCTGGGTGAGAAACCAGAGACTCCCACACCATCACTCCCTGGAATCTAGAGGGAGCACTGTGCTGGCCCAGGGGGCACAGGCCCTTCAACTCCCACCTCCACTGGTTGCTCTCAAGGGGCAGAGCCTGGAGGTCCAGGTTCCATCCCAGCAGTGGAGCACAGCTAAGGTGACCAGATATCCCAATATTAAGGGCTTTGTCTTACATAGGCAACTATACCCTCCCCCCATCCCGATTTTTCACCCTCACTATCTGGTCACCCGAGGCCCAGTGGGCCTGCAGGGGGAGAAGTCAGGAGGTCCTGATTCCGTCCCAGCAGTGGGGTCCAGTGGGATTGTAGGGGCAGGGCAGCGTAGAGGGCAGGGAAGCACATACCTTGCCATGAGTGACCACATTCACTGAGCCCTTCCAGATGATGTACCACGAGGTGCCTTTGTCTCCTTGGCTGAACACTGCAAAGAAGGTGTGGTTTGTCCAGGAAGCCCAAGAGACTGCACACAGGGCAGCCCTTGTCAAGGGTCTGGACCGCACATCCCAGCCTCACAGAGGCTGAGCATTCCAGGAGAGCTGCCCAGCCCTGCCCTGCCCTGGGGAGCTCGGAGATCTGGGGAGCATGGAACAAGCACTCTCAGGGCTGGTGCTTTGGCCAGCTCTGTCCCCTAAGCCGTGAGGACCTGCAGGGCAGCACAGCAGGACTGGGATGTGCCAAACTCTGAATGCCACCATTTCCAGCCATTCCCACGCTGACCGCCCAGGAACTCAGAGAGCACAAGGCTCAGGTTCTACACCCCAGCAAACAGCCCTGGGGCTCCTGCCTTCCCTTCCCGCAGGGTCTGGTGGCACAAGGGTCCCTGGGATCGGAGCCCTGCAGTGAGTGCCAGGGGAGGTCACTGCCCTCTCTGGTGCTGGTCAGTCTGCTGTGTGGTGCCAGGCAATGGCACACCATGGGGCAGTGCCTGGTGCTGCACTGGGTTGCTCCTGCATCTCCAAGGTGTAACTTCCTGGTCAGAGGACACCAGGCACCAGGCTGGGTACGGTGGTGCCCCAGGAACCAGACTAGCAGAGCACAGGACAGCCCCGTCTGGACCCAGGCTGGTAGGAGCACGCTCACAGAGTCACTGGCTGGGGCAGGCTGTGATACTCACACACGGTGCCCGCTTTGGGGTGTGACTCAAACAGTAGCACAGAGGCCAGCTCCCGCTTCACCTGCAGTGAGAGACACCCCTTAGCGCTACCCTGGCACAGGTCATGAGCCTATTGGGGCAGGGGGTCAGTGGGAGGGAGGGTGCGCTGCTGGACTGGGCTTGACTGGCAGACCAGGGCAGGAGCAACAGCGGGGGCCCAGTGGAGTCCAGTGAGATGTCTGGGGTGTTGGATAGGGGAACTCCAATGGGGCCAAGAGATCAGGAGAGCTGGGTGTCAGGACTGTCAGGATGGACAGTCTAGGATACTCAGAGGGCAAGAGGTGCTCGGCAGAGGGTGCCCCATGGCTGGAACAAGGGTGGGACTGGGTAGAAGCAGTGGGGGTAGAGGTGGAGTGGAAGGCAGCAGGGGTTGTGAGGGGGAGGGGAGTGGGAGCTGGTGGGGGAAGAGAAATGGGGGCTGGCAGGCGGAGGGAGAGGGGACCGGGAACTTGCGGGCGGGGAGCAGGGGTTGACTGGAGGGAGGGGAGTGGGGGCTGGTGGGGGAAGGGGAATGGGGGCTGGCAGGCGGAGGTCAGTGGGGCTGGTGGGGAGAAGGGCTGACGGGGGTCGTAGCAGGGGTTGACCGGGGAGGGGAGTGCGGGATGGTGGCTGGAGCGGAATGGGGGCTGGCAGGCAGAGGGAAGCAGGGCTGGTGGGGAGAGGGGAGTGGGGGATGGTGGGGGAAGGAGAATGGGGGCTGGCAGGCGGCGGGAAGCGGGACTGGTGGGGAGAGGGGGATGGTGGGGGAAGGAGAATGGGGGCTGGCAGGCGGCGGGAAGCGGGGCTGGTGGGGAGAGGGAGAGCTGGCACTCACCGAGTGGGAAAGATGGGCCACAGCTTTGATGTGCAGCAGCTCCTCAAAGATGAGCTCCAGCTCGTCCTCTGTGCGCTGGGCAGGGCTGGGGAGAGAGCGGTGTTACCCTGGCACTGGCCCTGCCTGGGGCATAGATCCCCATGCCAGGCATGGCCCCACACAGAGGGCAGCCCCCTGAGCTGGGTAAACCCCCACATGAGGGCAGCCCCCCCAACTCACAGCTGGCCCCTGGCCCAGGCATGACCCCACATGAGAGCAGCCCTCTGAGCTGGGCAAAACCCCCATGAGGGCAGCCCCCCCCAACTCAGGCCTGGCCTCACACGGGGCAGCTCCCCCCGGCCCTGGCATGACCCCACATGAAAGCAACCCCCTGAGCTGGGCATGGTCCCATGCAGAGGGCAGCCTCTGGCCAGGCAGCAGGGTGGGTCTCACAGCCCCCTTCCTGAGGTGCTGTCTGGGGGGGGTCTGTTTGTCTAGGATCTGGAGCTGAGGGCACTGACCACCCACATGTACCCCAGTCTGGCAGGACAATTCCAGGATCCAGGCAGACCACAGAGCCCTTGTGGTAATGTGGGGAGATGGCCCACTCAGCGCTCTCTACACCCTCCCCAGGGTCTCAGGCCCACTGAGCACAGCTGCTCTTGGTGGGCAGCCCAGCCGTGGGGAGGGCGGGTCTCTTGGTGGGCAGCCCAGGCGTGGGGGAGGGCATGGCACAGGGGTAGGGCTCTTGGTGGGCAGACCAGGCGTGGGAGAGGGCGGGTCTCTTGGTGGGCAGCCCAGGCGTGGGGGAAGGGCATGGCACAAGGGCGGGTCTCTTGGTGGGCAGCCCAGGCGTGCGGGTCTCTTGGTGGGCAGCCCAGGCGTGGGGGAGGGCCGGTCTCTTGGTGGGCAGCAGAGGCGTGGGGGGGCATGGCACAGGGGCGGGTCTCTTGGTGGGCAGCCCAGGCATGGGGGGGGCATGGCACAGGGGCGGGTCTCTTGGTGGGCAGCAGGCATGGGGGAAGGGCATGCCACAGGAGTGGGTCTCTTGGTGGGCAGCCCAGGCATGGGGGGGGGCATTGCACAGGGGCAAGGCTCTTGGTGGGCAGCAGGCATGGGGGGGGCATGGCACAGGGGCAAGGCTCTTGGTGGGCAGCAGGCATGGGGGAAGGGCATGGCACAGGAGCGGGTCTCTTGGTGGGCAGCCCAGGCATGGGGGGGCATGGCACAGGGGCAAGGCTCTTGGTGGGCAGCCCAGCCCTTCCCCAGCCATGGTGGCACATGTGGCATACTCACGGCTTGCGCAGGGCCATGGTGAGAAGTGCATCAGGGCCCAGCTGGGCCAGAAAGGCCAATGCCTCCAGTAGCTCCTCAGTGTCCCAGGTGCCAGGCTCCAGACTCAGCTCCCCCTCGGCAAAGCGGTAAAATTGGGCATCCTTGTCCTGGAAATGCCACTCCTGCTTCACTGGGGAAAGAGCCACATGGCAGCATCAGCCTGTGTGCGACACCGTGCGTGGCACGAGCCTGGCTGGCAAAGACCAGGTCACGAGGTGCTGTGAGCCCGTGAGAGAGCCGGGCCAGCATGAGATGGGGTAGGAATAGACACCAGGGTCACAGTGGGCACTATCAGCGTGTGCCATGGGGGGGAGGGTGAGCACAGGCAATCCCCCCTCGCTCTCCTTGTCATGGGCAGACCCCACCTCAGCAGGTCCTGGCCCAGCACATGCTAACAAACTCCATGTGCTTTCCAGCCCACCCTACCAGACCCCACGTGACCTCAGCCTGCCCCACCAGGCTCCTGGCAGTCCTTGGCACATCTCACTCTTCATACCTGGCCCAGCCCCCAGCCCACCCTTCCAGGCCCTACGGAGCCCTCAGCCTGCCCAGCCAGACCTCATGTGGCCCCCCAGCCTGCCCCTGGCCCTGGCAGACCTTGGACTACCCTTCACCTCCACGATCTGTGCATTCCCTAGCAGCTCCTGACGTACCCCACCCCATCCAACTGGGTCCTTTCTGGCCCACTGCACCTGGCACAACCACCAGCCCCTCCTCTCTGGCAGACACCATGTGGCCCAGTCCCACCCCACCCCACCCCACCCCACCAGAACTCTGGCAGACCCTGGTACACCCCTCCCTATTGCATCCTGGCCCACCACACCCAGACAAACTCCACATGGTTCCCAACCTCACCCTGTGACTTCAGGCCCCATGCATCCCCCAGCCTACCTCACCACATGGCCCCCAGCATGCCCCACCAGGCCCCACACAAACCCTGGCCTATCCCGCCCTGCTGGGTCCTGGCCCACCACAACCTGACAAACGCCACATGGTTCCCAGCCCCACCCTGTGCCCACACAGGCCCTGACATGCCCCGCCCCCAGCCCAGTCCACCCTGCCACACTCCATAGGTTCTCCAGCCTGCTCCTCCCAGCTTGGCACTGCAGAGGTGGCCGGAGTCCTGGAAGCACCCAGACCCTTTGTGATTCTCACCATGAGTCAGGACTCCTCCATCCACCAGCACTTGGCAAACCCCAATGGCCTGGCCCCGCGTTTGGATGGACAGCCCTGCGCTGAGCAGCCAGTCCACCAGCTCCTTCCCGGAGCAACAATGCCTGCAGGGAGAGAAAGGGCAATGGATGGGTGAGACAAGACTAGTGACCTGGGGAATCTAGGGCTGACACAGCGGGGCAGGAGAAAAGGTGCAAGGAGGGTTTGTGTGGAATATCAGGGCTGTGGGTGGGGGTTGAGGGGACTAGCAGAGCTGGGGCAGGGAGAGTGCTGGAGTGGAATAGCAGGGGGTCTGTGGGTGGGGATTGAGGGGCACCAGCAGGGCTGCAGACAGGGGGACCCAGGGCAGGGATCAGGATTGAGGGGCACCAGCAGAGCTGCAGAAGAGGGAAAACCCAGGACTGGGGTAACAGGTGCTGAGGGTCAGGACTGAAGGGCACCAGAAGAGCTGGGGCCTGAGGGGGGAGCCCAAGACTGGAATAGCAGAGGGCTGTGGGTGGGGATTGAGGGGCACCAGCAGAGTAGCAGGGGGACTCAGGGCAGGGATAGTAGGGGCTGAGGGTCAGACTGAGGGGCTCTGGCAAAGCTGTGAAGGGGGAGACCCAGAGTAGGTACTGCAGTGGCTGTGGGTCAGAGGGCACGGCTGTGTGGAGGAGGACACTTGCCCTGCTTTGTGGCTGACATTTAGCGACATTAAATTCTCTCGGGTAGGAAGCACCAGGCCTGTGGGGGTCCATGCTTGTCTCTCCCTTTCTGGCTTTGGGGATGGGGATGGGGCTGTGACTTCCCACCTCTCTGTCCAGGCTTGGCCCCCAGGAGGGTCCATACCCAGGCACACAGGAGCTGCTCTGTGAGGCTCCCTCATTGGTATGTACTGCCATGGCCACAAAGCGGGGCCGTCCCACCTGTGGTGCCTGAGGTGGTACTTGTGATCACGGATGAGGCCAGGACGGGAGCTCACGAGGTGGCTGTACAGGAGTCTCCCTGCTCTCCAAATCTTCTCTGTAGGTGCCTGGGGGACGAACAAGCATCAGCAGTCAGGAAGCTGGGCACTTCCTCCCTAGCCCTGTATCAGCCTTTGGCATGGCTCGCTCCATATTGGCTGTCCCATGCTAAGTGGGGTCACTCCTGCTCACAATTTGGACGGGAAACGGGCAAGATAAAACTACCCCCCAGCTCGTTCTCCCCTTCCTGCCCCCTGAGCTACCCAGCCAGCGTCCAGAGATGCCATGGGATGCCCTGCGCATTGGAGGGGCACTCCCAGACCAACAGGCAGCAACGGCCTTTTAAGTTGCTTTCTTTGCTCAGGGGAGCAAATTGCCCTCCAGTGATGGGGGGTGGCTTCCCGAGGCAGGGACTACCCCACTCACCTGCGTAAGGCTCTGCCCGCAGTCTGGGGCTGATTCGCTGTCAGGGAGCGGTGTCTGGAAAGCAACAGGACAGAGGCATTCCTCAGTTAGTGGCAAACAGGGGCCCCTCCACACCCACGCCCTCTGTTTGAGGCATGCAGTGGCAGGGGGAGCCCTTTTGCTAAAGAGGCCAGCGGGGTTTCAGCACAGCCTGCAGCCACTCACTGTGAAGGGCAGGGATCATGTGGCGACAGCAGAGCTCTCCCAGTCCTACCCTGCGGGAGAGAGGGGCCTTTCCGGGATGACTCCTGGATTACATGGGGAGAGGCAGGCCTGCAAGCCCCCAGCCTGCAGAAGTCCAACTCAGATGCGAAGCAAGGATGCCCCCTAGCAGTTGTTCACTGTTAAACAGCTGCCATTTCCCACCTCAACAGCAGCTGCATGTGTGGTGGGTGCATTGGGCAGTTTTTTTCAGTGTAAAATTCTGACTGGAGAGGAATGGACTGGAACGAGAGCAAAGCATGGGCAGCTGGATATGAGGCCCTTTCGAACCAGCCCATTGTTACTAGTATCAGATTAGTCAGCCAACCATCATTGCCCCTTTGCTTAATGTGCTGCTACTGGTAACAGTTTTGTAAACAGCCCTTGTGGGGGTTTTCCCCACTTAAATACAAGTAATTGGTGGTAACAAGCCCATCCTCATCACACTGCCCAGCCAGCACCTGCTTCCTGGGCTACACACCCCATGGGCTGGAGCACTGGTGCACAGGATAGTTAGGTGATTTACCTGAGGAAAATCAGGACTAGAACTCATGACCTCCTGACCCCAAACACAGTCCACCTAGACCACCCAGCGTAGGAGCTGGCCCTCCGCATGATCACAGCTGTCACAGAGCCTCGCTCATTAGCCAGCGGTGGATTCTGTCTGTAGTCCCAGCCAGGTCCCGGCTCTGCTCTCAGCTCAGGGAGCTGCCTGGGGACCTGTGAGCAGGGCTTAGCCAGACCCTGTACGTGAGGCCTGGCCGCAGGAGTGCTGGAACAATTTGTATAGTGGGGGGTGCTGTGAGTCAGTGAACCAAACTGTAAACCCTGTATCTAATGGACACTATTTCAAGCCAGTGGGTGCAGCAGCACCTCCAGCACCCCGCACTACAAGAAGGATGTGGAAAAATTGGAAAGAGTCCAGCGAAGGGCAACAAAAATGATTAGGGGACTGGAACACATGACTTATGAGAAGAGGCTGAGGGAACTGGGATTGTTTAGTCTGCGGAAGGGAAGAAGGAGGGGGGGATTTGATAGCTGCTTTCAACTACCTGAAAGGGGGTTCCAAAGAGGATGGATCTAGACTGTTCTCAGTGGTAGCTGATGACAGAACAAGGAGTAATGGTCTCAAGTTGCAGTGGGGGAGGTTTAGGTTGGATATTAGGAAAAACTTTTTCACTAGGAGGGTGGTGAAACACTGGAATGCGTTACCTAGGGAGGTGGTGGAATCTCCTTCCTTAGAGGTTTTTAAGGTCAGGCTTGACAAAGCCTTGGCTGGGATGATTTAGTTGGGGATTGGTCCTGCTTTGAGCAGGGGGTTGGACTAGATGACCTTCTGAGGTCCCTTCCAACCCTGATATTCTATGATTCTAATTCCCACATCTACGGGTCTGGCAATAGGAAGAAAGTTCCTCCGGCCATGGTTAGAGTTGGGTGGGTTTATTGCTGCTGCTGGCCAGTGTAGGGGCCCAAGGGACCTCTGGGTCCAAGCCTAGCTTCCAGCTGGCTCACAAATGTCCCAGCTGTGCAGGGAGGGATCTGGCCAGGCTTATCGGCCTCCCATACATCTCTAGGAAGAAAAAGAAACAGCAGGAAGATCTGTGATAGGTCCCAGTGCTCAGAGCTCAGAACAATAGCTGGGGCAGTACACTGCCCCCTTGCAGCCAGGGTGCTGCAAACTGGCACCAAGTCAAGGCTTTGATCAGGCAGGGCAGAACCAATCTCTCTTGTGGTCCAGCTGCTCCGTCCCCCTAGTGTTGGCAGCCTCCAAACCTGCCAGAAAGGTAAACCGGGTTGCAATACACAGTACTGTTGGGGCCAAGGAATCTCAGCTGAGCCTGGCCTACCAGTTGCAAGCATTGCGGATCAGAGAGCTTCCTCCCATGGCTAAGAATGGAAAGGGCAGGCAATTCTCTGGAGATGAGGCCTCGAGGGAATACTCAGCATCTCTGTTTTCCAGCCCCCTGGCCCTGCCCCAGCTCGTTCTGCTCTGGAAGGATCCCAGCCGCACAAGCAGCAATTGAAGCAGAGCCTGGCACCAGCCCTCTTATCCTGAACAAGAGGCATGTGTACCTCGATCAAAGCCCTGCTGTTCCTCTCCCTAACCCTTTCTCCTCAAGTCCCCCACCTCCCACATATATTTATTTTTGCTGGGGTTCAGACTTGAGTGGTGCCTCCCCAACATTTGTGGTCTTTCACACATGCTTTCCATGAGCATTTGAGCGTGCAGGCTTCTCTCACACTACTACATGCTGGATGCTGATGTCTCATAGACAGAAGGGACCATCATGATCGTCTAATCTGACCTCCTGCACATCGCAGGGCTCAAAACCTCACCCACTCACTCCTGGAAGAGACCCCTAACCTCTGGCTGAGTTACTGAAATCCTCAAATCACAATTTAAAGACTTACAGTTAGAGAATCCACCATTTACTCTTGTTTAAACGTGCAAGTGACCCATACCCCATACTGCAGAGGAAGGCAAAAAACAAAAAACCCCACAGGGTCTCTGCCAATCTCATTCACAGAAAGTACAGGGAAATTGCACATTTGATTTTAAAATTTGCAATTTGTAGAAGGTCAGTAAATTACATGAGACAGCCAATCAGAAAGCAGAAACAACATGTGACTTGTGTCCCTAGCCAATGGAGAGCCCATTTTCAACTGTCTATTTGGTTATGGTATTCCCATTACCTCCCTATGTCACATGGTATTGTTTCTGTTCCCTGACTGGCTGATTATGTAACCACAGTAACCAACACATTGGGTGTTGCAGACTGTGTATTTGTGCAATGTTTGTCTGCAGACCTGGAAATCGCTGAATAATCCTGAAGGATGAAATGCCCATGTGCACCATGGCACCTCTGCCTTGCCTACAACACCTGGCCTTGGGTTCAGCTGCTCAGCTTTCCCATAGCAGATGCTTTCCTCACAAATTCTTGTTCAGTGAAAAAACCAATTTTTCATTGAAAAACGTTTCAACAGCAAATGTCCAAGCAGCCCTGCCTCAAGTCGCATTTGGTTGGGGTGGGGCTCATGGAATTTAGCAGCTGGAAACCAGGAGAGGAGCCAGAACCCCATGGTCAACCAGCTCCCTGCCGACTCCCAAGGCTCGACTCACCTCCACTAGCCACGGCATGAGACTCATCATCCGGCCCCCATCTCCTGTGCAGGGCTGCAGAGCAGACTCATCACCGTGCAGGAGCTCCTGAGCACCATCAGAACCACAGAGGGAGGGAAACCTTCAGCTATGCAGTAACTTTCCCACAGAGGGAATTCTCCTAATCCCAGGCAGTCATCTGGCTCTGCACCCGCCCCAGCTCCCTGCCCTGCAGCGTCCCTGCCTGCTGGTCTCAGCGAATTCCCTGGCTCTTTAAATTGTCTTGGCCCAAGATTCAGGAAACATTTGCTGAGTTATCGTCTATTTGTCACTGGAATGGACTAGAAAGTGTTGTTCCCCGTTGGTCAAAGCCAGCCAGAGACATAGCAGGACAAGATTGTAGGGAACAACCCTGCACAAGCAGGGGAATTCTTATCTGGTATATTGGTCTTATGGTGGTGCCTAGAGGGCCCAATGAAATCCATGCACTGCTATGCTGGGTGCTGTACAGACCCTGGGAGACATTGCCCCATCCTCATCCTGTGGTTCTGAGCACTGGTTTCGCTGGAAAGTGTCAGCATTTGAAGGGTTAATGCTTCACTGAAGTGCTTTGGAAGTGCAGCCTCCCTCCAGGCCTGTGTTTGCACTGCTCACAAGGGTTTGCTGAGGGACTTAGGACATCAATCAGATAAACAGTATCTGGGGAGCTGGAACCTTCAGGAACCAACAGGGCAAGGGCCTTTGGGGGTAGTAGGATGACCCAGAGGGGCAGTGCCCAGCCACACCCAGGATGGCCCAGAGGGGCTGTGCCCAGCCAGACCCAGGCATAGAAGCCCCATGCTGCTGAAGGATAGTGTTCCCCATCTGTTTCCATGTGAATATATGGAGAGGAGGATCCCTTTGCTGGACAGTTTGTCCCCACTCGAGGGAATGGGTAGGAAGGAATTGGCTCAGCATTCTTCTGCTGAGAGGAGGTCTCACAAATCCTCCCAGCCTTGCATAAGGTCACTCGCAAGGGCACCCGTTTCCTCCAGCCACCAATGTGTTTACACAGCAAACATCACAAGTGCACTGGCTGCCAGGGCAGCAAGGAGTGCTGAGGGCCTGGTGTGCTCAGCTCATGGCAATGGAGACCCAGTGCAGGGTGTTGCAGTCTGAGCTGGCCTCCCAGTGCCTACAGGGAGACAGGCTGGACAGGTACTGGGAATGAAGTGGGACCCAGATCTGCAGAGCCAACCCTGCAGTGCTTGTTATCAAAGAGCAAAACTAGCTGCACTGACGTGGTGTTGGGTGGGTGCCAGTGCCCCGGGGAAGAAAGCCAAGCTGCCACAGAGTCTTGGATGCTCCTCGGCACCCTAGAGCAAGCACATCACACCCTGTGTGGACTTGGAGAGGGTCCATGGCAGCCTCTCCCTCCAGAATACCAGGACTGCAGAAGGGACAGCAGCACCAGGACCCCAGCCCTGCAAGATACACACTATCGCAGTAGTCTCTCCCCAGGCCTCCCCTCAGCCTGGTCCTGTCCAGCCATCCTGGGCAGCACGGGTGAAGGTCCCCAGTTCATGGAGTAAAGTCCAGAGTTTCACCCTAAAACAGACTGCAGACAAGGCCCGATCCCAGCATGCTGCTCTGACGTGGTTCCAGAGCGGTCTCAGGGCCACGAGGGCATCTCTAGACCCTGGCCTAGCAGGGAGGAACAAACACATCCCTCTGCAGAGCTGCATCTGTCAGTGCCAGCTGGGGATGGCAAGGCTCGAATCTATGGGACCAGCTCACTCTTTAGTGGCAGGAAACTCTCTGGGACAAATTCTGTTTGTGCCAATTTACACCAGCAAAGACTTTGTCCCTTGTATTTGGAGCCCTAGAGTGATTGCTGCTCCTCCCTGGCAGAGCCGGGAGAGCCTGTATTAACAGCACACAGTGCCGGCAGCAACTGGGCAAAGCAAAGGCAGCTGGATTAGCCAACCCCACTGCAGCGTGAGTCTGTGGGAATATTCCTGGCCCCTGCACTGGGATTCCAGAGCCCAGGTGACAATGGTCAGGGCCTGACTCTTGCCTGTTGGAGACAACATAGTGTCTTCTCCAGCTGGGCAGAGCAGGTGTGTCACGGAGTGCCCGGGCGATGCTCTGGAACTGCTCCCCATGAAGCCAGTCAGGACTCTGGGGCAGTCGCCTTCCGGTGAGCAGCCTGTCCGCAGGGCAAACAGCTCACACGGCTTCCACCTTCCTGGGTCTGACCTCGGAGCATTCAGCATCCTCTGCCCCTCCGTGTGCTTCCCACAGCGAGACCGCTCAGGCGGGGCTCCTGGGGAAGCCAGAGGGTCCTGCACCCCAACTTCGCAGTCAGACGGGACTCTCAGCCAGCCAGTAAAACAGAGGTTTATTAGACGACAGGAACATGGTCTAAAACAGAGCTTGCAGGTGCAGAGAACAGGACCCCTCAGCTGGGTCCATTTTGGAGGGCAGTGAGCCAGACAACCACGTCTGCACTTCACTCCATGTCCTAGCCAGCCCCAAACTGAAACTCCCTCCAGCCCCCCCTCCTCTGGGCTTTGTTCCTTTCCCAGGCCAGGAGGTCACCTGATTCCTTTGTTCTCCAACCCTTTAGCTCTCACCTTGCAGGGGGGAAGGGTCCAGGCCATCAGTTGCCAGGAAACAGGGTGTCGGCCATTCTCTGTGTCCAGACCCCTGCACACACCTGCCCTCTAGGGCTCTGCAGTGATCATACACCCTTACCCCACCACCTAGATACTTAAGAACTGCATAAGGGAAATTGAGGCACCCCCACAATATTCGGAGGAACCATTAAGAACAGTCCCACTTCGTCACATCTCTCCCCCCTTCGAGATCGAACTGAGCGGGGTCACTTTAGGCGGTGACCTGGGGAAGTTCGAAGCCACCAACGTTCCCATGGATGCCCCAGCGTCTCTGCCATTCCTTGGTAGGAGTTACACCAGGCCCTTCCAGTTTCACGCCCTCCCTTAGGTCGGGGGTGGTCGATAGCACTCGCAGGCCGCATGTGGGAAGGTTTCTGCGGCCCGCCCTTTGGCCACCCCAAAACCCCAGGGGGTCAAACTTGGATTGGGTCTTCTCCCCAACAAGCTGGCCAAACACAGCCACTTGGTTATAGGACTGTTTAAGTTTCTTAACAGCTTTCACTCCATCTGAGACCTTCTCAAAGCTATCCACACTGGGTCTTTCAACAGGACAGTCAGTGGATCCATTCACAACAGAAAATTTCTGGCTGTTAGGAACTGAAACTTTCTTGATTAAATCACTTTCACACCCTTCAGTTGCAGTAAACTGCTTGCAAAGACTCCATGAGGATTCCTTTCCCTAGGGCTTTTCTATGCAACAATTCACCCCTCCCAGAAATTCTGCTCTTACCCTCTTTACCTAGGGCTTGCTCTAGAGGAACACGTTCCTGAGCAACAACAGACTCTTTCTGGGTCTCCCTTACATCCAGAATTACCTATGGCCCGTCCAGTGGATTCCTACACAATCCCCTTTCAGGCAAACTGACAGACTTCCTAGATAAATGGTCAGAAGCCTTCTCCTTCCCTTTGCCACACACAAGTTCAGGAATCTTTTCCTTCTTGCTACAGGTTTCCACACCCTCCATAGGTAACACAATCACATCACCTTCACGCTCTCCTTGTGCCCTGGCTAGGATCTCACCCTGATTAGACAGAGTTGCGACACCCTTTCCCAACCACACACGAGCAACAGGCAAAATACAAGCACCAGAATTGTCTGGTCTCTGGGATTTTACATAGACACTAACTGGATGCGACCTAGTTACAGGGCCATTCTCCTGAGCAGACACAAACTTAGGACCATTCCCTTCCTGGGCTTTAGCTGAATCCAGAACCAGCTCTGAGACAACTGCACAACGCTCAACCATCACAGGCTGCAAGGCCCCTTCTGTCTGCTCCACAGACCAAGAAGAGCCGGACACACTTTCTCCTTTACCAGACACACAGCTTGGGATCTCATTCCCCTTGTCCCAGCACACAAGGCTGGTCACAGACACCTGCTTGGAGATCAGGGTAGCTCCCTCCACAGGCAAGTCAATACCTCTGACAGGCACAGGCACGTTTCCTTCACTGTCCCAATTCTCCACCCAGCTAACAGGTAAGGTCCAGGGACACTCATCTTCCACTCTCCTCGCCTTCCCACCCTGCTGACTGGACAAAGCCATCAGATCACAAGGCTGCCTAGGCTCATCCAAACTTTCCTTACCAAGCACCTTGCCACTCCCCACAGATCCCCTCCCCTGCCTGTGTCTCCCCCCACTCAGCTGGGGTCTCAGCTCCCCCTGTGCTCAGCGCTGCCCTTGCTGTGCCAGTGGGGGTAGGCAGCGAGCTCGCTGCTTTCCTCACTGCATCAGAGCCAGCGTGAGCCCCCTCTCCGGTGTGCAGGGGCGCAGGGAGCATCTCTCTGTCCCACCCAGCCCCAGGGGTCTGCTTACAGGCAGGCAGGTAGCCTGAGCCTAGCGGCTCCTCCCTGCTGCCAGCCAGGTCATCTGCATTTTCACTGACCGTTTCCCTCTCCACCGATTGGTTCCCTGGATTCAAATTCAAACCCTTGGCCGTTACAGGAGCAGGGCCTGGATCCTGTCCCAAAGAGACACAGTTGCCCCACAACAGGGTCTCGCAGCTGGTGTCCTGGAGCACCCCAAAGACCAGCCAGCCCCACCCCTCCTGGGTCCGCACAGGGATCTGGGCCATAGGCAGGGCGAGGGGCTTCGTCCCTGGGACCCTCACCCAGCTCACACAGCCCCTCAACCTCTGAGGCTGCACCACCCAGGGCCTGACAACAGTTCTCTCTGTCCCAGGATCTCGCCACCCCAGGAATGTCTCCCCATTGACCATCACCTTCCGCTCCCACTGGGGGTCCGAGGGGCCTGGCCCCAGGAAACTCCACACAGACATATAGGTTGGGGTCAGGAGTGGGAGCCTGTCCACCTCCCCACCCATCTGGCCGACAGAGTCTATGGCCTTGGGACCCAGCAAGGGAGCTAGACACCGGGGCTTTTCCGCAGGGTCCCCCTGGTTCAAATCTCCAGCCTGCTCAAAGGCAGTGAGGTGGGCATCCACATCCCCCCCCTCCTTAACCAGGGGCAGCAATTTAGTCTCGAGGTTCCCTGCGGAACTGGCCCCCCGGGGTCTATCCCCACTCACCCCGGGGAGGTTCCCTAGGCCTCTCCGCTCCCCCACCGCCAGTTCATGCTGCTGCTGCTTCTGCAGCTCTTTCTCGGGCTCTCGCTGTCTCTCACAGTCCTCTTGCTCTCTCGGACTCAGCTCCAATCCCGTCCATCTCCGATCCCCGGATGGGGAACCCGATCGTGAAGACCCTCGTCTGGTCGGGGACAGGAGTCTTGGCGATGCCTGGCTACTACTCCAGCTGCTCCCAGATCCTGCTATAGCCCCATTTGGGGTCAGGAATCTGTCCCTTAGAGCGGTCATCCTCCTCCAGCTGCACGATTAACTGTGCTTTGGTGAACTTTCCAATGCTCAACCCTCTCTTTTTGCACAGGGTTACAATGTCCTTCTTAAGAAGACGGTGACAGACCATCACTCCACTCTTCCCAAGTTGTTGTGGACTCACAGGCCTGTGTGCTCGCAGCTCCCCACGGTTTCCAGGGAGAACCCCTAGTGTGCCAGCCCTTCTCGAGGTCACCACCTCTTTGCCAGGGTCGAGCTGCAGACTCCTCCGCCCCTGGGACCGCTCGCTGCAGTCCCCCGGGGGACCCTGTTACTGCAAAAGTCCTTTTCTCTGGTCACACAATCCTAGGGGTTAACCGCCCCCTGAAACCGTCTCTCTCTGAATCTTCAGCACGCCTAGTCCCCATCAATCCCCCTTTGTTTTACTGCTCCCCAGTCACTTACTGCAGGAAGCGCCATCCACGGGGTGCAGTAGATCCCACCGCTGCCACCAGTTGTCACGGAGTGCCCGGGCGATGCTCTGGAACTGCTCCCCATGAAGCCAGTCAGGACTCTGGGGCAGTCGCCTTCCGGTGAGCAGCCTGTCCGCAGGGCAAACAGCTCACACGGCTTCCACCTTCCTGGGTCTGACCTCAGAGCATTCAGCATCCTCTGCCCCTCCGTGTGCTTCCCACAGCGAGACCGCTCAGGCGGGGCTCCTGGGGAAGCCAGAGGGTCCTGCACCCCAACTTCGCAGTCAGACGGGACTCTCAGCCAGCCAGTAAAACAGAGGTTTATTAGACGACAGGAACATGGTCTAAAACAGAGCTTGCAGGTGCAGAGAACAGGACCCCTCAGCTGGGTCCATTTTGGAGGGCAGTGAGCCAGACAACCACGTCTGCACTTCACTCCATGTCCTAGCCAGCCCCAAACTGAAACTCCCTCCAGCCCCCCCTCTCCTCTGGGCTTTGTTCCTTTCCCAGGCCAGGAGGTCACCTGATTCCTTTGTTCTCCAACCCTTTAGCTCTCACCTTGCAGGGGGGAAGGGTCCAGGCCATCAGTTGCCAGGAAACAGGGTGTCGGCCATTCTCTGTGTCCAGACCCCTGCACACACCTGCCCTCTAGGGCTCTGCAGTGATCATACACCCTTACCCCACACCTAGATACTTAAGAACTGCATAAGGGAAATTGAGGCACCCCCACAATATTCGGAGGAACCATTAAGAACAGTCCCACTTCGTCACAAGGTGCAAACCACGGTAGGGCCTGAGCTGACACCTCCCTGCACAGGAATAAGAGGCACAAGTGCTGCAGGGCAGAGGAATGGACACAGTTCTTTGCAGCCACAGATCTCTGCAAACATTAACTCAGCATCCTCCTGTTAATGCCACGGGGTTAGTGCCTGGGGCTGCCTGTACAGATCCCTACCTGGTTAGTACACATTTACTATAAGGTTCAACCCAAACCTGGGGCTTGCAGCAGATCCATCCTTACAGCACAGCAAGTTCTGGGAGCCACCCCCCCAAGCTAGTCCACTCTGAGCTGTCTGGTGCAGCTGTGACCCCACTGCCCAGTGCTACGGCTGTACAGAGTCTGCACAGGAACAGGCAAGCTCTATGGCTTCCCTCACTCTCATGAGCATCAGCTATGGTGTACATGCCAGCTCCTTCTCTTCTGCTTATCACAGGACCTGTCTGTCCAGCCCCCACTGTTGTGGCATCTGAGCACCTTGCAATCTTTAATGCATTTGGAGGCCAAGTTTAGGATGCAAAATAAGAGATCAAAATCCAGGACCTTCATGATACTATTCTCTAAAATGCTTTCAGTTGCACGCGCAGGGCCAGGAAGACAGGTAGAACTGCAGGGTCACAATGCATGGATGGGATGATGGCATTCAGAGGAGGGATTTTGGTTTATTAGGAACCTCTTGGGAATGGAGGAGCCTATATAGAACCAGGTTGCTGGCATGGAAAATTAAAAAAGTCTTAGAGGAGTTTTTAAACTAAGGGCTGGGGGAAAGCTGACAGGTGTGCAGGGGTGGACATTAAAGGGGATACTCTATATCCTAGTAAAGAGGAGAGGATACATATAGTACAGGCAGAAACTGAAGAGAAACAGTCAAACGAAAAAGAGTCCCATCCAATTACATCACATGAGGGCAGACAATTAAATATTGATATATTTTATATGTACTTGTATACAAATGCTGGAAGTCTAAATATAGTAGAACCTCAGAGTTACGAACGCCTCGGGAACGGAGGTTGTCCATAACTCTGAAATGTTCGTAACTCTGAACAAAACATTATGGTTGTTCTTTCCAAAGTTTACAAATGAACATTGACTTAATACAGCTTTGAAACTTTACTATGCAGAAGAAAAATGCTGCTTTTAACCATCTTAATTTAAATGAAACAAGCACAGAAACGGTTTCCTTACCCTGTCAAATCTTTTTTTAAAGCCTTCCCATTGTTTTTAGTAGTTTATGTTTAACACAGTACTGTATTTCAATTTTAAGTTATTTCTCTTGCTTCTTTTTAGTGTTTGTTATCCATGAAAAGAAAACACAAAAGCCCATGGATTTAAATGTCCATTCAAATAGAACTGAAAAAACAAATGCTGCAGCAAAATGTACCAGCCCTAGTCTTTATAATGACAACAAAAAAAACCTATCCAAACTTAACTTTCCTGCGTAAGTACTACAGGATAAACAATGTAGACTTGAAAAAATCTTTAATGGTACTCTGCTTGAGATTGCTAACACGCTTTTTTGCTGCCAAGGTATGTAGCTCTTGAAGTATCATTAGGTTCATTGCTGTGGCATCAGGCTGTTGTTCAAGCCATTGCAGACAGGTAGCGAAACACTCTTCTGTTTGCATGTATGGGATCTTCTTGGCGTTCTCCCCCTCCTTCTTGTCACTGTCTGGTTGTGCTGTTTCTCGTACCAATTCAATTATCTCATGGTCGCTGAGAATACGGGGTTCATTCTCACGTTAATCTGCATTTAGCCATTCCTCCTGTTCTTCCATGGTGATATCCAAAAGCTGTCACTCTTCAGAAAAAAATAATTAATTGATTTATTTCCATCTGATTTCTGTTTTCCAAATTATCTCTCAGTGTTGTCAATACCCTGCCAAAGTGTATTCCATGAGCATCTCAAAGACTCCGAGCCAGTCTCACTCCAGGACTCAGCTCACATGTAGACAGCATGTTTTGTCAGCTGTTTACAAAAATCTGTAAGATTCAAATTGCATTGATCCCAGTCACACTTGCCATAAAAGGTTTTGCTTGTATCAACATTTCATGTTTTCCAGAAATGCCTCAGTTCATTGGCTGAATGAGGCATGTGACAGTTGGTGGCAAAAACAAATATCAAATGCTTCCATCTTCCATCAATAGATTTTAAATGGCAGGGTGAAATGGAGCATTACCCATCAGTAGTAGAGCTTGGACAGGTACAGATTTTGACATAAGGTAGTCTTTCACAAGTGGAACAAAGTGTTTAAAAAACCAGTCAGAGAAAAGACCTTTATCCATCCAAGCAGTGCACTGGCTGTAGTAACGGACAGGCAGAGCTGACCTAGTGATGTTTGCAAAGAAGCGAGGTAGAAGATTAGGGTTGGAAGAGACCTCAGGAGGTCATCTAGTCTAATCCCCTGCTCAAAGCAGGACCAATCCCCAACTAAATCATCCCAGCCAAGGCTTTGTCAAGCCAGGCCTTAAAAACCTCTAAGGATGGAGATTCCACCACCTTCCTAGGGAACCCATTCCAGTGCTTCACCACCCTCCTAGTGAAATAGCGGTTCCTAATATCCAACCTAGACCTCCCCCACTGCAACTTGAGACCACTGCTTCTTGTTCTGTCATCTGCCTCCACTGAGAACAGCCTAGTTCCATCCTCTTTGGAACCACCTTCAGGCAATTGAAGGCTGCTATCCAATCCCCCCTCACTCTTCTGCAGACTAAATAACCCCAGTTCCCTCAGCCTCTCCTCGTAAGTCATGTGCCCCAGCCCCCTAAGCATTTTCGTTGCCCCTCCACTGGACTCCCTCCAATTTGTCCACATCCCTTCTGTAGTGAGGGGTCCAAAACTGGACGCAATAATCCAGGTGTGGCCTCACCAGTGCCAAATAGAGGGGAACAATCACTTCCCTCAATCTGCTGGCAATGCTCCTACTAATACAGCCCAATATGCCATTGGCCTTCTGGGCAACGAGGGCACACTGCTGACTCATATCCAGCTTCTCGTGCACTGTAATCCCCAGGTCCTTTTCTGCAGAACTGCTGCTTAGCTTAGCCAGCCAGGTTTCACACTGTTGTGAATGAATGTCAATGGGAGATGGAAATCCCCGCTTGCGTTAGCAGTAGCCATCAGCCTGACCACATCTTTACTGGATTTGAAATTCTTCGCCTGTTTTTCTGAACTGTCTGCCAGAGTCTTATTTGGAAGCAGGGGTCAGTACAGGCCTGTCTCGTTGCAGTTAAACACTTGGTCCTGGGTAAGTTCGTGCTGTTCAATAAATGATTTGAAAGTGGTTTTAAATTCACAAGTGGCATTCAAGTCAGCTGTCAGGGATCTTCTTGCATCCTGTATTCCGTGCCAATTTTTGAACGAACAGAGTCACCCCGTGCTAGCTTTAAAATGGTCCTCACCTTTGTCTGGATACATTTTTCGGTAGACTAACCCTGCCTTTTCTGTAACCATCACACTGTTTATAGAAGTGCATTCTGATCTCCCTTGTGCAAGCCACAGATGCACTGCCTTATCAAAATCAGCAGCAGTAGCTTCGTGTACAATACACCTGCTTCTTACTGCTCTGTCGTCTTTGGCTTCTTTTGCAAATTGCTGTATTTTTTCTGGCTTTTCCAAATATCAGTGACAGTTGATTCCCCAATATCATATTCTCCCACTATGTTGCTGAGGCTAACACCACTGTCAAGTTTTTTTAATATTTCTAGCTTTGTGTCAATTGAAAGTGTGACACGTTTGCACTTCCTACTGCTTGCCAGGATGGGTCTCTGTCCTCTGCCCTTTTTTGGGCTGAGGAAATATGGCGAGTAGAATCCCCTCCCATGGTATTGCAGCGGGATGCCCTTTACCCCACCCTTGAGGAGCAGGGAGTTGGCTTCCTGCTGAAGAATGAACTGGTGAGAGGGATCCTCCAAAGGGGGTCGGGTAGGAGGATGATGAGGCGGGAAGGAAAGAAATTCTATGGAGTACCTGTAATGGATGATCTCTAGTACCCAACTGCCTATGGTGATCTTGGCCCAATTGTGGACAAAGAGGGCAAGGCGGCTTCTGAAGATGACAGCTGGCAAGGTAGCTGGCACTGAAGGTGGCCCGTGGGTCTCGACCCCCGTGTCAAAAGTGACCCTGAGCCTGTGGCTGGAAGAGGGTTGAGGAGGTGGCTGGTACTGGAAAGCAGGGCCTCTGGGACCTCTGTCATTTCCAGGGGAGTTTCAGTGGCCATTGGTAGTAGGGCTGGTAGGCAGTAGGCTGCCTCTGGTGCTTCCTCCTGGGTGCTGGGTATAGATTCCTGGGGATCACAGAGTGGAGTCCTTCAGGGAGTGCAGGGGCTCATCCACTGTGCAATCGAAAAGATTGCCTTCATCGAAAGGGACGTGGTGCTTTGAATCTCCCTCAGAAAACTGGAAGACTGAACCCATGAGTCCTGCGCATCACAAGCCTGGTGGCTATGGAATGAGATGCAGTATCAGCCGCGTCCACCATGGCCTGAAGGGCCACCTTCACCACCAATTTCCTCTCATCCACTGAGGCCTGGAACTGGGCATGGTCGCCTGCAGGGAGCTTGCCTGTAAACTCTGCCAGCCTACTGTACACGTTGAAGTCACACTTAGCTAACAGAGCATGACAGGTAGCTATGTGGAACTGTAGTTCTGTTGAGGAGCAACTGGAGTGGCATCAACCTGCACTGCCCCTTATACCTTCAGTCAGGAGCATGAGGAGATATATCGCGCATGGGTGGGTCAATGGACACTGCTTGGAAAAACTTTTAGACTCAGGTGGATGGCATGCATGTACGCCCCTGTATGGAATACACATAGGTACCATCACTCAAAGAAGAAGGGATAGATAATAAAACAGAAAATGTCATAATACCACGATATAAATACATGATACACTCACACCTTGAATATAGCATGTAGTTCTGGTCTTCCCATCTCAAAAGAGACATATTAGAATTGGAAAAGTTACAGAGAAGAGCAACAAAAATTATTATGGCTATGGAAGAGCTTCCATATGAAGAGTCATTAAAAAGACCAGGACTGTTCAACTTGGAAAAGAGATGACCAAGGGGGGATATGATAGAGGTCTATAAAATCATGAATGGTGTGGAGAAAGTGAATAAGGAAGTGTTATTTACCCCTTCACATAACACGAGAACCAGGGGTCACCCTATGAAATTAACAGCCAGCAAGTTTAAAACTAACATAAGGAATTACTTCTTCACGTAACACCCAGTCATAGAATCATAGAATATCAGGGTTGGAAGAGACGTCAGGAGGTCATCTAGTCCAAGCCCCTGCTCAAAGCAGGACCGATCCCCAATTAAATCATCCCAGCCAGGGCTTTGTCAAGCCTGACCTTAAAAACCCCTAAGGAAGGAGGTTCCACCACCTCCCTAGGTAACGCATTCCAGTGTTTCACCACCCTCCTAGTGAAAAAGTTTTTCCTAATATCCAACCTAAACCTCCCCCACTGCAACTAGAGACTATTACTCCTTGTTCTGTCATCTGCTACCACTGAGAACAGTCCAGATCTATCCTCTTTGGAACCCCCTTTCAGGTAGTTGAAAGCAGCTATCAAATCCCCCCTCATTCTTCTCTTCCGTAGACTAAACATCCCCAGTTCCCTCAGCCTCTCCTCATAAGTCATGTGTTCCAGTCCCCTAATCATTTTTGTTGCCCTTCGCTGGACTCTTTCCAATTTTCCCACATCCTTCTTGTAGTGTGGGGCCCAAAACTGGACACAGTACTCCAGATGAGGCCTCACCAGTGTCGAATAGAGGGGGACGATCACGTCCCTCGATCTGCTGGCAATGCCCCTACTTATACATCCCAAAATGCCATTGGCCTTCTTGGAAACAAGGGCACACTGATGACTCATATCCAGCTTCTCGTCCACTGTAACCCCTAGGTCCTTTTCTGCAGAACTGCTGCCGAGCCATTCGGTCCCTAGTCTGTAGCGGTGCATTGGATTCTTCCATCCTAAGTGCAGGACTCTGCACTTGTCCTTGTTGAACCTCATCAGATTACTTTTGGCCCAACCTTCCAATTTGTCTAGGTCCCTCTGTATCCTACCCCTACCCTCCAGCGCATCTACCTCTCCTCCCAGTTTAGTGTCATCTGCAAACTTGTTGAGGGTGCAATCCACACCATCCTCCAGATCATTTATGAAGATATTGAACAAAACCAGCCCCAGGACCGACCCTTGGGGCACTCCGCTAGATACCGGCTGCCAACTAGACATGGAGCCATTGATCACTACCCGTTGAGCCCGACAATCTAGCCAGCTTTCTATCCACCTTATAGTCCATTCATCCAGCCCATACTTCTTTAACTTGCTGGCAAGAATACTGTGGGAGACCGTGTCAAAAGCTTTGCTAAAGTCAAGCAACAACACGTCCACTGCTTTCCCTTCATCCACAGAACCAGTTATCTCATCATAGAAGGCAATTAGATTAGTCAGGCATGACTTGCCCTTGGTGAATCCATGCTGACTGTTCCTGATCACTTTCCTCTCGTTTAAGTGCTTCAGAATTGATTCCTTGAGGACATGCTCCATGATTTTTCCGGGGACTGAGGTGAGGCTGACTGGCCTGTAGTTCCCAGGATCCTCCGTCTTCCCTTTTTTAAAGATGGACACTACATTAGCCTTTTTCCAGTCGTCCGGGACTTCCCCCGATCGCCATGAGTTTTCAAAGATAATGGCCAATGGCTCTGCAATCACATTCGCCAATTCCTTTAGCACTCTCGGATGCAACACATCTGGCCCCATGGACTTGTGCACGTCCAGCTTTTCTAAATAGTCCCGAACCACTTCTTTCTCCACAGAGGGCTGGTCACCTCCTCCCCATGCTGTGCTGCCCAGTGCAGTAGTCTGGGAGCTGACCTTGTTCGTGAAGACAGAGGCAAAAAAAGCATTGAGTACATTAGCTTTTTCCACATCCTCTGTCACTAGGTTGCCTCCCTCATTCAGTAAGGGGGCCACACTTTCCTTGACTTTCTTCTTGTTGCTAACATACCTGAAGAAACCCTTCTTGTTACTCTTAACATCTCTTGCTAGCTGCAACTCCAGGTGTGATTTGGCCTTCCTGATTTCCCTCCTGCATGCCCGAGCAATATTTTTATACTCATCCCTGGTCATTTGTTCAATCTTCCACTTCTTGTAAGCTTCTTTTTTGTGTTCAAGATCAGCAAGGATTTCACTGTGAAGCCAAGCTGGTCGCCTGCCATATTTACTATTCTTTCTACACATCGGAATGGTTTGTCCCTGTAACCACAATAAGGATTCTTTAAAATACAGCCAGCTCTCCTGGACTCCTTTCCCCCTCATGTTATTCTTCCAGGGGATCTTGCCCATCAGTTCCCTGAGGGAGTCAAAGTCTGCTTTTCTGAAGTCCAGGGTCCGTATTCTGCTGCTTTCCTTTCTTCCTTGTGTCAGGATCCTGAACTCGACCATCTCATGGTCACTGCCTCCCAGGTTCCCATCCGCTTTTGCTTCCCCTACTAATTCTTCCCCGTTTGTGAGCAGCAGGTCAAGAAGAGCTCCACCCCTAGTTGGTTCCTCCAGCACTTGCCCCAGGAAATTGTCCCCTACATTTTCCAAAAACTTCCAAACTGTGGAACTCATTGCCAAGGGATGTTTTCATAGAATATTTCAAAGAATATCAGGGTTGGATGGGACCTCAGGAGGTCATCTAGTCCAACCCCATGCTCACTGCAGGTCCAATCCCCAACTAAATCATCCCAGCCCGGGCTTTGTCAAGCCTGACCTTAAAAACTTCAAAGGAAGGAGATTGCACCACCTCCCTAGGTAACCCATTCCAGTGCTTCACCATCCTCCTAATGAAAAAGTTTTTCCTAATATGCAACCTAAATCTCCCCCACTGCAACTTGAGACCATTACTCCTTGTTCTGTCATCTTCTACCACTGAGAACAGTCTAGATCCATCCACCTGTTTTATACATTGCTCTAGTAGCTTCCCAGATATCGAGGTCAGGCTGACTGGTCTAAAGTTCCCTGCCTCTCCCTTTCCCCCCTTTTAAAGATAGGCACACCATTAACCCTTCCAGTCTTCCGGGACCTTTCCTGTCCTCCATGAGTTTCCAAATATTATTGGCAGTAGCTCTGAGATTTCTTCAGCTAATTCCTTCAGTACCCTCGGCTGAATAGCATCTGGCCCCGCAGATTTGAATTCATTCAAATTAGTCAGAAGATCTCCGTTTTCTTTACTTATCCTGATCCGCATCCCTTCCTCTTTATCGTCTATGGTACCTTTGCTAGTCATCAGGTCACATGGTATTTTTTGTGAGAAGACTGAAGCAAAATAGGCAATGAGCAGCTCGGCCTTCGTATCATCTTGTTACCAGCTCTCCTTCTCCAGTGAGTAACGGACCCACAACAGCCTTTATCTTTCTTTTTTGCCTGACACATTTGTAGAACCCCATCTTGTTGTCTCTACCATTCCTTCCAGCTGTAACTCATTTTTTGCCTTGGCTTTCCTGATTTTGTCCCTACACCTTGCGCTATTCCCGTGGATACTTCCCTTGGTGACATACCCCTCCTTCCATTTCCTATATGTATCCCTTTTGGGTTTTAGATTGCTAAAACGACCCTTGTGCAGCCACACTGGCCTCCTGTGGCTCTTCTTCTCTTTCCTCTGTGTCAGAACAGCTTGATGCTAAGCCTCTATTTTACATCTTGTAGGAACTGCCAGCCCCTTTCGACTCCTTTTCTTAATTGGTCTTTCCATGGGACCTTGCCTACTATTTCTCAGGGTTGGCTGAAAGCTGCCTTTCTGAAGTCGTGTCCTTGTTTTGCTTTTTTCATGTCTCCTTTCCTTAGGATCTTGAATTCTATCAGGTCACAATCACTTCCTCTCAAGCTCCTGTCCACCTTCAGGTTCTCAACTAATTCATCCCTAGTGGTCAACACCAGATCCAAAATGGATGACCCCCTAGTTGTTGCCTCAACATTCTGAATCAGAAAGTTGTCCTGTACACATGCTAAGAACTTGCATGACATATTACACTTTGCTGTAATAGTCTTCCAACAGATATCAGGGAAGTTAAAATACCCCATTAATACTAACTCATCCCTGACACCCCAACTGTCCTCCGCTGTCTGTACAGAGCACTCACCTCTCTCCCCCTCCCATCTCTGACACCCTGACTGTCCCCAGTCCCCTCTTATCGCTGACACCCAAGACCTCCACCTGCTGTGTCTGTCTCACCTGGCTCCTCATGCAGAGCAGCCACCCCTGCATTCCCACTCTGGCCCACTGCCCACGTAGGGCGTGCCAAAGGGTTTTAGTGGAGTTTGTCCCCTCTACTACCTTAAAGTTGCCCATCCCTGTGCTAAGTGAAGGCCAAAAATATAACTGGGTTCAAAAAAGAATGAGATAGGTTCATGGAGGATAGGGCCATCAATGGCTATTAGCCAAGATGGGCAGGGACACAACCCTATGCTCTGAGTGTCCCTAAACCTCTGACTGGACAACAGGGAATGGATCCCTCAATAATTGCCCTGTTCTGTTCACTTCCGCTGAAGCATCCAGCACCAGCCACTGTCAGAGGCAGGCGACTGGGTTAGGAAGACCATAGACCTGATCCAGTGTGCCCGTTCTTATCCTGGCATTCTGTGTATGGCAGGGCAATTGTCCCAGCTTTACAGATGGAAACTGAGGGCCAGATAGAGTAAGGGGCTTACCCAAGGTTAGTACCCTGACCACTGGACCATCCTTCCATGCAGAGGCCCGTGTGAGTAGATGAAGTCTCCTCCCAGTCCAGCCTGAGAAAGGCCCAGGCAGGATGTGCAGAGAGCAAGTATTTTATTTCCAGTGGCACAGACTGGCTGGGCTCCTCCATGGTGCAGCGATTGTGGACACAGGTTGTGTTCTCGTCCATCCTCCCAGTTAAGGGAAAGAGCCCAGGCAGGGACACATTGCAGCTTGGAGATGAATGCAAGGCTGAGCAGATGGTGTTGATGGGAGGGCTTCATCTTCCTCCACCATAGAATCATAGAATATCAGGGTTGGAAGGGAACTCAGAAGGTCATCTAGTCTAACCCCCTGCTCAAAGCAGGACCAATCCCCAACTAAATCATCCCAGCCAGGGCTTTGTCAAGCCTGACCTTAAAAACCTCTAAGGAAGGAGATTTCACCACCTCCCTAGGTAACGCATTTGAGTGCTTCACCACCCTCCTAGTGAAAAAGTTTTTCCTAATATCCAACCTAAACCTTCCCCATGGCAACTTGAGACCATTACTCCTCATTCTGTCATTTGCTACCACTGAGAACAGTCTAGATCCATCCTCTTTGGAACCCCCTTTCAGGTACTTGAAAGCAGCTATCAAATCCCCCCTCATTCTTCTCTTCTGCAGACTAAATAATCCCAGTTCCCTCAGCCTCTCCTCATAAATCATGTGCTCCAGCCCCCTAATCATTTTTGTTGCCCTCCACTGGACGCTTTCCAATTTTTCCACATCCTTCTTGTGGGGCCCAAAAATGGACACAGTACTCCAGATCAGACCTCACCAATGCCGAATAGAGGGGAATGATCATGTCCCTCAATATGCTGGCCCAAAATGCTGTTAGCCATCTTGGCAACAAGGGCACACTGTTGACTCATATCCAGCTTCTCGTCCACTGTAACCGCTAGGTCCTTTTCTGCGGCACTGCTGCCTAGCCACTTGGTCCCTAGTCTGTAGCAGTGCATGGGGCTCTGCACTTGTCCTTCTTGAATCTCATCAGATTTCTTTTGGCACAAACCTCCAATTTGTCTAGGTCCCTCTGTATCCTACCCCTACCCTCCAGCGCATCTACCTCTCCTCCCAGTTTAGTGTCATCTGCAAACTTGCTGAGGGTGCAATCCACGCCATCCTCCATATCATTAATGAAGATATTGAACAAAACCGGTCCCAGGACCGATCCTTGGGGCACTCCACTTGATACCGGCTGCCAACTAGACATTGAGCCATTGATCACTACCCGTTGAACCCGACGATCTAGCAAGCTTTCTATACACCTCATAGTCCATTCATCCAGCCCATACTTCTTTAACCTGCTGGCAAGAATACTGTGAGATACCCTATCCAAAGCTTTGCTAAAGTCAAGGAATAACACGTCCACTGCTTTCCCCTCATCCACAGAGCCAGTTATCTCATCGTGGAAGGCAATTAGGTTAGTCAGGCATGACTTGCCCTTGGTGAATCCATGCTGACTGTTCCTGATCACCTTCCCCTCCTCCAAGTGCTTCAGAATTGGTTCTTTGAGGACGTGCTCCATGATTTTTCCAGGGATTGAGGTGAGGCTGACTGGCCTGTAGTTCCCCAGATCCTCCTTCTTCCCCTTTTTAAAGATGGGCACTACATTAGCCTTTTTCCAGTCATCCGGGATCTCCATGGGGTGCTGTCTGGGATGGAGGTCTGCTGGGAAGAGATGTGGTTCACCTGACCAAGAAGGGGAAGAGCATCTTCACGCACTGACTCACCAACCCAATGAGGAAGGCTTTGTACTAGGTTCAAAGGGGACAAGTGACAAAAGCCCACAGGTAATCATTAAAAAAGGCAACCTTAACAAAGGGCTATATGATGGGGCTCTATGCATTTCTGTCAGGTCAGAACTGAAAACCTGCTACCGCTATGACCATAAGCGGTACAACCTGTACTGGTCAATGCCAAATGCTGGGCAGCAGTTAATTAACCCAGAAACCTCAGGAAGCGCGAACAGCTTTGGGCCGATGAGCACCTGACAAGGGTAGTGGAACCCTTGATGGAGGAAATGCCATCAAAAGGTGGATGAGCAAATTCACTCAGTGTTTTTGCCAACAACATCCACACATGACAGACTGGGCCCTTCAGCTGCGGCTGATAACCAATCTAGGAGTGGAGCCCCGAAAGGCAGGCAGATGGGAGATCGCCTCTGCACTGGCAACTCCTGCAATGTAACTGGTTCCAAATGTATCGACTCCCGTCCTTCCTTTGGTCCAAATCAGTGAAGTCGAAAGGGAGGTGCTGACACATGGGCAAAGCAGCGCCTCCATATCAACTGCCCGAGCTATTACAGCCACATCACACAGAGAGGACACTCCATCCTTGCTGGCAACATGGACACACCACGGAAGGTGGCAGTTACGGGTTATACGCTCTCACTTGATTAGCATACAGGATGGCGCCATGGGTCACCTTCAACAGTGGGAGAAATCACTGCATTCCATTGGTCAGCCACCACCCACCACAAAGCCGGGCAGCCCCTGGACAGTTAGGTGCTGACCCACCATGGTCTGTCTGCCTCATGGGGTGCGTGGGGCTAGACCAAAAGTTGAAAGGGAGATGGAAACATTGCACCTGGCAAAAATAAGAAACCAAGAACTTTCTGGCTTGGAAGCTGGAATGTCAGGACCATATGTCTGGGACTGACAGACGATGACAACCTACAATACACTAGCAGCATGTGGAAGTCAGCTTTGCTAGACCGTGAGCTGTACAAATTCAATGTTGACATTGCAGCACTCCAGGAAACAAGACTTGCAGATGCTGGTTCTGTTCAAGAGGCCAATTACACCTTATTTTGGCAAGGTAAAAGCAGCACGGTGTCAGTTTTGCTGTGAGAAACAAATGGGTAAAGCTCCTAGAAACACCCATTGGGAAGTCAAAGGGTATCATCTCACTTAAACTTCAGACAACTATCAGCTCTATGAACATCATTAGTGCTTATGCACCAACACTCAAATCTAGCCCCAAGGAGAAGGTTACATTTTACATTTGGATCAAGTCATCAAAAGAATACCATCAACTGAGCAACTTTTCCTCACTCAGTGACTTCAATGCAAGAGTCGGCGCAGACAACAACTCATGGCCAGATTGCCTAGGGCATTTTGGCATCGGCAAGATGAATGAGAATGACCAACAACTTCTTGAATTCAGTCCCCAAAACCAAATGTACATTACCAATTCATATTTTACAGGAAAAGATCGCCACAAAGTGTCATGGCGACATCCACGATTAGGCCACTGGCACCAATTAGACATTGTTATCAACAGGAGGAAAGGCCTAACCTTAATGCAGAACAGTTCCATAGTGCCAATTGTGACACTAACCACTCCTTGATTATTAGCAAAGTAAAGATTACAGCCAAGAAGCTACATAGAGCAAAACCTAGGAGCAAGCCCAAAATCATCTTAACACCAAACACCAGAGGAAATGCCAGGAGTTTGTGAAGGCTTTTGAACTTGGTATGGGAAGTCACTACCAGAGAAGGCAGAGGAATTTGGGGTAGATTTTAAAAAGAACTAGTCTGAAGAAAATGAAGCAGAACTATTACCTCTCATCAACATTAAGAACACAGCCTATCTGGAACACAACAAGAAGCCAACAGAGAGCACCAAACTGAGACTTTGACATGCAAAAATCAAGGTACAGCGAGCAAGCAGACGCTGTGCAAATCATTACTGGACCAAGCTCTATGAAGAGATACAGACAGCCGCAGACACAGAAAACCTCAAAGTCATATATGATGGCGTGAAGAAAGCTCTAGGCCACACTGTCAACAAAGTTGCCCCTCTCAAATCGCGAAGCAGTGAAATCATTACAGGTAAAAGCAAGCAGTTGTCTCATTGGGTTGAATACTATTCAGAGTTAGATGCAGAAGAAACAAACATCACCAATGAATCGCTGGGCAAATGCCAACCCTACAGATTATGCCAGAGCTAGATGCGGAGCCCACTGTAGAAGAGCGAAGCAAGGCCATTGATTTGCTATCAAATGACAAGGCTCCTGGAAAAGATGACATCCCAACAGAAATCCTCAAGTACAGGAAAGACAGCCTATTACCCTCTCTTCATCAGATGCTACTTAAATGCTGGAAAGAGGGTGAGGTACCACAAGAGATGCGTGGCTCAAACATCATCACTCTGTATAAAAATAAAGGCGAAAAGGGTGACTGCAACAACTACAGGGGTATCTCGCTACTAAGTGTAACAGGAAAAGTTTTCACAAAAGTCATCTTAGTGTGCCCACAACAGCTGGCAAATCATGTCTACCCTGAATCATAGTACGCATTCAGGGCAGGAAGATCAACTATAGATATGATATTTTCTCTGCGTCAACTCCAAGAAAAGTGCAGAGAGCAAAACCAGCCATTGTACATCGCCTTTGTGAACCTAACCAAAGCATTTGACACAGTCAGCAGAACGGGTCTATTTGCAATACTAGAAAAGATAGGATGCCGACCAACCCTGTTGAGTGTTATATGTTCATTCCATCACAACATGAGAGCAACTGTCCAGTTTGAGAGGTCCACTTTGGACAGCTTTGAGATGAAAAACAGAGCAAAGCAAGGATGTGTTCTTGCCCCTACACGCTTTGGAATCTTCTTCTCAGTACTCCTTAACTGTGCATTTAAGGACATGAAAGAAGGAGTGTATCTCCACATAAGATCAGATGGGAAACTCTTCAACCTGTCACGACTTAAGTCAAAGACCAAAAGTCAAAAAGGTGCTAATCAGGGAACTTCTATTCACTGATGATGATGCCCTCATAGCCCATGATGAAGATCTACTACAAGAATTCATGGACCGCCTTTCAATTGCCTGTTAGGCATTTGCTCTCACCATGAGCAGGAAGTTTTTGGAAACTGTAGGGGACAATTTCCTGGTGCAAGTGCTAGAGGAACCAACTAGGGGTGGAGCTCTTCTTGACCTGCTGCTCACAAACGGGGAAGAATTAGTAGGGGAAGCAAAAGTGGATGGGAACCTGGGAGGCAGTGACCATGAGACGGTCGAGTTCAGGATCCTGACACAAGGAAGAAAGGAAAGCAGCAGAATACGGACCCTGGACTTCAGAAAGCAGACTTTGACTCCCTCAGGGAACTGATGGACAGGATCCCCTGGGAGAATAACATGAGGGGGAAAGGAGTCCAGGAGAGCTGGCTGTATTTTAAAGAATCCTTATTGAGGTTACAGGGATAAACCATCCCGATGTGTAGAAGGAATAGTAAATATGGCAGGCGACCAGCTTGGCTTCACAGTGAAATCCTTGCTGATCTTAAACACAAAAAAGAAGCTTACAAGAAGTGGAAGATTGGACAAATGACCAGGGATGAGTATAAAAATATTGCTCGGGCATGCAGGAGGGAAATCAGGAAGGCCAAATCACACCTGGAGTTGCAGCTAGCAAGAGATGTTAAGAGTAACAAGAAGGGTTTCTTCAGGTATGTTAGCAACAAGAAGAAAGTCAAGGAAAGTGTGGGCCCCTTACTGAATGAGGGAGGCAACCTAGTGACAGAGGATGTGGAAAAAGCTAATGTACTCAATGCTTTTTTTGCCTCTGTCTTCACGAACAAGGTCAGCTCCCAGACTACTGCACTGGGCAGCACAGCATGGGGAGGAGGTGACCAGCCCTCTGTAGAGAAAGAAGTGGTTCGGGACTATTTAGAAAAGCTGGACGTGCACAAGTCCATGGGGCCTGATGCGTTGTATCTGAGAGTGCTAAAGGAATTGGCGGATGTGATTGCAGAGCCATTGGCCATTATCTTTGAAAACTCATGGCGATCAGGGGAAGTCCCGGACGACGGGAAAAAGGCTAATGTAGTGCCCATCTTTAAAAAAGGGAAGACGGAGGATCCTGGGAACTACAGGCCAGTCAGCCTCGCCTCAGTCCCCAGAAAAATCATGGAGCATGTCCTCAAGGAATCAATTCTGAAGCACTTACACGAGAGGAAAGTGATCAGGAACAGTCAGCATGGATTCACCAAGGGCAAGTCATGCCTGACTAATCTAATTGCCTTCTATGATGAGATAACTGGTTCTGTGGATGAAGGGAAAGCAGTGGACATGCTATTCCTTGACTTTAGCAAAGCTTTTGACACGGTCTCCCACAGTATTCTTGTCAGCAAGTTAAAGAAGTATGGGCTGGATGAATGGACTATAAGGTGGATAGAAAGTTGGCTAGATTGTCGGGCTCAACAGGTAGTGATCAATGGCTCCATGTCTAGTTGGCAGCCGGTATCTAGCGGAGTGCCCCAAGGGTCGGTCCTGGGGCCAGTTTTGTTTAATATCTTCATTAATGATCTGGAGGATGGTACGGATTGCACCTTCAGCAAGTTTGCGGATGACATTAAACTGGGAGAAGTGGTAGATATGCTGGAGGGTAGGGATAGGATACAGAGGGACCTAGACAAATTGGAAGGTTGGGCCAAAAGAAATCTGATGAGGTTCAACAAGGACAAGGACAAGTGCAGAGTCCTGCACTTAGGACGGAAGAATCCAATGCACCGCTACAGACTAGGGACCGAATGGCTAGGCAGCAGTTCTGCAGAGAAGGACCTAGGGGTGACAGTGGACAAGAAGCTGGATGAGAGTCAACAGTGTGCCCTTGTTTCCAAGAAGGCCAATGGCATTTTGGGGTGTGTAAGTAGGGGCATTGCCAGCAGATCGAGGGATGTGATCGTTCCCTTCTATTCGACATTGGTGAGGCCTCATAGAATCATAGAATATCAGGGTTGGAAGGGACCCCAGAAGGTCATCTAGTCCAACCCCCTGCTCAAAGCAGGACCAATTCCCAGTTAAATCATCCCAGCCAGGGCTTTGTCAAGCCTGACCTTAAAAACCTCTAAGGAAGGAGATTCTACCACCTCCCTAGGTAACGCATTCCAGTGTTTCACCACCCTCTTAGTGAAAAAGTTTTTCCTAATATCCAATCTAAACCTCCCCCATTGCAACTTGAGACCATTACTCCTCGTTCTGTCATCTGCTACCATTGAGAACAGTCTAGAGCCATCCTCTTTGGAACCCCCTTTCAGGTAGTTGAAAGCAGCCATCAAATCCCCCCTCATTCTTCTCTTCTGCAGACTAAACAATCCCAGCTCCCTCAGCCTCTCTTCATAAGTCATGTGCTCTAGACCCCTAATCATTTTTGTTGCCCTTTGCTGGACTCTCTCCAATTTATCCACATCCTTCTTGTAGTGGGGGGCCCAAAACTGGACACAGTACTCCAGATGAGGCCTCACCAGTGTCGAATAGAGGGGAACGATCACATCCCTCGATCTGCTCGCTATGCCCCTACTTATACATCCCAAAATGCCATTGGCCTTCTTGGAGTACTGGAGTACTGTGTCCAGTTTTGGGCCCCACACTACAAGAAGGATGTGGATAAATTGGAGAGAGTCCAGCGAAGGGCAACAAAAATGATTAGGGGTCTGGAACACATGACTTATGAGGAGAGGCTGAGGGAACTGGGATTGTTTAGTCTACGGAAGAGAAGAATGAGGGGGGATTTGATAGCTGCTTTTAGCTACCTGAAAGGTGGATCCAAAGAGGATGGATCTAGACTATTCTCAGTGATAGCAGATGACAGGACAAGGAGTAATGGTCTCAAGTTGCAGTGGGGGAGATTTAGGTTGGATATTAAGAAAAACTTTTTCACTAGGAGGGTGGTGAAACACTGGAATGCGTTACCTAGGGAGGTGGTAGAATCCCCTTCCTTAGAAGTTTTTAAGGTCAGGCTTGACAAAGCCCTGGCTGGGATGATTATTTGGGGATTGGTCCTGCTCTGGGCAGGGGGTTGGACTAGATGACCTCCAGAGGTCCCTTCCAACCCTGATATTCTATGATTCTATGATCCTGTGAGCATTAAGAAAACAGTTGTATTAGGACAGAGGATTCCACAAGATCCTCCAATCACCTTAAATGCAAACCAGCTAGAAGTAGTCCAAAAGTTCAGTTATTTAGGTTGTACAGTGACTAGCAACCTCTCCCTGGATGAAGAATTAAATGTTCGCATTGGAAAGGCTGCCAGCACCTTTAGCAGACTAACTAAAATAGCATGGAACAACTCAAAGCTTACCATCAAGGCCAAGATGCTAGTGTACCAAGCTTGCATCCTCAGCACTCTCATGTATGGTGGGGAAACGTGGCCAACTTATGCTCATCAGAAGAAAAGGTTAAACAGTTTCAACCTACACTGTTTACGACGCGTACTCAACATCAAATGGCAAGATAAAGTCATCAGCGCAGAGGTTCTTCTAGGAGCGAATTTACCAAGTGTGACAGCCCTACTCAAGCAAAGACAACTGTGCTAGCTGGGCCATCTGAGTAGGTTGGAAGACAGATGTATACCCAAGGACATGCGATATGGGGAATCTATCAGAGGGAACAAGAACAACAGGATGTCCCAAGCTTCACTATAATGACACATGCAAGCGAGATATGAAGGAATTTGGAATTGATCCTGACCACTGGGAATCTTGGCAAGTGATCATAACAAGTGGTGCCTTTGTCTCCATCAAGGTATCAAAGCCCATGACAGAAGCTGGCTCCTACAGCTTGAAGAGAAAAGAGCCCTTAGGAAGCAAGCAGCTCCCAACCAAGATACATACATTTGCAATAACTGCCATAGATAATGCAAATCTCAGATTGGACTATTCAGTCACATAAGACATTGGAAACCATCTACATCATAGGCTGCAATTCCCACCATCTCTCATAGATGAAAGGATGCCAACAAAATATGTTGGGGAGGACATGGAAAATTACTGTAGGGTCATAAGTATCAGGGGGGTAGCCATGTTAGTCTGTATCCACAAAAACAACGAGGAGTTTGGTGGCACCTTAAAGACTAACAAATAGTCTTTAAAGTGCCACCAGACTCCTCGTTGTCTTTATAGGGTCATAGGACCAACAGGAGGGAAATGGGCTGGAAAGCCAAAGCACAGTTGGAGTTGCAGCTAGCAAGGAATGTGAAGGGTAAGAAGAAGGGTTTCTACCGGTATGTTAGCAACAAGACAAAGGTCAGGGAAAGTGTGGAACCCTTACTGAATGGGAGAGGCAACCAAATGACAGGTGATGTGGAAAAAGCTGAAATACTCAATGCTTTGTTTGCCTCTGTCTTCACAGACAAGGTCAGCTCCCAGACTGCTGCACTGGGCAACACAGTATGGGGAGGAGGTGAGCAGCCCTCAGTGGTGAAAGAACAGGTTAAGGACTATTTAGAAAAGCTGGACATGCACAAGTCTATGGGGCCGGATCTAATGCATCCAAGGGTGCTGAGGGAGATGGCTGATGGAACTGCAGACCCATCGGCCATTATCTCTGAAAACTCGTGGCAATCAGGGGAGGTCCTGGATGATTGGAAAAAGGCAAATATAGTGCCCATCTTTCAAAAGGGAAGAAGGAAAATCCAGGGAACTACAGACTAGTTACCCTCACCTCAGTCCCTGGAAAAATCACGGAGAAGGTCCTCAAGGAATCCATTTTGAAGCACTTGGAAGAGAGGAAGGTGATCAGGAATAGTCAACATGGATTCACCAAGGGCAAATCATGCCTGACCAACCTGATTGCCTTCTATGATGAGATAACTGGCTCTGTGGATATGGGGAAAGCGGTGGATGTGATATATCTTGACTTTAGCAAAGCTTTTGATATGGTCTCCCACAGTATTCTTGCCAGTAAGTTAAAGAAGTATGGATTAGATGAATGGACTATACAGAAAGCTGACTAGATTATTGGGCTCAACAGGTAGTGATCAATGGCTCAATGTCTAGTTGGCAACCAGTATCAAGCAGAGTGCCGCAAGGGTCAGTCCTGAGACTGGTTTTGTTCAACATCTTCATTAATGATCTGGATGATGGGATGGATTGTATCCTCAGCAAGTTCGTGGATGACATTAAGCTGTTGGGAGAGGTAGATATTCTGGAGGGTAGGGATAGGGTCTTTCTACTATGGACCACTGTCACGGTTCCTTCCCCACTCTGAACTCTAGGGTACAGATGTGGGGACCTGCATGAAAACCTCCTAAGCTTACTTTTACCAGCTTAGGTTAAAACTTCCCCAAGGTACAAATTAATTTTACCCTTTGCCCTTGGAATTTCCACTGCCACCACCAAACTTTAACTGGGTTTACTGGGAAACGTAGTTTGGACACATCTTTCCCCCCAAAATCCTCCCAACCCTTGAACCCCACTTCCTGGGGAAGATTTGGTAAAAATCCTCACCAATTTGCATAGGTGACCACAGACCCAAACCCTTGGATCTTAGAACAATGAAAAAGCATTCAGTTTTCTTACAAGAAGACTTTTAATAGAAGTAAAGGAATCACCTCTGTAAAATCAGGATGGTAGATACCTTACAGGGTAATTAGATTCAAAACATAGAGAATCCCTCTAGGCAAACCCTTAAGTTACAAGAAAGACACACAGACAAGAATAGTCATTCTATTCAGCACAACTCTTCTCTCAGCCATTTAAAGAAATCATAATCTAACACATACCTAGCTAGATTACTTACTAAAAATTCTAAGACTCCATTCCTGTTCTATCCCCGGCAAAAGCAGCATACAGACAGACACAGACCCTTTGTTTCTCTCCCTCCTCCCAGCTTTTGAAAGTATCTTGTCTCCTCATCGGTCATTTTGGTCAGGTGCCAGCAAGGTTACCTTTAGCTTCTTAACCCTTTACAGGTGAGAGGATTTTTCCTCTGGCCAGGAGAGATTTTAAAGGGGTTTACCCTTCCCTTTATATTTATGACAACCACCAATCAGGAAAAGGAAGTGGGCGAGACATTTCTAGGACAAATAACAGAAATATCCAAAACACAAGATCTGATAGTAATGGGTAACTTTAACTATGCAGACATCTGGGGAAAATAATTTGGCAAAACACAAAATTTCCAATAAGCTCTTGGAATGTATTGGGGACAACTTTTTGTTTCAGAAAATGGAGGAAGTAATTCTCACCAACAGGGAGGAATTTGTTGTGAATGTGAAGGTGGAAGCCTATCTGATAGATTTCATGATTGTAAGGAAAGGAAGGAGTGAGAGCAGCAGAATAAGGACAATGGACTTCAAGAAAGCAGATTGTAACAAACTTAGAGAACTGGTAGGTAAGGTCCCATGGGAAGACAATCTAAGGGATAAAGGAGTTGAGGAGATCTGGCAGTTTCTCAAGGAGACAATATTAAACACACAACTGCTAACTATGCCAATGCAAAGGAAAGATTGGAAAAATAGTAAGAAGCCAATATGGCTCCATCCAAGAGTGCCAAAAGCCTGCCTCCTGCTCCACTCCTCCCCCTGCTCTGCCCTGCCCTCACTCCACCCTTCCCCCTGAGGACCCCACCGTACTCCACCTCTTTCCCCCGAGACCGTGCCCCCATGCTGCCTCTTTCCCCCGAGGCTCTGTCCCCCATTCCCTCCTCTCTGCTCCCTCCCCCACATCGATCACCCTTAAGGCAGGTAAAAAGTGATGGGCCATTGCCCCTAACCCCCCCTTTTCTAGCACCCCTGGCTGCATCATGAGCTCTTTAATTACCTGAAAATCAAAAAGGAATTCTACAAAAAGTGTAAACATGGTTGAATTGCTAAGGAGGAGTACAAAAGAATAGCACAGGGACAAAATCAGAAAGCCTAAGGCACAAAATGCGTTACATCTAGCAAGGGACATAAAAGGCAATAAGAAGAGGTTATTTAAATACATTAGGAGCAAGAGAAAAATGAAGGAAAGCTCTCTGCTTAATGGGGAAGGAAAGCTAATAACAGATGACATCAAGAAGGCTCAGGGTTTAATGTCTATTGTGCTTCACTAAAAGGATTAATGATGACCAGATACTAACAACACACTATTAACAATAAGGGGGAAGGAGCACAAACCAAAACAGGGAAAGAACAGGTTAAAGAATATTTAGATACATTAGATAAGGAAATTCATCCTAGGGTACTTAAGGAGCTACCTGAAACAATCAGAACAGTCAGCAATTATCTTTGAGAACTCATGGAGGATGGGTGAGATCCCAGAGGACTGGGGAAGGGCAAACATAGCACCTGTCTTTAAAAGGGGGAACAAGGAGGATGTAGGGAATTACAGACCAATCAACCTAATATGGATACCTGGAAAGATATTGGAACAAAATATTAAACAATCAGTTTATAAGCCTCTAGAGCACAATAGGGTTATAAAGGAATAGCCAGAATGGATTAGTCAAAAACAAATCATGCCAAACCAACCTAATTTCCTTCTTTGATAGGATTACTGACCTAGTGGATAGAGGGGAAGCAGTACATATGATATATCTTGATTTTACTAAGGCTTTTAACACAGTCCCACATAAGCAAACTAGGGAAATGTGGTCTAGATGAAATTACCATAAGGCAGGTACACAACTGTTTGGTTGTACTCCAAGAATAGCTCTCAATGGTTTGCTGTCAAACTGGGAGGGCATATCTAGTGGGGTCCTGCAGGGGTTAGTCCTGGGTTGAGTAGTATTCAATATTTTCATTAATGACTTGGATCATGGTGTGGAGAGTATGCCTATACAATTTGCAGATGACACCAAACTGGGAGAGGTTGCAAGCACTTTGGAGGACAAGATTAAAATTCAAAATGACCTTGACAAATTGAAGAATTGGACTGAAATAAAAAAGAGGAAATTCAATACAGTCAAGTGCAAAATACTACACTGAGGAAGGAAAAATCAAATGCACAACTACAAAATGGGGCATAACTGGCTTGGTGGTAGTACTGCTGAAACGGATCTGGGGGTTATAGTGGACCATAAATTGAATGACTCAACGACGTGATGCACTTGTGAAAAAGGCTAATATCACTCTGGGGTGTATTAACAGGAGTGCTACATGTAAGACACAGAATGTAATTGTCCTGCTTTAATCGACACTGGTGAGGCCTCAGCTGGAGAACTGTGTCCAGTTCTGGGTGCCTGTCACAGATCCACAGGACCAGTGCTATAGCCCCAGCTTTGCAACAACCTCTAGGAGGAACCCGTCAGTGTGCCAGACTGCCTAGGGGTCTCACTCTTCTTTCAGGGTAAGCCATGTGGTTTCACTGCCTCCTTAGGCTGGACGTCTGTGCCCTCAGCACCCCTGCTTCACACCTTGAGCTCTGTTCAGCAAGTTCACCTGAGACAGACCCCTGGGGGAGACGTGTACAATCATAGGGAGCAGTGCATCTCCTCCATCAGCATTTGCAGTGACCCTCAGCCAGCGTTGTAAAGCAGAAGAGTTTATTAGTCAACTGGAGCACAGCATAGGAATCCTTGGTTAGCAGGGAGAAAAGATACACGATAGTCCATCCTGGTCAGCACAGAGCCCAAAGCCCTGTCCCTTTGACCTCTTTTTGTCCCAGAGGAGGTGTGCCCAGACACGCTCAGCAGCCAACCCTTAACCACTCCCTTAGCTCTCCAGCTGGGCAAACACTGCTTGGCTTGCTGCAGGGAGGTGGGCCGCCATGGTGATTGGTTGCTAGGTATCAAAGTCCCAGTGACTGGATTTGCCATTGTTTTCTCCAAAGCTCTACTGATATGGAGCTAAGGCCCAGACAGCTGGAAGCCATTCACATCAGAGTCTCTGACCCACTACAGAGAGCAAACAACCCTTTCTACCCCCTAGAATAATCCTGCAGCAGGGGAAACTGAGGCACTTATAGGATTCATAAAAATATTAGAGTACTCATTCTCAGTTCATGACAGTGCCACACTGTAGAAAAGAGATGGAAAAATACCCGGGTCTGTTTAGTCTTGAGAAAAGAAGACTGAGAGGGGACCTGATAACAGTCATCAAATCTGTTAAGGGCTGTTATAAATGTAACCCTTCTGCCAGGCCGAGTTGATAGCAGCAAGGGTCAGGTTCACTACACAGGGGTTCCCTCTCATCAAAGCAAATGCAAAACTGGCTCGAGCCCCCACCCAGTGACCTGGGAAAATCTTACACACACCCCTGTGTGCCTCAAAGAGGCAATACTTCCCCTCTCGCAAGCACAGCATCTCGGTGTAGCAGAGCATCTTTAATAACATGAGGTAAACGACATCAGCATTAAATTGGGAAAACACCACAACTAGGGTTCATCAACCAAACCATGAGCAAAGACCCACCCCAGCAAATTGGGCCACATCCTTTCCCTCGGGTTCCTGAGTCCCACAACCCAAAAGTCTCGAGTCCAGCAATCCAAAAATCACCCAAAGTCCAAAAAGTCCAACAACCCCAAAAGTCCAGCCCCAGAATTCAAAAGTTCATCTGCAGAGTGTTACTCCCCAGTCTGGGTAAAAATGTGCATGTGGGGGGGAGGGGGGAAAGAAGAGAGGTAAGGGGGACCTTATGTGACCTGAAGCTGACTGCCCCACAGGGCTTCACTCTGATCCACTCCACAAGCTCTGCTCTGCTCCCTCAGCCATCCCATAAACTGCTCCACTCCACTCAAGCAACTCCTGCCATCCCATGAACTGCTCCCCACTACTTGACACAGTGCTCAGTGATTTCAGCTTGTAGTAGTGGGAGCCTTAGTGCTAGTGCACCCTAAAGCCAAAGTGAATTCAGCTCAGTACCTGTAGCTAGACTCTTAATAGACCCAAAATTAGCTCTGACACCCACAGCAGGAAAGGGCACCAAGTACTAATACCTATCTCCAACCTCTCTCAATTCACAGAGTTTTGGAACCCATGTCCCTTGCCTAGCGAGTGCTACTTAGTTGATGGCGAGTCCCTCCATCATAACAAAAGGCCAAGTACAGTTCCACTGTCCTTGATTCCCATAATCAGGGTAATAACAATTTATTCTTCCTGCCCCAATAACAGAGACACTGGGGATCCCACAGCAGCCAAAGTGACCACTTGGGCAGCTATGGCCTCATTCTAGGCGGGCTGGGTGTGCCTATGCAAATGAGATCAGCCCCTGAAGTTCTTTTCCACAACTTGCCACACCTCACCACCAGATGTCAGGGTGGAGCTCATTCTGACTCTGCTTACATAAAGAGGATGATGATCAATTGTTCTCCATGTGCACTGACAAGAAGGAACAAGCTCAGATTGCAGGAAGCGAGATTTAGGTTAGATGTTAGGAAAAGCTTCCTGACTGTAAGGGGAGTTAAGCTCTGAACTAAGCTCCCAAGGGAGGTTGTGGAATCCCCATCATTGGAGGTTTTTAAGGACAGTTGGACAAACACCTGTTCAGGATGGTCTAGGTTTACTTGGCCCTGCCTCAGCACAGGGGCTGGACTTGACGACCTCTCAAGATCCTTTTCAGCCCCACATTTCTAGGATTTTATGATTTTGTGGGTACTGGATCCTGGGGAGGGGCTGCAGTGTGCAGGGGCGCTGATTTGTGAGGTACTCAGTATAAGGTGCTGCATGGGCATTGTTCCTAGTGACAGGTATGGAGGGCTAATCACACTGCAGCAGGGAGCACGGGGCCACAGGAAAACTGCTGGGAGTCAGGCACTCCCCTGGCAGGGGAGCAGTCAGAGCACTCCAGTGCAGACAGGCGAGGCCCCACTAGCTTTGGGGAGGGTCAGAAAATGGCAGCAAGGGAGTTCAGCACTGACGCTGACTGGGCAAAGGGCACTGCAAGCAACAGCAAGAGCTAGATGCCTGCATCCCAGAGTAAGGGCCGTCCCTACCTGTGATTGTCCGGGGGGCGGGACCCAACCTGGGGCTGGGGGGAATCAGACTGTAGTGAGGGGGAGGGAGGCCCTTTTGACCATTTGTTGTCAGCTCTGCAGGTGACCAGCTCACAGCTGTGCCAGAGCCCAGTCTGGCAGTGGCTCAGACGCAGCTGCGTGGCCTGGGAGTGACCACAGAACAGCCACCTGCACAGAGCCGCCAGCCTGCTGCAACCCACAGAGCACCCTCTGCTGAGGAATTAGCCTCACAAAGCCTGTCACCCACTGGCGGCACCACAACAGGACACTAGTGGCAGTGACAACACACACTGGCCTAGGGGCTGAGACTGAGGGCAGGCTGGCCAGCTGGGATGAATGGATGTAGACATCTGTCTAGGGTGGATGGAGCATGGCTGGGCTCTGCACCTGCTCCCCTGACTACGGACATTTCCCCCAACGTCCCAGTGAGCTGCACCTGAGCTCAGGCTCACAGCCAGGATCTGATGAAACCTGAGACCCGATCAACATTCAGACACTCCAGGAAAGTGGATTCATTTGTTGATCCACAGATTCAGGACTGGCCCAAGGTGTCTCGCCATTTTTGACACCCAAGGCGGAGAAGAGTTTTTGGCGCCCTCCACACCCAGACCAACAGCCAGCCAGGTGCAGAGCAATGTGGCACCCCAGAAGGTGACGCTGAGGGCACTGCCCTGCAGAGAGTGTAAGGTGAGAAGGGACCATTAGATCATCTAGACCAGGGGTCTCAAATACGCAGCCCGCGGACCGCATGCAGCCTGCGGGGTTATTTTCTGCAGCCCGCCAGCTCCCCCTGCCCTCACAGCATTTACCTAGAGCGGCTCCAGCCCAGCACACACCAGGAGCAAGGGCAGGCTCCCTCCCTGCCTGCCCGCCCTGCCCCCGTGCCGGTCTGGGAAGCAGCTGGGACCTGGGGGAGGGAAAGGGAGGGGAGGGGAGGTGGGGGTCCAGGGGTCCCTGTGCCCTCCCTCCCCCAGGTCCCGGCCACTTCCCGGAGTGGCACGGGGGCAGGGCCTGCCCCCGGTGCGCGCTGGGCCGGACCCAACCCCCGAGCCCCTCCTGCAGCCAAACCCCCTGCCCTGAGCCCCCTGCCACACCCCACACCTCTCCTGCACCCTGACCCCCTGCCCTGAGCCCCCGCCACACTCTGACCCCTGCCCTGAGCCCCCTGCTGCACCCCGCACCTCGACCCCCTGCCCTGAGCCCCCTGAAGCACCCCGCACCCCTCCTGCACCCCCTGGGGGCAGGGAGGGGGCAGAGTTGGGGTGGCGATTTCAGGGAACGGGTTGGAATGGGGGCAGGGAAGGGGTGGGAAGAGGCGGGGCAGGGGTGGGGCCTCATGGAAGGGGTGGAGTGGGGGCAGGGCCGGGGCAGCGGGGAGGGGGTGGTCAGTGGTGTGGCCCTCGGGCCAATGTACTAGTCCTCATGTGGCCCTCATGGTCATTTGAGTTTGAGACCCCTGGTCTAGGCCTGTGGCACATATGCCAGAGAAGGTCACCCAGTCCCCCTGCACTGAGCCCAATGATTTGTGTTTGCTCAAAGCCCCTTCCAGAAAGGTCTCTCGTCTGGATGGGATAACAGTGAGCGATGGAGACTCCAGCCCTGCCTAGGGTGACCAGACAGCAAATGTGAAATATCGGGACAGGGGCTGGGGGGTAATAGGAGCCTATATAAGAAAAAGACCCAAACATCGGGACTATTCCTATAAAATCGGGACATCTGGTCACCCTCGCCCTGCCCTGGGGAGTTTGTTCCTATGGCTATTCACCCTCCCCTGTTAAACAGTTGTGCCTTCTTTCTCATCTGAATTTGTCTGGCTTCAACTTCCAGCCACTGGTTCTTGTTCTGCCGTTATCTGCTAAATTCAAGTACCCACTATTTCTCCCCCAGAAGGTACATAGATGGCACTCAAGTCACCTCTCCATCTTCTTTGTGATAAGCTCAACAAATTGAGCTTGACCATTGTCAAACATGGTCTCCAGGCCTTGAATTGTTTTCATGGCTCTTCTCTGCATCCTCACCAATTTTTCAACATCCATTTTAAAATGTGGAGTCTGGCTGCAAGCCCAGCATAGGCTCTCACCCTGAACTCTTTGCTGCAGGTCAGTGTAGGGCCAGATTCCCCTCTGGGCCTAGGGACACTGTCCCTGCCCCAGCTCCCGCTAAGGCCTCCCAGGAGTACAGCCCCTGCCTGGCTCTTATCTCAGAGGTGGTGTCTGCCGCGGAGTGAGGGCCTGTGACCCAGAGCGGGCAAACTCACACGATCAGCTTGGATCCTGCAGGCCCAGGAACCAGAATCCCCCCTGCTCTGTTATCTCAGGGATAAAGTCTGGCTCCTCCGGCCAGGAGCCATATGCAATGTCCTGGTTTGCACTAGGTAGCGCAAGGAGCACAAGTGTAAGCAGAGTCAGGATGAGCTCTATCCTGACATCTGGTGGCGAGTTGTGGCGGGTTGTGGAAAAGAACTGCAGGGGCTGATCTCATTTGCATAGGCACACCCACCCCACCTAGATGGTCACTTTGGCTGCTGTAGGAGCCCCAGTTTCTCTGTTATTGGGGCAGGAATAAACTGTTATTATCCTAATTATGTGACTCAAGGACAGTGGAACTGTACTTGGCCTTTTGTTATGATGGAGGGACCCACCATCAACTAAGGAGCACTCGCTAGGCAAGGGTCATGGGTTTCAAAACCCAGTGACTAGAGAGAAGGGCTAAGGATAGGTACTAATACCTGGTGGTGAGGGCCCTATATGCTAATTGCACTTTATTCTCTTTCTACTGTGGAATATCAGAGCCAATTTTGATTTTTACTAAGAGTCTAGAATCATAGAAGAACAGAGTTAGAAAGGACCTCTGGAGACCATCTAATCCAACCCCCTGCCCAGAGCAGGACCAATCCCAGCTAAACCATACCAGCCAGGGCCTTGTCAAGCCTGACCTTAAAAACTTCTCAGGAAGGAGATTCCACCACCTCCCTAGGTAACGCATTCCAGTGTTTCACCACCCTCCTAGTGAAAAAGTTTTTCTTAATATCCAACCTAAACATCCCCCACTGCAACTTGAGACCATTACTCCTTGTTCTTTCATCTGCTACCACTGAGAATAGTCTGGATCCATCTTTCAGGTAATTAAAAGCAGCTATCAAATCCCCCCTCATTCTTCTCTTCCGTAGACTAAACAATCCCAGTTCCCCCAGCCTCTCCTCATAACTCTGTGTTCCAGTCCCCCAATCATTTTTGTTGCCCTTCGCTGGACTCTCTCCAATTTTTCCACATCCTTCTTGCAGTGTGGGGCCCAAAACTGGACACAGTACTCCAGATGAGGCCTCACCAATGTCGAATAGAGGGGAACGATCACATCCCTCGATATGCTGGCAATGCCCCTACTTATACATCCCAAAATGCCATTGGCTTTCTTGGCAACAAGGGCACACTGTCGACTCATATCCAGCTTCTCGTCCACCGTCACCCCTAGGTCCTCCTCTGCAGAACTGCTGCCTAGCCATTCGGTCCCTAGTCTGTAGCGGTGCATTGGATTCTTCCATCCTAAGTGCAGGACTCTGCACTTGTCCTTGTTGAACCTCATCAGATTTCTTTTGGCACAATCCTCCAATTTGTCTCAGTCCCTATGTACCCTATCCCTACCCTCCAGCGTATCTACCACTCCTCCCAGTTTAATGTCATCCGCAAACTTGCTGAGGGTGCAATCCACACCATCCTCCAGATCATTAATGAAGATATTGAACAAAACCAGCCCCAGGACCGACCCTTGGGGCACTCCACTTGATACCGGCTGCCAACTAGACATGGAGCCATTGATCACTTCCCGTTGAGCCCGACAATCTAGCCAACTTTCTACCCACCTTGTAGTGCATCCATCCAGCCCATAATTCTTTAACTTGCTGACAAGAATACTGTGGGAGACCGTGTCAAAAGCTTTGCTAAAGTTGAGGAATAACATGTCCATTGCTTTCCCTTCATCCACAGAACCAGTGATCTCATCATAGAAGGCAATTAGATTAGTCAGGCATGACTTGCCCTTGGTGAATCCATGCTGACTGTTCCTGATCACTTTCCTCTCCTCTAAGTGCTTCAGAATTGATTTCTTGAGGACATGCTCCATGATTTTTCCAGGGACTGAGGTGAGGCTGACCGGCCTGTAGTTCCCAGGATCCTCCTTCTTCCCTTTTTTAAAGATTGGCACTACATTAGCCTTTTTCCAGTCATCTGGGACTTCCCCCGATCGCCATGAGTTTTCAAAGATAATGGCCAATGGCTCTGCAATCACATCCGCCAATTCCTTTAGCACTCTCGGATGCAACGCATCCGGCCCCATGAACTTGTGTACATCCAGTTTTTCTAAATAGTCCCGAAACACTTCTTCCTTCACAGAGGGCTGGCCACCTCCTCCCCATGCTGTGCTGCCCAGTGCAGTAGTCTGGGAGCTGACCTTGTTCGTGAAGACAAAGGCAAAAAAAGCATTGAGTACATTAGCTTTTTCCACATCCTCTGTCACTAGGTTGCCTCCCTCATTTAGTAAGGGGGCCACACTTTCCTTGGCTTTCTTCTTGTTGCCAACATACCTGAAGAAACCCTTCTTGTTACTCTTAACATCCCTCGCTAGCTGCAACTCCACGTGTGATTTAGCCTTCCTGATTCCATTCCTATATGCCCGAGCAATATTTATATACTCATCCCTGGTCATTTGTTCAATCTTCCACTTCTTGTAAGCCTCTTTTTTGTGTTTAAGATCAGCAAGGATTTCACTGTTAAGCCAAGCTGGTCGCCTGCCATATTTACTATTCTTTCTACACATCAGGATGGTTTGTCCCTGTAACCTCAATAAGGATTCTTTAAAATACAGCCAGCTCTCCTGGACTCCTGTCCCCCTCATGCTATTCTCCCAGGGGATCTTGCCCATCAGTTCCCTGAGGGAGTCAAAGTCTGCTTTTCTGAAGTCCAGGGTCCGTATTCTGTTGCTTTCCTTTCTTCCTTGTGTGAGGATCCTGAACTCGACCATCTCATGGTCACTGCCTCCCAGGTTCCCATCCACTTTTGCTTCCCCTACTAATTCTTCCCGGTTTGTGAGCAGCAGGTCCAGAAGAGCTCTGCCCCTAGTTGGTTCCTCCAGCACTTGCCCCAGGAAATTGTCCCTTACATTTTCCAAAAACTTCCTGGATTGTCTGTGCACCGCTGTATTGCTCTCCCAGCAGATATCAGGGTGATTGAAGTCTCCCATGAGAACCAGGGCGTGCGATCTAGTAGCTTCTGCGACTTGCCAGAAGAAAGCCTCGTCCACCTCATCCCCCTGGACCCGGGGGTCTATAGCAGACTCCCACCACGACATCACCCTTGTTGCTCAGGCTTCTAAACTTAATCCAGAGACTCTCAGGTTTTTCTGCAGTTTCATACTTGAGCTCTGAGCAGTCATAGTGCTCCCTTATATACAGTGCAACTCCCCCACCTTTTCTGGCCTCCCTGTCCTTCCTGAACAGTTTATACCCATCCATGACAGTATTCCAGTCATGCGAGTTATCCCACCAAGTCTCCGTTATTCCAATCACATCATAATTCCCTGACTTTGCCAGGACCTCCAGTTCTCCCTGCTTGTTTCCCAGGCTTTGTGCATTTGTATATAGGCATTGAGATAACCCGCTGATCGCCCCTTGTTCTCAGTATGAGGCAGGAGCCCTCCCCTCTCACACGCTCCTGCTCGTGCTTCCTCCCGGTATCCCGCTTCCTCACTTACCTCAAGGCTTTGGTCTCCTTCCCCCAGTGAACCTAGTTTAAAGCCCTCCTCACTAGGTTAGCCAGCCTGCTCACGAAGATGCTCTTCCCTCTCTTCGTTAAGTGGAGCCCGTCTCTGCCTAGCACTCCTCGTTCTTGGAACACCATCCCATGGTCAAAGAATCCAAAGCCTTCTCTCCAACACCACCTGCGTAGCCATTCGTTGACTTCCACGATTCAACGATCCCTACCCCGGCCTTTTCCTTCCACGGGGAGGATGGACGAGAACACCACTTGCGCTTCATACTCCTTTATCCTCCTTCCCAGAGCCACGTAGTCTGCAGTGATCCGCTCAAGGTCATTCTTGGCAGTATCATTGGTGCCCACGTGGAAAAGCAGGAAGGGGTAGCGATCTGAGGGCTTAATGAGTCTCGGCAGACTCTCCGTCACATCGCGAATCTTAGCCCCTAGTCTAGTTACAGGTTGCTGAGCTGAATTCACTTTGGGCCTATGGTGCACCAGCACTGAGGCTCCCCTACTACAAGCTGAAATTACAAAGAGCTGAAATTACAAAGAGCTGAAATCACTGAGTGTTGTGTTAAGTAGTGGGGGGACGTGAAAATATATTGCAGAGCAGTTCACAGGATGGCTAAAGCGGCTCATGGCTGGTGGAGCAGAGCAGTTTGTGAGACGGCTGGAGCAGCTCACGGGACGGCTGGTGGAGTGGAGCGGCTGGCAGAGCAGAGCAATTCATGGGACAGCTGGTAGAGCGGAGCAGAGCAGAGCCCCACGGAGAGGTGGGGCAATCGGCTTCGGACCATGTAAGGTGCCCCTTAACTCCCCCCCTCATTTCCACCGAGGCTGGGAGGTAAAACTCTGCAGATAAACTTTCGAACTCTGGGGCTGCACTGACCAGGGACAGAGACTTTTGGGTTCGGGGACTTTTGGGTTGCTGGACTCAAGAACCAAAGGGAAAGGACACGGCCCAATTTGCTTGGGGTGGGTTTTGCCTCATGGGTTGTGTTATGAATCCTGTTGGTGGTGTTTCCCCAACATAATGCCACATTGTTTCTCTCTGTTATTAAAAGGCTTTTGCTACACTCAAACTCTGTGCTTGCGAGAGGGGAAGTATTGCCTCGTGGAGGCACCCAGCGGGGGTGGTATATATTTGTCCCAGGTCACTGGGTGGGGGCTCGAGCCGGTTTTGCATTTTGTTATTGGAATGGAACCCCTAGATACTGAACCCGGCCCTTGTTGCTGCCAACTCTGATGGGCAGAAGGGTTACACAAGCAAACACTCTTGCTGAGGCCATGCTGCTCCTAGGCTGAGGCAGCACCGCCCTAGCATGGGCAATGCTAGGCCAGGTCAGCAAAGCCCTGGCCTGTTCCACTGTGGGGCAGTGGAGCTCCTCTGCTCGGCTCCCCCTCACACACAGGTTCCTTCCTGCCAGAGTAAGACTAGCCCATGGGTACTATCGGCCAGGGTCTGGGTCACAAAGCTGGTTTCATGAGCCAGCTCAGAGACGCATGGATGGTCACTCTAACTTCCCTTTCTGCCAGGAGATTCACAAGCCCTGTTACCCTGCCTTGTGTGCAGATGTCTGGCTAAGCGAGGTACACAGCAGTTCCAGCCTCACGGCCTGGCTGACAGCAACACCCGTCTGGCACCCAAACATCCACATCTCCCAGTCAATAGGGCAATGTGCATTCACAGAGCGCTCCTCTGCTACTCACCCCATTGTCACTGGGGCACCAGCATGACCAGGACAGAATCTGACAAGCAGGGGACACTGATGGGATCCTTAGTGGTTTCTTTCTGTAAGCAGAGCCTGAAAAGCTCTCCCCTGACAGCAACTGAGACACTGGGGGAAAAGACTTCAGGAACAGACCCTGTTTGCACAGACACACCTACTCTGTCGAGGTGTTCAGCAGGACAAGGTGGGTGAGGTAATATCTTTTATTGGACCAACTTCTGTTGGTGAGAGAGATCAGCTTTCGGGCTTACATAGAGCTCTTCAGACCTGCTTGGCAAAGTGATCAATGTTGTCTGGCGCTGGGTTACAATTCACAGTAGTGTGTTGAATGCAGAAGAATGAAATATTATCTTGACTGTATGAGTGAAAGGCAACAGGACTCTACTTAGCCTGTCCAGGAGGGGTTCCCCCTAAACTGAATCTCAGTTGCTAAGCAGAGGGTAGGGATGCCAGAGGCCAATAAAGATAACAGCAGGAGGGGGCCTGCACCTGATGGATGCTGCTGAAAGAATCGTAGATACTATTTGAGCATCAACGGGTAGTGATCAATGGCTCCATGTCTAGTTGGCAGCCGGTGTCAAGTGGAGTGCCCCAAGGGTCGGTCCTCGGGCCAGTTTTGTTCAATATCTTCATAAATGATCTGGAGGATGGTGTGGATTGCACCCTCAGCAAGTTTGCAGATGACATTAAACTGGGAGGAGAGGTAGATATGCTGGAGGATAGGGATAGGATACAGAGGGACCTAGACAAATTAGAGGATTGGACCAAAAGAAATCTGATGAGGTTCAACAAGGACAAGTGCAGAGTCCTGCACTTTGGACAGAAGAATCCCAGGCACTTCTACAGACTAGGGACCGAAAGGCTCGGCAGCAGTTCTGCAGAAAAGGACCTAGGGGTTACAGTGGACGAGAAGCTGGATATGAGTCAACAGTGTGCCCTTGTTGCCAAGAAGGCCAATGGCATTTTGGGATGTATAAGTAGGGGCATTGCCAGCAGATCGAAGGACGTGATCGTTCCCCTCTATTCGACATTGGTGAGGCCTTATCTGGAGTACTGTGTCCAGTTTTGGGCCCCACACTACAAGAAGGATGTGGAAAAATTGGAAAACTCCAGCGGAGGGCAACAAAAATGATTAGGGGTCTGGAACACATGACTTATGAGGAGAGGCTGAGGGAACTGGGATTGTTTAGTCTGCAGAAGAGAAGAATGAGGGGGGATTTGATAGCTGCTTTCAACTACCTGAAAGGGGGTTCCAAAGAGGATGGATCTAGACTATTCTCAGTGGTAGCTGATGACAGAACAAGGAATAATGGTCTCAAGTTGCAGTGGGGGAGGTTTAGGTTGGATATTAGGAAAAACTTTTTCACTAGGAGGATGGTGAAACACTGGAATGCGTTACCTAGGGAAGTGGTGGAATCTCCTTCCTGAGAAGTTTTTAAGGTCAGGCTTGACAAAGCCCTGGCTGGGATGATTTAGTTGGGGATTGGTCCTGCTTTGAGCAGGGATTTGGACTAGATGACCTCCTGAGGTCCCTTCCAACCCTGATATTCTATGATTCATCCCTCTCTAGTGTTTGAAGATAGAACTGCTCGGACTCAATGGAGAGCCCTTGTTTCTGTTCAGTGTTTACCAGTACTGTCATCGCTGATAAGCAGGACTAAGCCTTAGACCTGGGATGGGGACAGTGCTGCAGTGAAAAACAATGAAGAGGCAGCAGCACAGGGCTGGTTCCCCATTATCCAGTGAAATCACTAAGAGCTGGCCTAAATGGGGAACCTCAAAATGCAGCATTGCAGAAGTGTTAGTGAGCGTCAAGCAGTGGCAGAGACAAGAGTGGCAGAGGTAGCAGTGAGTTGCCAGTGGGAGAGTTGCAGAGTCAGCAGCAGCAGTGGAGGCAAAGGACAACCAGTTGTGAGTGGGGAGCAGCTGAGGGAAGGGGGAGTGGCATGTTAAAGGGCCATTTGTTTGGACTCTCACACCACAAGGTGGGAAATTGAGGCAAAGAACACCCCCCAAAATACTCCGCAATGAGTGTTTGCTTATGGTTATGTGATTTTGAATGCGGCTGTGGTGTTTTGCCAAATTAATGCTGGGTTCCCTTTCATAGAATCATAGGGTTGGCAGGGACCTCAGGAGGTCATCTAATCCAACCCCCTGCTCAAAGCAGGACCAACACCAACTAAATCATCCCAGCCAGGGCTTTGTCAAGCCAGGCCTTAAAAACCTCTAAGGATGGAGATTGCACCACCTCCCCTGGTAACCCATTCCAGTGCTTCACCACCCTCCTGTTGAAATAATGTTTCCTAATATCCAACCTAGACCTCCCCCACTGCAACTTGAGACCATTGCTTCTTGTTCTGTCATCTGCCACCACTGAGAACAGCCGAACTGCATCCTCTTTGGAATCCCCCTTCAGGTAGTTGAAAGCAGCTACCCAATCCCTCCTCACTCTTCTCTTCTGCAGACTAAATAACCCCAGTTCCCTCTCCTCGTAAGTCATGTGCCCCAGCCCCCTAAGCATTTTCATTGCCCCCTGCTGGACTCTCCCCAATTTATCCATATCCCTTCTGTAGTGGGGGGACCAAACTGGACACAATACTCCAGGTGTGGCCTCACAAGTGCCGAATAGAGGGGAATAATCACTTCCCTTGATCTGCTGGCAATGCTCCTACTAATACAGACCAATATGCTGTTGACCTTCTTGGCAAGAAGGGCATACTGCTGACTCATATCCAGCTTCTCGTCCACTGTAATCCCCAGGTCCTTTTCTGCAGAACTGCTGCTTAGCCAGTCAGTCCCCAGCCTGTAGCGGTGTATGGAATTCTTCCCTCCTTTGTCCTTGTTGAACCTCATCAGATTTCTTTTGGCACAATCCTCCAATTTGTCTAGGTCACTCTAGACCCTATCCCTACCCTCCAGCGTATCTATCTCTCCCCACAGCTTAGTGTCATCCGCGAACTTGCTGAGGGTGAAATCCATCCCATCATCCAGATCATTAATGAAGATGTTGAACAAAACCAGCCTCAGGACCAACCCTTGGGGCACTCTGCTTGATACCGGCTGCCAACTAGACATTGAGCCATTGATCACTACCTGTTGAGCCCGACAACCTAGCCAGCTTTCTATACACCTCATAGTCCATTCATCCAGCCCATACTTCCTTAACCTGCTGGCAAGAATACTGTGGGAAACCATATCAAAAGCTTTGCTAAAGTCAAGATATATCACATCCACCGCTTTCCCCATATCCACAGAGCCAGTTATCTCATCATAGAAGGCAAACAGGTTGGTCAGGCATGACTTGCCCTTGGTGAATCCATGTTGACTGTTTCTGATCACCTTCCTCTCTTCCAAGTACTGTCATGGATGGATATAAGCTGTTCAGGAAGGACAGGGAGGCCAGAAAAGGTGGGGGAGTTGCACTGTATGTAAGAGAGCAGTATGACTGCTCAGAGCTCAAGTATGAAACTGCAGAAAAACCTGAGAGTCTCTGGATTAAGTTTAGAAGCCTGAGCAACAAGGGTGATGTCGTGGTGGGAGTCTGCTATAGACCCCCGGGTCCAGGGGGATGAGGTGGACGAGGCTTTCTTCTGGCAAGTCGCAGAAGCTACTAGATCACACGCCCTGGTTCTCATGGGAGACTTCAATCACCCTGATATCTGCTGGGAGAGCAATACAGCGGTGCACAGACAATCCAGGAAGTTTTTGGAAAATGTAGGGGACAATTTCCTGGTGCAAGTGCTGGAAGAACCAACTAGGGGCGGAGCTCTTCTTGACCTGCTGCTCACAAACGGGGAAGAATTAGTAGGGGAAGCAAAAGTGCATGGGAACCTGGGAGGCAGTGACCATGAAATGGTCGAGTTCAGGATCCTGACACAAGGAAGAAAGGAAAGCAACAGAATACGGACCCTGGACTTCAGAAAAGCAGACTTTGACTCCTTCCGGGAACTGATGGGCCAGATCCCCTGGGAGAATAACATGAGGGGGAAAGGAGCCCAGGAAAGCTGGCTGTATTTTAAAGAATCCTTATTGAGGTTACAGGGACAAACCATCCTGATGTGTAGAAAGAATAGTAAATATGGCAGGCGTCCAGCTTGGCTTCATAGTGAAATCCTTGCTGATCTTAAATACAAAAAAGAGGCTTACAAGAAGTGGAAGATTGAACAAATGACCAGGGATGAGTATAAAAATATTGCTCGGGCATGCAGGAGGGAAATCAGGAAGGCCAAATCACACCTGGAGTTGCAGCTAGCAAGAGATGTTAAGAGTAACAAGAAGGGTTTCTTCAGGTATGTTAGCAACAAGAAGAAAGTCAAGGAAAGTGTGGCCCCCTTACTGAATGAGGGAGGCAACCTAGTGACAGAGGATGTGGAAAAAGCTAATGTACTCAATGCTTTTTTTGCCTCTGTCTTCACGAACAAGGTCAGCTCCCAGACTACTGCACTGGGCAGCACAGCATGGGGAGGAGGTGACCAGCCCCCTGTGGAGAAAGAAGTGGTTCGGGACTATTTAGAAAAGCTGGACGTGCACAAGTCCATGGGGCCTGATGCGTTGCATCCAAGAGTGCTAAAAGAGTTGGCGGATGTGATTGCAGAGCCATTGGCCATTATCTTTGAAAGCTCATGGTGATCGGGGGAAGTCCCGGACGACTGGAAAAAGGCTAATGTAGTGCCCATCTTTAAAAAAGGGAAGAAGGAGGATCCTGGGAACTACAGGGCAGTTAGCCTCACCTCAGTCCCTGGAAAAATCATGGAGCAGGTCCTCAAGGAACCAATTCTGAAGCACTTAGACGAGAGGAAAGTGATCAGGAACAGTCAGCATGGATTCACCAAGGGCAAGTCATGCCTGACTAATCTAATTGCCTTCTATGACGAGATAACTGGTTCCGTGGATGAAGGGAAAGCAGTAGATGTGTTGTTGCTTGACTTTAGCAAAGCTTTAGACACTGTCTCCCACAGTATTCTTGCCAGCAAGTTAAAGAAGTATGGGCTGGATGAATGGACTATAAGGTGGATAGAAAGCTGGCTAGATTGTCGGGCTCAACGGGTAGTGATCAATGACTCTGTGTCTACTTGGCAGCCAGTATCAAGTGGAGTGCCCCAAGGGTCGGTCCTGGGGCTGGTTTTGTTCAATATCTTCATAAATGATCTGGAGGATGGTGTGGAATGCACCCTCAGCAAGTTTCCAGATGACACTAAACTGGGAGGAGAGGTAGATACGCTGGAGGGTAGGGATAGGATACAGAGGGACCTAGGCAAATTAGAGGATTGGGCCAAAAGTAATCTGATGAGGTTCAACAAGGACAAGTGCAGAGTCCTGCACTTAGAACGGAAGAATCCAATGCACCACTACAGACTAGGGACCGAATGGCTCGGCAGCAGTTCTGCAGAAAAGGACCTAGGGGTTACAATGGATGAGAAGCTGGATATGAGTCAACAGTGTGCCCTTGTTGCCAAGAAGGCCAGTGGCATTTTGGGATGTATAAGTAGGGGCATTGCCAGCAGATCGAGGGAAGTGATCGTTCCCCTCTATTCGACACTGGTGAAGCCTCATCTGGAGTACTGTGTCCAGTTTTGGGCCCCACACTTCAAGAAGGATGTGGAAAAATTGGAAAGAGTCCAGCGGAGGGCAACAAAAATGATTAGGGGACTGGAACACATGACTTATGAGGAGAGGCTGAGGGAACTGGGGATGTTTACTCTACGGAAGAGAAGAATGAGGGAGGATTTGATAGCTGCTTTCAACTGCCTGAAAGGGGGTTCCAAAGAGGATGGATCTAGACTGTTCTCAGTGGTAGCAGATGACAGAACAAGGAGTAATGGTCTCAAGTTGCAGTGGGGGAGATTTAGGTTGGATATTAGGGAAAACTTTTTCATTAGGAGGGTGGTGAAACACTGGAATGCGTTACCTAGGGAGGTGGTAGAATCTCCTTCCTTAGAAGTTTTTAAGGTCAGGCTTGACAAAGCCCTGGCTGGGATGATTTAATTGGGGATCGGTCCTGCTTTGAGCAGGGGGTTGAACTAGATGACCTCCCGAGGTCCCTTCCAACCCTGATATTCTATGATTCTATGATTCTAAGTGCTTCAAAATGGATTCCTTGAGGACCTTCTCCATGATTTTGCCGGGGACTGAAGTGAGGCTGACTCGTCTGTAGTTTCCTGGGTTCTCTTTCTTCCCTTTTTTAAAATATGGGCACTATATTTGCCTTTTTCCAATCGTCCGTGACCTCCCCCAATTGCCACAAATTTTCAAAGATAATGGCCAATGGCTCTGCAATCATAGAATCGTACAATCATAGTATATCAGGGTTGGAAGGGACCTCAGGAGGTCATCTAGTCCAACCCCCTGCTCAAAGCAGGACCAATCCCCAATTAAATCATCCCAGCCAGGGCTTTGTCAAGCCTGACCTTAAAAACTTCTAAGGAAGGAGATTCTACCACCTCCCTAGGTAACGCATTCCAGTGTCTCACCACCCTCCTAGTGAAAAAGTTTTTCCTAATATCCAACCTAAACCTCCCCCATTGCAACTTGAGACCAAGTTACTCCTTGTCCTGTCCTCTTCTACCACTGAGAATAGTCTAGAACCATCCTCTCTGGAACCACCTCTCAGGTAGTTGAAAGCAGCTATCAAATCCCCCCTCATTCTTCTCTTCTGCAGACTAAACAATCCCAGTTCCCTCAGCCTCTCCTCATAAGTCATGTGTTCCAGACCCCTAATCATTTTTGTTGCCCTTCGCTGGACTCTCTCCAATTTATCCACATCCTTCTTGTAGTGTGGGGCCCAAAACTGGACACAGTACTCCAGATGAGGCCTCACCAATGTCAAATAGAGGGGAACGATCACATCCTTCGATCTGCTCGCTGTGCCCCTACTTATACATCCCAAAATGCCATTGGCCTTCTTGGCAACAAGGGCACACTGCTGACTCATATCCAGCTTCTCGTCCACTGTCACCCCTAGGTCCTTTTCCGCAGAACTGCTGCCGAGCCATTCGGTCCCTAGTCTGTAGCTGTGCATTGGGTTCTTCCGTCCTAAGCGCAGGACCCTGCACTTATCCTTATTGAACCTCATCAGATTTCTTTTCTTTTCAATCACATCAGTCAACTCCCTCAGCGCCCTCCGATGCATTAGATCTGGACCCATGGACTTGTGCATGTCCAGTTTTTTTAAATAGTCCTTAACCTGTTCTTTCTCCACAGAGGGCTGCTCACCTCCTCCCTATACTGTGCTGCCCAGTACAGGAGTCTGGGAGCTGACCTTGTCTGTGAAGACCAAGGCAAAAAAAGCATTGAGTATTTCAGCTTTTTCCACATCATCTGTCACTATGTTTCCCTTTTTAATAGAAGATTTCTTTTGTTTTTCACAGACTTGCGAGTGGGGAAGTATTGCCCCTTAGGCCTTGTCTACACTACACAGTTTTGTCGGCAAAAGGCAACTTTTGCCAACAAAGCAGGGGAGGTGAGTGCACTACAAAGCTACTTTTGGTGGCAAAACTCTGCTGTTTTGCCAGCAAAATAAAACCACCTCGACAAGAGGCATAGAGCTTATTGCAGCAAAGTTAGAGTGACAACATGTCAGTGTAGATGCTGCCGTTCATTATGTCTACATAACTGGCCTCCCCCAGTATCCCATAATGCCTGCTGTGACCGTTCTGCTCACTGCTGGAAGCTTTGACATTCCTCAGCAAGGAGAGCTCACAGAGCTACTGAAGATGCCGCTCCTGGCAGCTGAGGAGGCTATGGGAGAACTCGGAGGGAATCAAAGAAACAATAATGTGGAATCCTGCTCTTCCCAGCACTAGGAACACAGCAGCAGGCAGGTAGAATGGGTTGCTGCTGCGGGGAAGGTGGCGGGAGAGTGCTGTGCTGTGCAGAGCTGGGGGCTGATGTAGGGGGGAGGTCTCCCTCCACCCCCGGATTGGTTGCTCAGGCTGCTGTCTGAATTTAGAGACAGCATGCTGACACACTCTCCCTCAACACAGACACTTCCCCAACACACACCCTGTTTCTGGTCTGTCTCTCTCTCTCTCTCTCTCACACACACACTCACTCACACACACACTCTCCCCCCCAACATATGTTTCAGTTGAAAAGCGGCTGGCACCAATCTAGTAGGATGCCCATGGAACAATGGGATTGAGAAACCTACATAAGAACAGCCATACAAGGTCAGACCAAAGGTCCATCTAGCCCAGTATCCTGTGTTCAGACAGTGGCCAATGCCAGGTGCCCCAGAGGGAATGAACAGAACCGGTAATCACCACGTGATTCATCCCCTCTCACCCATTCACAGCTTCTAGCAAACAGAGGCTAGGGACACCATCCCTGCCCATCCTGGCTAATAGCCATTAATGGACCTGTCCTCTATGAACTTATGTAGTTCTTTTTTTAATCCTGTTTATAGTCTTGGCCTTCACAACATCCTCTGATAAGGAGTTCCACAGGTTTACTGTGTGTTGTGTGAAAAAAATACTTCCTTTTGTTATTTTAAACCTGCTGCCTATTAATTTCATTTGGTGACCCCCTAGTTCTTGTGTTATGAGATGGAGTAAATAACACTTCCTTATTTCCTTTCTCCACACCAGTCATGATTTTATAGACCTCTATCATATCCCTGCTTAGTCGTCTCTTTTCCAAGCTGAAAAGTCCCAGTCTTATTAATTGCTCCTCATATGGAAGCTGTTCCATACCCCTAATCATTTTTGTTGTCCTTTTTGGAACCTTTTCCAATTCCAATATATCTTTTTTGAGATGAGGAAACCACATCTTCAAGCAGTATTCAAGATGTAGGCATATCATAGGTTTACACAGAAGCAATATGATATTTTCTATCCCTTTCTTAATGATTCCCAACATTGTTAGCTTTTTTGATTGCCGCTGCACATTGAGTGGATGTTTTCAGAGATTTATCCAGAATGACTCCAAGATCTCTTTCTTAAGTGGTAACTGCTAATGTAGACCCTATCATTTTATATGTATAGTTGGGATGTTTTCATCTGACATTTTGTTGCCCAGTCACCCAGTTTTGTAGCGCTTTGCAGTCTGCTTGGGATTTCACTATCTTGAGTAGTTTTGTATCATCTGCAAATTTTGCCACCTCACTGTTTACCCCTTTTTCCAGATCATTTATGAATATGTTGAATAGGACTGGTCCCAGTACAGACCTCTAGTGGACACCACTATTTACTTCTCTCCATTCTGAAAATTGACCATTTATTCCTACCCTTTGTTTCCTACCTTTTAACCAGTTACCAATCCATGAGAGGACCTTCCCTCTTATCTCATGACAGCTTACTTTGCTTAAGAGCCTTTGGTGAGGGACCTTGACAAAGACTTTCTGAAAAATCTAAGTACACTATATCCACTGGTTCCCCCCTGTCCACATGCTTGTTGACCCCCTCAAAGAATTCAAGTAGATTGGTGAGGCATGATTTCCCTTTACAAAAAGCATGTTGACACTTCCCCCAACAAATTATGTTCATCTATGTGTCTGACAATTTTGTTCTTTACTATAGTTTCAACCAGTTTGCCCGGTACTGAAGTCAGGCTTACCGACCTGTAATTGCCAAGATCACCTCTGGAGCCCTTTTTTAAAATTGGCATCACATTATCTATCCTCCAGTCCTTTGGTACAGAAGCTGATTTAAATGATAGGTTACAAACTTCAATTAGTAGTTGTGCAATTTTACATTTGAGTTCCTTCAGAACTTTTCGGTGAATACCATCTGGTCCTGGTGACTTATTCCTGTTTAGTTTATCAATTTGTTCCAAAACCTCCTCTAATGACACATCAATCTGTGACAGTTCCTCAAATTTGTCACCTAAAAAGAATGGGTCAGGTTTGGTAATTTCCCTCACATCCTCAGCTGTGAAGACCAATGCAAAGAATTCATTTAATTTCTCCGCAGCGGCCTTATCATTCTTGAGTGCTCCTTTATGATCTCAATCATCCAGTGGCCCCATTGGTTGTTTAGCAGGCTTCCTGCTTCTCATGTACTTAAAAAAAATTTTGCTATTACTTTTTGAGTCTTTGGCTAGCTGTTCTTCAAATTCTTTTTTGGCCTTCCTAATTATATTTTTACATTTCACTCCTTTCTATTTTCCTCCCCAAGATTTAACTTCCACTTTTTAAAAGGATGCATTTTTGTCTCTCACTGCATCATGTGAGGCATTGTAATGCCCCATGAGGCATTGTAAACCTTTCCCAAAGCACCCTGCAGCCCGTTGCACAGTGAGATAGCTACCCAGAGTGCACTGCTCTCTGTATTGATGCAAGAGCTGCTAGTGTGGATGCACTCTGCTGACACAAGGAGATACAACAGCGGTTTAATTAAAGCAGCATAACTTTGGTCAACAAAACTCTTTAGTGTAGACCTGGCCTTAGAGACACCCACAGGTGGGGTTTAATTTTCCCAGATTTCTGGGTGGAGGCTCAAACAAGTTCTGTTCTGTATTGTTAGGACGAACCCCTAGTTATTGAACCCGGCCCTTGTAGTTGCTGACTCCACCTGACAGAAGGTTACATTCCAAGCTGACAAATAATCAAAGACTTTCCACAATGTGCACAGTGCAAAGTAACGCAAAGCTGCAGTACTGAAGTAACTGCATTTCTGCACAGATGTGCAAAGTCTGAGGTTGAAAAGGACTGTAGTGACCAGCCCCAATGAACTGTCTTCCCTCTCCCTCCCCCAGCCCAGAGAATCTAACACGGGGTCCCTGCTCCCAGCCCAGCACTTCTGGCTGAAGTAACATGGACTGAGCTGATGACATGTTCTAGCCTGGCGAGCTTGGTATAGCTCAATGCTAGGAGCCCCCCATGTATGTCTACATTGCACATGGGCATGAGCTTCCCAGCCTGGGTAGACAGCCACACGCTAGTTCTGCTTGAGCTAGGGCACTAGAAACAGCAGTGTGGACATTGCGGTACAGGTTAGCCATCTGAGCCAAGCCTACCTGACTCCCTGGCTCCGTATTGGGGTGACTAACGCGAGCCAGCACCTATGCCACAACATCCACACTGCTGTTTTCAGTATCAGGCAGAGCTAGCATGTGTCTGTTACCCAGGCTCATGGCTCACACGCAGCTGCAGTGGAGACAGACCCTCCGCGTTTGAACAAACCAGGCATAACACAGCAGCCTAGCCCTGGCTACACAGTGCATCCAAACGACCCTCCGGTTATAACGGGCCCAAAGGACAGCAAAGCACACACCCTGGCACAGCACACCCTGCCTCCCACATAACCGGCATGAGGAGCAAACTGGAAAGAGCAGAGAAAGGAGAGTCAATCCCAAGTTCCCATGGCAACCCCGCAACAACTTCAGACACTGACTTCAATCTTTGCACAATCGGCTCTTGGTCTCTGCTGGGTCACATCATCCAGCGACAAGGATTTATCTGCTTTTAGCTCACTGGGGTGGGGGGGCAGGGGGAGATTCCTGCACTATAACCAGCCTGAGCAGTTGCTTCAGTTTGCCTGATTCTCATCTCATAAAGACAAACAGCAGGCACGATCCCCAGCTGGTGTAAAGCCCTCTAGCTCCCCTGTCCTCACTAGACTTTACTTATTTACCTCAGCTGAGGAGGGTCTGGCCCAGCGGTGGGCAAACTACGGCCCCGGGGCCATATCTGACCCTCCAGGCATTTTAATCCAGCCCTCGAGTTCCCGCTGGGGAGCAGTGTCTAGGGCTTGCCCTGCTCCAGCACTCCAGCTGGGGAGCAGGGTTGGGAGCTCGCCCCACTCCATGCAGCTCCTGGAAGCAGCAGCATGTCCATTCTCTGGCTCCTATGTGTAGGGGCAGCCAGAACGCTCCACATGCTGCCCCCACAGCTCCCATTGGCCTGGGACTGCAGCCAATGGGAGCTGCAGGGGTACTGCCTGCGGACAGGGCAGCGCACAGAGCTGCCTGGGCTCACCTCCATGTAGGAGCCGGAGAGGAGACATGCTGCTGTTTCTGGGAGCTGCTTGAGGTAAGCGCCACCCAGAGCCTGGCCCCCTCCCATGCCCCAACCCCCTGCCCCAGTCCTGATCCCCATCCCGCCCTCCGAACCCCTTGGTCCCAGCCCAGAGCACCCTCCTGCACCCCCAACCCCTTATCCCCAGCCCCACCCCAGAGCCCGCACCCTCAGCTGGGGCTCTCCCACCCCCCAACCCTCAATTTTGGGAGCATTCATGGCCCGCCATACAATTTCCATACCCAGATGTGGCCCTCAGGCCAAAAAGTTTGCCCACCCCTGGTCTGGCCCAATGGAAAACCAGCATAAGAAAGAAGTGACTTAGTCAGTTCATGGACTCAGCAGCCTAGACCTGGCACATCACCAGGGCCGTCCAGAATCTGTACTGCCACTGCACCACAGTGCAGGATCTGGCCCATTGGTCCTGCAGTCTGTAGAGTGGTGTTGGGACGAATGACTCTGCTCCAAGGAACTCAGCTCTGTCTCTGGCATCTTTCCATCTGGCTGCAAACAATGCTATAGGACATTTACTCTCATCATCGTGAAGTTCTCAAATACCCCACAAAAGGGTGCATTTCAGAAGCGGTAGAGAAAGTGATAACGTGATCTCCTAGTTCTCTGATTTACCACATCTCGGCAAGCCCCTTGGCAGTGATGCCATGATGCAGATGTTTTCACTGCCCCATCCCTAAGCAGGGCTTGCAGCCAGACTCCACACAGCATCGGAGTTTCCGAGAGCTCCTGGGAGGAGGAGGAAATGATGTGAGTGCAAAGCCAGTTATCCTGTGGGGCCCTGAGTTGCTCCCAAGTTGCATGGACGATTTGAAAGATACATTCTTCCTCAAAGAGGAAATGAAAAGAGGACTCGTGGCCAAGAGATCTCCTCATGTGACAACACCATGTCCCTCTTCAGCTCCCACTGGTACAAATACTCTCTCTCTCGTCCTCCTGGTTTCCAAGAGTGCTGACCATGGCAGTGAGGGTCAGAAGATATCTCAGCTAGCGAAGGAAGCACTGAGTGAGTTCAATTGCTGGAAAGCATTTTCCCACCCTTTGGTTCATGTCCAGAGATGTCCCTTTTCAGTGAGGTAGCCCAAAGCGCTGGCACTGTACAGAATGGGCAGTAGTGGGGACAAGATGCCGCAGATCCATGGAGCCCCTGTGCTTGCTAGTGAAAGTGTTCCCCATTTAGCTCTATCTGTGCATCCTTTATGCCTGGTGATGGCACAGCCCACTTCTTTCAGGAAAAGTTCACGTTTCCTGGAGGTCTGGTTTGAGACTCACTGCTGGATGTACGTCGGTTACTGAAAGTGGGAGAGCCAGCACCAGCTGGTCACTGAGCAAGAGACACCATCTAGAACGGCACCCATTCCTCTCGCAGGAAGCTGCAGGGACCCTGCAGTTTCCCCAAGACACTAAAACATCCAGAGTCCTTGCCTGGTAGTAAGCACTGCCTGTGCTCGGTAAGCCAGCTCCAGGGACACCACTTTGTTTGGCATCAGTGTTTTATTTGGGTTTTAAATAACTATTTTATAATGTTTTCCTGGCAATTACAGATGAAGTGCAGCAGATTCATAGGTGATCCAGTCCATGGGTCCAGATCTAATGCATCTGAGGGTGCGGAGGGAGTTGGCTGATGTGATTGCAGAGCCATTGGCCATTATCTTTGAAAACTCGTGGCAATCGGGGGAGGTCCTGGATGATTGGAAAAAGGCTAATGTAGTGCCCATCTTTAAAAAAGGGAAGAAGGAGAATACGGGGAACTACAGACTGGTCAGCCTCACCTCAGTCCCCGGAAATATCATGGAGAAGGTCCTCAAGGAATCCATTTGAAGCACTTGGAGGAGAGGAAGGTGATCAGGAACAGCCAACATGGATTCACCAAGGACAAGTCATGCCTGACCAACCTGACTGCCTTCTATGATGAGATGGCTCTGTGGATATGGGGAAAGCGATGGATGTAATATATCTTGACTTTAGCAAAGCTTTTGATATGGTCTCCCATGGTATTCTTGCAGGCAAATTTTAAAAGTATGGATTGGATGAATGGATTGTAAGGTGGATAGAAAGCTGGCTAGATCGTCAGGCTCAAAGGGTAGTGATCAATGGCTCAATGTCTAGTTGGCAGCTGGTATCAAGCGGAGTGCCCCAGAGGTCGGTCCTGGGGCTGGTTTTGTTCAACATCTTCATTAGTGATCTGGATGATGGGATGGATTTCACCCTCAGCAAGTTCATGGATGACACTAAGCTGTGGGGAGAGGTAGATATTCTGGAGGGTAGGGATAGGGTCCAGAGTGACCTAGACAAATTGGAGGATTGTGCCAAAAGAAATCTGATGAGGTTCAACAAGGACAAGTGCAGAGTCCTGCACTTAGGAAGGGAGAATCCCATGCACTGCTACAGGCTGGGGACCAACTGGCTAAGCGGCAGTTCTGCAGAAAAGGACCTGGGGATTATAGTGGACGAGAAGCTGGATATGAGTCAACAGTGTGCACTTCTTGCCAAGAAGGCTAACGGCATATTGGGTTGCATTAGTAGGAGCATTGCCAGCAGATTGAGGGAAATTATTATTCCCCTCTATTTGGCACTGGTGAGGCCATATCTGGAGTATTGCATCCAGTTTTGGGCCCCCCACTACAGAAAGGATGTGGACAAATTGGAGAGAGTCCAGCGGAGGGCAATGAAAATGATTAGGGGGCTGGGGCACATGACTTATGAGGAGAGGCTGAGGGAACTGGGCTTATTTAGTCTGCAGAAGAGAAGTGTGAGAGGGGATTTGATAGCAGCCTTCAACTACCTGAAGAGGGGTTCCAAAGAGGATGCAGCTCAGCTGTTCTCAGTGGTGGCAGATGACAGAACAAGGAGTAATGGTCTTAAGTTGCAGCAGGGGAGGTCTAGGTTGGATATTAGGAACCACTATTTCACTAGGAGGGTGGTGAAGCACTGGAACGGGTTCCCTAGGAAGGTGGTGGAATCTCCATCCTTAGAGGTTTTTAAGGCCCAGCTTGACAAAGCCCTGGCTGGGATGATTCAGTTGGGGTTGGTCCCACTTTGAGCAGGGGGTTGGACTAGATGACCTCCTGAGGTCTCTTCCAACCCTAATCTTCTATGATTCTATGATCTTCCAGTACCAAAAGAAAGGGGAAGGGTCAATGGGAAGCCAGGACCCTGAGACTGACAGTCCCCAGGGGCAATGGGGAGAGATCAATGCTCTAGGTCAGCCTGATTGTCAGGGTGGGCAGGCTAATGAGGCAGTCAGGAGAGGCCGTCCTCTGTATGAACTGGAATTGCCTGGAACAGAGCAGAGCTGAGCTAAGGAGAGAGTAGCAGCCTGAGCTGAGCTGGAGAAGCAGAGCTGCACCGGCCAGGGCCAGAGGAGCAGCCCAGGGAGCTGAGCTGGAGGCAGAGTAGAGCTGGGGCTGGAGCAGTCTGGAACCGGGTGCAGTGAGCAGCTGGGGAGAGCAAAGGGGGGGACCCTGGGCAGTGGGCCCAGTGCAGGGAGACGCCCCTAGCCAAAGGGCCTTGCAGGCCAGACTGGGGGTGGGTCGTAACCCCAACGGGGGGGGGCATGCTGGGAAGAAGGTCCTGCCACCTAGAACCTGAAGGCGTGTGGCCACGGCCAGAGTGAGTGAGGAACCTGCAGCATCCCTGCAGTGCAGCCAGGGCCTGGGCAGGAGGCCTGGGACATGTGAGGGACAGACTGTGAACTTCTCTTACATTCCAGAGATGGCTGGTTGTGATGTCCCTGTGTAGGGTTGCCAACCCTCCCGGCTTCACCGGGAGTCTCCTGGAATCAGGCCCTATCTCCTACTGAAGCCAAACTGGGAGATTTTACAAAAAGAAAAGGAGGACTTGTGGCACCTTAGAGACTAACAAATTTATTTGAGCATAAGCTTTCATAAGCTACAGCTCACTTCATCGGATGCATTCAGTGGAAAATACAGACTAACACGGCTGCTACTCTGAAACCTGGGAGATTTTAGGGGCTAAAAGTCCGGCGGCGCAGTAGGGCTAAGGCAGGCTCCCTGCCTGCCCTGGCCCTGCACCACTCCTGAAAGCAGCTGGCACGTCCCTGTGGCCCCTCATCAAACTTATTGTTTTTACATAATCTCATGATTTTAAAGCCAATCTCATGATTTTGGTGAGCCTGACTCATGATTTTGAACATTTGGGTTGACAATACTTTGAAAATGACTTTAAAGTGTCAGTTTCACTCCTGTTTAAAGTGAATTTCTAGTGTATTATTTGTATTGGGCAGCACCCCTAGAGCCCCAGGCAGGTGCAATCTAAACTCACGGGGCCTTGCCCTAGTAGGATGTTTCCAAAAGTTAAATGATCTATTCCAAGCTTTGTGAACTGCAAAAAAGTGATAGAAAGTCTTCTAGATTTTTCTATAATTATTTCAACTATTGTATTCAAGAGGTAGTAACAAAGTAAGAATATACATTACAATTTTAAACCTAACTAGTGACCCTTAAGTAACTTGACACAAGCTGTCAGACCATGTTAGTATTAGAACTGAGTGGGTCTAATATTTATTTTTCTTTCCTTATATAGGAATTAGATACAATGCTCCTGTCAGCTTATTTCTGTTATTATCTGAAAAAACAACTGGAGTTTTCAGGTGCCTACGTAGCCCCTGGAATCACGGTTAAAGTTGCCCCTCTCCTCCAAATCTTAAATGGTGCCTCTCCGGCTGCACTGAAATAACATGTAGAACAAGCCAAGTTGGGGTGGGCTTCCACTCCAGGAGCAGGCTCTGCACACACAGCTCCACCGAGCTCACTCTGACCATCCCCACTAACTGCAAATCCCTGCAACCAGCATCAGGCGCAGCTTCATCCCTCACTCCTTGCTGAAGCACCAAGGCTCCCAGCTGCAGCTGCACTTCCTGATCCCGCCGCCCCATGCGTGGCATGACAGCATCGGTTCTGCTGATTCTGCCCAAGCAGCATCATGTGCCAGTCCTTTATGAGCAGAGCGGGCGTGGCCCAGGAACATCCTGATGACTCAGAAATCGTTATCTGTGATCACCTGACGTGCCTCCCATCTGCCACAGGCACTGCAGGTCGTGGCTGCAATACAGGCATAGCTTCTATGCAGTTTGCGCCATGCTGGAGTCCCCCAGCCATGCCCAGGCTCCAGATCCTTGTGGGAACATATGGTGGGGGGACTACTGAGGGGAACTCAGGCTCGCTCCATCCCCCGTGTGCGAGGCCATCTTCACACTTGTGACCTTCTCCCACAGCCATAGGCTCAGACTCCAACTCAGAAAAAAAAAGGGGGGAGTGCTAGGCACCCCCCAGCCACAGCTGTTCGGCAGGACCACCCATCAGCTGTTCGGTGAGAGGCATTCGTGGAAGGGCGGAGAGCAGCAATCAGCGGGCAGGCGGCCTCGGTGGAAGGAGCAGAACAGGTGTGGGAAGAGGTGGTGCGAGGGCAGGGCCTTACGGGAGGAGGCGGAGTAGGGATGGGGCTTCAGGGCAGAGTGGGGGTGGAGCCCCCACTGGGAAAAATAAAAGTCGGTGCCTGTGCCCACAGCAGCCCTCCCCTGCCAGAGCTGTCACAGAATATCCGGGTTGGAAGGGACCTCAGGAGATCATCTAGTCCAACCCCCTGGTCAAAGCAGGGCCGATCCCCAATTTTTGCCCCAGATCCCTAAATGGCCCCCATCAGGAATTGAAGTCACAACCCTGGGTTTAGCAGGCCAATGCTCAAACCACTGAGCTATCCCTCGTCCCTGTCCAGGCCTGCAGGGGCAGTAAACTGTGCCCTGGAAAGGGTGAAGTGACCTGCTCCTGCCCCAGAGCAGAGCAGGTGACCATACATCTCGTTTGGGCCGGGACGGTCCCTTTTTTAGGCCCCGTCACAGCCGTCCCAACTTTTTTGACAAAATGGGACATTTGTCCCATTTGTTCTTGCCACCTGATCATCCCTAGTGGGACATGGAGGAACATACTGGGGCGAGGAGGGGGAGCACGCTGGAGGCTAGGGAGAGCGGCTTGGGTTGGCCAGCCCACCCCGTGTACAGAGGGGGGGCCTCAGACGGCCCTGCACATAGGCAAGCAGCAGGCCGGGGGGGGTGGGGGGGGGTTGGCTCGGACTGGCCCTACACGTGGGTGGGCAGCAGGGAGGCTCGGACCACCAGTCCCATGAGGCTGGCCTCACGCCCGCCAGGGGGAAGGGAGGCCTCGGGCCAGCCCAGGATTGTCTCATTTTCCCTTTGGGAAAATATGGTCACCCTAAGCAAATGGGAGCTGGGAGCGCTTGGAACTGTGCTGGCCTACACAGGGCTGAGCTGTGGGGCACAGTCTGGCCCCAAGGGGGAGCAGTTATTCACACCATGAGACCCAGCGAAGAAGGCAGTGCTCATCCATGTGCACAGGGAGCTCACAATACAGCCCCAAGTATTTTTGGTTTCAGGTTCACTTCAAGAACTCCTCTGAACCCGGCTCAGAGGCGAGGCCATTGTGTAGCTCCTCAGGGGCCCTGGTGCACTCATTCACCAATGTCTCCAGTCTCTAATGCAGAGGCCCCCAAACTATGAGCACCACCCAACTCCGCCCTGCCCCCAGCTGCGGCTCCCAGCCCCATGCCTGACCCCGTTCCAAGCCTCGGCACGATTCAGGCCCCCACCACAGCCCGGCTGTGACTCTGCTCTTGCCCCCAGCCTTGGTCCCTGGACATGACTCCAGTCCTAGACCCAGACCCATCCCCAGCTGTGGCCCCAGCCTAGGCCCCCTTATACCATCCTGTCCATGCCTCCCCTCCCCCAGAGCCACAGCCCCGTTCCTGGTCCTGGCTGCAGGGGGCCGCAGACTGGGGGAAGGGGATGCACGACCCTAAAAAGTTCGGGGACCACTGCACTAACTTATCCCTGCTGAACATCAGTGTGTCCTGTAAAAATACCACCTTTCATCTACCGCCAGCTGGGGCCAACACGCGCTGAGTAAACCAGTGCCTGAAGCAGAGCTGAAGGGACCTGTCAGACCTGTTTTCTATGTGTTGTATTAGACAAGACTGGAGTGAGCTTCTAACATTAACCCAGAGAGTGCAAGAGGGATCCCCAGCCCAGGATGGGGGTCTCACACTGGCTATGCACTGGCCTCCTCATTAACTCCTTGGTGCTCATCCACCTTGTCTCTCATGCTAATGACAGAGGCAGTTCCGGCAGCACACAGCACAGGCACTGGGCTAGGCAGAATCTGGAGCGCCCTTCAAAATTGTATTGCAAGTTCAAACTTCACTTAGAAACATCATTTAGGGCAGTGATTCTCAACCTATTTACCACTGTGGGCTGCATATGTGGCCCACAATGTGTTATGTGGGCCGCATCCAATACTATCTCTATGGATCTGAGGATGTCACATGGGCCGCAGCTCTGTGCTGATTGGGCCGCAAGCAGCCTCTCGGCTGCAGGTTGAGAATCACTGATTTAGAGGAAGGAGAAAACAGCTTCCTGGCCCCTTCCCATCTCCAGTGTCTGCGATGAACTCCAGGCTGGGTGAGCAGCTCCTGGCCCATCTAGTCCTTTGACAGGACAGTGCTGGAGAGGCTAAAAGGCCCCGGCCCCTATCTGGTCCCCTTTCACCCATGGCCACTCCACCACATCCCCCCCAGTTCCATTGTCGGAGGGAAGCATTGTTCTGATCTTCTCCAGACCCAGCCTCCATGGAGAGCAACACACACCAACCCTCACTCCACCTGTTAGACCCGGGTTCTTCAACCCCGGGGTGGAGACTTGAAATTGGGTCGCCAGAATGTTTCAAGGAGTGGCATGACAGCTCCGGTGGCTCCTGTCCCATGGGGCTGGCTGGGCTCGCCTCCCTGTTCCAGACACTGCAACCTCCAGGGTCCCGGCACCACTCAGGTTTGGCCCAGCTGTCATGATGACAGAAGTCCGGGTAGACCAAATGTGAGTAAGTGGCACGGCAACCCCATGAGCCAGGTCCCAACTCCACTCACACACATTGGGTCCAGTCAGGGGGATGGGGCCAAAGCAGAGCGGTGTTCCAGCCCCGGAGATTGCAGTGCCTGGAGCTGAGAGCCAAGCCCAGCCCCACAGCACAGGAGCTGCAGGAGCCGCCACTGTGGGATGAGTGCCAGGCAGGACCCAACCCCCCAGGGGGGACAGGATCTCACTGAAACCATCCCAGGGCCTCCACCCACAGACTATTTAAGGGGTCGCAACAGATCATCAACACTGACAAATGGGTCCTGACCCCAGAAGGTTAAGAACCACTGTGTTAGACTGTCATGGGGGTGCCTAAAGGACAGGGGAGAGGGAGAGACAGAGAGAGTAAGCAGCAGACAGATGGGGGAGAGGGGTTACAGGACCCTCCAATTAATGATGTCAAGAGGCAAGTATAATTACCCAAAGAACCTTTCCTTTCTTCTTGTCCTCCCCCGCCTGACCCATGGCTGGGGTCCACAAATGCTGTGTCAATGAATGCAGCAAAAACTGAGCCCACCGCTCCAGTGAGCCATGGGGAATGCTCAGATAGGAGCCAAATGGCCCTTGCTGTTTCTGCTCAGTGGGGGAGGAGGAAAGGGTTCATGGAGAGTGAAAAACTGAGATTTTAAAAAAAATGTTTTACAAGGTCTGGGGGACCCTAACTCTACCCCTCACCTCCCCTCCCACCTGGCCTGGGCAAGGCACTTGGGAACAGGGCCCCAAACACCCCCATGCTCAGCAGCTCCCCAAACCCTCCAGCTCTCCCAAGCCTCTGAGTCGCCCACTGGGTACCAAGATTGTCACTCCCTGTACAAACATTCCTGAGCTCGTGACTGGTTTATGGAGCAGGAAACGCACCTGTAATTAATTATGAAGCAAATGTTTACAAATAAGAGGCAGGCTTGCGGCGGGGCAGGAGTTACCCCCTGGGGCAGCTGGAGGGATAAGGAGCGGCAGCTAAGCTCCTGGGGTCAACTCTCCACAAACACAGAACAATGCCCTGCCTTGTGCTAGTGCTGTTCATTAGAAGGCCACTAGTGCTTCAGAAATAGCACCTCCTGTGAGGCTGGAAAGCATTATCCTCATGTTAGAGATGGGGAAACCAAGGCACAGAGAGTACAAGTGTCTTCCCCAAAGGCACGTAGCCATGGAACCCAGGAGTCCTGGCTGCCAGTCCCTGATCGAATCGCTTCCTCCTTTCCAAACCAGCTGAAACCATTTTAAAAAGAAGAACAACTAACACACTTTCCAGCATGGGTTTTCACATAACTCAGCACTGCACTAAAACCAGAGAAACTTTTCAAGATTCACAAATGTGTTCACCAGACCAGTGCCCGGCAGCCACCTCGAATCCAGTGAGGAACAAGGAAAAGAAGTGGGCGCTTTAATTCACAGAAGACCCAGGATTTTCTCATTATTCAACCAGCTCTAGAACTGTCCCCCGTTCACTCTAGTGACATTCCCAGTGAGTGGTTTCCCTGGATGCCCAAAGGGACCTTTGTGTCCAAAGCAGGTTTGTGCCACTCTCCTTTTGCTGCCATAGCACTTCCCAAACACCCCTACTCAGTGCCTGGGTGCTCCAATTCCACCCGCCCAGCTGGCTCTCCGCACCACTGCCCTTCCAGCCCTGCCACCGCCCGCCCAGCCTAGCCACCGCCCGCCCAACTGGCCTGCCCCGCCACTGCCTGCCCCGCCCCCAGCCGCCCGGCCACCGCCCGCTCAGCCCTGCCACTGCCACCGCCCCAGCTTTCTCTGCAAGGACTCCTGCTCTGCTCACCTCACTCCCTCCCTGACTTGCTGAGCATCCCCACCTGGCCCCTGCCCAATTTGTCCCAGCATTTCAGCTGCTGTCTCCAGGCAGCTTCCTAAGGAGTCACCCTTTTCCATCTTCCTGCTGCCTGGCTGCAAGGGCCTCGAGATCCTGTCTGTCTCCAGAAATCCGGCAGCTCTGGGCACCTGGCCAGGCCCTGGGACCGCGGCTCTGCTCTCGCGCTGGCCTTTGTTTGGGATCCCAGGGACAATAACAAAGCTATTTCAGTCCTTAAGGTTCTTGTGAAGGCCCTCGCCCTTCCGCAGCCTCAAACAGGATGGCAAGAAATCAGCGTAAGGCCCACCCATGCGGGGTGCCTTCCTCTGCAGCCCTGGGCCATGGGACCCTCCCCAGAATCTTCAACCAGGGCTCCGCGCCCCTCCTGGAGCTGTATACGATCCCAGAGTTCAGGGATTCCAGGCCATGGCAAAATACATGTGGGGGCAAGGAATATCAGACCCCCAGAGCCTGATGGGATGCTCTGAAATGACTTCCCCTCCCCACCCCCCACAATGACAGGCAGAGAAAAGCACATAGGTTGATGTTCAGCTGCAAATGCTCAAAGCTGAAAAGCTGGCTGAGAGAGAGGGTAAGACTTTGGTGTTTACCCAGAGCCACGAGGGCAGCTCCAAAGGGATGGGTCTCCCAGAGCAACAGAGAACACAGGGGAAGCTGCTGCTCCCATGCCAGGCCCAGCCAGCTCCTTAGGCAGCATGGCTGCCTTCTCCCCCTGCCTTCTCCCCCTGCCACCTCCACATTTGCAGGAACACAGGACGGGGTCATCAAATCCAGTCCCCTACTATCACAGGCAACCCCGCCATATCAGCCCCTTCATAAACTTATAAAGCACCATCTTTTCCCCTCCTTTTGCCATTCTCCTCCCACCTAGGCATTTTCAGGGGTGCATGGCGAATGATTTTAAGAACATAAAAACGACCATACTGAGTCAGACCCATGGTCCATCTAGCCCAGTATCGTGTGTTCCCACAGTGGCCAGCGCCAGATGCTTCAGAAGGAATGAACAAACAGGGCAATTATCAAGGGATCAATCCCCTGTCGTCCACTCCCAGTTTCTAGCAGTCAGAGATTTAGGGGCACCCAGAGCATGGGGTTGTGTCCCTGACTATCTGGGCTAATAGCCATTGATGGACCTGTCCCCCATGAACTTCTCTCACTCTTTTTTAAACCCACTTATACTTCCTTCACAACCTCCCTTGGCAATGAGTTCCCCAGGTTGAGTGTGTGTTGTGCAAAGAAGGACTTCCTATTGTTTGTTTTAAACCTGTTGCCTATCAATTTCATTGGGTGACCCCTAGTTCTCATGTTATGTGAAGGGATAAATAACACTTCCTTATTGACTTTCTCCACACCCATCATTATCTCACAGACCTCTCGCGTATCCCCCCTTAGTCGTCTCTTTTCCAAAGTGAACAGTCCCAGTCTTTTTACGGTCTCTTTAGATGGACGCTGTTCCATACCCCTAATCATATTTGTTGTGCTTCTCTGTACCTTTTCCATGTTAATATACCGTTTTTGAGATGGGATGACCAGAACTACACACAGTATTCAAGGTGTGGGCATACCATGAATTTATACAGAGGCAATATGATATTTTCTGTCTTATTATCTATCCCTTTCCTAATGGTTCCTAACATTGTTAGCATTTTTGACTGCCACTGCACATTGAGCAGATGTTTTCAGAGAACTATCCACAATGACTCAACGATCTCTTTCTTGAGTGTTAACAGCTAATTTAGACCCATCATTTTGTATGTATTTTCTAAAAGACCTGGGGGGTGGGGGAAGGAAACAAGAAACAAAAATATTTTAAATGACTTTTTTTAAAATCACAAAAATGGACAATTTGGAAAAAAAAATAGCCATTTTTTTTAATGAAAAACTTGTTTGAAAAATGTCACCAGCTCTTACTTTCCTCTTACCACGGGGGGAGGAAACTGAAGCAAAGAAATTCAGACATGGATACACTTGAGAGACGGGCCAGTTAACAGACCATGTGTTCTGAGCATCCCTGATATCTACAGCCTTCCAGGCCACCATGAATCTGTGCTCAGGATAGCACCTGACAGCCCTGGCTGAGTCAGTGTTCAAGCTGTGGGATCCAGTTCTCATGTACACCATGAATGCCACCTGCACAGGAGTTCTCCCTGCCAGAGTACAGCCCTGGTCCCAGCCGCTGGCATGGAGGGACCAGCCAGGAGTGAGGAGGGTGGGGAAGGGGTGAACTGCACTATGGCTATTCTCTGCTTCCCAGGGCACAAAGAGGATAATAAGAGGCACAGCATAAATTAGAGCAGTTTTAAAATTAAGGGGGAAGAAGCAGAAACTCAAGGGAAATCCTGCCCATGAAATGTCTTGTGTGGCAGAGACAGTGTGGGTTATTTGCTGGTGCCGAGATTGGTGTAGAGGTGTTTCCTGTTCACATACTCTAAGACATGGTCAAGTAGATTGCTTAAACACTCACTACAGCCGCTGTGCACTGAAGCACAATAGCACAGGTCTGATTTCATGCCTCAGTGAGAGCTGAACCTGGAGAACAAGCTGGGGCAATCGCTTGGGAAATGCTTTCACTAACAGCTAAGGCCATGTCTGCCGAGGTGTTCCTTGCCCTGCCCCAAATCACCCAACATAAAAGAAGCACCAGGGAGTGAGTACCATGCTGCTCTCCCAGCCCAGCCCAGGGCCTAGGCCATTTGGAGACTCGCACATGGAGATCAGACTGTCTTTGGAAATGTCAGTGCAGTTCTGTGCTGAAAAGGGACACCTTAGGACTCCTTGCTTAGGTGTACAAGGGAAGGCTGTTTTCTCTGACTGCTGACCCTGCAGCCCCCCATCCGGAGACCAGAGAGTCACACCAGGGATCTTCCCTTGGTTGTGCCGTCACCAGGAATTAAGGTTCCGCAGGCCAAGTTTTGCCCTCAGAGACCCCCATGCATCCCCCCCACCCCTATACTGCTGGCTTGGCACATCACAGACCTGGTAATGGTGCTGGACAGACCCCTCCACCCCACCTCCACCCCTCCTCCTCCCCTGGAGTCAGGACTCCGCAGGGCTTCCAGGAATAGCAAGCACAAGAGTCCCCCTGAATCTGACAGACACGAGGAACAGCTTGGGCGGGAACACTCTGCTGAGACGGGGCTGTTAACATGGGAAAGCATTGAACCTGGCTGAGGGATCCCATGCATGGCTGACCTTTCACACATGAACATCACTCTGCAGGCTCCCTCCCTGAGGTTTTATTCCCTTTGCGCCCAGCACACGTTGCCTCTTGATTGCTTCCCATCAGCCTCGTGCCACCCCCAGCCCATGCTCTCTGCCCTCAGGCACCAGTCCTGAGACCCCCAACACACTATGAAGGATGTAGCAGAAGTGCAGTGGAAACTGCCACAAATTACTGTTGACTCCAGATTTGAAGGCCCCTCTGTTCACTAACAGCCGTGTTAGTCTGTACTCGCAAAAAGAAAAGGAGTACTTGTGGCACCTTAGAGACTTAGTCTCTAAGGTGCCACAAGTACTCCTTTTCTTTCTGTTCACTAAGTTTGCTGGGTCTCAATTGGGTGTCACTAATAACAACTGTCTCAGCAGAGGGGCCAAGCCCTGACTGGGCCACGGAGACTAACTCCCTTCTCCCCTCTGGACTGGGGCCAGTTCCCCATTGCCTGGCCCTGGTGCAGTCAGGTGCAGCCATGCAAAGCGAGTGCCATGTGGATGTAAAATACCACCAAATTAGAACGTACGCTGACAGTATAAATGGCTCCCCAAACTGCAGGAAAACACAGAATCACAGCCCAGGGAAGGATTCATGCATGGAGACAGTCTACCCAACTGCAGCCCTTGTGTCTGTTCTGGAGAGGAGTGGGGGAAGGATTGGTGCAGAGGTGGCATTCCTGCACCTTTCCCATTTAACTCTGCCCTGTTACCTGCTGGACTGAATTAGGCTAGACTCGGAATCCTAGGGGAATATCACAGTCAAACACGTTTCAGAGAATCCTGGCTGCTTAAACCCCAGAAACCACAATTGTCCATAGAGTCCTTGGAAACTGCTTTCCACTGTCTGGCACCAAGCACTTGCCAATGTCCAGGTCAATTTGCTCTGTTAGTCAGTTACTGAGTGAGTTATTGCTACACGATTGGCTCAAGGGATGAAACAAAGCCTTGCTCCAACCTGACTAACCTTCATTACTCCGTGCCAGCTTCCTGCACCCAGAGTCTGTCACAAGAAACCATCCCCTCCCCGCCCTTCCCCACTAGCAGAGCCCTGCTAGCACCTTGGCACTGACACCTGCAGCTCTCACAAACACCAGGCAAGGCAACGCGAAGCAGCTTCAGTAGTTACCCATCGGATGCCCTGTATCCTGGGCAGGCTGCCCGCCTCACCCTCCAGCTGGATCTGGTAGCTGTAGCTCCGGAACAAGTGCATCTTCTTCAAGAGCAGGTAGAGCAGATGCCCTTCAGCAGTGGGGTCTCCAAGCCCACCTGGAGGTGTTGGCAAGTCCTCGAGGAGAGGTCCGACATGCCATCTGCCCTGCCTGTCCCAGGCCACCTGTGTGCAGAGAGAAACCCTTGGAGTTCAGCCGGGGCACGCTCTGGCCAACCCCCCAGGCTTTCCGCTTTCTCCGCCCTCCACCACCCCAGCATGAATCGCAGCCAGCAGCGAACTCGCTCTGTATCCCGTCCCCTCTCGGTGCCTCACCCACCTGCATGGCCTGCAGCTGAGCCTGGCATAGGGTCCGGCTCCGGCAGGTGTCCCGCCGGCTGCCCCAGCCAGTAGGGGGGTGCCAGGAACAGCTGGACTGGCGCGCGGAGAGCCCCACCACTCCCGCCTTGTGGGTCAGGGTGCTTAGGACCCCGGGGATGCCCTGGGCAAAGCCATGGCTCTCGGGCACAAGTGGGGGCCGGGATCCTGCTCCCTGAGCCCTGTCTCAGGCTGGAGACACGCTCCGTTCCGGGCTGCTGCGCCTCCCCTCTGCGGAGAACTGGGAGCGAGCGCAGGAGACGCTCCAGCGCTTGGCACAGGACCCGAAACTCCTCAGCTGAAAAAGCCTCCAGCCCGGCCTGCGAGCGCCACGCCTCCGGGGCGGCGCGCACCCAGCCCGTGTAAACCCTCCCTGCGCAGCGCGCCGAGGGACCGGGCGCTGGGGCAGGCTGAGCGGGCCGGGGGAGGGGACTTCGGCCATGGCCCCATCTACGGGCCGGGGATTCCCTTTCCCCACCAGGGGTCAGGAGTGGGTGGGGCTGCCCCCCGCTCGCCCAGTGGGATGGGGAGGACGCCGTGCCCCTCTGCGAGCGGCTGGGGCCCAGAGCAGAAGCCAACGAGCTCCCTCCGTCGGGCTCCGGGCTCCAGGGGTGGGAGCCTCACTCTAAAGTTTGTGCAGGTGAAATTCCGGCCCAAACTTAAAAGCAGCTGGAGCTGCACGTGCCTGGCAGGATACAAAATGACCCCAGAGCTAGGGGTCACTCCCATTGTTCCCTCTACCTTTTTTTGACCAGGAAAATTTTTAAAAAGCCCTTTCAGCCAAAGTGAACCTTCATCCGGGTCACAATGTTCCTGTGTTTTGGTGAATCAACAAAAACCTGAAATGTATAAAAACACTTTTCAAAACCCAGAAACTTTGTTTCCATTAAGTTTATTCTGGAAATTTAAAAACAAAATATCCAGCGTCCCATGAAACAAAACTGGCTGCTGGGCTAGAGACTGAGTGCTCCCCGGGCTGAGCGAAAGCAGCACCCCCCGGGGACAGTTCACTGGTTAAAGCTATTGTACTCCATCCAGTGCTGTGAATTGAATGCCTGGACTCACCAGAGTGCTCCAAGGCTCTCATCGCTCGCTGGCTGGCTGCCCTTTACACAGGTGGGACTGTACCAATGACAACAAACGGGAGCGTGGAGCTAACCGTTCACATGATAAAATAGCCAAGTGATATTAAGACCCAGATTCTCAGCTGTGGGAGCAAAGTCTCCGTTTGTGTCTCTCTAATCCTGGAGGGAGCCAGTTCTGTGAGAGAGATTCTTAGATCATGTCCCCTTGCTCCTGGTAACAACCCCAGTGTGCCCTTTAAGCCCAAGGCTAGGAGCATAGCAGCCAGCAGCCCTGCCTCCTTGCCATGCAGGAACCCCATCCATGGTGCTGACCTGGCCCCCATCACTGCAGTATCTAGAACCCAGCGCTGAGATGCTACTCTCTGGTTCCTGGTCTCCCAAGAACCAGACACAGATGCTGACCGGCACAGATGCTGGCTTTGGCCTCCTGCCAAATGAGTGCAATGCACATGCCAAGGACCTACTTCTGATCTCATTCACACCCGTTTTACATCAGAATCACTCAGTGACATCAGCGCTGCTATTCCCGTTGGACACCAGTGGGAGTGGGAGGAGGCTGGGCCCCAAGAGTGCAGCAGAACAAATCACTGAGCCAGCATGTAGGGCAATGGGAAGGGCCAGCATGTGGGGCAATGGGCTGGCACTGAAGCCTTGTCGATCTCTGGATGTGTGATGAGGCTGGACTTTGGGACTGTCTCTGCTCCTCCCCTGGGCAGACACTAGCTCATACAGCCCCAAGTACATGGTCTGGATGAGAGCTGCCAAATTTCACTCCTTCCTGTTGTTCCTGCTGTGCCCTTCTGTTTTCCTGCCATGTGATTTATGGTCATTTTGCACATTCAAAGTCCATCTCCGGCACATTACTCTGCTTTGCTGCTTACAGTCCTCTCCACCCCAGTTTACACCAGATGTTGGGCTCAGGAGAGTTGGGTTCAATTCCCAGCTCTGCCACAAGACTCCCTGTGTGCCCTGGACCAGTCCCTGCATGGCTTTGTGAAATGGGGGCTCTGACCTTCCTGCTTCCACCCTCGGTCTTGTCTAGTGAGAGTGTGCTCTTTGGGACAAGGACTGCCTCTCGCTATCTGTGCTGCACCTGATGCCAGGGGGTCCCCATCCTGTTTGAAGATTCAAAGTACTACTACGATACGAAGTAACAACCACTACCATCAATGTTGTCAATTATGCTTCTGTCAGGGTTCCTTCCCCACTCTGAACACTAGGGTACAGATGTGGGGACCTGCATGAAAATCTCCTAAGCTTATTTTTACCAGCTTAGGTTAAAACTTTCCCAGGGTACAAACTATTTTACCCTTTGCCCTTGGACTTCCACTGCCACCACCAAACGTCTAACCGGTATTATTATTATTAGGAAAGAGCCCGTTTGGAAACGTCTTTCCCCCCAAAATCCTCCCTTACCTTTACACCCCCTTTCCTGGGGAAGGCTTGATAAAAATCCTCACCAATTTGCGTAGGTGACCACAGACCCAAACCCTTGGATCTTTAGAGCATTCAGGTTCTTAAAAGAAGAATTTTAATAGAAGAAAAAGTAAAAGAATCACCTCTGTAAAATCAGGATGATAAATACCTTACAGGGTAATTAGATTCAAAACATAGAGAATCCCTCTAGGCAAAACCTTAAGTTACAAAGAGACACAAAAACAGGAATATCCATTCCATTCAGCACAGCTTATTTTCTTAACCATTTAAATAAATCATAATCTAATGCATATCTCTCTAGATTACTTACTAAGTTCTAAGACTCCATTCCTATTCTGTCCCTGGCAAAAGCATCACACAGGCAGACCCAGACCCTTTGTTTCTCTCCCGCTCCAGCATTGAAAGTATCTTGTCTCCCCATTGGTCATTTTGGTCAGGTGCCAGTGAGGTTATCCTAGCTTCTTAACCCTTTACAGGTGAAAGGGTTTTTCCTCTGGCCAGGAGGGATTTTAAAGGTGTTTACCCTTCCCTTTATATTTATAACAGCCTCTGCATAACCTTGCCCAAAGACACCTTCTTACACCAGGCCTGGAGTCTGCCCTTGTGGCTGTCAGTGTGCTTGGAACATCTGAGTCAAAAGCCCAAGCCTGCCATGTAATTGTCTTCACTGTGCATCCCTTTAAGGAGCAGATCCATGCAGATTCCTGGCACCCTTCAGTAGTCCTGAAGGCTTCTTGGATCTCAGAGCACTTCATAGGCTACATCTATCACTCACCCACCACTCCCCTGCAGCAACGTCTGGGCAGAATGTGGCCGCTGCTCTGGGTGGGCCATGACAGAGCCCAGGGGTGGGAGAGACTGCCATGGAGCTGGAATCTGCACAATGACACGGGTGCCTGCTGGAGGCAGCTGGCAATTTGTCTCACAGTTAATTGTGAACGTTGTTGGCATTTAGGCTCTGAGGTGAAAGCAGAGCAGATCACACAGCTCTCAATGTGTCCCTGGCTGAAGTCCCATGAGGAACACAGGAGGTGTGGGTTAAACTGAAGCCCCTACAGCAAAAGGGTGAGAGTGGAGGACAGTATAGGAATTGGCACAAAAGTCCCAATTTCTTGGTGCTACACTTGTATCTTCGCTTGTGGACCCTTGGGATGCGCGCGCGCACACACACACATGCTCTGGGTACCCCCCCCACCCCACCCCCAGAGATCCAGTTGATCTCCCAGCAGTGTGCATGGGTGGTGGCAGTCCCCCTCCCACCCATGGACTGTAACTCATGTTTTCCTCCAATCTTATAAATGGAGCATTAAACAACATTATTAACCACACAAAATGTTCCTCTTTCCCTGAACTCTCTGGCCCCGGAAACTCGCCAACTCTGAAAACCTCCTCCCCACAAACTCTCTGCCCCCACCCCAGGCCAAGAGCAGCCGAGCAGCCTGAGCACTGGTTTAGCCCTGATCAGGAGAAGCCAGCGATAGTGAAGGTGGGAAATTCCCTGAATATGGACTCTCATCTTAGCACAGAGGTGGGCGAACTATGGCCCACAGGCTGGCCCTTGAGCTCCCTGCCAGGGAGGCTAGCCCCCAGCCCCTCCCCCACTGTCCCCTCTCCCCCGCAGCCATGCCGCCCTGCAGGCAGTGCTCTGGGCAGTGGGGCTGCGTGATCCTGCAGGGCAGCGCGGCAGTGTGTTTGGCTCCGGCCGGGCGGCGCGGCTGCCAGACATGCCGCTCTGAGCAGCATGGAAAGGGGGCCAGTGGTCCCGGAGGGCAGTCCAGGGACAGGGAGCAGGGGGTGGTTGGATAGGTGTGGGAGTCCCAGGGGGCCTGTCAGGGGGCAGTTGGATGGGGCGGTGGTTCTGGGCGGGCGGTCAGGGGATGGGGAACAGGGGGGGTTGGAGAGGCGTGGGAGTCCCGGGGGGCCTGTCAGGGGGTGGCGGTGTGGATGGGGGTCGGGGCAGTCAGGGGACAGGGAGCAGGGGAGGTTGGATAGGGGCTGGGGTCCCGGGAGGGGGTGGTCAGGGCACAAGGAGCAGGGGGGTTGGATGCGTGGGAGGTTCTGATCGGGGCAGTCAGGGGTAGGAAGTGGGAGGGGGTGGATAGGGGGCGGGGGCCAGGCTGTTTGGGGAGGCACAGCCTTCTCTACCCAGCCCTCTATACAGTTTTGCAATCCCAATGTGGCCCTCACGCCAAAAAGTTTGCCCACCCCTGTCTTAGCAACAAGGGTAAAGGCAGGATTTGGGGAGGGCCTTGGGCTGAGACAGGAATGGGGGAGCGGAGTCCAAGGTGGCAAGCCTGGATGATGGGAAGGATATTCTGGTGGAAAGGTGCTGGGCTGGGCAAGTCACTGCATCTCTCTGAGCCTCGGTGTCCAGCTGCATCATGGGCATGATACTTCCCTGCTTCACAGGGTCTAGTAAATACAAATCCCTTAGTGCCCGGCTGAATTCTGCTGGGATGTGGCCAGAGAGCCACCTTGACAGGGAGTTGCTGCAGGGTTAGTCCCTGCACTCAAAGGGCCTGATTCACCTTTGACCTACTCTGGTGTAAATCAGGAGTGATTCTGTTGACATCAAGGGTCTTAATTCTCCTGGTGTAAATTGAGAATAACTTCATTCAAACTACTGTTACCCCTGTAAAACTGGAAAGGAGAATCAGACCCTGTAACACTCACAGTAAACAGAAAATGACGCTGCTACAGTCCTGACAGCACAGAAACCAATGGCACAACGAGCAAGGTTTCCCTAGGGCCTCCATAAAACCAGTGCTGGAACTGCTGTGCGCGCCCCTGCGGGCTCAGAAGCTGCACCGAGTGTTATTCTCAGCATTGCATGCTCCAGCCGTCTCTGCGGGTTCACTGTTTTTGTGACACCTGTCACAAAGGCTGGGCACAAATAGGTGTTTTTCTCTCTCTTCCCTGGGCACAGAGAGGGAATTCTTTGTAGGGGGGCAGGGTGTTTTGCAGGTTTCAAGAACATCAACACTGGGGGCATCTGGTTTGTGACCCTGCCACTTGAGCGCCCCCCAAAAGGAAGCAAACAATAACGCTGCATCCAGATCTATGGGGAGGCAGGCATGGAGGGGGGACTGTTTGCCAAGTGGGGAAACCAAACCAGGGGAAGAAATGTCACTTCCAGCTTTCACAAGAGTCTGACAAACAGGCAAAGGAGATAAAGTCACCCAAACCAGCTCCAAAGTGCAGCCCAGGGCTCCGCTGGGCCATTCCACCAGCAGGGGAGTTGAGGCCCTGCCAGCATGGGGGTCGGACTTCGGGTGAGCAGGACACACTGACACTGACACTAGAGAGCTGCAGCATTCAGAGCCCAGCCCCACAGTCCTGCTGTGAAGAGAGCCGACATCCCTGACCTAGCTGGGGTGAGCATACGCCCTCCACTTGCAAGCGGACAGCTCAGTCACCTCAAACCGCAGCAGCCTCGGAGAAGGACTGCTGCTGGGACTGAGCCCCGTGGGGCAGGGCTGCACTGGAAGGAGACCTTCTAGGGACTGAAGCGGAGGTGGCTGCCGCACCAGCAGGCCTGGGATGCAGCAGGTCACCATGCTTTACCCCTGCATGTCATCAGCTTCGGCAGGCGGCTCTGGAAGCACGTGCTGTCTGCCCCAGTGACTCAGCACAGTATGGGATGGCCCCTGGCATTGCCACCCTTGAGAGCCCTTTAGATGCCAGGTGCAGAGAGCAAGATTCTAAATCCAGCCTGTATAATATAGGCCTCCCTGCCCCAGCCCCGGCAATTTGGCAAACCTTTGCCCTGTCTGCTTCGGCCCAATCCCTGTAACGATGGGCCTGAGTCCCCCTACCTGGCACCTGCTATGTTATTGACACCAGTGGAGTGCAAGCCATAGGTGAATCCAGTGTGCACATGGACAGGTGTGAGGGAAGAGTTCTGATTGAGTTGTATTTTACACCCACTGTAAACTGGTGTAAATTACACATGAGGTGCAGGGCTGGGAAGGGCCAGCATTGCCTCACAGCTCCTTTGTGCCACAAAGGTTGGTGAATCGGGTGTGTAGGCCAGGTCTCAGGGAATACCTCCAGCCTTCCAAGCTGGGGCCTCTATGCCAAGCAAAGAACTGGCTCTGCCAGCTCTGCCCACTCCACAGCTGCCCCAAGTGCAGGGTATGTTCTGTGGGAGGGCATGGACCAGGGGCATAGCAAGGATATTCTTGCAGGCTGGTGACTCTGTGCCCTGAAATGGTCCATAGGTCCTGCACCAGGAGTCACGTTGGTCCCTAGGAGCCCATGAGTAAGGGAGGCACAAACCTCCTTCCATTCTCCCAGTGCGGGAACTGGCATCCTTCCCGGATGGATCCAACTGAGTGTAAATCACTGTCGTGCCAGTGGTGCTGTGAGTGCCGCCTGCAGGTGTCCTCTCCACTAGGCATCAAGCAAACACATTTCCTAGCAGAGTCTTGTTCACCTCTCACCTTCTCTCTATTTAAATCTCTGCAGAATCCTTCCCCACCCCAGCACCGCCAGCATAACCCTGTAGCAGCTGGGAGGGATTTGTAAAGCCTGACTCAGACATTAGTACAGAAATACACTAAAGCATTCATTACCTGATTATTGTTTATTCAGTTCCTATTATCTGTGGTGTCAGGTGTGCAACAGCCCCAAACATTGCACTGAACTAGCTGCACCGTCCAGCTCCAGGCAGACCCTCCTGCAGCCCTCACCCATTGTACAGGAAACCTTTAATGCTGTTCTTCTCCTGGCTCTGCTTCAGCCTCAAAGGCACAGGCATGCTGAGGGAAGGCTCTGCAGCAACCAACAGCACCCGTATTTGTTGCAACATGAAAGACATGGCGAGGGGGGCTCCTCCCCTGGTGTGTTTGCCATGTCAGAAAGCCCTGCCTCCAGCCTGCACCATGGGCGGGCCTTAGAAAATAGCCATGCAGCACTGTCTCCAGAGGAACCCCCTCACCGAGAGAGCGCCCCCAGGGGAGCAGGGGGAACTCTGCCCATGTAGGTCTGGTGCCTCACAGTTTAATAGGAGCTGCCACTTGCACAACGTGAATGACTCATGTTTGCAGGGCCTATCATTAGCTTGCTCTGAAGGACGATGCTGCACAGATATTGCTGGGGATGACCCCTCTGGAAAACTCCCCGTCCCTGAAAGTAAATACTCTTGGCTGTATAATGCATGTGGATGTGCCAAGTTCACACATAAAGGGCTCTCCCGCCTTAGCCAGGCACCTGGCTACTGTTGATATGTGCCCAAGAGCACTGAAATGCACAGATACACACCCATGCATTTGACAGCAATTACAAACACATACTAAAGGAGGAAAAGGCAGAAAGAAGCTAATCTATTGTGAGGTAACTCAAAAAAGCATTTGCCCTTGGGGGATCTATCCTGAAGGCTGAGGTCAAATGCAACATGCTAACAAAGCCCTGATACAGGGGCTTGGCTGCACTGGGGATTGGAGGCATCCCCATCCCCTTGGGGATTGGAGGCATCCCCATCCCCAGCTCTCTCTCCCCAAGCTAGCAACCATGAGAGCAGGACTTGCCACTGATGCTTTTACCTTGACATCATCCAGATCTGCTCTGAGCAGGGATACAAAATACCTGAATCCTTTGCCATTGCCTGCACCAGTGGGGAATCACGGCTCCTGAATTCCCTAATTTCGACACAATCAAAGAGAAGAACCTAATTTACCAACCCCACTCCGCCCCACCTCATGCATTCCTGGGCGTTTCTCTGAGAACAGAGCAGGCCTGAGCGGTACTTAGCTTGTAAACATTTCCAAGGTCACGGCCTGGGCTGGTGCAGCTGTGCTGGTGAAGAGGGAGCCCCTGAAACACGCACAAAACAGCATGGCCATGTCCTCTTGGCAGTTGGTCTATTCCAAACGTCTGGGCAGCCAGGACAGAATTCTCCTCAGACCCCCAGTCACGGCCAGATTTGGCAGAGCTCAGAGTGCTGAGACCAAGCGCATAAGGTGCTGGGCTCTTTGGAAAACTTGCCCATAAACAGCACAGCCAGAGCTGCTGGGGGTGCATACTTCTGAGCTCCATGGACCTGAACTGGTTTGAAAATCCAGCCCTTGGCCTCCCGAGCAGTTCAGTGCCAGGTGTGAGGTGGCACAAGATGCAGCATTCCCATGATGGTAACATCTGCAAGCCTACCTTAGGTGCTGGGTGGGGCAGGCTGTGATGGTGTCAGGGCACAGACACTGCACTGAGGCCACTGCAGCTCACCTTATGCTCAGGTTGTCACCAAATTCAGGTTTCATACACTCAGTTATAAACAGGCTTAGAGCACGAACAGCTGCAAAAGCTGGTTACTTCTAGGTACCCCATTACGCAGAGCTCCTGCCCTGCCATAAAACACATGTATAATGGCTCTGCTTTATCTAAATCTTTATCACCATATTTAACTTGCTCATTTTATCTGCACCTGACTAATAATTAATCTCCTGAAACAGCCGGGCCTGGCCCCAGACTAATCTGCCTTTTGTCTGAAGTACATATTGGAATTTCTCTCCCTCTTCTGGGACCTGCTGCTTGGGAACTCTCCATCCTGCTGGGCTGTGAACTGCGGGAAATGAGTTGGTGCTGCACCCCCACACACACACACACACACCCCACCCAGAAAATGAAAAAGCTTTACTGCTCTGTGGAATTGTTCCAATGCCTCTGGATTGCCAAAGTGTAGCGGTCTGTCAGTGGCTCTGGAACAAAATGGTTTTCATTGAAAAATGGCCACGTTTTTAAAAAAAACTTTTCCATGAGGGATTGTTGATATTTTACGTGAAAAATGTCATGCTTCTGAGATTCCCCCCACAATATTATTGCAATTATTATCCAAATGCTTTCCAAACTCTACAGAACTCAAAAAGTGCTTGAAAAATGTTGACTGAACAGAAAATGGATCTGATTTGAACCTTTGGTAACAACTTCCAAATTTTCAATTTTTTATCTTTTTTTTTGTGAAAACAGGTTCCCATTTTCTGACCCGTTCTGGACTGAGCTACTTGAGGAGGAGGGATAGCTCAGTGGTTTGAGCATTGGCCTGCTAAACCCACGGTTGTGACCTCAATCCTTGAGGGGGCCATTTAGGGATCTGGGGCAAAAACTGGGGCTTGCCCCTGCTTTGAGCAGGGGGTTGGACTAGATGACTTAGAATCATAGAATATCAGGGTTGGAAGGGACCTCAGGAGGTCATCTAGTCCAAACCCCTGCTCAAAGCAGGACCAATCCCCAATTTTTGGCCCAGATCCCTAATGGCCCCCTCAAGGATTGAACTCACAACCCTGGATTTAGCAGGCCAATGCTCAAACCACTGAGCTACCCCTCCTGAGGTCCCTTCCAACCCTGATATTCTATGCTTCTATGATACTTCTCTGTCCCTTCTTCACCCCATACCAGCCCATGCCATCTCACCCCCCCCACCAGCTTTGCCTTTGCTCCCAGTAATTTGTGCAGCACACTGAGGGTCTGCCACGGCAGAGTCATTCTCAGCATATCGGAGGGGCACAAGTGAGTAGTTTCAGGGCTCCTCCAAATTGTGCCCAGCTGTGTCAGTCCCCAAGAGCCATTCTGGCAACAGGGGATTTCCAGACAGCACTGGCACTCCTGCCACACCCCTCTCCCTGGCTACACTCCCAACTCCTCTGCTGGGCTGGGGGCTAGGAGCCGAGCTCTGCAGTACCAGGGCTTGTGCTGCCCGAGCAGTGCAAAGGGCAGCCGCAGGGCTGAGGTGAGAAGAGTGTATTACCAGAAGACCTGAGAAGCCTTACACAGGCCTGTTTCCAGGGGCTATAACCTTGCTGGTCTTTATTTCTTGCAAGCATTAGAGGGGAAACATTGCAGGCTGGATTCTCAGCTGGTGTGAATCCACACCACTGCATTCATTCAGCATAAATGAGAGAGGGCTGGGGGCAGCTCACATTGGGCTGGGGGGCTCATCAATTTAGGAACTCACTGCTCCCAGCTTCACTTGCACCCTGATTTATTACCTTCCAGGCATGCCTGCAAGCTCATCTTTCCTTTGGGTGAGGCTGCTGAAGAGCGTGTGGGCAGCGGGGGTACCTGTGGTCAGTCCTTACAGTGTGATCTGACAGTGATAGAACTGGTGCCCACACACTGGATGGCACCTAGAGGGGTGTTTGGAAAATGCAAATAACTACTGCAGCAAAGCAGTCAATACTGAAACCAGCCAAGCTAATGCAGGGGAGCCATGACTGTCTGGGCACGCGGTGGGTCACGGCTACCCCAGCTGCTAATCTCTGAAGCAGCCCTGGGATCAGCACCGAAGGGAAGGTAACCAGGCCAGGGCTGCATGGCTGAAAGTCTCTCACTCCCATCTCTCATCCCAAGCAACAGGCACTCAGATCTGAGGCTCTCATCTAAACATACCTTGTGGTTCATGTGCTGTATGTGGATCGGGAGGTTACGCTGCTGGGCAGGCACCTGTCTTGCCAGCCTCTCCACAGCCCCTGTTGGCAGCAGGGTGGGGGGATGGAACAGCAGTGGGCTGGGGGCTCGCTGGGCAGTAACAGAGAGATGGCCAAAGCGGAGGCTGAGTACATGTGTTCAAGTAAGCAACTCTCAAGGTGGGGGTGGGGAATGCATGACTTGCCTGCCCTTCCTGTATGCCTGAGACACTAGCAGGACTAGCAGTTCCTCCCTGTGTCTAGACTCCCCTGACCCCCTTGCACGACTGCCCAGGAGGTCACACTAAATCCATTCACAGTAAGCTCCAGTTACAAAGCAGCAGCCAGCAATGAGTGGGATCACACCATGGGGAACACCAGTTGTTACACTCCAGCATGAGGATTTCATGGGCGCTGGTTCCTGGCAGCAATTTGGGTTGTAGCTGAGCCTGAGCCCCTAGCAGAGATCAGGCCCCAGCAGGCTCTGCGCTGCACTGATACGCAGCTCACAATCTAGGGTCCTGGCAGCTGATGAACATAGCAAACCTGAGCAGGGGGGATCTGAGCCTCCTGCCGACCAGCCTCCTCACCTTGTACATGGGCAGGGCACCCAAGGAATCTGTTGTGGGCATGGCTGAGCATACATGGACCAGTGACCCTCCTTACCCTAACGACAAGGCTGGAAGTTGCTGGCCTGGCTCCTGAGCCCCAGAAGGACTACCCCAGACCCAGAGTCTGCTCAGGCCCTGCCTGCAAGGCAGTTTTATTCTTCAAATACAAACTCACCAAGTAGCACAAAGTGCAGGCCCAGGGGCCTCTACCCTCACACCCCTCCTGCTGCTCCAGGGCAGGCCACTTCCTGCAGCTCATCCCCGGTTTTTAGCATCTCAGCTGGAAATAGCTGATCAGACACAGGTGAGGCAGGTCTAAGATCCCTCAAAGGGCAGCCACCTAGTGACAAAGGCACTTAGCTAGGTGCTCTCTGCTCTCTAGGGCTTTGCTAACCCTGCAGCAGCATCTCAGTAATAGAGGCTGTGGGTTCCCTGCTCTCCCTATCCCGCCGCCTTGTGCACAACTCTGTGCTGGGCAGAATCCTCCTTCGGGGCCGATGGCTGGTCATTTCGCTCCTATTAGCAGCACAGAGTGGGGATAAGAAAATGTTCTTCAGAGACAAGGGGCTTCCTGCTCCTTGTGGGATCCTGCTCCAGCCAGTGAGTCACGCCAGCCCCCTTGGACTGTCGCATCTGGCTGATCATGGCATTCACAGCCATAAACCAGCAAACGTCCTGACTGCGTGGAAGCAGCACCTCCATCTCACTGCAGCACAGCCAAGTCTTCTGGGCACTTCCAGGCCAGGGCGGGTGGGTCCTGGTCTGTCTGGCTTTAACCAGCCCTCCCTGTAGCAGATGAGCAGTCCTTGGAAGAGGGAGAAATTCCTCCTCAGCTTTGAAACGATTATGGGGCAATAGCCCCAGCACCCACTGACATGTCAAGGCAAACTCATCATCAGCACCAACCCCAGAGGCCTCTGGGAAGGGACTTTGATCCACAGGGGCAGCTGATCTCTAGGAGAGGAGACAATCACAGGGGAGCACGTGGGGTGGCTGGGTCAGTGAACAGGCAGAGATGCCCTCTACCCGCCAGCCAGCACATAGCTGTAACCTGTGCTCTTCCCTGCCACCCCCTCACCCCAGCTGGAGGTGTCTTCTGTGTCAGACTGCCCTCGCCTCGGAGCCTGCCAGGGCATGGTGATGGTGCACTGACCCGCAGGTGGTAACACAGATTTGCAATGGAGGAGCAGGGACCCGCTCCAGAGGACCAGAGCTCCTGGAAAACATAGGGGATTGTGGATATCAGTGTCACAGAGTCCCCGGGCGATGCTCTGGAACTGCTCCCTACGAAGCCAGGCAGGACTCTGGGAAAGACTCCTTTCTGTGAGCAGCCTGTCTTCAGGACACACAGCTCACACCTTCCTGGGTCTGACCTCGGAGCATTCAGCATCCTCTGCCCCTCCGTGCGCTTCCCACAGCGAGTCCGCCCAGGCGGGGTCCTGGGGAAGCCAGAGGGTCCTGCCCCCCAACTCCGCAGTCAGACGGGACTCTCAGCCAGCCAGTAAATCAGAAGGTTTATTAGACAACAGGAACATGGTCTATCACAGAGCTTGTAGGTGCAGCGAACGGGACCCCTCAGCTGGGTCCATTTTGGGGGCAGTGAGCCAGACAACCATGTCTGCCCTTCACTCCATGTCCCAGCCAGCCCCAAACTGAAACTCCCTCCAGTCCCTCCTCCTCTGGGCTTTGTCCCTTTCCCAGGACCAGATTCCTTTGTTCTCCAACCCTTTAGCTCTCACCTTGCAGGGGGGAAGGGCCAGGCCATCAGTTGCCAGGAAACAGGGTGTCGGCCATTCTCTGTGTCCAGACTCCTGCACACACCTGCCCTCTAGGGCTCTGCAGTGATCATACACCCTTATCCCACCCCCTAGATACTTAAGAACTGCATAGGGGAAACTGAGGCACCCCCACACTATTCAGAGGAAACATTAAGAACAGTCCCACTTTGTCACAATCAGCCTTGCTGGCTGGGAGCTGCTGACCCAAGTCCAGACACAGTTGCAGCCCCTGCCCGAGTTGAGATTTGAAGATAAGAGATCAGTTTTCTCCCAGAGAAAAGTTTGAAATTCCTGCCCCCAACCTGAGAATCTTACCCAGAATGAGGCTCCTTGTGTGGCTCCAGTCTGGCCCTAAAGCTGCTTGCCTCTTCCTCCCATGGGAGCGGGAGGAGGAAGCCTGTGTCCAGCAGGGGCTTTTGTTGGACCACACAACAAGCTCCCCATATGGCCAGGTAGACACAATGCCCTGGCACCCGCCGTGGAACACAGGCGTTGCTGTACCAAATCAGAGCAGCGTCCATCTAATCCAGCTCCTGTCTGGGACACAAGCCAGGGCTGGCTGCTTGAGAGGAAGCTGAAGGAAACCCTCTAGTGGGCAATTCTGGAATAACCTGTCCATGGCTCCTTAACCCCCTCCATTAGTGACCTATGGGGCAGTAGGGTTTATAGCCCTTGTACCCTTTCTACTCTCTCCAATGAAACGGGGATACAACATCCGTTCTTCTTTTAACCCTATTGAGCTTGTTTCCGCAATGACATCTGGTAGCAGAGAGTCCCACAGGCTAATTGTGTGACGTGAAAAGTATTTCCTTTGACCAATTTTAAAGGTGTTCCCCTCTGATGTCACTAGGTGATGCAAAGGCAAATGTGGCGGAGGGTGGCAGGGTGCGAAGGGCTGTTGCGGGAAAGCTGGTGTGAGGGTTTGATGACACTGAGGACACAGCCCTGAGCAGGGAGTGTTGCAGGGAAAGCTGGCACTAGGGTAATCCCCAGCCTGCCAGCATTGTCCTGGTTTTGTCCCGGGAACCCTGTGAAAGGGCCCGTCTTATTCTGAGTCTTGCATGCCCCATTAATGAGATAGGTCAGCTGCAGGGGTGCCCCAGCCTGTGCCCTTTCCCCATCTGACTGCCACTCCGCTTCCATTGCTGATATTGCTCCTAGGGCTGGCCCAGTCTTGGGCAGAGCCCTCCCGTCTGCCACCAGTGCAGTACCACAGGGGGTAGGGTTTTCACAGGGGTGACCCCTTTTGTCCCCGTCAGGTGCTAAGGTGAGTGGGAGCCATGCTTGGACTGAGCCCTGCCTGGATCACCCTCCTGGTGACAAACCAGCCTCAGCCTCCTCTGGCCCAGCCATGCCCAGGAGCTTTCTGCACCAGAGGAGCGAGATAGGAGATAGCTAGTCTCTAACACAGGGCAGGCCATTCAGCACCCAACGTGGGGGTGCCGTCTGCCCTGGGGGTCAGATAAGGAGGCCATTCCTTCCCTGTAGAGGATGAGGAAGGTGATCTGCTACCTGGTGACTGCACCTGGGGCCTGTGCCTTATCCCATGTGCCCTGGACTGCCTGGACCTTGGGAAGGGGAGCTGCTTGCTCCACAGGGGTGGGATGCTGAACACTGCACATGAGTTACTTTATCACAAGGGCACAAACCAAGCTTGGAAAGTCTCTTGTCTGTGACTTACAGAATGTGTCCATGTGGCTCAAAGCCTGGCCCTCATGGTCACCGCTGCAGTGCCCCTTGCTCAGCACATACCCTCCCCCAGCAACCCTCACTACTCCAGCACACGTACCCCCTCACTGCCCCTCCCCAGCACATGCCCTCCCACACTGCCTTTCCCCAGAACCGCCCCCCACCGCTTGCCCAGCACATACGCCCTCCACGCTGCCTGTCCCGCAGCACACACACCCCGCATTGCCCCTCCCCCAGGATGCCATACAGACGGGGGCAGAGGGAGGGTGGGGGGCATAAGCCCCAGGGCACGTTCTCAGGCCAGTGCAAGGCCATGTAAGTCTCAACAGCAGCCTGAGGCAGCGAGGCCTGAACCACCAGGGCCCTGTCTCCCCCGCCAGGTTCTCTGCCTCCGAGCCAAAGCGATGGCTGCCAACCCACTTCACTGTAGCTGCACCAGAATGGTGGGACCAGGAGTGGCCTTTCTTACAGGGTATGTCTACACTGGAATTAGACACCCACAGCTGGCCCATGCCACCTGACACAGGTTAAGAGGCTGTTTAATTGCAATGTAGACGTTCAGGCTTGGGCTGGTGCCCAGGCTCTAGGACCGTACGAAGTGGGAGGTCCCACAGTTTGGGTTAAATATGTATCAATATTAAGATATCATAAGATAAAAGGATATTACCTCACCTACCTGTCTCTCTAAGGGCATGTCTACACTACAAAGTTAAGTTGATTTCAGTTAATCATAGAATCTTAGAATATCAGGGTTGGAAGGGACCTCAGGGGGTCATCTAGTCCAACCCCCTGCTCAAAGCAGGACCAATCCCCCACTAAATCATCCCAGCCAGGGCTTTGTCAAGCCTGACCTTAAAAAACCTTATAAAAAAAAAAGTTAATTGGATGTACAACCCCCGCAGTAATTAAAGCGCTGTATCACATCCACACTACATCCCCTCCCTTGGTGATGCACATCATTACCAGGAGCTTCCACTGACTTAACTGTGTGGGGCACTGACAGCTGGAGCTCTGCCACCAGGAGCTGACAGGCTGAGCAGTGAGCTTGGGCTGTCAGCCCCAGAGCAAGGGCGGGGGGGGGGCTCCAGCTGTGAGCCCTGAACAAGGGCAACAGCCAACAGGCGATGTAAGTAGTGCAGTGCCTACACGGACACTGCACCCTAACTACATCCACCTAAGCACTACGCCTCTCACGGAGGTGGAGTTATTAGGTCTGTGCAGTGGGTTACTTTCGTCAGTGGGAGCTACATTTTAGTGTTGACCCTTACAAGAATTTGGTTGATGTACTAATGCTGTAGTGTAGACCAGACCTAATATCCTGGGACTGACACACTACAACACCATTATCTCGTACTCTATTTGTATTCAGGAGGAAACGTGCATTTCCAGGAGAGGAGTCTAACTCAGGACTCCACGATGCCATGTGGGGCCCGTTCTCATATCTGGCAGTGCCAGTTGAGCGCTCCCCAAAAGAAAGCAAACAATAATGTAGCATCCAGATCTATGGGGAGGCAGGCATGGAGGGGGGACTGTTTGCCAAGTGGGGAAACCAAACCAGGGGAAGAAATGTCACTTCCAGCTTTCACAAGAGTCTGACAAATAGGCAAAGGGGATAAAGTCACCCAAACCAGCTCCCAAGTGCAGCCCAGCGCTCAGCTGGGCCATTCCACCAATAGGGAAGCTGAGGCCCTGCCAGCATGGGGGTTGGAAGAGGGTCCAGGTGAGCAGGACACACTGACACTGACACTAGAGAGCTGCAGTATTCAGAACCCAGCCCACAGTCCTGCTGTGAACAGAGCCTACATCCCTGACCTAGCTGCGGTGAGGATACGCCCTCCTCCTGCAAGCCAGAAACCCTCCCTGTTCTTCGCACGAGAAACTCCAACACACAGAACGGCCGTGCTGAACAGCATGCGTCACCTCCGTGTTCCCCTCCAGGGAAACAAGGAGCTCTGCAGGGATGGGACACCAGCAGCTTCCAACAGGATTGGAGTAGCTGACCAGAGAGGAGTTCCCAGGACAGCTAAGTACTTTTCAAACCCCCACAGAGAAAAACTCTGGGTATATCTACACTGCAATTAGACACCCGCAACTGGCCTATGCCAGCTGACTTGGGGTCAGGGGTGGCGGTGGCGCTTGGGCTGCAGCAGGGGTGTTTAATTTCAGTGTTGAGGTTTGGGCTCGGACTGCAGCCGAAGCTCTGGGACCCTTCCTCCTCACAGGATCCTACAGTGTGGTCTCCAGCATGAGCCTGAACATCTAAGCTGGATGCACAACTGTCTGGAAAACCATTCCCAGAGAGTAGTTATCAGTGGTTCACAATCAAGCTGGAAGAGCATATTGAGTGGGGTCCCACAGGGATCAGTTCTGGGTCTGCTTCTGTTCAATATCTTCATCAATGATTTGGATAATGGCATAGAGAGTACACTTATAAAGTTTACAGACAATATGAAGCCAGGAGGGATTGCAAGTGCTTTGGAGGATAGGATTAAAATTCAAAATGATCTGGACAAACTGGAGAAATGGTCTGAAGTAAATAGTATGAAATTCAATAAGGGCAAACACAAAGTACTCCACTTAGGAAGGAACAATCAGTTGCACACATACAAACTGGGAAATAACTGCCTAGGAAGGAGTACGGCGGAAAGGGATCTGGGGGTCAGAATGGACCATAAGCTAAATATCAGTCAATAGGGTAACACTGTTGCCAAAAAAACACCAAACATCATTCTGGCCTGTATTAACAAAATGTTGTAAACAAGACATGAGAAGTAATTCTTCCGCTCCACTTTGCACTGATTATTATAATAACCGGAGTATTGGGTCCAATTCTGGAAGCCACATTTCAGGAAAGATGTGGACAAATTGGAGAAAGTCCAGAGAAGAGCAACAAAAATGATTAAAGGTGTACAAAACATGACCTATGAGGGAAGATTGAAAAATTGGGTTTGTTTAGTCTGGAAAAGAGAAGACAGGGGACATGATAACAGTTTTCAAGCACATAAAAGATTGTTACAAGGAAGAGGGAGAAAAATTGTTCTTCTTAACCTCTGAGGATAGGACAAGAAGCTTAAGTTACAGCAAGGGCAGTTTAGGTTGGACATTAGGAAAAAAACTTCCTAACTGTCAGGGTGGTTAAGCACTGGAATAAATTGCCTAGGCAGGTTGTGGAATCTCCATCTTTGGAGATTTTTAAGAGAAGGTTAGACAAGCACCTGTCAAGTATGATCTAGATAATATAGTCCATGAGTGCAGGGGACTGGATTAGATGACTTCTCAAGGTCCCCTCCAGTCCTATGATCTACATCACAATTAAACAGCCCCTTTAATTGCAGTGTAGGAATACTCACTGAGCCTGAATCCAATCTCACTTGAACCAATCTTACACCAGGGTGACTCCACAGGTGGCAGGGGAGCTACTTCTGATTGATGCTGGGGTGGGAGAGAGAAGAACCTCTCACCCTTTCTGAGATTCCAGACTAGTTGCTGTCAGCAGGACTCTTCTGCCTAGCCCATTCACACGGCAGTCCCAAACTCTCTTGCCTTTGCAGGGGAGTGCACACAAGCTGAACCCTGACTTCACACAGGTTTTGGGTACTGCCCTTTGCCACCACCAGAGACCTAAATAAACTCTGGGTTTGTTTCACGCTGGGACTCCTGGGAGCACTGAAGAGGCAATTTGGCAGGAAGTGAGTGCTCCTCTGAGCTCCACAAGAGATAAGCCAGACCATCCTTTCTGGAGAGTTTGCCCAGCCCCCCCCTGTGTTTCACCCTCTGAACGGTGAGATCTCTTCATCCAGTTTTAAAGCCTTCTAGCTTTCTCTTGGGCCCTTTCATAAATCAAGTCCAAGATAAAATAACCTCCCAGGAACACAGCAGGCTGGTCCCAGCTTTCTGTGGGAAAAGCAGCAAACACGCATTGTCAACACTGAATAAAGCCTGACATGTCAGAATGAATTCTTTTTATAGCTCCAGACCTGGCCTTTCCCACAACCAGGAGCTGGTACTAGCCCTAGCTAGCAGCTCCCAGGGGACCCATTCCACTTGCAAATGGATCCATGCCATCAGGGCTATGTCTTGTGCCATAATAGTGTTCTGTGCACTGTGGAGAGAGCTGCCCGTTGTGTGGCTGTCTAGGTTTGCCCTGACTAGCTGGTAGGAAGGGTTAGTACCGCACTCAAACTGCCCTGTTCTGAAGGTCTAGTGGAGACAAGGCAGCAGAAACTTTAACGTGGGTTACCTGAGTGAGCTGGAGCTGAGAAGTGGGAGTCTAGCCTTCAACTTGTCCAGCTAGTCAAAGCCTCTGTCTCGCCCTCCGTTGTTTAAGGACCTGTTAGAAAGCATTAGCTACTACTTCATTCTGACACACAACCCCTGCACACCCTAGGCCGGACAAATCTCTGATGTGTGGCCCAGACATTTCTTATGAATCTGTCTTTCTTTGGAGGGACAATTACAGAGCTGGTGGGAGGAGACATTTAATGGCAGGACAGAGTCCCGCAGCAGAAAGAATGGGGCCATGCGCAAACTGAGCCAGCCACGCTGGCCGTGCAGAGATGAGCCCCCATTTCAATCTGGTCTGTTCAAGAAACTGCTAGTCCCCCACTCCTTGAGCATTCAGACCAGGGCACTTTGGCTCCTGGGTCACACAGGCCATCTAAAATGGAAACACCATGTGACAAGTGACCAATCATGAGCTCCCCAGTGACAATTAAAAGTAATGAGCAAGTAAAACAAAAACAGTTTGTGAAACAACCACTAGGCTGGAATTTTCATATAAAGTTTTCAGCAAAAAGATAGCAAAATACCAAAAAATATCGTAAATGCCACCAGAAGCAGTAATATAAGCCTATGCTGTCCTGAAGCGCTGGGGGCCCCTAAAGCTCTGTCTATGCAGGTACTTCGTATTCCACCACTGCCAAGGCCGCTGAGGCCATCTTCCTTTTCTAGACAAACCCAAGTTATTGCTTTCACTGCAAGAGTCACTATGCGATCTAGATCAAAATAGATGATCTGATGGTCCCTTTTGGCCTTAAACTCTAAGTCCCTCCCAGACATTGGTGACTGGATCCTCACAACTCTCTTATTAGACTGAAGACATGATCCCCATTTTACAAATGGGGAAACTGAGGCACAGAGGGTTTTTTTCCCCTCCCCCTTAAGGGCCAGATTTTCAGACATACCCAGAATTCCACCAGGAGTCTAAGGCAGAACCAGAAATTTAACCTAGATTTCCAGGGTCCCATTCCAGAGCCCAAGATCATCCTCCTTGTTTTATTATTCCCCCTTGTCCTTCCTCCATACATCACTCTTGCCTGTTTATGGTCCTTGCTAGTTGTGTCAGGTCAGACAGAGATTAGCAACTCTTCAGCACAAGAACTGAGTCTTCAACTTGTTTTTGTGACGCACCTAGTACATTTTTGGATGTTTGAAAGATCAATAAACCATTAATCTAAGGCACTTATCAGGCCCCCATCACTACAGTGGCTGGGCACTTCCCAATATTTAATGCATTTGTCCTCCCACGTCCTGTGCAGCAGGGCAGGGCAGGGCATTCCATTGCACAGATGGGGAGCAGAGGCCCAGGTCACAGAGTGAGTCTGTGCTGGAGCCAGGAACAGAACCCTGCTCTCCCAAGTCAGCCCATTCTTCCTCTCAAATCATCCATAATTGCTGAATAATGAAAAGCGTATCCACAAAGCCTGTTGAAAATCACTGAGGCTTTGTGGCTGCTTGTTGAGTGCAGTGGCAGACAGTGGGACCAGGCAGACAGGGAGATCCTCCCCACTTTGAGTTTGTTCAGGGAAATTCTACTATTGATCTCAATAGCCTGCCTTGCTTTTCACATCCCCTGTTTTTCTCAGAAACTGCTCCAAAGGCAGGAATGTATGCCCCAGAGCTCTTTGACCAGGATGAGGGCAGCGAACCTGCATGCCAAATAGTTAGTATTCCCTGGCACAGACCACCTCCCACTAGCTGCAGAGCCATTGGGGCAGAGGGATGTCTCCCAGGTGTCGTGTTTGCCCCTGTGCAGTGTGTGCGCCTAGTACTGAGGGGAGCCACTGGTGCACCTGTCTTGACCCCAGAGTCAAGCTGCAGTTTCCATTCACAGTTTGCAACCCCCCAAGCAAACCCAACGTACCTGCTGGTTGTTTCTGAGAGCTACGGGGGCCCTGCGAGCCTGGCCAGGACCCCTGAAAATGCGGGTAGCCTCCCCTTCTCTGCTCTGTCTCTCTCACTGCAGGCTCTTGCTGCAGGCTCTCTGAAGCAGGAAGACCTGCAACTCTTGCTTTGATGTGGCCCCTCTCGGAGGCAGAGCATTCACCCGCTGTCCCCGCTTTGAGGGTGAGAGAGAGACATGGGGGGAGGGGGCAGGAGAGCGGCTTTGTATTTCTCATCACATCTCCGTTAGCTAAGAAAAGCAACAGCCTCCACGTTGCCCACAGAATGGCTGTGCACTGTTCAGGTTGGGTCCTTGCCTCTCGCCCCGGACGGCCCCTCTGCCTGGGCGGCCCTCATGGACCAGAGGAAACAGGATCCCCCTGGGGTTCTTTATGGCAGCCCCTGGAAACAGTCCAGCCCCTGGGCCCTCCCTGGCACTCCTCCGGAACAGACAGAGGCCTAGAAGCCACCTTGCTGGAGCGATGGGAGGAGGGAGAGGGGGACCTAAAACCTTCTTTGGATTCTTCAGACATGGTCCCTCATGCCCAAAACAAAGAGACTAACCTGCCGGAAGTAGCTCCAGAAGGGCACCCAGGCCAACTGCCTGGCCACAGCCGCTCGCTTTAAGTTCTGTTGCTGCAGTGAATGAAAGGGCCTGTGTCAGGAAACCCCGAAGTCTCTCTGGCCCTGTACTAATCAAAGTCAATCTCTTTCAACCGGGTTGTTGGGGGAAGCCAAGTGCTGGTGGGATTGGGCCAAAACGAGCTTCTTAACAGCCTTTTCAAGGAGGGGAGTTAGAGGTAGTGGTTACGTTATTCAGGGAGCAGTTGCTTCCCAGCATTTTGCAGAGAGCGACAGCCTCCAGTGGCTGCCAGCCCCTCTTCACAGGAAAACAGCAGTAATAATAATAGCACTCTTGTATCCCCTGGTCACCGTTCCTGTGCATCTCCACGAGCACTGTTGTTTGCTAGCAGCAAGCCCGGGAAAGGCAATTGTCACAGTGGACATTCGCAGCAAGGTACTAGTCCTAAAGAAATCCAGGGAAGGGCTATGAAGATGATACTAGTGTAAGAACTGCCTTTCCCAAAGTTTTGGAAGCTGACACCCCCTCAACAGAAAAATGAAACAATGCAGCCCCCATCTGGCCTGCCATGAATTGTTAAAGGGCTGAATAAATGAGGGCTCCTTCAGAGTGGAGTGTGCAAATCTCACCCTCCCTCTTCTTTTTCACATGCTTTGAAGAGTCATGAAATAATTAACAATGTTGAAATTTAAATATCATTCAGGCTCTGCAAACTCAGGCAGCCATCACTGCATCCTTTAGACTTGGATCATGTTCTCAAGGTCTCTCTGCGACCAGAACAGCTAGAGTGATTTTTAAAATGAAAACGAACCTTCTGGAGATTAACTGAGGGGCCTGTCCAAGGCCCAGCTAGTCCTTTGCACCCCCTAAGGACAGCACCCTGTGATGATTTGGGGAATCTCTGTACAACATATGAATGCTGGTATGGCTTGTAAGCACGTACCCACTGGACTAGGGACAATGCAGAGACGTTAACTCTAACCACACAATGGGTGTGCTAAGGAGGTTGGCTGAAACCAGGAGAAATAAGTTTACCCAACCCCTCAGTAGGGGCTGGCATTTGAGGAGTGGAAAATTACCAACAGCAGGACAGAGAAAGCAAGGTGTTGATGCTAGCCTTCAAATACCACAGAAGTGGGATGAGTCAGATAAAGACTCAGAGCCACACAAGAAGTTTTAGGCAGGAGAGGGGAAGAGACAGAGGTGGATTAAGCTTTTGTGGGGCTCTGGGCCAGAGCAGAAGGGGGCCACCTCTGCACCTCCCTGCACTCCTGCCAGGGAAATGGGGTTGTGGTGTGAGGGCTTGCCCTGCCCCTCACCAGGCGCTCCTGCTAGGGAGCAGGGTCAGGGCACCGGGGCTTTCCCCACTTCCTGACAAGTACCAGGCAGAGCAGGGCAAGCTGCTGCACCCCAACCCCACTCCACAGCAGGAGCATCTAGCAGGCAGGCAGAGTGGGTCAGGGTGTTGGGGCACCCATTTTTCCAGGGCCCCCCACTTGATAGGAGGGTCTGGTCACAGGCCCCATTGTCCCACTGACAGGCAAGTTCTTTTTTAAGAGGGGGTCTAGTTTAGCTGCGAGACCAACCAAGGTCAAAGCCAGGTGACCTGGAGAGAGAGAGAAGAGGCTCCATGGTTGGGAAGATAAGTCATGAGCTGCAGCAGAAGGGCCTTGGCTGCCCCAGAGGACCCTGGCTCTAGCCCAAAGAATGCTCTGGAATGGTGAGGAAACTTAACCAGGGGAACATATGTAGAGTTTGTTATTTTTGCCTAGGTCTGTATATTTCTTGTGCAATTAAGTAAAGAGCAATGTTGTTAGTCCTGTGCAAAGCATCCATGCATTTTATGTACTACACCTACCTGTAACAGAGCCCTTCACTGCTCATGCCACAAATCAGTCAGAGACTGCTTAGCATGCCAGCACCAGTGCCCTTTTATTCACAGTGTCAGTTCCCACCACCATTACATACAGTCCATTCCACACAGCTCCCTAGGGAACAGCTAGCTTCTTCAGCCAGCAGGGCACTACAGCCACAGACTCCTCCCTTTCCAATTCCCCTCTTAGCTTCCTTTCTGCCAGCTTTATATAGCGCCCTATCTGAGCAGGCCAGCAGGCGTTTCTGCTGAAGCCCTTAGGCGAGCTATACCCAGCCAGCACCAATTAATACTCCTTAATTGGGGCTGGGCTAACAGGGGCCTGGCTCAGAAGCTCCTGGCCAGCACCCTTTTACACTACCACACACCGTTGAAGAGTTGCCTTGTGAATGCAGAACACCCTCACGTCTGGAGTTCTGGGAGGGCATGTGTTTAAGCTATAGGGAATCTGAAAGGTCAGCATTAGTCCCGAGTACTAGGAAGTTGGATCTCAGGGTCTAAGTTCTCAAGAGGGTGGTAGGTAGAGGGTCTATACCACAAGAGTGTGCCTAGGGACTCCAAGATGGGGCAGTGCCTTGATTCTCTTCAGATTCTGGATGCTTAAAGCACATGGGATCTAGAGGTTGGTTCCCACACAAGTCTGGTGGGTACCCAAGAGAGGGCATTGGATTAGATCTGTGAGCACTCCACATCTTGGAAATGCTGGATTAAAAGGTCAGGCATGTGGGCAGAGACCAAGAGAAAGCTCCAGAGGGTGAGAAAGTGCAGGGGACTGGACTAGATGACCTTGCAAGGTCCCTTCCAGTCCTATGATTCTACAAGTCTAAGTCTATTAGAAACTTCAACAGCATTGGCTCTGCTCTAGGGGCAGCAAAACACTCAGGGCCTGGTCCCGCTCTCACTTACACTGGGGTGAAGCAGGAGTAAGTTCACTGATGTGACAGGAGCTAGACAGAGCGAGTGGGACCAGAATCAGAGAGAGGGCATGTCTATATGTCGCACAACAGCAATCTATTGCTCGGAAAAACCGTGGGTGGGACTGAGTGTGACAAGGAGCTAACTGTGAATACTTGCTGACAGGCCCCATTTCCTAACACCTCTGGGCTTTTCTTTGAAGCCTCCACACTCTCCATGACAAGAGGGAGACATCTCATCTCTTAGCAGTGTGGTGAGGACCTGCATTTACCTCTGTTGTGGCTGGGTGTGCACAGGAGGTGTTACTGTGATCGCAGCTCACAAGCCAATGTGGAGTATCTGAGTGTAAGCAATGTCAGGATGAGCTCCACCCTGACATCTGGTGGTGAGGTGTGGCAAGTTGTGGAAAAGAACTTCAGGGGCCGATCTCATTTGCATAGGCACACCCACCCCACCTAGAATGAGGCCATAGCTGCCCAAATGGTCACTTTGGCTGCTGTGGGATCCCCAGTGTCTCTGTTATTGAGGCAGGAAGAATAAATTGTTATTACCCTGATTATGGGAACTGTGCTTGGAACTGTACTTGGCCTTTTGTTATGATGGAGGGATTCACCATCAACTAAGTAGCACTCGCTAGGCAAGGGTCATGGGTTCCAAAACTGTGAATTGAGAGAGGCTGGGAATAAGTATTAATGCTGGGTGGCATGGGCTTCAGGGTTTAACAAGAATGTCTGAGGGGGTGGGGGGTTAGGAAAAAACAAGGGGAAATAGGTTACCTTGCATAATGACTTAGCCACTCCCAGTCTCTATTCAAGCCTAAGGGAGTGGCTAAGTCATTATGCAAGGCAACCTATTTCCCCTTGTTTTTTCCTAACCACCCCCCCCCCCCCGATGTTCTTGTTAAACCCTGGATTTGTGCTGGAAATGGCCCACCTTGATTATCATACACATTGTAAGGAGAGTGGTCACTTTAGATAAGCTATTACCAGCAGGAGAGTGGGTTTGGGGGGGGGGGGAGGTGAGAAAACCTGGATTTGTGCTGGAAATGGCCCAACTTGATTATCATACACATTGTAAGGAGAGTGATCACTTTAGATAAGCTATTACCAGCAGGAGAGTGGGGTGGGAGGAGGTATTTTTTCATGTTTTGTGTGTATATAAAAAGATCTTCTACAGTTTCCACAGTATGCATCCGATGAAGTGAGCTGTAGCTCACAAAAGCTTATGCTCAAATAAATTGGTTAGTCTCTAAGGTGCCACAAGTACTCCTTTTCTTTTTGCGAATACAGACTAATACGGCTGTTACTCTGAAACCTGTCATTAGGAGTCTAGTTACAGGCTGCTGAGCTCACTTTGGGCTAATGGTGTATCAGCACTGAGGCTCCCCTACTACAAGCTGAATTCACCAAAGAGCTGAACTGACTAAGAGCTGAAATCACTGAGCGTTGTGTTAAGTAGTGGGGGAGCCTGAAGATATATTGTGGAGCAGTTTGCGGGACGGCTGGAGTGCCTTGTGGACAGGCTGGTGGAGCAGTTCGTGGGACGGCGGGAGCTGCTTGTGGGACGTGGAGCGGAGCAGTTCGTGGACCAGCTGGTGGAGCAGTTTCTGGGACGGCGGGAGCTGCTTGTGGGCAGCGGAGCCGAGCGGAGCAGTTCGTGGGGCGGCTGGCGGAGCGGAGCGAAGGCCTATGGAGCTGTGGGGTGGTCAGCTTCAGATCACATAAGGTGCCCCTTACCTCTCTTCCCCCGCCCCCATCTCCACCCAGGTTGGGAGGTAAAGCTTTGCAGATAAACTTTCGAACTCTGGGGCTCCCCTTACCAGGGAAAGAGACTTTTGGGTCATTGGACTTTTGGGACTTTGTGTGATTTGGGGTTGCTGGACTCAAGAACCAAAGGGAAAGGACATGCCCCAATTTGCTTGGGGCGGGTTTTTGCTCATGGGTTGTGTTACGAATCCTGTTGGTGGTGTTTCCCCAACATAATGCCACGTTGTTTCTCTCTGTTATTAAAAGGCTTTCACTACACTCAGACTATGTGCTTGCGAGAGGGGAAGTATTGCCTCTTGGAGGTGCCCAGCGGGGGTGGTATATATTTGTCCCAGGTCACTGGGTGGGGGCTCGAGCCGGTTTGCATTGTGTTATTGGAATGAATCCCCTAGATATAGAACCCAGCCCTTGTTGCTGCCAACTCTGATGGGCAGAAGGGTTACATGAGTAACAGGCATTGTGTGTAACCAAAGAACCACAGGAGTGAGACTTGATCAAGTTCCCCTGCTCTGCTCAGACCTCCTTCTGTAGTAGCTTGTCTCCACAATCATGCATTCTGGAACAACAGTGCAGTGTCAGTTCAGCCCATGTAGGAGCAGACTACTTTTACAGGTACAGCTGCTGGACATTTTTCAAATGTACATTTTTTTCACTGAGAAATGGCCTTTTTCCAAATACATTTTCATAAAACTTTTATTTTTTTTTGACCAAATCGGACACCATGCAGCCATTTCTTGATTTTTGACTGCTCCTTTTTTTCTGTTTCCTTTTGGCTTTTTCCTCTCCAAAGTAGCTGAAACCCTATTTTCCTTTCCTGTCCTTTCTGAAAATTGAAAACTTTTGAAAACCAGAAAAACATTAAAAAAAATTCACATAAATTGATAAAGCCAAATATTGATCCATTTCCAGCATTGTGAAACAAAACCGAGGAAGTGCGTTTTTTGTTTGTTTTGTTTTTAACCATTTTTAGTTATAATATGGCTTTGCCAGCTAGGGCAGAGTTGTATGGGGCAGAGTTAAAAAAGTATGCTCTAACCCACAGGCTACAGAGGCCCTTGCCCAGCTAATGCTGTCATGTCATATTTTTTAGCTTTTGAACCATGAGTTGTTGGGTTGGATGCAGAAATCCCTGGCTGGATTCTCTGGCCTAGTTATGCAGGAGGCTGGGCTGGATGGTCAGATTTTAATGCCCTTCTGGCCTTAAAATGTATGAATATTGGATGTCAAGCATCATTATTGGATCCACAATGAAAATCCTGGGACAGAAATCAACAACCCTCAAATTCCTCCACCTTGCAGTATGGAAAAGCCTATAGGTCTCCATCTCTAGGGAGATGGTTCCTGAAAATCTGGAACACGGGGTCCAGAGAAAGACTTTAGGAACCTGATGAACATTCCCACATTCAGACTGAGTCAAATTCCACATTTTTACTACTTCCTAATGGAACAAAAACGTCAAGTCCCCTTGAGCTTAATGAATCAAGTCCTCCTCTAGCTGCTGTCTTCCAGGTCCAACATCTCTGAGCCCACAGCCCATTCAGCAAGTCTGCAAGGTGTTAAACACTCTCAACTTCCATGGGCATAATGGCGGAGGGCCCTTGACGCTCCTCAGGAAGTGCTCCATGCCTTGCAGAAGTGGGCCCAAGAAGTGTAACCGGTAAAGGACTTGTGTCACATGTAGGAAGCCCAAAGTTTGGGGAAATTAAACCTTCTTGGTTTCGCCCATCAAAAAAGTGGATGAATACTGTCTAGTCCTGCTAACATTTTACTGTTTAATTTATCAATTTGTTTCAAAACCTCTTCTATTGACACCTCAGTCTGGGACAGTTCCTCAGATTTGTCACCTACAAAGAATGAATGGCTCAGGTGTGCAAATCTCCCTCATATCTTTTGTAGTTTCGTTCTGAAACTAACTCCAGAAGCTACCAAGGCCTGTGAAACAACATCTCATTATGATGGAATTGTGACATAGTGAAATGCAGACTAATGAGTAGCTGTGTCACCCCTGCCTTCCAACCTGGGGTGCCCTTTACAATGCTTTGATGCTGTAGCTTCCAGCATGGATTACTCACAAACAGCCACCAGCATGCAAGTCACTCCCAGCTATGTCCCTGTTTGTGTGCTGCAGGCAGCCAGCCACACCTTGGCTCTTACCAGCCTGAATTATACTGCAGGGTGACCCCAACACACTCCCAGTCCCAGATTCCCCCCTCACACACACACCCTGAAAAGTATGCCTTGTACTGCTCAGCCCTCTTCTGGACAATACAAACTTATCTAGGTCTGTTATTTCATCAATAGAAATAATAGGCACATATTTTGTTATCCCACATGGAGTTTCCCAAACACTTCATTTTAAACACACTGGATTAGATAAACCAGTAAAACAAGTTTATTAACTACAAAGAGAGATTTTAAGTGAATACAACTAATGAGGCAGTCACGGGACAAGTATGCCCCGTCCCCCTTTTGGGCGGGGCAAGGGAGTTGCAAAGCTGCAGCTAAGTCCACTCGAACACCCTTAACCTCAGGGCAGTCTGGCCTAGTGGCCATTGTTGATACAGATGTCCTGTCCCTTAGGGCTGTGTGGCCCAATAGTCAGAGTCAATATAGCTACCAGCTGCCTCGAGGCAGCAGGCCTAATGGTCAGAGGCAGTATGGGTGCCCTCTCCCTCAGGGCCATGTGGCCCAATGGCCAGAGTAACTATAGATACCTTCCCTCGCAGGGCTATATGGCCTAGCAGCCAGAGTCAATATAGATGCCCTCTTCCTCAGGACTGTGTGGCCTAATGGCCAGATTCACTATAGGTGCGGTTTAATGGTTGTAGAAGGGATGTACCACCACCCGAGATGGGTGGGTGGAGGGGTAGGGGGATCCGGACCCTCCATACCCCACTGGGTCCCAACCCAGGGCCCTGTCAGAGGTTAGTGTACTTATCACTGGGTCAGCAGGGATCCTACAACCATTTCTAAAACCAGACCAATGTAAAGTCCCCCTACTTTCTACCCTGTCTCCCAACATGGTGGTCTGGGTGTCTCCAGGTGCCTCGGCCAATGAAGCTTTCTGCGGCTCCTCTCTCTCTCAGGTAGCCAGGTATCAGCCTGGATCTCGGCGGGTCTGGCTTCCACAATCTGGGGCTTCAGCAGCTCACAGACTGGAGCTGGAAACTTGCATTCACCCTCCTTGGCAGGCAGCCCCAACTGAGCTGACCTGCTCCCTTTTCTACTGGTGTTCCAGTTGGAGCATGCCCAGCAGGGGTGAGGGGGCATGGCTTCCTCAGACCACAGTGTGGGGTTAACCCTTCCCTGTCCAGTGTAGGGGGAATATACCCCATTGCACAGGCATAAAAGTCAGAAATGGCTACAAGAAAAATAAAGATAAAATGCAATTAATGCCTAAGGGTATGTCTACACTACGGAATTAGGTCGAATTTATAGAAGTCGGTTTTTTAGAAATCGGTTTTATATATTCGCGTGTGTGTGTCCCCACAGAAAATGCTCTAAGTGCATTAAGTGCATTAACTCGGCGGAGTGCTTCCACAGTACTGAGGCAAGTGTCGACTTCCGGAGTGTTACACTGTGGGTAGCTATCCCACAGTTCCCGCAGTCTCCGCTGCCCATTGGAATTCTGGGTTGAGATGCCTGATGGGGCTAAAACATTGTCGCGGGTGGTTCTGGGTACATATTGTCAGGCCCCCGTTCCCTCCCTCCCTCCGTGAAAGCAAGGGCAGACAATCGTTTCGCGCCTTTTTTCCTGAGTTACCTGTGCAGACGCCATACCACGGCAAGCATGGAGCCCGCTCAGGTAACCGTCACCGTATGTCTCCTGGGTGCTGGCAGACATGGTACTGCATTGCTACACAGCAGCATCAATCCCTTGCGTTGTGGCAGCAGACGGTTCAATACAACTGGTAGCCGTCATCATCATGTCTGAGGTGCTCCTGACCACGTCAGCCAGGAGCGCCTGGGCAGACGGGCGCAGGGACTAAATTTGGAGTGACTTGACCAGGTCATTCTCTTTAGTCCTGCAGTCAGTCCTATTGAACCGTCTTATGGTGAGCAGACAGGCGATATGGATTGCTAGCAGTCCTATTGCATCATCTTCTGCCGGGCAGCCATGAGATGTGGATGACATGCAGTCCTTCTGCACCGTCTGCTGCCAGCCAAAGATGTAAAAGATAGATGGAGTGGATCAAAACAAGAAATAAACCAGATTTGTTTTGTACTCATTTGCTCCGCCCCCCCCCCCGTCTAGGGGACTCATTCCTCTAGTCACACTGCAGTCACTCACAGAGAAGGTGCAGCGAGGTAAATCTAGCCATGTATCAATCAGAGGCCAGACTAACCTCCTTGTTCCAATAAGAACAATAACTTAGGTGCACCATTTCTTATTGGAACCCTCCGTGAAGTCCTGCCTGAAATACTCCTTGATGTAAAGCCACCCCCTTTGTTGATTTTAGCTCCCTGAAGCCAACCCTGTAAGCCGTGTCGTCAGTCGCCCCTCCCTCCGTCAGAGCAACGGCAGACAATCGTTCCGCGCCTTTTTTCTGTGCGGACGCCATACCAAGGCAAGCATGGAGGCCGCTCAGCTCACTTTGGCAATTAGGAGCACATTAAACACCACACGCATTATCCAGCAGTATATGCAGCACCAGAACCTGGCAGAGCGATACCGGGCGAGGAGGCGACGTCAGCGTGGTCACGTGAGTGATCAGGACATGGACACAGATTTCTCTGAAAGCATGGGCCCTGCCAATGCATGCATCATGGTGCTAATGGGGCAGGTTCATGCTGTGGAACACCGATTCTGGGCTCGGGAAACAAGCACAGACTGGTGGGACCGCATAGTGTTGCAGGTCTGGGACGATTCCCAGTGGCTGCGAAACTTTCGCATGCGTAAGGGCACTTTCATGGAACTTTGTGACTTGCTTTCCCCTGCCCTGAAGCGCATGAATACCAAGATGAGAGCAGCCCTCACAGTTGAGAAGCGAGTGGCGATAGCCCTGTGGAAGCTTGCAACGCCAGACAGCTACCGGTCAGTTGGGAATCAATTTGGAGTGGGCAAATCTACTGTTGGGGCTGCTGTGATGCAAGTAGCCCACGCAATCAAAGATCTGCTGATATCAAGGGTAGTGACCCTGGGAAATGTGCAGGTCATAGTGGATGGCTTTGCTGCAATGGGATTCCCTAACTGTGGTGGGGCCATAGACGGAACCCATATCCCTATCTTGGCACCGGAGCACCAAGCCGGCGAGTACATAAACCGCAAGGGGTACTTTTCAATAGTGCTGCAAGCTCTGGCGGATCACAAGGAACGTTTCACCAACATCAACGTGGGATGGCCGGGAAAGGTACATGATGCTCGCATCTTCAGGAACTCTGGTCTGTTTCAAAAGCTGCAGGAAGGGACTTTATTCCCAGATCAGAAAATAACTGTTGGGGACGTTGAAATGCGTATATGTATCCTTGGGGACCCAGCCTACCCCTTAATGCCATGGCTCATGAAGCCGTACACAGGCAGCCTGGACAGTAGTCAGGAGCTGTTCAACTACAGGCTGAGCAAGTGCCGAATGGTGGTAGAATGTGCATTTGGACATTTAAAGGCGCGCTGGCGCAGTTTACTGACTCGCTTAGACCTCAGCGAAACCAATATTCCCACTGTTATTACTGCTTGCTGTGTGCTCCACAATATCTGTGAGAGTAAGGGGGAGACGTTTATGGCGGGGTGGGAGGTTGAGGCAAATTGCCTGGCTGCTGGTTACGCGCAGCCAGACACCAGGGTGGTTAGAAGAGCACAGGAGGGCGCGGTATGCATCAGAGAAGCTTTGAAAACCAGTTTCATGACTGGCCAGGCTACGGTGTGAAAGTTCTCTTTGTTTCTCCTTGATGAAACCCCCCGCCCCTTGGTTCACTCTACTTCCCTGCAAGCTAACCACCCTCCTCTCCTCCCTTTAATCATTGCTTGCAGGGGCAATAAAGTCATTGTTGCTTCACATTCATGCATTCTTTATTCATTCATCACACAAATAGGGGGACGACTACCAAGGTAGCCCAGGAGGGGTGGTGGAGGAGGGAAGGAAAATGCCACACAGCACTTTAAAAGTTTACAACTTTAAAGTTTATTGAATGCCAGCCTTCTTTTTTTTGGGCAATCCTCTGTGGCGGAGTGGCTGGTTGGCGGGAGGCCCCCCCACCGCGTTCTTGGGCGTCTGGGTGTGGAGGCTATGGAACTTGGGGAGCAGGGCAGTTGGTTACACAGGGGCTGTAGTGGCAGTCTGTGCTCCAGCTGCCTTTGCTGCAGCTCAACCATACACTGGAGCATACTGATTTGGTCCTCCAGCAGCCTCAGCATTGAATCCTGCCTCCTCTCATCACGCTGCCGCCACATTTGAGCTTCAGCCCTGTCTTCAGCCCGCCACTTACTCTCTTCGTCCCGCCACCTCTCCTCCCGGTCATTTTGTGCTTTCCTGCACTCTGACATTATTTGCCTCCACGCATTCGTCTGTGCTCTGTCAGTGTGGGAGGACAGCATGAGCTCAGAGAACATTTCATCACGAGTGCGTTTTTTTTTCTTTCTAATCTTCACTAGCCTCTGGGAAGGAGAAGATCCTGTGATCATTGAAACACATGCAGCTGGTGGAGAAAAAAAAAGGGACAGCGGTATTTAAAAAGACACATTTTATAAAACAGTGGCTACACTCTTCCAGGGTAAACCTTGCAGTTAACATTACATACATAGCACATGTGCTTTCGTTACAAGGTCGCATTTTGCCTCCCCCCACCGCGTGGCTACCCCCTCAACCCTCCCCCCTCCCCGTGGCTAACAGCGGGGAACATTTCTGTTCAGCCACAGGCAAACAGCTCAGCAGGACCGGGCTCCTCTGAATGTCCCCTGAAGAAAAGCACCCTATTTCAACCAGGAGACCATGAATGATATCTCACTCTCCTGAGGATAACACAGAGAGATAAAGAACGGATGTTGTCTGAACGCCAGCAAACATACACTGCAATGCTTTGTTGTACAATGATTCCCGAGTACGTGCTACTGGCCTGGAGTGGTAAAGTGTCCTACCATGAAGGACGCAATAAGGCTGCCCTCCCCAGAAAACTTTTGTAAAGGCTTTGGGAGTACATCCAGGAGAGCCGCGAATGCCAGGGCAAATTAATCCTTTCACATGCTTGCTTTTAAACCATGTATAGTATTTTAAAAGGTACACTCACCAGAGGTCCCTTCTCCGCCTGCCGGGTCCAGGAGGCAGCCTTGGGTGGGTTCGGGGGGCACTGGCTCCAGGTCCAGGGTGAGAAACAGTTCCTGCCTGTCGGGAAAACCGGTTTCTCCGCTTGCTTGCTGTGAGCTATCTACAACCTCATCATCATCATCATCATCTTCTTCATCCCCAAAACCTGCTTCCGTGTTGCCTCCATCTCCATTGAAGGAGTCAAACAACATGGCTGGGGTAGTGGTGGCTGAACCCCCTAAAATGGCATGCAGCTCATCATAGAAGCGGCATGTTTGGGGCTCTGACCCGGACCGGCCGTTCGCCCCTCTGGTTTTCTGGTAGGCTTGCCTCAGCTCCTTAAGTTTCATGCGGCACTGCTTCGGATCCCTGTTATGGCCTCTGTCCTTCATGCCCTGGGAGATTTTGACAAAGGTTTTGGCATTTCGAAAACTGGAACGGAGTTCTGATAGCACGGATTCCTCTCCCCATACAGCGATCAGATCCCGTACCTCCCATTCAGTCCATGCTGGAGCTCTTTTGCGATTCTGGGACTCCATCATGGTCACCTCTGCTGATGAGCTCTGCATGGTCACCTGCAGCTTGCCACGCTGGCAAACAGGAAATGAGATTCAAAAGTTCGCGGTTCTTTTCCTGTCTACCTGGCCAGTGCATCTGAGTTGAGAGTGCTGTCCAGAGCGGTCACAATGGAGCACTCTGGGACAGCTCCCAGAGGCCAATACCATCGAATTGTGTCCACAGTACCCCAAATTTGACCCGGCAAGGCCGATTTAAGCGTTAATCCATTTGTCAGGGGTGGAGTAAGGAAATCGATTTTAAGAGCCCTTTAAGTCGAAATAAAGGGCTTCATCGTGTGGACGGGTGCAGGTTTACATCGATTTAACGCTGCTAAATTTGACCTAAAGTCCTAGTGTAGACCAGGGCTAAGTTAACAAACTATGTCAAATTCAAAGTAGGGCTGTCAATTAATCACAGCTGATTAACTCAAAACAAATTACACTAACTCTTCACTTAAAGTTGTCCCGGTTAACGTTGTTTCATTGTTACGTTACTGATCAATTAGGGAACATGCTCATTTAAAGTTGCGCAATGCTACCTTACAACGTTGTTTGGCAGCTGCCTGCTTTGTCCCTGCTTTCAGAAAGAGCAGCCCGTTGGAGCTAGCTGGTGTGGGCTTGGAATGAGGGTAGGCTGGCAGCCCCCCATCAGGTCCCCTAAATTCCCTGTGCAGCAGCCTCCCAGCAGGCTGTCAGTTGCCAGACAGTTCAGCAGTCCCTCCCCCCACTGCCGTGTGCCGCTCCTGCCCTCTGCCTTGCAGCTGCTCCCGGAGCCTCCTGCTTGCTGTGCAAGGGTAGGGGGGAAAGAGGGGTTCTAATATCAGGGTGTCCCCCGCCCCCCTGCTCCTTTACCCCATCGGGCCATCTCCACAGAGCAGGGGGAGCAGGGGAGAGATGGGACATGACAGGGTTCAGGACAGAGGGAGCTTGCTGGTAGCAGCTGCTGTCTCAACTTGCTGATCTACTTAAAAAGGCAGTGTACTTAGAGTGGGGTCAGCGTACTTAAAGGGGCAATGCACGTCTCTCTCTCACACACACACACGGTGTGTATCTCTGTCTCTCTCTGCCATGCTGTCTCCCTTCCCTCCACTCGTGCTGCCTTGTAGAGTGTGAGGCTACATTAACAACAATCCTTGAGGGCTCAGCCGACTGCTAGTTCATCATTTAACAGTAAGGCATTCCCTGGGAAACATCCCACCCTCTTCCACCCTCTGACTTCACCACCTCAACCAAGCTTCACAATCATCATTGCTGTGTACAGTATTAAGTTGTTTAAAACTTATACTGTGTATATGTGTGTGTATATATATATCTCAAATATAGTCTTCTGACTGGCGAAAAAAATTCCCTGGAACCTAACTCCCCTTATTTACATTAATTCTTAAGGGGAAATTGGATTCGCTTAACATCGTTTCACTTAAAGTAGCATTTTTCAGGAACATAACTACAACATTAAGCGAGGAGTTACTGTAACTTGATTAAAAAAATAATTACGCTTAATTGCAGTTTTAATCGCACGGTTAAACAATAACAGAATACCAATTGAAATTTATTATAAACATTTTTTGATGTTTTTCCACATTTTCAGATATGTTTATTTCAGTAACAACAGGAAATACAAAGTATTGTTTATGACAAATATTTGCACTGTAAAAAATAAAAAAAGAAATAGTATTTTTCAAAAAAAGAAAAGGAGTACTTGTGGCACCTTAAAGACTAACAAATTTATTTGAGCATAAGCTTTCGTGAGCTACAGCTCACTTCATCGGATGCATTCAGTGGAAAATACAGTGGGGAGATTTATATACACAGAGGACATGAAACAATGGGTGTTATCATACACACTGTAAGGAGAGTGATGACTTAAGATGAGCTAATACCAGCCGGGGGGGAAGAAAACCTTTTGTAGTGATAATCAACGTGGGCCATTTCCAGCAGTTGATAAGAACGTCTGAGGAACAGTGGGGGGTGGGGGTGGGGAAATAAACATGGGGAAATAGTTTTACTTTGTGTAATGACCCATCCACTCCCAGTCTCTATTCAAGCCTAAGTTAATTGTATCCAGTTTGCAAATTAATTCCAATTCAGCAGTCTCTCATTGGAGTCTGTTTTTGAAGTCTTTTTGTTGTAATATTGAGACTTTTAAGTCTGTAATCGAGTGACCAGAGAGATTAAAGTGTTCTCCGACTGGTTTATGAATGTTATAATTCTTGACATCTGATTTGCGTCCATTTATTGTTTTACGTAGAGAGTGCCCAGTTTGACCAATGTACATGGCAGAGGGGCATTGCTGGCACATGATGGCATATATCACATTGGTAGATGTGCAGGTGAACGAGCCTCTGATAGTGTGGCTGATGTGATTAGGCCTTATGATGGTGTCCCCTGAATAGATATGTGGGCACAGTTGGCAACGGGCTTTGTTGCAAGGATAGGTTCCTGGGTTAGTGGTTCTGTTGCGTGGTATGTGGTTGCTGGTGAGTATTTGCTTCAGGTTGGGGGGCTGTCTGTAAGCAAGGACTGGCCTGTCTCCCAAGATCTGTGAGAGTGATGGGTCGTCCTTCAGGATAGGTTGTAGATCCTTGATGATGCGTTGGAGAGGTTTTAGTTGGGGGCTGAAGGTGATGGCTAGTGGCGTTCTGTTATTTTCTTTGTTGGGCCTATCCTGTAGTAGGTGACTTCTGGGTACTCTTCTGGCTCTGTCAATCTGTTTCTTCACTTCAGCAGGCGGGTATTGTAGTTGTAAGAATGCTTGATAGAGATCTTGTAGGTGTTTGTCTCTGTCTGAGGGGTTAGAGCAAATGCGGTTGTATCGTAGAGCTTGGCTGTAGACAATGGATCGTGTGGTGTGATCTGGGTGAAAGCTGGAGGCATGTAGGTAGGAATAGTGGTCAGTAGGTTTCCGGTATAGGGTGGTGTTGATGTGACCATCACTTATTAGCACCGTATTGTCCAGGAAGTGGACCTCTTATGTGGATTGGTTCAGGCTGAGCTTGATGGTGGGATGGAAATTGTTGAAATCATGGTGGAGTTCCTCAAGGGCTTCTTTTCCATGGGCCCAGATGATGAAGATGTCATCAATATAGCGCAAGTAGAGAAGGGGCATTAGGGGACGAGAGCTAAGGAAGCGTTGTTCTAAGTCAGCCATAAAAATGTTGGCATACTGTGGGGCCATGCGGGTACCCATAGCAGTGCCACTGGTTTGAAGGTATACATTGTCCCCAAATGTGAAATAGTTATGGGTGAGGACAAAGTCACAAAGTTCAGCCACCAGGTTTGCCGTGACATTATCAGGGATACTGTTCCTGACAGCTTGTAGTCCATCTTTGTGTGGAATGTTGATGTAGAGGGCTTCTACATCCATAGTGGCCAGGATGGTGTTTTCAGGAAGATCACCAATGGATTGTAGTTTCCTCAGGAAGTCAGTGGTGTCTTGAAGATAGCTGGGAGTGCTGGTAGCGTAGGGCCTGAGGAGGGAGTCTACATAGCCAGACAATCCTGCTGTCAGGGTGCCAATGCCTGAGATGATGGGGTGTCCAGGATTTCCAGGTTTATGGATCTTGGGTAGCAGATAGAATACCCCAGGTTGGGGTTCCAGGGGTGTGTCTGTGCGGATTTGATCTTGTGCTTTTTCAGGGAGTTTCTTGAGCAAATGCTGTAGTTTCTTTTGGTAACCCTCAGTGGGATCAGAGGGTAATGGCTTGTAGAAAGTGGTGTTGGAGAGCTGCCTAGCAGCCTCTTGTTCATATTCCGACCTATTCATGATGACGACAGCACCTCCTTTGTCAGTTCACCTCATACAAGTACTTTAGTGCAATCTCTTTATCATGGAAATGCAACTTACAAATGTAGAATTTTTTTGCTACATTACTGCACTCAAAAACAAAACTATGTAAAATTTAGTACCTAAAGTCCACTCAGTCCAACTTCTTGTTCAGCCAATCACTTAGACAAACAAGTTTGTTTACATTTACTGGAGATAATGCTGCCCGCTTTTTATTTACAATGTCACCTCAAAGTAAGAACAGGTGTTTGCATGGCACTTTTATAGCTGGCTTTGCAAGGTATTTATGTGCCAGTTATGCTAAACATTTGTATGCCCCTTCATGCTTCAGAGTGTTAGGGTGTCTGCCCCTTCTTTTTATAGTCCTGTTCCCTCTCTGAGAAGCATTTCCAGCTGGGAGCATGGCGACAGGCTGTGTGGATGGGACCTCCATGCTGTTTCTTTGCTAAGATATAGATTTTTCACCCATGCCCCTTTTTCTGCCAAAGAATGGCCATTTAGAAGGTAATGGCCCATTGGCCTTGTTTACATCTGGCTGGGGTGTCAGCTTGCCCTTTGTCTCTGAGGAACTGGTTTGGTCACTCCCTAGACTTGGAACATGTGTTAGTAACACCACACAGTGGAAACTTATAACTTTCCAGACACAGTTACCACACATATTTTACCAGGACAATAATGACCAGAAATTATGAGTTTTCAAATGATACCTCATAAGGCATACTTGTATAAAGATTATCACAACAGTGGACAGGGGTATATTCTGTCACAGGGATGATCTGCCAATGCCATGTGTTAGTGCTACAGCATGATAGTGTGGCAGCAGGGAATGGCTCTCAGTGAGATGTATAAGAACTGGCAATGGTGGCGCAGAGGCAAAGAGAGTCTGCAATCACTGGGACACCTTAGCAGGGTTCACACAAGGTTGGACATTTGGATGGATTGGATGGATGACATGAATATCCATTTAAAACAGTCAATATTGAAATAAACAAAAGCTTTGCCAGAGCTAGAAACCTCCTGCTTCAGGGCATGGGAGCTAATGGGACTGGAAAGGAACTTTCCCAGAACATAAGAACAGCCATACTGGGTCAGACCAATGGTCCATCTAGCCCAGCGTCCTGTTTTCCGACAGTGTCCAGTCGGAAGGAGATGAATAGAAAGGGGAAATAATCGAGTGATCTATCTCCTGTTGCCCACTTCTAGCTTCTGGCGGTCAGAGGTTTAGGGACACTCGAGCATGGGTGGCACGTATAAGAGGCTTGAGGAGGCTAAGCCTCCCCCAAAAAGGCTGGCCATGCAGGAGGCAAGAAATGCCAGATGCGGGTGCGGGTCACCTCCTTTGGAGGCATGCCGGCTTGCCACCTTTGGAACGCCACCACCGGAAGCTCCCTAGAAGCAGAGGGGCCCTGGTACCCGGACTGTGGCTCTGCCCGTGCTCCCCCCCAAGACCCAAGAGGCTCTGCCTTTTTCCCCGAGTCCCCCCTCCATAGGTGCTGGAACTAGGGATGCTGGGGGTGCAAGAGCTCCCCTTGGCCTGAATGGTTTCCATTATGTACAGGGTTTACAGTTTGGTCCAATGGCTCTCAGCACCCCCATTATACAAATTGTTCCAGCGACCCTGCCCCCTCTGCCAGCCACTTGCTCCTCTCCATCCTTCCCCCAGTCACTCACCCTTAAGTCAGGAAAAAAGTGACGGGCCACAGCCGCCTGGCTCCCCCTGTTCTGGCATCCCTTAGCTGAGTTGCTCTAGCATCAGCTCGCACAGCAGGAGGAGAAGTCCCACAGGTGGGCAAGCCAGGGATAGGTTGTGCATGCTGATGCCAGAGCAACTCAGCTAAATGGTGCCAGAACTGTGGGGGCAGGGAGCCATGGCCCCATCACTTTTAAAAGTGGGAGGGCTATACCCTTTTTTCCTGCCTTAGGGGAGAGTGATGGGGGGGGAGGGGTAGAGAGGAGTGAGCGGTGGGCAGGGTGGGCCTCAGGAGAGGAGAGGCAGAGTTGGGGAAAGAAGAGGTAGAGTGAGGGCGGGGCCTCAGGGGAAGAGGCCAGCAGGGATGGGAAGAGATGGAGCAAGGGCAAGGCCTCAGGGCAGAGTTGGGAGTTGGCGCCAGTAGCCTCGCCACATTTTAGGGAGCTTCTGGCACTTGCATAAGCCTCCCCAAATGAAAAAGCCCCGTCCACCTATGACCCAGAGCATGGGATTGCATCCCTGACCATCTTGGCTAATAGGCACTGATGGACCTATCCTCCATGACTTACCTAATTCTTTTTTTAACCCAATTATACTTTCAGCCCTCACAGCATTTGCTGGTAATGAAGAAGTGTGAAGAAGATCCGATGAAGTGAGCTGTAGCTCACGAAAGCTTATGCTCAAATAAATTGGTTAGTCTCTAAGGTGCCACTAGTACTCCTTTTCTTTTTACTTCCTTATGTTTATTTTAATTAATTTAATTGGGTGACCACTTCTTGTTTTATGTGAAAGAGCTAATAACTAGAGTTGCCAATTTTGGTTGGATGTATTCCTGGAGATTTCATCTCATGACATAATCTTTAATTAAAGACAATCCTGGAGGGTTGGCAATCCTATTAATAATACTTCCCTCTTCTTCCCTATAACTATCCCTAGGGGCCGTTTATCCCATAACTGCTGTTGCAGTGTTCTCTCACCTTCTCCTGAACCATCTAGCGCCGGCCACTGCCAGAGTCATGATATCGGACTAACTGGATCACTTCTCTGATCCAATCTGGCAATTCCTCTGGTCCATTATTCCTGTGAATGAACCTTTCACATCAGCCAGGTTTCAAGTCGACCAGGGAAAAGAATGATAGCTCCTGATTTAGTAAAAATGTCTTAGACTGTAAGCAGGGCAGGGACTCCTCAGTCTTCCTGTGTGTTTGGATAGTGCCTGGCACAAATCATTATTATTATTAATATTAATAATAACAATAAATAATGGCATAAAAGACAGAAAGATGTTTCTGTTTGTATCCAGTATAGTAACCATAGGAGGATGCTGCCACCTAGAGCTTAAACTTGTTCAGTCTTATAGACACAGTCACACAGATGCACCAAAAACTCTGTAGAGAGCAGGTATCAATTTCTTGGATCTGTAAACATCATTTTGGCAAATGGAGCAAAATTGGGAATTTAAGGAAAAAAATCTGAATTTTTGAAAAAGGCAAAAATAACCAATTCTTGAGCTACAGACAGAGTGCCCACCCTGTACTGACCCTAAGGATCCTTGTGGGCAGTAGGCAACTCTTGGGAAGTTGTTCCTGAGGTGTTACCTGAGGTGTCCGGAATGCATCACTATCATCTGCTTACAGCAGAGAGAGCTCTGTCTGTGTGCACCAGGGGAAACTCTCCCCAGCCACTGGCTACTGGTAACACAGCTGCAGGAATAACACTAGCTATAGATCTTACCCTCTGCTTTGTAAAGTGCTGAGACCAATGGCTGCAAGGTGCTAGATAACACCTATTTATTCATTATAATAATATTAACTATATTATTATTAATTTTCCTAATTGTCCTGTCTCAATTGTTTCTTTCCACTCTCAATCCCAAATTACATTCCCAGCAGTTGGGAGGGGGTTAAATATACAGTTTACTCTGGCTACTCTCTCAGCATAGAAACCTTGTGCAAACATAACCATTACTATCTCCAATTTATCTGGAAAAATAGGACTTTGTGTTACACACGTTTCACATGTGGCCATGTGTTGCATACATGTGGCATAAATGTTGCATATATGATCAAGTATCATGTGTGTGATGGTGTGTCACATGTACATTGCACCCATGGCTCTGTTGCATACATGTTGCAGACATGATTGTCACATGCAATGTATGTCATGTATGTTGCACATGTGACTATGTGGCATACATGTTGAATGTGAGACTGTGTTGTATGCATGTTGCATATATCACTATGTCCAATGCATGTTGCATGTGAAATCGTGTGTCACATAAATGTTGCACATGTGGACATATGTTACACAGTTACATGACTGCCATGTGTGACTGTTGCATACATGACCCTGTGTCACACACACAACAAGGTGTAGCAGGCATGCTACCCCTGTGACTGCGTGTCACATGCTGCACACATGACCATGTCTAGGTGCATGTTGCATGTGTGAATGTGCATTGAGCACATGTGTGCATATAGTGTGTTGTGTGCATGTGTGACTGCATTAAATGTATTTTGATTGTGTGTTGTATGTCTAAGGCTTTTATGATGCCATGCTGCATGTATGCTACACATTATGTATTGTTTGTAATGTTCTCATAGCCATGTAGGTTCCAGGATGTGAAAGACAAAAGGTGGGTGAGGCAATATCTTTTATTGGATCAACTTCTGCTGGGGAAGAAACGAGCTTTCCAGCTTTGCAGAGCCCCAACCCTAAAAAAGAGCCCTGTGAAGCTAGAAGTTTGTCCCTTCCACCAAGGGCAGGTGGTCCAATAGAAGACACAGCTCACGTGTGGCATCTCTCACATGTCACCCATATGTCGCGCACAGATTGTTTGTATGACTGTGTTGCATGTGTAGTAGGAAGAGGGCCTGAAACATAAGGCCTTGTATCAGAGGCCTGATATAAGGCCCAAGGCCTGGGCTAAAGTAGCGGTCAAAGCTTTGCTGATATAAAGCAAAATCAGGCTGTGAGCTAGAGGCAGGCCCTGCTCACAAATCTGGCAAGAACAGGCTGATATTGCAAAAACACACATTCCTAAGAGGTGCTAAACACAGAGCACTCAAGCAAACACATTCCAGAAGAGTGGTATCAGAACACCTTGAGACCAACACATTCCCTAAAGAGAACAGGAACACGCTGACCCATCCCAAAGGTAAGGTCAGGATGACAGTGTGATGGATAGAGATGTACAAGGTGGTAACTGGCTACATGAGAGGGTGTCAACTAACTAACTACGTCAGAGGGGCAGTACCTAACTTCTCTGCATTGATGTATACAATGGAATCTCAGAGGGAGTGTCTTTGGCCAGCCGAGGGAGAAACGGAAAGTCCTGCCATTCACTGAGCTGCGTCCATTATCACAGGCATACATGTCTTAGTATCCTCGTAGAGTCTGCCAGGTGCTATTACCTTGCTTTGTTGACAATAAACCTGGCTGGGCACTTTTGCACATTAATGGATCTTGTGGTCATTGGGCGAGTCACTTGAGGTCTGCCATGCCAGTTTTCTGCGCAGAGCTGGGACAGCACATAGGGAGAACACACACATGCAGCCAAACACCTGATGACAGCACACATTTTTCACGTGTTGAATGAGTGTTCATGAATACATTCTGCATCAGTATCTATATGCTGCATATGTTGCATGAGTGTCCATGGGCACAGACTGTAACCATGTCCGCGCTTCACGTGTGTTGCATGATTGTCCATAGGCACAGACCGTACCAGTGTCCATGCTGCACGCGTGAGGCATGAGTGCTCCTGGGCACAGACCGTACCTGTGTCTGTGCTGCACGTGTATTATGTGTGTGTCCGTGGGCACAGACCATACCTCTGTCTGTGCTGCATGTGTGTTAGATGAGTGTCCATGGGCAGAGGCTGTACCAGTGTCCATGCTGTATGCGTGTTGCATGAGTGTCCATGGGCACAAACCGTACCTGTGTCTGCACTGCACGTGTACTACATGAGTGTCCCTGGGAACAGAACTTGCTCGTGTCCATGCTGCACGCGTGAGGCATGAGTGTCCGTGGACACAGACTGTACCCGTGTCTGTGCTGCATGCGTGTTACATGAGTGTTCCTGAGCACAGACCGTACCTGTGTCTGTGCTGCACACGTATTACATGAGTGTTCCTGAGCACAGACTGTACCCGTGTCCACGCTGCACATGTGTTAGATGAGTGTCCCTGGGAACAGACCGTACCTGTGTCCACGCTGCACGCATGTTACATGAGTGTCCATGGGAACAGACCTTGCCCGTGTCTGTGCTGCATGTGTGAGGCATGAGTGTCCATGGGCACAGACCGGACCCGTGTCCGCGCTGCACACGTATTAGATGAGTGTCCGTGGGCACAGACCATACCTGTGTCTGCGCTGCATGTGCATTAGATGAATGTCCCTGGGAACAGACTGTACCCTTGTCCACGCTGCACGTGTGTTATATGAGTGTCCCTGGGCACAGACCGGACCCGTGTCCGCACTGCGCATGTGTTCGATGAGTGTCCATGGACACAGACCGGACCTGTGTGCACGCTGCATGTGTGTTAGATGAATGTCCCTGGGAACAGACTGTACCCTTGTCCACGCTGCACATGTGTTATATGAGTGTCCCTGGGCACAGACTGGACCCGTGTCTGCGCTGCACACATGTTACATGTGTGTCCATGGGCACTGACCGGTTGCATGTCCATGCTGCACGCGTATTATACGAGTGTCCGTGAGCACAGATTGTACCCGTGTCCACACTGCACACATGTTACATGACTGTCTGTGGCAGGGATTTCCCTACACCCACCCTGAATTTCACCAAACCCCCCCACCCCCCCAGTTTTGTGAACTAGTTATATGCAGTGTTGCCAATTTAGTGATTGTTTGGAAATTTGAATTGAAATTGAAACATTAATACACACTTTAAAAGCGTATAAAGTGTATGATAAAATACGTGTATCTGAAAAAGTATAATAGATTTGAAAAGTATGAACATAGACTAGCTTCCTTATACAGCTGTTGTTTTTTATGACAATGTCAGTGCATTCATTTCAGTGACGCTGGCCAACCTAATAATTTCAAATTATGATTTGTAAGCGAAGTCTAAATGAGCTCTCCCTGACAGCTAGTGATGAGCTGGGGGCTAGTGGGAAAGGCTTCAGGACCAGACTGTATTTACATTCACACCTAATCTACCTAGGTTTCCAGAAAACAGAGCTGTGTTGCCCAAGTGATAGATTTTGCCTGGGGTTGGGTTACAAATCACTTGAATGCAGGGGAGTAATGAAATGTTATTATTCTTACTGTATGAGTAAAGGGCAGTAGAACTGTACTTAGCCTTTGCTGATTGAGGGCATCAAGAGAGAGGGTGGGGACAGGTGTTTTGCTTGATGGTCTGTCTGAGTCACAAGTACTATTTGACCTTCCCCTCTCCACTGTTTAAGGACAGAGCTGATAAGGCTCAATAGATAGTCTTTTGTTTTGTTAAGTGACCACTGCAGCTGAAATCACTGATAATCAGGTCTAAGTGCTTAGACCTGCTGTGGGACAGTGTTTCTGTGGAAGAGATGGCCCAGTCTGCTCTAGCAGTGAGGTTCCCCCACTGAGAGCTCAGCTGAAATCACTGAGAGCTGGGTGGAACCTCAAGAGACCAACTCGCAGAGGTCACAGTGGCAGGTGGCAGCAGAAGGTGACGGCACAGGGCCATTGGCAACAGAACGATGGAGTGAACGGTGGCAAAACGAACAACAGTGGCCAGAGCAAACAGTGAGCAGCTGGAGGAATGAGCAAGGTGCCACCTGGGAGGTGAACTCATGTGAAAGCAGCTCTGAACTCTGAGTCTCCACTGACCAAGGACAACACTGGTGAGTGTTAATGAGGCTGTTAAGAATGCTGGAGACACAACACAGTTCATGCGAACAAACATGGCTGTGGCATCATACTTACTATTTAAGCAAGAGATACCACACACTACTATCTGGAGGCCAGTGTTAAGTACATTGTCACTTGTTCATCCTGAAGTTGAACACTGGTTCCAGACAAGACCAGCAAATGCTCACTATCTTTCTGCAAGAAACTCAACTGACTGGCTAGAAGCATGTGGTGCAAGAGTGAAAGACTCAACAGCTGAAAAAGTGAAGAACTCTCTCAGCACATTCAAAAAATGTGCATCCATGGCTGATGGATGCACCAATTCAAAAGGGCATCAAGTATTAAGTCATTGTGTACGTTATCTTGATGTCAGTGGTAGGCCAGTAGATGCATTTCTACATGTTCAAGTTACAGAAGACACATCGGCTGCATCTGTGACAACCCACATCTTAGAAGAGTTAAATGCTTGTCAATTGGACCCCAAACAGATGGCTGCTTATGCATTTGATGGAGCTGCAAACTTCTCTGGAAGACATGGTGGAGTACAAGCTTTCCTCAGAGAAAAGTGTAACCCTAATCTCTCCTATACACACTGCAGAGGCCATCTATTCCACCTAGTGCTAGTACGAGCTGCAGACTCTTCAAAAGACATTAAAAAAGCTATAAATGTAATGTCTTCATTATATTCTTTTTTCAGCAAAAGTCCAAAAAGACTGAATAACTTGGAAAATATAGAAGATACACTGGGACGGAAGTTCAAATTAGTCCAACCTGGGAAAACCCTCTGGCTTTCTCATGAGCGATCCTTGGCTGTTGTCTTAAATTTACTCCAGCCGTTATTACTGGCTTTGGAAAGGATCTACCAAGATGGGATGGATCTAAGTAGTGAGGCTGGTGGATTACTTTTGCTACTACATTCAGAGAAGACTATTGCCATTCTCTCTCTTGTAAGTCTACTGTTGAAACCACTTGGGTCATTAAACAATGCCATCCAGGCATCTGCTACAACAGTAGTAGATCTTTGTCCAGCAATAGAAACTACATTTGGATCAATCAGAGAGCTATCCATTGAAAAAGTACTGGAAGAAGCAAAGACTTCAGTCCAGAAGTTGACTAATGATGACATTTATATTGAATCCTTAAGTGAAGAGGACAAGAAGTGTTTGTTAAGACAACTGAAAAAGTACACAGAATTGATTCTTAAAAATCTACAACAGCGACTTCTAGATTCTACTCAACCTCTACGTAGCTTTTACAGATCCCTGTCCTATAAAACACCAACAATGGAGTGGAGAGAGGCACTACCAGCAATGGGGCTGCCGTGTGCTCAGGACAGAATAGAGAATTTGAACACAGAGTGGAATATCATATGACGAATGAATGAAGATTTGACTTCAACTTCTTTTTTATCATCACTAGTGGCTCGATCAGATCTTTGTGCTATGTTTCCTGGGATGAAAGAAGTAGGAATTCATCTCTTGCTACTCCTAGTCACAACAGCTACAGATGAGCGTTCTTTTGCCTCATTGAATAGAATTTTGTGTTCTGAAAGAAGTCGCCTTCTGCCTGATCATGTGAATGAACTAATGAACTGAAGGAATGGAAGTATCGGTCACACGAGAAGCCACCAAAGATGAATGCATTGCATTCAAGAAGTTCGTTAACAGAGCTGTGCAAAATCATAACAAGAAACCAAGAAGGATGTAGATGTAGTGCTTCATCAAAGGCTTGAGTAGCCAACTTTAATTTGTGTGATGATTTTAAAACGAGTTAAAACTAATAAAATGATCATGAAACGTTTTTCAGTTTTTCCTGTGATGCCATACATCCCACCTTCGCCCTCACCCCGCATCGGCCCTGACCCCCAAATTCGAACACCCCTCCCCCTTTCAATTCCCGGGGAAAACACTGGTCCGTGGGCGCAGACCGTGCCCGTGGTCCGCGTGTTCAAGCCGCACCCCCGACCCCGGCTCGCTCCCCCGGCCGCCAGGGGCGGGCGGGGCCGAGCGCTGGGTGAGGCGGGGCGGCTCGGCGCGGCCCGCACAGGCCGGTTTCTCTCATGGCGGTGAGCCGGGCGCTCGGGCTCCGTCTGGCCTACGCGGCAGCAGGCGCCCTCATGGGCCTCTCGGCCTTCCTCGCCTGGAGCCTGGCGCCGGCCTTCCGCCAGCCCGCCACGGCTGCCGCGGGGGGGGTCTCCGGTACGGGGGGGGTCTCCGGTTCGGCGGGGGGGGCGGTCTATGCTACGGCGGGGCAGGTGCTTGGGGGGGGGGTCTCCGGTACGGGGGGACGGGTGCGTGGGGGAGGGGTCTATGCTACGGCGGGGCAGGTGCTTGGGGGGGTCTCCGGTACGGGGGGACGGGTGCGTGGGGGAGGGGTCTATGCTACGGCGGGGCAGGTGCTTGGGGGGGGTCTCCGGTTCGGCGGGGCGGGCGCGTGTGGGGGGGGTCTATGCTACGGCGGGGCGGGTGCGTGGGGGCGGGGGTCTCCGGTTCCGGGGGCCGGGCACGCGCGAGGGGGGGTCCCCGGTACGGGCACCTGTGGTGGTTGGTGTACGGTGGCAGGCTCTTGGGTCGGTCTGGTATGGCGGGGCATGCATGGGGTGAGGGGGTGGGCATAGTCCCGGAGGGTTGCTGTCCGGTACGGGAGACTAGGGGGGCTAATATGGGGGACACGAGGGGGCTCTTGTATATGGGGGCTGGGCACAGGTAATGGGGGGCTGTCCAGTATGGGAGGTTACGGTGGGGCCCTCTAGTGGGGGGGAGGGGTGGCACAGACATGGGTGGGGCTCCCTGGTATCGGGGAGGGCAGGTGTGGGCATGAAGAGCATTTTCCAATACCTAGGGAGCAGGGGGGCTCCCTGGGGTCCTCATGCAGCTGGGGCTCCAGGCACACAGTGGTCTTTCCAGTATTGGGGGAGTGGGGAGGTGAGGGGTTCCAATACTGGGGACACTGGGGTGTGTGCTCCCGTACAGGCAGGTGCTAGGGCTTTGTTCTGTAGGATGGAACCAGGGGAGTTTATGGGGCGTCTGGTCTGTAGCTACTGCCCAGGCCAGTGTGTCTGTTGGGGATTCTTGGGGGTGGGAGATCATGGTACTAGCAGTCTGTGCTGTGCTAGCTTGGGTTCTGTGGGGGATGCAGCCCCTTATGGTCAGGGGCTCTTGCATGTTGCACTGCTGGGACCCTGTGCTGAGAGATCTTTTAGCCCAACTGTGCTGGGGGTTTATACTGTATGTACCCTGCCACTTGACTGGGGACTGGACTGGGTGCACCTCACCACCTGGCGGGGGATCAGATGGATTCAGGCAGGTCCCCAAAGTGCTTTCATGAGCTAGTAACTGTTTCTCAGGGATTTGGAGCAGTTTCTGATCTTGTGTTTTGGGCTGGCTGCTCTGTTTGTTGTGGCTCATTTTATTCATCATCTGTGAGGCTTTCTCATGGAGTTTGACATTTATTTAGTTTTCAGCAGATGAGGCTGTATAGCCCACAGCCACTCCCCTCTCTAACAGGGGCTCAGCTTCCAGTATTTTCAAGACTGTTCCTGTCAAGATGGAGGATCCTATGCTGGGATTTACGGTCCACCAAGTTTGCTGTAAATGTGGCTGTCCTCTGCTCCACTTCATTCAGCTCTCATACTGCTGGGAAGATACTAATGCTGCCTCTCTGCAGGAGATTTGGAGTCCCTGCAGGTGTATACAGGCTATCAGAATAGCCCATTCTGATACTTGTGGGACTAGATTTATAGAAAACTTTTTGTCCTTGCTCATTTAGGTAATATATTTATAGCTGCCACTCTCAAGATTGTTAGGGTTTCATAATTACAAGGCAGCTGTAGTAAGCTGCTCATGTTATGGTAGATGGGAGTGGGATCTTAAGTGTTGTAATTTCTGCTTTTGGGTGTGTTCATTCGTCTGTGGGAGGATTCATAGATTTGAAGGCCAGAAAGGACCATTATTTTCTAGTCTGACCTCTAGCATAACACAGGCTGTGTAACTTCACCTAGTAAGTCCTCCATCAAACCCATAACTTTTGGTTGAGTTAGAGTATATTTTATAAAAACACCTGGTTTTGATTTAAAGATTTCAAGTGGTGGTGAATCCACCAGGCCCCCAGGTATGCTGTTCCAGTGGTTAATTCCCTTCACTGCTAAAAGGGTATGCCTTTCTTTCTAGTGTGAATTTTTCTAGTTTCAGTTCATGTTCTGGAAGTCGTCATGTTTTTTTCTGCTAGACTAGAGAGTCTAATCAGTCAGATCAGAAATGTCTTCCCATATACTTATTTTTAGCCGTTGGTCAAATCACCTCCAGATCAGCAAGTGGCACCGTGTAAGAGAGAGGCAGTAGAAATAAATGGAGTTCTTAAACAGCAAACTGTCTACTTTATATGTAGTCAGGGTAACAGAGATACTTCTAAGGATTTTGTGGAAATGATAGAGGCTCTCTAGAGTCTGAACCTTAATGTTGCCATTGTTGACTCTTTAAAAGTGTGTCAGAGCATTATCTGTAACTGGTGGTAATTAAAGACAGTCGGTCAGGGATTTCTGCAAGCCTTCTGAGAGAGTGGGGAAGCCCTTATGATTTCAGTGTGCTTGTCAAGAATGGGAGAGGTATGGAAACTTCATCATTGTCTACATTAAGGACTGTTAAAATTCACCAGTTATATCACACAGGTTGCCAGCTGAGCCAAAGTGGGCTGCACTTTTTGTTCAGTGAACAGTCCACTTTGGCTCAGCTGGCAACCTGTGTGATATAACTGGTGAATTTTAACAGTCCTTAATGTAGACAATGATGTATACCTTCAGTGTATAGGTGATCAGAACTTTCAAAAACTGAAGAGTTGCAGCAGATATATAGGGAATCCCTCCCTGAACTTTTGCACGTGGACCTTTGAAATTTTATCTGGTAGGATTCTGAATTTTCTTTAGTGTTGTCCCTTGAAATCAGGATTTTTAAAGGACTATATGTGAGACTTATAATGCACTGTTAATGTCTGATCCAAGTTGAAATTTGCCATTTAAAGTGGTTGTTTCAGGATTACGTTAACTTCTTACCAAATGTGAAAACTCAGTAAATGAATAATTTAAGTAAAAAAATAATTTAATTCCTTCCACTTCTGGAACCTCACTGCTAACAGGTGCTGATTTTGCTCTTGTGTAGCACATCAGTCCCTAGAATGTGATTGCAGCAGCTCTTAGCTATCTCTTAGCAGTGCTGCTGTTTTCACTGTGAAAGGCTAAGGGAGGATTGCATATCTAGTTTGTCTGTGGGTTTTTTGTAAATGAGGGTTTGGAGACATTTTTTACTACTCTCAGGCTCCAGACACACTTTTTATGAACATAGTCTCAATTCAATAACAGATTAGGGCTAGCCCAAAATGTGGTGTAAGCCTGGCCCCCTTCCACTTCCCCCTTCAGAACCCCCAAACCCTCCCCCCCCCGCTCCTTGTCCCCTGATCGCCTCCTCCCGGGACCAGCCGCCCCCCTGGGACCCCACCCCAATCCAACCCCCCCGTCCCCTGACTGCCCCGGCCCCTATCCACACACCCCGCCCCCTGACAGGCCCCCCGGGACTCCCACACCTCTCCAACCCCCCCTGTTCCCAGTCCCCTGACCGCGTGCCCCTCCCCAAACCTCCACCCCATCCAACCGTCCCCTGACTGCCCCCTGGGACCTCCTGCCCCTTATCCAACCCCCCACCCCCTTACCATGCCGCTCAGAGCAGCAGGAGCTCGCAGTCCGGCCGGAGCCCGCGACGCTGCCCGTGTGGCGAATTGAGGCTGTGGGGGAAGGAGGACAGCCTCCCCGGCCGGAAGCTCAGGGACGAGGCAGGACGGTCCCGCGGGTCGTAGTTTGCCCACCTCTGCTCCAGTGTGTTTCTGATGCCCTGTCCAGTGCAGCAGCAAGCTATGGGGCTTCTGTGACACACAGGATACAGACATTCCCATTTGCCAATAGTCTGTTCCTTCCCAACTGACTTTTCCTCTGTGTGCCCTGCACATACTGCACACTGGGAGCTTTTGTTCTTTGCTGGTTGGAGAATCAGATGGAGGTGCCACCTACCTGCCCCATTCTCCTGGTTCTATAGAGCTATTTGGTATACAATAAATACAAAAGAGGTTAAAGAAAAACCTATTTTCTACTGCCTGCACACATAGTCCTCCCACTTTGCAATGGGGTTTCCAGAGCCTGCCTCTTGACTGGGTATTAGTGTGAAAGGCAAAAACAATATCAAAGCCATTCCAAATTGTTGGGTCTGAGGTTGTCTGGTTTGGCATTTGTGGTTCTATTTTAACTCCACTTTGCATCACAGTGCAGACTGCATTCCTGGAATATTGTGAATCTTCAGTTAGCAAAGTTGTTCACTACTCCACGCTTAAGAAGATCCCACTATATTTAAGCAGTGTGGCCCCTTAAGTCTCAAGTAAACAGTGCTTTAGTTTAATTTTTGTCTCTGGGATACTTCACTAAATAGATTAGTCTGTTTTTATCTTAACTTATTAATTAGTAATTGTTTCCATTGAGAAGAGATGGAAGGAGGGGAATTGGGCAAGCTTTTGAAAAGTTCCCTAACTTTAGAAATTTCTCAATAAATTGGCGAGGACGGTAGATGCCTTTTTGTGACTTTCCATATTTTTAACAGGATAGTAAATACCAAATGATTGCTTGTTAGCTAATGTTTGTGACACAGCCCACAAAGGCTGGGGGGCATAGTGTTTGTGCTGCTGCAGCCCATGCTGTTGTGAAAACAAAAAGCTGAGCTAGATGTGTCAATGCAGAATAGCCCGTGCATGGGATCAGAATATGCTGGTTCTTGGCACAAACTTTCTTTTAACTTAAATGTACCTGTTGCATTCACAAGGTTCAAAACCTCACTCAGGCACCTGAATGAGAGTTGTAGGTCCGGTACTGTGTATGTGGGAGAAGGTTGTTGAGTATCTTTGGCAGCCTGGCAGCAGTTCCTCATTAGCATGCCTCTGATTAAGCCAAGAGTTTGCCTGCCTGTCTGTTTTTATCATTTTGTATTTGTTTGTACATATTTATCTAGCTTTAACATCTTTCTGTTTTACCCTCCCCTCTTGTATTCTTGTCCTCTTCCATCTCTTGGATGTCCAGTTCTGAGAGATTGTCGGTAGAAGTGAAATTGATTACTTCACTGACTTTAATTCCGTCCTTTCTTGTTTGTTTGTGACATCAACTCCTTTTCAGAGTCTGTTTAACCAAATGCTTTTTCCTTCTTTCCTTGATGGTTCACTTTTCTGCCTGTCTCTGATTTAAGAATTTGATAGGCAGTGTCAAATATTTCTCTCTCTTGTGGAGCCTGTTCCTCCGTGTTTGCAATCAATTTATTACAGTCTATACACTGCCTATGTTTTTCGGTTACCTATGATGTTTTATTCCCCACTGCTCTCTGCCTTCTAATCTGCCTTCCCCTGCTGGTTTTCATTAACCTGCAGTCCTTTTCAGGTGTTTCTCTTCTACATGTTTTTACTCTTGGCTACATACTATTTATTTATTTAAGTTATATACCATTGCAAAGATGTGGTAACCCGGGTGCCTGTAGGTGAGGTCTGAAATCCATCTTCTGGTACCTAAAGAACAGCCTGTTTTACAAAGATGACAAACAGCTACATCTTCTATTGACTTCGGGAACTTAAATATGCACCCAGACTTGAAAATTGTGATCTATATCAGTGGTTCTCAAACTGTAGCAACCCGAGGACCCATTGTGATTTAAATTTTTTTGGCAACCCCCAAGTCTTGCCGCTTAGCCCCAGGCCCCACCCCCACTCCACCTCTTCCCACCCCCCGCTCACTCCATCCCTCTATTGCTCGCTCTCCCCCACCCTCACTCACTTTCATCAGGCTGGGGCAGGAGGTTGGGGTGCGGGAGGGAGTGTGGGCTGTGGGAGGGAGTTTGGGTGTGGACTCCGGCCGGGCGGCTCTTACTTAGGGTGGCTTCCGAAAGCGACCAGCACATCTCTTTGGCAGCAGCTCCTAAGTGTGTGTGTGTGGGGAAGGGTCAGGGGGGTCTTCATGCGCTGCCCCTGCCTGCAGGCACCACCCCAGCAGCTCCCATTGGCTGCAGTTCCCAGCCAGTGGGAGCTGCAGAGTTGGGGCGGGGGCAGCATGCAGAGACACACACACACACACCCTGCCCGGGGGCTGCAAGGACATGCCGGCCGCTTCTGGGAGTGGCACGGAGCCAGGGCAGCTTGGGAGCCTGCCTTAGACCTGCTGCACCGTTGGACTTTTAGCACCTAAAACCTCCTGGTTTGGCTTCAGTAGCCTCCAGGAGATAGAGGGTGGGGGAGGAGTTGATCAGCAGGGCCTGTGGACTCCCTGGAGTTCCCTTGGGGACCCCAGTTTGAGAAATGCTGATCTCTGTCTTAAATGAGACACATACCTATTGTACTATCCTCTCATTTTAGGCAGACAGCAAACAACACAGCTCCAGCAACCTGATGGACAGCATAGTTAATGGGCTGAGAGCAAGGCCCTTGAGTAATAATCCTAGCGCTCTCACTGATTTACCACTTCACTTTGGGCAAGTCCCTTAACTTTTGTGTGTGGTAACTTCTCCCACCTGTAAAGTGTGGATAGTAGTTTTCCTACTTAGGTACTGTTTGTCCATGTGTTGGAATGTATAAAGCAAAAAGTATATAAACAGTGATTATTCTTAAATTACGGTGTGTTGTTTTGGGGAAGCCCAGGTAACTCAAAAGTTCAGAATGACATTGCGTTGGTAATTTGTACTGTCATATGCGGGGTAAAAGAAGAAGCACAATAAAACAGGACATCCTTAAGCTGTTCAAATATCATGCCCCTTCCTGATTCCGTTTTATTTTTTCTATTCTACATATTTTGTCTCTGTACTTTTTACTTAACACCAAATGCATTTTATTTTCCGAAGAGGATGGGTGACTTGTTTCCAAACTTTTCAGGTCTTTCTGGAAAAACATAGAACTCTCGTGCTTTGAGAACATAATATACACCAGATAGGCTGGAACAACTGCAAAAAAGCTGATGTGTGTCAAGGATGCACTTTTTGTAGAGATGTTTTAAAGCATTTTTTAAATACCTGATAAACTGGGAGAGTAGAAGCCTCTCCTTTCTAGCAGGCATATATTGGAATTATTGACTCTTTGGAGACCCTGCTGACTAACTTAAGGCCTTAGGTATATTGTGCAACTCCATATGGGTGTCTTGATGCCTGCACAGAATTAAATAGTAGAATAGTCAGCAGTTCTCAAACTGGGTCAGGACCCCAAAGTGGGTTGCGACCCCTTAAAAATAGGGTCGCCAGGGCTGGCATTAGACTTGCTGGGGCCCGGGGCTGAAGCCAAAGCCTGAGCCCCACAGCCCAGGGCTGAAGCCAAAGCCTGAGCCCCACAGCCCAGGGCTGAAGCCGAAGCCTGAGCTCCACTGCCTGGGGCTGAAGCCGAAGGCCAAAGGCTTCAGCCTTGGGTGGTGGGGCTCAGGTTACAGGCCCCCCATCTGGGGCTGAAGCCTTTGGGCTTTGGCTTTGCCTCCCGCCCCGCCTGGGCAGTGGGGCTTGGGCGGGCTCAGGCTTCAGTTTCCCCCTTGTGGGGTCATGTAGTAATTTTTGTTGTCAGAAGGGGGTCACGGTGAAATGAAATTTGAGAACCCCTGGAATAGATTGTAGAAAAGGGCTGTGTTTGTTCAGTAGTCAGTCTTTAAATATTAATAACTCTTGTTTAAATACAAAAATACTACAAATTCGTCATCAAATTTGGGGTGATGGCAGTAGAATTTTATGCTTTAAAATGGAGCAGCTAGGAATGAATAAAAAAATTGAAGAAAATAGGCAAAGAATGAAAAATATACACATACACCAAAATGAGAAAATATGAATGTATATTTTTGTCTTGATGCCCCTTTCTCCCTCCTTTCGCTGTTGTCTATTTAGACTACATTTTTAGAGGCCAAGATCTGTCGTATTATGTGTCTCTGAAATGCCAGGCAAAAATAATAAATAATATTGTTGGTTTAGTTTTAAAGTGCTATATTAGATGCACAAAGCATCTGAAATCTATAAGTCTCATTTCCTGCTACTAAAACTGGATGATCAGACAGACTTCGAGTTGAGCAAAGACTTCAAATGCCAATTGCTTTTCTTCTTGCACATGTGCAGTCCAGCCTACTTTGCTCTGAACCAAAAAGTCAATCTACTTGTACTGCACATGCCCAAACTGCAATTTTGTGGGCTGAGAAGTTGGCCAAATAAAAACCAGTTTTCACTGGAACACTCAGAAGATTCTTTTCCTCAGAGGACTGTTTCCCTAACAAATTTAAGTTTTCAATCCCCAGCTGTTTTGGCATAATAACTGTTCAAACAAAATCTTAAGAAGATTTTTTTTTAACTTGTTCCCAAAAATGGCTGAAGCTGAACTATTTTGGCTCAGACTTGCAGAAGAAAACATTTTACCCTTTCATAGAGACGTACAATTCTTCAGCCTGACAGGACAAGGTCTTGGATAGTTATGAATGACAAAAGAGGGTCAGAATGGAAATGCATAGGGTCCCTTCATATAGGTGTCACTAATGCTTGAGCTTGAATAACTGCGCTTATAAAACAAGAGTCTTATGGATGTTGGATGGAAAATGGCATTCGGATAACGTGTTCTGAAGAGACTACTGTGGGTTCAAATATTTATATAATTCTCCCCAGAAATGTGCCAGTGGTTCACAATAGCATTATCCATATTTATTTTAATTTTGCATCATCATCACATTTGTCATTGTCAACAAATTTGGTTGTTTGTTTTTTTAAACTCCTGTTTAACTGTTCGGTCTTCTGGAACTCCCTGTGGGAAGAAGAGCTGTTAGGGGTTTTTTGTCTTGTCCTTTGTCAAACTGTCCATGATACCCATTGCTGTGAGATCACTAATTATGAAGGGTATTTGTCCCACACCTGATTTGACAGCAGAGGCAGCTTTTTTATTGTCTTAGTCAACAATGCAGCTCATTTATCAAGGCTCTGAAAAATTAGTCAAAATGACGAGGAACTGGTTTTTAAAAAAATACAACCTGGTGTTCATTTTAGTTGTTGCACTTAGAGAAAATGAGACTTGTTTTATGTACCTTGAAGTATAGGAAGCTTTGGAATTGTGCTGTTGAAATACTGAGGATAATTATCAGTATTTTTCTCCTTTAAGAGTTGGCTACCAAACTTGGTGACATCTTGTTTTGCACTTATTTTTAGGAAGTTGTTCATTTACACACATTTCAAGTACTCTATAGGGTTTATATTATTAAATCTGGATTTAAGATTTGTCAAAATACCCAAGTTGACTTTTTCTTTAAAGAAACTGTGCTTCTGTCTGCGCTGTTTCAGATCTACTATGTGCTTTACTTAGGTAATCTTTATTTTAGATGTGACGATTTTCCATAGCTCAAAGTAAGAAATCCCACAGATTCTGTTTTGCTGAATGGCAATTTTAGCCCAGGACAGTTCCGAGAGCAATTGTCCGAGAGTGGTGGTGTCAACCAAATATTTCCAACTGTGAAAGAAGCAAGATTATATGAGTAGTGTTTGGGCCACTGAGGCAACTTCATCTGACCACCTTCCAAAACTACTGCTGCAGGGCTACTTCCAGAGGCCGCGATACTGCTTTTGTATGTGACTGTGGTGTGGGGCTTGGATCGAACTACCTGGATGCAGTGTTGGGTGGCAGTGGTTAGATGGAGTATCTTTTGGGAGTAGGATTATGTGGAACAGAAGATTTAAACACGGAAAGTCATGAACTGAATCCTCTTGAGGTCTTTAAATGTCTCTCCCCCGCTTTATATTATATCATTTTAATTTTATTCCAGTAAAAATTGTTTCCAAAAACAATTTTTTGGAGCAGAACAACTGAATCAGTCAGTTATTGTATTAGTGTTGGAGCCAGTCCAGTAGAGCTTACAAAGCCATATAGTGCATGCTTATTGGATGTGTGCCATATATCTGCTGGAGGTGTTCTCCTATAGATGATGAGTGTACTCCTTGTTCTTGGGAGAGCAGAATGGTCTGACTGCATTCTAACCACAACATGACCGTGTTACCCTGTTAATGGGAGCGTACTATGAGACAGAAGGATAGGCTATTTGAAATTGGGGCGTTCTGATGTCGCACAATATCATCTTGTCTTAAGACCATTGTAAGAGCATGCATCAAAATGAAGCCAGGCTCAGGCTTTGTAGGTTTCATATTAACCAGAAACAGCCATGTATTCTCATTTAGTTTCCCACATAGTTGTTATGGCTACTATCACATTTTTCAAGACCCTTTTATTTTTAATCTGGCAAATTGACCTGGCGCCCTCACCAGTTACCCTAGGGAGGTTATTGGATAGAGATGGTTTCCTTTCATAGCTCCACTAAGACAAGTTTGTTTATGTGGCTTTGTATGGTGAAGAGCTTTGCTTCTGTAATCTTTGTTGGTAAAGTCAAAGTCTTGGGGTTTGCCTACATGTGGAGTTATTGAGGAACAGCTGTTCGTGAATACCTCCATGTGTGGACATTTGTATTCCTCAATAAGGTGGCCTTGTATCTGTTTAAGCTTAACTCAGTGGGCTAAACAGTGGGTTAAACTAAATATGGATATGGCACTCTTACTGTGAAATGAAGGTGTCCACGCATGGAAGTGTCATGGGGTGCACAGCCTCGGTGTTCTGGAACCACTCTGAATGAAATTCAGACAGGACCCTCTTGTAGTGTCTCCCCTCAGGGCATACTCTCACTAGGGCAAGCCTCCTTGGCTTCAGCACCTCCTGGGGTCTGACCTTGGAGTGTTCAGCACCCCTGTTCATGCCCTGAGCTCCTTGCAATGAGTCCACCTAAACAGGACATCTGGGGAAGCCTTACTTACCCACCAAAGGGGCCATGAACCCCCAACTTGACTCTCAGCCAGTGGTGTAAAACAGAACGTTTTTTTAATAATCTGGAACACAGCAGAGAACAGATCTTGTTAGCACAGAAAGCAGGTAGTTACAGCACAGTCCATTTTGGAGGGATCCAGAACCCTCCACTCTCCCCCCTGAGTCCCAACCCAGGAGTGGCTTTTGTCCAGCAATCTCTCACTATCTGCTCATGTTTTCAATAAGAATGTTTGCTGAGCTATCCATGGAACCCCATTGCCTTTATTACTATATAAAGTGCCTTGGATTCCTGTGGCTTGGAAGGAAACCAAGGCTTCAGTTTTCCCAGTGAATACTTACAGTAAATGAGCGTGTGAGGGGAAATTACCTTTTGGGCAGAGACTGGTCATAATTCTCCAGGAAGCTAATGCTCTGAATTTCAGACACTGTATATGCTGTCCTGAACAGCTTCCCAAAAACTTAGCAATAAATGGTCCAGTTTATCACCGATTTCCCTGTTGTTTTTTTTATTGTGAGGGCTTTAATCTCAGCAATCATATTGCTTTGTGTTTAACAATGTATTGGTCTGACTTGGAATAACGGGCTATAGCTGTAATGAGCAGCAGAAGGTATCTGCTGGCCTGTGGGAACAATGCTTCAGAATGTGCTGCTCATGAACCACGTTGCCCTTATAGTTGTGTGTTAATTTTACAGAGCAGGGTGGAAGGAATGCCTTGTTAGAACTTCTCCAGCGTGAAATGCACGGGCTTGAGTGGAAAGTCTTTTTTATTTAATATTGCTTCTTCACTCTCAAAGTCCAATTACTTGGGCATTGGTCACTTGCAGTTAGGAGCAGCTGTTGACCAGCCAGTACACCTGTGCAATTGTTATTACCTACAGATGTTAAGACCAGAAGGAACCAGTCTAATAATCTGCATAATGCTCATAGCCCTGGCCAGAGAACCACACAAAGTGGACTATAGGGGAAATGCCTTCCATTGCCACATCTCAAACAAGGCTTCTCTTGTGGCCCAGCAGGTGCACCAAAGATCAGAAATTGCCAAATGGAGAGAGAGAGAGAGCCCTTTTGCATTATGATAGAGATTGTATATGAGTGTTTCAGGTACTGTACTGTCAATAACAGTGGTCACTTAGTTGGGTAGTTTCAAAACTAAACAGCCCTCTGAAATGAAAGCTTCTTCTCCCTTATATAAGCCCGCCCTCTCCTCACTTTTTTGTTACAGAACAGGAAGTTCTATGGCCTTTGTGGGAGAGAGGGATGGGCGTTCAGTCTCCAGGCCCATTCAGCCATGGACCTGTGGCCAGAACACCAGAATGGGAGCCAATTGGCATGACATGTGAGTCACCTATTCCCTGAGAACTCAGACCAGGAGCAGCTGTCACTACTGGCTTGGCCCCTGTTCAAATCTAGAAATGGATTCTGTTTGATTCCCTAGAAATGGAACTCTACATATCCCATTACCAGCTCCCAGAGCCTCCAGTTGCCCTGATGTTCAGTCTGGATTTCATTTTGATTGGAGATTATTCTAGTGATCCTGAAGTGATTAGTTGCCATTGACGTGTTTTTTCAGTTACTGTACATATTGAAAAGGAAGGCACGCCTTCCCCTTTTAAATGAACCTTTCGGTTGTGCTTACCTGGCAGTGGCTTTTAGTGCTATTGCTCATGCCCAGGATGTGTCAGTTATGCCAAGTCTGAATTAATCTTCTCCAGTTTTGATCACAAATACACTTCTTTAAAATAAAGCCAACTCTGGATGCAGTAGCATTGAAGCCAGTGTCAGGAAAGTGCTCCAAAAAGTTAACTGTACTGGGGAAGGCTTACTTCGCCTCAGCACTGATACCCTGGGGATTAGTAATTTAGCAAATTCTCTCTGATGTTTGAGTCTGTGCAGGTCTCTCTCTCTTGTCACTAGACATTTGTTTTTTCTTTACCTTAAACTTGTGAGGACACTTCTCAGAGCAGGTGTTTCTTTTGTTCAGCCACATAGGACAAGAGAAGTGTGATTGGACCTCTGCGGGTTTCTAAGTTCTGCTTGCCTTGGTTGTGTATTTTTGTTGGTTTTTTTTTTTTTTTTTTTTTATGGTTGAGTAAAGTTTCACTAGTGGCCTTGAGTTTGAATTGCACCTAGCTCAAGGGAGTCGTTACCTTGCTTTGTACCTTCATGTGCTACCACCATACAAATTAAGTAGGAGCAAGAAATGTTCCCTCTAATTTTTTCGATCCATGTGCAGAATAAATTGTTATATGCACCAAGGTATGTGTGGATGTGCGCCACCAGTAGAAACAGAAAACCTAGATATAATATATTTTTAAAAAGTGAAATAGGGATAATTACTCCAGCCAGGACAGGTTAGGCATTTTAGAACTCACTACTCAAAGAATTAAATTTAAGTGTAAGAGAAATAACAATTATGAAATACATAGACCAGTCAAAACAGTAAAATAACACACTTTGAAATAATAAAATTATAGAGAATATATGTGCATTGCAGGAATTACCAAGAAGTTAAAAACAACAATAATGGAAGTATGTGTTGGGAGGTGAGTGTGACACAAGAGATTGTGTGCGCAATACTGTGTGTGACACAGACTGTGTTTGACAGTGTGTGACAGACTCTGTGTGTGTGACACAGACTGTATGTGAGAGACAATGTGTGTGACACAGACTGTATGTGAGAAAGAGAGAGAGACACACACACAGCATGTGTGCTGGCTGGTGGGAAAGCAGGGGGTTGGACTAGATGACCTCCTGAGGTCCCTTCCAACCCTGATATTCTGTGATTCTCAGATGCCCTGCACTGTCTCTTTGAGACTCACTGAAAGCTCTCCTGCTCTGTCCTGAGCCCTGTTGTCTCCCCTCTCCCGCTCTGCAGAGATGGGGGGGGGGGGGGGGAGGGAGAGGAGAGTGAGTGAGTGTGTGTGTGAGAGAGAGAGTGACAGACAGAAAGAGAGACTGTGTGTGCTGGCTGCTGGGGCAATCTCAGAAACAGTGCACTGTCTCTTTAAAAAAGGCATTCAGCCACTCATCCTTCCCCACAGCAGCTCTGAGCCAGGCTGTGTCCCCTGCTTCTCCCCTACTCTGCGGAGATGGGGTACAGGTGGAGGGGGACACCCTGACATCAGCACCCAGGAGCAGCTGCAGGATGGAGCAACCTGGGAGGGGAGGGGCACCTGAACACATGCTGCCCTCCTAATCAGCTGGGCAGCACTTAAATCTCTCCTGCACAGTGCTCAGGTGCCCAGCTTACAGGGAACACAGAAGCAGTATTATCATGGTTAGAAGCAGGCTGTGATTTGGTGCCTGGACTGGCAAACTACTTTTACAGCTTTTCAAGGCAATTAGCTCATCTGATTCTAAGTATGAAAATGTGAACAGCAAGTGGTGGAAGCCATCCCTGGCTTATTTGATACTGCAGTAAAATCCTAATTCTCCTCAATGAGAATTCATTTCCCTGCAGTGTAGTTCTTGGATTCTAGACAGCTGTGCTCTGAGTTGGATTCCAACCCTGTGTGTATTTGAAGCATTAGAATGAATTTAAACTTGAATAAATCATAATAAAGTAGCTAGTTTTGTGTCTGTCGCATCTCTTGTAGTCTTCTAGGTTCTGAATGCAGTGAATGCATTCTTAATTCACTAGTTTCAGAGTAACAGCCGTGTTAGTCTGTATTCGCAAAAAGAAAAGGAGTACTTGTGGCACCTTAGAGACTAACCAATTTATTTGAGCATAAGCTTTCGTGAGCTACAGCTCACTTCATCGGATGCATACTATGGAAAATACAGAAGATGTTTGTTTTTATACACACAAATCATGAAAAAATGGGTGTTTATCACAAAAGGTGCTCAAATAAATTGGTTAGTCTCTAAGGTGCCACAAGGACTCCTTTTCTTAACTCACTAGGAATCCAGTTATAATGCATTTGTGGAAAACTGTTTTCACTGTGGCCCTTTACAGTGCTGCATCATTCAGGATTGTTAGTGATCTGACCCTCAGCTGTAAATAGTTCATGAGCTTTATAAAAAATATAAAGTCCGAAATATAGTCATTTTATGCTGACTTAACAGATGTTGCAATTTCAGAAGCCTAGCAGTCTTTAGCACTTGTGAAACACTATTCCTAGGGATGGTGCCTATATGCTGTGCTGTTTTGTTTTTGAGCTTCCCAATTCTGAGAGTTTGGAAACAGTCAGCATGAACAGATGGAATTCTGGGCTAACACGAACCTTTTAGATCTTCCATTCAGCATAATGCTAAGACCTGGGCTTTTGCTGACTTGAACCTGTTTGCAGAGTTTGTGTAGTACAACACCATGACCTGTCAGTATCTAAAGGCAGAGGCCTTTCAGTTTCAGGAGTAGCAGATGATTTTGGGGAAAGGGCCAAGGTATGTATATGTTCCTTTCAGACCATGTGGGCTGATTGCCAGGAGTCACAGTTCTAAACCCAATTTCGAATCATTTGAATTATAACACTGTTGTTGTCTTAAAAGTAATAACTGTGTGGAAGCTCTTGGGACCATCCGTAGAGAAAGGGAGGCTGACTATATCTTCTTTTGCATGTGTCAGTCACACTTGTCACAAGTACTCCTAGTTTTTTTTGCGGATACAGACTAACACGGCTGCTACTCTGAAACTTGTCACCAATTTTTTTGCCCCGTCATGTCAGATGATTACTCTAGGGCTCACAGGTTTAACTGATGATAAATGTTACTAAGTAACTTTTCATGCAGAAAGTGCTGTGTCAGGCCTTGTATAAGGAGGGAACCAGGTCATTCCCTGTGTGCTGAATCAGTTCCTGTCATGGGAGAACTACACCATCAACTTCTCCTAAGAACAACAGCTTTAGTGCTGTAACACAAGCACCATTAATCAGCACTTTAATAAGTAAAATGTGCTTAGTCATTGTGTGAAAGTGCACGGGCGGCTGTAACAACCATGGGGAAATGTTTACATTCTGCAAACTGTGAACATGGAGCTTCCCATTTTCTGTGTTTTAAATGTGGTTTGAGCTTTTAGCTACTCAGAGAGAGCAAGCTTAGTTAATATGGTGGTCAAGGTTAGTAGCTTAACCTTCTTAAGCGCTAGGTTCTTCTAACAAGCCTCACACCATGTTATTAAAAGCATTGCTCACACTGTGGTGGTCTTCTGTATGTGTCCACAGAGCACAAGAGTGCCCTTCTGCTGAACACATTCAGTTCAGTTCTGATCTCTCGTGTGTACAGAATGCTGTCATGTCAAATCAGCTGTTCAAAAACTTTGGCAGTAGCTGACATCACAAGATTTGTGGCATTAAGCTCTGAAGTTGCTTTAAGGAGTAGTGCTTCAGTGCTGTCTGTCCAGCCAGATTAACAGAACAGCAACAAGAGGCAAACCCTGCCTATCTGTTTATACACTGAGAAAGGATGTGATCCCTGCCGAATTCCCCTCAGCATGAATTTGGGCTGAGGGCTCTGTGACGGTGAGAATTTTCTGTAATTTTTTTAGGAATTCTATGTTTGTTTCAGTTTCCCCTTTATTTTGAATGCCCACCCAGTAGGAGGAAAGGGACTCAGTTTGCTCTCAGGGCAGGCTGAGACATGGGTGTGTTTGTGTTGCCTAGCTGTCTAAGCCTGAATGGGCCATTAAAAAGGACTGGCCAAGGCTGACACTCTATCAGTGGAAAATCTGAGAAGACAATGGAAAACCCAGTCACCAGGACATTGGCACTTAGCAGCCAAAGACCCAGAGGGAGATGGATGGAATGTTCATTGCAAAAGTTGGAAAGTTTGTACTGAAAGAGACAGGAGACTGCAGGAAGAGAAAGGGCAGTCTCATGGTCAAGGTAGTAGAATGCCACCCAGGAGAACTGCATTCTATCCGTGCCTCTGCCACAGAGTTCTTATGTGATCTTGGACAAGTCACTTAAACCAAACTCTTCACAGGTGGCTGCAAATTTTGTGTGCCTCATTTGCTGTGTGCCCTATTTGAGACACCTTGGGCCAGATATGCAGAAGTGCTGAGTCTTTGACTGCAAGTGATACTCCTGGGGGAATTCTGTGCCACTGCGCACATGCATATGTCAAGTGCCACACGCATATTGAATTTTTGTTGCAGAAAATAGCTTCTGCTGACATGTTACTGCAGTTCCACGTTTTGCCCACTGGAGGGCGCTGTGGCACTAGAATAGAGTAGCTGCTCCTGGCAAGCCCCAGCCAGAATAGTGAAGAGAAAGAACCTGCCTTTTTCACAGCACCTGTTGGGCCGGGTCAGGAGACAGGGGTTACGGGGAGATTGACAGCATGGGGCTGCTGAGGGGGTCACAGGCTGGCTCATAATGGCTAGTGCGGGAGGACAGACTGGGACAAGGGCGGAATGGGAGTGGAGGCGCAGGGCCATGGGGGAAGGAGGTGCAGGGCTATAAGGGGAAGGGGTATGATGAGTGGGGGCACAGACACATGGGGACAGGAGGTGCAGGGACACATGGAGATGAGCGGAGGGAGCTGAGGGGGTGCAGGGACATGGGCAGAGGGGGAGGAGGTGCAAAGCTACAGGGGGAAAGGGGAATGGCAGAGTGGAGATGGAGGTAGATGTGCCTGACTGAATGGGAAAAGCTAGAGGTCATCCAGGGTCTGCATGGGGACACTTCCTAACAATCCCTTCCTGTTCCGCAAAAAAACCTGTTTCATACTTTTCCCACCCATACCCAACAACCCTTAAAGTTCATACCCAGCAATTATTTCCGTCTCCCTCAGCTTCTCTGTTACCCCTGGCCCCCCCAAGCCTTTGAACAGCTTCTGAGGGGTGCGGGAAGTACGGTTCTGTACTGCAGTTTAAATGAATTATTACTCAGAGTTCTGTATTAATATGCCTAGTAAGTAATCTATTTGTCAAAAAATATTTCCTGACTCTCTTTTGTTGTCTGTATTGTTACAGACATACTTGCTGACAGGTATTTTGAAACAAATTACCAAAATAATTGAAACCAGCGTGATTATATCGTGTTATTTTGACAAAATATGCAGAATTGTACAGAATTTTAAAATTCTTGGTGCAAAATTCCACAGAACTGTGATTTGAACAACTGAAGTGCTATAAAATGCTAAATACTCTGAAAAATCAGCCCTTAAGATTTTGGCACCCAAAATTAGTCTGCATGTGACATTGTTGTCTTTAATCTCTGTGCTTCAATTCCCCAGATGTAAAATTGGTTAATAACACCATCTAATCTCTTGAGTGCAGTGGCAATAATCATTAATATTTGATGCACTGAACTGCTTGTTAAGTATCCATACTGTGGTGAGAGAACCATAAAAATGCCCAGGAGGAAACTAATCTTTGTATTCAGAGCAGGGTTTGAACCACTGTGTTTTTAAATAAGTCCTGGAGTCACACACTGAATGTGGAGGATAAAAAGTTATTGAATAAGTACCTATTCTTGAATGAGGCCGGGTCCTTTGGAAAAAATACTGTGAGATCCTGTAATTGAACTCTGTTTCATAATTCATACACACAAGGGGGTTGAATTAGGGTTGCATGGCCAACCTTAATTCTAAGCGTTTCCTAAATTTTGAGCGCTTGACTTTGAAGCCTTAATGTTCTTTTAATGTAGCTTTTGGATGTAATTAGCTGTATATTTGTTTATAGACACCTTTCTGTGTTGCTGTGTGATCCATTATACTGATTCCCCTTGCTGTCTAATTGAGCAGGTGTTCTGGCGCTCTGGGCCCTAATCACGCATGTGATGTATGTGCAGGATTACTGGAGGACCTGGTTAAAAGGGCTGAGGTTCTTCCTCTTCATTGGGATCCTCTTCTCTGCTCTCTCCGTGGTGGGATTTTGCACATTCCTTGTTCTGGCCATCACCAAGCACCAGTGTAAGTATATTGTGCCAAGAGTGATCATGGGGAGGTCATTAGGAGGGCTGGAATTAATGGGGTCATAGAATCATAGAATATCAGGGTTGGAAGGGACCTCAGGAGGTCATCTAGTCCAATCTAGTCCCCCTGCTCAAAGCAGGAGAAGCAGGGATTGTAGAGGGGAGAACAGGCACAAGTTAGGGACTTGCCCAAGATATTGAAATTACTTCTAAGCACCTGTCTATTCAGTCTTCATAAATCAGTTTGGATTGGAATTTTGCCACATAAGCATACAAGTCCCTAAACTCTTTGCATCAGCGTCTGTGCCTGTCAAATCTCCAGCACACCATGTAAAGTTACGGTGCTATAAAATATTTAACAATAAGCCAAAGAGGAAGGGTCAGTGTTGTTGGACTAACTTTGTCACCCCCAGGGATTCATAAACACCATATTCTCTAGATGGAACTCACTTTTAAAAAAACTGTTCACATTTGTGATATTTATGTATAGACAGCCACCCAAACAATCCCATCTGCCAAGGATTGGCAGGGTTCATTGGGAACAGAGCCTCTTAACTTCCCTTTGTTTATATCCAAGTAGAGTTCTTCTGCAGAGATTTGAGGGTCTCCTTTCATTGTGACATATTCTACTGAAATGTTAGAAAATGTTAATTGTGCCCAATTAGTCAATACCCACCACAGCAAGATGTGGGCTTGGGGTCGGGGAGCAATGAGGGTTACTGTGGCTCACAGTGTGGCTTTGGGGCTCCTAGGTGTTACTGCTCTAGAAACAACACTACTTAATTTGCATGCTTAAGTCTGGACTGTACAGCACTTTCCTGTGGCAGAGATGGAGAGACCATTGTGCCTACAATATAAGAAGCCGAGGATCGAAGTGTGTATGAAAGCCTTGTGCTGAACCACCTCTGAGGGCCATGGAGCACTGCGTTCCTGGGCAATGGCACTTACCAACTCTAGTGTCTCATTTTGCGCTAGCTGTTCTCTGATGAATAACCAAAAATGCTTCTTTCCTTTACATCTCCATGAGCCCTGCACAATATGGGCAATTGATACGTAAGCTTATGCCAGTAGTGTAAGATCTTTCAAACCATGCAGGTTTTTTTCACTCAATTATTAGATGCATGATCATCCCAGTTTGCTTTAAGTGACATGGAATAAGCTTTCAAGCAAGACAGTGTCGTAGGGCTCTGTGAGTGAGGCTGGGTCTCCTCTGAAAGACTGGGAGTATAGAGAAATAACAACATTCCTCTTATTCCTCCAGTTAGCATGCCTCTCTTATGCTGTCCTGCTCTGCAAATGCTTACAACACTTGTGCTATCAGCTGTTCCACCTCATGCAGTCCTGTGTTCCCTTCAGTGCCTCTTTCTGTCACTGGCAGGCAAACATCCTTCTTGCTGTGTGTGTGTGATTCATCTCTTCTCCTCAGAACCCCCAAATCACCCAAGTTCCTAGAAAACAGTGGTCTTTTCAAATGGAAAATGGATAGTTGTGTGGAAGCCTGGTCCATCGTGTAACCACAGCTCTCTACTCTCGGGACCCACTTAGCCATAGTATTGAGCTGGCTGTTGGATTGGTAGCTGTATTATTGGTGTTTTGCTGCAATCGCTGCTTCACACCTGGAGGATTCTTAACGGGAGGAAGGGAATGGCTTCACAGAGTGATGAAGGGTCACTGTGACCCTTGCTCAGAATAGCATCGTGCATGGAATGCTGCTTCCTTGGAGATGGCACGAGTGTCCTTTCCATTTGCTTGCAACTGGATTCATGTTGAGCCTCCAGGACCCACTGCTCTTAGAACTACAGAACCCTAAGCAGAACTGATGCAGTTCAGTGGCACCAGTGCACACAGCACAGCTTGCAAACCTCTGTTCCTTCTGGAGACAGGAGCACAAGTCTTCTGTTGAACGGGAGCTTGGAGAGAGGTTCTTCCTGGGACAATCTTTCACGGTGCATGTGTTGGGGTTCGTCCTGCTTTGAGCAGGGAGTTGGACTAGATGACCCCTTGAGGTCTCTTCCAACCCTAATCTTCTATAATTCTATGTGGAAATCTAAAGGGGGATTTTAAATGTAACTGGCTCCTTTTCTTTCCTAGCCCTGACTGACCCCAGCAGCTACTACCTGTCGTGTATCTGGAGTTTCATCTCCCTGAAATGGGCCTTCCTGCTCAGCTTATACTCACACCGGTACAGGAATGAGTTTGCAGACATCAGCATCCTCAGTGACTTCTGAAGCTTGGACTTAATCCTGTCGGAAGCTCCTAATGTTTGACTGGGCTTTTGGATGCCCTGCACTGGAAGGAGGCTGCAAAGAGGCAGAGAGCAGGAGCCAGCCCAGCTCCGCATGACTTGTCTGTCTGCAGTAGGGGTTTTCTTAATTGCTTTTATTCAACCACTTAATTTGGCTAATTATGTCAAGCTAGTGTTTTTGTTACCCTCCGGGGAGTCCGTGTGTCTGGCAGTGAGTCAAGTTCCATGCACTCACATGCAGCAGGCCTCAATTTGCTATCTGCATTGCTCTGCTGTTATCGTAGACCAGTGACTTTCAAACAGGAAAGTTGAAGATTAGCCTGTGGATGCAGCACCTGGTTAAGAATTGGGCATCCTTCTCTTAGCCAATGACTCATCAGCCTGCTGTGGGGGTGCCCAGGGTTGCTTAGCAGAGGACCATGCCCTGTGAAGGGAGGTCTTTATTCTCACAGGACAGTTTGAGAAAGCGGGGGGGCCATATTGTTTCCCAGCACTGGGGAGGACAAACCCGTTGATACCTCCACACCAGCCCCCAATTCTTCAGCATTTTCTTGTGCTTCTTCCTGTAAACAGTTGGGCTAAGAATAAGGCATGGTGCTGGCTCCACCCTGCTGTTTAGAGCACATGCATCCCCTTGTGCAGGAAAGAAACAAGAAGTCAGCAATGCAGTGTCAGTTGTCTCAAACGGAGGTCACTGATGGGGAATCCAGTGCTGGAGAGAATCAACGCTACCCCAGCATTGCACCACGTTACTTTGTACTGCCTGTTAACTCAGGATCATTCTCAAAGGAAACCATTTTGTTACAGCACTTAAGAGTGAGAGATGTAGCAAGTGGCATCTGACGTTTGGATAGTGGGTTCACTGGGCAAGGGGCTGGGCTGTTTGAGTCTCAGAAGGGTTCTGAATGTGTGATTCATTGTTTTAAAGCAGTCTGTACCTTAATGGTCGTGAAGCATTTGGAGGGCATTGTGTGTGCTTCTGTTCCTGTAATGATTCTTGTTCTGTTTCACTCTAAACCTAAAGCTGACCTACCACTATGGATCATTAGTGCTGAGTGGCTCCAACTAGCATAGGGGGAGAAAAGCAAGAGCTCAGCACATGTGAGCGTCCTGCAAAGGCCAGACCAGCTGTAGATGGCTGGCTGCCGCTCAGTGGAGGTGGCTTCTTCCTGCTGGAACCTGGTGTAGGGTACATAAGTCACTTGCAGTTTGCCTGGGTTGCTAAAGTTCTACAAATGTATGCTCTTGAGCGTAAGATGGGCCCCCACTCACCTACGGCCAGATGAAATTGCTGATGGCAAATGGGTTACAGGACCACAGCAGAGGAGCCCAGGTGACGAAGCTACCCGGCTCTTCTCCAAGTTTGAAAAATGCATAGGAATGTACCCAATATGCAGCTTCAGCAGATCTGCATCACAAGTGTCACCAGCATAATGCACAGAATCGGTGCCCCATGGTAGGTCTGAACTTCATGGGACCTGCTATGGGAGAAGTCACACTGAGTGCTCCTCCCCCTCTGCTAAGGGGAGACCCTGCACTGGGATTTTGCAGTGTCGTCAGCTTCTCCCTCATACATTGATCACTTTTACCCTTGTGTTTGGTCCTTGTTAATATTCACCCTGGGAAGCTTCAAACTGCAGGCTGTTGCTTTTTCTTTCAGTTGCTCATGCATATTGTTCAGTTTTTTGGGATGATTTGCTGGAGGTGTCTCATCAGCATTGGGCAGTTGGCATTTCCTTTTTAATAAATTAAAATAGCAGTTGTGTGTAATTGTTTCTTTTGTGCAGTGGGTGGGGGCAGAGGCACGAGGAACTCCAAGGCCTGGCAGATTGAGAGGTGTGAGGGAATTGGGCTGATGGAACTTGACTGCTCCAATGCATGTGCATGGTCACAGGTCCAGTTGTAAAGTCACTTCTGTATATATACTACTGAAAAAGTCTCCTAAAACATAGGGTCAAAGCGATCTCCTAGGCAATCTACAGAATGTAAAGCACAGAGGAAACTGCATAGGGTGCAGTGACTAGGCTGTGAAGTAGGTGTGCTGGGGCCTTACCTGTTTGTGTTGTCAGGCCAGCTGTGTCAAGCAGGGTGGGTTCTTTGTGCTGATGTCTGTGCAGTTGTCCACTGGGGAGCAGCTTGCAGTGTCCAAAGTAGTGTGTGTCTCTAGCTGCATTCTCTCACCTTTACACACCTAACTCAGCTGAATTTTCTGGAAAGTTTTAGTGCCTCCCCATCCACACCCCACGCTGTCCTGTGCTTGGTTTGGAAGATCAGTAGTTCGAGCACATGGCTGGGTTTGTTAATTATTTTTGTTAAAGGGATTTTCAGTCTTTGAGATTCATTAAATATAAACTTCCTTCTGTTTGTGGGGCAGAGACCCTGACAATTGATGTCAACCCCAGAGCAGCTGCCAGGGAAAAGCAAGGAGTGAAGGCTCAAACTGCAGCCAACACCTCCCAAGGCAGCAAATGCTGGTGAGACAGGGCCGCTAGAAATCCTCAGAACCCTGCAGGAATCTCCAGTGCTGAGCAAGGGTTGCAGCTCTGAAATACCCATTATAGAGATTAATAGTTAGGCTCAGAATTACTGAAAAGCCCCCTAAAGGTGATGTTGGCAGAAGGCAGCATGAGATTCCTGACTGGGTGGAATGAGTGTCCCTGCCCTCATGAGCAAATCTGTGACAAGGCAGGGAGGAGGCTGCCTGTGGACTAGACATCACAATTTCAGTGTTTTAAACTGTGGTATCTTTAATCCCCCACCTAATGGCTCACATTGTCCTGCTCCTGGGAGGGATCCTGAAGAGTAAGAGCTGCTGACTTCAAATTCGGAGGTTCATCTTGGCCCTAATGTTACTCTAAAGATGGAACTATGTCTCTATTTGCTTACTAAATTACCTGGTGTAGACGGACTCCTCTCTCAGGTTTATACCCAAAAGGTCCACAGCAGCTCACCCTGGAGGTTGTGGGGGGCTTGTTTTGAGTGACAGTAACTTTGCCTACAAACAACCCACTTAGTCAACCCCAGTCTTCTCTCCACCACTTTTGCTCTAGAATTTGTACTCATGTCACAGCTTTTTAAAAGATTGTGTCTGTAAATATATAATATATTTTTACATTGTATTCATGCTTTGTTTGCACGCTCAGTAAGAATTGGGTCATGTAGCAGGAGTGTAATTCATGGGGCGGGTTCATTTCCATGTATCCCAGTGTGTGTCTGACGTTGTATTAACCACACTGTGTAATTTGTATGTGACACCATAGTAAGAGCAGAAATACATGATTCTCTTTCTCACCAAACCAGAGCGTCCAGTGTGATTACCTGTCCTGTAGGAGCAAAGCTCTTCCCTGTTGCAACAGAATGTTTGCAAAAATCACTTTTAAAAACTGTTTTAAAATGATTTTTGAACACAATGGAAACTAGTGTGGCTGGGCCTGGGACCAGAAACAGAGAACTTGTTAACCTGCACTCAGCTCCCATCATTCCCTGGTCGCAGCAGCATTAACATCCAGACCTGCGTTGTGCACTGTCTTCTGTGAAAACACCAGTTCTCCAGGGCGGGTATGTGTACACAGCCCATGGCAGCAAGCCTCCCAGCCCCCCTCAACACACTTGCTGCTCTAACAGTAGCTGTTTACCCAGCACTTTGAAGTGGGAGCTCAGGCTCTGACACCCACCCCTCTCCCTAGATTTCAGAGCCTGAGCTCTAGCCAGCACTTCCACTTCAAAGTGCTGGCTACACAGCTACTGTTAGTGCTCTGGCACAAGCCCTGCTAAGCCATGTCTGCCAAGCTGGGCTGGCGGGCTTGCTCCAAAATGCTGTGTGGACGTACCCCGAGGGACATGTCAGATGTTTGAGGAGGGTGTGAGACAAATTGCATTTAGCATGGGTGAGGGTAAGCTGCTCCATGTGTGATTCACACCGTCCACCCTGTGTGGCTGCGTTGCCATGTCTTAGTTCAGGGCTGGGCCACCGCTTTGGAGTGTGCATGTTTGGCTCCTGCTGTTTCCTCAGCACGTAGCCCAGTCTCTAAAACCTCAGTGAACAGCACATCAGTTACAGCACTGTCCCCAACAGCAGTAATGCTGCATGCACACCAGGCTTAACCTGCCCCTCCCCCAAGTGCCCACAGAGCAAAGTTACAGCATGCCCTGACTCTGGTATACCTAGGGGAGGGCATGCCAGCATCAAGGATCCCTCACCCCAGACATGTTGCCTGCAGCCCCCTTCCATTTAAACTATGGGAGTTGTAGAACTTGCATCTCTTGTTATAACTACAGCTTTGCATGGGGAAGGGACAGTAGTGGTTAAGAAAGTAACAAACCAGGCTGGGTCAATTTGTTGCTTCCGTTGGAGGATGGAATGCTGGATTCCACACTACTGTCACTGCTACCCCTCTATACAGTCTGGCAATCAACCTACTGACTGCAGAATCCAAAACACAGCAAGCCATTCAGCGGTCTTCACTGCATGTTTAAATCCACTCCATGGTACCAGAGCCTTTGAGAGGGTGACAAATCCACTGCCACAAAGTGTCCCTCTTTGGAAACCCACGATAATGCCCCTTGGATGCTCATCTGGGAGCAGTGCAGCTACTGTTGCTTTCTTAGACAAGTCCTCATGGCAGTAGTGCATGATCTCATAGGAGAGACTCCTGCAATATTGCACACACTGCATCACTAACCCCTGGAACTCCTGGCAGCAGAAAGGCCTCGCGGCAAAAAGCTCAGCAGGATTCCTAAAGGATGAGGTGCTTCTCTGGCTCATGAGACAGTTCAGTTATGTTAGGATGAAATGTGTAAGAGAAGCGGTGCTTCAGGCTGTTAGCGGAGTGCTGTCTGCCATTCGCTTGGTGCTGTAAAATGGTCTAGTGGGAGGTTACAGCTTCCTGTGCAATACCAAATGCTGACCTCCTGGAGACAGCACTGTGCTAAATAGTCCCTGCTCTGATACTCTCTGGGTTTCTGGGACCTGAAACTGCCCCAACCCCTTTTATCCTCTTCTAGGCCCTTTACCCTTTCATCAGCTAGGCCAGAACCTGCTGCCAGCCTTTTTTAACCGATGTCTGTGGCTCCTGATAGCCTGGGCAGTTCTTGTTTCTAGTTTCCCTTGAGCATCATGACCCTTGCACTGAGAGGTGCCCAGGGGAAAACTGGTGCAGCTCGTGGGCATTTCCAATGCAAGCTCCCCCCATCTCTATCCTCCCCGGTTCAATTCATGCACCTCTCTAATGATCTTATGTTCCTCTCTAATGATCTTATGCTATTCTGTTCCTGCCCCACTGGCACCTTGCAATCCTGACTGCCAGTCCTGGGCTTCTTATAGGGACAGCTCTGTTGATGCATCTCAATCCTGATCCACAGCTCCCTGCTATTCCAGCCCTGGGCTGCCCCAGTTCTGCTGATATACCTCAATCCTGACCCACAACCCCTCTGCCTTCCCTATGCACACACAGCCCCCTCAGTCCTGGCCAGTTGCATAGCCTCCTATCCCAATGCTGACAGTACTTTACAGCTTCACCAGTATTTGTGTTGAATTCCCTTTGCTTATTCCTGAAAGCCCCTTTGAAATTAAGGTTGGATCAGGTTTTCACTTAAAATGGGAATTCACTATCTTTGTTTTGTGAGAAGAATCTTCCCTCAATTTAGAGCAAATAATCTGTGGGTAAAGAGTGAATTTTCTAGGTATTTTCAACTAAATCTATTACTTGGCACAGGGATGGGCAACTTTAAGGTAGTAGAGGGGCACAAACTCCACTAAAACCCTTTGGCACGCCCTATGTGGGCAGTGGGCCAGAGTGGGAACGCAGGGGTGGCTGCTCTGCATGAGGAGCCAGGTGAGTCAGACACAGCAGGTGGAGGCTTGGGTGTCAGCGATAAGAGGGGACTGGGGACAGTCAGGGTGTCAGAGATGGGAGGGGGAGAGAGGTGAGTGCTCTGTACAGACAGCAGAGGACAGTTGGGGTGTCAGGGATGAGTTAGTATTAATGGGGTATTTTAACTTCCCTGATATCTGTTGGAAGACTATTACAGCAAAGTGTAATATGTCCTGCAAGTTCTTAGCATGTGTACAGGACAACTTTCTGATTCAGAATGTTGAGGCAACAACTAGGGGGTTATCCATTTTGGATCTGGTGTTGACCACCAGGGATGAATTAGTTGAGAACCTGAAGGTGGTCAGGAGCTTGAGATGAAGTGATTGTGATCTGATAGAATTCAAGATCCTAAGGAAAGGAGACATGAAAAAAGCAAAACAAGGACACGACTTCAGAAAGGCAGCTTTCAGCCAACCCTGAGAAATAGTAGGCAAGGCCCCATGGAAAGACCAATAAAGAAAAGGAGTCAAAGGGGGCTGGCAGTTCCTACAAGATGTAAAATAGAGGCTTAGCATCAAGCTATTCTGACACAGAGGAAAGAGAAGAAGAGCCACAGGAGGCCAGTGTGGCTGCACAAGGATCGTTTTAGCAATCTAAAACCCAAAAGGGATACATATAGGAAATGGAAGGAGGGGCATGTCACCAAGGGAAGTATCCATGGGAATAGCTCAAGGTGTAGGGACAAAATCAGGAAGGCCAAGGCAAAAAATGAGTTATAGCTGGAAGGAATGGTGGAGACGACAAGATGGGGTTCTACAAATGTGTCAGGCGAAAAAGAAAGATAAAGGCTGTTGTGGGTCCGTTGCTCACTGGAGAAGGTGAGCTGGTAACAAGATGATACGAAGGCCGAGCTGCTCATTGCCTATTTTGCTTCAGTCTTCTCACAAAAAATACCATGTGACCTGATGACTAGCAAAGCTACCATAGACGATAAAGAGGAAGGGGTGCGGATCAGGATAAGTAAAGAACACAGAGATCTTCTGACTAATTTGAATGAATTCAAATCAGCGGGGCAGATGCTATTCAGCCGAGGGTACTGAAGGAATTAGCTGAAGAAATCTCAGAGCTACTGCCAATAATATTTGGAAACTCATGGCGGACAGGAGAGGTCCCAGAAGACTGGAGAAGGGTTAATGGAGTGCCCATCTTTAAAAAGGGGGGAAAGGGAGAGGCAGGGAACTTTAGACCAGTCAGCGTGACCTCGATACCTGGGAAGCTACTAGAGCAATGTATAAAACAAGTGGATGGATCTAGACTGTTCTCAGTGGTACCGGATGACAGAACAAGGAGCAATGGTCTCAAGTTGCAGTGGGGGAGGTTTAGGTTGGATATTAGGAAAAACTTTTTTATTAGGAGGATGGTGAAGCACTGGAATGGGTTACCCAGAGAGGTGGTGGAATCTCCTTGCTTAGAGGTTTTTAAGGTCAGGCTTGACAAAGCCCTGCCTGAGATGATTTAGTTGGGGATTGGCCCTGCTTTGAGGAGGGGATTGGACTAGATGACCTCCTGAGGTCCCTTCCAACCCTGATATTCTATGAAAACATTTAGTTTGTGAATACCTGGAGGATGAAGGGGTAATCACTAGCAGCCAGCATGGATTTACCAAGAACAAATTATGCCAAACCAGCTTGATTTCCTTCTTTGACAGGGTAACTGGTTTGGTGGATAGGTGGAATGCAGTGGACATAATATATGTAGACTTTAGCAAGGCTTTTGACACAGTCTCACTTATTCTGATAAGTAAGCTGGAGAAATATGGGCTTGGTGGATACAGAACTGGTTAAACAACTGCAAACAAAGAGAAGCTATTAATGGAATGACGTCAGATTGGAGGTCTCAAGTGGGGTTCCGCTGGGGGTCTATTCTGGGTCCAGTGTTGTTTAACATCTTTATGAATGACCTGGATGTAGGAATAGAGAACATACTGATCAAATCTGCAGATGATACAAGGATGTGGAGGAGGTGTGCCAATACTTAGAAGGATAGAGCTAAAATTCAGAGGGATCTTGATAATTGGAGAACAGGGCTATAGACAACAACATGAAATTTATCAAAGACAAATGTAAGATGCTACACTTAAGGAAAAAAAATTCAATGCACAAATACAGAATGGGGGATAATTGGCTTGGCAGTAGCACTGCTGAGAAGGATCAGGGAGTAGTGGTGGATCACAACTTCAACGTGAGTCAGCAATCCAATGCTGTTACAAGAAAAGCAGATGCAATTTTCGGTTTCATTAACAGAGGCATATCTTGCAAGTCACGGGAGGTGAGAGTACTGCTCTATTCAGTGCTGGTTAGCCTCAGTTGGAGTATTGTGTCCAATTTTGGTCATCAATGTATAGAAAGGATGTAGAGAAATTGGAAAGGATCCAGAGGCGAGCAACAAAGACGTTCAAAGGGCTGGAATGTCAGCCATATGAGCAAAGGCTGAAAGAACTGGGTATATGTAGTTTGGAAAAGAGAGTGAGGTGGGGGTCCTAGTGGGGAGCCAGCTGTGGTCACTCAATTATGGTGAACTGCAAAGAATGAGGCAGACAATCCCCAAAAAGCTCGTGGATATTCCAATACTTAGAGTCACCAAACCAGCACAAAACAGTTTACCACCTTACTGGTTACTCAGAAGTCCAAACAACACTGTTCCCCTAAAGTGATCCAGCCTCAGGCCTCCATGCAGGTACCCACGTTAAATATGAAAATTTATGTAAATCTTATTTCATCATATAAAAGAAAAGGTTCTACCAATCCCAAAGGATCAGACACATTGCCATGTTAATGAATGTTTCAGATCTTACCCAAATATACACTACAGCCAATTTTTATTAATTAAACTAAAATTTATTAAAAAACAAAAGAGTAAGGTTAAAAGATCAATATACATACAGACATGAGTTCAATTCGTTGAGATTCAGATTCATAGCAGAGACGGTGAGCTTTGTAGTTGCAAAGAGTTCTTTCAGAAATAGTTCATAGGTTATAGTCCAATGTCCAAATATCATATTCAGGGCATACCAGCATAACTGGGACCTCAGTCTTGTGACTCAAAGTTCCCCTGATGAAGTCTAAGCAGATCTGAGATGACAAAATCAGGACCCAAGGATCTTTCAGACAATTTCATGTCCTCTTTGACAAGTTGGGATTTCCTCAGGAACAAAAGGTAATTAGAATGACTTTGAAGGAGGTCCACTAGCGGTACTTAGCTATATGAATTAACATAAGGCCATTTGCTTTTTCCACAACCATTCACAGTACATTTCAAAGATAGATGAATACCGAGATATCCCATGTTTACAATTCATTTAAAAGATATCAGAATACAGCAGAGACAGGGACTGTTGGTTACATTGTTGACCCTATTCATACATATGTAAATACATAAAAACCCAAAATTATCTCTCCACTTGCCTTTTGAGGGTTATTTATTTTGCAGGATGTTTAACCCTTTCTAGCCATGCATCACACCCCAACTTGAGATTGGTGTGGAAGGGCGAAATTAGAGCTCCTGGATACACCTTAAGGACCTTCAAACATTGATATGAGCTGTGTTTACATTGAATTCTTTGTAAGGCCAAATTATTGATGCATGCTTTGGCCCTAGCCAGAAACTTAGTCCATACTTTGTGAAATACTTCAGTGACTCCAGGGTTTGGTCTATGTGCTGACTTAACATAGCCATTAATGTTCTTCAGAGAGCACTTACTCTGGCATTCAGCCATAAAGGCTGTGAGGTGTTGTACCTCAGTTTCCCTTTGTGCACAGCTTTTTTCAAGCTTGTAGTGGTTTTTCTGCTGTGTACAGTTTCAAGATTAGATACAGGCACTAACTGTGAAATATCAGTATTATCAGGCCTTTTAACATAAAGTGTGTTGTCATCTAATGAAACAGTATAACCATGAAGACTTTTACTACATAATGAGTTCTTATGTATCACTCCCAAGATGTTCAAGGGTTTTTTCAAAAAACCCTGCACATTGTACATTTTTACAGTTTTTGGTATCAGCAACAAGTCAGTTATAATCATTAGCAACAACATCAGTTTTATCACAAGTGTACATTTACAATAATTTTTGTCATGCCAAGCCTTTGGTTTAGACAAATCATTCTTTAGGTCAGCTTGTTCAACATCCCTTTTGAATCTTTGTAGCTTTTTCTTGACCTTAGGGTCTTCCTTAACATGGGTTTTTAGTTTAACCATTTCCTTGGTGTTTTGGTATTTTAGGGATCACCTGTGGCTTCCATTAGCATAATAAACTTTTTCCCTTCCTTCCTGTTCTGGAGGGTCAAAATCTGAGCTCTTTTGCTTAACAGAATCCATTGACTGGTTGGGTGTGTCCCTTTTGCTAACAGCTACAGGCAAGTCTGTTCCCCCCGGAATCAGTCAGGTAATTTGCAGCAACACAGACACTAGCTTCATTACTAGTTTTCAGATCCTCAAGCTTTACCAATTCCAAGGCTGGACTCTGTCTTAAAGAGATTCTATCTATTTTCATTAGCATGTTAGACTCAAGGTTCTTTTGTCCTTCCATTACCAACCTCTTCTTCCACGTTGAATCAGATGTCAAGTCCACTAAGAGACTGCAAGTCATATCCAAAATATCTAGAGATGAGAATTTGCCTGCTCTCCCCTGCATCCTTGTGGGTTCAGTTATAAGGCTGTTCTGCTCTGAAAAACCAGTAACCCGATCTTTCCTCAGTACCTGAGTCACAGACTGCTTACTTAAAGAATCAACGTGGAGACATTCATGTTCCAACAACATTGTCTCCTCAACAAGCTGTTTAAGCTTGTAGTGCTGTTTAAACTCCCTAATTTTTATTTCATCTAAAATCTTTTCAAAGCTATCCACACTGGGTCTTTCTGAAGCAAGGCCAGTGGATTCATACACATTTAACAGGTTTCAGAGTAACAGCCGTGTTAGTCTGTATTTGCAAAAAGAAAAGGAGTACTTGTGGCACCTTAGAGACTAACCAATTTATTTGAGCATAAGCTTTTGTGAGCTACAGCTCACTTCATCGGATGCATAGAATGGAACATATAGTAAGGCAAAATACACACACACACACACACACACGAAAAGGTGGAGTAAGAGGCTAATTAAGATGAGCTATTATCTGTTAATTTTCCCTAAACAGCTTTTACCATTGATTTTTACATTCTCTGCACAAATTATGGGGTTACCTTCACCTGAACTCACAGTGAAAGCATTTATATAAAAGGTGGCAGTGTTGGGGTAAATTTGGTTACACACAGACAACTGCTTAGAGCAGGGGTAGCCAACCTGAGCCTGAGAAGGAGCCAGAATTTATCAATGTGTATTGTCAAAGAGCCACAGTAATATGTCAGCAGCTCCCCATCAACTCTCCCACCCACTGGCAGCCCTGCCGATCAGCACCACCCCCTCCCTCCCCACACCTCCCAATCAGCTGTTTCATGGTGTGCAGGAGAGGGGGAGCGAGGGTACTGAGCAGAGTGGGGGCAGGGGTTGAGCAGCAAGCAACCCCTGGCACATTGGAAAGTTGGCACCTGTAGCTCTAGCCCTGGAGTTGGTGCCTATACAAGGAGCCACATATTAACTTCTGAAGAGCCACATGTGGCTCCGCAGCCACAGGTTGGCCACCCCTGGCTAAGAGTCAAACAACATACCAACATTGTTACAAACTGGATGGATTCTATCCCCATCTTTGTTGTTGAGAGGAGCTGGCTTTTCAGGATGATACAATTCCTGTTGTTTCTTTATGCTTTTGAGTTGGAGCTTAAGTCTGTCCACTTTTGCCTTAGCTTCTAGTTTGTGCAATCTAATCTATGCCATTTTTTGTTCCTGTTCAAAACACAGGCGTTCTCTTTCCATATTAGCTATCTTTTGCCTTTCTTGCAATCGAAGATACGCCATTCTTTGTTCATATTCACACTGCTGCTGGTTTCTTACTGCAAGCATTTTCGCTGGGTCTGCTTCCTTATCACTGGCAATTAACAGATTTTTCAGTTCCTGTTCTGGGGCCTTTTTCTTAAAAGACAACCCCCTCTGTGAGCACAGTTCTTCCAGGCTTTTTCAGTCAGGATCTCAATCATGGGTCACTCACTGTAACTGATTTTTAACCCTTAAAATCTCCAATATCAGAATTAAATTTTGACAAGTGTGTGGTTCTGATCCAAAGACCCAATTAACCTGTGGTAATGTGTATCCAAGCAGGCCTATGCCACTGTGACCAGGGTCCTAGTGGGGTGCCAGCTGTGGTCACTCAATTTGGGTGAACTGCAAAAAATGGGGCAGACAGGCCCCAAAAGGCTGGTGGATATTCCAATACTTAGATTCACCAAACCAGCACAAAACGGTTTCTTTATTACCTTACTGGTTACTTAGAAGTTCAAACAACAAAGTTCCCTTAAAGTGATCTAGCCTCAGGCCTCCATCCAGGTATCCACGTCAAATATGATGAAAATTTCTGTAAATATTATGTCATCATATAAAAGAAAAGGTTCTACCAATCCCAAAGGATCGGACACATCACCTCCCATGTTAATGAATGTTTCAGGTCTTACCCAAATACATGCTACAACCAATTCTTATTAACTTAACTAAAATTTATTAAAAAACAAAAGAGAGAGAGTAAGGTTAAAAGATCATTATACATACAGACATGAGATCAATTCATTGAGGTTCAAATTCATACCAGAGATGGTGAGCTTTGTAGTTGCAAAAAGTTCTTTCAGAAATAGTTCATAGGACCGTGCTTTTCATTATATTTGAAGTGGGGGCCACTTTGGCAAAAAAAACCTTCAATGTGAGAGCTGCATGGGGTGGGGCTGAGGGGTTTGGAGTGTGGGAGGTGGCAGAGGGTGGGGTGAGGGCTCTGGCTGCGGGTGAGGGCTCTAGGGTGGAGCTAGGGATGCGGGGTTTGGGGTGCAGGAGGGGGCTCAGGGCTGGGGCAGAGGGTTGGGCTGTGGGGGGATGAGGGCTCTCGCTCGGGGTGCGGGCTCTGGGGTGGAGTCGGGGCTGAGGAGTTTGGGGTGCAAGCAGGCTGCCCCAAGGCTGAGGCCAGAGGACTCCTCCAGTTCTCTCCCTGCCAGCAGGCAGCACGGGAGCTCCAGGGTCGGGGGAGAGGCCCACAGCAGCCCTGTAAGCCCAACTTGCTCCCCTCCCCAGTTCCCACCCACTCCCTACATCTCTCCTCTCCAGGTCCCTGCTGCGTGGCCCTTTAGAGCTGCTGCACGGCTATTTATAGTTGGCTGTGCAGCCGCGCAGCTTAGAGGGAACTTAGGGAGCCGCACGTAGGGTCAATGGGAGCCGCCACTGGCTCGTGGGCCTTGCCAGGAAGAACGCTGTCATAGGTTATAGTCCAATGTCCAAATCTCATATTCTGGGCATACCAGCATAACTGGGACCTCAATCATGTGACTCAAATTTTCCCTGATGAAGCCTAAGTAGATTTAAGATTGCAGAATCAGGACCCACGGATCTTTTATACAATTTCATGTCCCCTTTGACAAGTTGGGATTTCCTCAGGGAACAAAAGGTAATTAGGATGACTTTGAAGGAGGTCCACTACCGGTACTTAGCTATATGAATTAACATAAGGCCATTTGCTTTTTCCTCCACCATTCACAGTACATTTCAAAGATAGATGAATACCGAGATATCCTATGTTTACAATTCATTTAAAAGATATCAGAATACAATATAGACAGGGACTGTTGATTACATTGTCGACCCTACTCATATATGTGTAAAAATTCACAAAAACACAAACATTATCTCCTCACATGTCTTTTGAGGGTTATTTATTCTGCAGGATTGTGATGAAGTGCGGGTTTTTCTTGGTTTTTCCTTGTTTTTCCAATGGTTTGCATGCAGAGGGGGTGGGACTCAGTTTCTCTGGGTGTTGCTGGTTTGGCGAGGTGATGGGAGAGTGAGTTTGTTGTTACAGAGACTGGCGACGGAGCTTGGGACCCCAGCCAATGGCCTGGAGGGTGGATGCCCCAGCGACTGGGGACCTGGTCACCGGGGGCCCAGCTCAGGAGTCACAGCCGGTTCTGGCCTGTGGTAGGATGGTCGGCTGTGAAGAGAGGACCCCAGTGACCTTGCCGGCTGGTTCAAGCCAGGGGTGGGCAGGGGACAGAGGAGAGGAGAGGAGAGGAGACCCGGGTGGCCTTGTTTGCCTGGAGAGAGGATGGTGGATGGAGGTGGGCTTTGGGCTGGTGGTGTCAGATGCCCAGCTGGGAAGTGCGGGTGCTCTGGGCTGGAGAGAGAGAGAGCTGGATGCAGGGGAGACTTAGATGTGCTGTGCTTTGCTGAGGGAGGCCAAGCCTGAGGGCCCTGAGAGTTTCCTGTGCTATGTTCAGACGCCCTCCTGTTTTACGCTGGCTGAGAGTCACTCCGGTCTAGAGAACAGGGATGCATTATTCCCTCTGGGAATGGAGGCCCGAGGGTCCAGAGCAAGTGGACTCCCTGAGGGGTACGGTTCCAGGAGATGGAGGGGCTTAACCCCCAAGAGAAAGAGTGGACTCCCGAAAAGGGCTGTCTCACTGAAGGGGGTTCCTCCCAGGGACTGCACAGGGCCAAGAGTGGGCACGACCTGTGAGTTCATGACAAGGATGTTTAACCCTTTCTAGCCATGCGTCACAAGGTGATTAAGGGGGGATATGATAGCAGTCTTGAAAGACTGCCCTAAAAAGATGGAGAAAAGTTGTTCTCTCTTGCCACAGAGGGCAGGACAAGAGGCAATAGGTTCAAACTACAGCACAGCAGATTTAGATTAAATCTCAGGAAAAGCCTCCGCATTTAGAACATAGACCAATACAACAGACTGCCTAGTGAGATTGTGGAAGCTTCTTCACTGGAGGTTTTCAAAAGGAGGCTGGAGCCATCTGTCTAGGATGGTTTAGACACAGCAATTCCTGCATCTTGGCAGGGGGTTAGACTAGATGTTCCTTTCGGTCCCTTTGATTCTATGATAGGAGGGAAGTGGGGCGGGTGCTCTGCATGCAGAGAGGGGGACAGTTGGGGTGTCAGGGACAGGAGGGGAAGCTTTGAAATAGCTCTGGCTACACCTCAGCAGTGTGAGCTCATTCTATGAGAGTGCCGCAACGTCAATAGCATTCCTCAGTGACGTCTCAATACTGGACTTTTGCAGGGTTGCTATATGGTCATAGATGCAGTGATGGCTCGTAAATGTTTGTATCGCATCTTCCAGGACAGATGGAAGTTTTGGTAGGGTGGAGCTGCAATTCTTGTTTAGGTAGACTCTGAGCCCTGCGTCCTGTCGGGGTACTGCTTGTGAGTCACCTCAGTGGAATACATGGCTGTGTATTCTTCTTCTTGAAGAAGAAACAGTTACTTACCTTTAAGTGGCAGCGTTTCTCAAATGCAGCCACCAGGGGCTTTTCTTATGGCCACAGCCTCCTGGGCTGTGATGGGGGGAGAGGGGACAAAGTAGTGGCCCCTCCCCCTCCTTGGTGTTCCGCCTTGGTGTTGTTGCTGTGGCCGCCAGCAGGGGTTGGGCCCTGCCCCCTCTGGAGACACCTCAGGCAGGACTCTGGAGGAGCAGGCAGGCGGTGAGTTCCCCACCTTCCCGGGGGTGGTGGGGCTCAGGCTTTGCACATCAGCCCCATGCTCTGGCCACATGCCTTCTGGCTCCTTCCCTGGGCCCCATCGTCTGGCTGCAGGGCTTCAGGCTCCAGCCGTGGGGCTTCAGGCTCCAGCCCCCCGCTGCCTCCCCCACCCACCCCTATCACTCCTGGCCTCTGCTGCCTTCCCCAACCCTCCATCCAGGGCTTAATTTGTCTCCGGCTTGCCAGGGCTGAATAAGTCTGCCGTGAAAAGTGATACTGTACTTGTATGTTTGTTAATGGCACATTTCACAACAGACTTGCTAGCTAGCAATAAATAAATTACAATGATTTGGGTGTGTCTATGTGCATATTTATTTGGTTTTCCTAAAGCTAATTAAGTATTTTAGGGAAAAGTTTGAGAGCGGCCACCAGCAAGAATTGGTGGCTGCACTCTGAGGCCATCAAAAAATTTGTCCTGACAACTTCTATGCCACAACCACCCTCCATCCCCTTGTACTGGAGTCTGCTCCCTGGGCGTTCGGTGCGACCAGGGCAGGGTCACGTCATAGAGCCAGAGGAGGGGCCATGAGCACAAGGCCGAGTGCTGCCGCTACGGGTACTGCTTGGTACAATTCTCCAGCTCCAGGGACTGGGCGCACACACACCTACATAGCATACACCCTGCAGCACATCTCAAAGAACCTCAGTTCCAGTAAGTAACCATTTCTCCCCTGCTTTGCCACAGCTCTGTGTGCAGCCTTGGGAAGTCACTTAGGGGTCAGTCAGGAGCAGCCCGTCCATATAGGCGAACTAGGCGGTCGCCTAGGGGCCAAGTTAAATGGGGCACCAAAGTCGAGGAAAAAAATCAAATTTAAAAAAAAATAATGAAAAAGATGGGAAAAAACCCACAAATAAAATAACTAAGCTGTCATTATTTCAATTCCCATGTGTGTACGGAGGGAATATGAATTATAATTAATTTATCTACATTTCTGAGAATTTATTAATGTCAAATCTTTTATTTACTGCAAAAATAAATAATATTTTAGCAAAATTTTTTTTCCAATTTGTGACATAGGGTCAAGATGACCCACTCCACAATTTTGATAAGCAATAACTCAGCCACAGTGAAACACATCTCCAGTGGCAAGAGCTGCAATGCTAGCGACACCTAACTCAAATATACATCAAGGTCGCATAGCAGGAAATTCATGTAGAGCGGCGATATTGCGAGTTGATACATGTCAAACAGTCATTTTAACACACGTCACAGGTAGATGGTTAAGAATTGAGCGAATACTGTGGAAAATTGTGTTTCTTGGTGCCAAAGAATAAAGAATAATGTCTTTAAGCATTATAAATCCAAAATGTGAGTATCTTTAAGCGTTATTAAACCTTGGCGTTATTATCGGGCTGTATAACTATGAACTTTTCTTTGTTATAACTGGTTCACATGTAATAAATAAGGTCCATAAAAGAAAAGTAACAGCGTTAACGCTTAATAGACTACGAAAGTGATAACGTCACACTCCAAGCGGGTAACCCTGAGAAAGGGGATTACTTTCCAAACAGTTGGTGTCGGATTATAATGTTGAAAAAGGTCATTTTTTTCCATGTAAACTCTGTAACTAACTGTTTTAATAGGTAAGTGAGTTTATGTTACTAATCATTGAACCAGTGAAAAGACGTGTTGGGATGGCTGCAATGCGGTTTAAATAGTCAACCATGTGGTGGGTATGTCAGCCATCCTTAATGCTATAATGCTTTCAGTCAGGAGCACAGTACATAATATTCAAATGTCCCATGGCAGAAAGAGGAGGAAGAAAACCCTCAGGAGCTGAGTATCGTAAACAAAAGGCTGAGAGGGAAAAGGACCAAGCAAAACAGCAGGGATCCTTCCTGAAATATCTTCTCTTTAAGCCAAATAAAGATGGAAGCAGTTCACAGCATCCAGATGAAGGACTTTTACTTGGAGAGGAGGTTAGCTTACGTCCGCATGGAAGCACTATGGAATATCAATATGAAGGTATATTACTTCGAGATGAGGGTAGCTCACATCACAAAAGAGCAGCTTGGAAACTCAAGATGATGGAAACTTACTTCTAGATGAAGGCAGCTCACAGCATCAGACTAATATGGAAGTGGAGAAAATTTATTCACCTTCAGAGACACATGCAGAAATTGAAGTAAATGAAATAGAAGGAAGAAAGGATGAGGAAGTTACAAACAAGTTACAGTATGGAGACCCAGCTTCATGGCCCAGATATGATGACAATGTGTGGCAAATTCTCGTGGAACATGGACCCGAACAAGTTCATGAATTTCCCTTCCCTAAGGATGGAAATAAAAGAAAATTCTCTGCTCAGCATTACAAGAGGAAACTCATTAATGGGGAAGGAATTCATTGAAACTGGTTACAATATTCAGTGTCAAAGGACTCTGCGTTTTGCGTTTGCAGCAAGTTGTTTAGAAATCAAGCAGTTGGTACATCACTTATTGAAAATGGTTCGAAGGACTGGAAAAACATATCTTCAATTCTCTCTTCACATGAAAGAAGTACAGAACATTTGGAATGTTTTCAAAATTGGAAAGAACTTGAATTACGATTGAAAAAAGCAAAAACTATAGATGAAGAAAATTTACGTGTGATCAAGGAAAAAGAAGAATATTGGCAACAAATATTAGAGTGTCTGATTGCTTTATGAGAGTTCTTGGTGGGCAAAATTTAGCATTCTGCGGCTATGGTAGAAATAAAAAATTATACACTCCAGGTAATGGAAACTTTTTTAAATGTGTTGAAAACCTAGCTTTGTTTGATCCAGTCATGAAGGAGCATCTACGTAAAATAACTGATCATGAAACACAGGTTCATTACTTAGGAAAAAATATGCTGAATGAACTGATTCAAATCCTAGAAAATGGCATTAAAAAGAAAATTGTAGAAGCTGCCCATTCTGCAAAATACATTTCAATAATACTGGACTATACACCCGATGTGAGTCATGTTGAACAAATGACGACGATCATTCATTTTGTGGCTACGGAAAAGTCTGCAGATGAAGATAATGTTGAAGTGCTTATAAAGGAACATTTTTGGGGTTTCATACCGCTGAAGGAGACAACTGGAGCATTTATGACTGAAGCTATTCTACAAGAGTTTGAAACAGTGTTGTCATCTGTTGAAAACTTACGTGGCTATGATAATGGGAGTAATATGAAGGGTGAAGACAATGGTGTGCAAAGGAGAATGATGGAAATCAATCCTGGGGCCTTTTTCGTTTCTTGCAGTGCGTATTCTCTGAATTTGGTTGTCAATGATGCTGCAGCAGTTTCTTTGACCTGGTGCAACGTGTTTATGTGTTTTTTCTCAGGCTCAACACACTGTTGGGAGATTCTGACTCGCCATGTGAATTCTCTAACTGTGAAACCACTTAGGATGGGAGAGTTGCACTGATGCTTTGAAGCCTCTTTGCTATGAACTTGGAAACATTTATGATGCCCTAACTGAAATTTCTGATGATACTACCTTTACTGGATCATCTGGCAATATGGCACGTTCAGATGCAAAAGCTCTTGCAAATGGCCTTTCCAAGTTCAAATTTGTGACTTCACTCATTTTGTGACATAATATCCTATTTGAGATTAACCTCACTAGTAAGCAGCTTCAGGAAAAGAACTTGAATGTACATTCTGCTATTCTGGAGGAATTCAGAAGTGATGAAGGGTTTGAAAGAACATTGATAGATTCCCTTGAGCTTGCTGAAGAAGTAGACTTTCCAACAGAATTTGAACCAGAGCCAGTTCGCATTTGGCAAAAGAAACAGCAGTTTTCCTATGAAAGACGAGACACACCCATTCAGAACCCAAAAGAAAGGTTCAAAGTGAATTTCTACTTCCCAGGCCTTGATACTGCTATTCACCTGGTTGACGAAAGATTTCAACAGATGCAGCAGCTAGAGTCAGTATTTTGCTTTCTATATGAGATCCATAGCTTGCAAAAGAAAACAGCGAAACAGATAAGAGAATTTTATATAAAACTGGAGTCGGCATTGACTCATGAAAATTCAAAAAACATTGATGCTACAGATTTGTGTAGTGAGCTTCAGGCTTTTTCAAGACAGCTTAAGAAATATTCCACTCCTGAAGAAGTACTGAAGTTTGTTTGTGAAAATAAACTCTCACACAGTTTTCCAAACATTTTTATAGCTCTATGCATTCTTTTAACTTTTCCAGTTTCCATAGCTAGTGGGGAATGTAGCTTCTCAAAGTTAATATTGATAAAAACATATCTGCGTTCAACAATGGTGCAAGAGAGACTTGTTGGACTTGCCACAATGTCAATAGAGCATGAAATAGCTGGAAAACTGGATCTAAAAGAACTAGTGACTGAATTTTCAAAACTTAAAGCAAGAAAAGTCATGTTTTAAGAGCACAGTGTTTTTTATTTGGAGTGTGTTGTAAATACAGGTTATTGAAGAGTTCATTGAAGAGTTTTCTTATTTCTTTCTTTATTGGATGTGGTAGTAATGGCAGTTAAAGCAGGACAGCGTAATGGATAATTTTGGATTTGTAATAATAAAAATTATAATTAACATTTTAAATGCATTTTTATTTGAAATCGGACTGAAATATCATCTAGTTGTTAACAAATCTGTTCTGAAAATTTTGTGTTTCTATTTTATCTGATCTCAGAAACATTGGTTGGACAGACGGACGGACGGACAAACCAAATAATTAAGCCTCTGTTTAAAAAAAAATGCTTAAAAAACATTAAAAGGAAAAAAGGGGCAAAATGTTTCCTAGTTTACCCAAAACCTCAGCCTAGATCTGCCCTTGGGGTTTGCGGTTGGGGGCGCCAATTGCATGGTTCTCCAAGGGCGCCAGTTGCTGGCAGCTAGTCTAGGGCCACCCCTGGTGCCAGTGAGAGCCTCAGAACCCCCAGGCAGCTGCTGTCTGAGGCTGAAGGTGCCCCAAATCCCTCTGCACCTACATGTTTGCTGTAAAAGCTCCCTAGAAGCCTAATTTTGTGTGCACAATGCCTCACCCTGGGTATCTGGAGGCCTAGCTCACACCTGTGCCCCAATATGCTCCTCAAGTCAGGGGAAGGTAAGTGTTGTCCTGCCTATCTTGCCTGCAGTGCCTGCTCAGATCAGATACACAGTCTCAAAGCCCACCTAACAGCTAGCAGGAGGAGGCACAGGCCCCCCTTTGGGCTAGCAGTTAGGGCACTCCCCCAGACCCTAGTTCGACTGCCACCTCTGCCTGCTGAGAAGGGATTTGAGCAGGGCTTCCCCACCTCTCAGCTGAGTGCCTAGCTACTGGGCTAGGGGATGTTCTGAGGGGACTCTCAATCTGCCTTGTTGAAGCTGTTTTACTTTGTGTGAATAATTAAACGTGCATCGGGCCAGAGGGAGCATTGGAATGACTATGGTGAAGGGGTAAATTGAACCAGGGCTCCCACATCCAGGTGAGTGATGTAATCCCCAGCCTAAAGGGTATAAAGAAGGCCACCGCCTCCCCTCCCAACCCCATTTTCTATGGCGTTAGGTGTGCACTGCCTTGGTTCTTGCAGGGGGGCAGCTCAGGTGCCTAACTCCCTGAGCAGGCTGGGGCTGAGTACACACTGCTCCTGTCAGCATCTCCCTTCGGCGGCTGAGGCTCCCTGCCAACACACTGCCATGTGTGGGTCCCAGCATGAGGCGCTCGTGTTCCCCATGCCTCCTATGGATTCCACGGGCCAGAAGGTGACCTCACAGTGGTTAGCTAAGCATCTTTGTGTGGCTAGCCTTGGGCTCACTGCTGTTGCTCCATTTCCCAGCTGAGTGGGGGGAAGAGCAGTGCCCTAGCTCCCGGAAACGGGGGAGAGGATAATGATTAAAGATTGTGAGGCTCACACACTACAATGAGGGGGCAGATCGGTGTCTCAGGTAGATAAAATACAGATTGCCTGCAACAGGACAGCCGCAGCTCACGGCCTCAGACTGTTTTCTCTGTGTGTGAAGTAAATGAAAGAGGAGTTGTTTTTTAAAGAAAACTGGACAACTTGCACTGAGATCATGGACAGGACTAATGACCCCTCCCCTGGGGACCAGCAGGTCATGACCCCCTGACCACTGGGATGAGTTGGAGCAATACTTGTTACTCCTTTCTGGAGCAGCCCCCAAAAGGGTCAGAAACACTTATGCTTTCCCAATGGGTTACATAACTATTTGCAGTATAATGCTGGGAATCAGGACTCCTGGGTTCTATTCCCAACTCTGGGAGGACACAGAGTGAGGTCTACTGGGATAGTGTGGGGGGTGGGGGCTCGAAATCAGGACTCCTGGGTTCTGTTTTGAGCTCTGGGAGTGGAGTAGGGTCTAATGATTAGAGTTGGGCAGAGGGGGGTGGGGGCTGGGAGTCAGAAATCCTTGGGTGTTCTCCTGGCTGTGTGAAGGCAATGATGGTCTAGTGGTTTAAGCAGCGACTACAGACAATGCAGCCAAGCACCTAGGTTGGACAGATTGTTGGGAGTGTGGATGCAACTTGGGCTCTGTGATAATACAGACTGAGGGTGCAATCCTGACTCCTTTAAAGTCAAGAGCCTGAACAATTTTTTCTATACCAAACCTTTTGCAAAAATTTAATAGAAAGTATTTGTTTTAGAAATTTTTGTATTTTCATTGTTTTAGTTTTGGTTTTTCAGGATTTCAGGGTGTGGGTGTGTGGGGCAGGCATATGGAGCATGCACAGGGTGGTGTGGGTGTGGGGCAGGCTTGGCTTACACTGTGCTGTGTGTAGTGCATATCCTGATCCAGTGGAGGCAGATGGAAGTTGTTCCCTGGACAATGCAGAGTCTGTCAGTCAGTGGAACATGCTGGCTGGGTGCTGGGGGAATTTCAGAGATGGCCCCTGACTCCACAGTTCCTTGTGCTGGGGACATCTCCCTTACCCAACTTGGAGACCTTTAAAACAAAGGTTTTGTTCATGGACTATAAAGAAGCAAAAGCTCCAGGAGGCTGGAACTGCTGCCTTGGTTCTGGTGCAAATTGAGGGCTTTGTCTGAGAAGTGGTAAAAGAGGAACATCTGTGAGTGGGAGCCCAGGGCCGGGTTTACATTCACATTGTGCATGCACCTGTTCCTTTGATTGGCCCCTCTCTGAGGCCTTGTCTGCACTTAAAACGTTTCACCTGCACACTGTCGCACTTCAGAGAAGACACTACCTACACCCACGGGAGAGCTTCTCCTGTGGCCGTAGCTACTCCACTTCCCTGAGAGGCAGTAGCAAGGTAGATGGGAGCATTCTCCTGTTGACCCAGTGCTATGTGCACTGTGGGTTAGGCCCATTTAACGGCATTGTTCAGGGGGGTGGATTTTTCACTCCTCTGAGTGACATAGTTATACCAACCTAATTTCCTAGTGTAGACCAGACCTCAGTGCTTTACATGATCCCCATGTTGCATTAGGGGAAACTGAGGCACAGTGTCCCACAGGAACTTGCCCCAGATCTCACAGGAAGGTGGCATAGGGAATTTGAACCCAGGCCTGGCAGTTGCAGAGTCAGGATTAGGACCTGACTCTCCCAAATCCTCCAAGCACCTGTGCAGCCTCTGAATAAATACCTGGGGCAGAAATGGCTCCAGGTTAGTGACACATGTGACAAGGCTCAGAAGCCTGGGTGAGCGCGTCACCCCTGTGCCAAAGACCAGCATGGCCTGCGCCCCACTTACAGCCCCCATAACCTTGGGGGATGGGGCCTCTCCCCAGCCTAGCCTTGGCTCCAAATGATTGCGCTGGGTTCTGTGACCATTTCCCTCCCATCTCTGCCAGCTAGGCCGTGCATCCTCCCTGCAGCACAGGCCCATCCAGACCCTGCAGCCAGGCTCACCCCCTGGGGCTTTGCTTCCCAACACAAGGAGGAAGAGAAGGGGGGCGGGGTGGTGTTTGGCAAAATCCCTGCTCAGGGCTGACTCCTGTGGATTGGCGCGTTCCAGGAGGAGGGGAGGTCCCCTCATGTTTATGTCTCTTCATCTGTTTTCGGTATCAGAGCCAGAGTGTAAATGCTGGTGGGAGGCCGGGATAATTAGAACATTTGGAATACATTGGAGGGGAAAGCATTGGAACGGTGTCTGCGCTTTGATGCCTTTCCTGCAGCAGGAAAGAGTCCAAGGTTCTGTAATGCTGCGGTTAAAGGCACCAGCCCGCATTTTTGCAGCATTGAGCTTCAATCTGGCTCCAATTACAAATGAAATGAGTTTGGTGGGCTCAGCCGAATCCACAGGGGTCACCAGCTTGCATCAAAAACACTGCGCAATGCAGCACAACTGGCAGTCTTCTCTGCAGGGGCCCAGGATTGAATTAGCCGGGGTCTGACGGGTCAGGATTAATGAGCATTGGTAGAACTCTGTGTGTAGGGAGCCCGGGGCTGGGAGAGCAAGGGGATGTGGGTCAGGACTAAGGGGCACTGGCAGAACTGTGAAGGGAAGTAACAATGTCTAACAGGTTTTCCTAGTCTCCTGTCCAGTGCAGTAAAACTACATCCGACCTTTATAAAAAGTGGAAGAGTTGATACCTGGGGCAAAGTCCCTGGGAGATTGTCCCTCTTCACTGTCTCCATCTCAGTGAAACCCACCGTTGCCTGGGGGCTGAAAGGGGAAGGTCCCGGTGAAGGCTATAGAGCTGCAATCAGGGAGCACAGGCTGAGAGCCCCCTGTGCTCTGACTGCCTGTCACAGCACTGCTCAGACCCTCCCAACGCAGCTGGCACTCGAGCAGGGCTTTCTAGGCGCTCCCTTGGGTAGGTGGTCAGCACGGCAGGAGCTGGGTTTATTGGACAATCTGCCTGGGGAACTGCGCTCACCTGGGCCTGCAGGATGTAAGACTCCTGAGTAGCCGCTAGAGGACAGCAGTGACTGAGCCCATAGAAGCACAGTTTGAAGGGCCCAGAGCTTGTGGTGAGGCCTGCAGGACAGATGGGCAGAGCAGATGGGATGGGAGTAGGACCCAGCCAAGGGGGTCTGGTTTGCACCCTAGTTACTGGGGGCTCCAGTCACCCCAACCCTAATGGATAGCTGGGCAGCACCCCGCTGGGGGCAGTACCTGCAAAACATGGGCATGTCTCCCTGCACTGTCTGTGGTGAAATTCCCATTATCCCCCTTGAGGGTGGACGGTGGACTCAGTGTCCCTCCCCAGCCAGCTCCTGCCTTGCTCTGCCCTTGGAGGGGGACAAGGCAGGTTTTCACAACCTTTCGGGGTGTGTGGACCTGGAGTTTAGTTCGTCCCATTGTAGAGGCAGGGCAGCTGCAGAGTTCAGCTGCTAAGCTTCCCCACAGTGGAGGCTGGGCTCAGGGCTGACTCCAGCACTGGTACAAGACACTCCTCCCCTGGGAGATTTCACGGCCTGGGACTGAAATAGCCAGGGGGTTCTGGTAGTGGCAGAGCTGGGGGAAGGGTGGTCAGATGAGCCATGGGCGCAGGGCAGGGCAGAGCTGGGTGGACTGAATAACAGAAGAGGCTGTAGGCAGGAGTACTAGCAGACCTGTGGGGAGGAGATCTAAGGCATTTATCTGGCCTCCATCACCACAGGATCTGGGCATCTCACAGTCATTAAGGTATTTATCCTGCCCCTGTGAGGCAAGGCAGGGCTCTGATCCTCATTGCACAGATGAGGAACCGAGGCTCAGAGAGACACTACCAAGGAGGCTGTAACAGTGCAGGGACTTAAACCTGGGTCTCCCCCCTGCTAGGTGAGTGCAGTAACCACTGGACCATCCTTCCCCTCTAATTCCTCACCCTGTGTCTTTCTGTTGTTCTAATGGCTTCTGCCCTTTCCCTAGCAGTGACTGTCACCCCTCAATGGACTCTTCTCATTATCTGCTGTGAAGTGAGATACAAACAATGCTCCACGGCACACAACCCACTGGGCCAGACGCCAGCACACGGAGATAATGGAGCTGCCAGCTTGAGGAGGGTCATTAGCCTGAGTGAATGTGTCAGCTCCTTGGTGCGCCCAGCCCATTCACTCCTGGTATGGGGGCTAGGCTCTTGGCATGCATCCCGCAGAATTCATGCCTGAGCTCCCAGCATTGCTCAGCCAAGGCTCACGGAGCCATCGAGTCTTCATTGTTCCAGCAAACAGAGACGGGACTGGGGCTGACAGCACTGGAGCAGCACATGGGCTCTTCCCAGCCTTCCTTGTCTTGCTTCCTCGGAGCTCTCCCCAGGACAGGGATGGGCTGCCACCTCTGCCACAGCTCAAGGCTGTGAGCTGAGTGTGTGGGCATTGGGACTCTCTAGCTTCAACCGTGCTCCAAGCAGGGCATTAAAGGCCTCTGGCCTGGCCTACTCCGTGCTGCAGGCTGCGTTAGGATGGGAGCACCCAGAGACCCTGGCTGTGATCAGGCCCCATTGTGAGGGGCACTGAATAGGGTGAGGGGCAGTCTCTTCCCCAAAGAGCTCACAGGCCAAATGCACACACCAGACAAGGGCAGAAGAGAGATTAGTGTCCCCATGTCACAGATGGGAGCAGGGGCTCAGAGGGACTGTGCGACTCACCCAGGGCAGAGCTAGGCTTCACGTCCCAGCCCTCCTGAGTTCCAGCCCAGGATCCTGGCCACAAGGGCGGCATTCCTCTCGCTGCTGGAGCTGAAGGGAGGGACTCTAGCTCCCAGCTTTGCCAATGCAGCTGCAGGCTGGGCAGGTGTGCTGGAGTTGGATTGCTAATTGCCCTGGCCTAGGCCAGGCCTCACCGCCCCTGTGGTAGGGCCAGGTGCTGGGAGCAGGCTCCATGCAGCCTTTGGAGACTAAACTCCCTGGATCTCAAAGCACTTTACAAATGACAGGGAGGCAGGCGATGCCACTAGCCGCAGTTATAGAAACAGATGCAATGGGACAGGGCCCAAGTCACCCAGCAGGTGTGTGACACAGCTAGCAACAGGGCTCTGGTCTCCTGAGTGCTGGCCTCAGTGGCCCCAAGTGCCAGGCTGAGGAGCAGGGTTAATGCTGGGCATGGGCAGCAGGTATCATAGGCCAGGGCAGGCTGTGTCCCCACCCATGCTCCATCCTGAGGCCCTGCCCTCACACCCCGTGGGGGCTCATCTTCAGCCGGTGGCCCGGGGATCGGGCTGGGGGCCAGGGTGGCCAAGGGCAGCTTGGGCCGGCCAGCAGCCTGGGGCTGCTCAGGCTGGCCTGGGGATTGGGCCAGTGGCCCAGGTAGGCTAGTGTTCAGGCTGGCCAGCAACCCAGTGCTTGGGCCAGCTGGAGGCCTGGGGGTCGGGGTGGCTGGTACGGCTACTGCAGGCTGGCTAGGGGCTTGGGGCAGATGGGACAGGTGGGGAGGGGTGCTTGGTGCTCTGGCAGGCAAGGGGGCTGTCGGGGCTAGCCTCCCCAAAGAGGGGGATTCACGTGCCGCCCATGATGCTGGGGGTGGTTTTATGCTGCTCAGCCGTCAACTAGAATTTAAGCAGCTTAAGCAACTAATAAAACTAGCTCCAGTATTAAAACTATTGGAGAGTAAGAGACTTACAAACCTGTCTTCAGATACATCGAAACAAGGCCTAGGAGCAGTTCTCTTACAACAGTCTAGTGACCTCTGGAAACCAGTTGCCTCCTCCCACTGTCAGGTCCCACACCCTGGAGCTTCTGTTTCTGTTAAGAATGGTTCAAAAGGCTCTTCCTCCATTTGAGTAATGCTGAGATCTTTCACACTTCATCCTTCTAGTGACCAGTACCCTCCAGTTTTGCTAAGACAAACTGGAGAGGAGGGTTAGCTTGCGGGGAGGGATAGCTCAGTGGTTTGAGCATTGGCCTGCTAAATCCAGGGTTGTGAGTTCAATCCTTGAGGGGGCCATTTAGGGATCTGGGGCAAAAATTGGGGATTGGTCATGCTTTGAGCAGGGAGTTGGACTAGATGACCTCCTGAGGTCCCTTCCAACCCTGATATTCTATGATTCATGTGTAAAGCTGACACACCCTGGTCCGTCAGTGGGCGGGATTGAACCTCGGACCTCTGGAGCTTAGTGCATGATCCTGTACCACATGAGCTAAAAGCCAACCAGCTTTTAGCAAAGGCTGTAGAGCAGACTCATTTTATCTCTCTATGTGGTCTTGGTGCCACTAGATGGGACAGAACACCACACCCACGAGGTGTGTGGGTTACACATAGTCAGCTCATTCTCTACCATTAAGCTCAAACTGCTTCAGGACCTGCAATAATAAAAAAGATGGCGACCTTTTGTTCATCTTCCTTAGGAGAAGATTCCAATGGCCTCAGAAATAAACGCAAGTATTCTGTAACCCCTTTTTAGCATTCTGCACCATTGGGTGCCATTTTTAGAAATGGGAACTCTGCACTGAGCCAGCTGATTCCATTCAAACTTCTTTTTCACTCTTGAGTAACTTTTACCTCCATTTTTTAATATCTTCCAGTTCTTTTCATAGAATCACCTCCTTCACTGCTGCTATCATAGGTTGGTTTATAATCAAATAATCCATTAGTGTTAGTGCTAATTACTTGCTAGTAATTTAACAACAGTCTTTATTAGATCCGTAGTTAACATGCAGATAGACCATCTTAGCTCCAGTCAACCTGCCAGTCTAACCTCCAACCAGCTGCCTCCTCCCACCGTCAGCTCCCACACGTTGGAGTTTCTAGTCATTCTCTTAAAGCCACAGTAACACCATGAAACACTACAGAAGGGATGTGGACAAATTTGAGAGAGTCCAGCGGAGGGCAACGAAAATGATCAGGGGGCAGTGGCACATGACTTATGAGAAGAGGCTGAGGGAACTGGGTTTATTTAGTCTGCAGAAGAGAAGAGTAAGGGGGGATTTGATAGCAGCCTTCAACTACCTGAAGTCGGGGTTCCAAAGAGGATGGAGCTCAGCTGTTCTCAGTGGTGGCAGATGACAGAACAAGAAGCGATGGTCTCAAGTTGCAGTGCGGGAGGTCTAGGTTGGACATTAGGAAACACTATTTCACTAGGAGGGTGGTGAAGCAGTGGAATGGGTTACCTAGGGAGGTGGTGGAATCTCCATCCTTCAAGGTTTTTAAGGCCTGGCTTGACAAAGCCTTGGCTGGGATGATTTAGTTGGGGTTGGTCCTGCCTTGAGCAAAGGGTTGGACTAGATGACCTCCTGAGGTCTCTTCCAACCCTAATCTTCTATGATTCTATGAAAACTTTCTGTGGCCTGCATCTCCCACTAGGCCTATTAATAGGCCCGGAGCTCTCCCCCCCCATCCTGTTTTGTCCTATCTGCGACCTGCCCCTCCAGCCAGGCTCACTTTAGGACTTTTGCTCTTCTGCTGAATCACTGGTGAATTGCTCACCTCTCCCATACTGAGCTGCCCCAGCAGATGGGCTGAGACTCCCAGAGGCTGTAGTGTCAGGGGGAATCTCTGTATGAGCCCCTGTGAATGGGCACACGCAGAGCATGACTGTCCTCGTATGGACCTGAGGAGAGGGGAGTTGCAGTCCCCGAGTTCCTTTGCTTTGGTCCTTCAGCCAAGATCCAGAGAAGCTAAGACCAGAAGGCAGCATTGTGATGATCCACTCTGACCTGCAGGAAGCTCCCAAGGAGCTTGTATCCCACCCAGATGCATCAGGTGCTGGTTGTTTTCACAAGGAGTGGTCAGTTCCCATCATTCCTCCCTCTGCTAATCTGTGCAATGCCATAGAAGCCTATGGAGCGATTCTGATTTACACCAGCCAGGGTGTTTGGGGCTAGAGGTCTGCTTGGGACTAATTTTTAAGTCCTAATTTTTCAGACTGACCCTGGGCCTAAGCCCAAGAGGATCGAGTTGTTTTCTGACCCTTCCCTCCGAACCTGAGTCAGCACCACAGTCACCTACTGCCCGTGGTGGTTGTGTGCACTGGCGGCTCCATGCCCTGCTACCAGCTACCAGCCCTTGCTGCACTGTGTGCTCTGCATAGTGAGAGGCACTCTTGACACCTTGGTGCACATGCACAGCGTAGTGAGGTGGTGGTGGCTGACCGGTGGGACACTGCCATGCTGACGCCTCAGCCAGAGGAGGAGAGCTGACCCGACCCAACTGGGTCTGGTTGTTTTCCAACCCCACACTTGTAGTCCAGTCCTACTGCGTTCAGGCCGGGTTGCAGGGTCTGGGCCATGCTGTGATGGTGGCGGTGGGATTTTGCAGCTTTTGGTGACACACCCTTCCCCCGCAGCCTGTTGGTGCATTTCCCTTTGCAGTGGTGCCATCCCTTATGATTCTTGTGCAAGACTTGTGATGGGGACGGGACGAGATGGGACAATGGCTCTTGTCCAAAGGTGAACAGAAAGTTGGCTAGATTGTCGGGCTCAACGGGTAGTGATCAATGGCTCCATGTCTAGCTGACAGCCGGTATCAAGCGGAGTGCCCCAAGGGTCGGTCCTGGGGCCGGTTTTGTTCAATATCTTCATAAATGATCTGGAGGATGGCGTGGATGGCACCCTCAGCAAGTTTGCAGATGACACTAAACTGGGAGGAGAGGTAGATACACTGGAGGGTAGGGATAGAATACAGAGGGACCTAGACAAATTAGAGGATTGGGCCAAAAGAAATCTGATGAGGGTCAACAAGGACAAGTGCAGAGTCCTGCACTTAGGACGGAAGAATCCCATGCACCGCTACAGACTAAGGACCGAATGGCTAGGCAGCAGTTCTGCAGAGAAGGACCTAGGGGTTACAGTGGACGAGAAGCTGGATATGAGTCAACAGTGTGCCCTTGTTGCCAAGAAGGCCAATGGTATTTTGGGATGTATAAGTAGGGGCATTGCCAGCAGATCGAGGGACGTGATCGTTCCCCTCTATTCAACATTGGTGAGGCCTCATCTGGAGTACTGTGTCCAGTTTTGGGGCCCACACTACAAGAAGGATGTGGAAAAATTGGAAAGAGTCCAGCGGAGGGCAACAAAAATGATTAGGGGACTGGAACACATGACTTATGAGGAGAGGCTGAGGGAACTGGGGATGTTTAGACTTCAGAAGAGAAGAATGAGGGGGGATTTGATAGCTGCTTTCAACTACCTGAAAGGGGGTTCCGAAGAGGATGGATCTAGACTGTTCTCAGTGGTAGCAGATGACAGAACAAGGAGTAATGGTCTCAAGTTGCAGTGGGGGAGATTTAGGTTGGATATTAGGAAAAACTTTCACTACGAGGGTGGTGAAACACTGGAATGGGTTACCTAGGGAGGTGGTGGAATCTCCTTCCCTAGAAGTTTTTAAGGTCAGGCTTGACAAAGCCCTGGCTGGGATGATTTAGTCGGGGATCGGTCCTGCTTTGAGCAGGGGGTTGGACTAGATGACCTCCTGAGGTCCCTTCCAACCCTGATATTCTACGATTCTCTTGAGGGGCTCCTGAGGCTGCAGAAAGCTTGACAACTGTTGCCCTTATCCAAGACGTGGGGCTTGATCTTCAGTCAGTTACTGATGCGAGCGTGTGCACTCGGAAGCTGAATTTGGAGGTGCTTCCCCGCAAAATGCACACATGGCCCACCTTTGCCACATGACTGGGCATTTAGGATGGTATTTTTACATAATGCGCATGCAGTTGCATTCACATTCGTGGTGCACTCGGTTGCATAAAGATCTCAGGTGCAGTGGCTCAATGCATGGCTGAGGCTGGGTGCTTGTCTGGTCCCAATGCCGGGGGTATTGTGGAGATAAAAAAAAGAGAACACAAACCATTTTTAAGCCTTGAACTGTTAGCTATGCTATTCCCATGTTATCTCTGACTGCGCTTGCCAATCACAGTGCTTGCCAATCACACTGATGGAGGGGCACATCAGACATGTGCACCCTGCCCCCCAAATAGTCCCATAACCATCCAGATAACAAGAGTTTGAATTCCAAGCAGTGGCTTAGCAGCTAGCGCAGAGTCCCAGTCCATGCCACCTTGGCTCAGAGAGTGGCCATAGGTTGCCCACAGACCACACCAGGTTGGCTCAGAGAGTGGCCATTAGCTGCTCCAGGCTACACCAGGTGGGTTTAGAATGGCCATTGTCCACCCACAGACCACACCAGGTTGACTCAGAGAGGGGCGATTGGTGGCTCGCAGGCTACACCAGATCGGCTGCTCCTGGTTCACTCTCCTGGCATGAGCAATTTCTGTAAATAGTCAAATCTGTGTTAACAAAAACAACAGATTTTTTTGCATTTCAGCACTCTGCTTTCGAGATGTGTGGAGGCCAGAAGCAACTTTTCAAAGCTCTGGAGCAGTGTAGCCCTGACAGACACAGAGGCCTCTCCTGTCACATCCTCCAGCAGCTGCAGTGGCTCGTTAGGGAAGTGAATACAGCCAGCAAGAGACTTGAGGTAGGCAGTTGCTTGGGCTGGGGGAGGGAGGGGGAAATCTCTGCTGACCGCAGACTGATGGTGCCCAGCAGACAATGATCTGTCTCCTCTGAGGAGATGTGGTGAGTCTCTGTCCAGCTCCTCATGGCTATGTTTATGACTCCATGGTGACTGACTGGCTGGAGGCGCCCAGCAAACTGGACTGTCCTCCTACCCCTGGGGCAGCACCACTGTGGGAAGAAGGCTCTGCCATTACTGCAGCCCACCCTGAGCCTGTGCTGGAGAGGCAGCAAGGACTCCCATCCCCAGGGCCCACCTCCCAACAGACCCAAATCCACTCACCTAAGCAATACTAGTGATGCTGTGGGGATGGCAGAGGCTGTTGGTCCTCAGGCCACAGCTGTGCCACATGGTGGGACATGGCAGCCACAGCGCTAAGCAAAGCAGGCAGAAGCAGCTCATCAGTCCCCCATCTGTACAGTGAGGATAACAACCTGGCCCTGCTTCCCAGAGTGAGGTGCCCAGACACTATGGTGATGGAAGGCAAATGAATACCTAGACTAATGGTTGGGGTCTGTATGAAGGAGCAGCAAGTGAATGAGCCTCCTTGCACAATGCTCATGTGCATGTCCTACCCCCTAACCCAGACCTCTCCCAGCATGGGGCAATGTAGGCCAGTCTGTCGAATGCTGGCCTTAGGTGCCCAGACCTCTCCCTGCATGGGGCGGGGGAGGGGGGACGCAGGCTGGTCTGTCTGGTGCTGAGCTCGGGCATCTAGCTGTTCAAAGGCGAGCCAACATGCTCTGCACACACGCTCCCATGTAGGGCACATGTGCACGGGGCAACATGGAGAAGCCCCTCCCGAGGGGTTGGGGGGTGTCCCACAGAAGAGGCTTATCCCCTGCTCCAAAGGCAGAGGCCCCTGCACCCCTCCGTCCCATGCCAAGCCCCTCAGGCCGAGCGAGCGGCTGTGGACAGTTCGCTTTCCAGCTCGGTTCAGCAAAGCTGGGCGAGCACACGGCCCCATGTGTTTGTTTGTCGGAGGTGCCGCCCTAAGCTCTGCAGCACTGTCAGTCAGCACATAGTTGCTGTTTACTGGCTGGTTCTTGTAAAAATCCCTCAAATAGCATTTTAATAGTGACAGGCAGGCCTCGCACGGCACGTCCCGGCCTGAGGGGGAGGGGCTGCAGAGGAGTCAATGCGGCTGCTGGTGCTTGGAGCTCATAGGGACTTGGGAGCACCAGGTGCATTGTGACTCAGGGGCAGGCGCTGACATCGCTCCAACCACCACACCCTCCAGGTACAAGTCCAGGGGGTCCCACGCCTTGAGCAAAGGGGTGGCAGGAGAGCGAAGGCTGTAATCCCCTCAGTCCCAATAAAATGCAGCAGCTCCTCGCTTGGGCCCTGGGGGGCTCCGGAGCAAGGTTAGACTTCTCTGCGCTAGAGCCCAGGTACCCGCTCCAGCCCACCCCTGGCAGCCATCAACAGGCGCCTGACAGTTTTCTGGCCACGGTCAGCCCACGATGTCCCCTCTGCATTGTCCCCTGGCTGCGGCTTTGTACCCTGCGGGGCTCCAGCCAGTGTGCTGCTGTGGGACTCCAGCTCCGAGGCCCCCAGCCCTGATGTACAGAGGGCCCTTCTCCTCATCTCCAGCCCCCAGCCAGAGTGTGACCTGGGAGTGGGGCACTTGTCTGCACTGACCTTTGTCAGGCTTCTGGGCTGGCTGCTGGCTCTGTGCCCTTGGGAGCCTCTGTTCAGTCCTTGGCTGCAGGGCCTCTGGTCAGCCCTGTCTGCTCCCACACCCCATCACACCTCCCGGGTGGCTGCTGCCTTCCCAGAGGGAGTGCCCAGAGACGGGCTGGGGCTTCTTTACCATCTTGCAGGATGGCGGGGAGCAGAATCAGTTTCATCACAGCCAATAGTTCTCGAAGCCCAGGGGCACACATGGCAAAAGGCCTCTGGGGCACTCAACTAGGATCAGCCCTCTGGCCTGGGACAGGCTAAGGAAACCCCTGACTGAGTGCACTCCAGGCCAGAGCCCCTTGGCAGGGCTGCAGAGGGCAGGACCTGCCAGGAATCAGGAGGCAGCAGTGCCCTGGTGGGCCAGGCAGGTAAACAGAGGCTTAACATGGCACCGTGGAAGCTCAGGGTGGACTAGCCCAGATACCCCAAAGAGCCCCTAGTCCACTGGCTGGAGATGGGTCTGGGCCACAAACTCCCATCAGCTGCTTGGACAATCCCAGCTCCACTTTGACATACCTCCCCGCCCTGCTTCCTGGCTCTTTCAAGCACTGCTCCAAATGGGCTGTGGCCCCCAAAGCCACGCTGCCACTGTGGGGATGGGGCCGAGCCCGGGAGGACAGTTCAAGCTAGCACCTAAAAATAGCAGTGTGGACATTGCGGCATGTGAGCTCAAACTCAGGGCTTTGGGGGGACTTGGCAGGGGCAGCTAGCCTGAGCCTCTGCCAGAGCCGCAATGTCCATGCTGCTAATTTTAGTACCTCCCAGCTGCAGTGTAGATATACTCCAAGGATGCACCCCCCCCCAGCATGAGCACCTCCCACTCACCCCAGGGCTGCTTCAGCCTCCCCCGCAACAGACCTGTCCCACAGTGCTTTCTGCTTCTCTGGACGCTTTCAGGGTCGTGAAACACACGACAGCTGCATTATCCCCTCTGTGGGGGTGTCACTATCACGGGCCTCACCCCCAGTCACCTGGTGAATCACGCAGGGCGCTGCCTGGGTTTTCTCCAGTAACTCAGGGGCTGAGCGAGATTCTCACCAGCAGTGCCAAGTCTCACTCACACTCCCTGCAAGTGGCAGAGTGCAGTGCTCTGAATGATTGAGCGCCCACCCTCCACTCCCAGAGCGATGCATCAGCTCCTGTTCACACAGTGCAAACACCCCCCAATCTGCAGAGTACCCAGAACAAACATGGCAAACGCCCAGGGAATAATGGAGGTTTCAGGGGTGCAGAACGAAGATCCTGGGACATGATGTGAAAACCTGGTCAGCTCAATACCCTGCCTGTCAAGCCTGGCTGAAGCAAGAGCCCGGGCCCAGCTGGGACCCCTGAAGCCAAGGGTTTAGAGGATGCAGGATTAGAAATGGGATGGCAATGGCAAACTGGGCAACTTCTGCCCAACAGCTGGTGTTGGGAGAAGGCCTGACTAGCCAAAGCCCCGCCTAGGCTGTGGTACAGCCAGAGCTGATGTGGATTGTGTACTGATCTGGTAACAGCTATTTTTAGGACAACTTTCAATTCTGGAGTAAGACCAAGTGAGTAAACAAAACAACAGACCTCCTCCCCCCGCAGCAGATATGGTTCCAATAGTTACAAAGAAAGGCTGAACCTCACCGCCTGTAAGCTGAAGGTCTATATTAGGAAAAGCATTTGTGATGGTATTTCTGGAGATCTGTCAGGGCCCAGCTGGAGACTGCGGTGTACTTGGAAGGGAGGGTATGTGGAAGGGGAGCCATCACACAAAGCCTTTCCATATTGACTGGTTCTGCAGATGGCTCTTGTCTATTGTGGCACAAGGGTTTCCTCTGATGCAGCTGGCACCAGGGGTCAGGCTACTGGGTGCAGGGGCCATTGGGGCACTCCACGGTGGCATTCTCCTAAAACAAAACTAACAGAATAAAAACCTGGAATGGGGGAGCATTGGGAGCGGGGGGTGGAGTGGGAGAGAAATAAAAAAAAGGAATGGGCTAAAACAAGCAAAGCTAATATAATCAGAGAAGGGTAAAAGACAACTGAAAACACGGAGATGAACAACTGGGCTTTCCTGCCCCCCTTCCCCTTTAGATGGTGAGCTCTGTAGGGCAGGGTCCTGTTTATTATAGGTCTGAAAAGCACCTGACATGCTTTGGAGCACAATGCATGACATGCACTCCCTGCAGGGAGCCAGCCTGATGCCTGTGCACCACCAAAGCCCCATTTACGACCTTAACGTAAGAACGGCCATACTACAGCAGACCAATGGGCCATCCAGCCCAGTATCCGGTCTTCTGGCAGTGGCCAATACCAGATGCTTCAGAGTGAATGAATAGAACAGAGAATGAACAGAACAATTTTGTGAGATTCATGCTGTCATCCAATCCCATCTTCTGGCAACTGGAGGTTTAGAGACACCCAGAGCATGGGGTTGTGCCCCTGACCATCTTGGCTAATAGCCGTTGATGGACCTATTGCCCATTAATTTAGGACTTAAGTGGTTTGGAGGCCATACGCTGGACCAGTGTGCCCTTGTTGAGTCAACAGTGTGACCTCGTTGCCAAGAAGCCCAATGGCATTTTGGGGTGTATAAGTAGGGGCATTGCCAGCAGATTGAGGGACATGATCGTTCCCCTCTATTCAACATTGGTGAGGCCTAATCTGAAGTACTGTGTCCAGTTTTGGGCACCACACTACAAGAAGGATGTGGAAAAATTGGAGAGAGTCCAGCGAAGGGCAACAAAAATGATTAGGGGTCTGGAACACATGATTTATGAGGAGAGGCTGAGGGAACTGGGATTGTTTAGTCTACGGAAGAGAAGAATGAGGGGGGATTTGATAGCTGCTTTTAACTACCTGAAAGATGGATCCAAAGAGGATGGATCTAGACTATTCTCAGTGATAGCAGATGACAGGACAAGGAGTAATGGTCTCAAGTTGCAGTGGGGGAGGCTTAGGTTGGATATTAGGAAAAACTTTTTCACTAGGAGGGTGGTGAAACACTGGAATGCGTTACCTAGGGAGGTGGTGGAATCCCCTTCCTTAGAAGTTTTTAAGGTCAGGCTTGACAAAGCCCTGGCTGGGATGATTTAGTTGGGATTGGTCCTCCTCTGGGCAGGGGGTTGGACTAGATGACCTCCAGAGGTCCCTTCCAACTCTGTTATTCTATGATTCTATGACCTCTGCACAAGGGAGAATTTCACTGTCTGTAAGTACTGACGTCCAAAAACAAATGTTAAAAAAACATTATTGGGTTGCTAAGTCAAGCACTCAAAACTTTGGAAATGCCAGAATTAAGGCTGCCTGCGCAACCCTATTATCCCCATTTTACAGATAGAGAACGAAGCATAGAGTGATTAAGGCCAGAAATGGCCACTCATTTTGGGTGCCCAATCGGAGTTGCCTGGGACCTGATTTTTTTTAGAGAATTTAGCAGATTTGTAGCATGTTATATGTTCACATCACCTCTCCCATTGACCTCTCAGTTAGCATTTCTGTAAATCATACCCCGTGTCTCAGGCTGGGCACCCAGAAAATGAGGAACCTACAATTAATTAGTATCCACCTGTGAAAAGCTGAGTTTAGCTAACTTGCCCAACAAGGAATAGAATCCAATTCTCCAGTGCAGCATTTGACTGCCTTAACCATGAGACCATCCTTTCTTTTCCTGCAATCCCCTGCCTCGTTCACACTACGCCTTCCAACTCCTGCAACAAATGAGGCAAGGGTCCTACTGACAACAGTGTCCTTCACTACACAACCTGATTCATCCCAGAGCAGGGTCCGTTCTGTACACTGAATGATGCAGGAGTCCTGTGGAAAAGTAGTATGTGATCATGTAATTGAAGACTGTCACATATCATGCACAGACAACCTTAATTCTGTCATTTCCTAATTTTTGCAACATTCACATTCTTTTAATATAGGTTTTTGCCTGTAATTTCCTAGATTTTTAACAAGGCAAACAGCTAATTCTATCCTGTGGAATCATACTGACCCCCATTTAGGTAACTGGCAGGGTTAGAACTTTAGTACACAGACCTCTGCCACTTGAGCTAACAGAGTAACTGGGAGCAGCAATAGGCTGTTATCTCTATGTGGACCAGTCACCAGAGGAGGAATGAGCTGTATACTTCGCCAGTGGGCTCCACAGCTATTTGTAGACATTAGAGGAATGCCCATAAGGAATGCTAATAAGCTCCCCCAAAATAATGGTTACGGACCTTTCTGCCCCTGAACCTTCCAGCCTGCCCTTGTCCCAGTGTCCCCACCATTCCCTATAAGCTCCACATCCCTGTCCCCCCACAGCTCCATGTCTTCCACTCCCACCCTGCCCATGTTTTTGTCCCTGTCCCAGTCTCCCCTCTCTAGTTCCTCATCCCAATCTCTCCCCCCCACCCGCAGTTCTTTATCCCAGTCTGTTTTACACACACACACAGCTCCTCATCCCAGTTCCCGACTCTCCCCTGGCTCCTTGTTCCAGTCCCTCCTTTCTGGCACTTCATTCCAGTCTCTCCCCTTGCCAATTCCTCTGGCCTGGCTCCTCACCCCTCTGTGTTCCAGTCAGGCTACTCCTACTCCTCCATGCTGCCTGAGGACTTTCAGTGAGGACACAGAGCACAGGAGAGATGGTCTCCCTGCTCTCAGTTCCAGTGCCCGGCAGCCCCCAGCAGCCCTGGGATGGAGCATGCTCATTGCAGGCAGCCCCTAATGAGTCTTTATTGAATATGTGCAAACTGAGATTCCCAGTGGTTCATGCCATGGCCAAATGTGGGTGGATATTCACAGAAATGGCAAAAGGCACCTCCCTGACCCCAAGCTCACCTCTGTCAGCTTAAAAATCCCTACTCCAAAGCACAGAGGTGCTGGAGTGTCTCAATGAAACAGATGAGATAATTTTTTAGCATGAACACCACAACATACTTTTTTCCCAACCTTGTTCTGAAAAGCCGCTCAACTATTTCTGCTGAGAGTTTTCAAAAAAAAAAAAATTCAGCCTATGGCAATCTCCCAGGGCTAGACCAGTGCTCGCCCCCCACAACATACACTTTTACCTTCTCCCCAGACAGTGGAGAAAGTGGGGGGTTCATCTCTCTGCAAGCCTGAGCTTCTCTGGCCCAGCCTTCCCCTTCTACTTTGTCTTTCCTGTCTCTCTTTTAACTGTCCCTGCTGCTGAGCTGAGCCGAATCAACTTGCTAGCTGTTTAATCATCCTGCCCTTAACCAATTAGCTCCTCAGTTTGGCCCATATGGGGAGCCTTGTAAAATACACAGGAATGATGATTCAACTCTATGCTACTCACCTGTTGTCCCACACTGCCCCCATTCCCCATTTGGGGCCTTTTCTCTCCTTCCCAGGGCTCTGCTTTCCCTCTGTGGGCTGCCCTCCCCTTCCAGGAGCAAGGTCTCTTTAAACTGGCTCTCTACAATGACCATAGGAACCTTCTCCATCCTCACTGAGCAAAAGTTCATTCCCCTCTATTTGGCATTGGTGAGGTCTCATCTGGAGTAGTGTCCAGTTTTCGGCCCCACACTACAACAAGGATGTGGAAAAATTGGAAAGAGTCCAACGGAGGGCAACAAAAATGATTAGGGGACTGGAACACATGACTTATGAGGAGAGGCTGAGGGAACTGGGATTGTTTAGTGTGCAGAAGAGAAGAATGAGGGGGGATTTGATAGCTGCTTTCAACTACCTGAAAGGGGGTTCCAAAGAGGATGGATCTAGACTGTTCTCAGTGGTAGCAGATGACAGAACAAGGAGTAATAGTCTCAAGTTGCAGTGGGGGAGGTCTAGGTTGGATATTAGGAAAAACTTTTTCACTAGGAGGGTGGTGAAACACTGGAATGGGTTACCTAGGGAGGTGGTGGAATCTCCTTCCTTAGAGGTTTTTAAGGTCAGGTTTGACAAAGCCCTGGCTGGGATGATTTAGTTGGGGATTAGGTCCTGCTCTGAGCAGGGGGTTGGACTAGATGACCTCCTGAGGTCCCTGCCAACCCTATGATTCTGTGATTCTAAGTTGCTCTGTAACGGAAGGGGTAATTCTGACATCTCTGTTTCTGCCCCCCTTTCTTCACACCAGGAGGCCCTTTTATATCACTGGGCTTCTCCCCCATTTTAATATCTCCCCCAGGTTACCCTGCATTTCAATACATGGCTGTTCTGGCTCTGGATCACTCTGGCCCTTGACCTTTTCACATACAATTTTGCCTGCTTTCTCTACAAATCCTTGTTCTGGTTTTTCCCCCTTTTCGTTCCCCTCTAACTTGTGATTTTCGCCAAGGCCTTTGGGTTCTTGGCTTGTCTCCTGTCGAGTCTGTTCTGCTTCTTCCTTCTCTAGCCCCCACTTGGCTTCTTGACCTGTTCCTCAACACCTGGTCCTGCCCTCCTGGGCTTCCCCAACTCCCCCTGGGTGAACACATGACCTCAACAGCCTGAGGATATGGGCCCTCCCATTGGCTCCCTACATCTCCGGAGAAGCTCAGGCAGCATCCATGGTGCTGAGCGACAGGGAAGCAGCTGGTTAGGATTATGATACTGTGACAGATTGAAGCCCATTTCCTTTCAGGAAGGGGAGAGATGCCCGGAGAACAGAGTGCCCAAGCTCAGCTTTGTGGCTCACCTTCCTCCTGGGCGGTGGGTGAAGCAAGCTTGTCTCCTGTCTTCCTTATGGTACCCGGAGGGGGATAGGTCCCTGGGGCCATGTCCTGGGCATCGGGTGGAGCTGTGGGTGGGGAGGGGCTATCTGCTCCTGGGGCTTGCAGTGAGGAGCATTGGCTCTTAAGAATATTCATGTTATTACTTTGGCTGCTGTTAATATTGTCCTGAGGAATCTGAGCATCAGAGGGAAATGGTAATTTTCAGGAATTTATATATCTGCCAAACGTGAACAGAATTTCTTGAGACAAAGAAAGGCACTTTTCTAGCCCAAGGCTTCTCTCTGCCCAATTTCAAACAACAGATGTGTCAAAGGTTCTCAAAAACAGGAAGCAGATCTCCTTCACAAAGGAAAGGGTTCAACAGCCACAGTTCAACACCCACTAGCATCACCCCTTATAATACTAACAAAGAGCCTGGCCACGTCCTGCGGAGCTGGGCATGGAGAGGACTCACATGGCAAGGAGGGGCAGTTTTCTCTGTGATGGCATGTTCCCCTTGCCCATCGCAAAGAGCACAGGGCACATACAGGACTGGCAGGCTCCACCCACCAGATCTGTTTGGGAGAAAACTCCATGGTGAAACTCCCTGCAATTTCCTCCCCACTTCACCCTGGGTGTAGGGCTTGGGAGCAGAACAATCATGCCCCATCATCCAGTGGCCTCAAGTATAAGGTCTGGGAGCTGCGTTCTGTTCCACTCAGCCGTGCCATTGTGGAATGTGCAGGCAGGAACCACCATGCTTCTCTGACACGGTCTTGTTCACACTGGAATTCAATCTATCCACAAAGCTGGCACCAGTGCACACCTGTCGGTCAATACAGCTGGCACCAGTGCACACACCTAGGGCTGGTACAGCTGATACCAGTGCACACCTGTTAGTCAATACAGCTGGCACCAGTGCACACCCCTAGGGCTGGTACAGCTGATACCAGTGCACACCTGTCAGTCAATACAGCTGGCACCAGTGCACACCCCTAGGGCCGGTACAGCTGGCACCAGTGCACAGCTGTCGGTCAGTACAGCTGGCACCATTGCACACCCCTGAGTCGGTACAGTTTACACCAGTGCACACTCCTAGGGCCAGTACAGCTGGCACCAATGCACACCCTTAGGGCCAGTACAGCTGGCACCAATGCACACCGCTCGGTCAGTACAGCTGGCACCAATGCACACCCCTTGGGCCGATACAGTGGGTACCCGGGCACATCCCTCAGTCAGTACAGCTGACACATATCATGTACACACATGCATCCACCCACAGTCGTGCACACAGACAGACACACAATAGCTGTAAGGCCAACACTGACACATGCATGCACGTATACTCTCACATACAGACAGAGATCCACATGCACATGTGTATGTTTACATACGTTCGCACAGACACACCCACACACATATACACACACATTACGTTTTCTGCCATAAGAACCAAACTTTTGCATCCCCATTTCCTCAGTTCTGGCCCTGCAGGACACACTTCTCCCCCTATTTTAATGTCTGTTCAGGACCCCACCTGAGCTTGCTGTCTTCTCTGGCCCATCTGGCATGTGTCCTGGCCCCAGCAACCCCTGGATCGTTCATGGATGGAGGTCAGAAGGGACCACTGTGACCATCCAGTCAGGCTCCTGCACCACCCAGTGACTCCTGCCTGCAGCCCAGCACTGACAGAGCACAGCTATTACCCAGGACAGAGAATTAACCCCTCCCTTGGTAAGCGGTTCCTAGGGTTAATTCCTCTCCCCTTCACCTCATTGCGAGTCTGAATTTGTCTGGCTTCAGCTCCCGCCGTTGGATTATTAGACCTTTGTCTGAGAGGTTACAGAGACCTCTGCTATTGGAGACCTCCTCCCCATGTAGGTTCTTATAGACCTGGGTCAAGTCACCTCTTCCCCTGCTCCTTGCTAAGCTAAAGAGATGGAGCTCCTTCAGTCTCTCCCTATCAAGCAGATTTTCTCGACCTCAGATCATCCTTCTAGCTCTTCTACGAACCCTTTTTAATTTGTCAACATCCTCTCCAAGATGTGGACACCAGAGCTGGACACAGTATCCAGAGGTAACGTCTGGCCCTACTGGATATTCTCCATTTACTCATCCAAGGGTCATGTTAGCCCTCTAAAGGTATGTCTACACTGCAGCTGGGAGGAGTGATTCCCAGGGCAAGTAGACAAACCAACGCTAGCTCAGCTCAAGCTAGTGCACTAAAAATAGTAGTGTGGTTCTTGTGGCACAGGGAGCAGCGTGGACTAGCCATCTGAGCTCAGCCACAGAAGGTTAGACGAGCTTGGATATAGGTGACTAGTGTGATCCACTGCCAGTGCTGCAATGTCCAAACTGCTATTTTTAGCACACTGGCTGGAACAGAGCTAGCATAAATCTGTCAACCTGGGCTGGGACTCACACCTCCCAGCTGTAGTGTATACATACCCTAAGCCGCACCACGTCATTGGGAGCTTGTGTTCAGTTGGTGTCCGCCATGACTCCTAAAACAGAGTCCTGCTTTTCAGGATATGCCCTCATCCTGTGGATGAGACCTACATTCTTTATTCCAAGCTGTGTGTGGCTGTATTAAAATGCATGTTTTTCCTGTGAGTCCAGTTTACCAAGTGACTCAGATTACCGTTACTCCTAGGGGAATTCTGCACCACTGCACGTGCACAGAATTCATGTCCCCCGCAGATTTCTTTGCTTCCCGTCAGAAAAATGACTCTCTGACAGGGAAGCTGCAAGAGCAGTCACACACCACTCCCTAGCAGCACAGGTGCAACGTCTCAGGCACCCAGAGCAGCTGGCAGAGAGGTAAATCACTGTGGGGCTGGGGACACCTCAGCCAGTGGCTCCTACCCTGAGCCAGGATTAGCTGCAAGTCCCGGCTGGGCTGGAGGCAGGAGAGGATGGGACTTCCTCTTCCCCTGCAAGGAGTGGCTGGGGCTGTGTCAGACACGCCCCCAGAAACCTCCCCCAGCTGCAGGAAGCTCAGCATCCTCCCCTGCTTCCTGTCCCCATCACTCCTTAGCTGTGGGGAGAAGGGTCACTGTACAGGGAGCTGCTCCCCCATCCACCCAACCCCTGTGCATCTGGACATCCCAAACCCAGACACCCCTGTCAAGCCTCACCTGGTACATCCAGAACCATCCTAGCCCTCCATACCCAAACCCCACCGCTCTGAACCTCAACCCCTGCATCTGGAGCCCCCCTTCAGCAAGACCCCCTGCTTCTGGACCCCCACCCCTGCATCCAGACAACCATCCCTACTGAACTCCCTACACTCAACCCCCAATACTGATGTCCCACCCTCTGCACCACCCTGAGCCCCCACATCCAGACCCCCGTGCCACTGACCACCAACTACCTGCACCCAGACCCCCACTCCACCAAGCCCCATTCCCCCAGCCCCCCCTGCTGAGAACCCATCACTGAGAAACCCAGACCCCTCTACTGAGCCCCCATCACTTTCCGCTGGAAGCCCCTGCAGAGTCCCATTGCCCCTGCACCTGGAACCCCCCAACGAGCCTCTGAGCATCCAGATCCCCCCACACCTAGACCCCCCCCACTGACCTGCCTGCACCCAGATTGTCCCATACAGAACCCTCTCATCCCACACCTGGATCCCTCCACACTGAGCCTCTCCACACTTGGATCCTGCCTGGTTGAGCCTACCTGCCCCACAGCTGGTGCAGCTGGCACAGAGGGGCATGGGCCCAGGGTGTTTCTGGGGCAGGCCCAGGCCTTATGCTGTGTCAGGTTCAGGTGCAGCCTCACCACTGAGTCTGTATCCTTGGGGTGGGGAGTGGGAGGGCTGCAGGGTGATCTTCCACCTTCGTGCAGCCAGTGGCCTGTGCTCCCCACTGCCATGCTGGAGCCACTGCATTTATTTATTGACAAATAAAACTTGCAGAACTGTAAAATGTTGTGCAAAGAATTTTTGATTTTTTGGCTCAGAATGCCCTCAGGAGTCTACAGGGGATACCTGGCCTATCCTTTACATTATTTACCATGCCATCAATTTTGTGTCAGCTGCAAAATTTACCAGAAATGATTTTCTGTTTTCTTCCAGATCATTGATAAAGCTATTGAATAGTAATGGGCCAAGACCCTGTGGGTCTGCACTAGAAACACCCCCCCCCCGCCCTTGGATGACAATTCCCATTTACAATTACAGATCTATCAGTTAGCTATTTTTGTTCCACTTAACATGGGCTGCACTGGTTTTGTAAAGTGCTAATTTCTTCATCAGAACGTTGTGCGGACGTAAGTCAAACGCTATATAGAGTTGAAGTATATTCTGCCAACACCGTTACTTAGTCAACCAAACTTGTAATCTCATCAAGAACCAATAGCAAATTTGTTTGACCGCCCCTGTTTTCCATAACGCCATGTGGGTTGGCATGAGTTATGCTGCCACCCTTTTGATCCCTCACTGATTGTGTCCAGTTTCAGGTAACCTTCCTGCAGCTGAACTGCAGCAGTTACAGTCTCTGCTATGTTGCCCAGTCCCTGGGGGAGTTACATGCCCCTGTTGGTTTTTAAATCAAACATCTTGTTTTTCTGTCTTGTAAGTTGCCATAAAGGGAAGATCCATTCAGCTGGAGAATGGTTAAGCTCAGCAGACTCCTTGGAAGCAGACAGCAGTTTGCTTTGAATGTGCCCTCTCACCCAGAATTCAGCTGTACAAACGTAACTTCTTGGCTCATGTTGCCATGGGCCACTGCAACCCCAACGTGGCTAGTGAATCAAGGTTGTTTCCCATGGCCACCTGATGGGGAGGTGAAAGGCCAGAGTTCGGGGCTCTCAGGCCCCATGCCTTCCTGGTAGGATTTTTTACCAACATCTTCTCTTCTCTGAACTTTCCAGTAATACCTGTAGCACGCAGAACACAATGGGGTCCGTTCTCCTCCTAGATGCAGTGTAACTATAGCATGGCGTTTCTCCTGACTCACACCACAGTAAGTAAGAGAAGAATGAGGCCCTGAATGCTCCATAGCTGAGGCCACAGATTCACAGCTAGGCAATTTACCAGGGCAATGTAGTTTGTGACACGATTTTCCAATGAACTCTGAGGAAGACCCACATCATAGCCCTATCACCTTCTGCATGCTGTACCTGCCAGCCCTTGGATCCCTTTTGTCCTAGTGCTGGTTGGCTGGCATGACATCATTTTGTATCCATCAAAGTCTCTAAACCCCTAGTCAACCAGAAATGACTGATTCCTGGGTCTGAGGGAGGGTGGAATCTCATACAAATGGCTGACATGGGCAGTAGGAGATTTCAAAGAGGAATTGGGTGTTGTAATGCTATGGAGTGTGGTGGTGGGTGATTAAAAGCATTTCCATAGGTAGAGAAAGGCTGGATGTTTCCAAGATATTAGGTTCATTCTGAGAACATTAGAGGCACCATGGACCAACTGCCCTCCTAACAATACTATTGGTTCCTCCAAGTCACCCCTAGTAACCCCTCCAGCACTATACCAGCAGCCTCAATGCATCTCCAAATGATATGGAGAGTTGAAATCCAAAAAAGACAAAGCAATTCAATTTTGCACTTAGACACTCTGGTGCTAAGGGCCACACAGATAGATAGTTGCACAACAACTCAGGGTTCCATAGTTAAGTGGTGTTAAATTTTGCATTTAAAGCAGGGATTCAACTACTTGGTTATGTATAAAGAATTCAGCACATCTTCCCCAAAAATCACAGCAATTACTCTGAGCACAGACTGAACCTGAGAAAATTTACAAAAAAAAATCAGTTAATTAGTTTTAAAATGGGCCGTTTAAGACATTTAGCCTCAGGTGTTGGACCAATTTTTTATCCTGATTGATTTTAGCAATGGAAAAACATGAGCCCTTCAAACTTTTCTTGTAGTTAAAACTCTGAAATCTCAGGCATAGGCTACATTTGAAGATTTTTTTATGGTTAAGTTTTTGTTTTGCCACTATTCTTCAAAACTAAGTTTTCTTCTTCCGCAGGGTGCTGACAAATAAACTTCTCACCAGAAGCATAGCCAGCCCCATATATTCAAAAATCATGAGTTGAGTCCCCAGAAACATGAGATTTAAAATAATGAGATTTCAAACAATAAAAAAATGGGTTCTTTTTATTCACTTGCTGGTTTCTGAGTCTTTAGGCTGCACCTACTTCATGTTTTCAAGTGTGTCTCTGTAACCATGAGGGCCAGAAATTTTTTTTTTTTTTTAATGAAAGCTGATATTCTGTTCCTATATCATGGGTCTTGCAGTTGGGGCTTCAAGAGAAACACTAAAAAAGAAGGATGCAAGAGTTGGCAACACAGATTAACAGAGAGTGCTGCTGTTTTTCAGCATTGCTGCCTTGTCCTATTGTTCTGAATGAGAATGAAGCCACGAGGCTGCCATTAGCAAAACACCCTTTTTCAAAATGGTCACAACCTCCCTTTGTTCTCAGAGGAAGTGAGGCGAAGCTGCCCGCAAATGAAAAAATCAAATTGATCAATCTCTCTATGAGTCAAGGTGGTGAGGTAATATCTTAGTGTTTTATCCTGTCACCCATCACCATAGTATCTGGGCGCCTTCCCTGAAAATCAATAGCAATAGCCAGGGACTGCCCTCCCCCATGGGATGCATCCGATGAAGTGAGCTGTAGCTCACGAAAGCTTATGCTCAAATAAATTGGTTAGTCTCTAAGGTGCCACAAGTACTCCTTTTCTTTTTACAGATAGTAGATGACTTCAGGAAGCGTGCTGAAGACAAAGATATCCAAGCAATTGTCTCTGAGATCCTTCCCATCCCATGAGCAAAGGAAGACAGAGGGCAGAAGATTCTGGAAGTGAACTGCTGGCTAGGTAAGTGGGGTAGGATTTTTTTATGTGGAACATTCCAACATTCTATGCCGACAGGGGGCTGTGTAGTTTGGATGGCCTCCACCTCAGTAGAAGAGGGACCAATCTTCTCACGGACAGTCATGCTGGCTAGAATATCAGGAGGGCACTAAACTAATTACAAATGAGGGAAGATATGAGTACTCAGCACAAAATCGAAATGTTGAGAACAAAATTAATCAAGGAAGCAAAGAACATGAATAAAAGAAATTCTTGAATTGCCTATACACCAGTGCTAGGAGCCTGGGTAACAAACAAGAAGAACTGGAACATATAGTCGTATATGAGCATACATACGATGTAGTTGGTATTACTGAAATCTGGTGGGATGATTCCCATGACTGGAATGTTAAAACCAATTTAGGAAGGATGAAGTGGGCAAAAGGGCAGTGGGGAGGGCACTTTGTCAAAAATGGCATTACCTGTTTCCAAATCACTGATAACTCAGAAGAAAATGATCTTGAATGCGTATGGATCTATGTCCTACCAAACAAAGCGCAAGATGGGTGTTATTTGGTGACAGACACCAAATTACACTAGGGAATAGGACGGCCAGCTTCTGACGCAGCTTCTATAATGTGTAGGGGAAAAGCTGCATCTTCATGGGGGACTTCAGTTGGAGTGCCACGCCCTGGAGGTCGCATGCTGAAAGTACTAAAACATCCTTGAAATAAAGTCCAACCAGTGATATCTATGCGTGGTGTTTTAAAAGGGCCAGTTTCACAAGCTGAAAACAATTATGAGCCAAATCAGCTGGGACGAAGAATTTAATCAGAAAAATGTGAATAATAATTGGAATTGTCTAGGAACACTTCACTAGATACCCAAAAAGCCACAATAAAGGGAAAAGGCCATATTGGTTAAAAAAACTAACCTGATTTAGCGGAGAACTGAAGGCAGTTATAATTTAAATATGACTTAAGGACAATAAAAAGGAGGTTTTTAAAGTATAGTAGGAACAAAAAGAATCCTGACAATGGTCTTGGTTCATTACTAGATGGAAATCATAGAATCATAGACTTTAAGGTCAGAAGGGATCATTATGATCGTCTAATCTGACCTCCTGCACAACGCAGGCCACAGAATCTCACCCACCCACTCCTGTAACAAACCCCTAACCTATGTCTGAGCTATTGAAGTCCTCAAATCGCTAAAGTCTAAACTTCCTGATGGCTAGTTTATATCCATTTGTTCTTGTGTCCACACTGATACTGAGCTGAAATAATTCTTCTCCCTCCATGGTATTTATCCCTCTGATATATTTATAGAGAGCAATTATATTTCCTCTCAGTCTACTTTTGGTTAGGCTAAACAAGCCAAGCTCTGAGTCTCCTTTCATAAGACAGGTTTTCCATTCCTCAGATCATCCTAGTTGCCCTTCTCTGTACCTGTTCCAGTTTGAATGCATCTTTCTTAAACATGGGAGACCAGAACTGCACACAATATTCCAGATGAGGTAGAATTATCAATAATAATGCAGAAAAGGCAGATGTGTTCAATAAATATTTATTTTCTGTGTTTGGGAAAAAACAGATAATGTAGTCATTTTATGTGATAATGCTTTTTCCATTCCACTAATATCTCAGGATTACTGTGGCAGGTTTAGCACCTTACTGCTGTCAGGGTTCCTTCCCCACTCTGAACTCTAGGGTACAGATGTGGGGACCTGCATGAAACACCCCCTAAGTTTATTCTTACCAGCTTAGGTTAAAAACTTCCCCAAGGTACAAACTTTGCCTTGTCCTTGAACAGTATACTGCCACCACCAAGCATTTAAACAAAGAACAGGGAAAGAGACCACTTGGAGACGTCTTCCCCCAAAATATCCCCCCAAGCCCTACACCCCCTTTCCTGGGGAAGGCTTGATAATAATCCTCAGCAGTTTGTACAGGTAAACACAGACCCAAACCCTTGGATCTTAAGAACAATGAAAAATCAATCAGGTTCTTAAAAGAAGAATTTTAATTAAAGAAAAGGTAAAAGAATCACCTCTGTAAAATCAGGATGGAAAATACTTTACAGGGTATTCAGATTCAAACACACAGAGGATCCCCCTCTGGGCAAAACCTTAAAGTTACAGAAAACAGGAATAAACCTCCCTCTTAACATAGGGAAAATGGACATAAAACAAAAGATAAACTAATCCGCCTTGCCTGGCTTACCTATACTGGTTGCAATATTGGAGATTTGGATTAGGATGGGTTGGAGAAGATGGATTTCTGTCTGGCCTCTCTCAGTCCCAAGAGAGAACAACCAGGTAAACAAAGAGCACAAAACAAAAGCCTTTCTTCCCCCAAGATTTGAAAGTATCTTGCCCCCTTATTGCTCCTTTGGGTCAGGTGCCAGCCAGGTTAGCTGAGTTTCTTAACCCTTTACAGGTAACAGGATGTTGTCTCTGGCCAGAAGCAATTTTATAGCACTGTATACAGAAAGGTGGTTACCCTTCCCTTTATGTTTATGACACCGCCCCTTTGGTATGGGGAGGGATGGGCTGCCTGAGCCTCACCACTCCCAAGTCTACACTCTCGCCTCTCTGCGGGCGGCCCGATGCAGCCTAATGGCCTCTCACCGTGCAATCACCCCCTTCATCTGGGTAGTGAGTCCTAACGGCCGAAGTCCATGTAATTCTTCCCAAACATCAGGACTGTGTGGCTCAATGGCCAGAGTCCATAGAATCCCCCCCTCACAGGTGGCGTAGTGCAGCCTACGTCCCTGTAACTCACCCCAAACATCAGGGCTGTGTGGCCCAATGGCCAGAGTCCATATAACCCCCCTCGCAGGCAGGGTAGTGCGGCCTAGCGGCCAGAGTCCAAAGGGGGCAGGTGGCTGGGAGGGGTAGGGGAAACCGGGCCCACCCCCTCCTCTGGGTCCCAACCCAGAGCCCTGTTAGTGGCAAGTTCCCCTTGCCACCGGCTCAGTGGGGATCCGCTCAAAACACACCGAGCCTCTTTGCGGCTCCAACGCTGTTTTCTTCTGAAGTTCCCCTGGGTCACTTCCTACCATAACTTCCAGGTCCTCTGTTTCAGGGGGTCCTCTGGTCAGTTCCCCTTCTGTGACCTACTTGGTCTGGGCGTTGGTGCACGTTCCAGCTTGGCTGGCTTCCAGATCCTGGAGCACATGCTGTCCCTCCTCAGGAGCTGGCAGTATGCCTCCTCCTCCAGCAGTCAGCCCAGACTGAGCAGCTCTGCAAACTTTTATACCTGTTGTCCAGTTGGAGCATGCCCAGCAGAACCTCAGGGGCGTGGCTTCCTCTTCCAGGAAGAAAGGGTTAACCCCTGCAGTACCAGTGTGGGGCTGCTCTGCCCCATCACACACCCTCCCCCTTAAAACAACCGCCAGGGCCGGCTGACCATTGCCCGTTCTCTTCCCTACCTCTTCCCCGACTCGGGAAAAGAAGTCCGCATTCCAGTGGGCCTTCCCTGGCTGGTGTAACACGTGGAAGGAATAGGGATGAAGGGACAGATACCACCGCATGATTTGTGCATTTGTTTCCTTCATGCTATTAATCCATCTGAGGGGTGCATGGTCAGTCACCAAGGAAAAGGGGTTCCCTAATAGGTAGTACCTCAGGGCGTCGACCGCCCATTTAACTGCAAGGGCCTCCCGCTCTATGGTGGAATATCTTAGATACAAGATAGGAGGAGAAGAGCACCCCACCTCTGAGGCATCGGTCTGAAGGATAAAGGGCTTTGTGAAGTCAGGCTGTGTCAGTATTGGCTCCCGGGTCAACCGTTCCCGCAGGGTGCAGAAGGCCTTCTCACAGTCTTCCGACCATTGGACCTTCCAGGGCTGGCAGCTTCCCATCAGGTCTGTCAGGGGGACGGGGAGCGTAGCAAAGTTAGCTACAAATCATTGATAGTATCCGGCCAGCCCTATGAACTGCTGTACTTGGCTTTTTGTCGTGGCTTCTTCAAGACTTCCACCTTATCTACCAAAGGGCGGAGTTTCCCCTGGCCTACTGTATAGCCCAGGTAGGTCACTTCTCATTGGCCCAAGTGACATTTGGCTGGGTTTGCAGTGAGGCTGGCCTTGCCCAGAGCTTGTAGCACCTTGGCGAGGTGCTGGAGATGTTCCTCCCAGTTGGCACTGTAAACGACGATGTCATCGATGTATGCCGCGGCGTACGAACTGTGGGAGCCCCATGCAACCCAAAAGGCATCATCGTGAATTGGTAGAGGCTGAATGGTGTTGGAAAAGCTGTCTTTTCTCTGGAGGCGGGTGTCAAAGGGATCTGCCAATATCCCTTGGTCAGGTCTAGGGTGGAGATGAATTCTGCCTTGCCTAGTCACTCCAGCAGCTCATCCACCCGAGGCATGGGATAGGCATCAAAGCAAGAGACTGCGTTTACCTTACGGAAATCAATGCAGAACCTGACTGTGCCATCCGGCTTGGGAACAAGCACTATTGGGCTCCGCCATTCGCTCCTTGACTCTTCGACCACTCCCAGGGCCAACATCACCTCAAGCTCTTTCCGCACGGTCTCCTACATTTTCTTTGGGAGCGGGTGGTGGTTCTCCCTCAACTTTGTGGCTGGGGATGGTGGTGATATGATGGCTGGTCAACGTGGTCTTCCCTGGCTGGGCTGACAAGACAGGGGGAAGGCTGATATCAACTGTTGTACCTGTTCCTGCTGTATCAGGTCGAGCTCCTGGTCTATGGCTGTTGCCCCTGGTTCTGCCAGTTCGCCGGCCAATAGCCCCAACTCAGGATCTGGAGTGTACGGGGCAATCATCAGGCCTTCCTGGTCTCTCCAGGCCTTGAGGAGGTTCATGTGGTAGACCTGAGTGTCTTTCCTTTGGCCCGACAGCCGAACTTCGTAGTCGACAGGCCCTACTCATCTGGTCACTTCAAGGGACCTTGCCACTTTGCTAACAGCTTAGATTTGGAGGACGCAGTCCCCAGGCTCAAAACTCCTCTTCTTCACCCCTTATTATACTGAGCTGCTTGACTATGTTGGGCCTTCACCAGGTTCTCTCATGCCAAGGCTCCCAACTCTCAGAGCTGCTCCCGTAGGTGGAGGATATATTGAAAGGATCCGCTAACCCGGGTCTCTTGTTCTTCCCATGTTTCTTTCAGTAGATCTAAGATTCCCTGGGGTTTCCTCCCATAGAGGAGTTCGAAGTGGGAGAACCCTGTGGAAGCCTGTAGCACCTCTCACATGGCGAAGAGGAGCGCTGGGAGCAGCTTATCCCAGAGCCAAGGGTTGTCTTCCACGAACTTTCTCAGCATGGCTTTCAGGGTGCTGTTAAATCCCTCTACCAACCCATCTGTCTGAGGGTGGTAGAATGAGGTCTTAAGGACGTGGATATTTAACAGACAGCATAGCTCAGCCATCAACCTAGAAGTTACCTTAGTCCCCTTGTCCGTCAATATCTCCCATGGCAGATCGATGCGGGCAAAGATCTGCAGGAGCTCATTGGCGTTGACTGGGGCTGTGGCTGTTCGTAAAGGTACCGCCTCTGGGTACCATGTTGCATAGTCGACCACAACGAGGATGTACTTGTGGCCCAAGCTGCTCTTTTCCAAAGGCCCCACCAAATCCAGGCCAATCCACTCGAAGGGTGTTCCAATTACCAGCAAGGGCACAAGGTGGGCTTTTGGTGCCCCTTTCAATCCGGCCTTCTAGCACTTGTGGCAAGAAGCGCAGTAATCCCACACCTCTTGATGGATGCCCAGCCAGAAGAACCTCTGGACCACCTGTTGCCGCGTTTTCTCCCTCCCCAGATGCCCGGCCCAAGGTACTGAGTGAACCAAGTGAAGTAAGTTCCACCGGAACCACCGCAGGACAATAGTTGGCGCAGTTCTTTCGTTTGTGGTTTCTGGACAACCTAGTAGAGTAAGTCATTATGGATTTCAAAGTGGGGTCCTTGCTGTCAGTGTCGGGGCTGGTCTTCTTCCCCAGGGGAGCCCATCGCCTGCTCCCAGGCCTCGCTGAGGGTGGTGTTCGCCCTTTGTTCTTCTAGGAAGTCAACATCAACATCCAGCCATCCTTGGCCCTCCCTTGTCAGTGCCTCAGCAGGGGCTCAGCCTCTTTCGGCTATCTCGGGATTCTCTGAGACCCCCTCCAGGGGGTCGTCCGGCGCTGGTCGGCCTAGTAATCCACGCCTCCCTGCCCGCAACCTCCTTTTTCTGACAGGCTGGGTACCCCACTCCTACAGGAGCTCAGCGAAACCCAGGCAATCGCGGCCCAGAATCACTGGGTAAGCTAACTTCAAGGCCACTAGGCACCTCCCTCCTTGCTGAGCAGCCCCGAGCTCCACCCAGACGGTGAGGTAGGGTTTCACGTCTCCATGAATACACTGAAGGCGTATGGAGCCCCTGTGTGGCCGGAGGGTTCTATCAGCCCAGCCCGGATAGCTCTCTGGCTACATCCTGAGTCCATCAAGGCCACAGTAGGTGTCCCGTCCACTTTCACTGGTACAACAATCTTACCCGGCTCCCACTTCCGGGCACGTTGACCCGTGGCCCAAACCTGCCCATAATTACAATCCATGTATGGGCACTCCCTCTGGAAATGCCCTATCTGTCTGCACTCATAACACCAGTCTCGCCTTCCTTCTCCAGGTGGGATGTTTTGTGGGGGTGCTTTGCCTTCCTGACGAGTTATCTTGGCTCTGCGTGAGGTTCACCCCTATTGAGTCCCTTGCACTGAGGGTTGGTGGGGCGTACAAATGGTGGCTCCCCCCTCTATCTTGCACACCACCCGTGCCGGAGTTGAGTTCCGTTCACCTGCCTTCCCCAATCTGGAGCCAGACTTCTCCCCTCCTTCCATTGCCATATAATACTCCATTAAGGAGGTCGCATCAGCGAGGGTCTTTGGGCGGGTCGCTGCACCCACTCCTTCCCCCTGGCAAGCAGGGTATGTGTGCTCTAGGGCCACAGTCTCAGCTACTTGAATGCTTGTCTGGTGTTCTGGTTCTAGCCACCTCCAACAGAGGTTGCGGATTCACTGCATCATGACTCGTGGTTGGGCCCCCAGCGGGCACTGCTTTCGGCGGAGTCGCTGGCAGTAAGTCTCCGGGTTGATGCCCGTTTGGTCCAAGGTGGCTGCTTTGACCTTAGAGTACTCCAGCACCTCCTGCGGATCGAGGTTGTGATAGGCGGATTGAGCCGGGCCAGTTAAGTAAGGGGTTAAGATAGTGGCTCAGTGTGCGGTGGGCCACTGGATGGCAGTTGCAACCCACTCAAAAGTCATGAGAAAGGCCTCAGGGTTGTCCCCGGACCCCATCTTTGTTAGGCGCACTGGTGGTCCTCTGAAGTCATCCCTGGCCCCGCTCCCGGACGTGGCTGCGGGGGGACTTGGTGCGTGTCTTAGCAAACCCACCCTCTGCTGGAATAGTCTCTCCTGGTTTGCGTGTTGCTGGGCAGTCAGCTCCCGAATCAGCTGCTGCTGCTGTTCTTGCAGCTGCGCCGCCTGCAGTTGCTGTTGCGCTGCGAGATGTTGGAGCACCTGTGCTTGCTGCTGCTGCTGTTTTGCAGCCTGCTGCTGTTGGTTGTCCAGCAGCCCTTTCAGAGGCTTCTCTGGCTCCATCTTGGGTGTCTGGAGCCTTCTTTCAGGCCCTGATCACTGCCCACATTCTCCACCAGTTGTGGCGGGTGTAGCACCTTACTGCCCCTTCAGGGCGGGGAGGGGATGGGGTGCCGGAGCCTCGCCACTCCCAAGTCCGCGCGCTCGCCTCTCTATGGGCAGCTCGATGCGGCCTATTGGCCTCTCTCGATGCAATTACCCCCTTCGTCCGGGTAGTGAGTCCTAACGGCCAATGTCCATGTAATTCATCCCAAACGTCAGGGCTGTGTGGCCCAATGGCCAGAGTCACAGGCGGGGTAGTGCAGCCTAGAAGCCGGAGTCCCTGTAACTCACCCCAAATGTCAGGGCTGTGTGTGGCCCAATGGCCAGAGTCCATATAACCCCCCTCACAGGCGGAGTAGTATGGCCAAGCATCCGGAGTCCATGTGATTCCCATGCTGGGCCCCCCCCTCCAAAGGGGGCAGGCAGTTGGGAGGGGTAGGGGGACCCGGGCCCACCCTCTCCTCCAGGTCCCGACCCAGGGCCCTGTTAGTGGCAAGTTCCCCTTGCCATTGGCTCGGCGGGGATCCGCTCAAAACACGCCGAGCCTCTGTGCGGCTCCAATACTGTTTTCTTCTAAAGTTCCCACGGGTCACTTCCTACCATAACTTCCGGGTCCTCTGATTTGGGGGGTCCTCTGGTCACTTCCCCTTCTGTGACGTACTCAGTCTGGGCATCGGGGTGCGTCCTGGCTTGGCTGGCTTCCGGATCCTGGAGCACAGGCTGTCCCTCCTTGGGAGCTGGCGGCCAACCTCCTTCCCCTCTGGCGGTCAGCCCAGACTGTGCAGCTCTGCAGGCTTTTTTACCTGTTGTCCAGTTGGAGCATGCCCAGCAGAGCCTCAGGGGTGTGGCTTCCTCTGCCAGGAAGAAAGGATTAACTCCTGCGGTACCAGTGTGGGGCCACTCTGCCCCATCACAAGGACGTTAAACAGAAGCTACTAAAGTTAGACATTTTTAAATAAGGAGGTCCAGATAACTTGCATCCAAGAGTTTTAAAAGAGTTGGCTGAGGAGCTCCCTGGAAAGTTAATGTTGATTTTCAATAACTCTTAGAACACTGTGAGAATTCCAAGAGAGAAAGATAATGTACCAATATTTTAAAAAGGTAAATGGGAAGACCCAGAAAATTATAGGCCTGCCAGCCTGACATTGATCCTGGGCAAGATAACAGCATGACTGATACATGATTAATAAAGAATTAAAAGAAAGATAATATAATCAATGCCAGTCAATATGAGCTTATGGAAAGTAGATCCTATCAAATTAACTTGATAGCTTTTTTTTATGAGATTCCAAGTCTGGTTGATGAAGTGCTAATGAACTATACTTAGTCTTCTGTAAAGTATTTGACTTGGTAGTGCATGACATATTGATTAAAAAATTTAACGTGGTGCACATTAAATGGATAGGTCTCCAAATGTAATTGTAAATAAGGAATCATCATAGAAGGGTTGTGTTTCTAGTGGGGTTCCACAGGGATCAGTTTTTGGCACTACATTATTTAATGTTTTTATTAATAACTTGGGAGAAAAGATAAAATCATCACTGATAAAGTTTGCAGATGACACAAAAATTGGGGGAGTGGTAAATAATTCACTAATACAGAGTGATCTGGATCACTTGTTAAACTAGACACAAGCAAACACTGTGCATTTTAATATAGCTAAATATAAATGTATACAACTAGGAGCAAAGAACGTAGGCCATACTTACAGGAGAAGGGACTCGATCCTGGGAAGCAGTGACTCTGAAAAAGATTTGGGTATTGTGGTGGATAATTATCTGAGCATGAGCTCCCAGTGTGATACTGTGGCCAAAAGCACTAATGCAATCCTTGAATACATACAAAAGGGTATGTTGACTAGGAATATAGAGGTTATTGGACCCCTGTATTTGGCACTGGTGTGACTGCTGTCCATTTCTGGTGCCCACAGTTCAAGAAGAATATTGATACATTAGAGAAGATTCAGAGAAGAGCCACGAGAATGAGTAAGATTAGACAACTTGGCTTATAGTGAGAGACCCAAGGAGCTCAATCTATTTAGTTTAACAAAGAGAAGATTAAGGGGTGACTTGATTACAGTCTTTAAGTACCTACTTGGGGAACAAATATTTAATAATGGGATCTTCAATCTGCCAGAGAAAGGTCTAACACAATCCAATGGCTAGAAGTTGAAGCTAGACAAAATCAGACTGGGAATAACATGTAAATTCTTAAGAGTGAGAGTAATTAACCATGGCGTTGTGGTGCATTCTCTTCACTGACCATTTTAAAAACAAGATTGGATATTCTTCTAGAAGGTCTGCTCTAGGAATTATTTTGGAGCAGGTCTCTGGCCTTTGTTCTGCAGGAGGTCAGACAAGATGATCACAATGGTCCCTTCTGGCCTTGGTATCTATGAACCTCAGCTTGACAAGACCCTGTCCTCTGACATCTGACCTCTGGCACTGAGTGTCAAATTATCACACTGGCTGCACCCTGAGTAGATAATGGAATGAGGCAGCCCTGCAACAGCAGGTAAATAGCAGGGCATTCATAGCAGTCATGGGGAGTAGTTTGGGGAGTAGTTCTGTCCTGCATCCACATACAAACTCTAGTCAGCTAGTGCAGTTGTACTGCCCTCTGGGTCCCCATCCCACACTTCCCAGCACAGCTGTCAGGAACTCAGCTGGCTCCAGGCACGGACGTCTAGCAACCCAATGAGCTTGACTGGGCCCAATAACCCCCCACCAAGTGACTGTGCTCTCTGGACAGCACGGCCAACAGCTCACCATTTAAGCCTTCTAGCAACAGTAGCACTGTGGCTGCTCAGTGCGTTCCATGCCCCACTGCTGCACCAACCCTGCTTCCTGCACCAGCCCTTGTTCCAACCTGTGTCTGTTCCGCTCTAGCCCTCGTCCCTATCTTCCTCAGAACTCCCGGCTCCGACCACTGACTTGTCTCCGGTCCACCACTCCAGCTCTGCCCTTTGGTTCTGTTCTGGCTCCTGGCTCTGACCATTAGCTTGTCCCTTGACCATGCTTCCAGTACTGCCCTCTGAGTCTGCTGCAACCACTAGACCAGACTCCTGTTCTGACCACTAGGTTGCATCACCCAAACCCCAGCGTGGGACAACAGCCTCCCGAAGGAGTGGCTTATGGGAGATTTTGAAAAAGTCTAAGAGGTTTGTGGGAGAAGGAGCCAAGGCGGGGCTTTTCAAAGGAACCCAAGGGATTTAGGTGCCCAAATCCCACTGACTCCATTAGGCTGTTTTATAAACATCATCCTGAATTACGATAACTGCCTGGGAAACACAGACCTAGCCTTGAAGGCCGCTTAGCTCTAGTGTAAGGCTTGGCCTCTCTGGTCCTTTTTGTATCCCTTCCCCCTCTCTCAGGGAAGTGCTCCCAGCTGCCCCCTGGGATGAGTCTTTCTGAAGCCCCAGCTCTCTTTAGCTGTGGAACCCACAGGGAGAGCTCCACATCAGGGCTTTGGCAGTTCCCAGGCAATTTCCTTTGGTCTGAGCCCAAATTTCAGCAGAGTGAAGCACGTGCCAAAACGCTCATCTGGCAATGACTAGTGAGGGAAAGGAGGTGGGGGAGGGGAGAGGAACAATTTGCACTGCAGCCCCAGTGCGTTCTCTCTGCTCTGCACATATCTGAGGTGCAATTTGCATCCTGAGTCACTGGCTTTTCCATGGGGCCTTGCAAGACAGATTCATGATGGACCAGAGGGTGTACCTTTCATCTCCAAGAATCCCCAAACACTTTGAAAACTCTATGCACCTGACAGCACTGAAATGCAGCCATCTCTAGTGTGGAGGCCAACAACCAGCCAATGTGGGAAGGGAAATATTGGCCAGATTCTGACTTCTCTGAAAAGCATCTTCTGATGGTCAGAGAAGGAAAGGCTGAGTCAGAGGCCCTGGGATTGGAACCCTTAGGGCCAGATTCTTTTCTGACACTTGTTTAAAATGAATCTTTAAATCCAGATTGGAAATCCTTCTAAAAGATTTGCTCTAGGTCACCCAAGGGTGACTGGGCTCGATGGGGACGTTCTGTATTAGGCAGGGTGTAAAACACCAACTTAAGCTAAATCCATATAAGACACAGTTATTCTGAAATAAGAATTTCCACACCCAGGGTCTTGTCAAAATAACTGAAGGTGCCAACTAAAGCTGACTTTGGTCTTTCAGTGCCAGTTTATGTGTAGACCAGCCCTTATACCAAGGGAGCCCCCGGCCCTTGTACTGTAATGATCAGTGCAGAGAGCTCTTCCACCAATACCTGGTTCTGTATCTTTATCTACTGTTAAGTTGCTATCTTGTTTTGATGTTGCATTGTTGTCTGGGTTCAGATGGCAGGGCTAGGAGGAGGTTAAGTCCTGCCGGTGTGTGCTGGAGTTGATACTTGAAGTGTCCCAGTAAATCCTTTTATTCTATAAAAAAGTTTTACAACTGGGGCAGCAACATTCAGATGGCAAAAGCACTTATGTCAGAAGAAATGTACAGGTCATGTGGATGAGAGTAGAATCTGTGAGCACATCACAGACTTTGATGAATGAATCATGCATCCGATGAAGTGAGCTGTAGCTCACAAAAGCTTATGCTCAAATAAATTTGTTAGTCTCTAAGGTGCCACAAGTACTCCTTTTCTTTTTGCGAATACAGACTAACACGGCTGCTACTCTGAAACCAGACTTCGAACTGTTGCTCTTGATGAACAGTGATCTGATTAGAAAGCAGCACAGTACCAAAGCATTTTATATCAGCTTCCCCATGTGGATTGTGGTTCTTTCAGACAATTACACAAACACCTATATGACCACTATGGGGGAGATTGGCCCTTCTGAAATTCTGGAAGGAATGACAACCAAAGGGTCAGCAGGAAGGTAACCCCCTGTATAGTTGTTTGTGTGCTTTGCAGAGACTGTTTGACAGGGCTTTCCCTGCACCAAGCTGTCTGGGACAGAACGTGTTATACTAAATCTGCAGCTGGCAATCCATGGGAAACCATGAGAGAATCCTGGGTGAAAAGTCAGTTTATGAATAGTTTAACAAGAGAATTTAATGGCTTATTGTGAAAGATAACATGGGCAAACTATGACCCGCAGGCTGGATCCAGCCCACCAGCCGTTTTAAGCCAGCCCTTGAGTTCCCACAGGAGAGCGGAGTCTGGGCGCTCCAGCTGGAGAGCAGGGTGGGGGGCTGGCCCCCTTCTGGTGCTCGAGCTGGGGTGCAGGGTCAGGGGCCGCTCCATGTGACTCCTGGAATCTGCGGCATCACCACCCTCCGGCGCTCCAGCCAGGGAGCAGGGTCGGGAGCCCCTCCACGTGGCTCCTGGAAGCAGCAGCATGGCCCCCCTCTGGCACTCCAGTGGGAGCTGCAGGGGCAGTGCCTGTGGACAGGGCAGTGTGCAGAGCCGCCTGGCCATGCCTCCGCATAGGAGCCAGAGAAGGGACATACCTCAAGCGGCTCCCAGAAGCAGTGGCAAGCATTGCCCAGAGCCTGGACTCCTGAGCCTCTCCCCATGCCACAACCCTCTGCCCCAGTCCTGATCCCCCTCCCGCCCTCCGAACCCCTCGATCTCAGCCCAGAGCAACCTCCTATATCCCAAATTCCTCATCCCCAGCCACACCCCAGAGCCCGCACCCCCAGCCGGAGCCCTCACCCCACCCCCCACACTGCACTCCCCCTCCCCAGCCCAGAGCCCCCTCCCACACCCTGAACTCCTCCTTTCTGGCCCCACCCAAGAGCCCGCACCCCCACCCAGAGCCCTCACCCTCTTCCACACACCAACCCCAATTTTCTGAGCATTCATGGCCAGCCATAGAATTTCTATTCCCAGATGTGGCCCTCAGGCCAAAAAGTTTGCCCACCTCTGGGATAAACCTATGGACCAGTGTATATGCAGAGCTCCAATTGTAGAAGCAGAAATTGGGGTTTCCTTAAAGGGATACGCTCTTAATTCCCAGCCTCAGCGTGACTCCTTTATAGCAGATGAAGCACTTCAAGAAATGATTGCTCGGGAAGTGGCTAAAAAATTGGAGGAAGCCCAGCTGCAGCTATTCACAGGCATCCTGTGAGTGAGACGAAGTCTCTCTCATCCCAGGTGGGTCCCAGGCCAGATTTGCAGGCAGTGCAGAGGCAAAGGCCAGTGGAGACACAATTGGTCAAGCAGAGGGAAGCCAGGCCAGGGAAATTAGAAGTTGCTGATGCAATAGTGACGAGCTGCCCAGACACCTGTCACCATGTGTGGAGACACCAATAGCTAGAAAACCACAGTGCTGTTGGACTCAGGATCTGAAATGTCTCATTTATGGAGGGCACCCACTGCTACATGGGGAAAAAGTGCTGTAGCAGTTTAATCATCAGCTGCTGCAGACAACAGGAGAAATCCAGCTCCCTCTGAACTTGGGGTCTCTGCATACTAAGTGGATTTTCGTTGTGGTGGCTGATATTTCTAGTTGCTGTCTTACTGGGAGTGGATTTCATCAGAGGTATCACAAGATTCATAGATTCCAAGATTAAAAAGGACCATTGTGATCATATCCTCTGACCTCCTGCATAGCATAGGCCAGACAACTCCCCAAAATAATTCCTAGAGAAGAGCTTTTAGAAAAACATCCAGTCTTGATTTTAAAATCACCAGTGATGGAGACTCCACCACAGCCCTTAAGAAAGAGTTCCAATGGCTCACTGTTGAAAACGTACACCTCACTGTTGAAAACGTACACCTTATTTCCACGTGAATTTGTCTAGCTTAAACTTCCTGCCATCGAATTGTGTTTTTTCTTTCTTTGCTAGCTTGAAGAGCCCATTATCAAATATTTGTTCCCCAAACAGGTATTTATAGACTATAATCATGTCACCCCTTAACCTTAGATTAAACCAATATTTTGAGCTTCTTGAGTCTCTCACTATACAGCAGGTTTTCTAATTCTTTAACCATTCTCATGTGTCTTCTCTGAACTCTCTCCAATTTATCAACATCCTTCTTGAGTTGTGGGCACCAGAACTGGACACAGGATTCCAGCAGTGGTCACACCAGTGCCAAATACAGAGGTACAACAATCTCTCTACTCAACATTCCCCTTTTTATGTATCCAAGGATTGCATTAGTCCTTTTGGCCACAGCATCGCACTGAGCTCATGCCCAGTTAATTATCCACCATAACACCCACATCTTTTTCAGAGTCCCTGCTTCCCAGGATTGAGTCCCCATTATGTAAGTATCTGTATTCCTAGATGTATACATTTACATTTACATTTCGCTGTACTAAAATGTATATTGTTTGCTTGCACCTAGCTTACCAAGAACTCCAGATCACTCTGTATTAGTGGCCTGCCCTCTTCATTATTTACCTTACCCCTATTTTTGTGTCATGTGCAAACTTTAACAGAGATGATTTTATCTTTTCTCCTAGGTCATTAATAAAATGTTAAATAGTGTAGAGCCAAGAACGGATCCCTGCAGGACCCCACTGGAAACACACCCGCTTGAGGATTCCCGGTTTACAGTTACATGTTGAGACCTGGCAGTTAGCCAGCTTTTAACCCTATCAGTGTGTTCTATATTCAGTTTATGTTGTTCTAGTTTTTATTCAGCATGTCACGTGGTACTAAATCAAATGCCTTACAGAAGTCTATTACATCGGCAATATTACCTTCACAACCAAACTTGTAATCTCATCAAAAAAGATATCAAGGTCATCTGACAGGATCTATTTTCCATAAACCCATATTGATTTGCATTGATTATATTACCCTCCTTTAATTCTTTTATTAGTCAAGTATCACCCGCGCCAATATCTTGCCTGGGATCAATGTCAGGCTGGCAGGCCTATAATTACCCAGGTCATCCTATTTACATATACATCCTTTTAAAAATATTAGTGCAACATTCAGTCTTTTGGAAATTCCAAGTTTGAAGGCTTATTGAAAATCAACATTAATGGTCCAGGGAGCTCATCAGCCCGCTCTTTTAAAACTCTTGATGCAAGTTATCCAGACCTGTTTATTTTAAAATGGCTAACTTTATTAGCTGCTTCTTAACATCCTCCTGAGATAATGGAATGCAAAGAATGTTATCATCCTCTGATATGATGACATCCGTTTTTTTTCAAAATATAGAACAGAAATATTTATTTAACACATTTGCTTTTTCTACATTATTATTGATAATTCTACCATTTCCATCTGGTAATTGCTGAATACTAGTGTTAGGATTTTTTTTGTTCCTAATAAACTTTAAAAACTCCTTATTGTCCTTTACTCTGCTGGCTACAGATTTCTCTTTGTGTCCCTTTGCTTCCCTTATCAATATTTATACTTCCTAGCTTCTGATTTATATTAATTGCTATCAGCATCCCCTTCCTTTTGTTTGTTATATTATATATAATTCTGTATCGATGCCTTTACTTTCCCACTAAGCCAGGTCAGATTTTTAACCAATACTGCCTTCTTCCTCAACTGTGGCTTTTGGGGCATCTACTGAAGTGTTCTTAAACAATTCCTAGTTATCATCCACATTTTTCTGATTAAGTTCTTCCTCCCAGCTGATTTGGCTCATAATTGTTTTCAGCTTTGAATTCCTGGGGTGTTAACAGAACACACTTGTCCCTGGACAATATTCAGATAGCCCTGCTGGATGTGAGTAGGAAGTGTGGACCCTGGTGTCAGGAATCAGGGCCTGCAGCAAAGCCAGTCTGGAAGCAAGTCCTGCAGCAGAGACAGTCTCTGGGCTACCTACAGAGCGCGTCTGGTGTGTAGTAGGCTGCCTGATTGGCTACACCCCTGATTGGTTGGAAGAGTCAGCAGACCTGCACTTATGCCCAGCAGTTTAGAGGCTGTGCAAAGCATTTGCCCATGGCTGTGATAGTCCCTGTGTCTTCTTACTCCCAGCCAGGGATTTCCCAACACACCCCTTGAATTTCACCAACACCCCCTCCAGTTTTGTGAACTAGTTACATGCAGTGTTGCCAATTTAGAGATTGTTTGGAAATTTGAATTGAAATTGAAATATTAATACACACTTTAAAAGCATACAAACTGTATGATAAAATACATGTGTCTGAAAAAGTATAATAGATTTGAAAAGTATGAACATAGACTAGCTTCCTTATACAGCTGTTGTTTTTTATGACAATGTCAGTGCATTCATTTCAGTGACGTTGGCCAACCTACTAATTTCAAATTATGATTTGTAAGCGAAGTCTAAATGAGCTCTCCCTGACAGCTAGTGATGAGCTGGGGGCTAGGGGGAAAGGCTTCAGGCCCAGATTGTACTTACATTCATACCTAATCTACCTAGGCATCCAGCAAACAGAGCTGTGTTGCCCAAGTGATTTTGGCTGGGGTTGGGTTACAAATCACTTGAATGCAGGGGAGTAATGAAATGTTATTATTCTTACTGTATGAGTAAAGGGCAGTAGAACTGTACTTAGCCTTTGCTGATTGAGGGCATCAAGAGAGAGGGTGGGGACAGGTGTTTTGCTTGATGGTCTGTCTGAGTCACAAGTACTATTTGACCTTCCCCTCTCCACTGTTTAAGGGCAGAGCTGATAAGGCTCAATAGATAGTCTTTTGTTTTGTTAAGTGACCACTGCAGCTGAAATCACTGATAATCAGGTTCTAAGTGCTTAAACCTGCTGTGGGACAGTGTTTCTGTGGAAGAGATGGCCCAGTCTGCTCTAGCAGTGAGGTTCCCCCACTGAGAGCTCAGCTGAAATCACTGAGAGCTGGGTGGAACCTCAAGAGACCAACTCACAGAGGTCACAGTGGCAGGTGGCAGCAGAAGGTGATGGCGCAGGGCCATTGGCAACAGAACGATGGAGTGAACGGTGGCACAACGAACAACAGTGGCCAGAGCGAACAGTGAGCAGGTGGAGGAATGAGCAAGGTGCCACCCGGGAGGTGAACTCATGTGAAAGCAGCTCTGAACTCTGAGTCTCCACTGACCAAGGACAACACTGGTGAGTGTTAATGAGGCTGTTAAGAATGCTGGAAACACAACACAGTTCATGCGAACAAACATGGCTGTGGCATCATACTTACTATTTAAGCAAGAGATACCACACACTACTATCTGGAGGCCAGTGTTAAGTACATTGTCACTTGTTCATCCTGAAGTTGAACACTGGTTCCAAACAAGACCAGCAAATGCTCACTATCTTTCTGCAAGAAACTCGACTGACTGGCTAGAAGCATGTGGTGCAACAGTGAAAGACTCAACAGTTGAAAAAGTGAAGAACTCTCTCACCACATTCAAAACATTTGCATCCATGGCTGATGGATGCACCGATTCAAAAGGGCATCAAGTATTAAGTCATTGTGTACGTTATCTTGATGTCAGCGGTAGGCCAGTAGATGCATTTCTACATGTTCAAGTTATAGAAGACACATCGGCTGCATCTGTGACAACCCACATCTTAGAAGAGTTAAATGCTTGTCAATTGGACCCCAAACAGATGGCTGCTTGTGCATTTGATGGAGCTGCAAACTTCTCTGGAAGACATGGTGGTGTACAAGCTTTGCTCAGAGAAAAGTGTAACCCTAATCTCTCCTATACACACTGCAGAGGCCATCTATTCCAGCTAGTGCTCATTCGAGCTGCAGACTCTTCAAAAGACATTAAAAAAGCTATAAATGTAATGTCTTCATTATATTCTTTTTTCAGCAAAAGTCCAAAAAGACTGAATAACTTGGAAAATATAGAAGATACACTGGGACGGAAGTTCAAATTAGTCCAACCTGGGAAAACCCTCTGGCTTTCTCATGAGCGATCCTTGGCTGTTGTCTTAAATTTACTCCAGCCGTTATTACTGGCTTTGGAAAGGATCTACCAAGATGGGATGGATCTAAGTAGTGAGGCTGGTGGATTACTTTTGCTACTACATTCAGAGAAGACTATTGCCATTCTCTCTCTTGTAAGTCTACTGTTGAAACCACTTGGGTCATTAAACAATGCCATCCAGGCATCTGCTACAACAGTAGTAGATCTTTGTCCAGCAATAGAAACTACATTTGGATCAATCAGAGAGCTATCCATTGAAAAAGTACTGGAAGAAGCAAAGACTTCAGTCCAGAGGTTGACTAATGATGACATTTATATTGAATCCTTAAGTGAAGAGGACAAGAAGTGTTTGTTAAGACAACTGAAAAAGTACACAGAATTGATTCTTAAAAATCTACAACAGCGACTTCTAGATTCTACTCAACCTCTACGTAGCTTTTACAGATCCCTGTCCTATAAAACACCAACAATGGAGTGGAGAGAGGCACTACCAGCAATGGGGCTGCCGTGTGCTCAGGACAGAATAGAGAATTTGAACACAGAGTGGAATATCATATGACGAATGAATGAAGATTTGACTTCAACTTCTTTTTTATCATCACTAGTGGCTCGATCAGATCTTTGTGCTATGTTTCCTGGGATGAAAGAAGTAGGAATTCATCTCTTGCTACTCCTAGTCACAACAGCTACAGATGAGCGTTCTTTTGCCTCATTGAATAGAATTTTGTGTTCTGAAAGAAGTCGCCTTCTGCCTGATCATGTGAATGAACTAATGAGCATAGCAACTGAAGGAATGGAAGTACCGGACACATGAGAAGCCACCAAATATGAATGCATTGCATTCAAGAAGTTCATTAACAGAGTTGTGCAAAATTACAACAAGAAACCAAGAAGGATGTAGATGTAATGCTTCATTGAAGGCTTGAGTAGCCAACTTTAATTTGTGTGATGATTTTAAACATGAGTTAAATCTAATAAAATGGTCATGAAACATTTTTCAGTTGTTAATATGGTGCCATACAGCCCACCTTCACCCTCACGGTCTCACCTCTCATCGGCCCTGATTAAATTCGAACACCCCCACTAATTTCAATTCCTGGGGAAAACACTGCTCCCAGCCTTGCTCCAGCCCTGCTCCTGCCTTTCCTGACTTCAGGTAACCCAGTACTGGCCATGGCTCTGCTTCCTAACCCTTAGCACTAACATCTGGTGTCTGACTCTGGTTCTGACCCTTGGTTTCAATTCCTGACTAGTGATTTCTGCTTTAACCACTAGGCATGACCACTCATGTCCCAGTAACTGACACCTTGAGACATTTCTTGGGGCTTTATAGTGCCTACTTTAGAGTACCATGCCTACACAGTAATGGAGATGCACTGCTCCCTGGGGTGGCTCAGAATAAAGTTGCAATAATACCCCTAAAGGTAAATGACTGCTGTAGTGAATTTGTAGGAGTGTTTGAAGCTACCAGTATCCTGTCAGGGCTGTGTTTAGCAGAACTCTGTTTCAAAGTGGACCAAAGGATGAGTTTTGGGAAAGAGCAATTAACACAACTGACCAGGAGATGCAGCTAGTGAAAAATCAGACCATGGGGGCAGCATCCAGTGTAGCTGGTGTCCCAGGGCCTCTCACAAGGGCAGAGATAGAGAGCTGCAAGGCAGCCCAGTCAGTAACAGAACTAGGGGCTGGCTTGACAGAAGCAGCCATAGAAGGAAGTGGTTAGAACAGCTGCTGTTAGAATATGCTTGTGTGTTCTCCAGGAACAATGAAGAGCTTGGGAGATGTGATTGGGAGCAACATTGGATAGTGCTTATGTAACCCACACACCTCCTGGGTGTGGTGTTCTGTCCCATCTAGTGGCACCGAGACCACTTAGCCCTGGTCTACACTACGAGTTTAGGTCGAATTTAGCAGCGTTAGATCGATCTAACCCTGTACCCATCCACACAACAAATCATTTTTGTCGACTTAAAGGAACCAATACCCTCCCAACCCTCCCAAGGTGGGCTCCTGGACCTTGAAGGTGGAGAAGGCACCTCTGGTGAGTGTACCTTTGTAAATATAATACATGGTTTAAAAGCAAGCATGTTTAATGATTAATTTTCCCTGAAGACTTGGGATGCATTTGTGGCCAGTACAGCTCCTGGAAAAGTCTGTTAACGTGTCTGGGGATGGAGCAGAAATCCTCCAGGGACATCTCAGTGAAGCTCTCCTGGATGTACTCCCAAAGCCTTTGCAAAAGGTTTCTGGGGAGGGCAGCCTTATTCCATCCTCCATGGTAGGACACTTTACCATGCCAGGCCAGTAGTACGTAGTCTGGAATCACTGCATAACAAAGCATGGCAGCATATGGTCCCGGTGTTTGCTGGCATTCAAGCAACATCCGTTCTTTATCTCTCTGTGTTATCCTCCGGAGAGTGATATCATTCATGGTCACCTGGTTGAAATAGGGGAATTTTATTATTATTTATTATTACCATTCAGAGGTGGCTGTTCCTGCTGGGCTGTTTGCCTGTGGCTGAAAAGAAATCATCCCTGCTTTTAGCCACGCGGTGGAGGGGGCCCCGTTCAAGCTGAGCAGTTCGCGTTTGGCTGGCAGGGATCTTCCCTGATACTAGTCACGCAGTGGGAGGAGGAGTGAAGCGATCATCCCAGAGAATTGGGTAGTGGGGGTTTAGTTGGGTTTCTGCTGCACGTTAACCCGAAAACCGCAGCCCCTCCTTTTAAATGGCCAACCCAATGGGTGCTTGGTATGGGAAAGGAGGGGGCTTCTGTTTGAAACCATTCACCATGAAATGGTTTCCAACCATTCACCGTGAAATGCCAACCCAACAGGTGTTTGAAATGGGAAAGGAGGGCGCTGCTGTTTGAAACCATTCACCATGAAAGAGTCTACCCATTGTTCTCGAAAATGTGTCTTTTTAAATACTACTTTCCCTTTTTTTCCTCCTGCAGCTGCAAATGTTTCAACGCTCCCCCAATCATCTCCATCCCAGAGGCTAGCGCAGATAAGAAGGTGAAAAAAACGCACTCGCAATGAAATGTTCTCTGAGCTCATGCAGTCTTCCCGCCCTGAAAAAGCTCAGCAGAATGTGTGGAGGCAGACAATTGCAGCATCCAGGAAAGGAGAAAATGAACACGAGGAGAGGTGGCAGGAGCAAGATGATAGGTGGCAGCAGCATGATGAGAGGAGGCAGGATTCAATGCTGAGGCTACTGGAGGATCAAACTGATACGCTCCGGCGTATGGTTGAGCTGCAGGAAAGAGCACATACCGCTGCTGCAGCCACTGTGTAACTGCTCACCCTCCTCCCCAAGTTCCATAGCCTCCCTACCCAGACGCCCAAGAATGCGGTGGGGGGGGCCTCCGGGTACCCAACCATTCCACCCCAGAGGACTTCCCAAGCAACAGAAGGCTGGCATTCAATAAGTTTTGAAGTGCAGTGTGGCCTTGTCCTTCCCTCCTCCTCTCCTCCCCCACCTCACCTGGTGCTTCCCTCCTCCCCCACCCCTCCTGGGCTAGCTTGGCAGTTATCCCCCTATTTGTCTGACGAATTAATAAAGAATGCATGAATTTGAAACAACGACTTTATTGCCTCAGCAAGTGGTGATAAAAGGGAGGAGGGCGGTTGGCTTACAGGGAAGTAGAGTGAACCAAGGGGCGGGAGGTTTCATCAAGGAGAAACAAACAGAACTTTCACACCGTAGCCTGGCCAGTCATGAAACTGTTTTTCAAAGCTTCTCTGATGCGCAGCGCTTTCTGCTGTGCTCTTCTAACCTCCCTGGTGTCTGGCTGTGTGTAATCAGCGGCCAGGCGATTTGTCTCAACCTCCCACCCCACCATAAACATCTCCCCCTTACTCTCACAGATATTGTGGAGCGCACAGCAATCAGTAATAACAATGGGAATATTGGCTTCGCTGAGGTCTAACCGAGTCAGTAAACTGCACCAGCACGCTTTTAAATGTCCAAATGCACATTCTACCACCATTCTGCACTTGCTCAGCCTGTAGTTGAACAGCTCCTGACTACCGTCCAGGCTGCCTGTGTACGGCTTCATGAGCCATGGTGTTAAGGGGTAGGCTGGGTCCCCAAGGATAACTGTAGGCATTTCAACATCCCCAATGGTTATTTTCTGGTCTGGAAAGTAAGTCCCTTGCTGCAGCTGTTCAAACAGACCAGAGTTCCTGAAGATGCAAGCATCATGTACCTTTCCCGGCATCCCATGTTGATGTTGGTGAAACGTCACTTGTGATCCACCAGTGTTTGCAGCACCATTGAAAAGTACCCCTTTCAGTTTATGTACTGGCTGCCAAGGTGGTCTGGTCCCAAGATAGGGATATGCATTCCGTCTATCGCCCCACCACAGTTAGGGAACCCCATTGCAGCAAAGCCATCCACTGTGACCTGCACATTTCCCAGAGTCACTACCCTTGATAGCAGCAGCTCAGTGATTGCATTGGCTACTTGGATCACAGCAGCCCCCACAGTAGATTTTCCCACTCCAAATTGATTCTCGACTGACCAGTAGCTGTCTGGTGTTGCAAGCTTCCAGAGGGCTATCGTCACTCACTTGTGAACTGTGAGGGCTGCTCTCATCTTGGTATTCTGGCGCTTCAGGGCAGGGGAAAGCAAGTCACAAAGTTCCATGAAAGTGCCCTTACGCATGCGAAAGTTTCGTAGCCACTGGAAATCATCCCAGACCTGCAACACTATGCAGTTCCACCAGTCTGTGCTTGTTTCCCGGGCCCAGAATCGGCATTCCACTCCATGAGCCTGCCCCATTGCCACCAGGATGTCCAAATTGCCGGGGCCCGTACTTTGAGAGAAGTCTGTGTCCATGTCCTCATCAATCTCATCACCGCGCTGCCATCACCTGGTTTTGCAGGTTAATGCACGAAGTGTTTACAATGCTCATAACTGCTGCGGTGAGCTGAGCGGGCTCCATGCTTGCCGTGGAATGGCGTCTGCAGGAGAGCAGAGTTGCAGCAGAAGCGGTGGATGACGATGGTTAGCAGACCTACTGCACCGTCTGCTGACAGCAGCACCAGGACACAACAGCGGCGGTGTCAGTGAGCTGAGCTGAGCGGGCTGCACGCTTGCCGTGGTATGGTGTCTGCAGGAGAGCAGGAAAGCAGAGTTGCAGCGGAAGCAGTGGCTGACAACCTGCGAGGTGGATTCATGAGAGCAGGAGAGCAGAGTTGCAGTGGAAGCGGTGGTTCGATGATGACAGTTAGCAGTCCTACTGCACCATCTGCTGAAAGCAGTATGGTGTCTGCACTGAAAAAAGGCGAGAAACAATTGTCTGCCATTGCTTTCACGGAGGGAGGGCTGACTAACGACATGTACCCAAAACCACCCACGACAATGTTTTTGCCCCATCAGGCATTGGGAGCTTAACCCAGAATTCCAATGGGTGGCGGAGACTGCGGGAACTGTGGGATAGCTACCCACAGTGCAACGCTCTGAAAGTCAACGCTAGCCATGGTACTGTGGACGCACTCTGCTGACTTAATGCGCTTAGTGGGGACACACACAATCGACTGTATAAAATCACTTCCTCAAAAATCGTCTTCTATAAATTTGACGTAATTTCATAGTGTAGACATACCCTTAGAGAGAGAGAGAGATTAATAAGTCTGCTCTACAGCCTTATCTAAGGCATGTATCTATATCTATGCATATGGCTTTTAGCTCATGTGGTAGAGACTCATGCACTAAGCTCCAGAGGTTCGATCCCCCCTGTCGACGACCGGGGTCTGTCGGTGTTACACTTAAGCTAGGGAGTGTTCCAGTGAGGCAGCCCCCATCGTGGATTCCCTGGTGTATCTGGGTGGAGTGAAAGAGAAGCTAAATCGTAGGCATGATGATGGTGTGTGTGAGCAATCTGTATCACCTTGGGTTTCCCCAGTTGTAATTGTGAAAAGCCCATCAAGAGACTGGGGGATATGTGTTGACTACAGGAGACTTAATTCACACACAGTTCAAGATAGCTGCCCACTCCCCTACTGTGACAAGGTTTGGGGTGTAATCCAGACTAGGGAGGGGTTTTGTCACCACTAGCCCTGCAACCATGGGTGCCTCACAATGCTTTGCTGCTGTAGCTCCCAAGCTGGGATGCTTACAGCCAGCATGCAGGTCACACCCTGAGTGTCCGTGTGCTCGGCAGCTCTGGTTCAGCAGCTCGGACCCCAGCACCGATTTTAGAGTTCCACTGAGCCTCTCCACCAGCCCACTTGTCTTTGGGTGAAATGGGCAACTTTTAGTTGTTTCACCTCACACAACTTCCATAATTTACTGACTAGCTGAGGCATGAAATTCAACTCACCATCAGATAAAATGTCTTGAGGGAAACCCACTCTGCTAAAACTAGTGAAAAGGGCATTTGCCACAGAATCAGCCTTTTTCAGTTAGAACAACTGCTTTGGGTTATCTAGGGGCACAATCCACTACCACCAGGATAGATTTCTTTCCTCTTTGGGGAGGACGTGGCATAGGACCCACAATGTCCATTGCTACTCTATAAAATGCCTCTTGTATCACAGACAAGGGGTGGAGAGGAACCTTTTGGGTTCCTGCAGGTCTTTCTTTTATGACATAATTCACAAGACCTGCTATGATAAATGGGGGGTGGGAGGGTGGGGGGAAGGGTAGCTCCCTTTTATGGACACCCAGCCAGCCAGTTAGCTATAAAATTCCTCTTAGTACCTGTTCTCTACTTGCTTTACCTGTAAAGGGTTAACAAACCCACTGGTAAAAGGAAAGGAATGGGCACCTGACCAAAAGAGCCAATGGGAGGACCAGAACCTTTTAAAATGGGGGGGGGAGCTTTCCCTTTGTGTCTGTTGCTGTTCTCTGAGAAAGAGGGGAGCAGCACAGCAGTTATGCTGTGAGAAGCTTTAAAATCAGGTATGAAAAAGCATCAAATCATACCTCAACCCTACTTATCTGAAACCCCAAATATGTTAGTAATCAGGGAATGTCTAGGAAGACGTGATTAGGATTATTTCTTTTATTTCTTATTGGCTTGTGGTCTCCTCTGTGCTAACCCCAGATCATAGAATCATCATAGAATCATAGAATATCAGGGTTGGAAGGGACCTCAGGAGGTCATCTAGTCCAACCCCCTGCTCAAAGCAGGACCGATCCCCGACTAAATCATCCCAGCCAGGGCTTTGTCAAGCCTGACCTTAAAAACTTCTAGGGAAGGAGATTCCACCACCTCCCTAGGTAACCCATTCCAGTGTTTCACCACCCTCCTAGTGAAAAAGTTTTTCCTAATATCCAACCTAAATCTCCCCCACTGCAACTTGAGACCATTACTCCTTGTTCTGTCATCTGCTACCACTGAGAACAGTCTAGATCCATCCTCTTTGGAACCCCCTTTCAGGTAGTTGAAAGCAGCTATCAAATCCCCCCTCATTCTTCTCTTCTGAAGTCTAAACATCCCCAGTTCCCTCAGCTTCTCCTCATAAGTCATGTGTTCCAGTCCCCTAATCATTTTTGTTGCCCTCCGCTGGACTCTTTCCAATTTTTCCACATCCTTCTTGTAGTGTGGTGCCCAAAACTGGACACAGTACTCCAGATGAGGCCTCACCAATGTCAAATAGAGGGGAACTATCACGTCCCTCGATCTGCTGGCAATGCCCCTACTTATACATCCCAAAATGCCATTGGCCTTCTTGGCAACAAGGGCACACTGTTGACTCATATCCAACTTCTCGTCCACTGTAACCCCTAGGTCCTTTTCTGCAGAACTGCTGCCGATCCATTCGGTCCCTAGTCTGTAGCGGTGCATTGGATTCTTCCGTCCTAACTGCAGGACTCTGCACTTGTCCTTGTTGAACCTCATCAGATTTCTTTTGGCCCAATCCTCCAATTTGTCTAGATCCCTCTGTATCCTATCCCTACCCTCCAGCGTATCTACCACTCCTCCCAGTTTAGTGTCATCTGCAAACTTGCTGAGGGTGCAATCCACACCATCCTCCAGATCATTTATGAAGATATTGAACAAAACCGGCCCCAGGACCGACCCCTGGGGCACTCCACTTGATACCAGCTGCCAACTAGACATGGAGCCATTGATCACTACCCTTTGAGCCTGACAATCTAGCCAGCTTTCTATCCACCTTATAGTCCATTCATCCAGCCCATACTTCTTTAACTTGCTGGCAAGAATACTGTGGGAGACAGCGTCAAAAGCTTTGCTAAAGTCAAGGAACAACACGTCCACTGCTTTCCCTTCATCCACAGAGCCAGTTATCTCATCATAGAAGGCAATTAGATTAGTCAGGCATGACTTGCCCTTGGTGAATCCATGCTGACTGTTCCTGATCACTTTCCTCTCCTCTAAGTGTTTCAGAATTGATTCCTTGAGGACCTGCTCCATGATTTTTCCAGGGACTGAGGTGAGGCTGACTGGCCTGTAGTTCCCAGGATCCTCCTTCTTCCCTTTTTTAAAGATGGGAACTACATTAGCCTTTTTCCAGATGCTTTTGTTTTGCTTGTAATCTTGAAGCTGATTTCCACTCCATACGGCTAAATGCAGTGCCTTGCATAAGGACAGGTTTCAGAGTAGCAGCCGTGTTAGTCTGTATCCACAAAAAGAACAGGAGGACTTGTGGCACCTTAGAGACTAACCAATTTATTTGAGCATAAGCTTTCGTGAGCTACAGCTCACTTCATCGGGTGCATTCAGTGGAAAATACAGTGGGGAGATTTATATACACAGAGAACATGAAACAATGGGTGTTATCATACACACTGTAAGGAGAGTGACCACTTAAGATGAGCTAATACCAGCAGGAGAGCGGGGGTGGTGGTGGGAGAAAACCTTTTGTAGTGATATGGCTGACTTAGAACAACGCTTCCTCCGCTCTCATCCCCTAATGCCCCTACTCTACTTGCGCTATATTGATGACATCTTCATCAACTGAAGCAAATACTCACCAGCAACCACATACCACACAACAGAACCACTAACCCAGGAACCTATCCTTGCAACAAAGCCCGCTGCCAACTGTGTCCACATATCTATTCAGGGGACACCATCATAGGGCCTAATCACATTAGCCACACTATCAGAGGCTCGTTCACCTGCACATCTACCAATGTGATATATGCCATCATGTGCCAGGAATGCCCCTCTGCCATGTACATTGGTCAAACTGGACAGTCTCTACGTAAAAGAATAAATGGACACAAATCAGATGTCAAGAATTATAACATTCATAAACCAGTCGGAGAACACTTCAATCTCTCTGGTCACTCGATTACAGACCTAAAAGTCACAATATTACAACAAAAAGACTTCAAAAACAGACTCCAACGAGAGACTGCTGAATTGGAATTAATTTGCAAACTGGGTATAATTAACTTAGGCTTGAATAGAGACTGGGAGTGGATGGGTCATTACACAAAGTAAAACTATTTCCCCATGTTTATTTCCCCCCACCCCACTGTTCCTCAGACGTTCTTGTCAACTGCTGGTAATGGCCCACCTTGATTATCACTACAAAGGTTTTCTCCCCCCCCCCCCCCGCCCCTGCTCTCCTGCTGGTATTAGCTCATCTTAAGTGGTCACTCTCCTTACAGTGTGTATGATAACACCCATTGTTTCATGTTCTCTGTGTATATAAATCTCCCCACTGTATTTTCCACTGAATACATCAGATGAAGTGAGCTGTAGCTCACGAAAGCTTATGCTCAAATAAATTAGTTAGTCTCTAAGGTGCCACAAGTCCTCCTGTTCTTTTTGTGGATACAGACTAACACGGCTGCTACTCTGAAACAATTCTTCAACAAAAAAACTTCAAAAACAGATTCCAACGAGAGACTGCTGAATTGGAATTAATTTTCAAACTGGATACAATTAACTTAGGCTTAAATATAGACTGGGAGTGGATGGGTCATTACACAAAGTAAAACTATTTCCTCATGTTTATTCCTCTCCCCCCCCCTTTTCCCCCTCCCCCCCCCGCCGACTGTTCCTCAGATGTTCTTGTCAACTGCTAGAAATGGCCCACCTTGATTATCGCTACAAAAGGTTTCCCCCCCATTCCCCATGCCCGCTCTCCTGCTGGTAATAGCTCACCTTACCTGATCACTCTCATTACAGTGTGTATGGTAACACCCATTGTTTCATGTTCTCTATGTATATAAATCTCCCCACTGTATTTTCCACTGAATGCATCCAATGAAGTGGGCTGTAGCTCACAAAAGCTTATGCTCAAATAAATTTGTTAGTCTCTAAGGTGCCACAAGTACTCCTCTTCTTTTTCCTAAGCTTTTGGGAACTCTGAGGTTTCCTCTCACTGTGTTTCTGAGGGGACTGACCTGTTTAGATTTAATTTGTTTTCTTTATGTTTATGTGTAACTGTGAAGATAATGTATGTGGTTTATAAAGTAGACATGTTATGTTGTAAAAATTAAATTATTATTTTATTTTTCTTTATCATAAGATTTTATAAAGTTGGCACTTAAGTTTATTCTTTTTGGGACTTGAATGTGGGGAGGTTGACCCTGTGCAGTCATTGCTGGAAATCCTTAGAGTCTGAATTCTGGATCTCCCACTGCTTTTCTATGGGAGCTGGGTTTTGCGGGGGCACTGGAATCATAGAATCATAGAATCTCAGGGTTGGAAGGGACCTCAGGAGGTCATCTAGTCCAACCCCCCACTCAAAGCAGGAGCAATCCCCAACTAAATCAACCAATCCGCAACTAAATCAGAGAAGGGCTATGAAGTGAACTCTAGCCCACCCAAAGGTTACACTTACATCACATGGGAGCCCGAGTCTCCTTTGACTGACAATAGACCTTGGTGCTTCTGAAAATGCTACCCTATCCCTAATTACCCAGTCACCTCCCTCTGCTCTTAAATGCTTCCATATGAAATGCAGAGTCTTGCACACCCCAGCATGTCTCCTCACCCCCTGCACAAGCCTCATCCTCTGCAAACCGCACCAGCGGGAGTGCCTGAGCGCACAGGGGCCCTGTGCACTGACACAGCCTCCCCACTCCCGGCTCAGGTAATTGGGCAGCCAAATGAAGGCAGTTGGTTCAATTACTTCCTTCCTGGCATCAGAGCAGAGCAGGCGGCCAGACCTGCTCATTAGGGAAAAGGAGCCTCTTTTGCACACTGTTTCCCCCCCCCCCGCCCCCCGCCACCTTGGAAACTTTAAAGCCTGCAGTAAGTTGGACTCATGGTGGGAGTCATGGCTCAGGAGTCCCTGCTGGGAGCTTCTTCACTGCATGCAGGAGGCTGCAGCAGTGATCACCAAAGAGGCAGCAGCAAAAGAGAATGACCAGTTGATGATCTGAGCAGGGACACATCAGGCAGCAGTAAACATACCCCACCCCCAGAAACACTTCTTCCCTCATCTGTGCTGTGGCTGCCAGCCCCCCCGAGATCCCCTCACCAGGTGCTGCATGGGACGTCTGTGCCTTCTGTCCTGCCTGCAGGGGGTGGGGTAGGTTGGCACTGACAGTTCTAGTGTCTCCCTCTCAGGTGGGAGGGGTGGAAAGCTGAGGAATGAGGGGCTGTGATTGGCTGAAGGGGGAGCTAGAAGGTAGCTGGGGTATGAGGCTGTGGTACCCAGCCAGCCACTGCTGTGCCCACCTATTAGTAAACGCCCAAGGTTCTGTCCAGGGGCCCTGGCATGCAGCAGGAAGCCATGCTGGGCCAAATGGGGTGAGCTTTGGGTTTGAGGAGGAAACTTAGTGACTCAGCAGCCATGCATGGCATCTCTTCCTCTGCCATTTACCTACCGTGTCTGTGGGCAAAAGAAAGGCAGCAGAAAAAGACCATGCCCCAGGTAAGGGGCCACTCCAGCATGCGAGACTTTCACCCAAGCCAGCACCTCACATAAAATGCAAGACCATGTCAGCAATCAGCAGCCCCTTGCGGCTTGCTTGGAGCATGTCGCTAGAAAGGGAGCTGCTCTCAGAGCACTGAGGGGCCGCTGACCTTTGCTTCAGCTTCACAAAACAATTTGTGTCAAAAGTAGAGTCTGCAGTGGCTATGCCAGGGACAGCAAGCGACAGCGTGAGAGTCAGGGCTGGGGTGCGATGTAGTTTGGGGGGGATATCACAAGTTGGTGGGGAATCCAGGGCTCCCTTACCCACTCGCCCAGGCTTGTGGCTGCCTGAGCTCTGGACCCACATAGGATGCTTGTTGCTGAGACTTGTGGGGCTGCCCACTGGGTGGATGCTCTGTGCCAGACCTCCCAAGTGCTGTCCAGGCTCTGACAGCCTCCATTCCCTGCCTGCAAAAATCGCCTTACTGGCATGTGTAAGTCATGTAAGTACTGGGGGCTGCTAAGGTGTTTGGGGACAGCAGGGCCTTGTCTTAGGATCTTTGGAGAGAGCTTGAATGCCCCTTCAGTAGTGGCGGTTTGGCGTAGCGGTGGCTGAGCCCTGTCCAGCCTGTAAGGTTGCCAACTTTCTAATTTCACAAAACTGAACACCCTAGCCCCTTCCCCAAGGCCCCCACCCCTGCTCACTACATTCCCCCTTCGTTGGTGGCCTCACCGTCACTCACTTTCACTGGACTGGAGCAGGGAGTTGGAGTGTGGGAGGGGGTGAGGGCTGTAATGGGGGTGCGGGCTCCAGGGTGGGCCCAGAAATGAGGGGTTCAGGATGTGGGAAGAGGCTCCAGGCTGGCACAGGGAGTTGGGGTGTAGGAGGGGGTGAGGGCTCCAGCTGGGAGTGCAGGCTCTGGGTGGGGCTGGGGATGAGGGGTTTGGTGTGCAGGAGGGGGCTCCAGGCTGGGGGTGGGACCGAGGGATTTGGAGTACAGGAGAGGGCTGCAGGCTGAGACAGGGGGTTGGGGTGCAGAAGGGGGTATGGGCTCTGGGCTGGAGGTGCAGGCTCTCAGGTGAGGGCAAGGGGTTCAGAGTGTGGAAGGGGACTCTGGGTTGGGGCAGGGGGTTGGAGTGCAGGGGGAGATGAGGGCTCCAGCTGGGGGTGCAGGCTCTGGGTTGGGGCCGGGAATGAGGGGTTTGGTGTGCAGGAGGGGGCTGTGGGTTTGGGGGCGGCTCAGGGCTGGGACAGGAGGTTGGGTCTCAGGGTTGGGGCATGGGCTTACCTCGGGCTGCTCCAGATCAGTGGGGCTAAGGCAGGCTCCCTGCCTGTCCTCGCTACACGCTACGCCCTGGAAGTGCCCGGCAGGTCCGGCTCCTAGGTGGTGGGCCAGGAGGCTCCGTGCACTGCTCTCGCCCACAGACACCACCCCACTAGCTCCCATTGGCCACGGTTCCTGGCCAATGGGAGTGTGGAGTTGGTGCTCGGGTTGGGGGCAGTGCATGGAGCCCCGTGGCCCTCCTGCCTCAGAGCTTAACCTGCTGGCCGCTTCCGGGGTGCAGCACAGTGCCAGAACAGGTATGGACTAGCCTGCTTTAGCCCTGCAGTATCGCTGACCAGACTTGTAATGGCCCGGTCGGCAGTGCTGACCGGAGCCGCCAGGGTCCCTTTTTGACCAGGTGTTCTGGTTGAAAACCAGACACCTGGCAACCCTACCAGCCTGCCCTGGTCCTGCTGGCCCCTGCTGCCAGCCTAGCTGATAAACTCTGACAACTTATGAACCCTTGTGGCCCAGCAGGAAGTGATGCATTCTGGGTTCAGTGATGAGGGCCAGATGTGAGCTAACATCAGTCAAGGAATGGGGAGCTCTGCTTTGGAAGGGCTGGGTGTGGCTGGGTGTGACTGTGCATGTGAGACTCCGTGGGAACATATGGTTGTGAATGACTATGTGTGTGAATGTGCATGCAAGTGAGAGGGAGACTCTGTGCCTGAGATTATCCATTTAAGTGAACAATGAAATCCAAGGAGGTCTGGGTGACTAACTTGATTATACACTGAAAATCCCAACCCATGTGTGTGGATCCTTGTGTGTGTGGGTGTCCCTGTGTGCATGTGTCCCTGTGTGTGGGTGCACATGTGTGTGTGTCTATATCAGGCGTGTGTGGGGGTAGGTGTCTGTGTCCCTCTGTGTGTACATGCAGGTGTCCCTGTGTACACACAAGTGTCATGCACACATGTGAATAGTGGTATATGTGACACTGTGAGCAAATCTGCGCACTAAGGTGCTCTGGTTTAACTGATGATATGAATAAGGTGGTCTGAAACCCAACTCCACCAGGGGTTTGCATCACTTCACTAATTGTCTTCAAACTGGACTGAAGTGGAAGTAATGGTGCTTTTGGTGCAGGTGAGGCCTTGTTCAACTGGTCCAGTTAAATGAGTGCAAATCTCTGTGGGCATTCATGTATCAGCTTAAACCAGGTTATATTAGTTCAGCTGTGCGCTATTTCTTTACAGATACAAGCTACACCAGTTGAAGCCTGTGGTAAAGCAATATGAGGTGTGCGCACACAGAGCTGCTCCGGTTTAGCTAATTGGGTGAAGTTAACTTAAAGTTTAGTTAAACTGGGACAATTTTGAGTGTAGACCTGCCCTGTGTTGAGGGGAGTGTGTATGTGTGCATGTGCAGGCATGTGTGTGTGGTGGGAGGATGTGTATACAGGCATGTGGGTGGGTGAGAACCTGCCCATGAGTGTCAGTGTGTGGAGTTTGTTTATGACTGTGTATGGACACATGTACGATTGAAACACAATATTAGTAATGGGAATAAGAAGGTAGGGAAAGTGGGTTCATTTCATTAGCAAATGACCAGTAGAATGATGTACCAGATTTGCAGGTGTTTTTTTTTTAAGGGGAAGGGATAGCTCAGTGGTTTGAGCACTGGCCTGCTAAACCCAGCGTTGTGAGTTCAATCTTTGAGGGGGTCATTTAGGGATCTGGGGCAAAAATTGGGGATTGGTCCTGCTTTCTGAGCAGGGGGTTGGACTAGATGACCTCCTGAGGTCCCTACCAACCCTGAGATTCTATGAAACAGTGTGTTTATGTGTGGGTGTGTGAGCATATATAGTGTGTGTGTAGCTGTGTGCATGTGAGAACATGTAAGGGCATAGGACACCAGGATCTGACAGCAGCCAGAACCAGCTGGTTCAGAGAAAGGTGGTAGAGCCCCTGCAGCAGGGTATTATGGGCAATGTGATGGCAGCAAACAGCATGTTAGTTCCATGATATTTTTGCGGGGGCGGGATTACACCTTTAGACAAAAGCAATTGGCCCAAAATTCGGGGTATTGTGGGTTGTTTACTTTTGGAAGAGAAACTAATGATGGAGGCAGGTGTGTCTTAGATGCAATCCTGTCATGTACAAAGAATATACAAAGCTCTGTTTCCTTGGACACAGGAGTAATGAAATAATAGGAGACAGTTTCCCCTTTTATTTGTCTCTCACCTAGATAAACTGCCCCAATCTTTTCATTCTCTCTGCATATGGAAGTTTTTCTGTCTTGAGTGACCCTTGTCACCTGATGCTGACCCTTTCTGAGAAGGGGTGACCAGAACTGCACACAGGTCTGGGTGAGGGTGTCCCATTGATTTATAGAGAGGCACGATAACATTCCCTGTATTATTCTCTAGCCCTTTCCCTATGCATCCTAACATCTTGTTTGCTTTGCTGACCACGGTTGCACATTGAGCAGAGCTCTCCATGGAGCTGTCCACGGCGATGGCCAAGTCTTTGTTCTGTTTACTACAGCTAGTTTTGAACCAGTAACGTATATGAATAGTCCAAGTTAGTCTCTCCAATGGGCATCACTTTGCATTTGTCAACACTGAATTTTATCTGCAATTGTTTTGCCCATGCCCCTGGTTGCTGCGATCTCCTGAAGTTCTTCACAGTCTTCCCTGGACATGTCTCACATCAGTAATTTTGTATCACTACAAATTTTGCTCCTCCCCTTCTCCAGGTCCTTAATAAATGCTGTAAACAGCATGGGATGTAGTACAGAGACTTGATCCCCCATGGTTCATCTTTTGCCATGATGACAATTCACCATTCGTTCCTACGTTGTTTTCTTAGCCAGTATCTGATCTATGACAATACTCTGCTTCTCACCCCATGACGACTTGGCTTCTTTAGTAGCCTCTTGTGGGGGACCTTGACAAAGGCCCTTTGAAAGTCTAGATCAAATGCACAGAGTTTCAGAGAGTTTAAGAGTAGAAGGGACCTTAGATCACCTAGCCTGACCTCCTGGGTAGCACAGGCCCTGACATTCCACCCAGTTACCCCGTATTGAGAGCAAAGACTTGAGTTAGACTAAACTACTTTAGTCCTTGGGAGACTAAACTGTTGTGAGTCACAAGCAGAGGACAGGAGAGACCGAGGTGCCACTAATCCCTGAGGCCCCTGCAGATTAGGTTTATTAGGTGATTAGGTGGCATATGCCCAAATTCTAGCAGGCAAACAATCCCAAAGGCAAAAAACCCCCCCAAAAAACCTAAGGTCCCTGACAGATTTACCTGGGCGGGGGGGATTCCTGGCCATCCATTGTGTGTTGTGCATACACTCATAATCTGCAAGCAAGGCATGTGTGTGTGAGTGCATTTGTGAGTATGTGTATGAGGAGCATACATCGGGGGATGCATCATGGGTATGCAAGTGTATGTAAAATGTGTGTGCATATAAGTTTGTGCTGAGAGATTTTCTGTATGTCCTCCCTGCTGCGCACTCTGAGACGCATTCCCTTTTTAATAAATCTGTTGCAGTCATCTCCAGATTTAGCAGCTCATGCCCCTGCCTTCCCCCCTTTAAATCTTATTTGGAAGCTTTTAGCTGATACATTAGCCCAATAAAGCCCAACAATTGGAGAGAAACCCAATACCTCTCCCCATTCTGCCCCCTTCTCCTCTGAGATCAAACAGGCTTGAATCGGAATAGAATTTCCTCTGAGAAAATGAGTAAAATCTGTGGCTCACATCCGCCAGCCAGCAGCTCCCCAGCGTGGGCTCCCCACTTGGAGTTTGCTCAGAAGTTTCATTCTCCATGTTTTTGGGTGGGGAAAAGGGGCTGTGGTTGTGACACGATTATGCGGGGGCTTTGCCCTACAGCCCTTCCCAGCACAGAGCTTAGGTTTGCATCCAAGAGCCCAATTCTCCTCTCACTGCAATGAAATCTGGAATGACTCCCCTGAGGTTAGTGGCATTGCATTGGTGTGAGTGAAAGGAGCCTCAGCCACTCAGGGTATGTCATCAGTGCAATTAAAAACCTACAGCCAGCTCGGGCTAAGGGGCTATTTAATTGTAATCAAACTTTGCAGGATCCACAATTAAATAATCTAAACTGCAATTAAACAGACTCTTAGCCCGAGCCCTGTGAGCCCTTGTCAGCTGGCATAGGCCAACCGAGGGTTTTTAATTGCAGTGATCTCCAGGCTTCCCCAGCCACACAGGGTGCCATTGACTGGGTGGGTTTTATGACATGTCGCATGTGAAATGTCCAGGCCGGTGACACTGTCTCTGGAGTGGCATGACTGAGTCAGGCACTTCCGCTTGCTGCAGCCCAGCAATCCATGGCTAGTTAGCAAAGTTCTGCAGCACATGAAAGATCCTGCTATGGCGCTCAGGAAATGGGCCTCAAACCCGACTCCAAAGCACCAGCAACTCATTCCAGCCGTGGAGCGGATTGTTTCCTTTCATCCTCAGCCAGGAGTTTAACCGACCTTTCGTCTCTTCCCAGACAGGGCTTTGAAGGCTTGCCGGGCCCCCCCACATGTGTTGCTGGAGGTGGGGGCAGTGCCTGCTCTGGGACTGGTGGGGGGGGCATGGAAAGCAGCCCAGGAGAGAACGATTCCATCCCCCGAAGAGTAGGGATGTTCAAATGGACAGTGCACAACGTGTGGGTAAGTGTTTGGGGGGTTGCAATGAAGTGATCCCCTCAGACTGTGCAGACTTGGTCCCTGAGCCAGGCTCCCTGCCCCATGGAGGGGTGGGTGCAGGCAGCCAGCGAGGGAGAACCCCGGGGTGGCTGGGCCTCATGCAAACTGCCACTAAAGTGACAGTGAGACAGGCAGTGGGTGGGCCGGAGGGGTGCAAAGTGTGTGTGTGGGTTCAATAAGCCAGCTGCCTCCATGCGTAGGTGCATACTGCTGTAATTCACACTGGGCTGGGCTAGGCACCACATCAATCCCACAACCTGGGGCTGGGCCCCTACACAGGCCTGTACCGCAGGAACACTTCGCAGCAGGCAGGGGACAGGGCTGCTTCATGGAGCAGTGAGGGGCTTAGAGGGGCATTTATAAAACCAAAGAGCACAGGTCTGTGGCACAGGTGTGTACAGTGGAACACTGCCCCATGGGGGCAGTGGGGGTGGGGTCCATGCTGCACCCATTGTGAGCTCTGTGGTTGTTTTACACTGCCTTAGGTTTCTATGATGATGGGTTGTTGAGAGGCCAGTGTCCCAGTGTCACTGCTGCATATTTGGGAGTCTAAACTGGTGTAAATATGGCACCCTGTCTGGGGGCAGCACCACACCAAGGCCTGGCTAGGGGTGTAGAGGACACGAGCAGGGTTTCTGTAATGTAGACACTGGAGGTTAGTCGAATCCCTTTGGTATCTTGTCAAGTTTTTTATCTCAGTGACTTCCTGTAGCATGGAGTTCCACAGGCTAATTACACACAGATTGTGTGTAAAGTGTTTCCATTGATCAGTTTTGAATTTGCCATTAATTGAATTTATTCATTCATTATTGTATATAGTGGATAAAGCACTGGACTGGGTCTCAGGAGAGCTGGGTTCTATTTCTGGCTCTGCCCCGGCCTCCTGGGTGACCCTTCCCCTCTCCGTGCCTCAGTTTCCTCATCTGTAAAATGGGGGTAGAGATAGTGACCTCCTTAGTAGAGTGCTTTGAGATCTGCTGACGCAAAGCACTAGGTAACGGCTAGGTATTTACTATTATTATGTTGTTGTTATTATTATATACTTTTATCTCGCATTTCTTTGGCACCTTCTATCCAAGCAAATCTCAAGCCATTTTACAAATTTTACTATTTTTTCCCATTATGCTGCCAGCTCCATTCATCCAGTATGTGACAGATATTGGACACATTGCTTAACGCACCTACTCAGAAATCATGACAAGAACTCGGATACAACAGAAATAAATTATACACGTTTCCCCTTCGTTGGTGACTAGTTCCTTTGTCCACTAGTCAGCCCGCTCTACTTGTGATGCATCATCATCCCATAGGGAACATTCTTCTACATGCCTTAAATAACCAAAACTCCTATTTGAACGTTGGGGAGTGGGGCTCACCCAGAAGAGCTTGAACCTTGTGTTGATTTTGAATCCCTGGTCATGAAGCTGTTCATATAAAAACAACCTACCATTTCTCAGAAGGTACATATGTCTATCTGTACAGCTTTCGTTACCCTGGTCTCTGAGGCCCTTGGATTGTTTAGGGATCAGCCAATGGAAAACAATTTTGAACTCTTGGCAACTGTGATCTGTTACTTCCAAAGTCCCTGGTGTTAGGGTGACCCACCTTTTCAAAATGCAAAAATGGGACACATGCAAGAGCCCTGCCCCTGCCATGCCCCCACCCCTTGCTCCTCCTCTTCCCCCCAAGGCCCTGCCCTGGCTGGCTAGGCCAGAAGTGGGAGCTGGTCTGTGGTAAGAGCCTCACAGGGAGCTGGGCTGCTGTGGGGAGCCCTGGACCCTCCAGGGCAGCTCTTACCATGGCCCAGCTTCAGGCCTGACGGGGGGCAGAGCCTCAAGGGAAAGAGGAGGAACAGGGGGCAAGGCCCTGTGGCAAGGGGGGGGCTAAGGCCCACCTCAGTCCCCCACCCTCCCACCAGGAAGAGGCTGGCATTGCCCCTGAGCCTCAGGCAGGTGCAGAGCGGCGCTGCAGGGAGTCCAGGACAAATACTGTCACAATCGTTCAGTCCAGGACAGGGACTTGAAATGTGCATTTTGGGACCTTCCTGCCCATTTAGGGATGGGTGGTTACCCTACCTGGTGTGTGTTGGACCTAGCTTCTATTGCTCTGTCAGTGGAGGAGCTACAGCTTCCCATGCCACTCTAGATCCCTCACAGTTCCTGTGGCATCCGTACAGGGACACCTGCGCTAAACGATGCGAGGGACCAAAAATAGCTGGTTGCTTAGAAGAGATGGGTCTCCAGCTAAACTGTGCTACAAAGTGTGGGGACATGGCCGTTTGTCTTGTATTACGCTAATCATTTATTATTTGCATAGCTTAGGGCCCATTGTGCTGGGCACTGCAAATAAAGTCAGTCAGCCCTGGCTCCGAAGAACCTGCTGCCTGAACAGAGAGAAGCTGGCAATAAGGCTGGATTATCACCCTGTTTGATAGCGGGGCGCTGTGGGACAGACTGGTGAAGGAACAGATTTTCCAGAGCACTCAGCATGCAGCAGCTCCTATTGCTTTCACTTGTAGGGGGAAGAATTCATCTTTCTCAGAGGGAGCTGTTGGGTGCTGAGCTCTTAGGCCAGAATTTCCAAAGTGACGTTTTTAAGGTCCTCCAGGACTGTGCAGCAGATCCAGGAACTGAGCCCAGGGCCGTTCCTCTCCTCATCCCCAAGCCCCTCTTCCTTTTTGGGTTTGGCTGTGCCACGTTTCCGACAGTTTGTTCTCCTAACTCACCATGTCTGGTGCTCGTACTGTCCAGAGATGCATATTAGCCACAGTAGGTTTGGAGGAGAAAGGGAGGGATTTGTGTGTAAAAGGAGCAGTGTCTCTGGTCAATACCACGTGCAGGTGAAAATTCTGGTGCCCAGCTCCTCCATGGGGAGAAGTTTGCAAACCATGTCCTCCCTCCAGGCCAGCTCCACTCTCCGGCCTAGCAGAACCACGGATACACCCTGTCAGATGAGTTGCTTCTCTTGCAGAGAAAGAACATTGCCAGGATCTCTGCTCCACTGCTAACAAGTTTTTGAACAAGTTTCACTTTCATTGTGAGCATCCCTCTCCTCCACAGATACTTGGACACATTTTCTTGGCATTGTTCACTTTGACTCCATGTTTCTCTATGAAGGCTACTGCGGTGTGCGGGCGTCCATGCCCGCAGGCATTGCTTTAAGACTGTGTGCTGGCAGCCAGGGCAGGCAGGGATGGCTAAAACATACAGTATCCTTTTGGGGATGTGCAGAGAGGGATAACTGAGTGCTAAGAAATGCATGTTCTGTTCAACCCAATTCCTTTAAGAGAACAGGTCCAAGAGAACCTGTTCTGTACACGGAGGAGCATGGGGGTGGGAATACAAGGCCTCCTCCTTCAGGTAACACTAGGATCGGGACACACTGTTGTGCAATCACATGCAGCATTTTCATTGTTCATTGTTTTCATGATCTGTTAACCTAAGTCAACTTGTTTCCACACAGTTTCGCACATGCCCACACCTACATTTGTCTTCCTGCTGATGGAAGCTCCCTTTTACAGTGACACCATAACACTGCCTCCCCAAGCAATGCAGAGCTACAGTCAACCTACTTCCATCAGCATAGCGTTAGTGCAGACACTGCATTGCCTGTGTTGACTCTAAGCGTGCTCCAGCAGCTGTCCCACAATGCTCCTGTCTACAACGGTGGTTGCTGTGGTTACAGTTTTGAACTGCACTGCCCAGGGGTCACAGCCACTGGCAGTCTGCCCCTCCCTTTAACCCCTGGTGTGATTGCCTGCCATGGTGAGCACAGCTACCAGCCTCACTTTGCAAGCATCCACCCATGGCAGCGCCACCCACCTTCAGAGTTACGAGGAGCAGGAAAGGAGTCTTGGATCTTTGGCCTGGGAAGAGAGGCTGTGCAAGCCCAGCTAAGGAGCAGTCAAAGAAATATAGACATCTATCTGCAGAGTGCACAAGTGGTGCTAAAACTGAGGCATGACAAGGATGAGTAGCAGAGCCCGGTGAAAGGAATATGGGCAGGCATCTCAGAAGGCAAGGGAGGGCAACAACAAATGTGGGGCCACCCTGCAAACCTGCTGCTTCCACAAAGAACTGTGTGTCATACTTGGTGGGGACCCCACCCGCACGCCGCATGTGATTGTGAGCACTTGGCGAGAGCCTGATGTGGAGACCCCTATAGGGCACAGCAAGGAGGGGAGGGGTGGGAGAGGGGAGCCAGGAGCTGTTTGAAACTCAGCTGGAGTAAAGCCAGGAGAGCGCAGAAGAGCCTGTCGCTGAAAGAGAAGGGAGTTCAGTAAGAGCATGCATGCATTATCCTCGTCAACACTGTTTACCCTTTCGTTACCCAAAATCTCCTCTTCCTCCCCAATGTGCTTCCCGGTTTAAAATGCTGCCCAGCCCATCCTCGTGTTTATAGAACAAAGGCCTCAGCGTTTGATTCCTCACTTGACTTTTAAAAAGCTAGAAAATACATTTTAAAAAACTAGCATGGCAGCCCAAATTACACAGTCCACGTCAGCTCAGTGTCCCGTGCTTGGACAGAGGTAGAAGCAAGCGGTAGAGGCTGCATCTGCTTTGGCTTGTCAGGGGTGGGAGGGCACAATTCTCCCCCTGCAAAGTAGGGCAACTCATAGGAGGGACACAAAGGGGGGCACCAGCTAAAGGGGGGCATGTGACCCCCCCCACGTGACTCCTCCCTGCCCCCACTCCGGGGCCCCACACTCTCCCCGTCCCCTCCCCATCCCACATTACCTGAGGAGGGGGGCCTCTCTCCTCCTGCTGCGCCAGATACCGATTTCAGGAGAAAGGAGGGCAGCGCCACACTGGCAGCTCCTCCAGTGCGGCTGTACTGCCCCCAGCCCTTCCACACAGCTGCGTTTCCTGGGGTCTGTACAGCCCTGCCGGAGGACAGGGCTGGGAGCTGCTGGTGCAGGGCACTGGCTCCTGAGAGCAGTGGTCCCACATTCTGCTCCTTTTGCCACTGCGGGTCCCGGGAGAGCCCAGCGGTTCAGTTCAGCGCTGCAGGGCTCTCCCAGGAACCACAGCAGCGAAAGGAGCAGAGCATGGGGTCACCAGGCGGTCCCTCACTGGCAGTTCCTCCGGTGCAGCTGTACCAGTACTGCCCCCAGCCCTGTCCTCTGGCTGGGCTGTACAGACCCCAGGAGACACAGCTACATGGAAGGACTGGGGCTGGGGCTGTACAGCTGCGCCGGAGGAGCTGCCAGCTTGGGTCTGCCCGGCAGCCCCATGTTCTACTCCTTTTGCCGCTGCAGTTCCCTGCTGAATGTGAGTCTGGGGAGGGGCATGTGACCCTTCTTGACCCTCTCAGGCGTCACCTTTCAGCTGTCTCGATGAAACAATCGTGGAGATACTCTGCAATCCTCTCCCGAATATTTCTAGGGATGGCGGCCCTGTTTCTGCCCTGGCGATAGGAGGCATTCACACACCGTTCTGCAGTGAGTTCCGTTGGCACCATTGCAATAAACAGGCTAGGAGCACATAGGCCTGGGTGGCTTTGGGACACTTGCAACAACTGTGTTCTCTGGGCCTTTGTCACCCTCAGGAGAGAGATATCAGCCAGAATCACCATGGCCTGCGAAAATAGTGGCAATATTCACTGCACTTTTCCCTATCCAAGGCGCCCATGAGCAACAGTCCCCCGCACCGTACTCACCATGGCTTGAGCTGCAGAGCAGAGCTGTAGCAAAGTGCTCCAAAGGAAAAGTGACCATTAGCATTTCTTATTAAAGAGTTTTAGGGGAATAATATAAAGGAGTCTTGAGACATGTCTTCCCGTTTCCATTGCAACTGTAAATCTAATGCGGTATCTGTCTGTTTTAATCAGCAGCCTCTGGTGTGGTGGCCTTGAGAGGTGTCCCCACCCTGCCTGCTGAACACTTGACCTGGATCAGGCGAAGAAAGAAACAGACCAGGAAAGATATATTCTGCGAGATTCTCCAGTCCACTACAGCTGCTGACTATGAACACAGGGGCTGGAGGGGCCAAATGGCCGAGAGCAGGGTGAAGGATCAGGAATGGGGAGATCAGTTGCCGTTGCACTGGGACATTACAGCTTTGCTCAGGCAACAAACGTTATTGAGCTGCATGCTGTACTCCTGGGGGCATTCTGTGCCAAAAAATTAAAAATTCTGTGCACAATATTTTAATAATTCTGCAAAATTCTGCAAGTTTTATTTGTCAATAAATAAATGCAGAGGCTCCAACATGGCAGTGGGGAGCACAGGCCACTGGCTGTACGAAGATGGGAGATCACCCTGCAGCCCCCCCCAAAGCCCCAGGACACGGACTCAGTGGTGAGCCGGCACCCAACCCTGACACAGCACAACACCTGGGCCTGCCCCAGAAACACCTGGAGGCCCTGCCCCTCTGTGCCAGGCACACCAGGTGTGGGGCAGGCAAGCTCAACCAGGCAGGATCCAAGTGTGGAGGGATCCAGGTGTGGGATGAGAGGGTTCTGTGTGGGACAATCTGGGGGCAGGCAGCTCAGTGGGGGGGTCTAGATGTGGGGGGATCTGGATGCTCAGAGGCTCGTTGGGGTGTTCCAGGTGCAGGGGCAATGGGACTCTGCAGGGGCTTCCAGCGGAAAGTGATGGGGGCTCAGTGGAGAGGTCTGGGTGTGGGGGTCTCAGCAGAGGGGCTGGGGGAGTGGGGCTTGGTGGAGTGGGGTCTGGGTGCAGCTAGTTGGGGGTCAGTGGCATGAGGGTCTGGATATGGGGCCTCAGGGTGGTTCAGTGGGGTGGGGCTTGTCAGGGTGGGGATTTAAGTGCAGGGAGCTCAGTGGAGGTCTGTGTGCATGGGTGGGGATCTGGAGGCAGGGGGTCTGGATGAAGGGGGGCTCCAGATGCAGGGGTTCAGGTTCAATGGGGTGGGGTTTGGATATGGCGGGCTAGGGGGGTTCTGGATGTACCAGATGAGGCTTGGCAGGGGTGTCTTGGTATGGGAGGTCCAGATGCATGGGGGTTGGGTGGATGGGGGAGCAGCTCCCCATACAGTGACCCTCCCCCCCACAGCTGAGGAGTGATGGAGGCAGGAAGCAGGGGAGGATGCTGAGCCTCCTGCAGCTGTGGGGGGTGGGTTCTGGGGGTGGGTCTGACACAACCCCAGCCACTCCTTGCAGGGGAAGAGAGAGGAAATCCCGTCCTTTTCTGCCTCCAGCCCATCCAGGACTAGCAGCGGATTCTGGCTCAGGATAGTAGCCACTGGCTGGAGTGTCCCCAGCCCTGTGGTGATTTACCTCTCTGCTGGCTGCTGCAGGTGCCTGAAATGTTGTACCTGTCCAGCTAGGGAGTGATGGGGCTCAGGCGGGCTCACCTTAAGATCATGTAGTAATTTTTGTTGTTAAAAAGAGGTCACAGTGCAATGAAGTTTGAGAACGGCTGATCTGCACCATCTCTGGCAAGTGTTTGCCTAACTTGCTTTTAAAAACCTCCAGTGATGGAGATTCCACAACCTCGTTAGGTAATTTGTTCCAGTGCTTAACTACCCTGACAGTTAGGAAGGTTTTCCTAATGGCTAACCTAAAACTCCCTTGCTGATATTTAAGCCCATTGCTTCTTGTCCTGTCCTCAGTGGTTAAGGAAAACAATTTATCACCCTCCTCTTAAAACAACCTTTTATGTACTTGAATACTGTTATCCTGGCCCCCATCAGTCTTCTCTTCTCCAGACTAAACGAACCCAACTTTTTAGTCTTCCCTCATAGGTCATGTTTTCTACACCTTTAATCATTTTTGTTGCTCTCTTCTGGACTTTTTCCAATTTGTCCACATCTTTTCCAAAGTGTGGTGCCCAGAACTGGACACAATACTCCCGCTGAGGCCTTATTAATGCTGAATTACAAAATTCATAACAGGAGTCTATAACCCACCCATTTGCAAGCTCTGTGCACATGAAGGCACACTAGTTCACAAAGCAGCACATAGCAGTACTATGGCTGACTGGTAAAATGTCCTTTTAAGGCCTCCCTCAACTGTATAGCTCCTTGGTGGGCTCTTGTAACATTTTGTCTGGCTGTTCAAATTCAGCTGACAGTGGGCCCACCTCACCCCTCCACCTGACTGGTAGCCTTTTCCCCTTTGCCTCACAGATCAGAGACAATGCATAACTGTTGATAGTGAGCCGGGGGGAGGGCACAATTTAAAGCAGTGGCTCTCAATCTTTCGAGACTACTGTACCCCTTTCAGGAGTCTTTGTTCTCTTCCATACCCCCAAGTTTCAACTCACTTAAAAGTCACTTGCTTACAAAATCAGACATAAAAATACAAAAGTGTCACAGCACACTATTACTGAAAAATTGCTTATTTTCTCATTTTTGCCATATACTTATACAATAAATCAATTGGAGTATAAATATTGTACTTACATTTCAGTGTATAGTCTATGAAGCAATATAAACAATTTTATAATTATATAGTAAAATGAGAAAGTAAGCCATTTTTCAGTAATAGTGTGGCTGTGACACTTGTATTTTTATGTCTGATTTTCTAAGCATCCGATGAAGTGAGCTGTAGCTCACGAAAGCTTATGCTCAAATAAATTTGTTAGTCGCTAAGGTGCCACAAGTCCTCCTTTTCTTTTTGTAAGCAAGTGGTTTTTAAGTGAGATGAAACTTGGGGGTATGCAAGACAAATCAGACTCCCAAAAGGGGTACAGTAGTCTGGAAAGGTTGAGAGCCACGATTCAAATTGATATAGTATCTTTCATTTCAATATTGCTAAATGTCTACCAAGAGCATTTTAAATAAGCAAAATAAGTCAAATCATTAAGTGTTTAAATTGATTAATTTACTGTAAGGGTGGTATGACATGGTGCATTGCCACCCTCACTTTTGCACTGCTGCTGGTGGCCTAGCTGGGCTGAGAGTATGGCTGTGAAGTGTGTCTGCAAAGATGGGGAGCCCTGACCAGTGCAGGGCACCTCCCTGAGTTCCCCCCCCCCACTCTGGGACTGCCCCTCAGTCCCTCCTCAGACTGCTCCTCCAGCCAGAGAATGACCCCTCCCATTTCCCAACCCCCTGGGACTGTCCCCCTAGCTAAGGTGCTCAACTTTCTAATTTGTGAAAACCAGACACTAAGTGCCAGAACCTACCCCATCCCGCCTCTTCCCCCCTAAGGCCCTGCCCCCACCCTGTTGCTCGCTGCTCTCTCCACATCTCTCCCCCCACCAGCAGAGCAGGGCTGTAGGGGTGGAGGGTTACTGGGGCAGGATGGGAGAGGGAGAGCTGTGCTGTGGGGGTGAGGTGACTAGGGCAGGACCGGGGAGGGAGAGCCGCGTTCCGCAGGTGGGGGAGGGCTGACTGGGGCAGGACAAGGGGCAGCATCCCAGGGGCAGGGCACAAAGAAGGCTGAGAAGGGGGCCTGGGCAGTGAGCCCAGCTACCAACCCCGCTCCTCAAACACTGCACACTTAGGATCCCTCCCCCGGCGCCAGCTGCCAGTACCTCTCTCTGCCAGATCTGGGCAGGTCCTGAGCGCTCCTCCAACTCCAGCAGCGACTGCTCTTCCCACCCTCCCGGCGGTGGGATGGAAGCTGATGGCAGACGGTTACTCAGGTAACTGGACTTTGGTGTCCAGTTAGTAGGACTGAGCAGACACTGTCAGGTCCCCTTTTCGACCAGACTTTCCAGTCGAAAACTGGACACCTGGCAACCCTACCCCTAGCATCCAGACCCCGCCCCCACCCCCAATCCTGGGCTGGCACATGTGCCTTCCCTGCAGAGACAGTGTATCCTGTCCAGGGCAGAACAGCTCCCCCAGGGACTGCCCCCTCCAGCATCCAGTTCGCCACTCAGGGACTGCCTCCCATGCACCCAGCCGCCCACCTACGGACTTCCCCACAGCATCCCCCAGCAACTACCCCCAGCATGCAGCCCCCTCCAAGGACTACCCCCCACATTCAGCCCAGCCATCCAGGGACTGCTTCACCCAAATTTCCCCCCACCTTGAGTCTGTCCTCCATGCACCAGCTGCATCCCACTCCCTGCGGCACTAGCCCTCTACACCCCCTTCCCTGTGTGCCCCCCCTGGCTCTAGCCCCCTGTTGGCTCCCTACCTTGGCTGCAGGTACTTCAGCCATGCAGCCCACCTTGCCCACCAGCAGTTGTAGTCCTAGTCCCAGGGAGCCTGCTCAAGACGGGGTCACTGGTCCCACAATCCTGTGGGGTTGGGGGCCGCTGAGCACCGTGGCCTCCTGCTGATGCTGCTGGACCCGATCCTGCCAGAGGGAGAGGGCTGACGCCGCTGGTCCCCATCTTGGGTGGGGGAGGGAACCGGACTGACACTGGGCCTGATCCTGCACCGCCCCATTTTTGTGCCCCCCCCCGCCAACTCTGCACCTGGGGCAGGTGCCCCTTCTGCCCCACCATAGTTACAGAACATAAGAAAGACCATATTGAGTCAGACCAAAGGTCCATCTAGCCAAGTATCCTGTCTTATGACAGTAGCCAATGCCAGGTTCCCCAGAGGGAATGAACAAAACAGGTAATCATCAAGTGATCCATCCCGTCTCGCTCATTCCCAGCTTCTGGCAAACAGAGGGTAGGGACACCATCCCTGCCCATCTTGGCTAATAACTATTGATGAACCTATCTTCAGTGAATTTATCTAGTTCTTTTTTAAACGCTGTTATAGTCTTGGCCTTCACAGCATCCCCTGGCAGAGATCCACAGATTGACTGTGAGTTGTGTGAAAAAATACTTCCTTTTGTTTGTTGTAAACCTGCTGCCTATTAATTTCATGTGCTGACCCCTAGTTCTTGTGTTATGAGGAGTAAATAACACTTCCTTATTTACTTTCCCCACACCAGTCATGATTTTATAGACCTCTAGCATATCTCCCCTTAGTCATCTCTTTCCAAGCTGAAAAGTCCCAGTCTTATTAATCTCTCCTCATATGGAAGCTGTCCCATACCCCTAATCATTTTTGTTGCCCTTTTCGGAACCTTTTCCAAATCTAATATATGTTTTTTGGGGTGGGGTGACCACATCTGCATACCGTATTCAAGATATGGACATACCATGGATTTATATAGAGGCAATATGATATTTTCTGTCTTATTATCTATCCCTTTCTTAACGATTCCCAACATTCTGTTTGCTTTTTTGACAGCCGCTGCACATTGAGTGGATGTTTTCACAGAACTATCCACCATGACTCCAAGATCTCTTTCTTGAGTGGTAACAGCTAATATAGTCCCCATCATTTTATATGTATAGTTGGGATTATGTTTTCCAATGTGCATTACTTTGCCTTTATCAACATTGAATTTCATCTGCCATTTTGTTGCCCAGGCACCCAGTTTTGTGAGATCCCTTTGTAACTCTTCACAGTCAGCTTCGGACTTAACTATCTTGAGTAGTTTTGTATCATCTGCAAATTTTGCCACCTCACTCTTTACAGTCCTGAGGATGTCATGTGGATCACAGCTGTGTGCTGATTGGGTGGGCTGAGAACCACTGTGCTAGAGCGATGCCAGAGACTGAAAAGTGGCACATGGGAATTTTAAAAACAGCATGAAAATTATGGGATGGAATAAGTACTATGGGATGGAGAAAGTGGCATTCTGAGAACTTGACCTCAAGTTCCCAGAAAACTCTGGGCCAAGTGCTGGTATCCAACAAATGACTGCAAAAATGTTCCTCATGGCATTGCATTGGACATGGCACAGGGCACACCGGGGACAGCTACCACATTTTCCACCACTCCATCCCTTTCCTCAAAACCCCAGCCTGGTTCCACCTCTCACCGCCCCTGCTCCGCCCCTCCCCCCAGCATCTCCTGCCCATCACCAAACAGCTGATTGGCAAGTGTCTGGTGGGTGCTGAGCACCCACTATTGTTTTTCCATTGGTGCTCCAGCCCCGGAACACCCAAGGAGTCGGTGCCTATGCCAGGAACTGAACTCGGGCTTCGTGAATCACACTCTGTTCCTGGGAGGTGGCATCTCACAGGAGCACCCTCTTACTCTGTTGTTCTCAGACACTACAGTGAGAGGGGATAGAGTTAGACAGATGCTTGTCCAGCCCCAGGAGCTTCTCAAACAGTTGTGTCCCAAGTGATCTAACTGGACCCCCCCAGAGAACACTACTGAGAGACCGGGCCCAACAGAGACACACAGGAAAAGCTATCCCAAATGACAAATCTTAAGGAACAACATCAGGCTGCATTCAGAGCCCACTCCCCACATGGATGAACCCAGAGTGGAGAGGATGGAGCAAAGGGAGTCCCCTCGATAGAGTTGTGTAGTAATAATAATAATAATTCAGGGATAAGCTTATGTTGTGAAGTCACAGATTCCGTGTTTTCCAGAGACCTCCATGACATTTCTCCCCTCAGCCTGGGGCAGCAGGGGAAGTGATGTTCCCTGTAGTTGCACAACAACATGTACACATCAGGGTGACAGAGACTCACGTGGATCCCCATGCACAGAAAGGCCCCCTGCACTCTTAGCTCCCAGCCAAAAGAATAGGAGAGGTCACTTGTGTTATGTCTCCCAGCTGATGATGACCGGCTGAATCACTGCACACAGTGACGAAAGTACATTTCCCAGTGACCCAGCATCAACTGCCAGGAATTCTGCTACTCCCGCCTATAACTGACCTCTGGCCTCTGGTGACTGGTTCAAATGCAGAGCTAACTTGAATGCTTGGAAAGTGTTCTGACATGATGGAGCTCTCTTGATGCCCCCCTACTCCCTGCTTTAAGCCAATGCTTTGTGCCATCCCTCTCTCTCACATAGGATGTCCTCTCAACACCTTCGTGTCCCCATTAAGCCATACAAAGGTGACAGGACCTCATTCTCCAAAGCACAAGTCTCTGTGGCTGGAGATAGAGAAAGCCCAAGTCCCCATCAGCTGACACCTGAATTCTGTTGCTACTGAACCCCTTCCAGCTGTGTGGGGAGGAAGTCAGTGGCAGTAGCAGGACAGAAGGGCAGGGATGTGTTTGCACAGAGCCAGGGGTGTATTTGCTCCAGGCTGGGTCAGTGGGAGTACACAGCCAGCCCTGGTGAATGGTTCAACAGCTGAGTCCACAGGCTGGAGAAGCAGTGATGAGCAGACATGGGTGTGCTCCTTCCTGGCACCTCCCAGGCTGCTGCTTCGCTTGTCTTTTAAACCCTAAGCCCTGGTCTACACTAGGACTTTAGGTCGAATTTAGCAGCGTTAAATCGATGTAAACCTGCACCCATCCACATGATGAAGCCCTTTTTTTCGACTTAAAGGGCTCTTAAAATCGATTTCCTTACTCCACCCCTGACAAGTGGATTAGCGCTTAAATCGGCCTTGCCGGGTCGAATTTGGGGTACTGTGGACACAATTCGACGGTATTGGCCTCCGGGAGCTATCCCAGAGTGCTCTATTGTGACCGCTCTGGACAGCACTCTCAACTCAGATGCACTGGCCAGGTAGACAGGAAAAGAACCGCGAACTTTTGAATCTCATTTCCGGAGACTGCGGGAACTGTGGGATAGCTACCCACAGTGCAACACTCCGGAAGTCGACGCTTGCCTTGGTACTGTGGAAGCACTCCGCCAAGTTAATGCACTTAATGCACTTAGAGCATTTTCTGTGGGGACACACACACTTGAATATATAAAACCGATTTCTAAAAAACCGACTTCTATAAATTCGACCTAATTTCGTAGTGTAGACATACCCTAAGAAATAAAATTGGCAGGAGCAATAAGGGAGAGGACAGTAGGGCCTTTTCTTCCACAGTCCTTTCAATGGTATTGTTATCCCCTCTTTAGAGAGGGAGAAACTGAGGAAAGGAGAGGCAAGGCCAACATTTCAAATGTGGGTTCCTAAGGTGAGACTGTAAATCCATGCTGGTGTAGGTGCTAAAGTATGGATTTAAAAGGCTAACTTTAACACCCAAGTTTTGCTTGGGTGTTTAAAACAAACTTTGCTAGTCTGTGCTGCCATGGCTGTGCTGCTGTTATTACCTACCCACATTGCAATCACCTCTTCATTTGCTGTGTAGACAGAACCTTAGAAAGAGACAAAGGCTTTGACACCTCAGTTTACAGACGGTTCGTACCGCTGCAAGCTGTTGTTTCCTCAGGGATCCCTTTGTGAATGACATAGGAGAGCTTGTCTACACACACAGAAATATGGACAGCTGCATTGGTCCACACACAGAAGTTGCGCCCTATTAAAAAATTGATTTAGGTAAACCTGTTAAATAACAGGGACAAGCTAAACCAATATATGCCAGGTTTAAACCCCTATAGAGTGGCCATACACAAAGCTGCACTAGGTTAGCTAAATATGTGCCCCATTGCCCTTTTACCAGTGTACCCACCAGATCCTAGTTTTAATTCAGATCTTTCATTATTTTGTGTATGGACACATTTTGGTTTAAAAGTCTCTTATTTGGGGTTAGCTTAAACCAGCTCCTAAATTAACTTCAACTGAACTGAAATAAGCCTGGTTTACCAAAATCAGAGCATCCACATAACCTTTAGTGATACAGGGTGGGTGAGGTAATATCTTTTATTGGATCAACTTCTACTGGTGAGAGAGACAAGCTTTTGAATTACACAGAGCTCTTCTTCAGGCCACAACACTGTATACTCACAGCCTTTGGCAGTGGTTTCAATAAATTGTTTTAAAATCACATCTTTATTTAAACCAACTTACTCATCAACAAGGCCTTTAACTAAATCAAAATATACCAGCAAAGAACTTTGTCAAAGGGGAGTGAAAGTTTTCTGGCTCTGGCTCATCTCCTTCCAGAACGTGGGCATTCCAGCTGGAAACAGACACTTTGCAGAACTCAGAAATACACTCAGCAGAACAGAACTCTCATGTGTGAAAGGTTAGTGACTGAAGACAGGCGGAAAATAGGGATTTCTGCAGACAATTTTGAAGCAAATGAAAAAAATGTTTTTGTCAAAAATTTCCATGGAAAAATTCAACTTTTCAGCCAAAAAAGATCAAAACTTGAAAACTTTTAGCAAAAAACTGTTTTGGTTTTCCCCCTGCAAAAACCCTTACTGTTTGGAAATGCTGCCTTGGCACCCCTAGTAGGTGTAGTTCAGATGCCTCACTTCCCTCTTCTCCTTTGCAGGCCAGGTGCCCTGGCTGGACTATACCTCCCAGGTAGACCCCTGTGAATTTAGTGTGAGGAGACAGAAAGGGAGCCTCCTTTCACAGAACTGCTTGCTGAAGTTCCTCAGCTCCTCCCCATGGAGACTGGTTTAACTTTAAATCTGGCTAAATATTGACATTTTCCCCCATGTTAATCATAGACCCACAGGGTAAGCCGGGACTGCAAGGGTCATCTAGTCTAACCCCAAATCCTAAGAATGGAGTCAGATGGAGCCAGGATCAATGGCTGGTGGGTACCACTGAAGCCTGTTAGGGCAAGGATGGGATGGTTGAAATGCTTTCCCTCCGCAGCACTCCCAACACTGTCAATCAGCCCTTCCTATTGAGCAGGTAGAAAAACAGACTTCCAGGCATGACAGTGTATGAGGCTTTTTCAAAAGAAGCCATCCGAGTTTCTGAGTGGACATTAAGGTGGATCCTCGGGCAGCTTTTATAAGATCAGGGCTTTGGCTCAGTCTTCTCCCTCTTGAGCTATAAATTCATAGATTTTATCATCTAGTCTGAACTCCTGCAGAACCCAGGGCAGAAAATTTCGCTGAGTGATTCCATCACTGAGCCCATAATTGCTGGTCACGCCAGAGTGGACCTTTCAGAGAGAGGTGCCCAATTTTGAGTTAGAGACTCCAAGTGACAGAGAACCCAGCATAGCCCTAGGTGAGTTGTTCCACTGGCTAATTATACATGCTGTAAAAACATGCCATCCGACAGTCTGAATTCATCTAGTGTCAGCTTCCAGCCATTGGACTTGGTCAGCTGTTAAAGAGCCTTCTGCTATGAGAAACCTTCTCTCCAGTACTTACAGTCTGTGACCAAGTCACCTCTTAGCTTACTCAGTTAAGTTGTATAGATTGAGCTTCTTCAGTCTCTCTGTCAGGCAGGTTCTCCAGACCTCGGACTGTTCTGGTAGCTCTTCTCTGATCCTTTTCCAATTTGTCAATGTCCTTTTAATGTGTGCCCTCAGAAGTGGACACAGTATTCAGGAGCGGTCTCTCTAATGCCATGCACATTGGTAAGGACACTTCCCAACTGCTACTCAATATTACATTCCTTATGCATTCAAGGCTGTGTTTGCTCCCTTAGCCACCACATAGCCATGGAATTCATGTTCAATTAGTTAGCTACCCTGATCTCTATGTTCCCTGTGTACCAGTTTGGCTGTTGTGCCCCACCCCAGAGACGGCTGCATTTCATTGTTCTGTGCATGTTTTGTAAAGCAGTTTGGGATCCCTCAGAGCACGAAGGTGATATAGGAATATAAAGTATGACTGGGCTATATTAACTGCTATTTTATTGCTAATAATGGGCCTGATTCTCCACTGCCTTTATCACTGCCAGATCAGAACGGGAACATTTTACACCCACTTCACACCTAGCTTGCACAGATGGAAGTAACTGTACAAGATGCAAAGCAGTGGGGAATTAAATGGGTCCAATGTAATTTAATGACATTCACCATGACAGTAAATTCCTGCCTCCAACCAGGCTAATATGTACAATAAAAGAGGCAGAATGGGTCCTTAATTCAGGGCAGACTTCAACCATCAAACTAAGGTTACGCAGTTATTCTTATTAATAATATTAATCAATTAGTAAGTCTCATCCTCTTGTATGCCTGGATCTGTGCCTCTGTCACATGCAGCAGCCTACACTGAGCACTGCTCAGGTAAGTGACAGGGATGGACCCCATGGCCCTGCAGAAGGAATGATTAGGCATGTGTGCAGGGCTGAGGAGCTCTCAGCAGTAGGCACCGGAACATGGTGCTTTGCTCTTTTGATGGCCAGATGGAAAAAAACTTTCACATGTAGGTCTCCAGTAAAGACAATTAACTGGAAACAACATGGCAGCTAGTGCTTGTGTCTATGCCAATGGGTAGTGGTTGGCATCTGTGCACTGGGTGCTGGGGCAGCACTAACATCTGTGCTGCATCTCCTTCACCGTTGCGTGCTGTTCCCTTTCCATCAACCCTCCGTACCCAGCATGCTCTAGCTCACAGGGAAGAAGGTGGCATCCCAGGGAGGTGGATGCAGAAGCGTTTCTCTGGCCACTTCTGGCCTGGGTGTGGGGGACTGATGCTTCTCCCACTCTGCACACTCTGTTCAGACACCATGTAACTGATTGCATTTGGGCCTCCCCTGCCCCAGGCAGGAGGCAGGGTAACATGCCCAATCCCCAGGCTTCTGCCTCTCCTTTGGGGACTGGGGGGAGGGGAGTTCCATGGAACATCTTTTAGTTCTTAAAAAGTTCAGAAAGTTCCAAGAACATTATGTCATTTTGACAAGGAAATGAATTGCAAGGCCATCAATCAGAACTGCAGGCGCAGAGATCAAAGGCCTCCTGAGCACTTTACAGCTCGGGCTCTCTATGATCCCGCTCTTCCATATTCCCTGCGGTTGCCGGAGCAACAGCACGCTACAGCAGATGCTTAGCATTTTTATTCGCACCACACATGTTTCCACTCTAGCCCTGAAATAACTAGAAAAACCTGTGAAACCAAAGCTGCTTCCCCCAGCCTTCAGGGGCAGCCACTATTCCCGGCTCCCTTTCATGTTCCCCATTGATTAGTGTTAGCCTCCTTTTTCCACCCAGGATAAAACAGAGATGATTTTTGTCCCCTCCCCAAAGAAAAGGAGCTGACAAAGAGCCCAGAACAAATGCTCACCTCTGATTTGGTGTCCAGGGTTATTTGCAGGTGCAGTCGGGTTTTCAGCCTTTCAAGTGGCGCTATTGCACACTGAGCACTTTGTACCTGCAGATCCCAAAGCACTTAGCAAAGGTGGGTCAGCATCACTGTCCCCATTTCACTGGGTTGGACACTGGGCATGAAGCAGGAGGCAAGATTTCCCAAGGTGACACAACAGGCCAGTAGCAGAGACAGGAGCAGCCCGGACTACAGATCTCCTGACTCATCCTCGGCCCCTGGATCATGCCGCCTCTCCAAAGGCCGAGGGCCAGGCATTGCCTCCCTACACTGTTTGCATAAAAAAGCTGCCTCCATGCTAACATTACAGATGCGAGGAGGCTCAAGGGATCAAATAAGAAAATCCCAAGAGTCCTGTGTATGATATCCCAATTCTCCCTCCTGCCCATCCCATCCATTAGCACTCCCCACAAACACACCCAGCACACAAAGGCTAGGCTTTCGCTCCCCAAACAGCTCTCCTTTGGTTTGTAGTAAGCTCCTGATCCCACCTCTTGCCCTGTGGGCTCCTCTTCTGCTTTCCCCTACTGACCTGTGTGTGTGAAAGCAGCCTCGGGAAGGCAGCCACCTCCTCCTGTGACATGTGAGCCCCAACCCATTGGCCCCCCATGGGGTGGATGAGTCTGCATGCACACAACTTCTGATTCAGAAGAGGTGAGGGACATGGCATTACAGAGCGAAATGCTTATTCTGCCAGAGGTTGGGGTGGTTCTGTGGTTCCTGAGTCTTCCCAGAGGGTGTCCTGGACACACGTTCTTTCAGCGTCCTGGGTATTTGTTATTCTCAACCATCCACAGTCTGGACTATTTTGTTGCTGCAAACGCTTTGTGGGCAGCTGACTCCTCTTCCTCCAGGGAAGTCATGGGACACTATCTGGTATCTCCTGAAGCCAGGGGACTGAACATTTTAGTTATATCACTGCTTAATGCAGACCCTGCAAGACTGGCAGATCCTCTGATGCATCTGCTACAAGTGATTCTATCCAAGTGCAAATGTTGCAGAGGGAAGAACCTGGGGTCTAGCTCGGTCTCCGTGATGCCACACATCCCTTCCCCAGCCACCCCTGCTCAGGCGCTGAGACCAGACAGAGATCAACACTGGTGACCTGGCAGGCTGTGCAGAAAGCAGAGGCATCAGCCACTGCCTGGATGGACCTGGCTCAAGCTCCCTTCAAACTCTGAGCATGACAAATGAGGAGGAACCCTAGCTTCAGGGAGGGAAGAAGGGACCCACCATCTTCACCCTGCTACCAAGTGGGGAACTTCCTGGGTGGTTAAGCCTGTATTTAGGAAGTCTATGGTAAAGACATCAGCATCTCACTTACAGGGAGAGAACAGCCCCCTCCAGGTCTTGTCTGCTTTGGTGACATTGCTCTTGTTCAGCGTACTGCTTCAGTTTCTAGTGCAGACCTTACCTTAGCCCAAAGTTCATTGGATGCTGTGCAGAGGGGCCAACCCAAGGCTCTCTAGGCAGACATAAGTGCATAGGTGTGCATTTCACTGGGAGAGGGTAGAGCCAGAAGTTTGCTTGGGTCAGTGCCTCTTTCACCCTCCCTGGCTCAGCCTGCAGGACTTCTCATTCCCATGAAGGTCTTTTCTTGCATCTGTAGTACTGGTGCCTCAGGCACCTCCCTCCTGAGTCTGCTCCTCTTACTGTTATGAGCCTAAACTTTTCCTTCCTTTGGTTCAAGCTGGTGCTTCTTGTCCATCCATCTCCAGAGACGGTGAAGAATTCCCTTTCTTAATTCCCTATTGGCTCTTTGAAGTTACTTATAGGCCCTGATCCTGCCCCACTCCTGACATAGGTGCCGGAACTAGGAGTGCTGAGGGTGCTGCTGCACCCCCTGTCTTGAAGTGGTTTCCGTCCTATACAGGATTTACAATTTGGTTCAATGGCTTTCAGAAACCCCACTATACAAATTGTTCCAGCGCCCCTGGCTCTGCTCATTTCTAGATACTGTATGGTCAGTTCCCTCCATCTCCCTGCATGTGTTTGCTTTTGTGTCTTCTTCACTTCCTTTCTTTCTATTTCTCCCCTTTCCAAAGCTGTGAGGACCAGAACAGCACACAGTGGGCTCCATTTGGATCCCACTTACCTGGCTATTACACTGTCATGTCCCTGTTGGCTCCAGCAAATTTACTTCTGGTTCACACTGTGTAATTTAGCTCAGAATCAGGCCCAGGCTTCCAGGTGTGGTCACTCCAGGGCTATGGAGAGTGACCCTGAGCCTCCCTAGTTTGACATCAGAACTAGGCAAAACATAGGAAAAACACAAACCAAAAAAAGGCTGTGGCAATTTCAGTAAATTCAAATGTATCTGCCACGCTGTGGTGTTTCAGTCAATCAAACAATCTGATTTTGATTTTCTTTTCCAAATTTGTTGCAAAAATTCTTCAGATTGAAATTAAAAACAATTTGCTTTTAAAATCTGAAATGTTCACCAGCTGACCACTCAAAATGAGCCCTGGGAAAAAAAATCTATTTATAAAATGGAATATGAGAAACACAAACACTGAAAAACAATTTGATGATAAATGGATGAGTGACATTTTTTCACTAAAAGTTTGCATTAACATTTTGCACAAATTGGAAATTTTTTAAAATTGAAATGTTTTCACTTGGGGGTGTATACATTTGATAGAGTAGCAGTGTAGCAGTGTACGTGTGTATGTACATTTGATGGAGTGAGTGCACGGGAACATTAGTGTATGTGGATGTGTATACATTCAATACAGACTACACTGAAGCACTATACATTAGTGCTTCAAAGGACTGCGAAGACGTTTAGGAGGATTGGCTTGACTAAGACTCCATGTGGTGTGTCTCAGGAGTGCTGGCTTCAGTTCCTGGCACTGCGAGCATTCTCCTGAATGATTCGGGGCAAGTCACTGAACCCTCTTGGCCTGCTACGCCCCTGCCCAACCTGGGGATATTAGCCCTTCTGTTCTCCCATCATGCCTGTCTTGTCTCCTCAGCCAGTTGAAGTCAACAGGCTGGCAACCCACTGAGGACAGTGCAGAAAGTTAGGCATGTGTGAAAATCTTTGCAGGACCAGGGCCTCAGGACGGGGCTGTCTGTGTTTGCTGCATCTATAACAATGGGGCCCCCGATCTCAGCCTGCCCTGGGCTGTAGGGATTGAGATTGACCCTGGTATGCTGGTATCCTGGAGCCTTTGCCTAGCCCTGGAGAGAAGCTAGGCCAGCTCTGGTTGGTGAAGATGGAGTCTGTGACACAAGTCTGTTAGACAGGGAAGGGACATCCCCAGGTCTACAGTCCGTGCATCCAAAGGTAGGGCCTGAGACTATAGCATGTGAAAATACAACTGCTTCTTGCCTCTCTGGCATAAGCAACTTAACCCCCCACCCTGACCAGGGCACAGCCTCCAGTCGTGGGGGTCATTAGAAATTGTTCCTCTCTGCTTTTCCTTGTATTTTTGCAGTTAGGCCCTGACCTCATGCATCATCTCCCAGACTGACTGAGCATGCTCCAGCCCAGGGCTGCAGGGGCTGAGCTGATCTTTCCCTGAATGTGCTCCTCCTGATTGCCATGGGATGGTGTGGCTCTGAGCACTAGAACTGAGAGCAGGGAGACTGTCTCCTTGTCTCTGGATGCCCTCCCTGCTGGCACCCATGTGGGAAGTGGGGTATAGGGACAGGGTGAGGGGGCAAGAACAGAGAGGACTGGGGCACACTGGGGAGGTGCAGGAGCAGAGGGCTGGTGTAGGGGCAGGAGGAGAGGGTGATAGGGCAGATGGGGAAGGAGCAGAGGGGATGGAGTACACTGGGGCTAGGGGCAGAGAGACATGCAGAGGGAGCAGAGGGAGATAGGGCAGACGGGGAGGAAGGAGCACAGGGGTTGGAGTATACTGGGGTTAGGAGCAGAGGGACATGCAGAGGGAGCAGAAGGACATGCAGAGGAAGCGGAGGGAGATAGGGCAGATGGGGAAGGAGCAGAGGGGAGGTGGCACGCTGAGGAGGGGGAGAGCAGGGACTTGCTGAGGAGTTGGAGCACAGGGGCATGCTAGGGGGCATGAGCAGAGGGAACATGGGTGGAATGGGGGGGCAGGAGCAAAGGGGGATGGGACAGGCTGAGGGTGGAAGGAGTGGGGACATGAGCAGGCTGGGGTAAAGGAGCAGAGTGGGACAGGGTGCAGGAGGAGGAGGAGAGGGGACAGGAGAATATTTCCCTATGTGAAGGAATTCACCTGGCCATTTTTCCAGGTTGGGTGCTGAACTGTCCAGAGAGCAGCTGGGGCCAGTCACTGGTTTACCCCATCAGCTCTTGGGTAGGAGGCTGCACCCTGTTCTTCCAGTGTGCCCTCCCAGCCTTGTCACTGCCATGCACCCAAATGTCCAAAGGCTCCAGCTGGCTTCAGGACTCCCTTGCTGGGTGCTGCATAAACACAGTAAGAGCCTACCCCAGCCCTCGCCAGACAATATCTAAGGACAGCAATAGGGCAGGGATCAGATAGAGTGCACAGGCCAGTGAGCGGGGCGGTGAGTGGGGAGACTGGCCCACGGATTGTAGCTGTTGTTTTGAGTGTGATAGAGGTGTGTGTGGGGGGGGGAGGTAAGAAGTGAGGGAAGAGTAGTCACAGTGCGTGCTCAGCAGGCTGGCTTTGTGGGCACCATAGTGAAGGTGATCGTGGGCACCTGGAGGAAGAGAAGGCAACAGTTGTTTGGATTTTTTCGAGGCGTTTCCCCTATACTCAGGGGGGCAGCGTGGAGACAGTCCAGAGGGGTCTGAGACTGAGAATGGTGGGGAGTAAATGGGGTGGGGCTGGGCTTACATTACGAAGGCACCTTAACAGTAAAGACAGAATGCTTGTGTTTGATGTGAAGGTTCAGGGGTAGCTAGTGGCTCAAATAGGGGCCTGCTGTGGTCAGAGCCACGAGCGCAGAAGACAAGCTTATCAGCAGCCTTCTCAATGGAGCTGGGGCTGCAGGAGGGGAGAAGGCCAGGGGAGAGTGTGGGAAGTGATGAGGCCTTGGGTAGAGTCTGGGCTGTGTCGGGGAGAGGAAAGGCCAGATTTAGAGCTGTTGTGATAGGACAAGTGGCAAAGCTTAGAAATAGCCTGAAAAGGAGGGTCTGTTGTGAGGCCCAAGTGAAAGATGGCACCCAGGAAGGGGCCTGAAAGCCTAGGGGATGGTGGTGGTGTCCACAGTGGCTGCAGAAGTGGGAGAGGGGAGGGATGGGGGGAAAGGAGGAGCTCAGTTTTGGCCATGTTGGGTTTAAGATGATGACTGGACATCCGTGAAGAGGTGGTGGGTGATTGCTCATCAGCAGAGAGGTAGGGTTGCGCATCATCAGAAGAAAGATGGCATGAAGGCTATTCTTACAGCCAAGTGTACCTAGAGAGGGTAAAGAGGGGGAAGCCAAGGACAGAGCCTTGTGGGACTGCCACAGAAAAGAGAAGGGGAGACGGATGACTCACCTAACGAGACAGGCAAGAGGAGAGGACAGAATCATGAAAGCCAGTGGTGCTGAAAGCCACTCAGAAGCTGAGGAGAATGGAGAAGAGGCCCTGAGACGTGGCCAGGAAGTGAGTGCAGTTTCAGTGGAGTGTAGAGAGCAGAGGCGTATTGGACAGGCTCAGGAAGGGACTCATGGGCAGAGTAGCTATGGAGAGCGAGCAAGCCTGGGGATGAAGGGAGAAGCGAGGCAGGGCAGTGGTCTGAGGGAGAGCCTGGGCCAACAGTGGGTTTGTTTCAGGGGGAGCCCTGTGGGTGGGAGTGGAACCTGATGGGGTGAGAGGTTGAAGAGCGTGAGAGGGGCTGAAGGGAGAGCAGGTGGGAGTCTCTGTCAGTGACAGAGGGGAGTAGGTACGGGTGGGGCTTGCAGAGGAAACAGGGGTGTGGAGTGAGGAGGGAATGGTAGGGATGGGATTTGAGGAAGGAATGGGCAGGGCTGGGTTTGCAGAGGGAATGGGATGGGCCTTGAGGAGGAAATGGGAGGGGCAGGGCATGCAGAGGTAACAGGAGGGTGGGGCTTGAGGGCATCTGTGGTCTGTGACCTCTACTGGCTCCTGGTTTAACCAGACGGGGGTTGGGAGCTGGGAGCTTTCTCTGCAAGCTCCTCCAATCTGATCTCTCAGTGTGCTGGAGCCTGAGTTCTTTGACTTTGAGGCTATGCAGCTTCAGGGTTACCAATGACCCCAGGCTTTGGCAGAGGAGCTGGGCTGAGGGAGGGAGTTTTACCAGTGGGTTGGGTTGGATGTGCACTGTGTGTGTGTTCAGACGTAGACTGGTTGATCCTCTGTACACCCCAACAAAGTCAGTGACCACGTTAGGCTTTTAAAGTGGCATTGCAAAGCCCCCAGAGGCCATAGAGGAAACCCAGTACCTTCAGGGTCAGGGGAAAAGTCCTCACCTGAACTGTAAATTAAAAAAAGAAGAGCCAGAGGGCCAAATCCTCAGCTGGTGTAATTGGTGCAGCTTCACTGAAGTCACTGCAGCTCCACCTGTTCACATCAGTTGAAGAACTAGCCCAAAGTCTCCATTAAATGCACTAGGACTTCACCAGGCCAGCCTAATTAATGCAAGAGGTGCTCAGATACTACAGTGATAGACACCAGTACAAAAGCTAGAGGGGTGTGGATGGGGATAGCTAGCTAGAGTTTATTAGTGAGAAGTTCCTGGGAGCAGTCCCAGGATCTGACTTGTCCATATATTTATTCCCCATGGTAACCTATTTTAAGAGTATATTAGCACCAAGCACAATATTAACAGAGCTTTTCACTTATGAATCAGGAAATGTGGAAGTTAACTCTGCCCTTCCGTGTGTGTATGGAACATCATGATACAGATTTTGTCTGTCTGTCTAGTTACTTATATGACCCTGGTCACTGTAGTATATGAGAACTTATAATACAATCATATACTACTTCTGAAATAATAGACAGTTTCCTTTCTACGACCTCCCGTGTTGCACATCTCTCTTTGTTTTCTTACACCAATTTTATTCTCAGAATGGGCCAGTTTTTCTTTATTGACTTTAGGGTAAACATTTTAAAAGGACCCAAATCACTGAGGATCCTATGTTCCATTTTTGAAAGTGACATAGGCACATAGGACCCTAAGTGTTATTGCAAGTCAATAGGACTAAAATCTCTTAAGTCACTTAGGTGTTCTGGAAAAATTTCCCCTAAACTTTTGAGATGAAAAGGTCCTTTCTTTCTGCAGCACTCATGTAATACATATTTTCTCTTGTGCCAGCAGAAGTATAGTCATTAGTCTTCCTTAGGGTGTAGTTCAAGGGATGAGGCCATTAACTATGAAGTTAACAGATTCAAAGTTTGGTGGTTGAATGTATACTAGCAAATGTCTCTATTATTCTGTATTGTTATACTTCACCTATAATAAATAGAGTCACTCGCATTGGACAAAGCCCTCTCCCTGGGTGAAATTCACCCCTAAGGGTAGGCAGCACTTAAGTAGGTGAAGAGTCCAATGAGTTTCTGTGCAGACAAAGGGGTCCATGCTAGCTGCTCCAGATGCAGGATTGAGTCAAATATTCTAGACATTGTACAGATGAAGGATGGGGCACAAGAAGCATCCATAAGCCAGTGACTGAGTGGTAATGTGCGACACACCTCTGCTTAGTTTCATGATTTTAATGCTTTTGGATTTTTTTAGTTTATTGTTTTTTGTCAACTGTTTTGTTAACACTGCTTTCAGGAGAGGGCTGGGGCTTATCTGTCTCTGCTTGCATACTATGGTGATGAGGGCCATATCAGTAGATAGATAGATAGATAGATAGATAGATAGATAGATAGATAGATAGATAGATAGATAGATAGATAGATAGATAGATAGATGCAACTCCAGCTTCATGTAGGTTGTTCAGAATTCCCCTGCTTCTTAAGAAGAGTATGGCCTGAGCTATTGCATCTTCTCTTGGATCCAGTGAATGTACCGTCTTGCTCTGTCCAAAACATGCCATCTCACAGAATGTCTGTCCACATTTCCAGCTGACTCAGTCACAGATAATAGATAATAATTAAAAATCAGGGATCAGACATAGAAATAAATGTTTGTGACTGACTGTAATGGGCTGAGCGGCGGGGGGCATAAGGGGGGGAGGGCTGTTAAGAAACTTCTTCACTGCAGTTCCTGTTGCTCAGGTTAGCAAAAGGAACTTCCTCTGACGTCCGGGCAGCAGGCAGGAGCATCTGTGCCTAAGGGCTTGGGGTGTGTTGCGGGGGAAGGGAGGAAGGAAATCTGGAACCCATAAGCTCCACTGATGTTTGCATTACCTTGCACTGTTGTATTGGTCTGTGCTTGGCCCCTCCCCCAGCCCTCCCTGCCCTATCAGCAAAGGACATCCACAAAATTATTCAAATGTCCCTCCTCTCCTTAGCCCTCCCCCCCCCAAAACAAAAAAACCCAAAAAACCACCCAGCTCCTTGAAGGTTGGGGAGGCTCCGAGCCTTGAGGAAGTTTGGGAAGTCTGGCCAGTGGACACGTCAGGGCTGCATTCCCTGAGCTGGCTTTGTCTGCTTTCCAGGCTGCCTCTCCAGATGCACTGTGGCCTTTGCAGGCCCTCCATCCTGTGAGGTCCAAGGCCCCAGTGCCTGCCAGGTGGGAGAGACTCCTGGACTGAAGGGGATCAGTTCTGAGAAGATGAAAGAGGAAAGCATGTGCCAGGACTCCCCCGAAGGCAGCCTGGTCACTAGTGAGGAGGAGGGCGAACGGCTTCACAAGAAATGCCTCCGCAAGCGCAGCCAGCTGGGCAAGCCCATGGAGGATTGTGGCTCGCATTCTCCGCAGGGCAAGCGCAGCAAGCGCAGCCCCGTTCCCCAGTCCTTCGAGGACGTGCACACTCAGCGGGTGATCGCCAATGTACGGGAGAGGCAGCGCACCCAGTCACTCAACGATGCCTTTGCCGAGTTGCGGAAGATCATCCCCACGCTGCCCTCCGACAAGCTCAGCAAGATCCAGACCCTCAAGCTGGCCGCCCGCTACATAGACTTCTTGTACCAGGTGCTGCAGAGTGATGAGCTAGACCACAAGATCACCAGCTGCAACTACCTGGCCCATGAGAGGCTCAGCTACGCCTTCTCTGTCTGGAGGATGGAAGGGGCTTGGTCCATGTCAGCATCTCACTGAGCCTGCAGGATCCAGCCAACAGGTATGTATAGTAAGCTTCCTGCTGCCCAGCTCTACTGAGGGCATTGTCTTTGCATCCCTCCCTCCTGCCTTCTCCGGGCACCTCCCCAGCTGTATTTGTAGCTTCTCCAGGGAAAATAAATGTCATCTCTCCCCCCACCCCGCCATGTGCAGTGTTTTTGAACAAACCCCAGACATGCGACAAGCCCGGTGCTCAGGCGAGGTAGCTGACCCCCAAGTTAACAGGATAGCTTTCATTGCCAAGCCACCACTCACGTTAATGGGACCTTGGAGGGATCTGAGCAGCAGAGCCCTAGACAGACTGATTTAATTTACCAGCAACAATGTGGGGTTGTTTCTAAGGGCCAGTTAATGAAAGATTTAAAACAAGGGTTTAAAATCAGATTTATCCTCTGATTGTGGCCTAAGAGTGTGGTTTAAATCAGGAGAAGCTCTACTGAAATCAATACACCAGTGTAAGAGAGAGCCGAATCAGGCCCAGCTACTGATCACCCCAATGCAGCATTCTTGTAAGATGCAGTGCCTGATTCTGATCTCATTGCACTGGTGTAAATCAGGGAAGAGGCTATCCTGTTACTCTCCTGGAGCATTTTTTAAAAGGGTAGAGAACAGTAACCTCCTCTGATCTGATGGGAGCTCAGCCCAGCTGTAGTATGCCAGGAATTAGGTACTCCAGGGAGGATGCGGGAGACACGGAGTTTCATGCACATATTGCTGCAAACATTGCATTGAGTCTGGATAGTATATGCATTCCAGCCTCATGCAAATGCCATCCAAGCATTCTCTGTGCTTCAGGCTCTGCCACTGGCTCTGCTCCTCTCAGCCACTGACAAAGGAAAGAAAAGACCTATCAGTGGTTTTCTTATCTGGCAGCCAGGAGCTGCTGCAGGAGCAGAGAGAGTCCCGTGAAATGGGCAAAGGGATGTGGGGAGGCCAGGGCAAGGGAGGGTGACAGCACAGCATCCACAGACCCATCCCAACCCCTTGCCATCCCTGGACATCCGAGGTAACTGAGAAATGGTCCTGCTTCGAGCAGGGGGTTGGACTAGATGACCTTCTGGGGTCCCTTCCAACCCTGATATTCTATGATTCTATGAAATAGTAATAATAATTAAAGCCAACTTCTGGCCTTCCTCAGGCAAAGCTCCAACTGCAGTTGTCTGGGAAGGGCAGCAGCAGTCATCTCCTAGGATATAAACAGAGGGTCATGGGCATTGCCAGACTAGATTCAACCCAAAGTCCATCTAGCCCAGTGTCCTGACTCTGATGTGCCCAGCACCAGATGCTGCTGAGGAAGGTGTAAGAATCCTGCAGTAGCAGATGTGGTCTCTAATAATTAGCTATCGGCTGAAGCCCCAAGCCCTTTCCAGATGCTGGGTAGCATTAATGACAGGAGCTCTGGACATTCTCATTATCCATAGAAATGACCAGTCCCTTTTTCCAATCCCCCAAATGGACGCGCATCCAGCTCACTGCAGCTCTATGTCCTGCTCTGGGTGCCATAAAGCCACCTTCCTGCTCCATCCCCGTGGATTGGCACAGGTCCTCTTTCCTGGACTCCCGCCCTCATTGCTGTGGCCCTCATGCTGGGATCGATATGTCTGGCTTGCCTTGGATACTGACAGACAGGATAGTGGAACACCTAGTTAATCAACAACTGGCCGCTCTGGCTTGTGTCAGTCTGGATCCTATGGCACACACTGGTCTAGGCTGAGGCTAAGCTTAGGAGGAACATGTCAGTGTTATTTCTGCTCACCCTGGGAGATGCAATCAAACTTCCTCAACATGCAAAAGACACTTCTCCTTTGATTTTTATTTCTACATATTAATTCTTTTATTAGAACCCGATCCTGCATGTCTCCTTACTCAAATACATGTCTTGAGGGCCAGATTCCCCCCTCAATGTGCCACTTTCAATCAGGAGTAAATCCATTGAATTTAATGGAGTAGTTAGCTCAGAATCAGACCCATAAAGGTGAGTGTGGGCGGGATCAGGCTCTTCACTGGTTTCAATTTAAATATGCAGCTACAGACCCTTTTTATTAAACAAACATCAAGGTATCAGATCCGCATAACGGAATCTGTGCCTGCTCCAGTGTGTATGAAACCCCAACCACTGTCAAGCAATTATCCTTCCTCAGACAACAGGCTTTGTACATGGAGCGATCTAAAATGTGAGGTGAAAGGGAAGAGCTCAGTTCTGGAGGGACTAGCAGGGAGCTGGGAGTATGACCTCTGCTTAATGGCCCGTGGCTTGTTCACCCTCTTGGCTATGCCAGGAGATGGGGCAGCCTGACGCCCAAAGCGCCTTTCTCTCTTGACCCACTGGAAGGTCAAGTCCTGTGTCATTCCCCCGCACCCCACATTGTCAGTTTCATCTGATCCTGGACTGGGCTCCCCAAAGGCGGGAGTTGGAGCCAGAGTTTTACTTTCCCAGGTGATTCCTGGGAAGGGGCATCAGTAATCTAAGGTTTATGCAGCAGTGACCGGAACTCTCTGGCGTTCCATAAAGCACCCTTCTGACCGTTTATCGCTGCACCTGCTGGGTTCTCAGTCATTGCTACTGCAACCATTCATTATTTAATGGCTTTGGCTGTTAGGGTCAGAATTTCAAAGGTCTTTAGGTGCCCAAAGAAGCCGACTGGCACCTCTTGGGCTCTACAAAAACATCTAAGCAGGTTCGCTGCTGAACTCCCATTAAAATCAATTTTGGGGCCCAACTTGAGACACCATTCAGAGTTACTGAGCACTATGGCTCCTCACGGCCTCAACTGAAGGTGCCAATCACTCTGCAAATCATCAGGGCCAAGCGGCTCAGAAACAGCACCTGAAGTGTGGCCTTTGGCACCCCATTTAAACTGCTCTTTTTGAAACCCTGGGGCGAGGTGTCTCATGATGGGCACCTGTGAAAACTTGGCACCAAGAGTCACAGGCCACTTCTGAACATTTATTATTTAATTGAATATTTGTTGGTCTGTTCCAGTGTGATGCCCAAAAGCTCACTGCTCCCTTTTGCTGGTGAAATCCCCTGAGCTCCATCCCTGACCTCAATCACTGCCAGTCTCTGCGTTGTACTTGCCCAGTGTCTGGGAGCTGCTTGGCTCCATTTCTGTAGCACCCTCGTCTGTTTGCTCTGGGTAGCAGTGCAGTTGGAGGGATTACAATGGGGATTTATCACCCCTCCCATGCGGTGGGGTCTTGCAAATCACCACAGCGCTGGATTTGCTCTTAGTCCTGCGCCAGTTCCTTCCACCGCAGCAGGGTCATGGCTTCCCTGCCTGCTCAGGCAGCAGATGCAATCACTGTTGGGCTTTGAATCAGGATTCATGGAACGAGAAACCTCCTTGGGTCACGCACTGTAAAGAAACCATTGTTGTAAAATCTAAACAGACCAAACGAGAAGTTAAAAGTATTTTCAGGCTTTATGTCTACCCCTCAGCCCCTGCTCTGAGCTGTTCACTCACACATGCGTGCGCACACACACACCCTGGCACCTGCCCTTCACCTCAGACCAATTTTTGTTATTTTACAGTGGTGTTTCCCTGCTGTTTAAAGATGTTTGTCTCTGTCATGTCACTGTGATGCACTCAAACAACCGGGGAAGCATGGGAACAGCCTGCCTCTGCACAGAATGCCGCTAAATGGACATGGTAAACAAGCTGAAAACCAGAGTTTTTTTGCCTCTTCTGCCTGTCATTGTGAGCTGTGGGTGCCCACGCAAATACAGTGGGTGAAATACAGTCAGATGGCAGGATGTGGCTTTTAAGATGACCATGTTTCTTTAAGTGTCCTTTATAGGGTCTTTAACTATTAGGACTAATTAGCACTGATTTCCTGTGCAATCCCAGTGAAGTCAGTGCTAATGTAACACCAGGGTGAGGATGGTCCAGCAGTAAGTGTGGCTGCTGGAGGCAGCCATTTAAACACTCAGACAGAGAAGTCAGAAGGCAAGTTTTGTTCCTATGAAGTTAATACGGACAGATCTGTTATTGCTCCTACTGAACAGTGTAGCAGAACATTTATTAGTGATGTTGGGTTCACAGAAAGCTAACTCAGTCTCAGTCATCTACGGCTTGAGTGAAAGGCCATTGGAGTCAATGCAAAGACACTCTATGACTGCACTGGGCTTTGGATCAAGCTGCTAGTGCCCTGCGTGCTTTGGATTGTCTCTGGAGATGGAGTGCTTTCCCATGCTGTGTGCCTCAGTGGGAATCTGAGAATGAAAGTCCCTGGCATCAATGGCCGCTTTTTGCAAATGCTGAGCCACGTGTCAGTGTGAATGTGGGTGTCAGGCTTGCTAAGATGTGCAAGTCTGCGTCTGTTTCTGTGACTGCGTGTGCATGTAATTCAGTTAGTCTGTGTTTGGCAGGGGTTTCGTTCCTATGATAAACCAATGAGTGAAAGCCCCTTCAGTGAAATAACTCTTGTAAATATCCCCCCAGTCCTGTAAGTACAGACAATTGGTGTCCTTAATAGTCTTGTTTCATTTTCAGCCCAGATGGCTCCAAAATGCTTGCTAGAAACCCTGGTCTTTTTGTGATACGCTGGTCTCCAAAATGGATGAGTGTTTGTACTGTGCATTCCTGCCACAATGATACCAACTGACAGCTCCAAGTTAGGCAGGGAAATAATGGGCAGTGGAACTTGCAAGGTAGAGGGCAAAAGGAAGAAGCAGCAGCACTCAGAGAAATGCTCTTTAGTTACAAAGGCTGTATCTATCTCACCAGTCAGTTAGTGAATGCAGCGTTTGCAATGGGGCTGTCATTTCATAATGCAAAGCAGCTAATGCCTACTGAGTTTGCAGCATACTTGTCTCCATTGGAACCTTGCCTATTAAATATCAAAGGCTGCTGGAACAGCTGAGTGTGCATATATCCTTGTGAAGCAGGAGACATCATTGAGGGGGAGGAGGGAAGGGAGGGAGCCCCTGGGCAAGAAAAGTTAATGTTTGAAATCCACCGAGCTCGCAATTTTCAGGGAAAAAAATACAATCTTGAGCACATTAAAACTGATGCCTTGTTCCTTTTCCTGATGAATGGGGAGAAAATGAGGCTATAATTTAAAATCTCCAGGGAAAAAATTTCTGGAGCTGTTAAGGGTGATATTATTTGACTGACTTTAAATTGGCTCCCTGGATTCACTGTATTTTTACAATGCCCTTACACAGTTCTCCAATCTGAAAAGCCTCTGATGGAATTCAGCACTTGCCTTTTGAGGACTGGTGCCCTTGATCAGAGTCCGCTCTGTAGGATAGTTATTTCCTTTCCCCCGTTTTATAACTACGTCCTACAACATAATGCTAAAGCATCAGGCAACAAAGGGGAAGGTAAGCTCAGCCTAATTGTTACGAAAGGCTTCCTCCTCCAGATCCACGCCTGTTTGGGCAGCCAATCTGGGACAATGTCATGGACTCAGGAAAAGGCAGTGAGATCCTGCCAATGAAAATCGTGCTATGGATCACGGAAAAGGAATCCTGTCTGATTGGTCTGGTTGGGTACATCAAAATTATAATAGAAAGAAAGAAAGAAAGAAAGAAAGAAAGAGGGGTGGGATAGCTCAGTGGTTTGAGCATTGGCCTGCTAAACCCAGGGATCTGGGGCAAAAATTGGGGATTGGTCCAGATGACCTCCTGAGGTCCCTTCTAACCCTGAGATTCTATGAAAGAAAGGTAGGTCTGTGGCAACAGTGTAATGCTATTCAGGGGTAATCCATCAGGGTTACACTGCTGGCAGTGAGAGCCCCTCATACCCTTTGTTCTAAAGTATGAAAGTTAAATTCTCCACATGCTCTTCCCCATGTGAGAGGGGGCATCTGGTATGGGGTTAATCGGGCAGCCACAGGGGAAGAGAAGTGGAAAGTCCAGCTGGGACTCTAGTGTCATGCCTGTGTTGTTTTCAGTTCTGCCCTACCATTCGGCTTTAAAGCAACAAAAAGGGTTCTCTCTTCTGTAACTTCCCTAGCTGTGCTGGGTGTTTATGTGACTCTGCAGGCCCAGACTGGCTTGGCCTGGCTCCTACGGAGGATTCTGCTAAGCCCCCATTGCCCCAGAGGATCTATGAACATATCCACCCAGGAAGCTTACTTTCACTTGTGCTTCAAATTCCAAGTGAGGGAAAAAATGCCTTGCCTTTCCCTGTGGCTGGGGGATTTTTCTTTGCATGGCTCTAACCTTCACTGACAGTCATACATTAATAAGGGCCTTTTCCTCTGGCTGGGCCAAAGCAGAACTCTCCAGGCAGGCAAGCAGTGTCCTGTGGGTCCAGACCTGTCTGTCCACCTTGCTGTTTTTACAAGGCTGCCCATCACCACAGCTGCATTTCTCTGCACTTTTAACAAGCTCACTAGGCCACAGGAGGTAGCAGAGAGGGGTCTGTTGACAGCAGATTCCTTCTGTACCAAAGTTTCACTCTTATTGCTGCAGAAATATTAGAACAGAATTTCTTTGTGTTCTGTTCTTCTACGTCTTTTGCGTTCTACAGTGCGGGCTCTGTAGGGTGTATGTTAAATATAGAATCATAGGACTGGAAGGGACCTTGAGAGGTCATCTAGTCCAGTGCTACTCAAAGTGGTGGTCCACGGACCGGTGCTGGTCCGCGAGCCGTCGGCTGCCGGTCTGCGTGCATTGGGAAAAAATATTGCCGGTCCCCCACATCAGATAGCTTGAGAAGCGCTGGCCTAGTCGACTCATGGCAGGACTAAGTATTATCTAAGTATATCAAGGTGTAGAGCCTTGACTGCTGTTAATTATCAGTGCTTCCTTGACTTCAGTGGAGCTATGACAATTTACACCAGCTGTTGTTTTCCTCAGTTGGCTGTGCTGGGTCCAGACCTGGGTCGGCACCTGTGCAGTGCTCTTCACTATCTGGCTCCATTTTCTCTCTGCCCTTGGGTTTTGCAACTGCATGTGTAATCCGATTCATGGGCAACTTCAGCCTGAGCATTGCCCAGGTGCGTTGAGTGGCTTGCAGCATCAACCCAGGCAACACTAGCCAACCCAAGGCTTAGGTGCAGGCTTGGAACAGATTGCCTGTCTTCAAGCTGTCTCCTATCATTTGGGCCGTAAGAAACCATCACTGTGGGCAAATTTTCCTAACTGTCTGGGGCCCCAGCTGGGGTTTTCAGCAGAGCATCCAGCACCGGGCATCAGAGATACCTCAGCTGCTTTGTGACCCATGGGAGATGGAAGGAGAGCTGGGGAAGGGGCAGTGGGTTTAGTGACAGGAAGGCTCTCCTAACTGGCGACGGCTTCCTCCCTTGACAAGTGGGGTGGCCCCTTGCTCTCACCTTAGCCTGCTCAGTTCGGTGGGCAGTGGTGTGTGGCTACAGCTGCATCTGCCTCTCTGCCCCAAGCCGGGTCCTCACAGGGCACGTGTACCTTGGAAGAAAAGACCTACAGCATGGCCCCTGCTGTGTCTCTAGGTCTATGGGTGCTGTGATTGCAGTAGCCCTAGCACCTAGGCATAGCCCAGCACCGACACCAACCCCTGATTGGACCAGCAGCGGGGCCCCAGGAGAGAAACCAACATACCAAGGGTTTCCAGCATGGCTGCTGGGCTGCTTTAGACCATCTGACTGGACAAAAGGCTTGGGGGAATGCTCCCACAATGGGGGGATTCAGTGACTGTTGGAGTGGCTCAAGCGGCTCCTGTGTCCTGGTGGGTAGAGGAGAGCAGGGGAGAGCCCTGCAGCCTTGTGGGGCATTTCTGCAGTGTTCATGCTTTCTCTCGGCCCCTCCTGAGTGTCGCTTCCTGCCCCCTTCCTGACATACGCAGGTACACCCCCTCACCCCCATCCCCATGCTGCATGGCCAGTGACCAGCCAAGTACCCTGCAAAGCACCACGTAGGAATGACTCTGTGTCCAGAGTTGGGGAGCAGCCAAGTTCTTAGAAGCCACTGGAGTCTCCACCACATTCCCTCTGATCCTCAAGGTCCTCGGCAGAGGGAGAAAACCCCAGCGTCCCTGCTAGGAAAACCCAGCAGAGTCACCTACAAGCTGGAGCCAATTTCTCTCCCCTAGGGAGTGGATCTGACTTCAGCCAAGTGTGGGGGTGCGTGTGTCCCCTCATTCTGGCCCCTACACTTCATTCCCATCCTCTTGATGGATTATAAATACACAGCCAACAGGGATCAAAGGGATCTGGGCCTGAGAGAACGAGCTCTTCTGGGAGGCACCAGGGAGCTCTGAGCTGGGACAATTCATTTGATATTGCATCATTTTTTCCATTTGGGTAAGAGGTACCGGGGGGGCAGGGCACATCCCAAGTTGTGTGAGGGAGGGGAATAAGGAGCACTCATTGCACTGCATATGTGCATGTGTGGATTCATAGATTCTAAGGCCAGAAGGCATCATTGTGATCATCTAGTCTGACTTGCTGTTCACACAGGCCAGAGACCTGTCCCCAAATAATCCCTAGATCAGCTTTTAGAAACACTTCCAATTTGGATTTCAAAATTTTTCAGTAATGGAGACTCTACCATGATCCTTGATAAGTTGTTCCAATGGTTAATTACTCTCGCCGTTAAAAAGGTACGCCTTATTTCCAGTCTGAATTTGTCTGCCTTCAACTTCCAGTCACTGGATCACGTTAGACCTTTTGCTGCTAGACTGAAGAGCCCATTAACAAATATTTGTTCTCCATGTAGATATGTACTGTAGAACTAATTAAATCACCCCCTAACCTTCTCTTTGTCAAGTGAAATAGATTGAGCTCTTTGAGTCTATCATTAGAAGGCAGGTTTTCTAATCCTTTAATCATTCGCATGGCTCTTCTCTGAACTCTCCAATTCATCAACATCCTTCCTGAATTTTGGTACCAGAACAGGACACAATCTTCCCGAAGTGCCAGTGCCAAATACAGAGGTAAAATAACCTGTCTACTTTTATTCGAGTTTCCATTGTTTATGCATCCCAGGATCATATTAGTTCTTTTGGCCACAGCGTCACACTGGGAGCTCATGTTCAGCTGATTATCCACCATCCAAAAAATTTTCAGAGTCACTGCTTCCCAGGATAGAGTCCTCCATCTTATAAATACAGCCTGCATTCTTTGGACCCAGATGCATACATTTACATTTAGTCATATTGAAACACATATTATTTGCAAGTGCCCTATTTACCAAGAGATCTAGATCAGTGACCTGTCCTCTTCATTATTTACCACTCCCCCAATTTTTGTGTCATCTGCAAACGTTATTAGTGATGGTTTTATGTTTTCTTCCAGCTCATTGATAAAAAATGTTCAATAGCTTAGGGCCATAACCAATTTCTGCAGGACTTTGTTGGAACCGTATCCACTTGAAGATCCCCCATTTACAATTACATGTTGAGACCTATCTGTTAGTCAGTTTTTAATCCATCTAATGTGGGCCATGTTAATTTTTAAATTTCTAGGTTTTTAATCCAAACATTGTGTGGTACCAAGTCAAATGCCTTATGGAAGTCTAAGTATATTACGACAACACTAGTACTGTTATCAACTAAACTTGTAATTTCATCAAAGAAAGGTATCAAATTAGCTTGATGGGATCTGTTTATGTGAGGCAAAAATTTGGGGTTTGTCAGTACCTTTTTCCAGCTCCACTTTTGAGGAGCATGCTGATTAGTAACCAATCATAGCCAATAATTAATAACAATTGTCATTTCTACAGCCCCTTCCCCTCAAAGCACTTTGCAAACACTCAGGAATGAGGCCTCTGGATACATTGTCCAAAAAATGTGACCCAGATCTAGCTGTGCGTTCCACAGTGCCTGTCCAACTCCTGGGGGAAAGAGGGTTCTTCCTTCTGCGCTCATGAGCAAAGTGCTTTGAGTTCTCTGAGTAGAAGGGGCTGTAGAAATGCAAAGTGATCCTAGTGATGGAAAATTCCATTGCTCTGGTGCAGCAGAACTGTGGTGGGCGGTCACTGTCATGGAGGCAGCTCTCAGAAAGCTGGGGCCAGTCCCAGGGAGGGCTGTGAATATGCTGTATTCAGTGGGGAGAGCAGTGCACCCCTCCTTCCCCTGCCCCCCAGGGCCTTTATGTGCACTGACCTAGATGGACGGGTTGCTGTATTTTATACCAGCTGAAGCTTTTTCAGGGCATGTGCCTTCCTTCCTAGCTGTAATGAGCTGCAATCCTGAAGCCTGGAGCCACAGATGTGCAGATCACACATGTTCTGTGTTCTGACTGGCTGGGCTACAACCTTCCAGCCAGCAGCAGAATGAGGTGGATGGGTTTTGCTGCCATGGTTAGTTGGGCAGAGAGGAGTTCAGAAGCCCCTCACGGCTGTGGAGTAGCTTAACAATCTGAGAGCTGTTGTTGTCAGCAACAGGGGCTCCTATAATTGTGGCCAGTTTCCAAAGCTCTTCTCTCTTCCTACCAGCATCTCCTCATTCTTTGGCCAGCTACTCTGCATCCCGGCACTGATCTTGGCCTGGTGCTGGGAAAACTGAGAGATGCCATTGCTTGTGATTCCCATCATGGAGCAGCATGGCCTCTCCCACCAGTACTGCCAGTGTACTCCCCTCTGACCTTCCATGTTCCCAGCTCGAGGAGGATTTGGGGATTCAAGGACATCAAAGGTCTAGAGGCAGGTTTTTCAGGGCTTGGCTAATTTCAGTGATAGAAATGGCCTTCCCTGTTCCCTCTATGGGAGTTCCAGCCAATAGTTTCAGTGACATCTTTTATCTTTATAGTAAAGTGCACACAGCATTTAACTCTGAGCTGTCCCAGGGTGGGGGGAGGGGGTGTGTGAGAGGGAAGTTCTGAGACAGAGCAGGAAGGCAAGTACTTAACACTGGTCAGGATTAAAGTTAAAACACAGATAAAATTACACAGCTTTGCCCTAGTGATCAATAAAATATCCACTGGTTTATGATCTCTGCAAGGAATCTGGCTCTTAGGATTTCAGCTGCATTCATTTATACCCAAAGGAATGTCTTTGAAACTAGTCAGTGTTTCATATCTGAATGGCATGGAAAGGGCCCTGAGACCTGACAGAGAGTGACTGAGCTGCATTAACAAAGATTTTTGCATTTAAATTCCTTTAAAAAGTAGGGGGGTGAGAAGCAAAAAATGTTGAATGAGCCATTAACATGTCTGAGTAACGGTGGGGTGACTTTTAGCCAGCCCCTTATATGCAGGAGGTGTTACCTCTAATAGCTCTCTAGTCACACTCAGCATACTAATGCTGTTGCTTTGCATCCTGTTAGTTTTTGACTAGCATCATGAATGGGTGTTTACTGTTGGCACTGCAGTAGCTCCTAGAGAATCCATTGGGCTGTGCATTCTGTAGCCACATCAGTGGGGTTGGCCCATGCCCTGAAGACTTGCTGTCTAAATAGGTGAGTCAAACAAGGCAAGAATTGTTATCCCTAGTCACAGACGGGGAGCTGAGGTCCAGAGACTCCAGGTAAAGTGACTGGCCCAAGGTCACCCACGGAGCCATGACAGAGCCAGGAACTGAACTTACATCCAAGTCCCAGGCCAATGCTCAGTGAGCCCTGCTCTCACCAGTCCAATAGCCCCCAGGAGTCCTTTTTTCAATTTGCGTGCTTGCAGTGACTCCACACTGATTTTCAGAGGCACAGGGTCTCCACAGCTCCCAGCTAGAATCAGTGGAAGGGGAAGGCGCTCTGCTCCCCCAGCACCTTGCAGAATCCTGGCCCTTCATTCTTCCCACTCTATGAGCCTTGGTGCAACCTCGCCTGAACTCGCACAGGAAACTAGGAGAAAGCATCCCCCTTGGGAGCAGCTGGTATCATGTGCTGGGAATCAGCCTCCTCTGCCTCCAGGCATGTGTGTTCTTGGAGACTGAATGCTGGGATTCTCCCCCGGAAGCTGGACAAGACACAATTGTGAAAGAGAGCCGCCCAAGTACAGCCCTCACCTTGGTATGGACACCGAAATTTGCCCTGGCAGCTCCCACTGACTTCTCACCTATACAGTCTGTGGGTGCTCAGACCCTCTGAAGGTCAGGCTGCTTTTGGGGTCGGGGGGTCCAAGGCGGTTATTCTTCCTGTGAGTTGTGTGTGTAGTGTTAGTGCTTGCGGGCCCCAAGCAGGGGCTGGGCACCGCACAAACAAAGCGGGAGATATTGACCTCAGGATTTATACGTGGTCACTTTTCCTAAGAGATGCAATTGCTCTCTGCGTGAAATAAAGATTAAAAATTACCTGAGGGCTGAAGCCAACTTGGCATCTCCTTAGCCCCGGTTAGTCCCTCATGGACACCAGGCGATGGGCCTCTGCTCCAGAATCTTACTGCAGGCTGCCAGGGCTGAGAGCCCTGCAAAGCAGCACCAGGCAATCGTACGCTGCTGAAGGGTCCATGCTAAAATGTATGTAGGGTAAGAGCCAGAGAGACATCCAGTGTGGGTGCAATTCGCTGGCCAAGCCATGAGTGCCACTTCAGCCGCACTTGAGCTCTGCGGGCACCATGTCCATCCCATCAGACAGAGACATGGACACACAGCTACAGAGCCCACTTGCCAAGTTTTATGCAGCACCATCAGTAGCATTTCCTGCAAATTATGTAATGAGCTAATTTGTATATTTGCAAAAAAGGTACACGTGACTATAGGCTTCGGCTTATAAAAGAAGCTGTGCATATTTAGTACTCGTGAAAAGCATTGGGTTTGATGAATGGCGTAGCTGGGGGGGGAGCGGGGCAGCGGCCGCTCCCCCACTGAGCACAAATGGTGCCTTGTGAATGTCTCGGCGCCTTTTAAATTTTCCCTTGTGGAGGGAATGGGGAGCGATCCAAAAAAAAGGCACCACCCACTGCAATGCTTTTACTCACCTGGCGGCGTTCCGGGTCCTCGGCGGCACCTCGGCGGCGGGACCTTCGCTCGCTCCGGGTCCTCGGCGGCACCTCGGCGGCGGGACCTTCGCTCGCTCCGGGTCCTCGGCGGCACCTCGGCGGCGGGACCTTCGCTCGCTCCGGGTCTTCGGCGGCACCTCGGCGGCGGGACCTTCAGTGTCACCGGAGACACCCGGCGTGAGTGAGGCCAGCCACCGAGGTGCCGCCGGGTGAGTAAAAGTGCTGCAGCGGGTGGCGCCTTTTTTTTGGATTGCTCCCCCTGGCTCCGCGGCTGGGTTTGACAGCCTGAGTAAATCAGGGAACCTTTTTTCTGTCTATTTCCTAGAGCAAGAAGGTGGGGGAGGTAATATCTTTTATTGGACCAATGTGTTGATGAAAGAGACAAGCTTTCGATCAATACAGGGCTCTTCTTCAGGGCTGGGAAAGGTATTCAAGAATGTCACAGGTGAAACAGATCATTAAGTATCTATTTCCTACTCACCACTGACCCGCCAGTCTGATCTGTGACCGGTGACTTCCTCTAGGGCGGAGGTCCTCAAACTGTGGGGCATGCCTCGGAAGGGGGGCATGGAGGAATGTTTGGGGGGGGGTGCAGTGGGGCCCCACAGAGGGTGGAGAGAGAGCGCCACCCAGTCCTGCTCCACTCCCAGCTCTGCTCCGGCCCCGCCTGACCACAGCCTGGCCACAGCTCCACACCCAGCCCAAGCCCCAGCCCCAGCTCTGCCCCCAGTCATGGCTCCAGTCTCGTCCCCCTTACCCTTTTCTGCCCCCTACCTGGGGCTGTGGCCCCACTCCTGGCTCGGGGGGGTGGGGAGGGAAGAGATGCAGGCAGGGTTAGGGGCAGCATGACGCTGAAAAATTTGGGGACCACTGCTCCAGGGGCACTGGTTGGGCCTCTGCTGATTCTACCAGTTAGTGAAAAGGCTGATGGGCTTGTTACAAGTGAGCTGGAACTGAGACCCACCAAACTCAGCTCATACAAGGGCCACTAAATTTCCATTCGATGAGAGTAACTTTCCACCCCTACTGAACTGGGATGGATTCATACTGCAAGTGAAAGCTCAGTAGCTCGTTAGCCATGACCTGAGGCATCTGCTCCCCGTATGTGCTAATGTTCCACCTTGCTTCTGGAAATATCTGTTTGTTACATTAACTCCTGACTGCTTGGGTGCTGACTCAGGCAGGGTCTCCACTCTCTGGACATAGGCAACATACCACACCCTGTGCTCAGACTCAAATACACACTGCAGTAGGTGCCCTGTTTGTAAAGCAGCATCCCATCACCCAAAGTGGAAGCGTTAGCAATTCAACAAACATTGAGTTCAACACCCAGCCCACTCCTCCATACACCAGTAGCAATACAAAACCACTGCAGCAATCACACCTTGGTACTCTTGTTCGGTTCAGAAATGATTGTACGTGTGTATTGGATTTTTGTGTGTACATTAATTTAAATTCATAGGAGGACCTTGCTGTCATCCACATCGGTCATCAACAGGGTGTGACTCTCCTCCATCTGTCTGATCCACAGCACAGGGCTCCTTCATCCTGCTGTTCTTGTGGATGTGGAGCAGCCAGCAGCTGGTGTGCAAACATGCAGCTCGTTGGGAGTGAGCACTGGAGGAGGGCTGGGTCTGAGGGTTCCTGCTATGGGAGCAGCACGGGAGCTAGTAGTAGAGACAGCAGAGCCAAGCACACAGTTTGGGCCATTTCTTCTGAAGGATGGTGTGACAAGGTGGGTAAGGCTGGGGTTTTGCTCCTAGCTCTGTTTGAAGTCACCTGCCTAACCTCTCAGTAATCTTACTGTCAAATGAGAGCTCACAGTCTGCTGGCGCGTGGCTCAGTAGCCTTTCATTAAGCTACAGGCAACTCACTAGCTGTGTGGGGGAGTAACTCTACCTTGTATCTGAGCTGTGGGAATGTGGGACAGACCTGCCAGATGAATGAGTGCCTGTGCCAGCCAAGCTGTGTGACATAGGGTAGGGCAGAAGGTGCCAGCCATTTAGGTGGTAATTTTGCACACACCCGGTGCTTGGCAGGGAGATGGAAAGGTATGCACTGGCTGGAGGTCATTCAGCACCCAGGTAGGAAAGGAGGGCACTGTCCTTTGGCTGGGCAGCCCTGGCATCTGACCTCTCATTTCCATCTGCAGATTCAGAAAGAACCACGGGCTCTGCTGCTGTGTGAGCGCGTGTGTGCATAGAGCTCATTTGTGAGATGACAGGTGCAGGGATTGGATGGGGCTGCTGGACCTCACTCCAAGAGAAGGAGACTGTGAGACAGGCCTGGCACTGGCCTCCGAAAGTTTTAAGCGTGCTGAAACTGTCTAGTGTTTTATTTCACTCTCTCCATATGCAGTGCGGTCTCATCTTACATTCTGCTATGAGAGACAGAAATTAAAATGGAGAGAGAATCAGAGAGACCCTAGGGCCTCCACAGCTCTCATGGGGCTGCACAATTAAAATTCAACTGCAATAATAATGGGTAGCCCATAAACAACATGCATATCATGAAATACTGAAACCCCAGAGTGTTCTTTATTTTGTTAAGATGTAAAGGATGCAACTCTGCACGGGTTGCCAACCCTCCTGGTTTGGCCAGGAGGCTCCTGGAATTGGGCTGGATCTCCCGGAGGCTACTGAAGCCTATCCGGGCGATTTTAGACCACTAAAAGTCCAGCAGTGCAGCGGGGCTAAGGCAGGCTCCTAGGAGGAGGCATGGCCAGGAGGATCTCTGCGGCCTGCCTTGCCCCGAGTGCTGACTCTGCAACTCCCATTGGCTGGGAATGGGGAACCGCGGCCAATGGGAATTGCGGGGGTGATACTTGCAGGCAGCGTCAGCGTACAGAGCTGCCTGGCTGCCTGTGAGCCTAGGAGCCACTGCCAGACGTGCTGCCACTTCCGGAGCCACCTGAGGTAAGCACCACACAGCCGAAGCCTGCATCCTGAACCCCCTCCCACATCCTAACCCCCTGCCCCAGGCTCAGCCTGGTGCCCCCTTCCACACTCCGAACCCCTTGGCTCCACCTCCCCAAGCCCAGAGCCTGCACCCCGTCCTACACCCCAACCCCCACCCCAGCCCAGTGAAAGTGAGTGAGGGTGGGGGAGAACGAGCGACGGAGGGAGAGGGGCTGGAGCAGGTGTGGGGCCTCAGAAAAGGAGTGTGGCAGGGGCATGACACTGGGAAAGTGCATAGCAGAGGGCAGGTGTGATGCTCTGTACCTAGGGGGAACACCCACCATCCCCATGTTCATCTTTATGATATGATTGTGTGGTATCCCATGCAAAGTTTGTCATGTCAGGTGTCTTCAGAAGGTTCATGATGCACTAAGCATTATTCTTACAGAAATGTTATAGCTTATAATTTCATGTGTGTAGTTATGAGGCTGAAAGTGTATCCTTATGGCTTAAAATAAACCCAGGCAAAAACGCTCCAAGAGCAGAGAGGCAGTTCACACCTCATCAGGACAGGTCTGGGACAAACCTAGCCCAGCGTCACAGGAACAAAGGACACTGGCCTAGGCAGCAACAAAAGAATCTGGTAGACTCTCCAGGGAGTCACCCCCCTTCCTTTGGTCAGTTTGGAACTGATTTTGAAGGGGGCGGGCAAAGCCAAGAGGGAAGAAAGGACATGATAAAAGGGAGAGACATTTGCCATGCTTTCTCTCTCTCTCTTCCACCTAAATCTACAGACACCACACCAACCGACTGAAGCGCTGATCAAAGGGGAGAGCCTGGCTGAAGAGCAACCAGCCAGCCTGTGGTGGGATGCATCTAAGTTTGTAAGGGTGTTGAAAGTGTTAAGATCAGCTTAGAATGCATTTTGCCTTTATTTAATTTGACCAAATCTGGCTTGTTAGGCTTTGATTTATAATCACTTAAAATCTTTCTTTCATAGTTAATATGTTTGTTTGTTTATTCTTCCTGAAGCAGTGTGGTTGGTTTGAAGCATGTCAGAGACTCTCCTTGGCATAACAAGCCTGGTACATATCAATTTCTTTGTTAAATTGACGAACTCATATAAGCTTGCAGCGTCATGCGGGCATAACTGGACACTGCAAGATGGAGGTTCCTAGGGTTGTGTCTGGGAACAGAGATATTGGCTAGTGTCATTTGGTTGCAAGTAGCTGGGAGCAGTTTACATGCCAGAGGCTGTGCGTGAACAGCCCAGGAGTGGGGGTTCTCACAGCAGAGCAGGGTAAGGCTGGCTCCCAGAGTCGAGGATTGGAGTGACCTAGCAGATCACCGCTCCAGATAACACCAGAGGGGAACGTCACAGCGGGGCAAGGGTGTTTGGGTTTGTGTGATGATGGGTTTCTGCACCCCAGCAATCACCCTAGAAAAACTTGTCTCTGCTGAGCTCTTTGTTACCAATCATGTTGGCTATGAATTGTAACCCCTTTCCTGGCTAGCAAATTGCTCTGGCCCTGACCCTTACCCCTGCTCTGTTCATTACATATAAGCAGAGCTGGTTAAAAAATATGGGAAAATATGTTTGTAAAAAATTCTTAGGTTTTGAATTTGATTCTATTTCACAGGGCTCTGACTGGAATCTGCTCGTTTCTTCCAAATTTTTAGTGAAATGTTTTTTTAAATATATCCAAATTTCCTAAATGTTTACTTTATTTGCATTTTCCTCTTTTCTCTCCTATTGCCTATATCTCCTTCTTTGCCATGATTGCAATAAAATTATGAATGTCCAGGTTAGGTTTGCTTTTTTCATACTGTAGCTTTTCCAAATTTCTCCAACTCTAGGCTAGTCGCCAAGCTTTGAAGACAGAGTTTCATTTCTCCGTTGGCCTCTCTAGGGCTTTGCCAAAGCTGGAGAAGTTTTGAAAACTTTCAGCGACAAAAGGAAAAGCTCTAAAAGAAACCCCAGCTGTTGCTCCTCCTATGAACGGGAAAAAAAAAAAGGAAAAAGGGGAAAAAATTCAAAACAATTTTTTTTCAGTTTTAAAAAACTGAAATTAAAATTTCAATTTGAAACAAAATTGAAACAATAGAAATATTTTGCCGCAAAAAATCATCTTTGATCAACCCCCCACCCATTTTTCAGCAGGAAAATTGCTGAGTAAAAAGTAGGGCTGTTGATTAATCGCAGTTAACTCACGCTATTAACTCATAAAATTAATCGTGATTTTAAAAATTAATCATGATTAATCATAGGTTTAATTGCACTGTTAATAGAATACCAACTGAAATTTATTAAATATATTTGAAAATGTTTTTCTACATTTTCAAATATATTGCTTTCAGTTACAACACAGAATACAAAGTGCACCGTTCTCACTCTATATTATTTTTTTTACAAATATTTGCACTGTAAAAATGATGAACAAAAGAAATCGTATTTTTCAATTCATCTCATACAAATACCATGATGGAATCTCTTTATCATGAAAGTGCAACTTACAAATGTAGGGTTTTTTTGTTACATAACTGCACTCAAAAACAAAACAGTGTAAAACTTTAGAGCCTACAAGTCCACACACTCCTACTGCTTGTTCAGCCAATCGCTAAGACAAACAAGTTTGTTTACATTTGCAGGAGATACTGCTGTCCACTTCTTGTTTACAATGTCACCTGAAAGTGAGAACAGGCATTCGCATGGCACTTTTATAGCCAGCATTGCAAGGTATTTACGTGCCAGATATGCTGAACATTCGTATGCCCCTTCATGCTTCCGTCACCCTTCCAGAGGACATGCTTCCGTGCGGATGATGCTCGTTAAAAAAATAATGCATTAATTACATTTTTGACTGCACTCCTTGCGGGAGCATAGTGTGTCTCCTGCTCCATTTTACTCACATTCTGCCATATATTTCCTGTTATAGCAGTCTCGAATGGTGACCCAGCACATGTTCATTTTAAGAACACTTTCACTGCAAATTTGACAAAATGCAAAAAAGGTACCAATGTAAGATTTCTAAAGATAGCTAAAGCACTGGACTCAAGGTTTAAAAATCTGAAGTGCCTTCCAAAATCTGAGAGGGACGGGGGTGGAGCATGCTTTCAGAAGTCTTAAAAGAGCAACACTCCAACACGGAAACTACAGAACTCAAACCACCAAAAAAGAAAATCAACCTTCTGCTAGTGGCATCTGACTCAGATGACGAAAGCGAACATGCATTGGTCTGCACTGCTTTGGACTGTTATCTGACTCAGATGACGAAAGCGAACATGCATTGGTCTGCACTGCTTTGGACTGTTGTGGAGCAGAACCTCTCATCAGCATGGATGCTTGTCCTGTGAAATGGTGGTTGAAGCATGAAGTGACATATGAGTCTTTAGTGCACCTGGCACGTAAATAACTTGCAACGCTGGCTACCACAATGCCATGTGAACACCTGTTCTCACTTTCAGGTGACAATGTAATGTAATGACAATGTAAACAAGAAGTGGGCAGTATAATCTCCTGCAAAAGTAAACAAAGTTGTTTGAGCAATTGGCTGAAAAAGAAGTAGAACTGAGTGGACTTGTAGGCTCTAAAGTTTTACATTGTTTTATTTTTGAATACAGTTATTTTTTGTAAATAATTCTTCATTTGTAAGTTCAACTTTCATAATAAAGAGATTGCATTATAGTACTTATATGAGGTGAATTGAAAAATACTATTTCTTTTGTTTTTTACATCACACATATTTGTAATAAAAAATAAATATAAAGTGAGCACGGTACACTTTGTGTTCTGTGTTGTAATTGAAATCATTATATCTGAAAAAGTAGAAAACATCCAAAATATTTAAATAAATGGTATTCTATTATTGTTTAACAGTGCGATTAATCGCGCAATTAATCGCGATTAATTTTTTTAATCGCATGATTAATCAGGATACATTTTTTTAATCACTTGACAGCCCTAGTAAAAAGCATCACCCAATTCCACTTCTCAGCATCTGGAGGCTGCTCTTTACAGGCTATGTCTACTCTAGAAACAGTTCACGGCACTATCCCAACCTGTCAGACCCTGCTTGTGGAGACCCGACTTGTAATGGTTGCCTGAGAGAAACAAGTGATCCTAGCAACAGCACTTGTATGCCAGTATCATCCTGTGTACAAGCAAAAACAACGAGGAGTCCTTGTGTACAAGGAAAAGGAGGATTTGTGGCACCTTAGAGACTAACCAATTTATTTGAGCATGAGCTTTCGTGAGCTACAGCTCACTTCATCGGATGCATACTGTGGAAACAAGTAAGGTGCCACAAGTACTCCTTTTCTTTTTGCGAATACAGACTAACACGGCTGTTACTCTGAAACCTGTGTACAAGGGGGCTTTTGCCACAGTTACCCCTTGCAGCACCCCCAACTGTACCCACATGCCAGCTACCACTCCCTCCCAGCTCCTCCTTCCCCCCCTCTGTCCGTGTCCTCTTTTTGGGAACCTGAAATATGGTAACCCTAACCACAGCATCTGAGTGGCTATCATGCTAATGGACTTTTTCTCACTCCACTATGCAGAAGGGAAAACTGAGGCAAAGAGCAGGGATGTGATGTACCCAAGGTCACACATAGCATCAGTACAGGAGCTGGGAAGGGAACCCAGGATTCCTGAGACCTACCCCAGTATTTTAACCACTAGACCATTCTCCCTCTCTTCAGATAGTTTGTGACTAGCCAATAGTGGACCCTTGTGACTGCAGTTTGGGCCCATTGCCAGCAATGAGGTGGGCCATGCTCACAGCATTACAGGCAGCCACTGCTGGGAATGTGGCAGGGCCATGGCTGCACAGCCTTCTGCATTTGGAACCAGCACTAGCTGCCAGCCCCACAGCCAGAGGGATAGAAGGCCTGGCTCAGTGCTATATTGGTTTCTCTGTCCCAGCCTAGAGGCTGCTTTGGCTTGGGTATGGCAGAGTGGAGCAGGCTTTGAGAATGTGCCTGGCCTCTGGACAGAGCCCCATCGCAGAGCCATCTGCGTCCCATATCACAAGGGGCTGCTCACCCTCCTTCCCTTCTGATGCAAGTGCTGAGCCCTCTGGTTCTGATTTGCAGCCTCCTCAGGGCCTGCCCCACTGAATTCCTTGTCTTCCTCACCCTGCCTGACTTCAAAGGGCAGCCTCTTTCCTTTCATATCCACACACGCTACTCGTAAAGCCGGCAAACCCAGGGGAGCCTAGGCTATGGAGCCCGGCTATTCCAGGAATATGATCTAATGTGGCAGTTTATTAGCTCCAGGCTTCAAGGAAGGGGCATGTTGCAGACAGTGTATGCAGCAAAGGTAGGCAGGGCCGAGGAGACTGGTGCGCGATGGGAGTTTGGCTGAACTGTCCTTTTATCCCTGAGATGGGTGAAATGTCGGTGCGGCGAAGCGGTGGAGTGGAGAGGGGGTGGAGTGGGATGGGGAGCAGTGGAGAAGGAGGGTGGAGATGGGAGGGTGAGCAGTGGAGAAGGATGAACAGTGGGGAAGGGGATTGAAGTGGGTCAGGGATATAGTGGGGGGAGGTTCAGTGAGGTGGGGTTGCCGCTGGGGGGAGGTGCAGTGGGGAAGGGGTGCAGGGATGCAATGGGTCAGGGGGTGAAGTGAGGAGGGGCTGGGTTGGAGGGGCTACAGTGGGGAAAGAGATGCAGCGGGTTGGGGTGTAGCAGGGATGGGACACAGCGGCACATATCGTTTATTTAATTTAGTTACACTGTCTCTCTTGTCCAGTTGGGTCGAACCACCCTGGGAGTGCTGGGTTCTCCCTCTTGCTCTATCCACTCACATGAGGTTCGTTCCCAAGGCAGTTTATGCAGCCAGCAGAGTGACTGGGCACTCAGCTACTCTCTGCGCTGAACAACACTGCCCCCTGCCTGTGAGGGCGACAGGGGCATGACCCCAGGTTGACTATTCTCTAAACTGTCAAACTTGGGCTGCGATCCTCCTCCCAGGGAGGCCACGGGCAGTTTCGCCGCTGACTTCAGTGGATCAGGATTGAGCCCTTCGATTATACGCTCTTTGGAGCAGGGGATGTGTCTGCATCCAGAGAGATTCCTGGTCCTGCCCCCTTTACCTTCTCACTGCCCAGATCCGCTGGGCACCCAGGAGTTTGGGATGAACCATGGGCTCAAAGATTGGCCCAGCCTGGGCTTGGTAACTTCATAATAAATAAGGAAAGAAGCCAGGGCCCTGCAACCACTCCGTCCTCCTGGCTCCCCAAATGCTGTGGGGAGGAGAGTCTAGTTGTTTTAAGCAAGTCACACCATCATCATCTTCTTCCTCACTCCTTCTTCCTCTCCCTGGGACAGATGTTTGCAGAGATGAAAGAGAAGCGGCCTCAGCCCAGGGCCGGCTGCATTCAATCAGTCCCACATTGTGCCGCACCCAGCTCCTCCCACCTTTGTGCATTTCACTGCCATATGTTTTAAAGTATAGCTGGCTGGGATCACATGGGATGTTCAACCCCTCTCCCCCAGGGAGCAGCACGCAGGCAGCCTCTGGCTCAGAATCAGGCCCTACTGCAGCGTTCGTCTCCCCATTGGGGTGAGCAAGCTGGTAACTGTGCTCCTGACACCATGCACAACTCTGCAGGGAAGGGGCAGCAAGAGGGAAATGTCTGCCCTGCATAGGCCAGACCGTTAGTGAACATCAGACTACAAGTCTTACCTGCCAAGCAATACTTGGAAAAACAGAGATTAAGCTATTTCCCTGTCTACCTAGTGCCCCTCGATATCTGGACTCCGTGGGCAGGGAACCCCTGCCAAGCCAGTATCAATACAAGAGGGGGCTTCTAAAGCTTGTGATTTTATCATGGTTCGCCAGACATTTGGTGTTTTTCTTAAAGCCGCAGGTCCAAGGGGAATGGAATGCTAAACTTATTGTACTGATCAGCCACCGGGTGGTGCTGTGTGTACCAGAACATATTTAAGCTAACCTCAGCCATCCCTGGCAGAGCATTAAAGGATCTTTGAGTGAACACATCTGGTCTGTATCTCTCTGAGAAGGAAGCTCTGTACTTAGTCCGTATCTGGTACAGACGCTTGACCTGCTAGTAGCAGCTCTGCAACCTGCCGTGTACAAAAAATACCTGACATGGTGTCAGGAGTAAACTAGTTCCAGAGGGGAACAGAAATAGAAGGAAAGCAGCAACAAAGGGGTCAGACAGAAGGAGAAAAGCAACAAGGTTGCAGGATCAATCTCATGCACATGCCACTCTTCAGTGCCCCAGAGAACTTCAGTTTTAACGAACCTTCGAAATGGACAGAATGGAAGCAGTATTTTGCAAGATTTTGAATGGCTACAAAATTCCATAAGGAAACTGAAGATACACAAGGATGCTCTTTACTTTATGCTATGCAGAAGCAGGCAGAGCATATTTTTAAATCCCTTGCCTTTACTGAAGACACTCAGAAAGATGACTATGAAAGGGTTCTGGCTATGTCTGATGCATACCTTATACATCAGAGAAATGTGGTTTATGAAAGAGCATGTTTACACCAGAGAATTCAAGGACCAGGGGAAAATGTTGGATGTTTTATAAGAGCTCTGCATACATTGGCTGAAAACTGTGATTTTGAAACTGCAAAACATGTAAATGCCAGAGACAAGCTGGTTATTGCGTTAACAGATAAAAATCTTCCACAACAGCTACAATTAAAACCAGATTTAACCCTACGCAGAGCTATTCAGATAGCAAAGGAATGTGGGCTGGTGAAACAGCAAAACAAAGAGCAACTTGCCAAACTTGAAAAACAAGAAACTAGCTTAGAAGTGTTAAAATATGCAGTATGTGTGCTACAAGTCATTACCATTAGACATCTGAGGGAAGGAGAGAGAACTCCCAGGCTAAGGGCTTGGCTACACTTACATTTTATAGCGCTCTAACTTGCTGGCTCTGGGGGGTGAAAAATCACCCCCCTGAGCGCAGCAAGTCAGAGCGCTTTAAAGCGCTCGTGTAGACAGGCTCCCAGGGCTGGGAGCTGATCCCCTCGTGGAGATGGATTACCAGGCGCGCTGGGAGACCTCTCTCCCAGCGCTCGTGCGTGACCACACTCACATTTCAAAGCGCTGCTGCGGGAGCGTTCCCACGACGGCGCTTTGAAGTTTCCAGTGTAGTCATAGAATCATAGAATCATAGAATATCAGGGTTGGAAGGGACCCCAGAAGGTCATTTAGTCCAACCCCCTGCTCGAAGCAGGACCAATTCCCAGTTAAATCATCCCAGCCAGGGCTTTGTCAAGCCTGACCTTAAAAACCTCTAAGGAAGGAGATTCTACCACCTCCCTAGGTAACGCATTCCAGTGCTTCACCACCCTCCTAGTGAAAAAGTTTTTCCTAATATCCAATCTAAACCTCCCCCATTGCAACTTGAGACTATTACTCCTTGTTCTGTCATCTGCTACCATTGAGAACAGTCTAGAGCCATCCTCTTTGGAACCCCCTTTCAGGTAGTTGAAAGCAGCTATCAAATCCCCCCTCATTCTTCTCTTCTGCAGACTAAACAATCCCAGCTCCCTCAGCCTCTCTTCATAAGTCATGTGCTCTAGACCCCTAATCATTTTTGTTGCCCTTCGCTGGACTCTCTCCAATTTATCCACATCCTTCTTGTAGTGTGGGGCCCAAAACTGGACACAGTACTCCAGATGAGGCCTCACCAGTGTCGAATAGAGGGGAACGATCACGTCCCTCGATCTGCTCGCTATGCCCCTACTTATACATCCCAAAATGCCATTGGCCTTCTTGGCAACAAGGGCACACTGTTGACTCATATCCAGCTTCTCGTCCACTGTCACCCCTAGGTCCTTTTCCGCAGAACTGCTGCCTAGCCATTCGGTCCCTAGTCTGTAGCGGTGCATTGGATTCTTCCATCCTAAGTGCAGGACCCTGCACTTATCCTTATTGAACCTCATCAGATTTCTTTTGGCCCAATCCTCCAATTTGTCTAGGTCCTTCTGTATCCTATCCCTCCCCTCCAGCGTATCTACCACTCCTCCCAGTTTAGTATCATCCGCAAATTTGCTGAGAGTGCAATCCACACCATCCTCCAGATCATTTATGAAGATATTGAACAAAACCGGCCCCAGGACCGACCCCTGGGGCACTCCACTTGACACCGGCTGCCAACTAGACATGGAGCCATTGATCACTACCCGTTGAGCCCGACAATCTAGCCAGCTTTCTACCCACCTTATAGTGCATTCATCCAGCCCATACTTCCTTAACTTGCTGACAAGAATACTGTGGGAGACCGTGTCAAAAGCTTTGCTAAAGTCAAGAAACAATACATCCACTGCTTTCCCTTCATCCACAGAACCAGTAATCTCATCATAAAAGGCGATTAGATTAGTCAGGCATGACCTTCCTTTGGTGAATCCATGCTGACTGTTCCTGATCACTTTCCTCTCATGTAAGTGCTTCAGGATTGATTCTTTGAGGACCTGCTCCATGATTTTTCATGCCCTAAGATGGACAAATTCCAGCCACACACCAAAGCCTAACAGCCTAAATGAGAATGCACAAGATATGGAAGAATTTATATCCCAAGATATGATGCATGGCCAGCCAAAGGCACAAGGTGTAATAAATGCACAAAATACAGGCATTTTGCAGCTGTTTGCTACACCAAAGCAGTCAGGGAGCTGACTTACAGACAATCAAGAGCCATTGTTTTTTGGATCTTTCACATGTGATGACACAAAAACCTGTCTAGAGAGTGAAACTGAATATTCATGGCAAGACTATTGACTTTAAATTGACTCAGAAGCAGATGTCATAGTCATCTCAGAAGGGACTTACAATAACCGTCAGCCCCTCCCAGAGCTGAAGTCACCAGACACAGCCCTGACTAACCCTGGAGGTATCCTGAACCGCATGGGCCAGTTCACCACAGAAACAACTTACAAAGACAAAAGCTTTGCATTCAGAGTGCATGTGATCAAACAATCAAAGACCAAGAACCTTCTTAGCCGCAGCATGGCAGCCATGATAGACCTAGTGAGGGAGGTGGACAAACTTGATGGCATATTTGATGATATTGGACTTTTGAAAGGACATCCAGTACAAATCAACTTAAGAGACAATGCTGAACCATACTGTGTACAAACACCTCTATCAGAGAGACCTTGGAAGAGACTAGCTGTAGATTTATACAAATTCAGAGGACATCACTACCTGGTTGTAGTGGACTATTTTTTTCAAATATATAGAAAAAATTTACTTGAAAAAGATAATGTCACAGAATTATCAAGAAACTGAAGTACAATTTTGCTCACTTCGGTATTCCAGAACAACTAGTGATTGGCAACGGACTGCAAGTGAATGTAACACTTCACTGCAGCAGAATTTAAGCAATTTTGAATGCAATATGATTTTGATCATGTTACTAGCAGCCCAAATTACCCACAAGCAAATGGAGAGGCTGAGAGAGCTGTACAGTCAGTCAAGAAAATACTACAGCAGGAAAATCCATTCCTTGCTCTTCAGTGCTACAAATCAACACCAACACAAGTACTGGATATATTCCAGCACAACTCCTGATAGGAAGACAACTCAGAACTACTGTTCCAATTTTGGAAAATAATATATTTCCAAAGTGGCCAGACATGAAGAGAGTAGCCAAATTAGATAAAAAGGCAAAAAGAGTTTACAAACACTTTTACAACAGATGCCACGCAGATAGAGAACTGCCACATCCAGAACATGGTGACCATGTTCATGTCAAATTGAATGGAGAATAAGGACAGACAACTCCGGCTGCCATAAAGAATAAGAATTCAGCATCCAGATCACATGTAATGGAAACTGACAGTGGAGAGTTCAACAGGAACTGTTGACATCTAATTTATTCCTCAGAAAGAACAATCTACAGATGTCAGATTTCAGAGTAGCAGCCATGTCAGTCTGTATCCGCAAAAAGAAAAGGAGTACTTGTGGCACCTTAGAGACTAACAAATTTATTTGAGCATAAGCTTTCGTGAGCTATGGCTCACTTCATCGGATGCATTTGATGAATACTCATTCAGTATACCAAGGGCAGAAAAATAACTTTTGAAGTGGTAAGAGAGTGGCCCATTACAGACAGTTGACAAAAAGGTGTGAGTAATAATAGGGAGAAATTAGTATTGGGGAAATTAAGTTTAGGTTTTGTAATGACCCAGTCACTCCCAATTTTTATTCAGGCCTAATCTGATGATATCTAGTTTGCAAATTAATTCCAGTTCCGCAGCTTCACGTTGGAGTCTGTTTTTGAAGTTTTTTGTTGACGTTTTCTGTGGGGAGAATTCTCCATGGGAAGAAGGGGGATTTTCCATGGGGGGAGGGGTTCTCCTTTGGGGGCAGGGGATGCTCTGTGGAGGGAGGGGGATTCTTCATTGGGGGTGGGGAGATTTTCCATGGGGAGAAGGGGACTATCCATTGGGGGCAGGGGGGATACTCCATGGGGGAAGGAGGGTCCTAAATGGGAAGAGGGGGGATTCTCCCTGGGGGGAGGGGATTCTCCATTGTCCTCAGTGGGAAGTGCTGAACATTGAGCACTTTTCCAGTCCATTCACCAAGTCCCTGTTGGGGAGCAAAGCGATTTCTGTTGCAGGTGGTTGCCTGGCTGTGACTGACTCTGGATCTCTCTCCTTAGGTGTTCCTGGGATGAGGGATGAACAAGCATCATGCTTCTGCCTCAAACAAAACAAAACATCAACTAAGCCAGAAAAAGCTCCCCAAAGCCAACAAAGCTATTCTTCTCCTGAGCAGCCCCCGGCGAGGGGAGGATGAGCAGGCACCCCCCGACTTTGGTACAACGATGACTTCTCAGCACAGGAACCACTCTCAATTCCTCAGTCCTTTGACAAAGACCCTGGAGAAAACTGGGTCTCTAGAAGAGGTAGAAATCCAAGCCAGGCCCGGACCATTTGGCTTGTAACAAGCTTGTTGGATAGTGTGTATAAAACTCTTTTGGAAGATAATTTATTTTTGAATAGCAGATAACAAATAGCCAGTTGAAAACAAATTCTCTGATGGTACTAGCTTTCTGCTTTGCAAGTACCTTGGGTACTCACCAGAAAGGATCCAAAGGGTCCATTCACTCCCATTTGTGCCCAGTGCTTGGCCTGCTGATGGGAACAGCCCTGGCATGTCTCATCCATACATCCTGCAGCAGGGCTGGATAACGCAAGAACAGAATCTCCTGGAAGTTATCTGTGTCCCATTTCACAAGGTAACCCCTTGTAAGTTACCAGCACAGCTCTCTTGGGAGTGAGTGGGTGGAGCCAAAGAAGGGCAGAGGAGTGACAGACCACATGCTCCTCATTGGGACTGGCATCTGCCTATTTCCTGGATGACGGCTCAGTCCAGCCACATTTGCAGACTGTTTGCTTCTTACTTTAGTGCTGCTTAGAAAGGCAATTCATATAGTGGGTAAAATGAAAACTCCAGAGGGCAAAGAGGAGAGATGAGAACTTCCATGACTATCCAGTCATCATTGCTTTAGAGCTTCCTAGTTTTGGGAATGCAAAAACACAGCATCCATGGCTTTGTCTAATAACTGAGGAGGAGCCTTGGCCTGTCTGTGTTTAACATCTGTTATTATGTCACTGTAAGGACTCTGCTCTCTGAACAAACCTGTATGGAAATAAAATCGTGATTTGTGCACCTGCCTGGCTCGCAGAGTGCTACATAAGGTGCTTTGTTGTGAGTGGTGCTGGCTTGGCTGATGCAATACCACATGTCGTGTGTCCCCCCCCCCTCCAAGTGTAGTGCAAAGCCCTGGTGCTACAGGATGCTGGTGGTCTGTGGCGGCCCCTACTACACTCCTCCCCATTCACCCTTCAAAGGGGATTTAGAGATTCAAACCCTTAAGCACATAAGAATTTGTATCAGAAACTTCTCAGAGACCTGCCACTTCAACCCTGTTGGTTGGAGCCAGTAAATTACGCTAGCTTGGCTGGTTGAAAATCAAGAGCAGAAAAATCACACATTCAAATTCCTGGGGTTTTTCCATCAGAATTAGAGAGTTTACTGATATTTTACATTGAAATGTTTGCCCAACTCTGATACTAGGCAAGACTAAGAAACTGCCTCTGGATAAGTTTAGGAATGACCTCTCCAAGCTCCTTCAGCTCCCAGGTGAGGCTCAGAAACCATTCACAGCCACAGAGGACGGTGGACAGATACAACACCCAGCCAGTGAATTTGCAGCATCACAACCATGCTGGTCCCCAGGGTTTTGCTTTTAAAATTAACTGATAAGGCACCTCCGCACTGGTCCTTTCCCAGTCCAATAGGGACCAGCTGTGCAGCAAGGCCACAGTACCTAAATCCATATTTACACATCTACATCTGGTGTGCTACGGAAGCAAAAGGTCTCAGGACCTCTGGAAATCAGCCCCTTTCTTTAGGCACCCAAGTGTGAACGCTTTGGCTGAAGGATACATAGCAAAGGTGTGGGCATTTCCACATGGGTACTTCCTGAGCTAATGACAGATTGCTATGGAGGTTCCCAGCACTTAATTTCTCACACTGATGAGCTTTTCTCTGAGCAATGTTCTTTGCATAGTAGTTCTGCCCTCCAAGGCAAGAGCTGTGCAGATGCTGAAAACAGCTCTAAACCCCCAGGATCTTAGCTCTTTGAAGCCTGGGATATCTGGAACCAGCCCCACCTGGATCTCCTGCTGCAGCATGACTCTGGTCATTTCTCCTGATTCTCCAGACACAACAGGCAGGTTCCTCACATTCAGGTGCAAACCCACAGTACAAGCAATAATGAAAAAAGACAATGCCTCCACATCTTCCCCACCATCAGCAAACCAAACTGTGGCTGCTGAAAAGGGGGAAAACTGTTGTTCTCCTTCCACTAGCCAGGAGTCCAGGCAGACTCTGGTTCCTGTTTGACTATAAAGGATAAAAATGACAAAATCTGTATTCTTCGAACACGCTCTTCCCCTCCCTCTCTTGGCACAGATCTCACCATAATTAATGGGGGGGCGGGGTGCGCCCATACAATCTCTTGCCTCTATATGGAAACACAACTGCCCAACATTGTGTCACAAGCCCCATTCTGTTCCCAAGTGACAGGAGAGCAAGCTGACCAGAGAGACTGAAGTGTTCTCCGACTGGTTTATGAATGTTATAATTCTCTACGGACACAAATCAGATGTCAAGAATTATAACATTCATAAACCAGTCGGAGAACACTTCAATCTCTCTGGTCACTCGATTTCAGACCTAAAGGTCGCAATATTAGAACAAAAAGACTTCAAAAACAGACTCCAACGAGAGACGGCTGAATTGGAATTAATTTGCAAACTGGGTACAATTAACTTAGGCTTGAATAGAGACTGGGAGTGGATGGGTCATTACACAAAGTAAAACTATTTCCCCATGTTTATTTCCCCCACCCCCCACTGCTCCTCAGATGTTCCTGTTAACTGCTGGAAATGGCCCAGCTTGATTATCACTACAAAAGGTTTTCTCCCCCCCCACCCCGGCTCTCTTAAGTGATCACTCTCCTTACAGTGTGTATGATAACACCCATTGTTTCATGTTCTCTGTGTATATAAATCTCCCCACTGTATTTTCCACTGAATGCATCCGATGAAGTGAGCTGTAGCTCACGAAAGCTTATGCTCAAATAAATTTGTAAGTCTTTAAGGTGCCACAAGTACTCCTTTTCTGTTTGCAAATACAGACTAACACGGCTGCTACTCTGAAACTACTCTTGTAGCTGCACCAATGCAAAAATCACCCAAGACAGTCAAACCTTAATGTGACATCAGAGGTAACTCAACCAATCATTGCCCTTCCATTCCTTCTCATTTGCATACTGCACTTCCATTGGTTGAACTGAGTAAGAAGGCAGGAAAAAGTATCCATTAATACATTCATGGCTATAAATGTATTAATTACATTAATTAATTAATACTTATGCACCTGAAATTTTATTCACATGCATTGTCCTCTTGCAACATATGGAATTACTCACATGAGTGCATGTGTGTATTTCTTTGCAGGCTCCAGCCATTCAGTTTTAGCTGCCAGCCACCAGAAAGTCTGGGAGGAATTTTCCAGGTTAAATGTGTTTTTTCCCTATGTAATCCTTACTTTTTACATATTACAGCTGGTGGCTGCTCTACCCTCATGAGCTGATAGCAGTTTTCAAATTATCTAATTGTTCATTAAAATAAATAAAATTCATATTAAAATATGATTCAGTATGTCTTCATTTATTACTAAGATCCAAGGTGCATCTGAAATATAGACACCGCCATTTTTGTAATTATGAATTGCCTTAAAATCCTCCTTTAAATTAAACTTGTCAAGCATTAATCAAAGAATAGAAAAGATAAAAATTTAAAGAAAAATAGCTTAAAATCTGCTTTAAAAAAGTAATGTCCTGTTGAGATTCATTAAAAAAGCACTATACCATATTACTTAGAATATCTAGAAATAGTAATCCAAAGGGGAAAAAAACTTTTTCAAATTCTTATAACAGCAATTATTGTTATTATTATTATTTTATTATTACAGACAGAAAAATAGTTAAAACTTTTAAAATGTAAAGTATTAAGCAAATCTTCTGTTTTGACAAGATCGTTTTCCCTTTCTCTTTGACTAGCCAGAGCTTTTTAAAGGGAAAAGTGCCTGTTTGACAATCTTTTAGACCAGGACTCCAACTCAAAGCGACACCAGACCCTGCCAGAACAACAGAGGCAAAACTTGCAGACATATCTCTACTAATACGTTGCTCAACACCCTCCTGCCCCGCAACACACCTTGCAAGATCTTGAAAGCCAGTAATATTTGATATAAGCAATGTCTATACTAATGCTGCATCGACCTAACTAGATTGACATTGAGGCCATGTCTACACTACCACTTATGTCAGCAAAACTTGTGTTGCTCAGGGGTGTGGAAAAAACCTACCTGAGCAACATAAATTTCAGCAGCATAAGTGGCAGTGTGCACAGCGTTATGTCAACAGGAGAGCTTCTCTCTCCGGCATAGCTACCACTGCTTGTTGGGAGAGGTGTAATTATGTCGACAGGAGCGCTCTCTCCTGTCGGCACAGAGTGGCTACATGAAAGGTCTTACAATGGCATAGCTGTATTGGTACACCTGTGCCACTGTAAGGTCTCTAGGGTAGACATAACCGGACTCTCCGCCTCTTGTGGAGATGGAGTTATTCAGTCAATATAGCGAGGCAGTTATGCCAGCGGGAGCAAAATTTTAGTGTAGACACTTACATAGTTAGGGCGCCATAAACTGCCTTGTGTCGACCTAACTCTGTAGTGTAGACCAGGCCTTGGAAATTAGGTCAGTATAACTAGGTTGTTCAGGAGTGTGAAAAATCCACTTCCCGAGCGATGCAGTTAAACGCATCTAACCCCAGGTGTAGACAGCGCTAGCTAGCGAAGCCCTCCCATAGGTGTAAATAGCATCTTCGCCAAGGTGCTCCAGCAGCACAGCTGCAGTGTTTTAAGTGTAAACAAGCCCACTGAGTACCTTTCCCGGACCCGAAGAAGTGTGCTGTGTAGCTTGAAAGCTTGTCTAGCTCACCAACAGCAGTTGGTCCAATGAAAGATATTACCTTCTCGAGCTTGTCTCTCTAATGTCCTGGGACCAACACAGCGACATCAACACTCCATGCTGTCTTTTCGATTGCCTTAAAGATGGTGTTAACTGTGCTTTGGGGGTGGGGGTTAGTTTAGCATGGTCTGGAGCTGTTGTTGCTGCTGGTGAAATCTCATCCTGTTTCCTTTAAAACAAAACAAGACAGTCACACATGAATGGGGAGAGAAAGACCAGCAAAGATAGACCATGCAGCTTCTCTCCTTTGTGCTGACTCTCACTTGCAGCCTCACTGCTGGAGAAACATAGGCCCAGGATAGCGTGGGATCAGCCACTGAGACCTGGCAAATTTGGACCGGCATTGAGCTATTCAAGGCATTGCTTGTTGCTGCTTCTCTGCTCCAAAAGGTGGGCTTGTCTCGGTGGCTCAGCCAGACTTGTTACACAGAAGGTAAAAGGTGAGAAAGAGAAAAGAGGAGTCAAACCGAGAGGAAAGGAAATGATACATGATGGCGAGGGGGTGACAGCAAGAAATGTAAGTCTCACATCTCAGGATTTAGCCAAAGACATGGGAGACAGCAATTAGAGCCGGGCAAAAAATTTCTAGCAAATAGTTTATTTGCCAAAAACTGCAAAATTCTTGTCAAGGTTGCAAAATAGTTTTGACTGAATGAAAAAAAGAAAAGAAAAAAAAAAAAGACTTATTCTGGTAATGTCAAAAGGGTACATTTTGTTTCAACCCAACTGAAAAATTTTTGCTTCAATTTCAGGCATTTTTGACTAAAGCAAAGGAAGGGGGACTAGATTCACAACATAGCTGGAACAGATGGTGCTGCCGCTGCACTTCTAAGCTTTATCCCAGTGGTAAGGTACTCACATGGGATGGGGGAAGACCAAGGTTCAGTTCCCCTTTGTCAGACATGGAGCAGGGATTTGAACTTGAGTCTCTCACATTAGCAGAAAGTGCCATATTCAATGGGTTATAGACATTCTGACACGGCACTTTCTCAGGCTCGCCTGTTGGAGCTGTCCACGTTATATAAATAATTGCATAGTCATTGGAGCATTGGGGTCTCCCTCATCCTAGGCAAGCACCCTTACCACCAGGCTGTAGAGTCATTCTCATTGCCTTTCCCTGGCTCAGTGACAGCCACAGTGGCAATCCATAATCACAGAAATGCAGGGCTGGAACAGAACCTCGAGAAGTCATCAATGCTCCTACTAATACAGCCCAATAGGCCAATGGGGTTCCAAAGAGGATGGAGCTCGGCTGTTTTCAGTGGTGGCAGATGACAGAACAAGAAGCAATGGTCTCAAGTTGCAGTGGGGGAGGTCTAGGTTGGATATTGGGAACCACTATTTCACTAGGAGGGTGGTGAAGCACTGGAATGCGTTACCTAGGGAGGTGGTGGAATCTCCATCCTTAGAGGTTTTTAAGGCCCGGCTTGACAAAGCCCTGGCTGGGATGATTTAGTTGGTGTTGGTCCTGCTTTGAGCAGGGGGTTGGACTAGATGACCTCCTGAGGTCTCTTCCAACTCTAATATTATATGATTTAGGCCCCCTTGTGCTCATGTAACCCACACACCTCCCGGGTGTGGTGCTCTGTCCCATCTAGTGGCACCGAGACCACTTAGAGATTAATGAGTCTGCTCTACAGCCTTAGCTAAGAGCCATGTGAGGCTCATGCAGTTAGCTGTAGAGGTCCCAGGTTCAATCCTGACTGCCGATGACCAGGGCCTGTCGGTGTTACATTAGACCATCCCTGACCAGTGTTTGACCAGCCTTGTCTGAAAACCCTCCAGTGATGGGGATTCCACAACATCCATTGGAAGTGGATTCCAGAGCTTAACTAGCCTTATAATTAGAAAGCTTTTCCTAATATCTAAATCTCCCTTGCTGCAGATCATGGGCGGCGCGTGAGCCCCTCCTTTGGGAAGGCTAGCCACTCGGCCCTGCCCCTACTGCCCCCCGCCCCGTCTGCAGGAGTCCTGAGTGGCCGCCCACTCTCCATCCACTGGAACCCTGAGCCTCCACCCCTGACCCCCTGCGGGCAGAGGAGCCCCAGCCGAACTATCCTGGGCCACCCCCAGTGCTAGCCCCAGCACCGGGCCGCTAGCCATCCCCAGTGCTGGGCTGCCAGCCAGCTTCAGCGTCAGCCCTAGCGCTGGGCTACTGGCTGACCTGAGCGCCAGGTCACTGGCTAGCGTCAGCACCTGCTCGAGTCGGCTACCCCCAGCACCGGCCCGCTGGCCTTTGGCCGGCAGCAACACTGAGCTTCCACCAACTTTGGCGCTAGCTTGGGGGAAGTCAAGCCCATTATTTCTTGTCTTACCTTCAGTGGATATGTAGAACAATTGATTATAGTCCTCTTTATAACAGCCATAACATATTTGAAGACTGAAATCAGATTCCCCCCTCAGTCTTCTTTTCTCAAGAGTAAATATTCCTTTTTTTAACCTTGCCTCAGAGGTCAGGTTTTTTAAACCTTTGATCATTTTTGTTGCTCTCCTCTGAACCTTCTCCAGTTTGCCCACCTTGTTCTTAAAGTGCAGCACCCAGAACCGGACACAGCACTCAGCTGAGGCCTCACCAGTGCTGAGCAGAGTGGGACAATTAGCTTCTGTCTCTGACATTCGACACTCCTGTTAATAGCCCCCACAATGATATTAGCCTTTTTTACAACTGCACCACATTTTGATGCTCGTTCAATTTGTGCTCCACTAGAACTCAAATCATTCACTCCGGGTTTTGTTTGGCACTGAGTTTGGATTTTTGACTTCAAAATTTTTTGAAAAAAGTGAGTTTCAATTCAACCTGCAATGAACCTTGGTTTTTGTTTTTTGTTTGGAATTGCCAGTGAACCAAAAAATCCATGATCTGCCCAGCTCTTGTAATGAGGCCATCTCAGGTCCCTCTCTCTCCTGGAGTCCCAGGAGACAGCAGGAGTAGCAGCTATGCTGGTAAAGCTGGTGCCGTCCAGACAAACCATCTCCTTGCTTCCATTGCTTGACAGCCTCCATCCCCGAACACTGTCCATGAAGGTGCGGCTGCCTCAGCTCATTAACAGTCACCAATTAAAGCTCATTGTGGTGATTCCAATTATAAACATTCCTTCCCACTTCCAGGTTTAGCTTGTTGCCATGCCAACAGTAGCTTAACCAAGAGCCTTGCAGCCCCCTCTGCCCCGCGCAGTTCACTCCAACAGTCCTGTCTGGGCCGGTCAGTGGGCGCCTGCTTCTGCTGACTTCCAGCAACTATTTCATGTAATAGGCTGAGTGGGCCTTTTGTTAGCTTGGAAACCTCAAAGCACAGGGCCCAGGACAACTGCAGCTTTTGCTAGTCGAGGCCTCAGCGACACTGCGGGGCAGCAGCGTGGCGGAGGCCCTTCCTTTGCTAAGCCAAGGCAGTGGAGACCCCCGGCAAGGGGCTTGCAGATCTGGCAGCCTCCAGCCCCTCAAGGGGCGCCTCCCCCATTGAAAGGGCAGAGCTGAGCTGAGACCTGCCCAGGCTCCCAGGCTGCCTTTGGGACTTGAGAGCTTTGGCCTCCAAAGGTGCCAGTGCAGCATCACCACCAGTGCCAAACCCCACCCCAGTCCCAAGGGGAGCCAAGGCAGAGCGGGGACGGGGAGGCCAGCCTGAGATCGCCAGGAGGCCCCTGGGAGGGGCTTATGATTGTGGAGAAAAGGAGCACCGTGTGAGTGAGCAGGGAGGCCTGTGAGCTGGGGGGCACTGCGTGTTCATTGCAGGAAGTGAGAGTTACAGCAGAGAGCTACTGGGAGCGGGAGAGAGAGCCCTGTGCAGATGGTTGATATTTTGGGGAGATCGGACAGGGGAGACTGGATGGGATGTGGGGTGTCAGCAATAATTGTTCCAGAAGTGGGGGGAGGAGGGATCTCATTGTCTTGTCTCCAACCTCATTTTTTGGGGCAGCAGCTGCTGCTGCGCAGCCTGGATCCTGGCAGGACCAGAGCCTGCTGGCTGCCACTTGCAGAGCCAGAAGTTGAACCCACATCTGAGCAGCACCGTAACATGGGGCTTGCTTAGGGTTGCTAACTTTCTAACCACACAAAACCAAAACACAAACCTAGCCCTGCCCATTCCCTGAGGCCCCACCTCTGCACACTACATTCCCCACCCTCACTCACTTTCACTAGGCTGGGGCAGGGGGTTGAAGGTGTGGGAGGGGGCTGCGGGTTAAGGCAGCGCGTTGGGGTGTTGGAGGGGGTGAATGCTCTGGGCTGGTGAATGCTCTCCCCCCTCAAGGAGCTGGACCTGGTTGCTTCCGGGGCACGGCATGGTGCGGTGCCAGGACAGGTAGGGACTAGCCTGCCTTAGATCTGCAGCACTGCCGATCAGACTTTTAAAAGTCCGGTCGGCACTGCTGACCAGAGCCTCCAGGGACCCTTTTCAACCAGGGGTTCCGGCTGAAAACCAGAGACCTGGAAACCCTATACATGCCCCCAGGCCAGAGGGCATCATAAAAGCCAGGCCCAAAGAGGGCAGCAACCCTTCTCCAAGGAGCTTAAGCCCAGAAGCTCAGTTCTTCTGAACTCCTGGCCAGCACAGGCCAGAGAACTTCACCCAGGCCCACATGCACTGAGCCCAGTAACATGGCTGGCTATCATCTCTTCCAGAAGGCAACCAGTCTCTGGGGGGGAAACACACCCACAGGGCATTGGCCTCTGGAGGGGACAACAGACCCACAGGGGCATTAGGCTCTAGGGGGAATGTATCAATGGAGCACTGGGGAGGGGACAACAGACCACAGGAGCGTTGGGCTCTGGGGGAAACACGTTCATCAGGCTCTGGCGGGGAAGCCACATCCAGGGGAGCACGTGGATGGTGCAGGCCATGGCGCAGTCTGAGCTGTGTCCTGTGTGTCTGAGCCCCCGGTCGGCGATGCAGCCATATCCCCGCACACAGCTTGTGCAGTTCAAAGGCAAAGAAATATTTATTCTTCCAAGGTCTTTTTTCCTCTTTTTTATATTTTTACAAACAGACTTGTCCCTCTCCCTGCAGACGGCGCCTCGCCAGACACCCAGCCCTGCGTGCCTACCCCACACCTCCAGAGCCTGGCCAGGTATCCCAGGCCCTGCGGTCTGCCCCACTGGTCTCACTGAAATGCATGTCCCCACACTTCCTGTCTGCTTCTGTTTTGGACATTGGCATGGACCCAAGGAGACACTCAGTTCAGCCAAGGGGCGCGCCCCCCAGCAAGTGCTTGTGGCCATCACACAGGCCCCAGATAATGGTCCCAACTGCTCCCATTGCTGCATGTCACATCAGTTTCTGGGCCAGGCCCCTCTCTAAAGAAATGGTGAGGGCTTGCTCCTATTACACTAGAAGACTGGACACAAGGAGTCAGCTGGAGTGAGATTAACCCAGGTGTGGGCTTGCAGCGCAAACTGAAGCTGGTGCTTTGGGGGGGCCTGCTCTTCTCCCAGGAACCTGCTGCCAGCTGGCCCAACTCTGTTCCTCTGCAAAATCTGTTTAAGGGTGGGGGGGCTGTTTTTAGCTCTTCCGTGTTGCTGTGAGATGATACAAACAGTGAAGCCAGGGTCAGGTGGGGGTTGTAAAAGCTGCCAATTCTGGAGGCCACAGGCTCTCCAATGCCATTTCTGGGGTGCAGAACCATTGGTCTCCTCCAGCTGTGTGGGTGGAAGGAGCCAAGGCTACAGGGGCGTGTGTGTGAACCCATGTGGTCTACCCAGGGAGGGGGAAACTCTTTGCAAGATCAGCCCAGATCCTAGTCCCACCGAAGTTGAGGAAAGGAACGGTCAGTCACTGTGTGCCTGTGTACTGCTGGCTTGACAGGGCCCCAGTCTCAGCTGGGGTCTGCGCAGCACCTGGCTTGATAGGACCTTGATCTTGGTTGGGGTCTGTGCAGCAGCTAGCATGACTGGGCCCTGATCTTGGCTGGGATCTGTGCAGCATCAGGCTTACAGGGCCTCGATATCAGGGGGTGGAGGGGTGTCTGTGCAGAACCTTGGATGATGGGGTCCTGAGCTCGGGCAGGGTCTGCACAGCACTTGCGACTTCTAGGGGAGCAGGAACTGGGCTGGGGTTTCTGCTCACTCCAGAGAGGCTCTAGCTGAATCCTGGGGGCTCTCTGGCGTGTTTCTGACGTGTGCACCCTGGGCCAGCTGAGCACTAAGCAGCGCTCAGCCCTGTGGTGAGCGGAGCCCATGTTAGCCCAGAGATGCCCTGGTTCTCCTCGGCAGCTGGGCTGGGGGCAAAGGCAGGCTCCCTCGTGAGGGCTGTCTGAAGGACACTGGGAGAGCCCTCAATGGCTACTCTGGAAGAAGCCCCCCCTCCTGGAGCAGGACAAAGGGCCCCGTTAGACATGGATCCTCAGGTCACTGGCCTGGCTGGTTGTTCCAGGACTCAGATCACCTTGTGAACGTCCATCTGCAGAGGAGTTTGTTCCCCAAAGTCCCATAGAAAGAAGGGTATGTCAGGTGCACATTAGGACATGTGTAATCTGCAGATAGTGCAAATCAGAGGGGCCCCGTCCCCGAGGGCTCACGCTCTGGTTAGTGGTTAAGGTGACCAGGTCCCAGGCTTGCAGTTCTGGGCACATGGGACACTGGAGTCCAGGGCTTCCCTGTGATTTGCATGTCGTCAACCATCCTCTAACCTCTTTTCATTCACAACGGGCTCAAGCCCCAAGTCATCGTGACCCCTAACTCCCACCTCGTGCCTGGCAGGAGGCTCCGATCGCTCCCAGACAAAGGTACAAAGAATGTTCCGTCCCCCCTCCCAGGAGCATGCAGTGCGGGGGGTCCCTGTAGGAACCTTTGGCTGTCTGGAGAAGGGGCACAATCCTGAGGTTGGGTCTGAACTGCACATCAGCCACCACTGTCCATCCCAACACCTGTCCAGTTCCCCACTGCCACCAGGACGAGCCCTTGGAGAAAAGCAGCTCTCCACCAAGCGGGCAGGGCAGAGGCCTTCTCACACCCCGTTGGCCCTTTAGACCCCTGGAAGGCCCTGAGGGGAGAGCAGGTGGAAGGCACTTTGCCAAGCACTGCAGGGTAGATCCTTGGAGAGGGAGTTCCTGGTCCTCAGCTGATCCCAAGCAGGAGGGTGATTCCCAGACAGCAGTGGGCTCCTTTGCAGGTGACCTGCAGATGCCGCAGCTCGAGGGCCAGTCCGTTCCAGGGGTGACTTGGGGAGAGAGGACAATGTGGCAAACAGGGAGCCAAGAGAGCGAGTCACTGGCTAGGGAGAGTCCAGACTCCTTCCTGCCACTGGCGACTCAGAAACCAGCACCACTCATCACTGATTCATGGGTTCCTCTTCCTCCATCAGCTCATCCTGTGGCCTACAGTAGAGGAAATTAGCCAGCATGGTCAGAGGGGGCCTGTTCCCCCTGCCGACCCTCCGGGGAGCAGCTGGAATTCCCCACACACCATGGCCAGAGGGGGCTGCTCCCCCCGCCATCCCCTACTCGTGGGGGTGCACTGCAGTTGCAAGCCCTGGGCACTGAATGCCCTTGGACTGATCTTGCCCTAGTGGGTGCCCTACAACCCCATGGGGCAGACCCTAAGATGTGGGAATCCCCAGGCACTACCCTAGTGCCCCGTGAGGGCAGTTTGTGCTGCACTCACAGAGCTGGTGCAGGCTGGGCTCAGGGGGTTGCTGGTTAGAGGTTTGGGGGCTGGTGGTGAAGCTGGGTTGTGACTCCCCCCTCGACTCCTCTCAGAAAGCCAGCGTCTGCCTGGAGGCCCAACAGGTGTGCACAGCTCGCCCATGCCCTGGTCCCTGGCTGACAGCACATTGGAGCCGTGGTGCCAAGAGGCTCAGGGCCCGAGAGCAGTGCTGGGTTCCGGGTGACCCCAGGGCTACAGGGAATGGCACCGTCACCTCTTCTCCACCATCACTGCCACCGACAAGGAGGCCAAGGCCGTCACCGTCTCCACCTCCTCTGGGTCATGGTGCTGCGCCTCCAGGAACGAGCAGCTCACCTTGGAGGCAAAGCGCTGCACGGCGCCCCAGTATTTACCTGAAAGAGAGGCAGGGCTTAGGGGGGGCCTCCCCATTCCCAGAGTGGGGCAGGAAGAGGGAGGGGTCTTCCCGCTCAGAGCAGAGGAGGAGGAGGGGCGGAGGGCTTGCTGCTCACAGAGAGGAAGGGGGAGGCTGGCCTAGCTTTGCCCAGCCTCTGGCTGTCTGGGGTTTTCCTGCGCTGGGGGTTTTCCCAAGCTCCCTAGAGTGAGTGGCATGGCTCAGCCTTCTCTGGGAGGGAAACGAGACCCTGGTGCGCCCTCTAGCACTGGGGTTGTGCCCCCACCGGTAGCTCCAGGCATGAAGCAGCCATACAGCCAGGGTGCTGGAAGCTCCAGCAGCCCCACCACGCTCTCGAGCCTCAGCTGAGGCGGGTGCTGAGTACCAGTGATGGAGCCTGCTCTGGAGTGGTGGTGTGACTGGGGTCTGGGCCTTGGATGCTGATCCCTCCCATATCCCTTTTCTGGCCCCCCTGGAGTCAGCTCCTCCCAGGGACACTCACTCTGGACCCGGATCACTGCTTCCAAGGAGTGCACGGCATTGGGGTTCGGCTTCTGCCTCATGCTCTCCTCTGGGAGGGGATCCAGCTGCAGGGACAAACGCCAGCCAGGCCCGTTAGCGCGGCTTCCAGCCTGGAGGGGAGCTCAGTGCAGAGTTGTGCAATCCCCCCCTCAGCCCAGGGGGGCAGCGCAGCCGGAACACACTGCAACCTTTGGCCAGCCCTCCGATGGAACGGTGGGCTGTGGGGCTGGCCGGGGTCGCAGCCACGCCCTGCTGCCATACATGGAGGATCTGGGACACTTGGGGCCAGCCTGTCAGACAGGCTCCAGGCTGGCTCTAGGGATACTGGACAGTGTGTCCTGCTTCAGGCAGGTGGAAGAGGAGCAGACTGGTGGGACCACAGGGCCTGTCATAACAGATCAGCCTTGTCCTGCCCCCACATGGGCCCCCCAGTGCTGTAGAAGACAGCAGGCCCCTGCAGAGGATGGTGGGCTGTGGGCAAACAGGGTACCCTGCTGTGTGGCAGTGTCCAGTGGACAGGAGCTGAGCGAATCACGCATAGGAACCAACTTCCCCTCTGTTGGTGGGTGCTCGACTCCCCCTGCCCCTGGCTCCCCCCACCCCGCCTCCTCCCGCCCCTGCACTGCCCTTGCCCCACCCCCATTTCACCGCTGCCCCGAAGTTCCCGCCCCACCCCGCCTTTTCCAACCTCAGCCCGCCCCCTGCCCGCCCCCTTCCCGCCCCCATTCCACCCCCTTCCCCCAAGTCCCCGCCCCTTGCCCTGCCTCTTCTCCGCATCCTCCACTCCTCCCAGAAAGTCCTAAGCGCTGCCAAACAGCTGTTAGGCGGCGAGGGGGAGGAGCAGGGATGTGGTGTGCTTGGGGAGGGGTGGAGAAGGAGGCAAGGAGGGGGGAGCTTGGCTGCTGGTGGGTGCGGAGCACCCGCTAATTTTTCCCCATGGGTGCTCCAGCCCCAGAGCACCCATGGAGTCGGTGCCTATGGGCGAGTGCACCCTCCCCTAACTTCCATGAGATCCAGCCCCAGGCTTTGCCTCACTTGCCTCTTGCCAGTTCCACAGGGCAGCAACCACTGGGGCAGGGCCAGGGAACTCGGGCTGCCCCCCAGGTCTGCTGCCCTCACCACTGGGGCTGGGAGGAGCACATGCCAGAGCTCATTGCCTCACCTCATTGCCCAGCAGGGCGGACACGCAGGCCTCCGAGGCATCGCAGATGGCTGTGAGGTCATGGCCCCCTTCCAGGGCGAGGACGATTGCTCCTCCTGCCAGACTCATCAGCTGTCGGGTCAGGTAGCCGAAGCCTAAGGAAGAAGAAGCCAAAGGGGCAGCCTGTCAGCCACCCTGCTGCACTGATCATGCCCAGGCACATGCCTGCTTTGCAGACTGCCCTGGTTACCAGGAGCAGGGCTGACAGGAGCAAGCAGCTGGCATTGGACTCCAGCCCAGACAATCAGCCTCGGGGACTCTGTAACCCCGGGACCATGTGTGCCAGTGACTGGAGCAACAGGCTGACCTGCCAGGTGGGGCTGGTCAGCTCTCCCATGGCTTCCCCATCCTGCTGGGAGGGGCCTTAACGAGCACACAGCCAGCAGGGCTGAGTCACTCAGTCCAGGACTCTCTGGTCAATCCAAAGTGCCAGGGAGCAAATGGGGGTGGCTGCTGCATCACAGAGCACAGGCCTGTGCTGCTATTACAATAACCCCCCCAATAACCCCACTCTTGCCCTGGCCTTTGCAATGTGGAGAGCTCCTGGAGCAGCTCTCCCCTCCTCAGAGCACTTCCACACTGGGAGCACATTCCTCCCCTACTGGCCTCCCGTAGCAGCTCCTGAACCGTCCTGTTCCAGGCAGACCCAGCCCCGGCTTGCTTTCTAACCCGCCAGTGCAAGAGCATCAACTGCAGCTCCTTACATTTGGCAGAGACTTTGTAGCCTCCCAGCGGTGGCGGGTGGCCGTCGGCTGCGTCAAACCCCGCAGACACCAGCACCACGTCTGGGGAGAACTCATGGGCGATCGGCATCACAACAGTTCTGACAGGGAAGGAAACACACATTCAGCAAGGGCAATGGCCTGGGGCTGAGGACACAAAAGGTACCCCAGAGCAGGTATCAAACTCCAGGCCAGAGGCCAGAACTGTTCTGCTCGATGGAGTCCCTGTGACGTGCTGGTTTGGCAGGATCTATGCTTTCTAGCCCTCAGGGTAGTGAAGCTGGCCTTCTCAACATAACCTGTGTACCAATGCAGTGACGTCTTCTGGAGCCTACAGACAACCTGAAACAATTGCTCTGGGAGGTGTGAACTCCCTCCCACTCAGAGATGGGGTGTTCACTCTGAAGAGTAATGATTTCACTTGATATGTCACAGCTAACTAGTTGTTGCTGATCATTTTATCAGATGGGTTGCGAATGGAGTGGGCATTTGCCGCTGATGGTGGAGGGAGAGGGAAGAAATTGGGATCCGCACCAGGAAAGGAAGCGAAGGAACATATGGCCAGGGCTGGGGGTGGGGAAGGAAGAGGCGTTTGGGGAAGAAAAGGCTGAGGCTACTGAAAGACACTGAAGAGAATGTCTGGATTAGATAGTACATGAAGGTCGCACAGTCTCCTTGTCAATAATGGGGCTCCACTAGAGGCTGAGGGTCCCGCGTGTACATCCCAGAGCACAAATCCACATGGATACTGGCTCCCTCCCAAAGTGCCTATGCCTCTCACAGAGAGACAGACAGACATATACTATGCACAGCACAGCCAGACACTGCACATCCCCCAGGGATAGAGAGCAAACCACAGGAACACTGGATCCCAGACACAGACAATGTCCGTTCAAAGGAGCAGCCCCAGCATGGCCAGATTCCCTGGGTCTGTCTGCTGGCCCCTCTCCAGCATATCCCAGCTGGGAGCCTAGGGCTAGGCTCCTGGGGACAGCAAGAGAAGCCAGGGTCCATGGCTTCAGCCGCAGGCAGGTGGGGAACAGAAGGGAAATGACCAGGCTGTTGGTTCAAAGGGCAGGATATTCCGTGGGCTCCCTGGAAATGCAGCCTCTCAGAGGGGCTGCTGCTCACAGGGACTTTGGGGCTGGATCAGACCCTCTTCCCCTTTCAGCCCTGCTGCCGTAGGAGGCATGGCTGCCCTAGGGCTCTGGGAAGGAGGAGGTCCTGGACAAAGCAGGGCAGGACCTAGGCAGGTCTGTGGACAGCACGTTGGCCAGAAGTGTTGAGTGGCCCGTGGGTGGGCTGGCTCCAGTATTGCTGCGTAAACAGAGAGCTATTTATAGAGTCTTTCAAGTAAAGCAAAGCACAGGTGTGGGAGTAGAGGGGACGACGCCCGGCTGTGAGCCCATGGCCGTGTGCGCTGCGCTGGCTCACACAGCGCCTGCCACTCCTGGCTGATGCTTAGCTGAGCCAGCAGAGCTCCTTAACGCCCTGGGCCGGGTCAGGGAGACCCAGGAGCGGGAGGGGGGGATCGGTGCATCTTCCCAAATGGATGGGGTTGCATCTTTCCAACCCCCCATCCTGCTTTGGGCTGCCCCGTTTAGGGCCACCCAAACCTTCCTGATTTGGACTTGCCCCCAGGGTCCTCCCAAGAGGCAGGATTCCCAAGGCAGTCCCTAACCATTCCCTGCGGGAGCAGCCAGTGCTGCCCCTGCCAGCTGTCAGCTACTGGGTGCCATGGGAGGGCCATGGCTTGGGACAGAAGGGGAGGGGGCCGTGGGGGTAGAGACAGGGAGGGACGTGGCTGGGGACAGCCACAGAGGGGCGCGGCTGGGGACAGAAGGGGTGGGAGGAGGGCTGGGGACAGTCGGGGAGGGGTGTTGCTGGGGACAGAAGGGGAGGGAGGCGTTGGAATGGAGATGAGGAGGGGTGCGGGTGGGGACAGCCAGGGAGGGGCACGGCTGGGGACAGAAGGGGTGGGGGGAGGGCTGGGGACAGTCGGGGAGGAGTGTGGCTGGGGACAGAAGGGGAGGGAGGCGTTGGAGTAGAGATGAGGAGGGGTGCGGGTGGGGACAGCCAGGGAGGGGCACGGCTGGGGACAGAAACCCCCCAAAGGAAGGCTACCTGAAAGCTGCCAAATACTCCGGATCCCCCATGGGTGGGTCGAGCCCACCAGTCCAAGCCACATTGATATTAAATCCCTCGCCAGCGCCAGAGCCAACCTGGAAGACAGAAAGGAAGAGTGCTGCAGCAGAGGGCATGGTGTTCAATGGCAGGGCCTGCCGTGCCACGCCAGGGAAGCTCTTAGCTACACACTCCACAGCCAGGATTGGCTCCAGTGCCAAGTTCCAGCGGTGCCAGACTGGAGACCCGTGTAGCCCACAGCTTGTCCCTGGGCTCAGGTTCCAGCCCAGGAAAATGGCTCCACCTCACAGGAATTGTCAAAGCAGAGCCCTTGAGGTGCAGTAAGGAGCTGTGGTGTTTCCCTATGGCCTGTCACCCCCTGTGCTTTGCACACTCTCCACTGCAAGCCAGGGTGAGTCCTGACAGCTGCTTTACCTGGGCTCAGCAGCGCTTGGAGACGGTCTGGGACAGGAAGTGGAGGGGAATCCTGCCACCAGCCGAAGCTTGTCAACGGGACATTTAGAATTAACTCTTGGAATCGGTTCCCCAGGGGCGTGGGGGATTTGTCCGTCCCTCACAGCCTGTCAACTGAGGTTGGCTCGACCATGAGACCTGGGCTGGGGGACAGGAGTCATTGTGCAGAACCTCTGGCCTGGGAGGTGCTGGAGCTCAGACTGGGCAGTCAGAACAGTGCATCAAGGCCTTGACATCCCTAAAATAATAATCCCCAGTGGGATTCCTGCAGGGGAAGCCCCAGGGGCCCAAGTCAGGGTTGCTCTGCACCTGTGCGATGGCTGCACAAGGTCAGGCTGGCAGTGAGGGGAGGGGGGGAGGCTTGATGGACATGGTGGCGGTGGTGGATCTCAGTGCAGTCTGCTGCTGAAATGGTGTTCTCGGCCAGACGGGGAGCCCCCCAGGCCTTGTCCTGCACAGCTGGGTGTGTTTGAGGGAGGAGCTGACACTCATTTCCTGTGCCAAGCACCATCAGCAGCTGCCCCGTGAAACCATGGGCCTGGCATAGTCAGGAAGACGTGGAGGAGAAAGTAGCTCATAATGTGCTTAGTAACCACAGCTACTAGCTAAGCATCATAAACCGTCCTCAGCAGCTCTGCCATCCCCCTGAACGAGGGCCGGGAGCCACACTGGAGCTCGACCTGCCTCTCACCGCTCAGCACAACGCCCCTTCGAAAGTACATTGTAAAGGACAAGGGACTAGATGGTATCCGTGTTCTGCCTTTCCCCCTCCTCAGCCCTGCTCCCCGAGCCAGGCTCGCCTCGAGGGCACCGCAGGGAGAACACGGCTGGGGTGTGGGCTGCTGCGGCACAGTCTTGGGGGAGCTGTACAGAGCACATGGCCCTGAAGTCAGGGGCAGCACGGCCTTGGGGGCTTTGCAGAGCACACAGCCCTTGGGGGGCCGGACGGCCTTGGGGGAGCTGCGCAAAGCATAGAGCCCTGGGGGTTGGGGGCAGGATGGCCTTGGGCAAGCTCTGCAGAGCACCCAGCCCTGGCGGAGGGGGTGGCCAGGGGAATTCCTTACCAAAGGAGCTAAGCAAAAATCAGCCAAGGACAGCAGAGAGGTGCGGATGCTCTCGAGCAGGCAAAGCAGTACAGACCCTGCTCATCCTCCCTCACCCTGGCCAGCCTCCCCTGCTAAGACCTCACCCAGCCTCCCCAACCAACAGGAGCCCTGTGGCCCTCCCCAAGCTTCCTCAATCACCCCAAGACTTCACTAAACTTCCCCTCAGCCCATCTCTTGTCCAAGCTTCCCCGATCCCTGCCCCTGTCTCCACCCGACCTTCCCCTGGTGACCCCAGGGACTCCCTCCAACCTCCCCCAACTTCCTGCCCTACACAGGACCAACCCCAGCTCCCCTGGGCCTGCCGTGGTCACCCTGTGCACACCCAATTTCCTAGAGTTTAAGACCAGAAGGGACCATCATCACCATCTGGTCTGAGCCCCTGCATCACATTCCCAGCCCATGGATCCACCGAGGGCGTCCTGCCTTTGGCCCAGTACAGCTGGTTGAACTAGAACGGATCTTGTAGAAAGTGACAGTCAGATTCCGAGCCATGGAGAACTCTCCTCATCCCTAGGGGAGCTGTTTTGATGGCTAACTGCCCCCTCTCCCCTTAAACATTCGCACCCTATTTCCAGACTGAATTTGCCTGGCTGCAGCTCCAGCCATTGGATTTCGTTCAGCCTTTGTCTGCACGATTAAAGAGCAACCTGCTCTCAGAAATCTCCTCCCCGTGTGCGTGTTTCCAGGCCTAGGTTGACTCTTCCCTGCTCTCTGTTAAGCTAAGGATCTGCCACTCCTTCAGCCCCTTGACCTTACACAGGGTCGCCAGGGCTGGGATGGTTCCTGGAGATTTTCTCTGAACGTCCCTTTTGCCACCATTCGTCTCCAGGTGTGGGCTCTTGGCTCTAGAGCGCAGACCTGCCCCAAACATGTCAGGCTCCACCTGGCCGGGAGCATGAGTGCCCCACTGGCTCTTGGCAGTTGCCCATGTGAGCCATGCGTGATGCACAAGTGCTCACGAGAAAGGAGTGCAAAAGGGGTCAGAGTGAATCCATTCAACAGGGCATCTGGCTAGCTCTGCTCCTGGCACGCTCCAGCCTGGGCACCCCACGCTCTGCCCCTCGCATGCTGTCCCCATCCCCTTGTCTTTTAGAGGATGCGGAGCTGAGGTAACCTGGGAGGGGCTCAGAGGCTAATGCTCTCACCTCATCGGCTGCCCCACTGCCAGGGAAGAAGTTGCCGTCATCATGGCGATGTAACGAAATGTAGAGAATGTCTGGGTCTTTGTAGAACACTTGCTGGGTGCCGTTTCCATGGTGAACATCCTGTGTGAGAGAGAGGCTGTGAGCGAGCTCTTCACCCTCTGTCCACGGGATGGCCCTAGACCCAGGAGCCCAGAGGAGTCCAGGCAGCACAGGGACTGCTCAGACCTCTGCCAAGTGTCTTCTAGGCACATGGACTAAGGACATAAAATAGCAGACAGTAGCACCATGCTTTGGCCTTTCTCCTCCTCCATTTACACTGGAAGTATCAAAAACACTGAGAAGACGAAGACTTCAACTGAGGAGATTGGTCCAGGCTTAAGCGAGAGGCCTGTGTATTAAAAATTGTAACATCCAGTGCAGTGAGAAAATTGCTTGATCTAAATACTGCCTAGTGTAATAAGGTTTCAGATTTAGACTGTACGCTTATCTTTTATTTTCTTTGGTAACAATCTCTGACCTTTTATTCCTGCCACTTATAATCGCTTAAAACCTAGCATTCTGTAGTTAATAAAACTGTTTTATACTTTACCTAAAACAGTGTATTTTGCTTGAAGTGCTTAAGAAATCCCAGCTCAGTTTACAAAGGCTGGTGCATGTCCTTTGCATATTGAAGGAGGGGGGGACTGGGTAATAAACATACACTGGCCAGGCTTCTGACCAGGGCAGGACAGTACAGGTGTGGGGTGTAAGGCTGGGGATCTGGGGGGAATTGGCTGGTGCCTTTCTCTGTGTAATTCACGAATGGCTTTGGGAGCATTCATGCAATCTAGCTGGGTGTGGGGCTCCACATGCTGTTATGCTCAGTGATAACAGCACCTGGAGGGGTTTGCTGCTTGCCACTAGCAAAGCAATGTGTGAGACAGCTCAGGCTGGAGAGTTAAAGGGGTACAGCGGTACCCTATTTCCAGGTTGCACCCTGGGGATCCTGCCACACCCACTCACACAGCTCTGCCCCTCAATCCTAACCCACAGCCCCCTCCTAACCCACCCACTCAACTCTGCCAGTGCCCCTCAATCCCAACCCGCAACCCCATCTGCAAAGCCACTGGCCTCGAAGATAGGACAATGCTGTACTATCCGTGTACATACAGATTACTGGGGACATGTGGCTTGTTGCATCACATACAGCTGACTGGGCTCTGCCCAAAGCTAGCTAGTGGGAGGAACCATCGAGAACAGCTCCAGCCTGAGGAGAGGACAGAGTGGGGAGAAGCCGGGGGGCCAGTGGGGCTGGAGGAGACTCACCCAGTCCACAATGAGGATCTTGCTCAGCTTCCCCTTCTGCTGCAGCTGCTTAGCAGCGATTGCCACTGAGTTGAAAAAGCAGAAACCCCTGCAAGGAGGGAAGAGCAGGAGCTGGTCAGTGCCCAGGCACCCTCCCCAAGCAGCCACTGCATCCTCCGAGACAGCCACTACCCTACCCATGCCTGTGGGTTCTCCTGCCCCTCCAGAAAGGGTGAGTTCTCCTCTCCCCCACCCCCTGCATGGGGTGGGTTCTCCCCTCTCCACCCACTGCCCTCTGGGACGGGTGGGTTCTCCCCAGGGCCGGCTCTATAGTTTTTGCTGCCCCAAGCAGTGAAAAAAACTGCTGCCGCGGACAGCAAAAGGAAGAAGCTGCTGCCGATTTGCCGCCGCAGCAGGCAAAGGGGAGAAGCTGCCGCCGATTTGCCGTCGCGGCTGGAGGAACTGCCACCCCTTTCTAACTACCTGCCGCCCCATGGACCTGCTTGGAACGCTGGTGCCTGCAGCCAGCCCTGGTTCTCCCCTCTCCTCCCTCCAACCACTGCCCTCTCGGTGGGGTGGCTTTTCCCCTCCCCTCACTGCCTCCATGGGGTGGGTTCTCCTCTCCTGCCTGCCCAGACACTGCTTGTCAGTCCCACTCTACACAATGGGGAGCCAAGGTTGGAGGCTGGTAGCTCAGCAGGGACTCCCAGCTTGTATGACTAGCTACTACAACACATGGGATCCGTATCATTTCCAGCCTACTCCTGGTGAGAGGAGCCTGGCAGTGAGCTGGCCTGGCCCAGATTCCTCGGGCAGGAAGCAGACAGGGTCAGGAGGCAGATGATGGCTCTTACATGGCTGTGGAAGGGTCCGCATGGTGTCCTGGGGGTCGCACCACAGCAAAACCGTTCTGGGGGTAAGACAAAGATGTGATTGTGGGGCTGTTATTGTCCACCTCTTCCTTCCTCCTTCCCCCCCGCCCAACCCCACCCCCAGTGCACAGGCCAGGCTTGCCCTGAGGGTGTCAGGGGGTGCTTTGTCCAACCCCAACGCAGTCTGGAGGACCCCGAGGTGTCCCTCTCACCCCCACACAGAAGTGCCTGGGCCTGCCTGGCCCTACGGCCCCAAGAGACTCTTTCTCAGCCCTGGGGCCCCTGCATGGAGCACGCCGCCATTAGACCCCCAGGTGGCTCCGGTCATGGCACTCAGGGGTGTGAAACCTGCTCCTGCACTCTCGCATCAGATGCTGCTGTCAGTGGCCCCCTCCCAGCTGGGCCCTTAGCACTGGCGCTGGGCAGGGAAGGCTGCCATTCATTCCCATGCTGAATTAGCATCTCTCTTAGCTTGAGCCAAAGGGCAAAGGTAATTTCCAAGGGGCACCAGGCCCTGCTGCCTCTGCTTCTGAGCTGGCTGCCTGAACGAGCCCTCTAACCAGTCCTGCCAGCGCTCCCCATTGCCCCACCCACATGAAGTCCAGGTACCTCCAGGTTACAGAGGGAAGTGTCCTGGGGCCTGCTGTACAGGGTCCCAGACTCTAATGGGCACATGCCAGGGCCTGGAGCCATCGACAAGACCCACACAGGAGGTTGTAAACACCCCCATGAGTCCCCATCAGCCGGGGGAATGGCCAGGGATCCCCACCCCAGACATTGGCACGATGTCAGTACTCATTCCTGGCCTCCTCGTACCTTGAGCTCCCTCGTGGCCACCTTGAAGGCCAGGTCAGTGACGCTACCAGCGGCCCAGCGGGCAGCGTTGGAGGAGTGCAGCTCGTTCCAGATAGTGTCACTATCCACCTGGAAACAAGTGGACAGGAAAGCAGTGAGTGGGGGCAGGCCGCCCCTCCCGGAGCTGGGCACGGGGGCGTCTCTACAGAGGGACCAAAGCATGAAATGTGGGCTGGCTCTGGCAGCAGCGCACTGGCTGGCTGCTTGGTGCCAACAGCTGAATCTCAGTCCTCGGAGGGAGGCCGAAAGTGACCAAACCCCCAAACTCCACTTCCCAAGCCAGTCGGGCAGGCCTCTGCACTTCGAGTCCCCAGGCTGGGCCAGCTATCCAGGCGGCTAGCTCCCTGCGTGGCCCAGTCCTTAGCTGAGCAGGGCCAGAGGCGGGGGGGAGTCCACTGCGGGCTCTGCACAGCGCGGCTCCCCTGCGCCTGGGGCTGGGGCAGGGATGGAGAAAATGCATTTTACCTTCTTTATTTTATTTTACTGTTAAACAAACATCTTGGTTTGATCAGGATCACGTCATGGGCCGAGCCAGAGCGGAAACCTCAGAGTCTCTTCTGATCAAGTCCATGTGTGCGGCTCAAATGCCCCCTCTGCTCACAGACAGGGGGCAGCGTCCAGCCGAGGAGCCTTGGCTCTCCTGCTCTGGGGGACCGGATGGGCAAGAGGGGAGGAGGGGAGGCTGAGAAGGAGAGAGAGAGCAGATGGGACGGAGGGAGCCAGTGACCCAGCAGCAAGGGCAGGGGAGGAGGAGAGCCAGAGCAGGGAGCGGGAAGGCGAGGAGAGAGTGAGACACTTCCTGAAAGACAGAGAGACAGAGAGAGGAGAGGAGAGGAGAGGAGAGGAGAGGAGAGTGCAGTGAATGGACAGAAACCAGGGCAGCAAGCTGCGAAAGGAGAGAGGCAGCAGGGGAGTCTGGAGCATCGGGGAAGGTGGACGGCTGGTTTGCTCTCCCCCAGTGATACTGCTCTGCCCCTCTGACCTTGCCCCACTCAGGGCCCACCCTGCTCCCCTGACCTGCCTGGGCTGGGACCATCCCCGCACCGTCCCCACCCCCACCCCAGGCCTCTGTGAGCCAAATGCTTTTGGCAATCGGGGCCCCAGGCTGCCAGGGCCTGGTTGAGCCCTCCCAGCCAGGTCATGGGGCACTGAACAGCCAACGGGGGGGTCGCTCTGATCCTGGGATCCCATCACCTGGAGCGGACCTTGGTCCCTTGAGCTATTCCATGCACAGAGAATCCATGGCTTCCTCAGATGCTATATAGTCCTGGGGCCAGCGTACTTGGCTAGGCCCTGCTCCCCCACACAGGGCGAGGGCAGGGGAGCTGTGTTACTAAGCCCCAGTGTTACTGAGCCGATGCCTGTCTCCGCCTTGGGAAGGGGGGCTCCTGCTCTGCCCAGCCTGGAGCCACTCACCGCAAGTCTTCCCCCCCAAGCCCCCCAAGGCAGAGCCTGACACTTACCCCCACCCCCCCACAGGGTAGCATGACGAACATCCTCTGCGACAGGATCCCTGCAAGAGAGAGAGGCAGTCAGGGACCAGGGTGGGAGGGCACGGGGGCCACTGTAGGTTGACAGGCAGGCAGCAGGAGCAGCTAGGGGTTGGGGGGCAAGAGGTACCTGGGGGTGAGTGGCAGGAGGCATCTGGGGGTTGGGGGTCAAGAGGGTAGGAGATTCCTGGAATGTGAGGGGGACAGGAGACACCTGGGAGGAGAGGGATATGGGGGGCAGGAGGCACCTGGCCTGGCTGCTTGGCGAGAGTTCGGCTTTGCCTTTCAGCATCTGGCGGAGGTGCATGGCCAGGGCTGGACTAAGCCTGCAGCAGCAGGCACCTGGGCAGGTGCAGGGGTGTGTGCTGGAGAGTGAAGATGCAGGGTGCTGAGTGCAGTGCAGAGTACAGGAGTGGGACAGTGTGGAGAGCTGGGGTAGAGGAGGTTGGTGGCAGGATTGGGGCCAGCTGTCACAGCTGCATGTGTCTGGCAGCGTCATGGGGGCAGCACCCCACGGGTATTGCTCCTACCCCTGCCCAGGAGTCAGGGCACCCCAATCAGGCTACTCCCCAGCCCTCTTCTTTGAAGGGTTCCTGCCAGGGACCTCAGGAGCCTGTTCCATCTGCACCGCCAGGCGAGAGTAGTTGAGTTTAGGAGCATTGTCCTGGCCCAGCTGCAATCCCACATCCTCTTGGCTTGGGTTGAGCAGCCCCAAGCTGCCTGCAGTGGGGGCACGGCAATGAACTAGAGCCAGCACCCCACCTCCCTGGGGTTAGTGCCATGGCACGCAGCGTGATGGAGTCTTCACCCAGGGCTCTGGGCTTAGCCTGGCCATGTCCACCGCACATTCTACCTCCAATTCGGCACCTGGGGTGGCGATGCCAGTGCGATGCCAAAGTGCAAGGCAGCAGAGAACCAGCTCTGTTGTGCTCTGGGGCCCACATTCTCCCTGCAGCCTAGGAAGCCAACCTGCTCAGCTAGTGCAGGTGCACTTGGGTCCATGTTTTCCAATGTGCCCAACTCCCAGCAGCTCCTTCTGTGTCCTGGCCCTTAGCCCCTAAACAGTGAGCAGAGCGCATTAGCGGGCCCTATGGATCGGTGCTCGTGGGGGAGGGCTGGACTCCAGTGCGCAGAAATGGAGAGGATGGGGCGAAAGTTGCCCAATGCCCGGAGTGTGTGACCCAGGGACAGCCCCCAGATGGCTACATGCGATGGGGCAGTGGGGCCCCCAGTGCCCCCAGGAGGCAGCTTGCTGGCCTCTATGTGGGGAGGGGTGGCCCTGTCTCCTACCTGCCAGTTTCCCGTTGTCCAGTTTGAGGCGATTGAGGGGGTTGGTGCCATAGAGGAAGACGTGGCGCTCAGTGTGCACTGACTGCAGCTCCTCCAGGGTTGCCTTGCGCCCCCGCAGACACTGGCAACAAGTGGGAGCAGGGCAAGTTAGCAGCATTGGGAGGGAAGAACAGGAGGCAGGGTTGGGCATTACTCCCGTGCGTGCCTACATGCCACCGCGGGCAGAAATCCCAGTCCCTGCCCTCAGCTGAAGAAACAATGGGCCTGAATGAGAGCGGCAGGCTGGAACCAGCATCTAAGCACCAGGAAGGGAGGCCTGGGGGTGGATCTGTTGGGGGCTGGGAGTCCCTCGGGGCTCAGTGTGCTAGCCCCTCTCTCAAGGACTTGCTTGGTCTTCAGGGTCTCAGCTTTCTTTCAAACCAATTGCAAGGCCGTGTCTGCACAGCAGTTGCACCAGTTCAAAACTGATGTTAGTTAACTGGGTGAGGACCTGGCCTTGCTGCTTTGAGCTGAATTGGCTTGAGCGTGATTGAAGCCTTGTTTACATGCAAAGGCTGTAGCGCTTAACTGTAGTTAAGTGGGGAGTGAGGAGACCGAGGGAGCTGTTGGGGAAGGATAGCTCAGTGGTTTGAGCATTGGTCTGCTAAACCCACGGTTATGAGTTCAATCCTTGAGGGGGTCATATAGGGATCTGGGGCAAAAATTGGGGATAGCCCCTGCTTTGAGCAGGGGGTTGGACTAGATGACCTCCTGAGGTCCCTTCCAACCCTGATATGATATTCTATGGTGCATTGGCAGGTCCACTGCTCACCTGGGTCCAGTAAGCCCAGATCGGGTGGGGAGAGGGCACCTTTATCCCCGTATAACCGTGTCTGCACTGGGGCTGTACCCACAGAATTTCTGCAGTAACCCCTCCCCCTCCACGGCTCCAAGACGTGCAGAGCAGGCCTTCACTTGGGCTAAGCGCGTCAACCCCAGCCATTCGCCCCAGTGTAATTAGACCAAAGGCTCATCCCCAGAACAGTCCAAGGCAGGTGAGAAAGTCCAGCACTGTCATTCTCCTAGCAGAGGCGCTCTCCTTCCAAGAGGGGCCTTTGGCAGTTTAGCTTATGTGACTTTAGATGCGTTTTCAAACCAAACTGAAAGCAGCCCCGTGTAAACTGGAATCCAGCTGGGGCTGGCACTGGGAGAGCACACGTGATTTAGCTGTGCTGGGAGGTAGGGATGGACGCTCCCTGGGACACCAGGTTAACACTCTCCTGTGTACGCAAACCCCAATCTAGTGAGACTAAGGCCACATCTACACTACAGAATTATATCGACTTAGCTTACGTTGGCACACAGCCACCGCAGCTATTAAATGGCTTGGCTCCTTGGGTGCGCGTCCTCCCCAGGAGCACTTGTATCCATTGCACTGTCAGCGTGGGGCATTGTGGGACAGCTCCTGGAGCCAGTAACAGTCGACATAAGCAATGCAGTGTCTGCACCAACCCTTCATGGACCTAATGACATCGACTGTAGTTGCATTGCTCGGGGAGGCGGTGTTACTAAACTGAGGAAGAGGCAGGAGCCAAATTTAAGTGAAAACTCGTCCACAGCTAGGTTGACGCCAGGCAGCTTACGTTGACCTAACCATGTAGTGCAGATCAGACCTGCTGCAAGCTTTCTAATATAGACAAGGATGTACACAGACAAGGCCTGACTTTGAAGGGTCTGAGATGGAGGAACCACTTCAGCAGGGGCTAACACAGATACCTGGGATGATACGTAATGTCCATGCTCTCCGCTAGGTCCCAGCTGTGCAAAGCGTGGGGAAGGAGGAGGGATGGAACAGGGCCAGGAGCCAGAGAAGAGAAGCAGAGCTAGGAGCTCTGTGGCAGCGTGCGTAATTGGGAAGCACCCATGCACTTCTCCTGGATATCAGTGGGCACTGACCCGCGCTTGGAGAACTTGATCCAAGTATTTTGTGCTTTTCTCACCACAAATGAGTGAACCCCCCTGCAATTTCCTCTTTCAAAGGCTGGCAGGACTCATGCTTGTTGTGAGTCTTGGCTCCTCTGGGGCAGACCCAGAGTCCCCGCCTCTGCACAGAGGCCACCTGGGCCTTCCTGATGTAAGCTGCCCATCCTGTCTGAGGCCTCCCTCGGCTTTGGCAGGACAAGCTCAGCCCGCGCTCTCTCACTTACCTCGCACTGGCTGCGCAGACCCCGCTCCTGCAGGCGGGACCAGATACTCTGAATTCTCCCAGCATGCTCGGGATGGTTGCTGTTGTCCCCGCAGGAGCACTGGTGTTTGAGCATCACGGAGTCATACACGAGCCCTGAAACACAACAGCAGGTGGAGGTGTTAGGGGACACCCGCCTGCTGCGAACTCCATCACCCAGTGTCAGAGTTCGGTGCAGTGCCGGGCTCAGCTTCACAATGCTGCTGCGCTCACAGCCCAGGCTGCTGCTCTCTCCTGGGCACCTTACCATCTGCACAGGCTCCCTCTTAGCCGTGTCTGAATGGAAGTCCATGGCCGAGCGTGCTGGCCCCCAGGACTGGGTTGCTGCACGGGGCCCTGCATTGAGCTCCCCTAAGACACGCCTGCCTCCTAGGTGCAGGCTGTCTCCCCGGCTCCTCACACTGCCCTGTCTGCTGTCATGTGGAGGGGGCAATCCCGGGGCAGCCCTGTGTGGCTGGGTCCCAGAGACATCTCTTCCCACCCTCCGGCCCAAGCAGGGAGCCCAGCCCAGAGCCCTTCGCAGCAAGGGGCAGGGGGCTGACTCTAGATCTCACTGCCCCGGGAGATCTGGGTGGGACGGACCAGTGATGGGGTCAGTGTCGACATGAGCCAAGCGGCTGGGCACTGGTGTCCTTATACCTCTGAAAATCAGCGAATACAGCACACGCCACTGTACACCATCACTCCTACCTTTCCCCCCACCCCACAGGGGCACTCACCCCCTCAAGCCCCACGGGCGCTAACCCTCCAACCCCACGGGGGCACTCAATCCCCCCGCCAGCTCCACGGGGAAACTCACCCCCCCAACCCTGTGGGCACTCACCCCCTGCAACCCCATGGGGGCACTCCACCCTTCCCCCCCAGGAGCACTCCATGCCCCCAACCTCACGGGGGCACTCACCCCCCTCTGCAACCCCAAGGGGGCACTCCACTCCCCCAGCCCTAGGGGCACTCACTCCCCCAACCCCATGGGGGCACTCACCCCCTAAGCCCCAAGGGCACTCACCCCCCCAGCCCTGGAAGCTGGCTCTAAGCCTTGTCTGGAAGCTGACCCCTGATGGCCCAGAGCCCAGTCCCTCTTCAAAGGCTGGGCTGTGGGCGAGGCTGAGACCCTACAGCTATCTCAGTCTCTGCTGTTACGGCATGGCCCTCAGACCAGAGTCTCCCTGGACACCTCCCCATCCCAGGAGGCCTGAGCCGAATCCTACTCCTGACTCAGGCCGGGAGCGGAGGAGACCCTGGTCCTTGCACTCCAGCCCAGCTGCATGGGCGCAGCAGCATCCCAGCCGGCCATCGGGTGAGGCACTGGGCCTCTTTGCTGGAGGGCATGGGCTGGACACACCCAGGGGGTGAATGACACAATGGGGACGCCAGGCTGGGCAGGCTGGGATCCTGAGGGCTCAGTCCTTGCTCTTCACGCTCCCTTCCAAGAGCTTGGGCTCTGAAACGTGCTGTGGCCCCATGCTCCTTTGAGCCCCACCAGTTCCTCCAGTGTCTGCTTGCCTCCTCTCCCACCCTGGGGCTCAGGAACATACTGAGGGGGAAAAGGGCCAAGAGACCCACCCCTGGCAGGCTGGGGGAGGTGGCCGAGCAGTAAGGACAGTGTCTTCCCATGGACACAAGCTACACTTGCCACCCCCAGCCTATGTAAACTTTTAGAGAGGGGGCGATAAACGCAGCAGGAGACTGGCCTGGCACGGGCCAGCTCCCCAGGCTCTGTTGCCATCAGGGCAGTTTAGGGCTGGCACTGTGTGGGCAGAGACATGCAGGGTTTATCCGGCTTTCCTAGGGACAGAGTGTGCCTGGTGCAGTGAGGATGAGTGGTGTGGTGCTTAGAGCAGGGGAATGGGAGTCAGGACTCCTGGGTTTTAGTCCTGACTTTGACCTTCATGTGACCTTGGGCAAATCCCCTCCCTCTCTGTGCCTCAGTTCACCTTGTACGTCATCTGCTGCTGTGGGGTTAACTGTCATGTGAGGAAGTGGGAAGATGTAATACTTTTGAATCCTGTGTGCCTCAGTTTCCCCTATATGCTGCATTGTTACCCAGTGGGGTGGAAAAGAACTGTTTGCTCTCAGCACAGGCAAAGGGACAAAGATGTGAGTGTCCTCTAGCTGTCTGGGCCTTTGGCCCCATATCAATGGAGCAACCAAGAAGACAATGGCAAATCTTGTCACCAGGACATTGGCACCTGACAACCAACAACCACAGATTGCCCCACCTCTCTGCAGGAAGCTGAGCAGCATTTCCCCAGCATGAGATCAAAGGACTAGCAGTGTATGGAGTAGGGGATAAGAGCTGGCTGCTGGAAGGAGTCAGGGCTCTCACCTGAATTCGGACGAAAGAGGTCAGATGGTGGGACAGACAGAGCTTGAACCAACGGGTTCACTACAGCTTGGCTGGGCTCTGGACTAATCAGAATGGACCATGCTTTACACTTCACTTTTCTATTTTACCCTAAGGACTTCCTGTGCTGTATTCCAGTTAATAAATAAACCTTCCCACTTTGACAATGCTGTCTGAGTGTCACTGCTAATGGTGTGAGGTGCATTAGGCCCTAACGAGTGCACAAGTCTCCATCGGGATCTGTCTCGGTTGGACTCACTGAACGGAGCTCACAGTGTGAAGCAAGAGTGTTGCAGGCCCAAACGTCCATTCTAAGGAGGCAGTGAAGACGCGTGGCTTGCGCTGGAGGAAGAGCAAGACCCCTAGGGAGTCTGGCACTGAAGGGGTTCCTCCTAGAAACAGTTCCAAAGCTAGGGCCATAGCATCGATCCTGTGGATCCGTGACATACCAGCAGCCCTCCTGGAGCGCTCCCTGCTGGAGGCAGCCCACATTACCTGTTGTGAAGTGCGGTTTGATTGGTGGCTCTTGCACCGGCAGGGAGAGTGTCTTGGTGGGTGCGTCCTGGGCAGGAAGGGCGATGGTGGCAGTGGCAGGAGATGACTGGGCCCTGGAGAGAGGTCGGTGCCCTCCGTGTGTGGCAGGGACCATCAGGGAGTCGGCTGGTGGCTGCCGCTTGAGGAGCGAGTGCTGCAGGCGCTGGTGATGCTCCCACAGGTAGGCCTGCTGGGGAGAGGGTGTGGCAGATGAGTGTGGCGCCCTGGGCCAGGGATGGTCTGGGGGACTCTGTAGAGGGCCCAGGTGGCACATGCCGCTCTCTAGGCCGGGGAAGACCCTGCCTGTCAGTGAGCTGAGTGCAGAGCCTGTGCTAACACCCCCCAGGGCCAGTCTGTGTAGCAGCAAGCAGGGCCAGAGGCTCCCCACAGCATCTCGGCAACTCTTCAATGCCAGGCCTGACAGCAGGTGTGGAGGAGGGGAATCTCTGCACTGAACATCAGGATCTGCTCACTATGCAATGGGCCTGTTCTCTCTGGGCTGTTCCCAACCCAGCCCAGGGAATGGAAACCCTAGTCCAGAGCTTCCACAACAGACCAAGGCACTGCTGCCTGGGCCTTGGCCAAGTCACAGTGTCTGATGCCCTCTTGTGGCTCTGTATGGCATTACCCCACCCACTGAGGTTAGGGGAAAGGGAGTACAACACGTCAGTGGCAGGGGGCCCAGAGTGCCTGGTCTCCTGCACACATGTTGCTTTGGCAGTACAGTAGGGGACCCCTGAACTCTTGGTGGCCTGTGGAGGAGCTCGCCTGGCCTAGTAAAAGTGCTGCAAACCCTGGGGTAGCAGGGGTGTAAAGGTTCTTTATTGTGGCATAGGTGACCCTGTATGGAAAGGGGAATAAGCCACCCCAGTACAGGCCCCTTTCATACAGAAATGACACACAAGGAGACTCTGCTAAACAAATGTTAGGGCTGCAAAGCTCAGAAATGCCAGAATTCAAGCTGCCCATGCGACCCTCATCCAGCCCTGACGCAGGGGCCTTCGCTACAGTCGTTAACGACACCATCGCAGAGCAGGTTTCCAGAGCCCCTGGCCCTGCAGTGCCCGCTGTGGGCACTGCTCACAGAAGGAGCAGCCAGCCAGGACTTGGTTTTCTCCTCACTGTGTGCCCAAGCCTTGTTTCCTGCACACTGTTCCGAGCCTTCTCTGGAAACACAAGGGTTTGTGATGGGGGTGTCGGGCAGCCTTAGCTCCTGCTGTGTCCTTCTGGCCTTAACATCTAGGAATCCGCAGCAGAGCCCCTGCACCCAGATGGGGGTGCGAAGCAACAGGAGCAGGCTGGAGCTGCTGGCTGAGGAGCAGTGAGGTGGGCCCCGTCATGCCCTCTTCACTACCTTCCCCTCCTCTCACGGGAGGGCGTTTGCCCAGCAGGGCTTTGTGCCCTCCAGAACAGAGGAGCTGGCAGCCCGCCAGCAATGCAGGCGGGGGTGATGAGTCCTGATGGCTCCACGCAGGCTCCTCCCCTCTCCACCCCGGGCACGGGTTTAGAGAGGACATTGATGCCACTGGGTTGGCTGAGCAGCCACACTCCCCATGGCCAGTGAAGTGAGGGCTGCTCCAGGTTGGTGCTGTGCCCAGCACCCCTGGTGCCCTGATCCCTGCCAGCCCTTAGGTACCTGCTGCAAGACGAGCTCCTCCTGTGGCTGCATCAGCTTTGGGCTCCGTTCAGGCTCCTTTGTGCTGACCCCTGGACGCGTGAGCTCCACTCGGCCCCTTGGCTGGTCACCGCGCTCACTCACTCCCTCCGGGAGCCCCTCCTTGGCCTCCATGTCCTCCGAGGAGGGGATCTGCCGCAGACGAGACTTCTCACTGGACTTGGTCATGAGCTGCAGGGGGATGGGTCAAAATCACTTTGGGGAAGAAAGCTACCAGAGGCTCCCCTGGGATAGACCCCCAGGATCTGATCTGGATATGGGCAGAGACCTCTTTAATCTATTTAATGAAATAAATACTAGTGGGAATTGTGTGATGATAGAGACGTTAACTTCCCAGACATAGGTTGGAGGACAAGTGCTACTAATAACAGCAGGGCCCAGACTTTCCTGGACGTGATAGCCGACAGAGTTCTTCATCCAACAGTTGCTGAGCCTACAAGAGGTGATGCCGTTTTAGATTTGGCATTGCTGAGTAGTGAGGGGAACAGAAGAGCTGGTTGCAGGAGACAGCTGTGGTTTGAGTGATCATGAGCTAATTCACTTAAACTAAATGGAAAGATAAACAAAAATAGGGCTGAAACTAAGGGCCTTGATTTGAAAAGCGCAAACTTTAAAAAATGAAGGGAATTAGTTAGGGAAGTGGGGTGGACTGAAGAACTCGAGGATCTGAATGTGGAGGAGGCCTGGAACACTTTAAATCAAAGTTCAAAAGTTCTCTGAAGCCTGCATCCCGAGGACAGGGGGAAAAGATTGTGGGGAAGGGTTGCAGACCAAGCTGGATGTCCAAGTACCTGAAACAGCTGATTAAGAGAAAGCAGAAAGCCTACAAGGAATGGAAGGTGGGAAGGATCAGCGAGGAAAGCAACCTCTTGGAGGGCAGAAAGCATAGGGGGAAAGTGAGAACTGCCAAAAGTCAAGCAGAGCTGGACCTTGGAAAGGAAATTAAAACCAACAGTAAAAGGTTCTGTAGCCAACTAAATAAAAAGAAAAAAAGGAAAGAAGAAGTGGAGCTGCTAAGCATGTGGATGGGTTGGAGATTAAAGATAATCTAGGCATGGCCCAAGGCCTAAACGAATACTTTGTCTCCAATTTTAATAAGGGTAACGAAGAGCTTAGGGGCAGTGACAGGGTGGCTAATGGGAACGACAATATGGAAATAGAAATGACCACATCCAAGGTGGAAGTCCAATTTAAACAACTTAATGGAACTAAATCGATGTGTCCAGATAAACTCCATCAAAGAATATTAAAGTAACTAGCACATGAAATTGTAAGCCCAATAGCAAGGATTTTTAATGGATCTATAAACTCAGGGGTCGTACCCTATGACTGGAGAATTGCTAATATAGTTCCTATTTTTAAGAAAGAAAAAAAGTGATCCAGGAAATTACAGGCCTGTTAGTTTCACCTCTCCAGCAACCACACACCACACAACAAAACCACTAACCCAGGAACCTATCCTTGCAACAAAGCCTGATGCCAACTCTCTCCACATATTTATTCAAGTGACACCATCATAGGACCTAATCACATTTGCCACACCATCAGGGGCTTGTTCACCTGCACATCTACCAATGTGATATATGCCATCATGTGCCAGCAATGCCCCTCTGCCATGTACATTGGCCAAACTGGACAGTCTCTATGCAAAAGAATAAATGGACACAAATCTGACATCAGGAATCATAACATTCAAAAACCGGTAGGAGAACACTGGCCACTCAGTAACAGATTTAAAGGTGGCAATTTTGCAACAGAAAAGCTTCAAAAACAGACTCCAACAAGAAACTGCTGAGCTTAATTTAATATGCAAACTAGATACCATTAACTTGAGTTTGAATAGAGACTGGGAGTGGCTGTGTCATTACACATATTGACTCTATTTCCCCATGTTGAGTATCCTCACACCTTCTTGTCAACTGTCTAAATGGACCATCTTGATTATCACTACAAAAGCTTTTTTCTCCTGCTGATCATATCTCATCTTAATTAATTAGCATCTTACTCCACCTTTTCATGTTCTCTGTATGTATGTGTATATATATATATCTTCTTACTATATGTTCCATTCTATGCATCTGATGAAGTGAGCTGTAGCTCACGACAGCTTATGCTCAAATAAATTTGTTAGTCTCTAAGGTGCCACAAGTCCTCCTGTTCTTCTTGCGGATACAGACTAACACGGCTGCTACCCTGAAAAAAAATCTGGATGACCTTGAAAACTGGAGTAACAGAAATGGGATAAAATTTAATAGTGCAAAGTCATGCATTTAGGGACTAACAACAAGAATTTTTGTTATAAACTGGGGAAGTATCAGTTGGAAGCGACAAAGGAGGAGAAAGACCTGGGCATATTGGTGGATCACAGGACGACTATGAGCCGCCAATGTGATGAGGCTGTGAAAAAGGCTAATGCAGTCCTAGGATGCATCAGGTGAGGTATTTCCAGTAGATACAGGGAAGTGCTAGTACCATTATACAAGGCACTGGTGAGACCCTAAGTTCCCTGTAAGCTGCACGATTGTGCAGCAGCCTATTTAGCACTGCACAGGGGCTCAGGGAACCCGCTCAGGCTCCCTGTGCTGTACCCGCTCCCTGCTGCGGCCGGGGTGCCCCTCCCCCAGCCCCAACGCAACCTGTGGCCCGGACCTGCTGGGACAGTGTGACCGGAGCGACCCCAGCTGCGGCCGGTGCGGCCCAGGAGTAGCCGTGGCAGCGCAGCCCAACCGCAGAGCAGCCTGGACCCAGGAGTGGCCTTCCCCCAGCCCCAGACCTGCTGGGGCTGGGAGAGGGGCGCCTATCCCGCAGCCCCAGCCCCACAGCTCCGGAGGCGCCTCTTCCCCCCAGCCCAGGTGCTGCTGCGGGGAGAGAGAGCTGGGAGGAGTCCTCTCTCCCCGCCATAGCCACAGAGCACCCTCCTGCACCCCAAACCCCTCATCCCTGGCCCCACCCCAGAGCCCGCACCCCAACCCTCTGCCCCAGCCCTAAGCCCCCTCCCACACTCTGATCCCCTCGGCCTCACCCCCACCACATGAATTTTGTGAATGAATGAAAAAATGAAAAAATTCATTCCACAAATGGGTGGGAAAAATTAGAGGGAACACTGGTGAGACCTCATCTGGAATACTATGTGTAGTTCTGGTCTCCCATGTTTAAGAAAGATTAATTCAAACTAGAACAGGTGCAGAGAAGGGCTACAAGGATGATTCGAGGAATGGAAAATCTACCTTGTGAGAGGAGACTCAAAGGGCTTGGCTTGTTCAGCCTAATCAAATGTTGGCTGAGTGGAGAGACTGCTCTTTATAAATACATCAGAGGGATAAATACCGGGGGGGGGGGGGGGGGGGGAAGAGAAGTTATTAGAGTGCCAATGGCTATAAATTGGCCATCAACAAGTTTAGGTTTGAAATGTGATGAAGGTTTTCAACCATCAGAGGAGGGAAGTTCTGGAACAGCCTCCCAAGGGGAGCCGTGAGGGCAAAAAAACAAATTGGCTTCAAGACTGAACATGAGAAGTTTCTGGAGGGGATGGGATAATGAGACTGTCTACAATGGCATGTGCCTGATATGCGACTGCTAGCAGCAAATATCCCCAATGGCCAGTGATGGGACCCTAGATGGGGAGGGCTCTGAGTTACTACAGAGAATTCTCTTCCAGGTGTTTGGCTGCTGGGTCTTGCCCACATGCTGAGGGTCCAACTGATTGTCATATTTGGGGTTTTCCCTTGGTCAGATTGGCAGAGGGGGGTTTTCACCTTCCACTGCAGCATGGGGAACCCCAGCGGTGGGGGAGCTCTGTATGACAGGGTGAGGCGGGAGCTGTGCGGGGATGGGAAAACCCAGATGGGAGGAGCTCTGTGTGACGGGGTGAGGGGGGAGCTGTGCGGGGGTCAGGAACGCCAGGCGGGGGCACCTGTGTTCAGAGGTTGATGTGAGGAACTCTGTGATGGGGTGGGGGGTGATGTGAGGCACTCTGTGGGGTGGCGTGAAATACCCCTCCCTGCATGCCATCTGGGGTAATGGGGGAAGCTCTGTGCAGGGTTGGTGATGAGGGAGAGTGTTGCGTGGGTGGGCCGAGGTTACCCTGGATGGTGATGGGGGGGAGCTCTCTGCAGGGGTGACAGGAGCACTGTGGCATGGGGGTACACCAGACATGGGGAGCTCTGTGTGAGGGTGATGGGGGAGCATTGTGGCATGCAGATTGAGGGATGTGATCGTTCCCCTCTATTCGACATTAGTGAGACCTCATCTGGAGTACTGTGTCCAGTTTTGGGCCCCACACTACAAGAAGGATGTGGAAAAATTGGAAAACGTCCAGCGGAGGGCAACAAAAATGATTAGGGGACTGGAACACATGAGTTATGAGGAGAAGCTGAGGGAACTGGGATTGTTTAGTCTGCGGAAGAGAAGAAGGAGGGGGGGATTTGCTAGCTGCTTTCAACTACCTGAAAGGAGGTTCCAAAGAGGATGGATCTAGACTGTTCTCAGTGGTAGCAGATGACAGAACGAAGAGTAATGGTCTCAAGTTGCAGTGGGGAAGGTTTAGGTTGGATATTAGGAAAAACGTTTTCACTAGGAGGGTGGTGAAGCACTGGAATGGGTTACCTAGGGAGGTGGTGGAATCTCCTTCCTTTGAAGTTTTTAAGGTCAGGCTTGACAAAGCCCTGGCTGGGATGATTTAGTTGGGGATTGGTCCTGCTTTGAGCAGGGGGTTGGACTAGATGACCTCCTGAGGTCCCTTCCAACCCTGATATTCTATGATTCTATACAGGTACCCCAGATGCGGGGGCTCCAACACTGCTAAGCTGGCAGCTGTACTGGCAGCAGCAGACGCCAGGGAGCTCACTCGCTTTCCTGGGACTGAGGGAGGGCAAAGCAACTGCTTGTGTCTGTGGGCAGTGACTCCACCCAGTGCCCTGGCCTGGCAGCTTGGGTGCTGAGTGCCACATGGGCCTTACTCCGCCATGCACCTGAAGTGCCCTCAGTTCCCAGGTGCTGCCCAGCATGGCGCCCTCCTGCCCTGACAGTGGTGTTCCCCAGCCTGCATGCCCGTTAGCCTCTTACCTTTCCCAAGTGTGTCTGCTGCTTGAGTCTCTCCAGGAATTGGGCATGGTGCTGCTGGTACGCCAGCTGCTGCTGGATGGCCTTGGGGTTGGGGGGCAGGGGCTCAGAGCGGGTCCGCCCCAGTGGTTTGTGGTGGCCTGCCAGCGACAGCCGGTCGGTGGGAATGAGTGAGTGGGCGAAGTGGAACGGGACCGTCCCCAGGCCTGGCACTGCGGGGAGAGAGACTGGTGAAGCAGGGCTGGAGCTGGGTGCAGCACCAGGCGCTCAGGAATGGCAGCCAGAGCACCTCAAGTAGCCTGGGCTTGGGGTTGGCATTATCACCCCCTAACCTGGCCTGTGACCCCTGGCCTGCCCCGTGCTGCAGCTCAGGCCCCACCACTGCCCTTTGGGGCTCCGTGCAGCCCCACAGACAGAAATCATCATGTCTGCTGGAGCTCACCCCCTCCCATTTCACTTATTTATACAGCCCTTACAGACGATTTGGGGGGCCCCGGTACAGTTGTTCCCCTTTCTCCCATCTCATCAGCTCTGGGGCTTCCTGCTGGGCCCACTACAGCTCTGAGAACCCATGCTCCAGGGGCTCCACAGGCAAGCACTTTCCAAGGACAGACTGGCGAATGCCCAGCACCTGCTGCTGCATGGTTCTCAATGGGGCTGAGGGGGAAACTTCCATGGTGTTCCCTGGGGGAGGGGAATCTCCCTGGGACTCACTGGGGGAGGGGGCGGGAGGTGAGCTCCATGTTCTCACAAAGCGTGGAGGGGCAGGCCTTGACCTGTAGGCTAGCTGGAAATCCAGCCAGGTGCCAGCCCCAAGTGCAGCATGTGTCAGGCTGGGAGGTAAGTAGCAGAGGGCATTCGCATTACGGCTGGCCACAGCTCCCACCCTTCTCGCCCCCCAGCCCTGCCATTGTGCAGCCTGCGGTGGCTGGGGGAGAGCTTCGGCTGCCCCTCACCCGCTCTGCCCTCTCTGCTTCACACTTGGACCAGGAGGGGTGGGTGAGCCATGGAGAGGGAAGCCCAGAGGGAAGTGATTGGGAGCTGGTAGAGGAACACTCACCCCCATCCCTCATGACAAGTCAGCGCTGCCCTTGGCTGCACTTTGAGAGCTGAGTAAATCCCAGCAGGGTTTGGAGCTGAGCTATGCAGAGGTGTCTGCCTGAGTGTGCCGGCTGCTTGACAGCCAGCAGCTTCCCAAGGCATCTCCATGAGTGTTAACTCTGAAACCTAACAATGTGGAATTCCATAGCAGCATTAGCTACCTTTCTGGTCACATGCCAGCTTGTCAGAGGGGAGATTGTTAAGCATAGACCAGTTCTCAGGGATGCCAGGGGGTCTCATACAGCACTGCAGGAAATCTGCTGAGATCCCAGAGCCCCTTCCAGGTACATGCCAGCAGGGCTCTGAGCTGCACTTGGTGCTGGGACTGCAGCCTCAGCCCCAGGACCCTTGGTCAAGTGGGAGCAATACGTACTTGCCACAAGTGGTGCGTGGGTGACCGAGGACTCGAGAATAATGACAGGCTGAAGCCGAGGGGACAGAGGACCTCCAGGCTCATGCTGCTCCAAGCCAGCTGGTATGAACATGGATGAGTGGGTGCCCGAGAGGACAGGCCCATTCAGCACTGGCACCCGGTGTGCCAAGCCAGAGAGGGAGCGGCGGTCTGCGTCGCCCTGCAGAGAGAACAGGGAGTCCATCAGCAGCGTACCAAGGCGGGGGTAGAGGAGCGGACTGTGATGCCTAGGAGGGGACCTAGGGCCTGACCGAGGCACTGGCGCAGTCTAGAGGAAAGGGACCCCTCTGGCTCTGTGCCCCAAGGTGGGGGGTGGGGGGGCTGGCTGTGGGTCTGCAAACCCATGAAGTGCTGTATCATCCAGGACTGCTCCTCAATGACCTGCGCGTGCTGCGATCCTGGCCTTCAGAAGGGGGGCTGGGCTCTCTCTGCCCTGCATGAGCCCTCAGCAGGGTTCCGGAGTCCCTTATGACCCGGCTATCTACCCTGGCACTGGTAGTAGCTGGCAGTCCCAGCGAGATGGCCGGAAGGGAGGCCGTGCTCTGCAGGGCTAACTGGGCCAGCGAGCTCTCCTGCATCATCAGGCGCTGGGCGAGTGGCGCCTGCACCAAACACAACACGTTAGTCTCCAGGCATGGTACAGCTGTGTGGGGCAGCAGGAGCTACAGCACCAGTGCCAGCAAAGGGTGGCAGCAAGGACCCAAGCAGGGAAGACAGCACCACCAACCAGAAGGCAACAGGGGGACACAGTGCAGGACAGGGAGCAGTAGGGGGACCTTGAGTGGGGTGGCTGGTGACTAGCCAGGGGGAAATAGGGTTGGGTGGGGTGCCACCAGCTACTGGGGGGAAGGGAGGGTAGCAGGGCCCAGAAAGCTGGGACTAATTCTTAGCTGCTAGTTTTCAAGGAAGTGGGAATTCTGGAGGGGAAGTTGCCTGGTCCTGGCTCCAGGCCCCGCGGCCGATGAGAGATCTGGGGACAGAACTGCGGAGTTCATTAGCCCATGCTGCTCCCCAGGGACAGCTTGCCCCAGTGACCCCACCCAAGGCAGCATGTCCTGAGCTCCTGGCTCCCTTCGACAGGCCTGCAGGCTTCGTACCTCGTGGGCCATGCTGGGCCCAGCGGGGGGGACTCCATGTTCCGCTGGGAGGCTGTCGTTGGGGGAGCTGCAGCCAGACACAGGGGTGCTGCTACTGCTGGGGGATGAGTCTGCATAGGGAAGAGAAGTCAGACGGGAGAGTGGCAGGATGAAAGGACCCAAGGGCACAAGGTGGCCTGGCACCTTCACCGCTGCATGCACATTGCTTTCTCTGTACCCTTTCTCCCATCAGGTACCCCAGCTTCCTTTCACAGGGACACAACCTAGTCCTCACTCACATGTGCAGCTTCCCCTCACGGCTACATCACCCCTCCCAGCTACACCAGCCCACTGCTGCCCTCCTGGCTCCTGCACAGTGCCCTTGCCCTGCCCTCGCCAGCCGGGTGACACTCAATTCCATCTGGACTTAGCGCTCTCCCTGACCAGCTGCCTGAGCCCAGGTGGGAGGCAAGGACAGCTCATGCCCTGAGAGCACATACTCCTGGCAGTGCACCAGCTAGAGGCAGGGACTGTACCTGGTTATGCATCCAGCCCCGAGACAGGGCAGTGTGCGCAATCTTGGGGCAGTCCCTGGAGTCTGCCATCATCTACCCAGCTGTGTTCGTGGGAAGAGTGCCCGCCCCCAGGTCCAGCGCCACACATGGGTATGTCCTGCTGCTCCCAGCAGGGGTCAAGCAGTCATGGCCAGGAAACTGGGTAGGTATCGTTTGCTGGGACTACTTTGGGCCCATTAACCCCTCAAGTCTCTGACAGGTCAGAGAAACAGCCCTGCGCAGCTCCAGCATTGCCCTCCCCACTGGCTGGGTCTGGCCCTGCATGGCTATTAGCACATCACACCTGGCCTGAGGCTGCCTTAAAAGAGCATTGCTGCCATGCGGCAGCACCATCCCTGTGCACTGAGCGCCCTTGTAGCTCCATTGGCATGTGTGACCCCCTGCACGGAGCCTCGGGCGCGGGGCTTATGCGGGGTCCTAGTGTGCAGCAGCTGCTTTCCCTGGAGCCCCAAGTTCCTACTGTCGCCTTAAGAGACCCTCACCAATGGCCTCTGCTGGCCTCCTCTTCAGGGAAGGGGGTGCACTCTCCTTGCGGGTCAGTGGGTTCTTACGCCGGTCCACCGACTTCTTGGGCTTGTACCGCACCTTCAGGTTGGGCTCAGATGCTGTGGGCAGACAAGGCTGTTTGTTAGTGGTCTCCCTGCGCTATGGCATCGATACAGTGCTGCCGCACTGGCCTGTTGGGCTCAGGCATGACCCTTGGGGCTGTCGCAAAGTCACCTTCAGACCTGCACATCTCTGCGCCAGCCCAACCTCCTCCCACTCCCGAGCCAGTGCCAGTCTCACCTCCCTGCCAGGACACAGGCCCTGCTGTGTGTGGAAGCGAAGGCCAGGAGGAAGTCAGGCTGGGAAGGTGGGCTGAGTCCACCCTGCGGTCGCACCTGCGTGCATGGGCACGAAGCCAGCATGGCATGGCCTTACCTGTTTTCCGCAGAGGAAAGTGCTCCGGAGGGTCTATGGAACTGCTGTGGACTTGCGGCAGGAAGGGGCTGAGCACAGGAGGGGCAGGGCCTTCAGTATCCAGGGGCTCCAGTGATCTGCAGGGAAGTAGCAGCACGGTTAGAGACCGGCCCTTGGCTCCAGCGGCCCTTGGCTCCAGTGCCCCGTGGCTCCAGGATTTTTCTCAGCCCTGCAGCACTGGCATTCCCCTGGAAAAGCCTGGTGCAGCCTGGCCCCACCATGCCACCAAGTTTGCCCGCAGCTTCTTGGCACTGGGGATGTTCCTGGTCCTCAAAATCCCACCAGCCCAAAAAGGGCATCCCCACCCCTGGTGCTGGAACAGCCCCCAAACACCCTCATCCCAGCGCAGCCTCTGCCCCGATGTTGGGACAGCCCCCAGACAACCTCAGTCCAGCGCAGCCCCTGCCCGATGCTGGGTCAGATACCCTCGATCCAGCGCAGCCCCAGCCCCTGATGCTGGGACAGCCCCCAAACATCCTCGGTCCAGAGCAGCCTCCGACCCTGGTGCTGGGACAGCCCTCAGACACCCTTGGCCCAGCGCAGCCCCTGCCCCTGATGCTGGGACACCCTTGGCTCAGATTCCCTTGGTCCAGTGCAGCTCCCACCCCTAGTACTGGGTTTTCCTCAGCCTGGACTGTCCCGCCGGGAAAGGAGCACATGTGCATCACTCTGCCCAAAGTTTTTCCTCACAGTCTGTATGGGAAGTGCCTCTCCCCACTGTGTGGATCCAAGGCTCGGACACTCCAGAGGTGCTACAGTTAGACCCCTGCACAGATACAACATTTAGATACACATCTGAGCCATGATCTGCAAAAATGGTCCGGGGCTCTAAAGCAGCTATCCGCAGATTTGCAGGGCTCTAGCTACAGTCCCAGAGATGGCCTGTCCAGGTGTGAGCAGTGGGCCCAGCTTTTGGGTGCCTGCCAGGTCCCCATGAAGAGCAGATAAAACCAGGTCTGGCCACTAGAGGGAGCACCCTGGTTGCCGCAAACCACAGAAAAATCCAGCTCCGAGGGGCTGCCAGAGCTGCAGAGTCCTGAGGAACCTAGGTGAACAGAGCGTCCCCCACAGGATCACTCCACCCACGGCTGTGCTCCACAGACACAGCTGCTGTGAGAGCCCCTGCCCCACGGACAGATGCAGGCCTTCCCCCACCAGCAGCCCCATCAGGAGAGAAGCTCTCTCCACTGAAAGCCCAGTATCTCTGCCTCACCTGTATGGCCTGGGGGCGTGTCTTGGGGATGCTCAGGTGTCTCTCTCTCTCTCATCTATATGGCTGCAGGAGGTGTGGGGGGGATGCTCAGGTGTCTCGATCTCACCTGTACGGCATGGGGGGGAGGGGGTTGGGGGTGCTCAGGTGACTATCTCACCTGTAGGGCATGGTGGGGCCACTGGGGTTGCTGGTCCTTTCCAAAGCTGCCTGTTGTTTCTTCAGGATGACCTCGGCCAGCTTCTGTTTCACCACTGTACTCGCCACAGCACCTGCAGGGAGAAGGGGAATGAGCATCCTGGGTTGGGAACTGATAAGAGCCTCCTATAGGGCTCCCAGAACGACATGGGCGGCCTCCCATGAGTTTCTGTCCTGGGGCACCTGCAGGCCTGTAGCACAGACCTGAGTGGCCAATGCCCAGGGCACAATGACTTGGCTCCACAGGCCTCAGAGCTGGGTCCCTCTAGCACATCCCTACCAAGCCTTGCTCAGATGCTATTAGATTCTCAGTCAATCCCCCACCTCCATCAGCCCCTACTGCTCTGTACTGCCCACTCAGGCAGCCAGCTGTGGACCCTTGGCCCAGGATGGAAACCTTCTGCCACCCCTTGTGCTACATAATCCCCAGGTCTCATCGCTTACTCTGAGAAAGGCCCCTGAGGCTCCATCGTCTCCTTCCTGCTTTCCATTATTACTGCATTAGTGCTTTGCCTAGAGACCCCACTATGCCAGGAGCTGCCTTGCCACAGAGTTACTGAGACTGGGGCCCTTTTGTGCTAGGTGCTGTGCATGCATGCGACAATATCTGAGATCGGGGCCTCACTGTGCTGGGCATGGGCACACGCACACACACACATACACAGAGTACCTGGATCGGTACTCCTCCAAAGTGTCCAAGAATGCCACCCAGAGGCACTCTGCCCAGAAACATGAATGGACAAGTGCACAAAATTGAGTCCCCAGTCTCAGTTGCAGATCCCGTCCAACCCTGTCCTCCTTGACTGATATATGGCCAACATGGCCAAAGCCAGGAGGACGTTGATGAGATGGTCCTACAACCTTGTGAGGCCGCGGATAGGGAGTGCAAGGAAAAGTGCAGCCAGAACCTCAACAAGAGATTTTGGAGGAGGCGGAAAAGGGGCTGCGGCCTGGTGCACTGTAAATATGCATGCGCCAGGGTCTTCCTCTCACCACAAGAACAAGTGTCAGGGGAGTCCGAAAACCACATAACTCTCCTGTGCTCACAGCTCCATGAAGCAGCCATTAATTTATATCCCCAGCAGACTGTGGCACAAAGGTGGAATACAGGCTGGCTCACTGGGGCTCCTTGCCCTCCAGAGATGGCAGCAGGTCCCACCATTTTGTATCGGGGCGGGACACGAGGGTGAGGAAATGAACAATGTGGGGCACAAACTGCTCCCATGATGCGTCTCAGAAACAGACTGGCTGGATACTACTAAGTCAGTTCATATGGGCAGTTTAAAGCAGCCAGGGGGGCTCACAGGGCCAGGGCCTGACCTCAAGCTCCAGAAGGCCAGGCAAACGGGCAGGCAAGGAACACCCTGCTTCAGGACTTGCTCGAGAAAAGCTATAGAGGCTGGGGGCTGGGCAGCCTTTACCTCCTGGAGTTCATGGCAGGGGACATGAAGGGTGGGCAACCTCATTCACTGAGCAAGTGTACAGGGTACACCCAATCCCACCAACTGTGGTCCAGGAGGTCTCTGACTTTGATGCCACCAGCCAGGACCAACCTCCAGTGCACTGAAAGAACCTCCACCGTGTGCGCCACAAGATGTGGGCGTGGAACAAGGGTTCATCTAGGAGGCGCACACCCTCAGTGCCCATAATAGACCTGGCTGTGGAGACCAACCTCCAGGTCCTGAGACCATCCTGGTAAAAGACCGGCAGCTCAGAAAAGTCTCAAGGGAGACTTCTCGGATATAGATAAAAGAGTTGCCAGTCATGTCGGAGCCCTCAGAGGAGGTGGAGGAAGGTGTGCCCTAGCTGGCTCCAGGCCAGACAACAAGCATTATAAAGGAGCCTCTGCAGGGCCTAGAGATGGAAAGTGCGAATGCACATAAGGCCCTGCCCTTCCTCTTCCAGAGGGAGGCTCAGCACGCCTGCAGAGACTCAGTGCTTTTGCGGACAGAAGAACTCCAGGACGTATGCCAGCATGGACTTCAGCCACAGCAAGATGGCTTTCGCTATGACCATATAGTCTGCACTGAGCAGGGATACTGGGCTCCAATTCCTCAGGTCCTGGAGGTTCTCCTTTTTTGGTAGCAGAGCAAGCATTGCCCACCTATGCATCACGGAGCACCCCAGGGACTTGGCTCAGATGATGGCAAGGCCAAGGATGTCCCAGAATGAGTGGTAGAACTCCACAGTCAGCCCATCGATGTCCAGACATTTGCTAGTGGGCATCAAACAGAGGGCTTCCGAGAACTCTGCCAGTGTGAGAGGAATAGCTGGCTGTATTTTAAAGAAGCCTTATTAAGGGCGCAGGAACAAATCATTTGGATGTGCAGAAAGAATAGCTAATATGGCAGGCGACCAGCTTGGCTTAACAGAGAAATCTTCGGTGAGCTTAAATACAAAAAGGAAGCTTACAAGAAGTGGAAGTTACTCAGGAGGAGTATAAAAATATTGCTCGAGCATGCAGGGGTGTAATCAGGAAGGCCAAAGCACAATTGGCGTTGCAGCTAGCAACGGATATGAAGGGTAACAAGAAGGGTTTCTACAGGTATGTTAGCAACAAGAAAAAGGTAAGGGAAAGTGTGGGACCCCTACTGAATGGGGAAGGGAACCTAGTGACAGATAATGTGGAAAAAGCTGAAGTACTCAATGCTTTTTTTGCCTCGTTACTCACAGACAAGGTCAGCTCCCAGACTGCTGCACTGGGCAGCACAGTATAGGGAGGAGGTGAGCAGCCCTCTGTGGTGAAAGAACAGCTTAAGGACTATTTAGAAAAACTGGACATGCACAAGTCCATGGGGCAGGATGCAATGCATCCGAGGGTGCTGAGGGAGTTGGCGGATGTGATTGCAGTGCAATTGGACATTATTTTTGAAAACTCGTGGCGACTGGGGGAGGTCCCGGACGATTGGAAAAAGGCAAACATAGTGACCATCTTTAAAAAAGGAAAGAAGGAGAATCTGGGGAACTACAGCCTCACCTCAGTCCCTGGAAAAATCATGGAGCAGGTCCTCAAGGAATCCATTTTGAAGCACTTGGAGAAGAGGAAGGTGATCAGGAACAGTCAACATGGATTCACCAAGGGCAAGTCATGCCTGACCAACCTGATTGACTTCTATGATGAGATAACTGGCTCTGTGGATATGGGGAAAGTGGTGAAAGTGATATATCTTGACCTAAGCAAAACTTTTGATATGCTCTCCCACAGTATTCTTGCCAGCAAGTTAAAAATGTATGAATTGGATGAATGGACTATAAGGTGCATAGAAAGCTAGATTTGCAGGCTCACTGGGTAGTGATCAACGGCTCAGTGTCTAGTTGGCAGCCACTATAAAGCGGAGTACCCCAGGGGTCGGTCCTGGGTCCGATTTTGTTCAACTTCTTCATTAATGATCTGGATGGTGGGATGTATTGCACCCTCAGCAAGTTTGCGGATGACACTAAGCTGGGGGGAGAGGTAAATATGCTGGAGGGAAGGGATAAGGTCCAGAGTGACCTAGACAAATTGGAGGATTGGGCCAAAAGAAATCTGATGAGGTTCAACAAGGACAAGTGCAGAGTCCTGCACTTAGGAGGGAAGAATCCCATGCACCGCTACAGACTAGGGACCGAGTGGCTAGGCAGCAGTTCTGCAGAAAAGGACCTAGGGGTTACAGTGGACGAGAAGTTGGATATGAGTCAACAGTGTGCCCTTGTTGCCAAGAAGGCCGATGGCATTTTGGGATGTATAAGTAGATCGAGGGACGTGATCGTTCCCCTCTATTTGGTATTGGTAAGGCCTCATCTGGAGTACTTTTTGGGCCCCACACTACAAGAAGGATGTGGACAAACTGGAGAAAGTCCAGCGGTGGGCAACAAAAATGATTAGCAGGCTAGAGCACATGACTTTTGAGGAGAGGCTGGGGGAACTGGGCTTATTTAGTCTGCAGAAGAGAAGAGTGAGGGGGGATTTGATAGCAGCCTTCAACCACCTGAAGGGGGGTTCCAAAGAGGATGGAGCTAGGCTGTTCTCAGTGGTGGCAGATGACAGAACACAGAGCAATGGTCTCAAGTTGCAGTGGGGGAGGTCTAGGTTGGATATTAGGAAAAAACTATTTCACTAGGAGAGTGGTGAAGCACTGGAATGGGTTACCTAGGGAGGTGGTGGAATCTCCATCCTTAAAGATTTTTAAGGCCTGGCTTGACAAAGCCCTGGCTGGGATTATTTAGTTGGGGTTGGTCCTGCTTTGAGTAGGGGGTTGGACTAGATGACCTCCTGAGGTCTCTTCCAACTCTAATCGATGATTCTATGAAGCTCCAGCTGGTCCCGGTCACCTGCGCTGACCATTGGGAGTTCATCCTACAGTTCATCACAAGTGTTGGTGTCGGCTGAATCTGGAAATAAGTTTGTTGTAGAATGCCCATGCCTTTTCTTGCATCTGCTCAGATCTGTAAGAGTGGTGTCATCCTCCACCAGGAGGCAGGTGATATATTTTTTTGGCACCCCTCTCTCCTGGATGGCAGGAGAGAGATCACTAGATCATTACCTGTTAAGTTCACTCCCTCTGGGGCACCTGGCATTGGCCACTGTTGGTAGACAGGATACTGGGCTGGATGGACCTTTGGTCTGACCCAGTATGGCTATTCTTATGTTCTTATGTTGTCCAGGGCAGAGAAGAAACAGGAGCCGTGATCCATCTCCTGAAGGAGTTGGATATGCAACCTAAGGAACATGCGCCAAGCCCAATCATCATGAGGGCTTGAATCTCATCTCACTTCTCCTGACACTCCATACAGAGGGATGGATTCTCAGGGTGAGCAACCAGGCGCCTCTTCAACTCCATGACCTCCCGTTCCAGCCACTCCATTGCCACGTTCCTTCTCTGGCTGGTCCCCCAGCTGTAGTCATGGCAAAAGAGCCTGACATGCACCTTTCACACATTCCACCATCTCTGCGCTGAGGGGAATGTGTGCCTCCACCTGGCCAGCCAAAACCCCGGAAGGACCCCACGAAGCCCATATCCTCTAACAAGCTGTCAGTAAAGTGTCAGTTGGCTGGCCCCAGTCACTCAGGTGTAAGGGCAAGCTGTACACAGACCAAGTGACGGTCCAAAAAGGGAGCTGGCTGAATGTCAGAGGAGTGGGTTCATGCAATAAGAAACCGAGAGATGTAGGTTCTGTCCAACCAGAAGTGACATGACCAAACCACCTCCACCCAAACAAAGGTGAAGGAGGTGGTATCATCCTAGTGCTGATCACGCCAAATGTCCACCAGGGCATGCTGTTCAAGAATCAACTTGAGGACGTTAACAGGGATTCAGCACCTGTTTCCCAACATGGTCCTGCACTTCAAGGGTGGTGTTAAAATCCCCACCCAGGACCAAGCACTCATGAGGAACCAACTTGCCAAGGAAGAAGGACACCTGTCGATAGAAGTGCACCTGCTCTGGGCCTGGTATCGGGGCATAAACATTAATGAGGTTTAAAAGCAGCCTCTTCATGCAGACCTGGAGGCGCAGCAGGCAACCCAACCCAACCTCTTATACTTCAGCCCATAGGCCAGGGGAGAATAGGGTCACCAACCCACCCAATGACATCATGAGGTGGCTAAAATACACTGTCGCCCCTCTCCACCCACCAGCTGGTGTTTGCGGCCAGGTCCATGTGAGTCTCCTGCAGGAATATCACAGAATACCTCCCCACCCGAAGGTAGGAAATTATCTCACACTACAGCCATGGATGTTCAATGAGGCAAAGATGGCACACTTCATTAGAGAGGGGGTTGAGGATCCCCACAGTGGCGGCATCCCCTGCACCAGCAGGCCATGCAACAACTCATGCATCACTCCATATTTGAGTAGAGCACCATGGAAGGTGCTGGCCCACCAGTACTGTCTGTATTGCCGCCCCTTGGCCCTACCCTAGAAAGGCCATCACAGAGTTCAGGGTGAGATCATAATCCCCCCACTGATCAAGAGCAAGCTGTGCCTTTCTCCCAAAGCTGTGTATGGCCTCCAGGAACCGGCATAGCTTGTTCGGTGACAGAGATGGGGCCAAGAAGTCAGTGAGAGCCCACAGACCCCCAGTCATCCTCAGTCAGCCCCCAAGCATTATCCCTGCTCTGATTCCTCCTCTCCCCCCTTCCACATCAACTAGCGTGGAGGCCCGCTGCAATATATCCTGAACCACACAGTCCACCACATCCCCCAACACAGGTGGAGGAAGTCCTGCAACCTGGGGGGCAGGGGAGAAGGAAGGCACAACAAATACTACGTCCTGGGACTCACCCTCTGATGACTATGGGGGGATTTCTCTGGGATGAATGGACAAAAGAGAGGGTCCAGGCAGGTGAAACCTCTCTGGGGGGCAATGCCACCATGGCAGGCTCAACAGAACTAACAGACCCATCTTCCCCAACCCCAGCACTGAGGTCAAGCGGCTCGATGCTGAGGACCGGCGCCACTTCAACAGATCCAGTGCCTGCCAAGCCAGCATCAGCAATCCCCCCAGAGGACTTACAATCCCCAAGTTCTGAATCATAACTGGGCTCAGGGCTGAACCACTCCACTTCAGTGGAGGACCTCCCAGAAGGCCCAGCACCCGGCCACTTAGTGCCAGTCAATGACACCGCCACGATGGGCTCAGCAGCCACAAGGCTGATGCCTCCAAAATGGGGGCAGGATCAAGGGTGGAAGGAGAATGCCAAATAATCTTGGTGCCCAGACTGGGGCCCTGTTCTCCCCCAAACTGTCTGGGAGGCCCTCAGTCACCAAGTACACCCTGCCATCACCTGAGGGAGAAATCTTAACCTTGATGGCTCCTGGAGGGACAGATGTTAAGGACACGGGGACCCCACTAGCAACTTCCCGCACTACAGGATCCTCTAGCGGGGGGAACAACAGCAATAACGTCCCCCCTAAAACCTCCTCCTCATGCAGCTTCACCCACTGAACTCTCCCACAGGACAAATGGGGGTGCAAGAGCAGCAGCAGCCCTCCTCAAAGATGGTGAGGCCTCTTCAAGATCAAAGGAAAGCAGCTGTGCCCTGGCCTTGCTTTGCCTTGGCTCTGCACCTGCCCCCCAAGACCATCTCTGAAGCAGTATTACCAGGATCAGCAGGCGAGATGGAATCCATTCGCGGGGGCCGCAGGGACAGCAATGGCACCTTTGCGACCACATATTCCCCTACAAAAGATCGCTCTCCCTCTCCTGTCACCTCCCCCTTCCCCTCCAAGGACCACTTAAGTTGATAATCAGCCGGGCCCACCTACTTGGCTGGGTGCAACAGGGGGGCCACCCTTGGCACCCAAGAGGGATCAGATGGAGTACTTGGGGGAGGGGCCAGCTCAGAGGTTGTATCAACAGGGACTATTTTTGTGCCCTTCTGTGCCTTGGGGAGGGGGCCATAGGGCAGTCTGTACGCATGCAACCCAGTTCCCAGCAGAGGTAGCACCCTGTTTTCTCTCATAAATAGTGGGCCCTGTATAGGGTCCCCTGGAAGAGCACCACAAAGGATCCCTCCACCTCCGTGCAACCCCTGCCCACCACCATAGGATGTTAACCTGGCGGTGGAAAAATTACACTTGGCAGAGGCTTGGGTTCTTGCACTATGGAGGATATTAATCTCCCTAGGATGGGGGAGAAGGCAGGAAGGCCACACTGGGGAGAAGGGGTGGCACAGAGCTGAGCACCACCCTAGCCCCCAGGCCTCTGGTGGTTCAAGGAGGACAAAGATGCTCCCCACTGACATCTCCCTCTCGACCACCTCTTGAGCGGCAGCCTCTGTTGAAAGGGAGAAAACTACCCTGCCATACATTTTGGAGGCCACCACAATGACTGAGCTGGGGGGCATCCTTACCAATGCCTGCACATAGACTTCCATGTGGGGCAAAGCAGCTGCCAGGAGGCCAGAGAAGGGGCCCGGGCTGCCACAGCTGGAAGTAGGGGAAGTGGTTGGTGCTGTGGCTGTGGCAGATGACGATGGCATAGATAGTATATTCACCACGGACACTTGAGCGTACCCCCAGGTACCCTGGGGAGTGGGGCCCTGGTGCTGGCAGAAGGCCCAGCGGGCAAAGGAGGAACGGAAGAGCCCCTGGAGGTCTTCTTCTTCTTCGCAGGGCTTTGCCTTTGCCCTGAGCAAGTGGTGGAGAAGTCCTTGCCCTTGCCTTGAAAGTTTGTAGCTACTGCTGCTACCCTACTGAGGGTAGTATCCAAAGCTGGGGCAACAATGGTGGTCAGGGGACCCCCTGCCCCCTTCTCATAGAATCAGAGAATATCAGGGTTGGAAGGGACCTCAGGAGGTCATCTAGTCCAAACCCCTGCTCAAAGCAGAACCGATCCCCAACTAAATCATCCCAGCCAGGGCTTTGTCAAGCCTGACCTTAAAAATATCTAAGGAAGGAGATTCCACCACCTCCCTAGGTAACGCATTCCAGTGCTTCACCACCCTCCTAGTGAAAAAGTTTTTCCTAATATCCAACCTAAACCTTCCCCACTGCAACTTGAGACCATTCTGTCATCTGCTACCACTGAGAACAGTCTAGATCCATCCTCTTTGGAACCCCCTTTCAGGTAGTTGAAAGCAGCTATCAAATCCCCCCTCATTCTTCTCTTCTGCAGACTAAATAATCCCAGTTCCCTCAGCCTCTCCTCATAAGTCATGTGCTCCAGCCCTCTAATCATTTTTGTTGCCCTTCGCTGGACTCTTTCCAATTTTTCCACATCCTTCTTGTAGTGTGGGGCCCAAAAAGGGACACAGTACTCCAGATGAGGCCTCACCAATGCCAAATAGAGGGGAACGATCACGTCCCTCGATCTGCTGGCAATGCCCCTACTTATACAGCCCAAAATGCCATTAGCCTTCTTGGCAACAAAGGCACACTGTTGACTCATATCCAGCTTCTCGTCCACTGTAACCCCTAGGTCCTTTTCTGCAGAACTGCTGCCTAGCCACTCGGTCCCTAGTCTGTAGTGGTGCATGGGATTCTTCCCTCCTAAGTGCAGGACTCTGCACTTGTCCTTGTTGAACCTCATCAGATTTCTTTTGGCCCAATCCTCCAATTTGTCTAGGTCACTCTGGACCTTATCCCTTCCCTCCAGCATATTTACCTCTCCCCCCAGCTTAGTGTCATCCGCAAACTTGCTGAGGGAGCAAGACATCCCACCATCCAGATCATTAATGAAGATGTTGAACAAAATCGGACCCAGGACCAACCCCTGGGGTACTCCGCTTTATAGTGGCTGCCAACTAGACATTGAGCCGTTGATCACTACCCATTGAGCCTGATGATCTAGCCAGCTTTCTATGCACATTATAGTCCATTCATCCAATCCATACTTCTTTAACTTGCTGGCAAGAATACTGTGTGAGACTGTATCAAAAGCTTCACTAAAGTCCAGGAATAACACATCCACTGCTTTCCCCTCACCCACAGAACCAGTTATCTTGTCATAGAAGGCAATTAGATTAGTCAGGAATGACTTGCCCTTGGTGAATCCATGCTGACTGTTCCTAATCACTTTCCTCTCCTCTAAGTGCTTCAGAATTGATTCCTTGAGAACCTGCTCCATGATTTTTCTAGGGACTGAGGTGAGGCTGACTGGCCTGTAGTTCCCTGGATCCTCCTTCTTCCCTTTTTTAAAGATGGGCACTACATTAGCCTTTTTCCAGTCATCCAGCACATCCCCCAATCGCCATGAGTTTTCAGAGATAATGGCCAATGGCTCTGCAATCACATCTGCCAACTCCTTTAGCACTCTCGGATGCAGCGCATCCGGCCCCATGGACTTCTGCTCGTCCAGCTTTTCTAAATAGTCCCGAACCACTTCTTTTTCCACAGAGGGCTGGTCACCTCCTCTGCATGCTGTGTTGCCCAATGCAGTAGTCTGGGAGCTGACCTTGTTCATGAAGACAAATGCAAAAAAAGCATTGAGTACATTAGCTTTTTCCACATCCTCTGTCACTAGGTTACCTCCCTCATTCAGTAAGGGGCCCACACTTTCCTTGGCTTTCTTCTTGTTGCTAACATACCTGAAGAAACCCTTCTTGTTACTCTTAGCATTTCTTGCTAGCTGCAACTCCAGGTGTGATTTGGCCTTCCTGATTTCACTCATGCATGCCCGAGCAATATTTTTATACTATTCCCTGGTCATTTGTCCAATCTTCCACTTCTTGTAAGCTTCTTTTTTGTGTTTTAAGATCAGCAAGGATTTCACTGTTAAGCCAAGCTGGTCGCCTGCCATATTTACTATTCTTTCTATACATTGGGATGGTTTGTTCTCTGTCTCTCCATCCACTCCCCCCCCACCAAGGCCTCTGGCAGGGAGCCTTGCCGAGGGCGGACTGAGGACCTGCCGTGGTGGTGACCAGGGTGGTGACAGGGGAATACTGTGCCTCCTTTCCTGGTTAGGAAGGGGAATTAAACCAAAAAGGGAGCCAAGAGAAAACAAAGGCAAGGAGAGTTCATTGGGAGCCCACCCCTCCTGGTCACAGTAAGAGGGAGGTTAGAGATCAAGCTAAACACACCACATGGTGGAGGGAAGGGAAAGAGGAAGGAGGGGGGCAGGGAAGGAGAGAACCAAAACCAGAGAAAGGGAAAAGGGAATGGGGCACAGGAGAGGGAAGAGGACTCCCTGGGCAGGGCTGACAAAGCCGAACAGGGAAAGGAAGGAAAAGGGAATTGCAAAGGGGCCTGTCTGCCCGTCCCTAAAAGGGAAGGGTGTGTGTGAAGGGGTGTTCATCCTACACTCACCCCAAAGGGGTTAATGGAGGCGAGATGAGCCAATTAACCTACTAGCTGGGAGAATTAAGGCTGAGGGGAAAGCCCTAATTAGGGGACTGGCAGGGCTTTTATAAAGCCAGGGAGCCGATAGCAGAACGGCTGCAAGGAAGGAGGCTGCAGTCACTCCCTGTGAGAAGGGAAGTGTGTTTGGGGCAATAGAGGCAGGTAGCCTACAGTTGCTCCCTGGGAGGAAGGAGCTGTGAGGCTGGCAAACCCAGAAGGTAAGGAAAGGCAGTAAGGGCCAGGAGGGAATAGACCTTGGCTGCTGACTAGAGGAGTCCCTGAGCTGGAACACAGAGCAGAGGGTGGGCTTGGGTTCCCCTACCAGCCACTGGCATAGTGGCATGAAAGCAGCAGTGAATGGGAAGACTGCTTGAGACTGCTGGTATGGAAAGACTGACACTCTGGAAGGGGGAAACATGCACAGTGATCTGGCCCGAGGGCCAAGTCATGGAGAGGAAGCACCTTGAGTTGCGGAGAGTGAAAAGAGTGGCAACAGAATGTGCAACAAGCAGCAGAAGGGGGCCTCGGACCTGGAAAGAGCTTATTCCCAGAGAAGCCAGGAGAAGCCACCATGAGCAGTGAATGGACCTGTGACGGGGGCAAGAGCAAAAAAGGAGAATAAAGGTGGGGACAAGCAAATAAACAGGCCAAACAAACACAAGGGGGAAGGGAGAATATTAGCCAAACCAACAAGGAGAAGGGGCTATAAAATGGAGGCCAGGCCTCACTGCAAGCTGGAGGTTTAGGGGGACAGCCCCATCCTAAAGAGCTCCTGCTGCTGGCAGGCTGGAACCCAGACAGCAGAGGGGAATCCCAGCTGCAGCAACAGACTCAGCAAAGGCATCCCCTGACCCTGGAACAGCAAGCAGGAGCAGAGCAGACACACCCCCTCCAGCAGCAGCAGGAAAGCCAGGAGGAAGAGGCCAGTGGGCAGGCAGACTGGCTAGCCCTGTGCTCCCCTGAGACTAAGGGACGGCTGTGAACCTTAAGCCACTGCGGGGCTAGGGACCCTACAGCATCAGTCCAGGTCAGGACTATCACCTTTATTACTCTTCCATATTTTTTGCTTCTAAGAGAAGAATAAGAGCCTGCCTGTTTGTGACTGCCAGTTTCATCCCATGGTGGACTGACCCACCAGATCACGCAATGCACAATGCATGCTACGCCTGCCCAGGAAAAGCATGGATCTTGAAGCTCTATTAAAATGGATGGGAGAACAAAAGTAGCTACAACATCAGCAGCTGCAGCAGATTTTGACCCAGCAATAGTTTATGCTTCACCTATTAACCCTGGAGAATCAGAGCCTATACGTAGGTGTGGGGCTGCGCTTACCTACACGGAAAGGAGGAGTCCTCACCAAAATGGGGCCAGAAGACAATCCTAAGGCCTTCCTAGAGACTTCTGAATGGCTGGCTGGGGCACACCATTAGCCCTGGGAGAGATGGGCCACTAAGATCGCACCCTACTGAACAGGAGAGGCCCAGATAGCGTTCTGTGCCCTGCGGATAGAGGCAGCAAAGAACATAAGAATGTCCCTACTGGGTCAGAACAAAGGTCCATCTAGCCCAGTATCCTGTCTTCCGACAGTGGCCAGTGCCAGGTGCCCCAGAGGGATTGAACAGAACAGGTAATCATCAAGCGATCCATCCCTTGTCGCTCATTCCCAGCCTCTGGCAAACAGAGGCGAGGGACACCATTCCTGCCCATCCTGGCTAATAGCCATTGATGGACAGATCCTCCATGAATTCATCTAGTTCTTTTTTTAAACCCGTTATGGTCGTGGCCTTCACAACATCCTCTGGTAAGGAGTTCCACAGGTTGACTGTGTTGTGTGAAAAAAATAATTCCTTTTATTTCTTTTAAACCTGCTGCCTATTAACTATGGGACACTCAAAGCCATCATACTAAACTGCCTAGGGCTTACTCAGGAGGGCTACTGTCGGCAATGCTGACATGAACCATTCACTCTAGATTCCCAGTTGAGAGCTGCAGCCCAATGACTCTGGGATTTTTGTTCTTGCTGGTTGAAACCAGAAACTCCTTCTCCAGCATAAACTGTAGAATTGGTGACATCAGAACAGTGTTGCCAAATTCTTCCAGAGGGACCCAATGGGTGGGTCTGCTGCCACCAGGTGACTTGGCTGGAGAAGGCATACATACCTTGCAGAGAACCTGGATTTCCAATTATACTGGGTGCCTCCAGGAAAGCCTGGAAAATTGAATGTCCATGGATCAGGTCCAATAAGGAAGGGGGCTCAGGCCCCCCCAAACCCTTGATAAGGGACTAAAACTAGGGTCCAGCACCAGCAATGGGCCAGTTGTAATGAATGAGGGACTGACAGCTGAAGGAGTCCCAGCTGGCAAGAAAGCGGGGGTTCCCAATTTATTTTATTTGTGGGCAGGAAGGCCGCAGGTACCAATATCACCTCCATATGCAGTGCAACTGTGCCCATGCTTGTTCCAGAGAAATGTGTGGAGAACTCCTCGGGCTGAAGGCTTATGTAGTTCCAGTTCCAGTATGGGGGCAGAAGTGCTGGGCCTTATTGACTCAGGTTTGGGACATTCATATGAGAGCAATTAATAGCTCCTGAATCTCTGCAGGAGTCGAATGGGCACTGTACGATGCAGGCATGTGGACAGCAATTCCACTCCCCCAGGCAGAACAGTCAATGGGCCCCCTAGGGATGTGCCCGCTCGGCTGCCTTCACCGCTGCTGACACCACCCCTTGCGCACCTCAGAGCCAGAGCTGGATTAACCTTTTGTGGGCCCGGTGCCAAACATATTTGTGGACCCCCCCGGGGGCAATGGAGCATGATACAGAGAGGTCAGTACCTGGAGGGAGGGGCCGGCCAGGGGCAATGGGGCATGACATGGAGGGGGCAGCCCCACGCTGCCCAGCCAAGTACAAGGGCACTGTTTACAAACCGACAGCCGGCAGATGCACACTGGCTCACCCAGCCCTGTGCTGCCAGTGTGCCCCTTCCCCTCTGGGGCGGCCCCATGCTGTGCACACAGCCCCCCCACCCAACACCCCCCAACTCCCTATGCCCAGCCTCCCCTGGACCCGCTATGCCGAGTGCCCCCGCCCTGCCTACAGCCCCACCAGAGCTGCTCTGCGTCCTGCACACCATCATCCCTGCCCAGCACTCCCCGCGCACACAACCCCACCCCAATTGCCCAGTACCCCACACAGACCCCCTACTGCCCAGTGCCCCAACATACAGAGGTCGCCCCCACTGCACAGCACCCCCCAATGACCCCCCCACTGTCTAGCACTCCAAAACACACAAACCTCCCCCACTGCCCAGCTCCCCCTGCCCCCTCACGACCCAGCATCCCCCACAGACCCATTCTCCGTGCCCTGCCCCCCGGCTGCACTCATTGGCCCTGCTGAGCCAGCACAGAACAGGGATTCCCCCTCCCAGCCCAGTCCTACGGGGAAGAACACTGAAGCTTGGGAGCACAGAGTGGTCCCGTCCCCTGGGGCCCCACCCACCCCTCCCTGCCGGCGCTGGTGCCCATGGTGGATAGGAGGCATTTCCTTGCAGGGGTGGGGCAGCCACAGACTTCCCCAGCCCGCCGCTTCTGCAGAGCAGACCCTGCGGCCTGCCTGGTAGGATGTATTCATGGGGATGTTTGGCCCTACTCTATGACTAAAGTCATATTAATGTTGGGGACACTGGGGCATGGCCACAAGGTAACTTGAGGGGATGGAAGACCACGAGTGTCGATGAAGCCCCCTCACACTAGGCCCAGGTGTCCTTGGCCCCCCCCGCCTGGAGGCACTCGCAGCAGCTCTGCGTACTAGGCCCAAGTGTCCTTGGCCCCCCTGCCTGGAGGCACTCGCAGCAGTTATGCTGAGGATTTGCAACATATTGTCAGAAAAGTCAGACTGCCTGAAACTAAGCAAGGCCAAACAGGGCAGATATGGAAGAACAATGCTGAATAAAGCAGCTTTATGTATAGTTTAACAAATGATACAGAGAACAAGGGAACTAGCTGGGAACTGGATTGGCTGGCTATATGGATACTTAGGGCAGCTTGCTATTGGATAGGTATGCTGGAAAAAAGGATGTATAAAAGCCTGTGTAACTTCCTGCTCTGTGTGCAGGATTTGAGATTCTATTCTCCCTGTACCTTTTTGCAGCTGCAAATAAACTTTTCTGCTTCTCCACCCCGTTGTGATTATTGGGTGTAGCACACCGGGTAGCGAACCAACCCAAGCTGTTGTTTAGCCTCTTGGCACTGGGTGCCGGCAACATTAATGTTGGGGGTCAAGAGGTCGAAGTGTTGGTGTCCATGGCCCTACATCTAGCCAGTCTGATAGTATGGGTCCAGAACTGGGACTTGTAACCAGCCTTCTGAGGGTGCCCAGGCAGGTGGGGTCAGGACTCAACCTGGGGACCCAGGGAGAGATCAAGCTAAAAGAAATGTTCCCCTCTTCCAACACCGTTCCACACCAGAATCACACTGGGAACGGCGTCAAGCCCAAAAGGAGGTACTGGCAGCCCAAAGGGAACCCGCAAAGAGAGTGGGGAAAGTCACTGGGGTGCAGCGTAGTTTGGAGCACCCTGAGGAACAGCCACATGAACAGCCTTCCTCATAGGGACAACCTCCTGCTCTCAGACAAGGGGCCGACTTCATCCATCAGACGGAGGACCCAGTCTTCAGCCCACTCTATGGCCAGCTGGCTGGAGTAAATGGGTGCTGGTTGATCCTGGCCAGCACGCCCACTATTCCCATTTTGAACTAAAAGTGGAGCTCTTGGTGAGGGTGATCTGGGACAAACAAACTAGAGCCCACCAAACCCAACTCCTGGTCCCCAAATTGTACCAGAAGTAGGTATTAAAACTGGCCCATGATGTACTGTGGTCCAGTCACTTGGGAGCAGAGGATACTGCCTCAGGGGTTTATTGTGACATCAAAGATGATTGTGCATCCTGTCTGGAAGCCACTGGCAGCCATCTACCATTTCCACTTGGCTAGGAGACTCCGTCCCATCCCGGCAGACGATAACCTGGCCTCAGTTACACACTCAGTTGTCACCACCTGTCTGGATTACAGCCATGTGACAGACAGGGGCAGGAAGCCATCAGAATTTAGGAAACTCCAAGTAGTAGAGAATCCCGTAGCACGGCTCCTGAGCAACACGGGATACTGCGGGCACATCACACCTTTTCTCTATGCCCTAAGTTTGCCTCCCATAAAAGAGAGTTCAAAGTTCAAGGTCTCATTCCTGATCTTCAAGGTGCTCCATGGCCAGGGTATGTAGAAGAGCCAAAAGCCCCGAGATAAGGGCTATGGTTGACAGCTCCATTCCTCAGGCTCAATGTAACTTTCTACCATAAGGGAAAAGCTCATCTGTGGGGGAGACAGAGCTTCCTCAGGGACCAGTCCCAGACTGTAGAACAAAGTCCAGTGGCAACCAAGGAGCATCCCAGCCTTCCCCACCCCACGCTCCAAAGACCAAGGACTGTTCCAACCTGCCTCTGCTGATGTAAACAGGGACCAGGGCAAACATTAGAAAAACAAAATGAGCAACAACAAAAAACCCTATCAAAACAGCCCCACACACCCTAACTGCACTCATAATCCTCCCCCTGGGTGAGGGGGCAGAGAGAGAACAAGCCCCACACAGCAGCTGCTAGTCATGTCACTCAGAGCATGACTGGAAGGCACCCAGACGCTGCAATGATGAGGATGGGGAAAGAACCTTCTGCCAGGTCCTGTCCACCCAATACACAGGCCAGCTTCCCCTTCTTGATGCAGAAGGTCCCAAATTTCCCCCATGTCATTACTCCGCACTCTCCCAGCACCAACTGCTCCTCTGCCTGCTCTGTGCAGGCACAGGGGACATGTCAACTTGGTGCAGGAAGTCTGGAGGATGCTAGACACTGCAGTCCCATTTCTCCCCCAAGCTCGCAGAACCTGTGCAGCTGCTCTCCCACTGGAGCTGGCGGTGTAATTCCCAGCTCAAGGAGCCATACCTGCACTAGCTCTAGTCAAGCCTGCACACTATAAATAGAATCATAGAATCACAGGACTGGAAGGGACCTCGAGAGGTCATCTAGTCCAGTCCCCTGCACTCATGGCAGGACTAAATATTATTCTAGACCATCCCTGTTGTTTGTCTAACCTCCTCTTAAAAATCTCCAACGATGGAGATTCTACAGCCTCCCTAGGCAATTTATTCCAGTGCTTAACCACCCTGACAGTTTAGGAAGTTTCTCCTAATGTCCAACCTAAACCTCCCTTGCTGCAATTTAAGCCCATGGCTTCTTGTCCTATCCTCGGAGGTTAAGAAGAACAATTCTTCTCCCTCCTCATAACAACCTTTTATGTGCTTGAAAGCTGTTATCATGTCCCCTCTCAGTCTTTTCTTCTCCAGACTAAACAAACACAATTTTTTCAATCTTCCTTCATAGGTCGTGTTTTCTAGACCTTTAATCATTTTTGTTGCTCTTCTCTGGACTTTCTCCAATTTGTCCACACCTTTCCTGAAATGTGGCTGCAGAACTGGACCCAATACTAGGCCTAATCAGCGTGGAGTAGAGCGGAAGAATTACTTCTCATGTCTTGCTTACAACACTCCTGCTAATACATCCCAGACTGATATTCGGTTTTTTTGCAACAGTGTTACCCTGTTGACCACAGATGTCCCTAGGGGCGGCAAATTGGGGCGATGACTCTGGGCCTCATGCTTTGGGGGGCCCCACGGGCCAGCACAATTGGCTGGCGCGGCATGGGCAGCGGATGAACTGCTGGCTGGGGGAGGCTACTCCTAGCTTCGCCCCTTCTACCCGAGGGACAGCGTGTGCCCCGGAGCGCCGGGAGGGAGAGCGCGCGGCAGCGCCACCGCAGCCGCCTCAGCCCCGGAGCGCCGGGAGGGAGAGCGCGCGGCAGCGCCACCGCAGCCGCCCCAGCCCCGGAGCGCCGGGAGGGAGAGCGCGCGGCAGCGCCACCGCAGCCTCCCCAGCCCCGGAGCGCCGGGAGCTGCAGCCTCCCCAGCCCCAGAAAGGCAGGTGGCATGGCCCCAGCCCCCTGGAGCCCAGCGGCGCTGCCGAAGCGGGACCCTGGGTGGGGGGAGGGGACACACCTGGCTGTTTGAGGAGGCACCGCCTCCCCCAGCCTTCCCTACCTGTCCTTGGTGTGGTCAGTCCCAGAAGTGATGTCACTTCCGCCCCAGGCTCCGCAGCACCCTAGGGATGGCCTTGATTTTGACTCATATTTAGCTTGTGGTCCACTCCGACCCCCAGATTCCTTTCCGCAGTACTTCTTCCTAGGCAGTCATTTCCCAGTTTGTGTGTGTACAACTGATTGTTCCTTCCTAAGTGGAGTACTTTGCATTTGTCCTTATTGAATTTCATCCTGTTTACTTCAGACCATTTCTCCAGTTTGTCCAGATCATTTTCAATTTTAATCCTATCCTCCAAAGCACTTGCAACCCCTCCCAGCTTGGTATCATCCGCAAACTTTATAAGTGTACTCTATGCCATTATCTAAATCATTGATGAAGATATTGAACAGAACCAGACCCAGAACTGATCCCTGTGAGACCCCACTCGTTATGCCCTTCCAGCATGACTGTGAACCACTGATTACTCTCTGGGAACGGTTTTCCAACTAGTTATGCACTCACCTTATAGTAGCTCCATCTAGGTTGCATTTTCCTAGTTTGTTTATGAGAAGGTCATGTGAGGCAGTACCAAAAGCTTTATTAAAGTCAAGATATACCACATCTACCACCTCTCCCAATCCACAAGGCTTGTTACCCTGTCAAAGAAAGCTATCAGGTTGGTTTGTTCTTGACAAATCCATGCTGGCTGTTACTTATCATCTTATTATCTTCTAGATGTTTGCAAATTGATTGCTTAATTATTTGCTCCATTATCTTTCCGAGTACAGAAGTTAAGCTGACTGGTCTGTAATTCCCTGGGTTGTCCTTATTTCCCTTTTTATAGATTGGCACTATATTTGCCCTTTTCCAGTCTTCTGGAATCTCTCTCATCTTCCATTGATTTTTCAAAAATAATCGCTAAATGGCTCAGATATCTCCTCAGCTCCTTGAGTATTCTAGGATGCATTTCATCAGGTCCTGGTGACTTGAAAACATTTAACTTGTCTAAGTAATTTTTAACTTGTTCTTTCCCTATTTTAACCTCTGATCCTACCCGATTTTCACTGGCATTCACTATGTTAGATGTCCAATCGCCACTAACCTTCTTGGTGAAAACTGAAACAAAGAAGTCATTAAGCACCTCTGCCACTTCCACATTTTCAGTTATTGTTTTCCCCCCCACACTGAGTAACTGTCCTTGGTCTTCCTCTTGCTTCTAATGTATTTGTAGAATGTTTTCTTGTTACCCTTTATATCTCTAGCTGGTTTGATCTCGTTTTGTGCCTTGGCCTTTGTAATTTTGCCCCTACACAGAAGTGTAGCTACGGTGGCTCGAGTGGCAGGAGGGGCTAGCTACCCCAAGTCTGAGACCCAAGTGCATCCAGATTGTAGTTGCTTGACTAGCCTGTACCACCTCCTGTGCTGTGGCTGCTACACTGCTATTTTAATGTATGTCTATCGGAGCTGGGAATTACACCTTTCAACTCCAGTGCAGACATATACCTCCTGGGGTCGGCGCTGACCCATTAAGCGGACACCAAACCAGCCGTGACCTCATTCCCGGTCAGTGCCAGTCCTCCCGAAACTGCCCCAGAACTGTGCACACTGCCAGAGCTCGCTGGGGGTTCCTCCCAGCAGGAAGCTGGTGGATGAAAGTGCACAGAAGGCTTTCTGTGGAGTGATGGCTCTGGCAGGCAGCCCAGCTGGCTAGAAGAGCCAAAACTGATTTCCAAAGCTCCCGCGTGGCCAAGCATTCATCACACTGTTCTCAGCCACACCTGATCATTTGCATGTTTCCACAGTGCCAGAAGTTCCCATGCTCTGGGAGGGTGTGATATCACTTCCACCTATCCCATCATGCTCAGCTCCTGAGCCTGCAAGCAGATGTCTTCACTGCAGAGTCAGCCCAGACGATCGTCACTCGGTTCTGACACACTGCAAAGCCACACTCCAGTGTGTCTAGTCTACTGTGTCTTCACTGGCTCTGCATTTACTGGTGTGTGGCACAAGGACTTCTGGGGACATAGCCCATGGTTCTTAATGCTGCAGTGAGCTGAGCCACTCTAGGTGGGAGAACTTGTTTGTCCTTTGGGCACCTGGGGGGCTTGGGGGAAAGCACTAAAGAACGATCAGCACTCCAGTAGTTTAGCCTGTGCCCCCACTGCAAAGTGGGCGGGTGAACAGCCTGAGTGACAGCAGCACGTGGGCTCTGGCCCACAGCCCCAGCCAGGTCAGCCAGCCTGAGGGCTGAGCACTACCACATGCAGGCCAGAGAGTTTGTGTGGACGGGAGCTGAGTTAGGAGTTGCTCATGGGTGACCAGGGTGATGGCTATGGTGGGCTCCCAGACATCAGGCACAATGGCTACTAATGAGCTCTCTGAGGCTCCCAGACAATGGGCTCTCTGCAGCCTGTGTTGTGGGTACCTGGGTGGACCAGCAGGGGACGCTAAGAAGGGTCATGGTGGGGCTGCAGTTTGGAGCTGTTCCTAGAGTACAGGCAGGTGTGATGCACTGAATGGAAAACTCAGGAAGTTCACTGTTTTGAGAGCTCTGTGCTGGAATGGGCACTAGATGGGGCACTGGCTTCATGTATGAAGGTACTCACAGAGCATCAAGTCCAGGGGCGCCACCTCCCCACTGGTACTGGCTGTTTCAGTCCCAGGTCCTTCCCGCTGCCCTCAGCAGACAGAAGGGCTGGGATGGGGGAGCGCTGGAAGGAAGCTTGCACAAGCTCTGCCTGTGGCACCACTGCTCCTAGCCTGAGTCACAGAGTCTTGGAGGTGGATTCCTGCCCCTCCCAGTGGGCTGGTCTCCTATAGCAGTGGCTCCCAAAACATTGACCAGTTCATTCTGACCCTGACCATCCCAGTGCCATGGCTCTGCACGGGGAGTGACCCTGATGTGCTCTGCTGCCACCTGAAAAGCTAAGGAGGAGCAGAGGAGGGCTGGGGCCCAACCTGCTCTTGCAGCCCCCAGCGCTGGGGTGGCAGGTAGGGCCAGGCACTCACCTAGGCTTAGCCAAGGGGATCCCTTTTGCTTTTCTGATTTGCCGATTCCTGCCCTGTCAAGTAGCAGGTTCAATCTCTGCAGCTGCCCTTGGCAGGAGGGCGGGGTGTGCGCACCAGGTGTGACCTTTGCAGCTCGCAAAGGCCCTTAGTGGAGAAGCAGAGCAACAGCACATCCTTACCAGGAGCATCCTGCGCAGCGACGTGGAAGGCCTGAACCAGGAGCACAGTGCCACGCTGCAGGCAGGGCTGTGTTCAAAAGGAACCCAGACTCCCAGCACGGGCAGGGAGCACCCATGTGGGAACCATCCTCTCCCCACCTAAAGGGCAGGGGGCCTGAGCCCCCCCTTCAGACTCCCAGGCAGAGTCATGGCACCCATTGCATTGCAGACAGACAGATAGATGAACACAGCGAGGGGCTCTTACTTCGTTTGCTCTTGTCCTTATTGAGGAGTAGCCGCAGCTCCTGGTCCTGCTGCCCAGCCTCTGCCTCACGCTGTGGGGAGTCCATGTTCACCTGCAGGGGTGACAGAGAGCATCAGCATAGCAGCAAGAGAGCTCTGCCCCAGCCAGTGCCCTGTGGGGGAGGGCAGGGGACGGGAGAGAGGAATCCTGCCCCGGACAGTGTCCTGGAGGGAGGGAAGGGGAGCCCCGCCTCTGCCAGAGCCCTGCAGGGGAGGAGGGCGCCCCACCTCGGCCTGGTCCCTGTGGAGGGGCGGGGGGGAGTCCTGCTCCAGAGCCCTGTGGGGAGGAGAGGGGGGAGCCCTGTCCCAGCCAGCATCCTGGGTGGACAGAAGGGGAGCCCCTCCCTTGCCCTGAGGGGAGGGGAAGGCAGGAGCTCCACCCCAGGCAAGGCCCTGGGGGAAGGCAAGGGGAGAGCAGATCTCCCCCCAGAGGTCCATCAGGGGACTCCCCAGAGGGCCTTAGGCCCAGCACACCCAGAGCAGGTTGGGTGCAGGCATCAGAGTGGCTCATTCTCCATGAGCATGTCCATTTAGCAGGGCACCAGCACCAGGGGAGAGGTGACTCTGGGAGGTGCAGCTGCAAAGCCCAAGCCCCTCAGCCCTGAGTCCGGAGACATGACGGAGTGATGGGGCTGCAGGGAGAGTGTTGCCCTGTAGGCTCTATCAATAGTGACTCTCGGGAGTCACTTGATATAGGCTCTCTGATGGGTGGCGCCCCAGCAGTCTGGTACCTGACCCCTGAAACAGGGAGGGCGAGAGACAAAGGGGCCTATCCTGGTGCTCAAGGTACCACGACAATGGAGCCAATGGGTCCTTCCCCTGCAGGGGAGCTCCTGCCAGTCCTAAGGCTGCTCTCGGACCGGGGTGATGTGAAAGCCAGGACTGGTCGCCAGCGCGCAGTGGAGCTTTCATTCAGGGAGGAGAGAAAGGCTGGGTCCCAGGGACTGGGCAGTGAAAGCAGATTTGCCACTGAGCCCCTGTGGGGGCTGCAGTTACCCAGATGAGACTGTTGGGGTCCAGGTTAGGCCCTGCTCCCCAAGTGTGGGATTTATGGGCTGTGCTGGGCTCCAGACCAAGACAGGGGGAAGCGGTATCCCCTGCTGAGCACCCCTTGGGCTTTCTGTTAGCATAGGCAGCCCTGGAACAATCCTGAGAGCTGCAGGACTGGCGACTGTCCTGCCGGCCTGGAAAGGAGACCTCTGAGAAGAGGGCCACTGGCTTTGACTTCTTCCTGGAATCAGATGGAGGGATCAGTTCTGGGGCTCCAGGGATGGACTGACCCTGCCTACAACACCACATTTACTGTAGGGTCTGGAAGGTTCTGACCTTCATGGTCAAGGACACGGGCAGGGAGCAGAGCAGAGACCTGGAAATGCAAACTTTGCTGTCAACGTTCTGCCATGGCCTGGGGAATTGATCTGGCTTGTCAACTTGGCTCTGCCCTGGACAGAACTCTTGGCTCTGCACCATCTGATCCAGCCCCCAGCCCTTCCTTGGGCCCATTCCAGGTTTCCTTGCCCCTTGTTCTCAAGCAGCTGGTGCTGCCACTTCCAGAAACAGGGGAGGGGTCACTGCTGGACCATCGCTATGTTCTCGGTGACCAGGAGAACTGTGTTCACATAGACATGGACAGTAGACTTCTCAGGCCTTGACAGGGGAAAGCACTGCTAACTGTGGCCTCCTGTGATCCCTGTGGAAAGCCAGACCAGAAGGTGACTTCCTGCTTTTCACTGCCACTGGCCACGCTGCACGGACCCAGCGCTGAGCCATATGAACACATGGCATTGGGGCCACTGTATTTGGGCCCAGACAAAAAGCCCATGACAGGGATGCCTCTACGCCTGCCAGGATAATGGACAGGTTAAGGGGGTAAGAAGGGAGAGGGTCATATAGGATGGAGGGTGCTCGAGAGCAGAGGCTGCCTCCGGCATCTCCACCCAAAGTGGCAGCCAGGGCTGGGTAGCGTGGCTCAGACCCAGAGACTGGCAGGAGTAGCCCAGTATTTGTCCTGTAACTTTCTCCATTTCATTTGGGATCTTGGAGGTTTGTGGGATGATTCGCTCCAGTCTCAGAGACAAGAGAAATAAATGATGACGTCTGATGAAAGGCCGGGGGAGCCAGGGATCTGCCCAGACCGCTATCTGGAGCATCATCCCATTGGTACTGCCTGGGATGCCAGACATAACCGCTGCTCCTTGAGCTCCCTCGAGTTCTGATCACCGACAACGGCTTGGTCCTTCTGGGGCCTGGGGGCCTCCTGCTCCCCAGCACAGCTGTGCTCAGAGCCAGGGGGTGGCTACCAGCTTCACTCCCCCTGTGCTGACTGACTGAAGCAGGCTCCCAGTGTGTCTGCAGCAGGCAAGTGCCTCAAGGGCTACTGGTGCAATGTGTCCCCAAAGCCTGGAACCTGGCCCTGTGGCCCCCCAGAGGCCCGGAAGGCTGTTCCTACCCGCATGTGCTGGTGGGTGAACTGCTCCACCTGCTGCTGGTGCAGGCTGGCCAAGAAGAGCTGGTGCTGCAGCTGCTGGGTCTGCTTGAGAGCCAGCAGGGTGGTGTCGGAGCCGGGCTTGACAAAGCGCTGTCCGATCCGCAGGTCCATGGGGACAGCCTGAGGCACCTGCAGGGAGACGCACAGGTTCACAGCAGCTGGCAAGAAATAAGCAGGGAGAGTTCAGTCATTGTCTGATCTGGCACCCCAATGTGTCCCTACAGGCTGCTGGAGAGAGGAAAGCCCCAGCACAGGCCCCAAAGGGCTGCCCATGCCACCACACTGGGGACCCTTGTCCTGGCCCCAGGGGACAAGGAGGGCACCCCCCACCAGGGCAGTGACATAGAGCTCCTTCACTACAGGGAGGGAACTTCAGCACCTGTTTCTTTCCTTGGACAATGAGAAGGGTTGAAGTGGAACATAAAAAACTGCTCACCCCATGCAGTTTTGTGCCTGTGATGGCCACAGCCCGAAGGTTCTGACCTGGATGCAGATCATTTAGGCATCCCCAGTGCATAATACTCAAAACAGAAAACCCTACACGAGAGCAGAAGCATCTTCTGCAGTCAGCACTTCTGGAGCCCTAGCAGCTGGCCTCTGGTGAACTCCAATCCAGCGTGCTCAGCTCACTGCTAGCTAGGGTTGGCTCTCTGCCTACTGGCCTGACAGAGTATGTCTACACTATAATTAAAAATCCACGGCTGGCCCTTGCCAGCTGACTTGGGCTTGCAGTACAGATGTTCACACTTGGGCTGGAGCCTGGGCTCTAGGACCTTGTGAGTTGGGAGGGTCCCAGAGCTCAGGCTGCGGTCCAAGCCCAAGTGTTTACACCACAATTAAACAGCCGCTTAGCCCAAGCCCCTTAGCCCGAGTTAGCTAGCACAGGCCAGCCACAGACGTTTAACTGCGGTGTAGACATACGCGCAGAGTTCCCTGGGAATGTAGAATTCCTCTGGGCTCTTTTCTTATCCTCGCTGTCCCAAAGGTCCTGCTCCTGGAACTAAGTGATAATGCATACGCCACTCGCACCCATCCAGCCGGGCTGTCTCCTGCAGGGCTGAGAGAAGTCAAAAGTGCTAAAGCCTTTGAAGGGCGTCTCTGCCAGAGCACGTCACAGCTACTGAGCTAAGGTACAATTTTAAACAGATTTTGTTCTATCAGCTTTGGAATCAACTTAAGTTAAACTGAAATGAAACTGGTTTAAACCAAACTAAGATCCAATTTAAGTGACGCCAGTGCAGCTCCTGTGTGTAGACAAGGGGTCAGGCACTAAACCCAACAAGTCTGACTCTGAGCCATGTGACAGGCACTGCTGGGCAAGGCGGAGCCATTGTGAATCACTCTCCTGCACCTATAACCCCACTTAATAATGGAAACCTACTAAAAAAACATCATTAGAGCCCCTTCCTTACCCAAGCCTGAACCACCCACTTGCCCACCACGCACACACATCTGTTCCCATAACAGCACAAACTCTTCTGCAATCTAAATCCAGGGCCCAGACTGGAGATGTTCAAGCAGTCCTGTGCGTACCTGGAGAACACTCCCCTGAGATGTGTGTTGAAGGATAAATTTCTCCAGTGCATGCAGTGTTGTCAGCTTTCATGCTTTTACTGCAGTTCTCATGACATTTGGTGCTCTTCTTAAAGCCCCAAGCTCCTGGAGTCAGGTGATCACATGAGACAGAATTGCAACTTTCATTTTTTAAAACAGGGTAAGTTTCCAGCTCTTGTGATTGTAGAGAAAAGCTTGAGAAAGTGACTCCTAAAGACTCAGAAACTAGAAGGCAAATAAGCAGAACCCCAAAGTCATCAAAATCTCATGATTTTTAAGCCAATTTCATGATGGGGGGATGGGACAGGGGACTCATGACTTGTTAAATGCTTGGGGTTGGCAGCATTGTCCAAGCAAGTGCAGAAGCATGTGTCACCAGCAACACCCGCAGAAGTGTTCTGCAGTATCCCCTGAGTCACAGCCGCCCTCCCAGTGGGCCCAAGGGATACTTGCTGGTGGCCTGCAGATTGCTGGGTGAGGTATCCCAGGGTGCTGGCTCCTCCTTCTTCACTCCAGCTCTGAAGTTGCAGTAAATCAAGGTAACAATGCATTCAGGGCTTTCCTAAGTTTGCAACTGCTGCCGTTCTGTGAAGGCACCCTGCGCCCCATTTTGCTGGGCACTGCACAGTCACAGCATGAGGCCAGTCCCTGCCCTGAAGACCTCGCCGTCTGAACAGTCAAGGAGGGTTATCAGCTGCATTTTGAGGTGGGAAGCTTAGGTCCAGAGGTCAGGAGAAAGTGAGGACTCTCTCAGACTCCTTTGAAAACCTCCATCCACAGAGTCTGTGTCCGAGCCACTAATCACATCTTCACCCTCCAGAGATTAAGGACAAGCTTGAAAACCCCCAGCAACCAGGGCTTTGCTTACTTTGCAGCCGGTGATGAAATCTGGCAACTGGGACTAAACTGCTACAGTATAAGGCAGAAATGTTGAGGAATACAACCAAAGGAAACCCATGGAGCAATGACACAAGTGTCAGATTAAAAAAAAAAACACAGCCAACCTTTTAGACCTTGTAGCTGGAAGGTGGAACACGACAGATATAGCCTGTGCCCTGCCCTTTCCAACCTCTCACAGGGGGAAGTGGCAGTGACCCTGACTCTAAGGGGTGTCTCTTGCTGAACCCCATTAAGAGTCCCAGGTTCAAAGTGCTCTAAAATCCACATGCCTGTGCAGACTGAAAAATGTTATGCCTCACTGGGCCCCAGGTTAGAATTACGGGTTCAAATTGGGGGGGTTCCCAAGAAACAGCCCCCTGCCTCAAAAAATGAACTGCCTTTAAATTTTTCAGATTCTATCACCTTTCTGGTGCAGAATGAAAGGTACAAATATGACTCTGACCCTCCTAAAATGTACAGCCCTGACTGCCCTGAGCTCAGCGATTCAATGGCACTAAGGACTAGGGTAGAAATATTTTAACACAAAACAAACACTTTAGCATCTTGGCGAACAGTTCACACCTCTGAGTTATTTCCTCAGAAACACACCTTGCGCTGGGCTCTCATATGGTGGCTTAGGGGAGCAGCTTTTGCCCCTCCATCACAAACCTCTGAGTTTGCAGCCTCTCTGCAGGAGGTTTGCATGCTGTACACATTAACTCTTTCAATCTGCTCTGTGCTTGGGGCCACACTGGAGCTCCTTTCAGAAGTGTGAGCAATGTGTGCAATTCTATGTGATGGGGCTGAGTGATGGCAGAGGCCTGGGTTATGGACATATGTCCTGCTGGACGGGTGATGGCAGGGGTTGGAGGGAGGGGTACACTCCTCATTGTGTGATAGGGACAGGTGACGGCTGAGGGAGGAGTCTGAATTTGTCTAGCTTCAACTTCCAGCCATTGGATCATGTTAGACCTTTCTCGGCTAGACTGCAGAGCCCAGTATTAAATATTTGTCCCCGATCTAGGTACTTAGACTGTAAACAAGTCATCCTTGAAGCCTTTAAAGTAATTTGTACACCCAGCATAGCAAAGAGATAGTGCAGTAACTCGCATGTTAGTGGTCTTTTTCAGGTTTTGGCATGGCTATTACTTTTTCTCTGTGCCAGATGTTAGGTATTTGATTCTCCTGGATGACTCTAGATAGAAAGGTGGCTAGCTGTTATTTACTAGGTTTTCCCAGTTTTTTCAAGAATTCAGGGGGGTCGTTATCAAGCTCACAGGCTTTACTTATTTTCAATGTTTTGATCACTCTTTCTACTTCATCTGCAGCGAAAGACAGGAAGCCTTCAGTTTCGGGTATGCACTGTTAGTACGATCGTCATCTCTTCTTCACCTCTCCTTCAAACTAGGGTGGCAACTGATGCATACTCAGAATACAGGACATCCCTGCCCGCACTGGTGTGACCCCCCCACATGCAGAAATGATGGCTAACAAAACCTGTACCAAACATCGCCACATTTAAAATGTCCAGCTCATTGCTGAGTAGTATAGTAAAAGACTAATTCTAATTTCTGGCAAGTTAAATAATGCAGCAACCTACATTCAATTCCATGTAAGATTACACAAAATGGAATAAAAATTACAATGCAATGCAGAACTTTCTCAATAAAATACGTTTATTTGTGTGTAGCGAACAAAGTGACAATATAGACAGAGTTAGACTTGCTAGCAAGAAGCAGAGTTTTTGATGTGCCTAATTCATAGAGTACCATAACCGTTCATCTGTGTCTGCACTTTTGCCCACCCTGGGCCTCTTTCAGAAGTTCTTTCTTCTTGAGGAACTCAGCGTACATATTTTTGCTTTCCCCTCTTAAACTGATGCATATCTGGAGCTCTGCTTTCATGCTCTCTACATCCAGCTGATTCCCTTTATTTCTCCCAGCTGTGGTCATCAGAGAGAAAACCCTCTCCATGTGACAGGTTTCAGAGTAACAGCCGTGTTAGTCTGTATTCGCAAAAAGAAAAGGAGTACTTGTGGCACCTTAGAGACTAACCAATTTATTTGAGCATAAGCTTTCGTGAGCTACAGCTCACTTCATCGAATGCATCCGATGAAGTGAGCTGTAGCTCACGAAAGCTTATGCTCAAATAAATTGGTTAGTCTCTAAGGTGCCACAAGTACTCCTTTCCTCTCCATGTGAGCATTGCTGCACAGTATTGAAAAGATGTAGGAGCTGATCTTCTTAAAGTTCTTGAAGTTGCCCTGTGCTTTGGTGAAAATGTTCTGTTGCCTCTCCTTGCTAATTAGACAATCCTTTAACACAGAAGAGTTTACCACTTTTAGAATTTCTTCATAGAGCTCATCCATGTCCATTTCTTTCAGGCTGCAAGCCTGAACAGCTTCCAAAAATTCTTCAAAGCTGATGCATTTTTCAAGAGCTAAATTGTACACTTTGCTGTGAAGGCTGTCTTCAGAGAAGTCATACCTGTCATGCAGATACTTCTTTGCTCTTTCATTAAAAGGCCATGAAGTCCTTTTTACACCTTCCAGCAATATTTTCAGTAATCTCCTCAAGCTTAGAATTCAGTGTGTAGCCAAAGAACTTGTCCCTAATCCTTCTCTCCAGTTTCATATTCAATCCATTCAAGAGCTCAGTAACTGAAAGAATACTAAAGCACGTGGCTTCTAAAGCCTCATTACAGTCCTTGAATAGCTTCAGAGCACAGCTCCGAAAGAGAAAATATCTTTCAACTACCTCATTGGGAATGACCTTGTCCCCAAAGCATTCCCAACTTATTTTGGGACACTCTTACTCTCCTAAACTCTGGAAATAGTGAGTTCGTGGTTTCCAGCACTTCAGTAATCTATTGATTGCTGGCAAAAAAGACAGTCACCTGGTAACAGCGTGTCTGAACCGATCGCACTCTTCCACCCCAACAAAGTCACAAATCTCCTTTAATTGTTCTGTTCTAGTGGCAGAAATGTGGAAGTGGGAATAAACCTTTAGAATTAAAAGTTCTACGTCAATATCAAGTTTAACTGCTACATACTTTATTATGTTATGAAGAATGTGTGCTAAGCAGTGGGCTGCTAGAATGTCCTCTTGGACATTTTTCAGTTTCTGGTAAATGCTGTTATACATCCCATAATTTACACTGGCATTATCAGCTGCATACGCTGACAGCTTCTCTAAACTGAGGTCAAAAGTCCTGAGTTTTCCAAATATTTCTGTGGCAGTGACTAGAAGAGTTTCCTGACTATCATTGTAAAAAGCCACAAGGAAGTATGTAATCCTTTTTTTTCAAAACTGAAATACCTTAAGACTAATAGAAAACACTTTGTTGCTCCCTTATTTGAAGCATCAGTGGCCAAAAAGAAATATAGATCATTAGCCTTAATATATCATAAATGCTTCTGAACTGAATATGGGGCTAAAACGTTCTCACTCAGTGCCTTAGCCACGGTATTTCCTCAAGTCAAGTTTTTAGCCACAGACAAGCCACGGTAAACAGTTTTATCAACTTTTATGCTACAGTCAATGCTTCAGGAAGAATGGTGATGCATAATAGCATGGAACAATTTGCAAAGTTCAGCAGCAGTCGCATTATCGTCACAAGGCAACACACTAGCTTTGAAGAAATTCTCTATATTAGTTGAAGTAGCTGTACTCTGCGAGTTCTGTTTGTGCTTTTCAGAAGAAATGCATTGATTCAAATCTTCTTTTCCACGATTGCTGACATCTATATCCCACCGACTCAGGCTGCAGAATGCATGGCGCTCTCCTTTCCTTCTTTTAGCAATGAACTCAGATTCTTTTGGCCATTTGGGATTAAATTACATTGTTTACAGTCACCGTGCTGAAACACAACAAACTCCAAGACAATGTTGCCTTTATCGACCATAGCAGAGGATTGATCATGAATCGTGAATCATGTTTCAGGGAACAAGCTAAAAGGGAACAAGCTACTTGTACAAGCAGCAGTGTATTCATCCTGATCATGGAGATTATTAATTTTCCACCAGGGATCAAGATTTTAAAAAGACTCAGAGATTTCCCAGGGTTCAGAAAGACTGTCAGGTGTTCCCATACTGTGCTGGGGAGGTGGGGACAGCATAAGAACCTAAACAGGGCAATACCAAGAGCCCCAGCAGGTCACAGTGAAGAAGTTTCTTTTTGATGCTTGTATGTAAAATACTAGCTTCACACTAACACCAGATCTGAATCGGACCCTTGCTCTGAGTGAAATAGCAGATGTTAGCAAACCTAGAATCCCTGAGTCCTTTGGATGTGTTACTTTTACTACTCTTTTCTGCAATGAAGAAGCTACATGTGGGGCACACTAAGATGATCAAAACATGAGCCACACATTCCAGCTGGTTTGAATGGCCTCAGTAATATGCATTTAAGGTACATGCATTTAAGTAATATGCATTTAAGGGCAAGTCATGCCTGACTAGGGCAAGTCATGCCTGACTAACCTAATTGCCTTCTATGACGAGTTAACTGGCTCTGTGGATGAGGGGAAAGCAGTGGACATATTATTCCTTGACTTTAGCAAAGCTTTTGATACAGTCTCCCACAGTATTCTTGCCAGCAAGATAAAGAAGTATGGGCTGGAAGAATGGACTATAAGGTGGACAGAAAACTGGCTAGATCGTCGGGCTCAACGGGTAGTGATCAATGGCTCCATGTCTAGTTGGCAGCCGGTATCAAGTGGAGTGCCCCAAGGGTCGGTCCTGGGGCCGGTTTTGTTCAATATCTTCATAAATGATCTGGAGGATGGTGTGGATTGCACCCTCAGCAAGTTTGCAGATGACACTAAACTGGGAGGAGAGGTAGATACGCTGGAGGGTAGGGATAGGATACAGAGGGACCTAGACAAATTAGAGGATTGGGCCAAGAGAAATCTGATGAGGTTCAACAAGGACAAGTGCAGAGTCCTGCACTTAGGACGGAAGAATCCCATGCACCGCTACAGACTAGGGACCGAATGGCTCGGCAGCAGTTCTGCAGAAAAGGACCTAGGGGTTACAGTGGACGAGAAGCTGCATATGAGTCAGCAGTGTGCCCTTGTTGCCAAGAAGGCCAATGGCATTTTGCGCTGTATAAGTAGGGTCACTGCCAGCAGATCGAGGGATGTGATCGTTCCCCTCTACTCGACATTGGTGAGGCCTCATCTGGAGTACTGTGTCCAGTATTGGGCGCCACACTCATAGAATCATAGAATATCAGGGTTGGAAGGGACCTCAGGAGGTCATCTAGTCCAACCCCCTGCTCAAAGCAGGACCGATCCCCAATTAAATCATCCCAGCCAGGGCTTTGTCAAGCCTGACCTTAAAAACTTCTAAGGAAGGAGATTCCACCACCTCCCTAGGTAACGCATTCCAGTGTTTCACCACCCTCCTAGTGAAAAAGTTTTTCCTAATATCCAACCTAAACCTCCCCCACTGCAACTTGAGACCATTACTCCTTGTTCTGTCATCTGCTACCACTGAGAACAGTCTTGAGCCATCCTCTTTGGAACCTCCTTTCAGGTAGTTGAAAGCAGCTATCAAATCCCCCCCTCATTCTTCTCTTCCGTAGACTAAACATCCCCAGTTCCCTCTGTCTCTCCTCATAAGTCATGTGTTCCAGTCCCCTAAACATTTTTGTTGCCCTCCACTGGACTCTTTCCAATTTTTCCACATCCTTCTCGTAGTGTGAGGCCCAAAACTGGACACAGTATTCCAGATGAGGCCTCACCAGTGTCGAATAGAGGGGAACGATCACGTCCCTCGATCTGCTGGCAATGCCCCTAATTATACATCCCAAAATGCCACTGGCCTTCTTGGCAAGAAGGGCACACTGTTGACTCATATCCAGCTTCTCGTCCACTGCAACCCCTAGGTCCTTTTCTGCAGAACTGCTGCCGAGCCATTCGGTCCCTAGTCTGTAGCGGTGCATTGGATTCTTCCGTCCTAAGTGCAGGACTCTGCACTTGTCCTTGTTGAACCTCATCAGATTTCTTTTGGCCCAATCCTCCAATTTGTCTAGGTCCCTCTGTATCCTATCCCTACCCTCCAGCGTATCTACCTCTCCTCCCAGTTTAGTGTCATCTGCAAACTTGCTGAGGGTGTAATCCACACCATCCTCCAGATCACTACAAGAAGGATGTGGAAAAATTGGAAAGAGTCCAGTGGAGGACAACAAAAATTATTAGGGAGCTGGAGCACGTGACTTATTAGGAGAGGCTGAGGGAACTGGGCTTATTTAGTCTGCAGAAGAGAAGAATGAGGGGAGATTTGACAGCTGCTTTCAACTACCTGAAAGGGGGTTCCAAAGAGGATAGATCTGGACTGTTCTTAGTGGTACCGGGATGACAGAACAAGGAGTAATGGTCTCAAGTTGCAGAGGGAGAGGTTTAGGTTGGTTATTAGGAAACACTATTTCACTAGAACGGTGGTGAAACACTGGAATGCGTTACCTAGGGAGGTGGTGGAATCTCCATCCTTAGAGGTTTTTAAGGCCTGGCTTGACAAAGCCCTGGCTGGGATGATGTAGTTGGGGATTGGTCCTGCTTTGAGCAGGGGGTTGGACTCGATGACCTCCTGAGGTCCCTGCCAACCCCAATATTCTATATTCTACATGGGTTATTCTGAAATACAGCCACGTTCCATAAGGTGCTGCTTCCACCATTGCTCTGCCTAGCTGCGGAAGTAGTGGTGCCACACAAGTGCTGACATGAGGTGCAGCAGTTGGCTAGAAAGGGATTCTCCCACTATTTTCAGACCAGCCCCCAGTGCACCATTACAGAGAGACTGTTTCATTGTTAGGTGCTTATCCAGACCAGAATTCACTCTGGCTTGGAGTCTGGGTATAAGAGTCTTTAAGTACACTGTCTGTCACTGTTTTGCTCACAAAGTTTATTGGTGGACCACCAGGGACAGACATGTGTACCTGCCAGAGCCTGAGTTTACTTCCAGGATCAGGCCCTTGTCTTAGGAAAGCTTCAGTTCTAACAGCCTATTAGCCACCCCTCAGCCACCAGAACCCTGGCCTTGATCCACAAAGTTACCTTTCTAATTCTGATTTGTCTCCATCCACTCAACCTTGTATTTCAGCCTTGCCCTCTCGCTCTCTTTGACATCCCCTCCTGGTTGTCTTCCCTTCATCTTAAATTTAATATGATAAAAAACGGAACTCCTTTCCTCTCCAGCCTGTCCTGCATTTTCCTTCACTGTTGAAACACCATCATCTTCCTGTTAGTCACTCAGACCATCAACTTGTGAGGTGTCTTTGATTCTTCCCTCTCCCGGGCCCCCATGTCAGGCTGTGTTTTCCTCTCTGGTGTTTCTAAAATCTGACCTTTTGCATTCTGTGCACCCTGCAAAAGCTCCTGACCCTCCTCATCAGCTCATAGTTTGAGTATTGTCAGCTCACAGGCTACCGGGCAAGCCAGCCTGGGCCCCCTGCAGCAGTCTAACCAGCCATTAGCCCTGTCAAAGTATTGCCTGGCTGCTTGGGTTGCAGTCTCAAGCAGCCAGTGAGAGGGAAGGGCAGCTGCTGCAGCTGGCCCAGCTGTGGAGCATGGGCCCACCCCTACCTGCAGAACGCTGCATGATGGTGCTGCCCTGCCCTCGCCTGCATGGGCCCACCTGTGCCATGCCTGCCCCCTCCGTGCCAGCCCTGCCCCCACTGGCGTAACTTTGCATGCAGTGAGGTCACACCATGGGGTTGGGGGCGGCGCACTCTGAAAAATGGTATTCACCAACTCCACAGTCTCCTCCTCAATTTTCACCAGACAAAGCCATGTCCAGTTCTAAATTGCTCCTGGACATAGACAGAGCTATACAAAATCAGGACTGTTTGGCTGGAACCGAGAGGAATGGCCTCCCTAATTCGAACTTTTTTCCTTATCCTTAGAGCATGTGTCAGGTGGGTAGCACTGTTTGGAGAGACTGGGTATGGTACTGTGCTGGAGGCTTTTGAGCCGCACCAAGTCTTCTGATTAGTGCCCAAGCTTTGCGGCTGGATCTTGGCATGTTTAGCTCAGTGACAGCCTCATCCCGTTTTGCTCATCTAGAAGCATTTAAGCTTTTAACACATGTGTCAATGGCTGGATTGCCATGCTCTTCATATTGCTCGAGTTCTGCACACTCCACATCTAGGCAAGGAATGCAGAGTCTCATTGCAACCTCTTGGAACAGACTCGGTGGCTGCTTTGTAAAGGGCTTTTGTGGACAGCATGTCAGCTTCTTCAATAGGGACATCATGTGGGATACAAGTTATGTACCGGTCGGTGAATTGTGTAAAGCTGGGCCAGTTTGCGTTCCAATAGTTCCAGTGAGGGTAGTTCGTGGTACTCACAATAAGTATGACAGGTTTCAGAGTAGCAGTCGTGTTAGTCTGTATTCGCAAAAAGAAAAGGAGGACTTGTGGCACCTTACAGACTAACCAATTTATTTGAGCATAAGCTTTGCATCCAATGAAGTGAGCTGTAGCTTACAAAAGCTTATGCTCAAATAAATTGGTTAGTCTCTAAGGTGCCACAAGTACTCCTTTTCTTTTTACAATAAGTATGGTTACTCCAACATTGATATGGATTGGATGATATTGACTATCTGGGAAGGTTTTCAATACACTGCTTACAGCTTGAAGCCTGTGCTGATGGTCCAGATGAGGTCGCCTGGCAGAATGAAAAGTACCCCATCATTTTCGACCCTGGAAGATGTGAAGGTCCTGGAGCAAGACCCAGTTCAAAACATCAACTCCACTTTGATCTGACTCTCTGCATCTCGAGTAGGGGCTACCTCCAAAAAATCTCCAAAACTGATGGCAGAGTGTGGGAGCTTAGAAAGAATATGTGAGGTAGGGAGGGGTGAAAGTAAGGCGGTACGGGCCGGTACAGCATACCAGTAAAAGGTAGCCGCCAGTACTGGCCCGTACCTCTGCACTTTAATGTCGCTGCCCCTTTTGTCCACCCCCCGGCCACCGCGGGGGCAAAAAAAGTAGCTGCCCTGGGGCCGCAATTTAAAAGGGCCCAGGGCTCTGGCTGCTGCTGTTGCGGCAGCACCAGCCAGAGCTCCAGGCCCTTTAAATCGCCGCTGGAGCCCCGGGCGGCACGGGCCAGGGAGCTCAGATGGACTGGCTGGGGGATGCTGATCCCCAGTCCTGCCCCAGGCCCCGCTCCTTCCGGGGGGGGGGGGGGGGGGGGCAGGGCAGAGCAGCCCTATACCGGTAAGTGCTCCATTTTACTTTCACCCCTAGGGGTAGGCCTAGGGTCAGTCAGTGGCCTTGTACACCTTTACCACTCTGAAATGACAACTCTTCAGCCGAATGAGATGGGATAGGGTCCGTGTCAGCAAGATCTGGTCTAACACAGGTGTAGCACAGCCACATCTGTGTTATGTTTGGAGGCTAGGGACTGGAGAACGGAGTGTTTTAGCAGCTTAGACCTTCAGTGTTTAGCTGAATGATTTTCAGGAATGATCCAATGCCCAAGCCAGATTGCTGAGATCACTTGAAAGTCCATCTAGCTAGGATCTGAAAGTTTTGGTCTTCTGGTTGCAACTTTAATTTCTCCTGCTGAAGTAGGGTATTCTACAATAGGAGGTTGCTGCATTATGGCAGGGGGGATCTGGGGGAGGGACATACACATCGTGATGGAGAGGGGAGATGGCAGGGGGCAGAACAGGGCATATGCCCCACTCTGTGACGGGGCTGGATGATGGCAGGGGTGAGGGTGGGAGGGACTTACACCCTGTGGTGTGATGGGAACAGACATATGCCTTGTACGGTGATGGGGAGGGGCAGGCTTATCTGAAGGGTATTTATGAATCTTTTTTCATTAGCTTTAATCACATTAAAAACAAACTCTGAAACCAGCGGGAGCATGTGTGTGTTGGGGGAAGGGAGGAATAGGCGAGTGGTCAGATGTGAGCTGGGGCGGGGATAGGCAAGTGGCCAGATGTGAGCATCTGGACAAACAAGCTGCTATCCTTCCCTGCTTGCCCTGAGCCAGGAAAAAGGCCTTGTCCACGCAGCCAAGAGGCACTGTTTACAGGGGAGGGCGCCGCTGCTAAGTGGTTACTGGGCTAGGCCAGGCCTTAGACAGCAGGACTGTTCTCTTTGCAAAGTCTCTCCAGCCGCTGGTCGCTCTTGGTGTGTGTTAACCCTGCAGGAGCCTTTGCCAGTCATCTCCCCTCCTGGAGCTTCTGCCAGCCACAGCCGCAGGGTTCTGCTCCTGGTTCCCAGGACGACCAGGCAGTGGAGAAGCGGGCTCCAAACTCTCAACTGAGCGCAAAGCTGGGTCCCAGCCCAAGGAGTCACAGGGAGAATAGCAGTAACTGGCACATAACAGGGCTCAGGCAGCAGAGAGAGAATGGACAAATGGACCTGCTCCCCCTCCACGTATGTGTGACTCTGTGCAGCTACAATGGGCACCTCTACACAGGGCATGTAGACTTAGCACAGCAACTCCCCTTCAATGAGCCCTTCTGCACAAAGGCAGGTCTGAGATCACTAGTCAGTGCTGCATCTTGAGAGCTCCACTGTGGCTAGGGACTCGGCGGCCAAGGCTGCCTCGGCTGGCTGCAGACAGCACAGTGGTCAGAGGAGGAGATGCCCGAGACTGCAGCGTTCAAAGTAAAGGGAAATGGCCAACAGTGTGGCATAAACACCAGGGAGGCAGGGGCTGGAGGGAGCACTTGTCAGCCATGTCTGAAAGTATTTAACAAACAAGGGGTTGCCTTGCCCCACGTCCCACCCTCCACCCCATGCTGGGTCGGGGCAGGACTGCCCAGAGCTCACTGGCCAGTCAGGGGGAGAGCTAGGAAGGACACCAGGCCTCCCATACCAGAGCCAATGTCTCTGTGATCTTCTGGACCCATGCCTCTGCCTCAGTGGCTTGCCAGCGCGGGGTTCCCACATGGGCCCTTCCAGCACAGGAAGCTGTTTATTTCAGCTGTGACTCCTGCTGCAGTTTGAATTGATTTGGGGTTTAACCCTGGGTCCCCTACCAAAAGCAACAGTAAATAACTTCCCTTCCCCGACCCCCGCCGGATGCTCCCACAGGATTCAATGGACAGACCCTTGTGTGCACAAGTGACTCCCTCCCTCCCTCACCTGGGAAAGGAGCATCTCCAGAAATAGCATCAAGGCTGCTCCTGTCCTGCTGGGGTCTGCAATGCTCCAAAGAGGCTGCACCAGGCAAACTCTCATCACCCCAAACCCAGGCCTGGCCTGCTGATGCTGAGTTAAGGTGTTCCTGCACCCTGGGTCTGCTGGCCCAAGGCCATTAGGCTTTGCCGGGCCCTCGGCACAGGCTGCCGTGTAACAGAGAGCAAGCCCAGAAGGATCTCACATCCATCTAGACTTCACTGAGGCAGAAAACACAGAGGAAATCCATGGCCAACAGAATAAAGTCGCAGCTGCTCTGATGGTTGGACAGGCCCCACAGAATGCACCAGCACGTCCTGGGGCCATGAAGTCCATTCAACTCACCCAGCCGCATGGGGCAAGTAAAATGTCTGCTGTTCTTATGAAAGCAGCGTGCATCCAGCTGTGAGAGCACTGGGGCAGGGAGGCTGCCAGGCCAGGAACAGCACCTCCCTCTTTGTTTGCTTTCCGACAACATTCCCGCCAATGAATTTTAGTTCATAAGAACATTCATAGGGTGCGGGGGCTGGGGGGCACTTATGCCAGTCTGTGTTCACACAGCTAGTCACACTGCAAATGCTTCAGTAGCCACTACCCAATCAAGGAGCAGAACATTACCACATGACTTGGGTGACTGCTCACTGCCCGATGGATGGTGAAACTCAAAGCAAACTGCCTGTTAGCATCTTGTGGCCTGAGCTCCACTGACATCCACAGGGTATGGCTGACCAAGGAGCACATCCAGCTCTGGGTGCAGATCATCCTCAAATCTCAGAATAGGCCACATCCCCTGAATAAACTGTTCCTGGATGACTTGCCCTGCTCTAGCCATGAGCGTCCCAATGGAAAGCAGAGGCCTGGGCTGGTAGAGAATCAAATCATCCCCCTCATCTGCTCTCCGGGGGGTCTAGCAGTGAAGGAGGATGAGCTTTCGGTTATGGGACTAGACCAGACCTCAGGAGACCTGGGGCCCAGACCCATCTCTCCCCCAGACTTGCTGTATGTGCCTGGAAAAGCCACTGTCACTCGGTGCCTCAGTTTCCCTGGTCTGTACAATGGAGATAGTAAATAACAATCTATAACTTAAGTCATCAGGACAGTGAGGGATCAGAGGAGGATCAGTTTATGCCCCCAGACTACTCAGATGTGCTGCCCACACAGTTCTGCTTCAGGGAGAAGATGGATATTGTATTTCCCTAGGGAGCAGAACCAACTCCATGTAACTCCCTGCAGCCAGGGAGCAGCCACTCCAGCCCTCTGCACTCAGACCCAGCTTCAGTGTGGAGGGAGGGTTGCAACACAGCACCCACTGCCCAAGGAGTGTCAGTGCTGACTCGCTCCCTGGCCTTCCCTGGGAAAGCCCTTTGGCGGCACTGGCAAGAATGCAGACTCTGTGCTCAACGACACAAAGTGGCTTACAAACATTTTCCAGCTTGCTCACTCTCTCCAAGGCCTGACCTATCCCTCAGCCTGGCACTGCATGGAGAAAACAGCAGCAGACAGTCCGTTCTTTGCTTGCTGGAGGGGAGGAGAGAGGAGAGGAGAGGGCCTGGGAAGTGGTTGCAGAGAACTGGTGCCTTGATCACAGTGAGGACACTAGTGGTGCCCAGGGGGTGGGGAAAGGGACTCTTCTATCTGAGTCAGGCCTCTACAGCATTACTGAGCATGACGACAACTGACCCTGGGCAAAGCCTAGCCACAGCCAGAGAGCTCAGTATAGGCAAAAGATGGCGTGGGGAGAAAAGAGCGAGACAGGGATGCTCAATGCAAAGCAAATGTTAAAACTGTGTGAGAATCAAATCAAAAGCAGGAAAGTTCAGGTTCGTGCAGCATAGAAACGCAAGTACCGCCAGCTAGCCTGCTCCAACCAGGCCTTCGAGCCTGTGTCCTGTCCCCAGCACCAGCAGCCTCAGAAGAGGTGCTAGAGAGGCCACATCCTGCCTTTTGGGACAATTTTTTCTTAACTCCCAACTCAGGCCCTCAATGAGAACTGGTGGCATAGCATTTCACAGCCTAATTGTGTTCTGTGATTCCATTAGCAGTTTTAAATGTGATGTCTTTCAGATTCAATCTCTGTGCATCTACAGAACATTTTCTAACCCTGTTTTTGTTGTTAAATTGTAGTTTATCACAGGGCTGTTCAGCTAACACAATGGACACCACACCATCTCCATGGAGGGTCAGATGCCCAAAGCAAGACCTGCAGAAACCTTTGCTTTTGCATTTCCTGATTTATCTGCAACCTAGCACAGTAGCAACTCAGCTGTTGACAGTGCAAAAGCTTTATTGTTGTGATAGGGGGAAGACACCAAGAAATCTTAATTTGCAGAATGTTAAAGAATGCAGCAAAAATTACAAAAAGACCCTAAAAATCACAGGAGCTGCAGTTTCCTCCACAGCCCCTGATCTTCCCCCATTTCTGATATCTGGGCCAAGTCTACACTACTGCTTATGTTGGCAAAACTTATGTAGCTCAGGAGTGTGAAAAAAGACCCACCAAGCGACATAAATTTTGGCGGCATAAGTGGCAGTGTGCACAGGGCTATGTCGACGGGAGAGCTTCTCCCGCCAATATAGCTACCACCGCTCGTTCAGGTGGTTTTATTATGTCAACGGGAGAGCTCTCTCCCATCAGCATACAGCAGTTACAGAAGTGATCTTACAGAGGCACCGCTGCACTGGTACAGCTATGCCACTGTAAGCTGACTAGTGTAGACATGGCGTAAGTCAGGTTGGTTTTTTTGCAGGGCTGAATTTTGCTGCGGACGTTTTAATGAGACATTTCTTATCTCTCACATGCCCATTATCCCAACAGCAACCCTGGACCCATCAGGCTCAGTGTGGAATCATGCCAGCAAACATGCGCCAAAGAAATTTTTCAATCACTTAAAATTGCCTTCCCAACTTGTTCTTCAGCATATCTTGGTTACCTTCTCTGTGATTTTAAAAAAATCCCCCTTTTTTATTCTGTTATAAAAGGAAAGTGTCTTCTTCAGAACCATGCAGAGCTAACAAAACTTAACCCGAGGGATTTTGCTCATATTAAAAATGTTTATAAATAAAATATACAAAAAAGCTATGCTAAAGGAATAGCAAGATTGCAAATTCAAGCACTTAAAAATGAGAAATGCTAGAAGAGCCACAGCTCCCTCACAACTTTAAAGTGGCCACTTTGAGCTTCTGCATGTTGATAATGTTTTTAATTACATGATCACAGACTTTTATTCCCCACTGAATTCCTGCCTCATTTCCTATGGTGTTTTTTTTTTAAAGCAAATTGAAAAATACAGGAATTCCATCATATGGAAATCATATTCAACCTCATTATTAGTCATCAGCAGGATTGGGGCCTTCAGCTCCACAGTACGGACCTCTGCCACTTGAGCTAACAGAGTAACTGATAGCAGTAGTAGGCTATTATCTTCTATGTGGACCAGTCACTAGAGGAGGCATGAGACACACACTTTAAGTAAGTCAGACAGCTTCCTCCTTCCCCTCCTCATTGCCTGGGTGCCAGCAGGGGAGCACAGGAGAGGCAGCCTCCCAGCTCTCAATTCCTGTGCCTGTCATCACAGCAGCTCGCAGCAGCCCTGAAGAACAATTGCAGGGAAAGTCCTGCAGAGCTGATGTAGTCCCAGGATGGAGCATGCTTAGTCGCTCTGTAGGGATGGAGCATGCTCCCTGCAAAAAGAATGTCTGGAGAATTTAGCTGCCAAACACAGATGGAGATTGCAGGGAGGGTATGTAAGGGTGTTGCCCCCCAAACTGTATATATTTATTTTTTTCCAGTAGTTTACAATTAAGATTAAAAAAAAAAATTTCTACGCACCCGCGATTCCTAATGTGAAGGGCAAAGCCAACTGGAACCCAACTGGCTCTCTGATTTCCACCCCTCACAGCAGGTATTGCGGTATTTGCAGAAAGTGATGCAACAATACGCAACTCAGAGGTGATGCGTGACACACACACGCACCCCACCCAGATTTCTCCCAGGGTTTATATCTGCTGGAGACACCTGACTCCTCCCCAGGCCAAAGCCTGGGGGCTGGCTGCTGTATGAGACTCACCGCCAACTTCTCCCCTCCTCACACAGGCCTGGGCTCAGCAAAACCACCACAGAGCTTCCCCTGGGTGGGCAGGGCACTTTGCCACGGGGCGCCGAGCACCCTCACCATGCTGCAGAGTGGACAGTGCTCGCACCTGCTCTCAGCAGTGTCCACAGCGCCTCTCGCCCACTCGCCTCCCCTGCTCCTGCTCACACTTTGCTGCACACAGCTGACTCTAGCCCTCAGTGCCCAGTGTCTGTTCCCCACTTCCCAAGCACAGCTGGCTCCTGCCCTCTCCCCCAGCAAACATTTTGTTCTAGCCCTCCGTGCCCAATATCTGTCCCTCTACCCTCTCCTGCACAGCTGGCTCCTGCCCTCCTTCCCCTCCACAGTACACCACTGGCTCTAGGCACCAAGCTCACATCGCACTCCCACACACAGCTGGATTGTAGGCTCAGTACAGTTCCCTCCCTGCATCCTTAGACTTAACTATTTCCAATTTGCTTACATGTGAGTGAACACTGAAATTAAGCTTTTAAAGTTTTTACTTAAGTAAAATAATTTGATGGACCTATCTAAAACCAAGAAAAGCTAAAATGGATATTCAGAAGTCTTTTGTGAAAGCAACTGTGGAACCATCAGTGGCTGATTCACTGCAGGATATTACAACACTTCCAGGCCAGGCCCGGCCTCCACCTGGCTCTGGACTCCTTCTCATCGTAAGTACAGCAAGAGGATCTTGAATCTTTGGGTGCAGTGAGTATGGGTTCTCTAAGCACATATACGACTGACGGTGATGTGAGAAGCATAACTGCGCCTATAGATCTCGGAGGAAAAAGAAACGGGCCTAATCAACCACATTTGCCTGATTTTCCAAGGAGAATGTTTGAGATACTTAACTGTTCTTTTCCAGTTTTCCATTACAACAACGTTCCTTGGGTTGAATATTTTGTTCAACAAGATGCTGTGTTCTGCTTTCGCTGCTGTCACTTCCATTCTGAAACAGGCTATGTGGACGATTCATTTATCAAAAACAGTGTGCAGGATTGGAAGAAAATCTCTGAAAAATTGTATAATCATGCTGTTTCCTATGTCCATGTGAAATGTATGGAAAAGTAGCAATGCTTCCATAGAGAAGAAACTGGATCAATAGTAGTGAGGCTTTTGGCAAGTCATAAAAGTACCATTGAGAGAAACCGGGACTACCTTACTAAGTACTGTGTGATATTGTCAAGTTACTTTCAATACTTGGCTTACTGTTTTGCGGGCACAATGTGGGAAAGGAATCTAAATTGAAAGAGAATTTCCATGAATTTTGTGATTTCTTTTCATAGTATGACAAAACTTTCAATAAAACATAAGCAAATTATTTTAATTACACAAGCCCTGGCTTTTAAACCTAAGTGTTGCCAATTTGTGCAGATTTGATTTGAAAAGAAATTGTACAGGCAAGGAATAAGACACACCCCCCCCCCCCCCCCCCCCGTAATTGCAGATGAGACCAGGTCTTTTGAGACAGAGCAACTTTCAGTTTGTATCAGATATGCAGAAAACCTAGAGATTAAAGAAAGGTTCCCATGCCTCATCAATTGATTGTCATAAGAATGGCCATACTGGGTCAGACCAAAGGTCCATCATGCCCAGTGGCCAATGCCAGGTGCTTCAGAGGGAAATGGCATTTATACTGCCATAAAGACACCTTTGAGATGAGTGGATTGCAGAATGTGCCAATAGTTGCTCAATCTTATGATGATATTTCTGTGAGGTCAGGATACATAGCTGGGATTCAGCAGCAAATGAAAGAAGACTATCCGTTTGCAATTAATGTACACTGTATGACACACAAACTCAACTTCGTTCTCATGGAGTGCTGTAAAGTAAGTCATAGTGCTGTGAGCTTTCTAAATGTACTGGAGAAATTGTATCCAGTCTTTGCAGAGCCAACCAAGCATCAGAGTTTTCTCGACATGAAGACAGCTTTAGGTCTTCAGCATCAAGAGATCATGCAGCCCAGTAATACGTGTTGGGCATGTAAGTGGAGAAATGTGTTTTCAGTAAAAACGCAATATACTGCCATCATGCGGTGTCTAAAAGATCTGAGTGAACAAGGTGAAAGGTGATCTGTGGGAGCGAATGGCCTTTATCATCACGTGACTGGAGTTTAATTCAGTGCTTTCAACATATTGTGAAAGTTGTTCATGTCGCTCACAAAGGATTTCAAGGCATCGACACCATGCTTGCAAAAGCTTCCTCTGTCATAGAGAAAATGAAAGTGCACTTTGAGAAATGCAGAAGTGAAAGAGGCTAGAATGAAATGTGGAAAGAAGTTGCAGAATTCTGTCAAGACTGAAACATTGCAGTGCCAGATGAAGACACACGTCACTCACCAAAATAAAAAGAATAGTAAAAGCCTCAGCAGCTCTTACAGACTTCACTGTCCCAATAACTTTGGGTCAAAGAGAGTGTGTGGATGAGACAACAAATGCACATGGAACACCCAAGACTGTAAGTGCACCTGAAAAAAGCATGTGGCATCAGCAGTTATTATGTTGGATTAGATTGATAACTGGTATATTTCTGATATGCGAAATGTAAGAAAGAGTGACTCCACAGCAGACCCCAGAATTTGGCCTGACCATTAGGAATAAATATGTTTCTCAGCCACCCTGCTGAGTCTGTGTTGATTGAAATTGCCTGTCAGTTTTACAAGGTCAGTGTTAATTGTAGAAGTACATCCAAAGACAAAGAGATTGTTCTAAAAGTAACAAGCTGTCCTTTATGGCTGGTACAACTTTGTTTTCCTGAACTCTGGAATAAGATGTGTGAACCCCCCACTCTTGCATGCTTATCTTGTTCGCTTCCTTTAGATATAGTAAGTGAGATCAATATTGAAGTCTGCCATGTCCCACTGATTTTAGAATGGTTATGTTAAAGGATGGGTAGGTGATTAAAATGCAGATGTGACAAAATACATGCTGGAGTGTGATTGTATGTATGTATGATTGAATGAGGAATGGAAGATTAAAAGTTGAGGTACCAGCCTTAAAATAAGATCATCTGGCTGAAGAAAGCAGTGGACCAGATAGCCCGATAACCCTGAGGGCATACTTGCCCCAAGGACAGGAGGGCCGAAGAACCGAAGAACAAGATAACAGCATACTGTCATTTTGTCACTGCTGTGCCATCTGCATGATTGATTATCACCTCAAAAGTGAGAACAGTGATTGATTATCACTTCAATCACGAAAACAGCATGATGAGGCAAACCCCATAGACTTGCATGGGGATGGGTCCCTATAAAGACAGACCCTAAAGACTGAGGACTTCGGGTCTGATTCTGCAAACCAACCTCCAGGAGCATCGGATGCGCATCTGACAAGGCCCTGTTCCACCCTCGTGTCCCCTGGCCAGTGACTTGGCATGAGCAACTCCTAGGATGGTAACTATAACAACTTTGCAGAACTTGTGTGTGTATGTGTGTGTGAATGAATGAGATGTTATAGCTATAACTGATTGCTTACTCTGATTCTTTCTGTAGTCACAATAAACGTGGCATTTTGCCTTATCCCCTTTAATAAGATCCTGCTGGTTTTTATTTTATTGGTATAACAGTACCCATCCTGATAGGCTTCAGTGGTAGCCGTGTTAGTCTGTATCAGCACACACAAAAAGAGGTGTCCTTGTGGCACCTTAGAGACTAACAAATTTATTTGGGCATAAGCTTTCGTGGGCTAGAACCCACTTCATCAGATGTATGAAGTAAAAGCAGGTATAAATATATGAAAGGATGGAGGGTGCTTTACCAAGTGTTAGGTCAGTCTAATGAGATAAATCCATTAACAGCAGGATACCAAGGGAGGAAAAATAACTTTTGAAGTGGTAAGAGAGTAGCCCATTACAAATAGTTGACAAGAAGGTGTGAGTAACAGCAGGGAGAAATTAGTATTGGGGAAATTAAGTTTAGGTTTAGTAATGACCCAACCACTCCCAGTCTTTATTCAGGCCTAATCTGATGGTATCTAGTTTGCAAATTAATTCCAGTCTGCAGCTTCACGTTGGAGTCTGGTTTTGAAGTTTTTTTGTTGAAGAATTGCCACTTTGAGGTCTGTTATTGAGTGACCAGAGAGATTGAATTGTTCTCCTACTGGTTTTTGAATGTTATGATTCCTGATGTCAGATTTGTGTCCATTTAATCTTTTGCGTAGAGACTGTTTGGCCAATGTACCCCCAACCTGAAGCAAATACTCACCAGCAACTACACACCACACAACAAAAACACCAACCCAGGGACCAAACCCTGCTACAAACCCCGGTGCCAACTCTGTCCACATATCTATTCAAGGGACACCATCACAGGACCTAACCACATCAGCCACAACATCTGGGGCTTGTTCACCTGCACATCGACCAATGTGATATATGCCATCATGTGCCAGCAATGCCTCACTGCCATGTACATTGGCCAAACCGGACAGTCTTGAAAATTGGTATGCCAACCAACATCCTGGGGGAGATTTTTGAGCACAAATCTGGGATCATTTGGTCAAGAGATTCCTGAGCCCATTGTTAGTTCTCCTAATTTAGTGTGCAGCTCTGGAGCTGTGGTTGGCACAGAGAAAATGGGAGGTGTTGGTAGGCATGGGCAGGGCTCTCCAAAGTTCGCAGTGCCTCTGACCACCCGTAACGGGGCAGAGGTAAAGCTGGGTTGAGTGCGATGTCAAACTTTCCTGGTTGTCTTGTGTTGGTGTTTTGTGGATCTCAGAGGCTCCCATTTTTAGAGGCCACCATCTGCAATCTGGAAGTGCAGAGGCAGCACCATGCAGCCTTACCTCCCCCTCAACGGTCCCTGTTAGTGAACTGAGATGGTGACTGCTGCCCTCCAGAGCACTGGCCCAGAGCCTCTTCCTGCAGGTAGCAGCTGCATGCTTAACTGGAGCATCACAATGTCATAGAGGTTAAGGCCAGAATGGACGACGTCACCAGCTCATTTAGTCTGACCTCTGCACGCAACAGGCCACCAGCATCACCCAGCACCCACACACTAATCCCAACAACCAAATAAGACCCTCAGGAGACTAGACTATTATGTGCCACAGGCCGAGAATAGGAGGGACCGAGGTGCACCAGTGCCAGAGGCCCCTGCAGTGGCAGGGGAATGATTAAGTGAGATATACAGAGGGAATCCTTGCCAGTGACCCGCACCCACACAATGCAGAGGAAGGTGAAAAAAAACCCAAGGTCCCTGCCAATCTGACCAAGGGGGAAACTCCTCCCCGACTCCACACATGATGATCAGTTAGACCCTGAGCATGTGATGAAGAACCAGCCAGCCAAGCACCTGAGAGAGTGCTCGATGCTATCTCAGAGCCTTAGCCCTCCCTGTCCAGTGTCCCATCTCCATCTGTGCACAACCCTGGTGCTTTAGAGGAAGGACATAAAAAAACCCCTCCCAGAATACACTGGGGGGAAATAATCCCTTCTCAACCCCTGCTGGTGGCTGGTTGAAACATGAAGCATGAGCTTCAGGAACATGAGACATAAAGCGGAAGCGACTCTCAGGGCTGCTGAGCCTGCCCTCCACCATCACAAGCAACCCCGTCACACAAATGTGTCCAGATCCCTCTTAAGTTACTTGCCCCCTCAACTACCATGGGGAGGCTGTTCCAAAATCTCATCTCTCTGATGATTAGAAAACTTCTAATTCAAGCCTGAATTTGTTCATGGCCAATTTATGTCCATTTCTTCTTGTGACAACATTGTCCTTTAGCTTAAATAGCTCTTCACCCTCCATGGTATTTATCCCCAAATGAATTTTCAGAGAACAATCAGATCTCCTCTCAGCTTCCTTTTTGTAAGGTTAAACAAGCCATGCTCTTCCAGTCTCCTCCCATAAGACAGGCCCTCCATTCCCCTGATCAGCCTAGTAGCTCTTCTGTGCATCTGTTCCAGTTTAAATGAATCTTTCTTGAACATGGGTGACCAGAATTGTACCCAATGTTCCAAATGAGGACTTACCAGTACCTTGTACAGGACATTAATTCTTCTCTATCTCTACTGGAAATGTCTCGCCTGATCCATCCTAAGATCGCATTTGTTTTTTTCACAGCCGTATCACACTGATGGCATATAGTCATCCTCTGATCCACCCACACACCCAGGTTTTTCTCTTTCTCTGTTTCCAACTGATGAGACCCAAGCTTGTAGCAGAAATTCTTATTAGACCCTAAGTTCAATGACCTTATACTTTGTATTACTGAATTTCATCTCATTTCTATCACTCCAGTCTTCAAGATCATCCAGATCTTCCTGTATAATATTCTGATCCTCCTCTGTATTGATGATGCCTCCCAACCTTGCAACATCAGCAAATTTCATTAGCACACTCTTACCTTTTGTGCCAAGGTCATTAATAGAAATATTGAATGAAATTGGTCCTAAGACTGATCCTTGAGGAAGTCACTAGTAACTTCTCTCCAGTCTGATAATTCACCTTTCAGCACAAACTGTTGCCTTCTCCCTGTTGGCTGATTCCATATCTACCTTACTATGCTTGTACTGATTCTCTAATTTAACTAATAGTTTCCCATATGATACTGTGTCAAATACTTTACTGAAGTCCAAACATATTAGCTCTACTGCACTTCCCTTAACTAAAAAATCAGTTACTTCCTCAAAATTCAAGTGTCTAGAGAAGGGGTATCAGTCTGGGGCTGTGCCATCACTGCCCCTAGTCCTCACTGATGCCTTCTACTGCCACGAGAGTCTATCCAGCAGAGATGTAGAGGTAAAGCTCAGACGTGATAGGCAGCACTACAGCTGCCTGACTGCCAAGCAGAGAAGGGTATAAAACTGCTCTGAGCAAGCAATCCATGCCACTCACGTACTACCGCACAGGAGAAGCTTGCCATAAGAGAGCAAGAACAGGGGATCAAACTTCATCTGTGTGAGTGACAATCACAAATGGGCCTTCCCAAATACATACAGTCCATGGCAGCAGCCACTGCAGAAGCTTCCTGCAGGGATCTGTGTGCCCTTTAGCTTGAAGAGTAAATAGACCTGTAACTGCTCCAGCAGCTTTCCAAATGCAGCCAAGTGCTCCTGGGAAAGGAGACAGCACCTTCCCCATGCAGGATGCTGTGTGTTCTGACACCAGATTGATTACATCAGTGCAGGAGGATGCAGCCCCAGTGCCAAGGTTAAACAGAACAAAGATCAAAGGAAAATAAGAGCCTCTCCTCAATTAACAACTCTTTGCATAAGTGGAAGAGAACATTCCAAACCGGTTTGGATGGAATGTTAATGGGCCAGTCAGCACATTCACACTGTGCTGTGCTCTGGCCTGCAACTCTTCTAGGTGCCACTGCAGAGGGTTGTGCATGCATCGGAACACACTCTGCCCCCACCATGCCCAAGTGTCATCATACAGAGTGCTGTGCACACACCAGCATACACTTCACCCCACACTGTTCACACACTATGTCACCACACCGAGCACCATGCATGCGCTGCTACATACTCCAACTTACATGCTAAAGCTTCTTGCTCCTATTTGCCCTGCAAGTCCCAAAACTGTCCAGACAGACGGGGCTGGACTCTATTTCCAAGGATAAGTTTAAATTACATCCGTGACACCTACACAGACCCACTTGCCACCACTGGCTGCACTTGTGTCACCAAGGTCATAATTCAGCCTGCATATCTTTATTACCAAGCACAATATAGCAAGAACCCAGCTTGACTCTCAGATCCCACAGGAAGAGCACAGGATTCAAAGTGGCACCTTACTTGATCTGGAGTTATTGAAAGACAATACTCATTGAGTCCCATGATGCCACTTGCTGTGAGTGACTCCTCAGGCTGGACCTGCCTTTTAACAGCAGACTTTATGAATGTTGTGGGAAAGGAACCCCTTCCAGTGCAGAAGGGTGCAAACGCCGGACCAGAAGGCAGAGATAGCAGAATGCTGACAGTAGCATGGAAAATGTACTGAAATGGAGCTGGGCAGACAGGAAGGGACTGAACACCAGCACTAGGAAATACCCTCCCAGGAAAAGACAGGCACACTTTGAGTCTCCTTTGAGATTTGCAGCATGTCTCGGTGAGCCGGCACTCAGATACCAGGGTGATGGGCAACTTTACAGAAACACAGATTAGGGTTAGTTAGATAGGCAGGCAGATTGCAATAGGCAGCCATGCAGGACTTCCCACACTATTTGTTACAGGATTTGCAGTGCAGAGTGAAGCCACAGAGGGGCCTGGCTCAACTTCTTATTCGTTACTATTATTACCAAATACGTCTTGAGTTCCACCTGTGTCCTGGCTCGCCCAGCACCATCACCATGGCCCCAGCCGCCCGGCACTGCTGCTGTTGCCCTGGCCAGCCAGCACCATTGCTATTGTTTCATATTTGGACAATCTTTACCTAAAAGTCCCCACTATCTTACAAGTATCAGAGGGGTAGCCATGTTAGTCTGTATCCACAAAAACAACGAGGAGTCCGGTGGCACCTTAAAGACTAACAAATGTATTTGGGCATAAGCTTTCGTGGGTAAAAAACCCACTTCTTCAGATGCATGGTGTGAAAATTACAGATGCAGGCATAAATACAGATATACATAAATACATAAATACAGGCCTGCATCTGTAATTTTCACTCCATGCATCTGAAGAAGTGGGTTTTTTACCCACAAAAGCTTATGCCCAAATAAATCTGTTAGTCTTTAAGATGCCACTGGACTCCTCACTATCTTACATTAACCAGACAAATTCCACCCTGTGCAGACTCTGCACCAGGCTGAAACCGATCATCCTCAGTTTAGCAGCTTCACTGTAGTACTCATGACCATAACTCCCCTGGGGCCCAATCACAGTGAAGTGAATGGGAATTATGTGAACAGGATCAGGATGACACCCTTGCATCTTCTTGGCTCCCTCTATAAGGCACAATACCATCGTGTCTTTTGGAGTCTCACTGTTGAGACACTGGGCCCTAACAAGCATATAACTTCAAGCAGAGCCAGCCAATGCCCTCTGTGCACCTCCCTTCTCTCAATCTGAAACCCTTCAAATGCACAAGGCTCCCCGTGCTGACCAGCCTTGGCCAAGCTGTCTGGCTCCCAAGACAGCTAAGGCTGTGGGTGCTGCGCCCCCCACAGGAAGTGGGTCTTAGCATCTGACGGTTCCAAGCTTACAGTGTGCTTCTATTTCCCACCCTCAAGGAGAGCAGTGACTTACACTGGTGGTGCTTATCCTGGCTTAAAACCCCAGACATGTTCCTCTCTGATATTCCCCATTTAAAGGGAATCCCTCATGTTAGTCCCAAAGTTAGACAGTCTGTCTGAGTTCAGTGTTGCCCCCGAGCTAGTGTTGATTACTGACACCCAGCGCAGAGTCTGGCGCTGGAGTGACAGAGCTATTTATGCCAAAGGAAGGAAGCCCATAGCATTTTGAGTTTCCTGCATGAATATTTTTTGGTGTCCTTCATTGTGGGTCTTTGTCACACAGCATCTCCTATGTCTGGATCCTTGCGAGCCGGCTGGGGTAATGCACGGCTTTGCCTGATGGTCTGCACTTGCACATCTATGTTGGCTGCAGGCCACAGATTAATGAAATTGGGACCAATCCGCAGTACAGAGGAGGTCTGAGCCCAGGCACAGAATGGCCAGGCCTCAAGTCTGTGGAAGCTGCCACCACAGGGCAGCCATGCAGCGTTGCAGTAGTTCCTTCATTAGGCATGGTTATGGGGTGTTTGGGGCTATTCTGAGCCTCTGACCCACATGCAGTGCCAGCTCTGTGCAAGGGGAAGAGCCCTTGAAAGCAAGTGGATACTCCACAGCCCAGCACTTCGAGGAGAAAGGAGAGTCGGCAGGCAGCTAGGGATCGTTGAACACCAAAAGAACAGGCAGCAGCAGTTGGGAGACAGGACTCTTGGGTGCTATTCTCAGCTCTTCTGGAGGATCCAGTCAGAAGGCCATCCCCTGCGGTCTTCCTACGAGAACCCATGCCCCTGTTGCATCTCATTCTTCTGAATGCACTGGGAGAGGTATCTGATGAGCCAAGAACCCTATGCACAGCTGGATCCCGCTGGGGCTGAGCGAAGCCAGGAGGATGTAGGTAATCTTCAGGGAGGGAGCTTTGGAGCCAGGCCCTTGCAGGAGCCACACACAAAGTGGGGTGCAGGTAAGTAAAGCAGAACAGGTGTGACCAATAGCAAAACCAACCCTGGAGAAGGAACAGAGGGATGTGGCAGGGTGTGTGTGAGCACGGGGAGCTGCCACGTGGCAATACCACAGAGCCCCAGGTCGTTCAGCCCAGCAAGCAGCGACAGAGAAGCCACAGAAAAGAAGCTTATCTAGAGCCACTGACAGCTTGTACCCAGAAAGGAAAGAAACCTGTCCAAAGAGAAGTGCAGTGGAGAGTCAGGCTCATAGGGCTTCACTGGAACTTGAGGACTCACAGCTTTTCACAGGATCTGACCCCCAGTGTCAATGCCAGAAAACCACAATTAACCAGAATTCTGCTCCCAGAAATAACAGGCCGTCAGAGCCACAGCCTGGGCTCCCTACTTGCTTACAAAATCAGACATAAAAATACAAAAGTGTCACAACACACTAGTGCTGAAAAATGGCTGACTTTCTCATTTTACCATATAATTATAAAATAAATCAACTGAAATATAAATATGGTACTTACATTTCAGTGTACAGTATATAGAGCAGTATAAACAAGTCATTGTCTGTATGAAATTTTAGTCTGTACTGACTTTGCTAGTACTTTTTATGTAGCCTGTGTAAAACTAGGCAAATATCTAGATGACTTGATGTACCCCCGCAAAACCTGTGTGTGCCCCTAGGGGTACACTTACCCCTGGTTGAGAACCAGTGTTCTAGTCAAGTCACTGGGGTGGTGCTCTCCCATCTGCTGGCAGCAGGATTCATCCACAGCTGGAATGGTCGTGGGGTTCCAGCCACACTGTGCTTTCTAGCCATGTCATAACAAGGTCAGGGGACTGACCCCGGAGCCCTAGCTGGCTTGCTTAGTGACGCAATGTTAGACAAAGCCACACCACCGAGGGGCCACCCAATCCTACTGAACACCTGCAAACACTCCACAACACACGGCAGTGATGCTTCAAGGAGACTGGGACTATACCAGACACTCATGTCCATCTCCATCATCTACCCGTGCCCATCAACGAGCCCAGCCCAGGGCCTTGCATATGAATAGCATCATATCCACCCAAAAATAGAAACAGCCTTCCCAGCCCCCCTGGTTTTACACAGTGGAGTCCATCTCAGTGCCTCTATCTGACGATTCTGCAGCCACTGTTATAGCACGAAGGTCTGAGCAAGGGGAGGGAGGCGTCTCACATTGTGCCACAATGGTGAAGGGACCCAGTCTCAGACAGCCAGGAACTGTATGACTGAGGGGCGTCTATTGAGAGTGCCCCGCCAGCTGAGGCCCTGTCAACATGACAAAGTTTTGTTGGCAACCAACAGGGGAGGTGTACACACTGCAAAGCAACTTTTGGCGGCAAAACTCTGCTGTTTTGCCAACAAAATAAAACCACCTCAAGGAGAGGCATAAAGCTTTTTGCAGCAAAGTTAAAGGACAAAGCATCGGTGTAGACACTGCTGTTTGTTTTGTCTACAGACTTGGCTTCCACCAGTATCCCACAATGCTTCCCATGACTGCTCTGCTGATCTCTGCTGCTCTGCAGGCATGCATCCCTCCCCTTTCAAAGCTCCGGTAAGTATCTGACAGCTGAGCTTGCTGCCTCATTTGGGGAACAAAGAGCAAATCATTCATGTGGCATGCTCCTGTTCTGCCCTGCACTAGGAACACAGGCAGGCTGCTGCTGCAGGGAGCAGGGAACCACTGGGCTGCTTTGACAGTCCTCAGCACGGAGAGCTCCCAGGGCTGCTCAGGATGCCGCTCTCGGAGGGAACCACAGAACCATAGGCAGGCAGGCAGAGCAGGCTACTTGCGCTTGGGGAAAGCTGCTGTGCTGAGCAGAGCCAGGGGCTCATTGGGGCGGGGAGGGGTCCGTCTCTCCCTGCAGCAGGATAGGTCAGTCAGCCTGCTGTCTCCTCTGCCCCAGACACACCACCCTCCTCTCCCTCTAAAGCTGGGGTCGGCAACCAGCGGCACGCGAGCTGATTTTTGGCGGCACTCTGCTGCCAGCCAGGGTCCCGGCCGCCGGCCCCGCTCAGCCCGCTGCCTGCTTGGATGATCGGAAGCCCGGGCAGGCAGCGGGCTGAGCGGGACCGGTGGCCGGGACCCCAGCTGGCAGAAGCTGGCGGATGGAACCCCAGACCGGCAGCAGGCTGAGCGGCTTAACCCGCTGCCAGTCTGGGGTCCCAGCCGCTGGCCCCACTCAGCCCACTGCCAGTCTGGGGTTCCGTCCGCTGGCCCCTGTAAATGTAAAATGTATTACTGGCATGCCAAACCTTAAATTAATGAAGACTTGGCACACCACTTCTCAAAGGTTGCTGACCTCTGCTCTAAAGGTATGTATCAACAACCACCTGGCAGCCCTGCTCCCTCCTCCCCTCCCCCCCCCCCCCCCCCCGCCACACACTTCAGTTGAAAAAGCAGCTGACAATCTACTAGGATGCCCCTGGAAGATGAGATTGAGAAAACTGCATCATGTGACGCTGTACCTGTCCCATGAGGCACTGCAAACCCTTCCCAAAGCACCCTGCCACCAGTTGCACAGTGGGATAGCTACCCACAGTGCTCTGCTCTCTGTGTCGATGCAAGAACTGTGTCAATGCAAGAACTGCCGACACAAGGAGCTAGTCTGGACATGTAATAGCGGTTTTAATTAAAGCGCTTTACTTAAAACAGCATAACTTTTGCCGACAAAACTTTCTATTGTAGAAAAGGCCTGAGTCCACACTGCGCACAGCTCCCAGTAGGTCTGAAATGGATAGGCAGCCAGTGAGTAGTGTAGTGATGTTGCTCAGACACACAGCCAGGGGACAGTGATCAGGTAGTGATCAACGGCTCGATGTCTAGCTGGCAGCCGGTATCAAGCAGAGTACCCCAGGGGTCAGTCCTGGGGCCGGTTTTGTTCAACATCTTTATCAATGATCTGGATGATGGGATTAATTGCACCCTCAGCAAGTTCACAGATGACACTGAACTGGGGGAAGAGGTAGACACGCTGGAGGGTAGGGATAGGGTCCAGAGTGACATAGACAAATTGGAGGATTGGGCCAAAAGAAATCTGATGAGGTTCAACAAGGTCAAGTGCAGAGTCCTGTACTTAGGAAGGAAGAATCCCATGCACCGCTACAGGCTGCGGACTGACTGGCAGTGGCAGTTCTGCAGAAAAGGACCTGGGAATTACAGTGGACGAGAAGCTGGAGATGAGTCAGCAGTGTGCCCTCGTTGCCAAGAAGGCCAACAGCATATTGGGCTGTATTAGTAGGAGCACTGCCAGCAGATCAAAGGAAGTGATTATTCAGCACCTGGATTATTGCATCCAATTTTGGGCCTCCCACTACAGAAGGGATGTGGACAAATTGGAGAGAGTCCAGTGGAGGGCAACAAACATGATTAGGGGGCTGGGGCATATATGTTACGAGGAGAGGCTGGGGGAACTGGGTTTATTTAGTCTGAAGAAGGGAAGAGTGAGGGGGGATTTGATAGCAGCCTTCAACTACCTGGAGAGGGGGTTCCAAAGAGGATGGAGATCGGCTGTTCTCAGTGGCGGCAGATGACAGAACAAGAAGCGATGGTCTCAACTTACAGTGGGGGAGGTCCAGGTTGGATATTAGGAAACACTATTTCTCTAGGAGGGTGGTGAAGCACTGGAATGGGTTACCTAGGGAGGTGGTGGAATCTCCATCCTTACGCTTTTAAGGCCCAGCTTGACAAAGCCTTGGCTGGGATTATTTAGTTGGGGTTGGTCCTGCTTTGAGCAGGGGGTTGGACTAGATGACCTTCTGAGGTCTCTTCCAACCCAAATATTCTATGATTCTATGACAGTCTTTCTGAGCAACCTATCCCCTTTATGCTGACTGTCTTCATAGTGTGTAGCTCCTTATATGGTCTGCAGCGGCCCCAACTGGACCCATTCCATGTTAATTCAGGTCCCAGGTCAGACATTCTGGGGAGAGGAGTTCTGAATGTTGGTTACTGTATTTAAGACAATTTCTCCACCTTCCCTAACCCCTCCCCTCCAAAGAATGCTGTCGATTCTAATGCTCTTCAAAGTGGGAGAATGACAGCCCCGCAGAATGGAAACCTCTGCTCTTCCATAAGCCAGGGGCAGCAGCAGTACGGCAAGGGCGGGGGTGGGCTTGCTGGCTTGAGGGAAAATCTCTAGGGCTGAGAGAGGTGTGACAATCTCCACTGGCTCATCTGCAATTGCATCCTCTGTTGACAATGCCCATGCCCACAAGTAGTGCTAGGTGCAATATGCAGACCTGTCCCACCAGGAACTGGACTGTGACCCCCAAACTCATTTCACACTGAACTCAAACATCCAGTCAGCAACTTCTTTCCAGCACTGTTGAGCTGAGATGGATTGGAACTAGTACCCTAAAGGTAAAAGATTCAGGATCCCAGCCCCTGGCTCCTGTTAACCAATCAGTTCCCCCACGTAGGGCCAGCTTAAAACTGAAGCCCTAGAGGTGAAAGGCTCAGGTTCCATTCCTTACATTGAGTCTTCCAGTTCCCCTCTGTCTGGGAGTAGTTCTCCATTGATTGTGCAGAGATCCTGTGCGCTCCTGTGCCGAGGGAGCTGGATTACCCCTCTAGCCAAACCCTGCAACAGAACCTGGCTGGTAACAACCCCCAGCCCATGAGAGAAAGCACTAGTGCCAGCAGATTTTCGGATCTTTTAATACTTGCAGGGCCAGGCGTGGCAAGAGCCGCTGTTGTGTGCTCACCACACCCTTGCAGTTCTCACAGGCAATTACAGATTTTAGCAAAAATGTTAGCCTCTATTGGCAAGGAGCCCACACAGCCTCATTCAATGCAATTAAATTAAAGCATAATTTTTGCCCTTTCTTCCTGGGGTGTTGCTTTTAGACAAAACAAACAGGCTTTGCGTGGGCAGCATGCAGGTGGCTGGCACTCGAGCCATGTGCACTCAGCAGGTAGATACTCCAGGTTCCCATTCAGAGAAGCCAAAGGGTGGATGAACCAACAGTAGAGCCCAACAGTGGTTCCAGCTCCCACAGCAGGGGAATCTACCACTTGTCTCACATACTTGCAATTCAGACACAGACGCTGCCTCCCTACACCCATCTGCATGCTCCGGGCCAAAAGAGAAGCTGGAGAAGCCAGTGGAAAAAATAATGTAGGAAACCTACTGAAGCATCTTTGCCTCTGCTTTGCTAGCACTGCATGTTGCCGCTTGCATTCATGTGCTGCATTAAGATGATGCTGTGGCTCGGTCTATACACCAAAGGGCACCAGTTTAACTACAGGGGTGATGTTGTACTGAGTTAGCCAAGCCAGCGCAGTGTTATGTGCAGACAATCTAGAGCAGTTTAAACCTAGTTTGACTGTGGCTAAACCAGTGAAACTTGTGTGTGCAGACAGGCCCTGCAACAGTGGGGGAGAGAGACAATCAGCAGGAGGGTTAGAAAGGAGAAAAGCCTAGATTCCACCCCACCCCCCCCCGCCAGGGAGCTGCCTTTCAAGCCTCCCAGGACAGGACATTTAGACAGCTATTCTCAAGGAGTGTCGAGGGTGGGCCAGCTAGGACACGGAGATGGGGCTATTCCCTGGGGGCACTGAGGACAATTTGTTCACATTTTCTGTTAAGTTTCAGAGTAACAGCCGTGTTAGTCTGTATTCGCAAAAAGAAAAGGAGTACTTGTGGCACCTTAGAGACTAACCAATTTATCTGAGCATAAGCTTTCGTGAGCTACAGCTCACTTCATTGGATGCATACTGTGGAAAATACAGAAGATGTTTGTTTTTATACACACAAAGCATGAAAAAATACCTCCCCCCACCCCACTCTCCTGCTGGTAATAGCTTATCTAAAGTGATCACTCTCCTTACAATGTGTATGATAATCAAGTTGGACCATTTCCAGCACAAATCCAGGTTTTCTCACCCCCCCCCCCGCCCCACACAAACCCACTCTCCTGCTGGTAATAGCTTATCTAAAGTGACCACTCTCCTTACAATGTGTATGATAATCAAGGTGGGCCATTTCCAGCACAAATCCAGGGTTTAACAAGAACGTCTGAGGGGGCGGGGGTAGGAAAAAACAAGGGGAAATAGGTTACCTTGCATAATGACTTAGCCACGCCCAGTTTCTATTCAAGCCTAAGTTAATTGTATCCAATTTGCAAATGAATTCCAATTCAACAGTTTCTCCCTGGAGTCTGGATTTGAAGTTTTTTTGTTGTAATATCGAAACTTTCATGTCTGTAATCGCCACAAGTACTCCTTTTCTTTTTGCAAATACAGACTAACATGGCTGTTACTCTGAAACCTGTCATTATGCAAGGCACTGCATTTAGCCCTATGGAGTGGAAATCTATCAACTGCATGAAAAAACTTGTACAGATACAGACAGACATCATCTTCCTTTCCAAATGCAAACAGATGGACATCGTACCAAAAGGACTGAAGGTAAAAAATCCATTACAATCTACATACCACACAGACTATGCTGACAGCTTGTGCCACACGCTCTCAAAGAAACTGCGGAACCACCTGATCAACATCCTCTACAGCAAACAGGGAAAGATTAAGAATGAGCTCTCAAAAATGGATACTCTCATAAAAAACCAACCTTCCACACAAACTTCCTCGTGGCTGGACTTTACTGGAACTAGACAAGCCATTTACAACACACACTTTGCTTCTCTACAAAAGAAAAAGGACACTAAACTTTCTAAACTACGACATGCCACAAGGGGCCACAGCAATGGTTCCCTCAACCCACCCAGCAATATTGTTAACCTATCCAACTGTACTCTCAGCCCAGCAGAAGCAGCTGTCTTATCTCGGGGCCTCTCCTTCTGCCCCTCCACCCTCACGAACATGATACAGTTCTGTGGTGACCTAGAATCCTATTTTCGACGTCTCCGATTCAAGGAATATTTCCAACATACCTCTGAACAACACACTAATCCACAGAGACCCCCCTACCAACACTACAAAAAGAAAGATTCTAGGTGGACTCCTCCTGAAGGTCGAAACAGCAGACTGGACTTCTACATAGAGTGCTTCCGCCGACGTGCACAGGCTGAAATTGTGGAAAAGCAGCATCACTTGCCCCATAACCTCAGCCGTGCGGAACACAATGCCATCCACAGCCTCAGAAACAACTCTGACATCATAATCAAAAAGGCTGACAAAGGAGGTGCTGTTGTCATCATGAATAGGTTGGAATATGAACAAGAGGCTGCTCGGCAGCTCTCCAACACCACTTTCTACAAGCCATTACCCTCTGATCCCACTGAGAGTTACCAAAAGAAACTACAGCATTTGCTCAAGAAACTCCCTGAAAAAGCACAAGATCAAATCCGCACAGACACACCCCTGGAACCCCGACCTGGGATATTCTATCTACTACCCAAGATCCATAAACCTGGAAATCCTGGGCGCCCCATCATCTCAGGCATTGGCACCCTGACAGCAGGATTGTCTGGCTATGTAGACTCCCTCCTCAGGCCCTACGCTACCAGCATTCCCAGCTACCTTCGAGACACCACTGACTTCCTGAGGAAACTACAATCCATCGGTGATCTTCCTGATAACACCATCCTGGCCACTATGGATGTAGAAGCCCTCTACACCAACATTCCACACAAAGATGGACTACAAGCCATCAAGAACGCTATCCCCGATAATGTCACGGCTAACCTGGTGGCTGAACTTTGTGACTTTGTCCTTACCCATAACTATTTTACATTTGGGGACAATGTATACCTTCAGATCAGTGGCACTGCTATGGGTACCCGCATGGCCCCACAGTATGCCAACATTTTTATGGCTGACTTAGAACAACGCTTCCTCAGCTCTCGTCCCCTAACGCCCCTACTCTACTTGCGCTATATTGATGACATCTTCATCATCTGGACCCGTGGAAAAGAAGCCCTTGAGGAATTCCACCATGATTTCAACAATTTCCATCCCACCATCAACCTCAGCCTGGTCCAGTCCACACAAGAGATCCACTTCCTGGACACTACAGTGCTAATAAACGATGGTCACATAAACACCACCCTATACCGGAAACCTACTGACCGCTATTCCTACCTACATGCTTCCAGCTTTCACCCTGACCACATCACACGATCCATCGTCTACAGCCAAGCTCTGCGATACAACCGCATTTGCTCCAACCCCTCAGACAGAGACAAACACCTACAAGATCTCTATCAAGCATTCTTACAACTACAATACCCACCTGCGGAAGTGAAGAAACAGACTGATAGAGCCAGAAGAGTTCCCAGAAGTCATCTACTACAGGACAGGCCTAACAAAGAAAATAACAGAACGCCACTAGCCGTCACCTTCAGCCCCCAACTAAAACCCCTCCAACGCATTATTAAGATTCTACAACCTATCCTGAAGGATGACCCAACACTCTCACAAATCTTGGGAGACAGGCCAGTCCTTGCCTACAGACAGCCCCCCAACCTGAAGCAAATACTCACCAGCAACCACATACCACACAACAGAACCACTAACCCAGGAACCTATCCTTGCAACAAAGCTCATTGCCAACTGTGCCCACATATCTATTCAGGGGACACCATCACAGGGCCTAATAACATCAGCCACACTATTAGAGGCTCGTTCACCTGCACATCCACCAATGTGATATATGCCATCATGTGCCAGCAATGCCCCTCTGCCATGTACATTGGTCAAACTGGACAGTCTCTACGTAAAAGAATAAATGGACACAAATCAGATGTCAAGAATTATAAGATTCATAAACCAGTCGGAGAACACTTCAATCTCTCTGGTCACGCAATTACAGACATGAAAGTTGCGATATTACAACAAAAAAACTTCAAATCCAGACTCCAGCGAGAAACTGTTGAATTGGAATTCATTTGCAAATTGGATACAATTAATTTAGGCTTGAATAGAGATTGGGAGTGGCTAAGTCATTATGCAAGGTAACCTATTTCCCCTTGTTTTTTCCTACCCCCGCCCCCTCAGACGTTCTTGTTAAACCCTGGATTTGTGCTGGAAATGGCCCACCTTGATTATCATACACATTGTAAGGAGAGTGGTCACTTTAGATAAGCTATTACCAGCAGGAGAGTGGGTTTGTGTGGTGGGGGGGGGGTGAGAAAACCTGGATTTGTGCTGGAAATGGTCCAACTTGATTATCATACACATTGTAAGGAGAGTGGTCACTTTAGATAAGCTATTACCAGCAGGAGAGTGGGGTGGGGGGAGGTATTTTTTCATGCTTTGTGTGTATAAAAAGATCTTCTACACTTTCCACAGTATGCATCCAATGAAGTGAGCTGTAGCTCACGAAAGCTTATGCTCAAATAAATTGGTTAGTCTCTAAGGTGCCACAAGTACTCCTTTTCATTTTCTGTTAATGCTCTCAGCTGCCTTTCTCACAGTGCAAAGTAGAAGCTCTATTTCCATTGGCACACAGACAGCCCCTTTCACCAGGGTTTTGTGTCTGACAAAATAGGAAAGACAGGAGGTCAGAAAGGGTTTTTAAATATTTCCGCTCGTGTTTTCCCCCCCTTAGAAATATCAGGACTGTTAAGTTTTGTCTTCCCTTTCTATTGGAGGATGCCCTGGCTCCTACAAGATAAGGTGTGACTTTACACTGAACTAGGTCTGCTGGTAGGCATTTTTCTTCCGGCATGAGAAGGGCCTTTAGCGATTTTAGATTCTATTTCTGGGAAGGGATTCTAACTGTCTGGGCAGAACCGTTAAACCTTCCCTACGCAGACCAGCCCTGGGATGTATGTAGTGGGTGAGTTCTCAGCCCCTATTTGTGTAAGCTTTAACAAAGAGAGCTTTGCTCCCAGGTGTTATAGTTTTATTGGTGTTAAACCAGTCTGAATAAAAATCACTTCCCATCGCAATTCATTCTATATTCACTCCCTTTGCCTTGTGAGCCTTGCCTTTTCTCCAGCTAAGCAGACAAGGCCTGACCCAGCGTTGCCTTGAGTTCTCCATCACAGAGAAGCCAAAATGAAAGCTTAAACCCATGTGCTTTCCCTTTTGCAGGTCTCCTTTAAGGATTCCAGAGAGGATTATCTGCAGATCTGAGCTACTGTGGCCAGCGCCTGCACCTAGGGAAATTCATCCTCCCCCAGCACACCCACTGTGCCGCCATCACACATCTCCAATCCAGCTTTTCCAGCTAATAATGTTATGGTCGCACTCAGGGCCGTCCCTAGCTATTTTAGAATCACAGAATCTCAGGTTTGGAAGGGACCTCAGGAGGTCATCTAGTCCAACCCCCTGCTCAAAGCAGGACCAATCCAAAGTTTTTGCCCCAGATCCCTAAATGGCCCTGTCAAGGATTGAACTCACAACCCTGGGTTTAGCAGGCCAATGCTCAAACCACTGAGCTATCCCTCCTCAAACCACTGAGCTATCCCTTTTGGTGCCCTACGCATCCCCCCAAGGCCTCCATGGGTGGGAGTGGGGGGGGGCTGTGTGGGGCCTTGCCCCAGGCCTCCACGGGGGTGGTGGGGGGGACTGTGTGGGGCCCCGCCCCAGGCCTCCACGGGAGGGGGGGGCTGGCCCCAGGCCTCCGCGGGAGTTGGGGGGCTGGCCACTTCCTGCAGGAAGTGGAGTGACCCGGCCCCAGCCTGCTCTGCTCCCCTGGCTCCCAGGCTTACGGGGAGGGGGAAACCGGCCCCCAGCACTCGCCGGCGGCGCGGCTGGGAGCCAGGGGAGCGGAGCAGGCTGGGGCCAGGTCGCTCTACTTACTGCCGCCAGTGAGGGCAGGCCAACCGCCTCTGGAGTCCTCAGGGGAGTGGGGGCGGGGCTGGGGCCCTGGGCAAGAGCCGGAGCAGGGCTGGAGCTGGTGCCCCAAATTTCCTGGTGCCCTACGCAACTGTGTACTTTGTGTATGGGTAAGGACGGCCCGAGTCACACTTTGCCTTCCACAGGACCTTCCATCTGGGGGAGGTGCTCTCACCCTTTACCCGGGGGGAAAGAAGCCACAGGGGGCCAGTGACAGCAGCAGCAACAGAGAACACCCATTCTTGCCCTATGTTTAGCCACTATGCCATGCTCCCTCTTGTGGAGGACCCTTCACTGATCAGGACATTGCTGCGCCTGACAACACAGGCCAGTCTGTGCCTGATGTTCTCGCTCATAAGAGTCTGAGATCATGGGCTCCCTGTGGGACATAAGAACGAGCTGCACTATTGCTGCCAGAACTTGGCAGCTCTTCCCTCTGTGTCTGTATTGAGAAAGGGAGGGGGAGGCCTCAGGGGGCTCCCAGCCCAAGACAGACAGGCCCAGTGACCTGCGTGGAGCCAGCCAGTGCTTGCACAATTTGCCTCTCTCCCCCACCTGCCCCAGGGCCCTTCTTTGAGGCAGAAGAGAAAAAGCTGGAAACATCCTTCCTCTCCTACACACAGTGAACTGGAAGCAGCAAGGGAGCGGGGGCAGGCAGCCTCGATCCATGCAGAGAATAGCAGGGGCTGCTACCGACCCAGGTCCAGCCTTTCCGGCCATTGCCCCAGCTCTGCAATGAAGGCAGGTGGGAAAGCTGCAAACTGCGCCCTGGGAGCCAGACTGCAAAGCCCAGGGCTCCATTCAAACGTTGGCCCTGGAGTTACAGACAAACCCCCTCAGTCGTTCCCTCTGGCCACTGTAGCTCCCCATGCGGCCTGTGGCCAAAGTTGGTGTCTTCCCCACAATTTACAGGCTGACTTAAGCTGAGAATCACGGCTCAGAATTGCCTCCTCATGCTCCCCGCTCAGTTCGGAACACAATATGTCCAGTCCCAACCCTGCTGTCCTGCCCGAGAAGTGGTGGGCCTGGGGGAATGCACTAACATCACTGAAGTCATGCAAAGAACAGTGATGAGACACTGCACTTCCAGCACTAGACCCCTCAGTGGGGGAGTCCCACAATGATAAGTTCTCTCTCCAGTTCTATTCAACATCTACATATAGCCATAGTAGAACCTGGCAGATGACATGGATTCATATATAATCAATATACAGATGACTCAGCTGTATCTATCCTTCACCATATATGACCTCCTCAGCACCACCCAGACAGGCCATTGCCTGGACAAGATCAACTCATGCATGAAGAACAGCTGGCTGAAGCTGACCCAGACAGAGGTGATGCTGCTGGGCAGAAGAAAGCACTTCAAGTTGTTTGCAGCCATGGTGCAGTGTCTCTTTTGGTCGAAGACACACACCCACAATTGGTCAATTCAGTTTGTAGTTTAGGAGGCTCCTGGAATCCTTGCCAACACTGAGCTCTCACGCAGCAGCAACAGCGAGGAACGCCTTCTACCATCTCCACTTGGCTAGGAGACTCTGCCATCCTGGCAGACGATGACCTGGCCTTCGTTACACACTCCTTTGTCACCTCCGGTCTGGACTGCAGCAATGTGACAGACTTTGGCAGGAAGGCATCAGCACTTAGGAAACTCCAACTAGTAGAGAATGCTGCAGTGCAGTGCCTCAGCAACACAGGATAGCGTGAGCACATCCCACCAGTCCTCTGATCCCTATGTTAGCATCCCATACAACAGAGAGTCAAATTCAAGGCCTCAGTCCTGATCTCAAGGCTCTTTATGGCTGGGGCCAAGGGTATCTATTTGTAGAAAACTGAACAGGGAACACAAGGAGAAATCTATGGCCAGCAGAGTTAAGGACAATAAGGCATTTTAAAATATATTAGGAACAAAAAGAATTCTGACAATGGTATTGGTCCATTACTAGATGGAAATGGGAGAATTAATAATAATGCAGAAAAGGCAGAAATAGTCAACAAATATTTATGTTCTGTATCTGGTGGGGAAAAAACAAATGATACAATCTCATCCTATGGTCATGATAACACTCTTTCCATTCCAGAGGTATCTCTGGAGGATGTTATATAGAAGCTACTGCAGTCAGACATTTTTAAATCAACAGATCCAGATAACTGCATTCAAGAGTTTTAAAACAGCTGACTGAGGCGCTCACTGGACCAATAATGTTGATTTTCAATAAGTGTTGGAGCATTGGGGAAGTTCCAGAAAACAGGAAAAAAGCTAATGTTGTTCAAGTTTTTAAAAAGGGTGAATGGGATGACCCAGGTAATTACAGACCTTTGTCAGCCTGACACTTACTTTGGGAAGGATAATGGAGCAGCTGATATAGGACTCAATTAATAAAGAGTTATAGAAGGGTGATGTAATTAATGCAAATCAACATGGGTTTATGGAAAATAGATCCCGTAAAATGGCACACATTAAATGGATTAAAAACTGGCTGACTGGTAGGTCTCAAAATTTAACTGTAAACAGGGAATCATCAACGAAAGTGGGTGTGTTTCTAGTGGGGTTCTGCGGGGATCAGTTCTTGGCCCCATGCTATTTAACATTTTAAATAATGACCTAAACAAACTGATCAAGTTTGCAGATGACACACAAACTGAGGGAGTGCTAAATAATGAAGAGGACAGGTCACTGATATATACAGAGCCATCTGGATCACCTGGAAAACCGGCCACAAGCAAACAATATGTCTTTTAATACAGCTAAATGTAAATGTGTAAATCTAGGAACAAGGAATGTTGGCCACACTTATAAGATGGGGGACTCTATCCTGGGAAGCAGTGACTTTGAAAAAGATGTGGGGGTCATGGTGGATAATAAGCTGAACATGAGCTCCCAGTGTGAAACTGTGGCCAAAAGGGCTAATGCGATTCTGTGATTCATAAACAGGGGATCTCAAGTAGGAGAAGAGAGGTTATTTTACCTCTGTATTTGGCATTGATGGAAATGTCATGTCCAGTTCTCATGTCCACAACTCAAGATGGATGTTAATAAATTAGAAAGGATTCAGAGAAGAGCCAAAAGAATGATTAAAGGAATAGAAAACCTGCATCATAGTGATAAACTCAAAGAGCTAAATCTATTTATCTTAACAAAGTGAAGGTTACAGTGATGATTACAGTGTATAAGTAGCTACATGGAGAACAAATATTTAACAATGAGTGTTTCAGTCTAGCAGAGAAAGGCATAAGACAATTCAATGGCTGGAAATTGAAGTTAGACAAATTTTGACTAGAAATACAGCATGTATTTTTTAATGGTGAGAGTAATTAATCACTGGAACACCAAGGGTTATGGTGGATTCTCCATTGCTGACGATTTTTCAATCCAGATTGGATGCTTTTTTCACAGCTCTGCTCTGGTAATTATTGTGGGGCAGGTCTCTGGCCTGTGCTATACAGGAAGTGCAACCAGATGATCTCAATGGTTCCCACTGGCCTTGGAATCTATTAACCTAAAAGAACTGAAAGCTCGGGAACAGGGACCATGGTTGACTGCTCCACTCCTAATGCTTAGTGGAACTTTCTACCAGAAGTAGAGCTGGCCCTCTGCCCCCTCTGGAAAGAATGGCCATGGCAGCTACCTGCTTTAACAACCTCAGCTGGAGGGCACATCAGCCTGTGGAAGAAGGTGACAGACTCAGACACACAAGCACGGGCAGCAGAAGATGCGGAGCCTGCACCAGCCCAGGCCCATGCAAACACCCATCCATACACACCCATCTCCCACTGCTACAGCACCCAGTCACCTTTCCCGCAGCCAGTGACCCTTGGGAGCACCAGCTCCTGGAGCCATCCCAGCTCAGTACAAACACCAGAGAATGGGTCACTTCCAACCTTAAGTACCTGGAGCAGCAAGTAAACCGTCCGTGCAGGGGGCAGATGCCATGGGGCCATGCTGGGCCCTGCATTACGCTATCTCTGATGCTGTTAAACTCAGTCCTGATCGCACTGGTCAAAGCAGCAACCACATAGTACAGCATCAGGGCAGAGGACTCCCCAGGTTTGCCCTAGCAGGGGAGATCAGAACCTTTGAGGAGGTCAAGCATGGGAAGGCTCTCTGCACATGTGGGACTATGCCCTGAACCCTCACTCATGCAGGTATCCAGGCAGTGTTCCACTGGGCTCTCTCTGGACAGAGGGCACTGCCCAGCATCCTTCTCTGGCACCCTTGTAATGACCTGTAACCTCAACTGATGGAACCTCCCCTTTCTGAAGGAAGGCTCCTGCTGCGTCTAAAGTCACACAGCCTGGCCTCGTTGAAGAAGGAGCAGAGCATGCTAGTGCAATGGTCCTCAACCAGGGGTCCGGGGGTCCCCTGGGGGGCTGCAAGCAGGTTTCAGGGGGTCCACCAAGCAGGGCCAACATTAGACTTGCTGGGGCCCGGGGCAGAAAGCCGAAGCCCAACTGCATGGGACTGAAGCCTGGGGCCTTGAGCCCTGCCACCCAGGGCTGAAGCCGAAGCCTGAGCCATGTAGCTTCGCAGGGACCTCTGTGGTGCGGGGCCCCAGGCAATTGCGTGCTTGCTACCCCCTAATGCCAGCCCTGGCTTTTATATGCAGAAGAACAGTTGTGACACAGGTGGGCCGTGGAGTTCTTATAGAATGTTGCAGGGACCTCAGAAAGTAAAAGGTTGAAAACCCCTGAGCTAGTGAGGGCATAGGAATCAGCCTGCCTTGGCTACTGCAGAGAAAGCCCTCCACCACCACATTAATTAACAGCAGAATGTCTTAACCCTGGCCTCTGCTCCTGCAGACAGCATTGTGTGCAAGATCTGAACAGGAGAGCGGATCATCCGCCCCACAGCACAGCTCAGGAAACTGAGACCAAAGAGAGGCAGGGCCTCAGCAAGTCAGTGGCGGAGCTGGGAACAGAATCCAGGAGTCCTGATTCCCAAGCAGTGCCCTAGCCACTACAGCATGCAGCCTTCAGTATTTACTGCAAGTGTCCAACAGGCAAAAGTGAATGATCCCACCAGACCTAGCTGCACCTTCCTTACAAACCCCAGAATGGAAAAACCACTGGTGACCTCTGCAGTCAGACACCAGCTTAGCCAGCCTGAACTTCTAAACTCCCCCTTCCTCATCCAGTCTCCCTCACCCTGCTGACTCAAGAGGGAGGGTGGGGCTCCGGCTGACCGTGGTTCCTGGAAAGGGGACCTTTCTGCGTGAGCTCTGTCTTTCCATGAAAGTGTTTGCACTCGCTAAAGCAAGAGGCTGGCTCCCCATCCAGCTGGAATGTTCGTCTAGATCCAATTTCACTTTGTTTTCTCAGAAAATAGCATGAGAAAAGGAATGCAGCAGTTGCTTTTCCAGCTCCAGGTCAGAACATGGCTTCCACAATCCCCAGCCCTAAGGGGGGAAACTGGAAACTGGGCGGGGGATGCCCCCACTCAGAGAGAGATAGGGGACTGAGGGGTCTCTACCAGTGCTTACTAGCACTGTTTATTTTTAAATAGAAGGTGACTTTTGTTCCTTTGCTAAAAGGCTCAGATGGGTGCCACCGCAACAACGCTTCCTGCAAGGCGCCAAGACAGCCTTTCCAAGACTTTCTGGTGCTTGGCAGACAAGTTTGGAGGTGACAGATCAGCTATAAAAGCAGGGAAGAAGTTGGTTTCTTTTTCACTGTACTGTGGATCCCCCCTCTGAAGCCCACAGTCCCTCTCAGCTGATTACGCACCGAAGGGTCTGACACTTCCCAGCAACATCCACAGGCTGCTCTGTGCCACTGCTCTATACCCATATTACACGGATCACTAACAAAGCCAGGTCCTCACTTCCTTGCCTCAGTACAGACCCAAGCATGACACAACGCATTTGATCAAGTGACTGCTGACCAGCCAATGATGAAGGTTGAAGAGAGTTAGACTCTTGGGGTTCAGGTCCTTGAACAAAGCAAGTATGCACCAAAAGAAGAGCCACCGACTCTCGTCCACCCGATTCACAACAAACGCTTTCTGCTGACTACTGGTAGGATATGCATGTTTGAATATACATATGTACAGATACAGCTGACAGACACATAGGCAGCACAGGGCTGAGAGAAGAACCACACCCACGAGAGAATGAGAAAAGCAAGGAAAAGAACTGCAATAATTCAGATGTATCTATGTAGTCACCTGAGTCCAACGGGATCCTGGAAAAGCACCACAGAGGATGTGGCTGCAGCATTTCCAGGGTCTCCTATGCTCCGGAGACAGTCTCAGGCTTTATCATTTCCTGGTTGGCCCTTGGCACATTCACCATGCTGCCCCAGCTGCTGAGCCCCTTCCCCATGCATGTTATGGCAATGGTGCATCCTATTAAACACTGCCAGCTTCTGGAAATCCAGCATGTTGAGGCCATTTTCTTCTCTTCCATGGATTCTTCTCAGTCAGCCCTATGTGCGTCTCAGCTGGCATATCAGTGTGAATTCAATGCCAGATACCTCTGTGCTGAGCTATTGTGCTTGAAAACATATGATGATTTCAACAGATTAATTGGAAACACAGCCTGGGTGTTGCAATCACATGAATGACTCCAACTGCAGGAGCAAATGTTTTCATCTTAAACTGGAAGCAGTTACCCAAATGGAAGGACACATTCTTCTTGCTCTAGCTCACCCCTCTCTCTGGTGAGAGAGCAGCCAGAAGAGAGCTTCATCTCTCCCAGCAGCACTGTAGGGATTTCACAGACCAGACCCTGTGCCCTGCAGCTGGGACTGATGCAGGACAGCTTGCATCAGCAGAGGAGGTGCCGCTGCTGTGGAAGGGATTCTTGATGTGCAGCCACAACTGGGTGGAAAAGTTGGAAAATGTTTTACAAGAGCCTTCCCATTTTCATCAACATTTCATTTCAGCTGAGGCTATGCAGCCAGGGAGGAGCTCCCCCAGCAGTGCGACATTGCCCTAGGGCAGACACAAAGACTGGTCTTGCGGTTACAGGTCTGGACCGGGGCTCAGAAGATCTGAGTTCAGTATTCAGCTCTGCTGCAGGCTCCCTGTGGGACCCTAGGCCGGTCACATGGGACCAGGTTTTCAGAAGTGCTCAGCTCCTGTTGTCAAATTGCAGGATTGGGCCAAAAGAAATCTGATGTGGTTCAACAAGGACAAGTGCAGAGTCCTGCACTTAGGACAGAAGAATCCCCTGCACTGCTACAGGCTGGGGACTGAATGGCTAAGTGGCAGTTCTGCAGAAAAGGACCTGGGGATTACAGTGGACGAGAAGTTGGCTATACAGCAGGGAGGGACAGCTCAGTGGTTTGAGCATTGGCCTACTAAATGCAGGGTTGTGAGTTCAATCCTTGAGGGGGCCATTTAGAGATCTAGGGCAAAAATAAGGGACGCTACTTGGTCCTGCTGTGAAGGCAGGGGACTGAACTCGACTTGATTACCTTTCAAGGTCCCTTCCAACTCTATGAGAGGTATATCTCCATATTAACTGAGTGTGACCTTGCTGCCAAGAAGACTAACGGCATGTTGGGCTGCATTAGTAGGAGCATTGCCTGGTGAGGCCACATCTGGAGTATTGTGTCCAATTTGGGGCCTCCCACTATAGAAGGCATGTGGACAAATTGGACAGAGTCCAGCGGAGGGCAACGAAAATGATTAGGGGGCTGGGGCATATGACTTATGAGGAGAGGCTGAGGGAACTGGGCTTATTTAGTCTGAAGAGAAGAGTGATGGGGGATTTGATAGCAGCCTTCAGGTACCTGAAGATGCGGTTCCAAAGAGATGCTGTTTTCAGTGGTGGCAGATGACAGAACAAGGGGCGATGGTCTCAAGTTGCACTGGGGGAGGTTTAGGTTGGATATTAGGAAACACTATTTCACTAGGAGGGTGGTGAAGCACTGGAATGGGTTACCTAGGGTGGTGGTGGAATCTCCATCCTTAAAGATTTTTAAGGCCCGGCTTGACAAAGCCCTGGCTGGGATGATTTAGTTGGGGTTGGTCCTGCTTTGTGCAGGGGGTTGGACTAGATGACCTCCTGAGGTCTCTTCCAACCCTAATCTTCTATGATTCTATGATTCAATGTTTATGGGCAGGTTTTCCAAGTGCCCAGAACCCAGTGTGCTGCACTCTGGAAAAAAAAAATCTAGCCCTGATTGGGGGTCCAGTTTCTTGTTGCTTGGTGGCCCCTTTACATGGGCTGAGCTGGTGCCCTCCTGCTGCAGACTTGTGCCCCACCTAGGGATTATAGAGCCAGCCTCTAAAGCTCCTGATTACAGGAGACACAAGCCATCTGCCCTCCACCCTTGCATCTGTGCAAGCACAGGGATTATCCTGAGGCCTTTAAAGTCTGTGTGCCTCTATCTCCCCATCTGTGAAAGGGAAGAAGAATGCTGTGTGCCTGCCTCAGGGGTTAGGAGGAGAGCCCCTTTCTAGTCTTTTTTAGAATCCAGGTCCCAAGTGACACAATCATCAGAATCCAACAGGACATGTGAGAACCAACTCACACGCCCTATAGTCAGCAAGGCCAGAGCTCAGAGGGTTCATCTTCTCCTACAACACCAAATGTCTAGGATGCCCTGCTATTGATCCCATCAGGGGTGGCATGATGCAGGCACAGTGCTCAGAGGGGGTCTAGAGGGTGTGCGGCTCAGACACTGGTACTGTCCTGCTCTAAGGCTCCCACTGCTGATAGCGGGGCAGAACTAGGCTTACAACAGTGGGAATTTTTAGGGAGATAAAAGCTTCCTGTAGCCAAGTGGCTAGAGTGGAGTGCTCTCTGCACATGCTGCTCCGGAGTCTGCTCGGGACATTACCAGGCTGACAGACCCAGCCCATTGGTCAGAAAGGCAGTGGAGGGAAGGAGTACTTGATGTTCACATGGAAGGTTTTGATATGAACTCCAGACGTTGGTCATGGGAAATCCCCATGAGATCAGCCAGCTGTCAGGAAACAGGGCCTACAGCAGAGCCAGTCTCCGGGCAACCTAACCATTGCGGCTGGTCTGTAGGAGGCTGCCTGGCTGGGAAGAATCAGCAATGGCTCTTAAACCCAGCAACAAGCCAGCAGCTGCTCAAAACACTTGCCATGGCTCCGATAGCTCCTGTTCTCAGCTTTGCTCCAGTCCTGCTACTGCCTTGGACCAAGCCCTGCCCCTGCCTTGCCTCCCTCCAGGTAACCAGGTTCTGAGCCTGATTCCTGACCTCTGACGTGGCTCTGAGCTGGGCTCTGGCACCTAGCCTCTGCCTCTGACCTGGGGTATGCTTCCTGGCTACCGACTCTTGCTCCAACCACTAGGGCTGGCTGCCCACGTCCTGGTCATATGTTGCTTCTCTTCTCCTACTGCTTTGTTCAGCTGAACTGTAAATGTCCCCATCAGTGGGGCTCCCTCCTCCACAGGAGTAACAATTCCACAGCTGATACCCCAGTCAGTGAGATGGCTACTTCCCCTAATCTTCCACTTCACTCTATTCCTCCCAGCCCATCATAGAAGAGTACATCTCCCTTAGCAGCCCCGCCCCATGGAGCAGCAACAGAGCATTGAAGGCTGTCCCTGTCTCCGGAGCCTTGAGTGACCAGGAAGGAGGCAAACAGGAGAGCTCTGGGGCTGGAGAGCTCGCAGAAAATCCTGCCCCTTCCTCCTGCAGCTGCCATGGCTGGGGCGTGGGTGGTCAGGCCTAGTGGGTAGGGTTGGAGCCAAGAGTCAGAGCCAGATTTGGCAGGTAGGAATCAGGGCCGAAGATCAGAGCAGGAGTCAGAAGCCAGGAATGGAAGCAAGGTGAACGAGCGGGGCCTGTTGTAGCTTCCAGCTGGGATCTACCTAGCTGCACAGACAACTTCCTGGTGCAAGCGCCTGGACCACGCAGGGACCCTGGGAGCACTGCCAGTCAGGCCCTGTGGGTGGCATAACCTGTGCTGCTTGGACCCCCAAGCTCAGAGTCCCTTGATCGCTGCTCTGCTAGGGCTGCTGTGTGGCAGCAGTCACTCAGGGACCACCAGACCCAGGTTCTAGCCCCGTGGATCTTCATGCCTGCCAGCTTTACTGTGTGGGCTGGGGAAAGGCGTGCACTGCTGCACCAGGAGCACAACAAGCAAAAGTCTGGGGGACAGGCCAAGGGCACAGCCTGGGCATGTGGCCCCTGGGTACCTGCCGCACGTGAGGAGCAGCCAGAGTCTAGAGAGGAGGCCTGTGATCGGGGTGGCTGGGATTTCACAGCGGTGAAGGAGTAATTTCTGGGTCCATGCTGTAGGAGGGGTCTTCCCCAAAGGGTGGGGGCTTGGAATTACCAACAAGGGGCACCCCACCATATGAGCTAGGCAGAAAAAAAAATCAATCCCTTCAGGCCCCCCTGATCATTTCTGTTGTTCTCAACCCAGAACCTGGCCCTTTGGCCACTCTCTGGTGCCTAGAACTGGAGCCTGGATCCCAATTATGGATGTGCTGTGGAGGTTATATCATCACCCTGTTCTGGGAGGAGATACCTTGGCACATGCTGCTGTGAACTGCACTAGCCTGTTCTGCAACCATATCGCATTTCAAACACACATTTCATATCACGTTCATCACTGCCGCGCACCTTGTACAAAACACCACCATCCTGGTGGGGGGCACTTGGCACTGATTTAGTACTAAGTGTAAGGCAATGATGCACTGGGTCTCATGCTGCTCTGCTGCTCTCACCCCTAGCTTAGCACTACTGATTCCCAAGGTTTCTCTCTGCCTTTTGGAGTTTTCCCTAGATATATAAGCTGCATTTTTCCAAGCCAAATCTCATTATGTTGAATTCTGCCTATTTTTCTAGTCTCCCCAGGATTATTTGTCTGTTTCTGACATTCCCAGCTCCACTGCATTTAGGATTATCTGTCAGTTTCATCAAGGTATTATTTATCTCCCTCTTCTAGGTCATTTCGTATATAAAATAGCACCAATCTCTAGCCATGCTTTGCCGTTAATCATTACCCTCTGAGCCAGTTTTCACTCCACGTGGCAGAGTTCCCATCTCAGCCAATTTGAAAGAAATTTTCAATTAAGATTCCTAGAGCCTCTGCATCAAATGCTTTTCTAAAATCAAGATATGCTGGACCTGACTACCCCAGTGTAAAACTCCCTTATCTCCAACAGCAGTTTATCTACAGTCCTCCTAATTTTGTGATTCTATCAAAATAAAGCAACCAGGTTTTATAATTAGATGTACTTAGGGTTTTGCTTCAGCCTGGAAGGAGATTTGGGTTACTGAGATCTCCCCGTCTCTCCAACTGGGAGATTCGTTGTGCTGATGCTAAGTGAGCAGGCAAGAGTGACTGGCAGCACATCGGAGCTGAAAGCAGTTTGTTCTGTTTGGAACTGAACAGTCTAGCCCCACCTTATCAGCCTGGATTCCAGATTCCCAGACCGATACTTAGCAGAGGGAAAGGCCAGGCTGTTTTTCTGTCTGTTTGGTTTAGTTCACCTCGGTCACTGCCTAGATCTATCCTCTGTGGACTCTGCAACGTTTTCCCTTTGCTTCATGAGATGTTACAGGATCATACAAGTCCCAATGTCCAGAATTCACAGATAACTCTGGAAGCGGACCACTCGGCTCCTTACTGACAGGCTGTCATCTAGTCACATTCCTCCTGCTCACATGCTGTCACGGAGTGCCCGGGCGATGCTCTGGAACTGCTCCCCATGAAGCCAGTCAGGACTCTGGGGCAGTCGCCTTCCGGTGAGCAGCCTGTCCGCAGGGCAAACAGCTCACACGGCTTCCACCTTCCTGGGTCTGACCTCGGAGCATTCAGCATCCTCTGCCCCTCCGTGTGCTTCCCACAGCGAGACCGCTCAGGCGGGCCTCCTGGGGAAGCCAGAGGGTCCTGCACCCCAACTTCGCAGTCAGACGGGACTCTCAGCCAGCCAGTAAAACAGAGGTTTATTAGACGACAGGAACATGGTCTAAAACAGAGCTTGCAGGTGCAGAGAACAGGACCCCTCAGCTGGGTCCATTTTGGAGGGCAGTGAGCCAGACAACCACGTCTGCCCTTCACTCCATGTCCTAGCCAGCCCCAAACTGAAACTCCCTCCAGCCCCCCCTCCTCTGGGCTTTGTTCCTTTCCCAGGCCAGGAGGTCACCTGATTCCTTTGTTCTCCAACCCTTTAGCTCTCACCTTGCAGGGGGGAAGGGTCCAGGCCATCAGTTGCCAGGAAACAGGGTGTCGGCCATTCTCTGTGTCCAGACCCCTGCACACACCTGCCCTCTAGGGCTCTGCAGTGATCATACACCCTTACCCCACCACCTAGATACTTAAGAACTGCATAAGGGAAATTGAGGCACCCCCACAATATTCGGAGGAACCATTAAGAACAGTCCCACTTCGTCACATCTCTCCCCCCTTCGAGATCGAACTGAGCGGGGTCACTTTAGGCGGTGACCTGGGGAAGTTCGAAGCCACCAACGTTCCCATGGATGCCCCAGCGTCTCTGCCATTCCTTGGTAGGAGTTACACCAGGCCCTTCCAGTTTCACGCCCTCCCTTAGGTCGGGGGTGGTCGATAGCACTCGCAGGCCGCATGTGGGAAGGTTTCTGCGGCCCGCCCTTTGGCCACCCCAAAACCCCAGGGGGTCAAACTTGGATTGGGTCTTCTCCCCAACAAGCTGGCCAAACACAGCCACTTGGTTATAGGACTGTTTAAGTTTCTTAACAGCTTTCACTCCATCTGAGACCTTCTCAAAGCTATCCACACTGGGTCTTTCAACAGGACAGTCAGTGGATCCATTCACAACAGAAAATTTCTGGCTGTTAGGAACTGAAACTTTCTTGATTAAATCACTTTCACACCCTTCAGTTGCAGTAAACTGCTTGCAAAGACTCCATGAGGATTCCTTTCCCTAGGGCTTTTCTATGCAACAATTCACCCCTCCCAGAAATTCTGCTCTTACCCTCTTTACCTAGGGCTTGCTCTAGAGGAACACATTCCTGAGCAACAACAGACTCTTTCTGGGTCTCCCTTACATCCAGAATTACCTATGGCCCGTCCGGTGGATTCCTACACAATCCCCTTTCAGGCAAACTGACAGACTTCCTAGATAAATGGTCAGAAGCCTTCTCCTTCCCTTTGCCACACACAAGTTCAGGAATCTTTTCCTTCTTGCTACAGGTTTCCACACCCTCCATAGGTAACACAATCACATCACCTTCCTGCTCTCCTTGTGCCCTGGCTAGGATCTCACCCTGATCAGACAGAGTTGCTCCACCCTTTCCCTACAACACACTAGCAACAGGCAAAATACAAGCACCAGAATTGTCTGGGCTCTGGGATTTTACATAGACACTAACTGGATGCGACCTAGTTACAGGGCCATTCTCCTGAGCAGACACAAACTTAGGGCCATTCCCTTCCTGGGCTTTAGCTGAATCCAGAACCAGCTCTGAGACAACTGCACGACGCTCAACCATCACAGGCTGCAAGGCCCCTTCTGTCTGCTCCACAGACCAAGAAGAGCCGGACACACTTTCTCCTTTACCAGACACACAGCTTGGGATCTCTTTCCCCTTGTCCCAGCACACAAGGCTGGTCACAGACAACTGCTTGGAGATCAGGGTAGCTCCCTCCACAGGCAAGTCAATACCTCTGACAGGCACAGGCACGTTTCCTTCACTGTCCCAATTCTCCACCCAGCTAACAGGTAAGGTTCAGGGACACTCATCTTCCACTCTCCTCGCCTTCCCACCCTGCTGACTAGACAAAGCCATCAGATCACAAGGCTGCCTAGGCTCATCCAAACTTTCCTTACCAAGCACCTTGCCACTCCCCACAGATCCCCTCCCCTGCCTGTGTCTCCCCCCACTCAGCTGGGGTCTCAGCTCCCCCTGTGCTCAGCGCTGCCCTTGCTGTGCCAGTGGGGGTAGGCAGCGAGCTCGCTGCTTTCCTCACTGCATCAGAGCCAGCGTGAGCCCCCTCTCCGGAGTGCAAGGGCGCAGGGAGCATCTCTCTGTCCCACCCAGCCCCAGGGGTCTGCTTACAGGCAGGCAGGTAGCCTGAGCCTAGCGGCTCCTCCCTGCTGCCAGCCAGGTCATCTGCATTTTCACTGACCGTTTCCCTCTCCACCAATTGGTTCCCTGGATTCAAATTCAAACCCTCGGCCGTTACAGGAGCAGGGCCTGGATCCTGTCCCAAAGAGACACAGTTGCCCCACAACAGGGTCTCGCAGCTGGTGTCCTGGAGAACCCCAACGACCAGCCAGCCCCACCCCTCCTGGGTCTGCACAGGGATCTGGGCCATAGGCAGGGCGAGGGGCTTCGTCCCTGGGACCCTCACCCAGCTCACACAGCCCCTCAACCTCTGAGGCTGCACCACCCAGGGCCTGACAACAGTTCTCTCTGTCCCAGGATCTCGCCACCCCAGGAATGTCTCCCCATTGACCATCACCTTCCGCTCCCACTGGGGGTCCGAGGGGCCTGGCCCCAGGAAACTCCACACAGACATATAGGTTGGGGTCAGGAGTGGGAGCCTGTCCACCTCCCCACCCATCTGGCCGACAGAGTCTATGGCCTTGGGACCCAGCAAGGGAGCTAGACACCGGGGCTTTTCCGCAGGGTCCCCCTGGTTCAGATCTCCAGCCTGCTCAAAGGCAGTGAGGTGGGCATCCACATCCCCCCCCCCTTAACCAGGGGCAGCAATTTAGTCTCGAGGTTCCCTGCGGAACTGGCCCCCCGGGGTCTATCCCCACTCACCCCGGGGAGGTTCCCTAGGCCTCTCCGCTCCCCCACCGCCAGTTCATGCTGCTGCTGCTTCTGCAGCTCTTTCTCGGGCTCTCGCTGTCTCTCACAGTCCTCTTGCTCTCTCGGACTCAGCTCCAATCCCGTCCATCTCCGATCCCCGGATGGGGAACCCGATCGTGAAGACCCTCGTCTGGTCAGGGACAGGAGTCTTGGGGATGCCTGGCTACTACTCCAGCTGCTCCCAGATCCTGCTATAGCCCCATTTGGGGTCAGGAATCTGTCCCTTAGAGCGGTCATCCTCCTCCAGCTGCACGATTAACTGTGCTTTGGTGAACTTTCCAATGCTCAACCCTCTCTTTTTGCACAGGGTTACAATGTCCTTCTTAAGAAGACGGTGACAGACCATCACTCCGCTCTTGCCACGTTGTTGTGGACTCACAGGCCTGTGTGCTCTCAGCTCCCCACGGTTTCCAGGGAAAACCCCTAGTGTGCCAGCCCTTCTCGAGGTCACCACCTCTTTGCCAGGGTCGAGCTGCAGACTCCTCCGCCCCTGGGACCGCTCGCTGCAGTCCCCCGGGGGACCCTGTTACTGCAAAAGTCCTTTTCTCTGGTCACACGATCCTAGGGGTTAACCGCCCCCTGAAACCGTCTCTCTCTGCATCTTCAGCACGCCTAGTCCCCATCAATCCCCCTTTGTTTTACTGCTCCCCAGTCACTTACTGCAGGAAGCGCCATCCACGGGGTGCAGTAGATCCCACCGCTGCCACCAGTTGTCACGGAGTGCCCGGGCGATGCTCTGGAACTGCTCCCCATGAAGCCAGTCAGGACTCTGGGGCAGTCGCCTTCCGGTGAGCAGCCTGTCCGCAGGGCAAACAGCTCACACGGCTTCCACCTTCCTGGGTCTGACCTCGGAGCATTCAGCATCCTCTGCCCCTCCGTGTGCTTCCCACAGCGAGACCGCTCAGGCGGGGCTCCTGGGGAAGCCAGAGGGTCCTGCACCCCAACTTCGCAGTCAGACGGGACTCTCAGCCAGCCAGTAAAACAGAGGTTTATTAGACGACAGGAACATGGTCTAAAACAGAGCTTGCAGGTGCAGAGAACAGGACCCCTCAGCTGGGTCCATTTTGGAGGGCAGTGAGCCAGACAACCACGTCTGCCCTTCACTCCATGTCCTAGCCAGCCCCAAACTGAAACTCCCTCCAGCCCCCCCTCCTCTGGGCTTTGTTCCTTTCCCAGGCCAGGAGGTCACCTGATTCCTTTGTTCTCCAACCCTTTAGCTCTCACCTTGCAGGGGGGAAGGGTCCAGGCCATCAGTTGCCAGGAAACAGGGTGTCGGCCATTCTCTGTGTCCAGACCCCTGCACACACCTGCCCTCTAGGGCTCTGCAGTGATCATACACCCTTACCCCACCACCTAGATACTTAAGAACTGCATAAGGGAAATTGAGGCACCCCCACAATATTCGGAGGAACCATTAAGAACAGTCCCACTTCGTCACACATGCACCCTCCTTTGAATTTATCTCAGCTCAGGAAGCTGTTCTGCAGAAAGCAATCACAACATGTGCCTGCCTCTTGCTCCCTACTTCTGGAATCCCTCCATGTCTCGGTCCACCATCCCCAGCCCTTCTGTGCCCCATCCCCAGGTATACTCTGCTGCACCTGGTAACCCCTGCTGCAGGCAGCCCTCACTCAGCCCCAGCTGCCAACTCTTGGCTTTGCTCAGTTGAGGAGCCCTTTGGAACTGCTTTGCTGCAGCTCAGGTTGGTGACAGTGCTTCTGCTTTGGGGTCTAGTGGGGAACAGGAAGCCTGTGAGACAGCTCAGCTGTGTGCAAATTCCTTCTGGTTGTCCCAAGGGCCTTTCCGGACATCAGATATTAGCTGTGGAAACATCCTGTTATTGCAGTTCAGTTATGGGGCTGAGATAAGAACACTGACATGGCATCCTGCCCACTGGTGCTGCTTGGAGCATGCAGGGCAATATACATAGACTGTGTACAGGAATGGATTCTGGACCTTGGGCTCTGAGCTCAGATATACATAGGGCACCCTTCGGTGGAGTATTTGAGCAGGAACCAATGGAGTGCTGACCCTAGCAAGTCTTTCCCATCTCAGATTCCTGGGATTGAGCACTACCCAGCTGCCTAGGCAAGTGAAAACTATACAGTTTTGCAAGGAAACAGAGAGCGCCTCCACTGGAGTTCAACAAAGCGGAGAGCCCTCCATCACCCTAACGCAACAGAGGGGAAGGTCAAAATGGAGGAGGAGCGAAACTCTGCAGAGACAGAGAAGGCCCAAAGCTCAAACAAATCCAATCCACAAATCCCTTCTCCAAACTTCTCCTCACTCCCCATCTCCATCCCACCTCCACGTGTGCCTGCACCCCATCCCAATGCCTTGCAGCCCACTCAGGCTTCTCTCCTAACCCGCCCTCCATCTCCTCTGCTCATGCCTCACTTTTCAGATCCTTTCACAGCAAACCCATATGCCTGGAAGAGCCTCTCAGATCTTCTGCTCTCTCCCCTGCCACAGAACAGTTACTCTCCACCTCTTTCACAGACTCAGAGTTTAAGGCCGGAAAGAACCATTATGAGCATTTAGTCTGAGTTCTTGCATAGCACAGGTCAGAGAGCTTCACCCAGCAAATTCTGCATTGAGCCCAATAACTGGTGGTGGAGCTCAAGTGACCTAGACATCCGATCTTGATTTTCTGACTCCAAGTAACTGATAACTCACCACAATATGCTTTACAGTGATAGACTCAAAGAGCTCAATCTATTTAGCTTAAGGGGTGACTTGATCCTAGTCTGTAAATGCCTAAATGGGGAACAATTATTTCATGATGGGCTCTTCAATATAGCAGACAAAGGTCTAACAAGATCCAGAGACTGGAAGAAGCTAAACAAATTCAGACTGGAAATAAGGCATAATTTTTAAGTGAGGGTAATTAGCCATTTAAACAACTTACTATGGTTGTGGTGGATTCTCCATCACTGGCAATTTTTAAATTCAGATTTGATTTCATTTTTTAAAATATGCTCTAATTCTAAAGGAATTATTTTGGGGCAGGTCTCTGGCCTGTGTTACATAGGAGCTCAGACTAGATGATCACAATGGTCCCTTCTGGCCTTGGAATTTATCAATCTATGAATCCCTAGGTAAGTGACTCCAATTAGAGCAGGGAAAATATGGATTTTTTTTGTTTTGGTTCGCTGGCAATTCTGAAACATGAAAAATAATTGTGTCATACTAAATGAAGTGTTATGTTTAGATTTCAAGCACTTAATTTCTTTTCTTTTTTCATTAAAGACATTTCAAACTGAAGTCTTTTTTAACAGAAAAATTGAAATGTTTCAGAACTGTCCAAATGTTCAGATTTTTTGCTATTCTTCTAAATGAACAAGTCAGTGAATTCAACATGAATTCATGAAGTGCTTCAGTGTCACTGAATCTTCATTTTTTTCTGAAAAATGTTTCAGTTGAAAATTTTTGCCCAGCTCTAGCTCCAAAGGGTAATTACTTTCACTGCTAAAAAATTGCACCTCGAAAAACACCAAAATAAATCAACCTGCAAAATCAATAGAACACTCCTACAATCAAATCTTTTATATCCCAAACAGGGAGGAGAGCCAGAGACGCTAAGAAATCCACTAGGTACTTCACTGTTGCTAACTGATTTTACAGGGAGGGCATTTAGATACTACGGTGATGGGCAACAGTTAAGACCCTAAGACAGACAGAGAAATAATTTCCAGTTTGTATTTGTCAAGTGTCAGTTTTCAGCCTTATTCCATTATCTACTAGATTGAAGAACCCTCTATTAGAAATCTTCCCAAATAGGTACTTTATAGACCTTGATCAAGTCACCTCTTAACCTTCTCTTTGCTAAACTAAATAGATTAGAGAAGCTCAATCTCTTTCTGTCAGGCAGGTTTTCCAGACCTCAAATCATTCTTGTAGCTCTTCTCTAAACCCTGTCCTTTTTGAAGTGTGGACACCAGAACTGAATGCAGTATCTCCGTAATGGTCTCATTAATGCTGTAACACCACCTCCTTACTCTTACTTGATATCCCCCCATTTATAGATCAGAGGATTGCGTTAGCCCTCTTAGTTGTCATGTTGAACTGGGAGTTCACATTCAGTTAGTTGTCACTGTAAACCCAAAACCATTTTCAGAGTCCCTGTCTCCAGGATATACTCCCCATCCTGTAAATGACTGACATTCTTTGCATCTTTGGCCAAGTCTACACTACAATCTGCTGGCACAGGTCCGCTGGTCGAGGGTGAAGTGGTGTGATCCCTGACTGACAGAGCTGCAGGCGCCAACTTTTCATTGTGGTGGGGGGTGCTCGACCCCCAGCTCTGCTCCAGGCCCTGCCCCCACTCCACCCGTTCGCTCAATGCCACACCCCCACCCCGCCCCACCTCTTCACGCCCGGCCTCCTGCATGCCGCAAAACAGCTGATCGCGACGGCCAGGAGGCGCAGGGAGGGAGCGGGAGGTGCTGATCTGCGGGGCCCACTGGTGGGCGGGAGGCACGGTGGGGGAAGGGGGGAGCTCAGCACCCACCATTTTTTCCCTGTGAGCGCTCCAGCCCCAGAGCACCCATGGAGTTGGCACCTATGGACAGAGCTGTGTGGGCCATAGCCCCTAGTGCAGAGTAGTTATCCTGGTAGAAGTGCATATTTCCTGGTATAGCTTATTTCATTGGGTGGGGAGGGGGAAGGGTTAGGTGCACCGAATAAGCTATACTAGCAAAAGAGCAGTTTTGCCTGCGTAAGATGGATCCACATTAGGAGTGCTTTGCCCGTATAGTATATCAGTACATTGTTGCCGGCACCCGGTGCCGAGAGGCGAAACAACAGCTGGGGTTGGTTCGCTACCCGGTGTGCTACACCCAATAATCACAACGGGGTGGAGAAGCAGAAAAGTTTATTTGCAGCTGCAAAAAGGTACAGGGAGAATAGAATCTCAAATCCTGCACACAGAGCAGGAAGTTACACAGGCTTTTATACATCCTTTTTCCCAGCATACTTATCCAATAGCAAGCTGCCCTAAGTATCCATATAGCCAGCCAATCCAGTTCCCAGCTAGTTCCCTGGTTCTCTGTATCATTTGTTAAACTATACATAAAGCTGCTTTATTCAGCATTCTTCTTCCATATCTGCCCTGTTCGGCCTTGCTTAATTTCAGGCAGTCTGACTCTGCAACATATTGTTGCAGATCCTCAGCGTAACTGCTGTGAGTGCCTCCAGGCGGGGGGGCCAAGGACACTTGGGCCTAGTACGCAGAGCTGCTGCGAGTGCCTCCAGGCGGGAGGGGGGGCCAAGGACACCTGGGCCTAGTGCGAGGGGGCTTCATCGACACTCGTGGTCTTCCATCCCCTCGAGTTACCTAGTGGCCATGCCCCAGTGTCCCCAACAACTCCCTCCTTTGAGAACACTCAACAGCCTTGGCTCTGAGTTTTCTCACTTGGGCTACTTATTTTTTTACAATAGGACTTTGCATAAGCACTTTGTGATAGCCCTGAAGAGAATGACTTATTAACTTTTGCTAAAGGGCCCTGACACATGATACTGCACAGCATACTTTGAATCAGTAAAAATGTTGACCTGCTTTCCTTTTGACAGTTCAAGTGCACGGGTCAGGGCTATTAGTTCGGCAAGCTGGGCAGAGGTCCCAGCAGGCAAACCTTCAGCTTCCACAGTGTCATGGAGGGTCACAACAGCATAACCCGCCCTCCTTTGCCCATCTGTTACACTACTGCTACCATCAGTGTACCACTCATAATCTGCATTTGGGAGGGGTACATCCTTTAAATCCAGATGGCTGGAATACTGGGCATCTATGATCTCTAAACAATCATGTTTCTGTTCCTCTCTTTCTGGCAAGAGAGTGGCTGGGTTAAGGGAGGGGCAAAGCTGTAAGGTGACTTCAGAGTTCTCGAACAGCTTAGCCTGATACCGAGCAATCCGAGCCTGGGTGAGCCAAAGCCCTCCCTTTGCATCCAATAAGGCTCGGACCATATGGGGAGTATACATTTGCATAACCCCTCCCAATGTTAGCTTCTCGGCTTCCTCAAGCACTAAGGCAGTAGCTGCGACCACCCGTAAACATGCTGGCCAACCCTTTGCAACCTGATCCAGTTGCTTAGAAAAATAAGCCACGGGACATCTCCATGCTCCTAACAGCTGTGTGAGCACTCCTAGGGCCACCCCCTTTCGTTCATGTACATACAACTGAAACGGCTTAGAGAGATCCGGCAGGCCCAGAGCCAGGGCTTCCATCAATTTTCTTTTCAGGATTTTAAATGCCCTGTCAGCCTCTGGGGTCCAATAGAAGGGGTCATGATCTGCTCCTTTTACACAGTCGTACAGGGGTTTAGCCCACAGTCCAAACTCTGGGATCCATTTCCGCAAAAGCCTGCCATACCCAGAAATGCCCTGAGCCGCTTACGATTACTTAGGGTAGGAATTTGACAGATAGGAAAAAAAAAAAAAAAAAAAGGAAGCTCTCGCTTGAACGCTGACGCTCCCCTTGCCTTAGCTGTAACCTGATCACTCTCCACCTCTGACAACAGGGTTCTTAGGAGGATATTACAGTCCTCTCAATCCGGCTTGTGACTACTGAGGCACCCCATATTTCTTCCATATCTGCCCTGTTCGGCCTTGCTTAATTTCAGGCAGTCTGACTCTGCAACATATTGTTGCAGATCCTCAGCATAACTGCTGCGAGTGCCTCCAGGCAGGGGGGGCCAAGGACACTTGGGCCTAGTACGCAGAGCTGCTGCGAGTGCCTCCAGGCGGGAGGGGGGGCCAAGGACACCTGGGCCTAGTGCGAGGGGGCTTCATCGACACTCGTGGTCTTCCATCCCCTCGAGTTACCTAGTGGCCATGCCCCAGTGTCCCCAACAACATTATACCAATACAGTTTACCAGTACAGCCACACCTAGTGCAGACCTGGCCCAAATGTATTAACGCAAACAAAACCGTGTTTAGTGACAGTTCAGAACATACTGTATTCACAAGGCTTTCACTTCCATCTCCACCAAAGCAATATGTACCCCACCTTCTTCCAACTCACATTCCAGTTCACAACCTTAACAGTGACCTCAGCAAAGTTCAAGCTTCCCAAATGTGTAACAGTCAGCTGTACTGACCCACTGATATAAGAGCTTACGAAAGGTTACCATTAAGGTTTTGCATTAGAATGAGTTTAACTTAGGGAAACACCTGTATTTCAGTGTCTTATGCCATAATTTTCAGATTATAGTGTCTTAATTTTTTAAAAGCACCACCTATTTTAAATGATGTTTTCTCAGCCAGCACACCAGACTCCCTTCCTACTCCCTGAGCAAAAGCTACATCACTCTTTAAGGGAAGGCTTGGTGCGGAGGAGGGATTTTTCCCATCCTGTGGTAGCAGCCCAATAGGAGTGGGAGTGAAAGAAGTGGGGGCCCTACTGGGACACCACCCTTGGTGCAGAGTTGCATTTGGCATCCTGGCAAAATGCAGCCAACAAGACTCCATCTTTAAAGAGAAACATACTGGGTCAGTCCCCTCTCCCTGAGCAAACTCTGGATCTGCCCATGTCCAGGGGCACAGCACATGCCATCATCTGTTTTTAATGCTTTTTGCATTTGCATTGTCTTTCTGTGTGTGTGTATATCTTTGGGTTGAGTCTGTATGTACATTTAGTGTGCATTTCTCCGGCAGTGTGTTTATCTTTACAGGTGTTTGCATGTCTCCCAGGGAGTGTGGCTGCATGTGTGCATTCATCTTGAGGTCTCTGTCCGAGTTTGCCTGGATCTCTGTGCATTTAGCTTTGTGTGCCTGCAGAGCTATGCTGATTGTTTTTGCGTGTGCACTAGCTCTGCCCTCTGTGCATTCACATACATAAACACACAGGTTGTCACTCTGCTCATTAACACATTCTGGGGGTGGATTATGCTCCCAAGCTTCCTTTCTGGGTCTCTCAGGGACAGTGCCTCCCTCACCCTCCTCCACAGACCAGCATCCCACTGGCCAGCCCCCCGGCCATGTGCCTCTGCCTTCCTTTGGCCAGTGTCAGCTACCTCAGGCCTGAAAAAAACATTATGGGTTCCAGTAACATGGAGATAAATAACTAACCCACTCACTGCCCGGCTGAGCCCAAATCAGGAGGGACCCCGTCCTGCTACAACACGAGCAGCATCTGCAGGGCTCCACAGGGCTGGATTTGGTGCTGTCCCAATTATGGCAGCAAGGAGGGGACTGTGCCTCACTGTGGCGGGTGGTCTGGTAGCTCCCCAGTTCCAGTCACTTTCTGTCTATGTGCATGATTGTGATATAAGGGTGACTAAAGCAAGTGACCACAGGAAACCTGGGGGGAGGGGGAGGCTTTTTGTGTGACACAGGACCATGTGGGGAGGGGTGCAGGCCAGGGGGATGAGTGACAACACCCACAAGGGAGAGAGTTGGGCCTGGGCGCAGTAAGGGTGATAGGTTCTCTCTCTGGGTCTCTCAGGAACAGTTCTAGGTTTGCCTCTCTCCCCCGTGCCCCCTTTCCCACCACCTCTAATGCCTGGAGCTATCATGCCAGCCTTCCAGCCCACTTCCCTGAGGTATCTGGGACAAGTCTCCCTTTCCAGCATAGACAACAGCCAGATTCCTGTCCTGCCCTGTCAGGATTGGTTTAGGGAGCCAGCCATTTACAAGTCGCCCAGGCCTAATATTCAGGAAAAAGACCCAGATTCAAGGGAATTCCAAATGGCAGGGCTAGCACCAACTGTCCTCCCTCTGTGCCAGGAACAGCAAACTGACAAGTATCCCCATCAGCCTGGGGTCACCCACACCAACAGTTCTGCTGCCACAGGTGACAGCCTCTGCTGCCTTTATGATACAGCCAGCCATAGCTACAACGGAACTCTGCCTCCGAACCACATGCAAGCCTCAGGCCGACACTCTGCCCATCTCTCAGCCCTTCTGAACCTCTGTAACCTGGGCAGTGAAGGAAATATGTTCTTGGGAGTCTGGGCATGGTTCCCAGGTTATGACAGTTTGGATGCCCGTTGCCTCAGATCCACTCTGTCTCCTGCAGTTTGCCCAAGAACATTGATCCCTTATGCGTACAAATTCAGCTGTTATGGCTATGGGGAACCTCAGCTTGGGAAATGCAGCGTTTAAAATGATGACGCAACTGAAGGGAACATGAGCTGTTTTAAGGGGAAGTAGCATCTTAGCCAATTCCTGGCTTAGGAATTGATCCTTGGTGCAGACAGCCATGGCCAGCAGGCTGGATGGTGCAGCCTATGTGAGCTGTAACCCAATATCCCTCCCCCGCAGCCCCAATCCCATTGCTCACAGGGCCTCAGCAGCTCCCAGTCCATGGTTTGCATGGCTTTCTGCCACCATCTGGGCTCCATTTAGGGAGAGCTGATATTTTTTGCAGGACTTTAATCTAAACTTCAGTACTGAGTTTACATCTCACATACCAGCATCTCGCTGCCAACCCGAATAGGTGGAGGGGGCAGTTCTCAACTTATCAGGCCCTAGCCCACAGCCAAAGGATCCAACATCCAGCCCATCAAAGGCTCAGTGCACTGGGAATCATTCTGCCCACACACCCGCATCCGGGAAGAAGCTGCAGCCCACCAGCCCATCATGGTACATTATCAAGCATCTCCCTCTGCCAATGAAATGCAGGGCTGGAAAAGCTGAGGGTTGCAGATCACAAGGCAGCTTTCATTGGCCAAGCTGTGACTGGGGAGTCCGGGGACTGGGGAGTCCGAGGGGAGCAGGGTTTCAGGTCAGAATTGAGGTTCTGGACTTAGCATTAACAACTGGTTATGTTTATGAGCAGAAAATTCACTCCCAAGTCTCAGAGATAAGGCAGAAGGAATGTTCATTCAAGCAACAGAGTCTTTTAAGGAAAACCTTTTGCTCCCTTAAGGAAGTATTTCTTACAATGGGCTTAAGATTGGAGATGGAGCCTGGGCTTTGAAGAAGGGTTTCTGTCACATGGAGGCGGAGAAGCACAGCGCTATTAGTAGCAGGCGCTTGGGAGCATGAAACTGACACACCGTGGGCTTATAGCTAGACGGCTCATCTTCTCCTAAAGGCGTTGTCTAATGTGGCTTGGGGCTGAGTTTGCAGATCTGTCTCTTTCCATCTCCCACCCAAAGTGATTCTAACTGGCCTCTTTGTGCTGTTGTGGAAGGCACAGGTAGCCCATTGATCTAATACAGCTTCCTTCAGTGCTTGGAGCATCAGCCATTCAAACCAGGCTGATGGAGGGTGGCTGCCTGGGTGCAGAGGCCTCAGCAAAGAAGATTGCTCCCCCAAGAGAGCCAAGCTGCCCTTCAACAGGTCAAGAAACAAAGGTTACTCTCTGCCTGCAGTTCTTCTCATACCCCCCTTCTGTGGCATAAAGACCCCCATTCTTTTGCAGGAAGGTGGAAGCCTGAGCTCCTGGGTGAGCAGCCTGCCAGTTCTGGTAGCTTCAAAGCCTGTGCTCTGAGTTCCCAAAATTGGGAACAACCAGGCCATTCTGGCTGGCATGCTGCTCTCTTTCTGAGAAAGAGGAGGCCACCCAGGGGGCAAGTCCTCAAATTGGTGCCTTGGAAATGCAAGGCCTTGCCTGCCTGGCCCTGCAGTGCCAGCTCCCAAAGACCTGCTCCTTTAGGGGCTGGTTGCCTCCCAGAGCAGAGCATTCCCTCAGCTCCTTCTCACACACAGATCTTCCTGCCCCTTAGCTGGCATGATACATCTGACAACCAGAACCCAGAAGTCAGGCTGCGTCCCTTCGTTCATCCCTGCTGGCCCTAATCCCCAAAAGCCATTACATCTCTGTTCCAAACCTGCATCAAATGGAGGTTGCTACGTCCTGGGTCTGGAGCGGAAGCTAGAGTAGAAGTATTATGGCAGCACCTCAGCCAAAACATAGGCCCCATTGTGTGGGCACAGGCATCCTGAAACCAGACCTGCCCTGAAGGGCTCACAAGCTGAAGGAACAAGTCAGAGAGGGTGGGAAGGGAAACAGAGGCACAGAAGAGGAAATGAGCAGTTCAGAGTCCCACAGCAGGCCGGGAGCAAAGCCTGGCCTTCCAATCCAGTGTCCTATCCACTAGCCCACAAACCTCCTGAGTTCAGTCCTGTTTTTGTCCCCACAACATCAGCACCTCAGTTCTCGCCAGTCCAGGTACACTAAGAGAAAGCAGCACAATTTTCAATCATTTGTGCTGGCACCTTGTCCTCCCCCTTCACACACCTGCAGTCCGCTGTACCCCTAAGGGCAGCAGTGGGTGTCAGGAGAGAAGCCTGCTCTGCCATAGCCCAGGCTGTACCTGCCAATCCAGTGCCTTTCATCAGCACCAGATTCTCACTAAAAACACATTGTTAGGGTGCTACCCAACAGGGCCTTCTGCACCCCCTGCGATGTTCTAGAAAGCAGGACTTCAAAACCCCCAACCTCAAGCATTACAGAACAGGGAAATGTTCAGTTAAGGTCTCCCCACATCTCCTGAAGAAATGCTAGTGCTACAGAAGAGCAAACCACAGACTTACGAAAACCAGGAAATATAGTTAAGGTGCTGCAATCTAAACTAGCAACGCAGTTCTTCCATCATGCAGAACCATAATCCATCCTCCCCACCCATGGGTATGTATCAGCTGCAGGGAGCAAACAAGGGACTTCAGAGCCACAGCACAACCTGCTTTGCCAATGGGAGTCACAACTATTTGCTAGACAAGATATTAGAATGTTGGAATTCTTTTTGTGTTCTATTCCTAGCTCTGGAAGGGGGTATTGCCTAGTGGTTACAGCAGAGGCTACAGCCAGGATAGCCCATATAGTTAGTATAGCTGTTTTAAAGGTACTGTAGTGATGTGGAGGAGAATTGGGTCTCTACCATATCAGAGTCAAGAGTTCTAGTCCTAGCTCTGGCAGAAGTGACTTATCTGATCTCTAAAACTGGCAGAAATGCCTGATTTCCCCATTCCTAGAGTAGGTGTATGGGAGCTTGGTTAACAATAAAGGGTGAGATGAGTACAGAAGTGAGAGTTATATTCATTATTATTAAAATACTGAAGTTACAAAACATCATTTGGGATGAGGGTGGGGGCTGCATCTCAGGAGCCCTTTGGGCAAATGAACTGAAACTTTCCACCACAAAGTCTTCTCTGGCCCTGCTGCTAACAAACCAGTTTTCAGAATCCTGCTTTCAGAGAGGATGCAAAATTCAGCTTTAAAAAGACACTGGACTGCAACTTTAACTATAGAGCTGCTGTTGCTGCCCCATAACCTGCATTTTAAATTCCTGGTAAGTTTGTTTGATATTTTCCTTTTTACATGGCTGATGGACTTTGTTGCACATGAATGCTCTGTTTCTCCCAGCTGCTCACTTTCAGGTGCAGCTTCTTCCCTATACCCCAGTCCCAGAGCTCAGAATGAAACCTCTTCATGACTCTTCCTGTGGTGTTTACAGAGAGGAAGCTGCACTCAAGTTTCCTTTGTCTGCTATTATGGCCATGGTGATCTCCGCCTCCCTCCCTCTCCTCTCCTCTCCCCTCCCCCACCTCTACTCCCACCCCTCAGGTGGGAGCTTCCAGGACAATGACTCTTGGTCAGATAATAACACCAGGCCTCTGATTGATAAGACCAGAAGCCACACGTCTTCACACCCAAATTAGAAAGTCACCCTGATGCACAGTTCTGCAACAGCAGGGAAGGAAAGCCACAGGCTGTCCTGGGCAGCAGCCTTTCAGGGAAGTGTAAGCACAGAATTGAGAGGTGGAAAAGGCCCAGTGTCCCATCCATTCGCTGCAGTGCAGAGGACCCTGAGTGTCTCTCCCATCTGACCTGCCTCCCATAAGTGCAATCAGGTCACTGCAAGTTCTAAGCACGCAAGGGGTGCTCTTGCTCTTTGAGGGGCCAGTAGATTTCCATGTGAAATACACGAGACACACATGTACCCAGCCACCTCAGAAAGCACAGCCACTTTCTGGTGCCACCATTAAAGTTACTGAGAGAGGAGCACAACAAAAGGTAGTAGTGTTCGCCCAGTCTCTCCTTTTGCAGCAAGTAACATGCTTTGGCAGCTGCAAATCCCCTGACAGCCCCTCAGGGTATGTCCACACTGCAATAAAACACCTGTGGCTGGCCTATGGAAGCTGACTGGGGCTCTCTCAGGGCTATAAAACTTCAGTGTAGCCATTCAGGCTGCGCTGGACCCCGGGTTCTGGGACCCTTGCGCCCCAGAGCCCAAGCCTGAATGGCAATACTTAAAGCCCCACAGACCGAGTCAGCCTGCCCTTTGCTCACTGTGCATTCTGATACCATTCCGTAACACTTAGGGCTTGTCTTCACTGCAGCACAGTGGCGCTGGAACAATTTTTGGAGTAGGGGTGCTGAGCTGCACCCCTCTTACTCCTGTCCATGCCCGTCAAAGCTAGGGGTGGGTGCGGAGCCCCGGGTGTGGGGCCGGCAGCCGGGATCCCAAGCCCAGTGGCCAGGACCCTGGGGCTGGCGGCCGGCCGGGACCCCAGGTCAGCAGCCCGCTGGGGCTGGCAGCAGAGCCCCCAGGCACGGGGCCAGCAGCCAGGACCCCAGGCCCAGTGGGACCGCGGGCCGGCAGCTGGGACCCTGCATGCGGGCAACAGCAGAGCCGACAGCCAGGACCCCAGGTGGCAGGAGCGCGGGCCTGAGACACCAGGCGCAAAACCTGGGGGTGCTGCAGCATCCCCCACACCTATGCTGCAGCAGTTATTTAAGTCTCTCCACTTGAGCTAGCTTGCCAGTATGTCTACACTGGAGCTGGAGGTGTAATTTCCATCTTGGGCGGACATAGCCACACTAGCTCTAATCTAGCTAGAACACTACAAATAGAAGGGTAGCCATGGTGGCACAAGGAGTGGAATGGGCTAGCTGGTCTGGGTATATGCCAAATGTTTCTGAAGGGATTGTACTCAGGGTGGCTAACCCATCCCACCACTTGTGCTATGGCAGCTACACTGTTATTTTTTAGTGCTTCTAGATCAGATTTTAGTATTTCTATCTAGAACTGAGCTAGCACAGGTATTATCTGTGTGAGCTGAAAATTACACCATCAGCTCCAGTATGAACATACTCTGAGGGCTTGTCTTTACTACGGAGCGAAATCAGCGCTGCTGCAATCGATACAGTGGCATCAATTTGGTGGGTCTAAGACACACTCAATCAATGGGAGAGTGCTCTCCATCGATTTCTGTACTCCACCTCAATGAGAGGCGGAAGCAATGTCAGCGGGAGAGCATGTCCTGATGACATAGCGTACTGTGGACCCCGCTGTAAGTAGATCTAAGCTACGTCAACTCGAGTTACGCTAGTAACGTAACTCCAATTGCGCAGCTGAGATCGACCAGCAGCGGTAGTGTAGTCACTCTCACAGGCAGGGCTACACATGGAAACAGTACTGGAGTCACACAAGTGATCAGATTCGCTGCAGAGTGATAGAATTAGCAGGTGATGAATTGTTGTACCCTGTCTTGCCCACATCTCACTGATCGCCATATTTGGGGTCAGGAAGGAATTTTCCCTCGGGTCAGATTGTCAGAGACAATGGGGGTTTTTTACCTTCCCCTGAAGAATGGGGCACATGTCATTTGTAGGTTTAAATTAGCATAAATGGTGAATTCTCTGTAACTTGAAGTCTTTAAATTATTATTTGAGACTTCAGAAACTCAACCAGAGATTAGCAGTCTGTTACAGGAGTGGGTGCGTGAGGTTCTGTGGCCTGAAACGTGCAGGAGGTCAGACTAGATGATCATGATGATCCCTTCTGACACTAAAGTCTATGAGCTGCTGCATCTTCACTGCATTCCTAGCTGGAGCATCAGCAGCACTTGACTTTCAACCCACCCTCCCCTAATAAGAAGTTGGCTCAAGCTTAAAGCACCACTTTACACCAGCTAGAGATTGTGTGTGGACGGGAGTTTGGTTAGGGGCAAAACTCAAGTTATTCCTTGAGCTAACACTGCAATGAAGCCAAGTCCACAGTAGAAACACATGTGCCATTTCAGTAATTACTATTCACCCCCCTCTGGAGTGCCACAAAAGCCTGTGTACAGAATCATGGTAACAAAGTATCCTGCATGAAGCAGCAAGAGCCCCTGCACCTGACTCCATGCTACAATCTAATTCCTCCGGGGAAAGGTTTCTAAGCTTCCTGCATGACAAGCCTGTATCCAGTCACCAGCATGATCCTGCCAGTCACAGCGCCACAATCAAATATGGGTGAGGGGCAGAAAGCCATCCCCTCATCTCTAGAATCCATTCCTGCTCATGTGCAACACGGGTCCCCTCAGTCTGCTCATTCCAACATGCTGAACTTGACTGAATGAGAGCTGGCATTTTCCCACAGCGGGAAGCTACACAAAGGACATTTATTAGTGCCTCTGATGGGGCAGGAGGCTCCCCTGGCAAACCCCTTTTGGTCTCAGTAAATAGAGTGGGATCTAGTGGTTATGGTAGGGTAGAGGCAACCAGGACACCTGGCTTCTATTCTTGGCTCCAAGTAGTAATTTAAGGATACACAAGTGTGAAGAAAACTTAATTACCAAAATCTGTACCATCATTAAACAGTCTGAGATAATCTTTATGACCCCCTGCACTGAAGTAGGCAAGAGCTTTAATTGGCCATATAAGACCCTGCTGTTCCCACTGAAAGCTCTGGAGATGGTACCAGAGGACTGACAAGCTCTGTGTAGTTATTCTCTGCACAAAAGGAAATTGCTATGGGTTATAATTAGTTTGCTTTCAAATTGATCACACGCAAGCCAGCTTCTTGTTCCTATCCACCGTGAAGCCCAAGTGCAGCCGTTCCTGCTTGCTCATTGGGTGGTGAACATATGGTACAGAGTTGGCAGAAGGGCTCGGACTGGGCAGTACACGGTGGCACAGTGTGCCTGTGCATCGCCCAGCCATTAGATTCTTCTCCAGAACCTTGGTTTTTCATGCAGTCTCTGCACTTATGGCTGTGAATAAATCGTGAGCAGAGTATAACCAATGCAGAGCTGTCTAATCTGCTAGGAGCCTGGACCAATAGCTCTGAGGGATGAACGGCCCCATTCATCTCAGTGAGGTATTAATTCAGACATCCAGTGATGATCATTTACATGTCAAAATTCTTAGCTATTACTCTGCTCTCTGTAAGAAAGGAGAGGGCTGGTGAGTGGGTGCGGGGGCGGGGGGGGGGGAGAGGTTACAGATCTACACAATTTACTGTAGACTTCTCACTTTGTGCCACAAGTGGGTGGAGTTTGGGAGATTCTGCTACTTGCCCCCAGAAGAGTGGATGCAGAAGGCTCAGGGACAGGTAGGCTAAATTACCTGACTGCTGTTCTACTGGCCTCTCAGTTGTCTTAGCCTTGAAGCCTTCCATCCATTTATTATTATTTCATATTTATAGAATGCCTTAGATGTACACGGTACTTCAGAAGAATGGACCAAATTCTGCTCTCACTTACACAGAAATCTGGAGTAACTCTATTCAAGTTAATGGAGTTATTCCAGATTTACACTGTGTGACTGAGATCAGAATATTGCCCAGCATTTCTGCCCAGAGGAAGTCACTCAGATGATGCACAGCACAGCAATGCAAACCAGAGTGGTAATGGGTCACTGTCAGGGAGAAGGGTTCTGCAGTTAAGAGACTTATGCAGCAATTGGTACAGCTGCACTGATGCTGATCCCCTTGGTCCCTGACCAGATCTGGGAGGCCTAAGGGCGGAGCCCCTGCCCTGCAGGCATGACAAAGGAGCAGCCGACCCAAACACCAGTAGCACTGCAACCCTGTGCGCCTGCTTGGCCTCCACACTTTTGCAGTCCCTCCAGCACCCACAGGCACTGGGCACCCCCAGACCCTCCACAGACAAGTCAGGGGCACCGGACACCCCAAGACTGCTGGAGACCAAGCAAAACAGGGGCACCCCAGACCCCTGCAAACAAGTGGAACAGGGGATCCTGGGAGGGTGGGAGGATTGGATCCAGGCTTTGGTGCTTCCTGGGGAAGTGAAGATGCGGGAGGAGGGTGGGGTATAAGACTCCCAAAACTGCCGGGCCCCTGGTGGGGATGGTGCTCTTCAGCCTGACCACTTCTCTGGGTAAGAGAAAGGCTACGTGTGAGATGGGAAGAGTGTGGAACTGGCTGCAGGGCAAAGTGGGGAGTAGGGGGGAAAGAGCACAGGGCTGGGTGCGGGGTGAGCTCGGAGCTGGGCGGCGGGACAATGTGGGGGGAAGAGCTCAGGTTTGGGTGTGGAGCGGGAAGAGCATGGGGTAGGGAGAGCATGGGGCAACGTTGGGGGAAGAGCATGCGGCTGAGCGAACTCGAAGCTGGGTGGCGGAGCAACATGCGGGGGAAGAGTGTGGGGCAGAGAGGGCACAGGGCAATGTGTGGGAAGAGCTCAGAGCTGGATGCAGGGCGGGGAGAACTGGAAGCTGCTGTGGGGGGCAGCATGAGCGCACAGGACTGGGTGTGGCGAAATGGCAGGGTGAGCGGTCAGGGCAGGGTGCAGGGCAGGAGCGGGGGGAGAACTCTGGGCCCCCTTCTTAGGGAAATTCAGGCTATGCTCCTGGGAAAAGGCCCAGAGCAAGGAATATTTTGGATCACTGCACATAGTCCCGATCTGCATTCACATTGCATAGGTGGGGGAGTTCTCTGCTGCTTGCATGTTTTGTGGATTTTTAAAGGGGAGGGGGAGGAGAAGAGAGCCAGGCAGTGGTGGGTGTCAGGTAAGCAGCGAAGGCTTCTGAGCGGGTGGTTGGTTTTCTGACCTTGGGTGGTTGACAGCTGTGGTGATTCTGAGCCTATGTGTGTCAGGGGAGACAGGGGCAGTGCTGAGGGAGGTGGTTTTGAGCTGCAGAGTGGTCAGGTAGGAAGAGGAAGGAGAAGGATGTGGGGGAGGGGTGGTATTTCTCAGTAGCTGCAGGTTGGGTTGGAGGGAGCTCAGGAGACCTGATATGTTTGAGCTGGGAGGATGGGTGAGGTTGGCAGGGTTGATTGCAGAGAGGAATGGGAGTTAATTGGTGAAGGAAGGAGGGGCAGGGGAGTTGGTGGGGAGTGGGGGAGAGACGGTGAGATAAGAGCTAGAGGGTAGATGGAAGACTGGCACTAGGAGAGAGTAGTGACAGAGAGATAAATAGCTTCTTCTCCCCCTGACTTGGTACAGCAGAGCATCCCAATTTGCACTCTGGGAGCTAGGGATGCAAGAGGGCTGCCCACCCCAAGGAAAGGCTTCACCTCTCACTTTGAGTAATGAACCCCTAAGACTCAAAGCACAGCTAAATCAGCACCTCAGAGCTCCCCCAGGATCTGCACTGAAACCAGCAAGCCCCAACATTGCATGCCAAAGCAGTCAAATGGCCTCAGAATCACATAGAACTGGGCCCCCGCTCACTGGAAAAGGCTAGTGAACCTCAGCAAGCCTTTCAATGCTGCTAGTCTGCATTGGCGATGACACCTAAAATCCACTTGGGAATTTGCCAAAAGCATTTTTCACAGCTCCCATTTTCACACACCCTGAAAAAAACCTGTGCAATAGAAACACTAAGCGTCTCACCAGGAAACAACTTCCCAGGAAACCTGACCTGACTATAAAGTGACTGTCTCCTACCATGGGTCTGTGCAGTGCCTAGCATAATGGGGCTCCAATCTCAGTTGTGACACTCTCGGTGCTACAGAAATACAAATAAGATTAAAGAAATACATTTATCATATAAGGTTTTCACACAAATGCTAGCTCCAAGATAGACAACAACTCGCCATCCGCTGAAAAGCCCCTCTGGTGTGGATTCCACCTTTAGGGGGAGGAAAAAAAAAAAAAAAGAGCTTTCCACCTACAAACAGAACAGGCCAGAGTGTGTGTACAGAAGTCCCTACTGTAACCCCAGTATTGTAACAGACTGAAAGAGGGAGTGGAGTTCACTCCAGCCAGTTTGCACTTTTGTTACTGGAAGGAAATGTGTTAAAAGAAGTTTGAACAATGGAGCCTCTTCCCACAGCCCCTTCAGAACTGCACTCTGCCTCCCTGCTCTGCGGCGCTGCACTGGAAAGAAAGCCCCTTTTATCCCTTCCCACTTCCTACGGAGCATATACAAGACTCCAGAAGAAGCAGTTCTGTATTGAGAAATAGAGCCCAAGGCATTTGGGAGGAAATAGGCAGGGAACGCCTTCAAAGATTACCTTTGACAGATGGCCTTTGACACTGCTGTTTGGTGGCTTTGATCTCTGACAGCCTCCAAACTCTCAAGCATCCAGTGAAAGAATTTCAACTGCAGTAAACTGTGCATTTGAATCCTGCTGTGGTGGCTGGACTCACTTCTGATCTTATCAAATACTCCAGACCCTTAAGAAGCACAGTCCGTGGGATCCATCTCCCCAGCCACAAGGGAACACTTAGGCCTTGTCTACACTGCCACTTTACAGCGCGGTAAACTTTCTTGCTCAAGGGTGTGAAAAAACAAACCCCTGAGCGCTGCAAGTTTCAGTGTTATAAAGTGACAGTGTAGACAATGCGGCAGTGCTTTAACATTGCTAGTGAAGACATACCCTTAGAGAGAGGTTTTGTACCTCTGAGTTTACAGCAAAAATCTCCATTGTGGATCTACCTGATAAACCAGTTAGGACCACATTTTCAGAAGAGCTCAATTCCCATTTAGGCACCAAAATAAGTGGTTAGATTTTCAAAAGAGCCCATTCACAGTTGCTGAGCTATTGAAAAATCTGGTCCATAGTACAGCAACAATGCCAGAAGAGCCCCAAAGAACAGATTTTACAACTCATTTTGTGAAACACGTTAATCAACTGTTAGCAAAGCAGATTGGCTCCAATCTCTCCTGGCAGGCATCCTTCTCCAACGTCCTCATCACCGCCTCAGAGCCAGAGTCAGACCTCCAAGGAAAGATATGGATCACTCTGAACCAGCAGTGGTTCATCAATGGTCCTGCGTTCAGCGCCATCAGTTAGCACAGATCATCTGCACGAACCCAATGGGACGTGGATTTCAAACTTCCTGTGTCAGAAGCTATTATGGCTCACAAACATGACTTCTATCCCTGCACCTTAATTTAGACTCCTGTGCACAGAATGCCTCCTTGCATACATCACAGCCCAAAGGAGTACTTTCAACCAGGTCAGTTGTGACTAGTCCTCTGGGGTATCTTCATTAATGGTCTGGAGGATGGCGTGGACTGCACCCTCAGCAAGTTTGCAGATGACACTAAACTGGGAGGAGTGGTAGATACGCTGGAGGGTAGGGATAGGATACAGAGGGATCTAGACAAATTAGAGGACTGGGCCAAAAGAAATCTGATGAGGTTCAACAAGGACAAGTGCAGAGTCCTGCACTTAGGAGGGAAGAATCCCATGCACCGCTACAGACTAGGGACCAAATGGCTAGGCAGCAGTTCTGCAGACAAGGACCTAGGGGTTACAGTGGACGAGAAGCTGGATATGAGTCAACAGTGTGCCCTTCTTGCCAAGAAAGCTAATGGCATTTTGGGCTGTATAAGTAGGGACATTGCCAGCAGATCGAGGGACGTGATCGTTCCCCTCTATTCAACATTGGTGAGGCCTCATCTGGAGTACTGTGTCCAGTTTTGGGCCCCACACTACAAGAAGGATGTGGAAAGACTGGAAAGAGTCCAGTGGAGGGCAACAAAAATGATTAGGGGACTGGAACACATGACTTATGAGGAGAGACAGAGGGAACTGGGGATGTTTAGTCTACGGAAGAGAAGAATGAGGGGGGATTTGATAGCTGCTTTCAACTACCTGAAAGGGGGTTCCAAAGAGGATAGATCTGGACTGTTCTCAGTGGTAGCAGATGACAGAACAAGGAGTAATAGTCTCTAGTTGCAGTGGGGGAGGTTTAGGTTGGATATTAGGAAAAACTTTTTCACTAGGAGGGTGGTGAAGCACTGGAATGTGTTATCTAGGGAGGTGGTGGAATCTCCTTCCTTAGAAGTTTTTAAGGTCAGGCTTGACAAAGCCCTGGCTGGGATGATTTAGTTGGGGATTGGTCATGCTTTGAGCAGGGGGTTGGACTAGATGACCTCCTGAGGTCCCTTCCAACCCTGATATTCTATGATTCTGTACACAGCCATGCCAGAGAAGGGAAGTCACAAATGCTAACCATCCAGGAATAAACTTCCAGTAAGTGACAGATATCACTAACGAGGCAAATATCCTGAGCCTTGCTGCAAAATCCTACACTGAATAACATGCACCTGGTCCCACTACTGGGAACCTGTCTTTCATCCCCTACATCCATTATGGCTCGCATCATGCCATGCATACATCCAGTCGATCCAGCAGCACGACCACATCTGATAGCAGAAGCTGGCTCAGAAGTGACAGACCATTCAGCAAAGAGTGTCATATCCTCTTGGGTCATTTTTATCTGTGTCTGGCTGAGGCTACACGCCAACCTCCAGGGCTCTTATTTCACACTTGTGTGTTTGCGGCTCCCTAGCTGTAGGAGCACAATGTTTGCAAGTTTGAGATTGCTGGGTAGGGGTATGCACGTATTTCAATTTAGAGTTGCTATAAAATTTAAGCAAAAATTTTGTATGGGGCATAATTCACTATCTTTTCTTCCTACGGTCTTGAATGCATGACTATTGGGCAACGTGGCTTGCTCAACTAACCAGTGAGCTAAGAATAGAAGCAGTCTATGAAACAAAACCTGCCAGGATTGGCAGCTATTTCAGGCACATTTGGCTGGTGGGACAGAATGACATAACAGGACATAAGGAGGAAGCTGTATGTGACACATCTGTAACCTCACTAAAAGCCATGGATAGGCTTAGGCACTTAGGTGGAGCTGTTGCCATTGTGTGTGCTTCTTTGACACAGAAGCATTGCAGGGACTGGGTTTGGGACGCGCTGTGACAGCCTGTCACTGTAGGACCAGTCCTTCCTATAGGAGGGAACCATGGGCCTGGATCTGAGGCCACGTCTGCACTACAGGAACGAAACCAGCACAGCTACAGTGCTGTAGCTATGCCAACATAACCACCCAGCCTAGACACAACCTACAGCAATGGAAGATTTTCCATCACTGCAGAAACAACACCTTCCCAAGCAATGGTAGCTAGGTCAACAAAAGCATTCTTCCATCTACCTAGCTGTGTCTACACCAGGACACGCCAGGATTTTTCACACCCCTGAGTGCCATAGCTATGTTGACCTAAATGTTAAGTGTAGACCAGGCCTGACCCTGGTTGATTTCAGGGAAAGATCCAGCACTGGATTCCAGGCACAGGAGCAATCAGTGAAGGGCATAGGGGATAAGTCCCACCAACGAGAGACTCTCCATTACTGCATTAGACACACACAGCACCCTTCTAGCAAACCCTTTTCTCCCACAGCACAATGGACAAAAGCAGCAGGAGGTGAAGGGGGGAATCGGTGGGGGCCGGGGCAGGGAAAGGGACCCAACCCACAGCCTTTCTGGCTCTGGGCAGAAGCCACTGAGCCGCCAGCTGTCAAGTAGCCACTCTTCAGTCACCCTGCTCTGCCCCAGCACCCCAGCCTCCCTGCCACCACTGAGCCTGCAGACTTGGGCTCCTGCTGTCCCATGTAAGGAAATGAGGGATATTCCTCCAAAGAGGAAGGGAGGGAGGAAGAGAAGAGAAAATTCCCAAAGATGGGTGGGAGGGAAGCATGGGGGGAGGAAAGAGAGGAAGAATATCACATGGGTGTGGGGGAAGGGGGCCCCTATCTGGACAGAGGGAGAGAGGGATCATACAGGCATTTACTCTAACAGCATCTTTAACTACAAGAAGCTGGCTGCAGCAGGACAAGCCCACAGCGTTAGCCTCCTGCCAGCGAGCTCTTTGTTCCCCAGCTCAGAGAAAGTCAGGTCCATAGCGCATTCGGTGCAGCAGCCCCACAGTGAAGTCTTGGGAGGGACAGCTAAGGACATGTTGGGCTGGCAGCCTCTAGCCCCTCAGAGGACTCTTTCCCCCGAAAAGGGCAGAGCTAGCTGGGAGCTCCCGACTGCCTTTCCAGAACCAAAGGTGCAAGTGCAGGGGCAGCACCAGCACCAAACCCCACCCCAGCCCCAGGGGGAGCCAAGGCAGAGGGGGAGGGGCTGGCCAACCTGAGGTTGCCAGGAGGCCGCAGGGAAGGGGTTGTGACCGTGGAGGAAAGAGGCACCCTGGGAGTGAGAAAGGTGAGGGGTGGGGGAGCAGGGAGGCCTGTGAGTTGGGGAGGGAGGCGGCACTGACTGCTCATTGCAGGAGGTGAGCAGAGCTGAGACTTATAGCAGAGAGATACTGGGGGGAGTGAACCCCACACTGCATATGGTTGATGTTTTGGGGAGCTCAGACACAGGGGAGAGCACATAAGCAAAAAAAACCTGTTTCCAGTTTGGGGGTGAGGGGATCTACCTGCTAGCCACAGTCCTGGCCTCCCCTCAGTTATTCTGCCCACAAGCCACCACTTCAGCTCCCATCCACCAGAGTGCTTAAGCCAGAGTGACCACCCTAGCAAATTGGGCGGGACAGTCCCAAAATGTACATTTCAAGTCCCGGTCCCCGGCTGAATGACCCCGGGAACATTCGTCCTGAATTCCCTGCAGTGCCTACCCAAGGCTTGGGGTGGTGCCAGCTGCTTCCCAGTGGTGGGGGAGGCTGAGGTGGGCATTAACCCCCCCATCACCATAAGACCCTAATCCCTGGGTGGCGTGCCTGGGGGCAGGGACACAGGCCAGGGGCTGCTCTCGGGCACCCCAGCCCCCTGCCCAGGGCAGGCGGAGGGTCTGGGGTTCCCCACAATGGCCCGGGTTCCCTGGGCAGCTCTTACCATGGCCCGGCTCCAGCTTCCGGCCAGGTCAGGGGGCAGGGCCTTGTGGGGAAGACAAGAAGCAGGGGCCAAGGACTCAGGGGAAGAGGAGGGGGAGGGGGCCAGAGAGAGGACGGGGCTCCTGCACGTGTCCCGTTTTTGCATTTTGAAAAGATGGTCACCCTAAGTTAAGCATGTGCTTAACTCTCATCATTGGCTTCAGTGGGCCCTTTCACAGACTTGATCAGGGCTGTGGGGTGCACTGCCCAGACTCCAGCAGCACCCCAAATAAACCCAACTATCTTGGGATTCACACTTGTGTCTAAGATTTTAAGGGTTCTTTGCCTCAGGTAGCCTGAAATAACATGGTCTCTGGTTTTCCTATGACATTCCCAACACCTAGGAACTGAAAGTCCATACCAAGACTGGATCTCTCTTTATTTCACTCACTTCCTGAGGTATTAAAAGAAGCAGTGAATAACAAACACAAGTACACAGACGCTGCCACCTGCACACACCTTTGTCATGTGTGCACTAAGCACATGAGTGGACACGTCTGATATAACTCCATAACCATGTGGAATTACACACACATGCACATAATTCTAGACAGCCTGCCAATAACAGGCTTTAGTGGCAGAAGAAAAACAGAACTGATTAAGTTATTTATTATCTGTATTACAGTAGCAGCTAGCAGCCCTTGTCATGGATCGGGACCCACTGTGCCAGATGCTGTATGAACACAGAAAAGAGTTCCTGATCCAGACAGCTTGGTCTGTCTGTCCCTCCCACTCCCTATATGAGGAGCTTCCACACTAATGGCAGGAATAGGGAATTTGATGGATCAGGGAGCAGAGAGCACTGCATGAGAATGATGGCAGCAACATGTAGCTGAAATTCCCTTGCCAATGGTTGTTAAAGGGATGAGTATCTCACCCTATACATAATATGTAACCAGAAAATTTGGAAAGGAGTTGGTTGGAGTGGACATATCACCTAGAACTGGGCCCAGTAGTAAATAATCCACTACTACTCAGATTGGTCACTGAGCCAGTTCCTAAAGCTACTGGTGGCTCATTGAGAAATGTCCCCTTCACTAAGACACAAAATTACAGACCTGACCCGACTGCACCCCAAAGGACAGCACTCCTGGGCAAAAATTAGGTCCTGTTTGGTTTGGATGGACTTTGATGAGAGGCCGCAGTAGCTGGGGAACATGGCTTCTCAGGGGAAGGCTAGAGCTGGGAGTCAGGTTAAAGGACAACAAGCTACTCACCTGTGCCCTCCACAGAAGGGGAGAGGACGGATTGTTTTGTTTTAAATTGTAACTCAGATGGTTTTAGCAAACAATCCCTCAGGCAGAAGGAGCCTGCATGGAGAGCTGGAGGCCACAGCAGAGAGCTGGATCTGACGACAAGTTTTACAAGCCAAGATTGGCCCTCTTACTGGCTCCACCCTAGCATGAAGAATGCAGGAACTGCACCACGCAACTGTGGTTCACCCAAAATAAACTCTGCTCAGCTCAGGACTTGCAAGACTTTCAGAAGGAGCCCATTAGGTCCTAGTTAGCATCGACTCTGTCCAGTTTGTGGGGCAATGGACAGAGCTCCTGCCTTTACAGTTCCTGAGCGGAGATGTCAAAACAGAAACAGGGCAATGCAATGTGCCCAAACAGACTCCAGGGCACTACATCATCCACAACCTGCCCTGCTGTAGAACCCCTGGTGACACCTGCCCAAGAGTCTATCTTTACTGAACATCCTCCTGCCTCATGAGACCTCTCCAAACAATCGTGTGTACTCCTGCTCTACATCCATTACCACAGCTCCCTCCATGAGGCAACTTATTTTCATTGTCCCTTTGAATGGCCACTTAAGACAATTAAAGCTAGAAGAAGGTCCAATGGCAGAAACAGTCATTATGGGGGTAACGCTTGGGAATAACCAATTAGTTGACAGGTCTGTGTAAATACCCCTCCTTGAAACACCACTAGGGGACATACTCCACATCCAAGTTCCCTTCTAGTCAGAGAGAGAGAAAGATGACTAGCCCAGCAAAGCAGAGCAGAGCCAGCCAGGGGTTCCTCACAGCTGGAAGATTCAGCATCACACACCACCCAGCACTGATTCTAAGAACTCATTTCCATGTCGACCACTAGGATGAGGAGATTATTCTACTCTGATCTTTCAACCTGATCCACTGGGATTCTGCCAGGATAGGGGTCACAGTTTGTAAGCTCTTCAGGGCTAGGACCATGTTTGTGAAGAGCCAGTGCAAACCAGTGGTGCTGAATAGCCACACCCAATGAGTGCTGGATGGCTAAAAGCTTGAAAACTAAAAGCCACGTCACATTAGCTCCTCAAATAAAGCAGCTTCTGCTGGGAACCCAGTGCTCCCAAAATACTGAGGCGTGTTAAGCTTCACCTTCTCTGCCGAAGTAAATAACAAAATCTCTTGAAATCTGGAAACCAGTGCAAATGCCCAACTCCCCCTCTCCAGGTATGTTCAGCTCCCATGACTTCATCCAATAGGAGTTACTCTTATGAGAGGCATCAGGCTCCTGGATATTTATACCCTTTCTAAAACACTGTAAACACAGACTTCCAACTGCATGATGCCCACTCAGTGACCTCCCTGTCCCCACCCATTCATTCAATCACTCCCTTTCTTTCCCAGCTCCCTCATCTCCTCCTAGAATTTACACCCTCTCCTTCAAAAGTCTCTGGGCCTGATTTGCTCTTATCCTGCACCATGTGAGATCATTGCCATACCTCTTTTGTAGTGTATATGTCTGTGCAGCGCCCAGAACACTGGAAGTCCCTAGACACTACCGGGGTACCCATAATAACAGCAACATACAGGAAAAGAAAAAGAGACCCTTGGATAGCACTTTTATTAATATGAATTTGCATTACAGTAGCATCTAGAGGCCCCAGCCGAGATCGGTGTCCCACTGTGCCAGATGCTCCACAGGCAGCATGAGAGATAGTTAGTTGACAAGACAGTCATAGAATCATAGAACATCAAGGTTGGAAGGGACCTCAGGAGGTCATCTAGTCCAACCCCCTGCTCAAAGCAGGACCAAGCCCCAATCAAATCATCCCAGCCAGGGCTTTGTCAAGCCTGACCTTAAAAACTTCTAAGGAAGGAGATTCTACCACCTCCCTAGGTAACGCATTCCAGAGTTTCACCACCCTCCCAGTGAAAAAGTTTTTCCTAATATCCAACCTAAACCTCCCCCACTGCAACTTGAGACCATTACTCCTCGTTCTGTCATCTTCTACCACTGAGAATAGTCTAGAACCACCCTCTTTGGAACCACCTCTCAGGTAGTTGAAAGCAGCTACCAAATCCCCCCTCATTCTTCTCTTCTTCAGATTAATTAATCCTACTTCCCTCAGCCTCTCCTCATAAGTCATGTGCTCCAGACCCCTAATCATTTTTGTTGCCCTTCGCTGGACTCTCTCCAATTTATCCACATCCTTCTTGTAGAGTGGGGCCCAAAACTGGACACAGTACTCCAGATGAGGCCTCACCAATGTCAAATAGAGGGGAACGACCACGTCCCTTGATCTGCTGGCTATGCCCCTACTTATACATCCCAAAATGCCACTGGCCTTCTTGGCAAGAAGGGCACACTGTTGACTCATATCCAGCTTCTCGTCCACTGTCACCCCTAGGTCCTTTTCCGCAGAACTGCTGCCTAGCCATTCGGTCCCTAGTCTGTAGCAGTGCATTGGATTCTTCCATCCTAAGTGCAGGACCCTGCACTTATCCTTGTTGAACCTCATCAGATTTCTTTTGGCCCAATCCTCCAATTTGTCTAGGTCCCTCTGTATCCTATCCCTACCCTCCAGCGTATCTACCACTCCTCCTAGTTTAGTATCATCCGCAAATTTGCTGAGAGTGCAATCCACACCATCCTCCAGATCATTTATGAAGATATTGAACAAAACCGACCCCAGGACCGACCCTTGGGGCACTCCACTTGATACCAGCTGCCAACTAGACATGGAGCCATTGACCACTACCCATTGAGCCCGACAATCTAGCGAACTTTCTACCCACCTTATAGTGCATTCATCCAGCCCATACTTCCTTAACTTGCTGACAAGAATACTGTGGGAGACCGTGTCAAAAGCTTTGCTAAAGTCAAGAAACAATACATCCACTGCTTTCCCTTCATCCACAGAACCAGTAATCTCATCATAGAAGGCGATTAGATTAGTCAGGCATGACCTTCCCTTGGTGAATCCATGCTGACTGTTCCTGATCACTTTCCTCTCGTGTAAGTGCTTCAGGATTGATTCCTTGAGGACCTGCTCCATGATTTTTCCAGGGACTGAGGTGAGGCTGACTGGCCTGTAGTTCCCAGGATCCTCCTTCTTCCCTTTTTTAAAGATTGGCACTACATTAGCCTTTTTCCAGTCATCCGGGACTTCCCCCGTTCGCCACGGGTTTTCAAAGATAATGGCCAATGGCTCTGCAATCACAGCCGCCAATTCCTTTAGCACTCTCGGATGCAACGCATCCGGCCCCATGGACTTGTGCACGTCCAGCTTTTCTAAATAGTCCCTAACCACCTCTTTCTCCATAGAGGACTGGCCACCTACTCCCCATGCTGTGATGCCCAGCGCAGCAGTCTGGGAGCTGACCTTGTTCGTGAAGACAGAGGCAAAAAAAGCATTGAGTACATTAGCTTTTTCCACATCCTCTGTCACTAGGTTGCCTCCCTCATTCAGTAAGGGGCCCACACTTTCCTTGGCTTTCTTCTTGTTGCCAACATACCTGAAGAAACCCTTCTTGTTACTCTTAACATCTCTTCCTAGCTGCAGCTCCAGGTGTGATTTGGCCCTCCTGATTTCATTCCTACATGCCCGAGCAATATTTTTATACTCTTCCCTGGTCATTTGTCCAATCTTCCACTTCTTGTAAGCTTCTTTTTTATGTTTAAGATCTGCAAGGATTTCACCGTTAAGCCAAGCTTGTCGCCTGCCATATTTACTATTCTTTCGACACATCGGGATTGTTTGTCCCTGTAACCTCAATAGGGATTCCATTAAATACAGCCAGCTCTCCTGGACTCCTTTCCCCCTCCTGTTATTCCCCCAGGGGATCCTACCCATCAGTTCCCTGAGGGAGTCAAAGTTTGTTTTTCTGAAGTCCAGGGTCCGTATTCTGCTGCTCTCCTTTCTTCCCTGTGTCAGGATCCTGAACTCAACCAACTCATGGTCACTGCCTCCCAGATTCCCATCCACTTTTGCTTCCCCCACTAATTCTTCCCGGTTTGTGAGCAGCAGGTCAAGAAAAGCTCCCCCCCTAGTTGGCTCCTCTAGCACTTGCACCAGGAAATTGTCCCCTACATTTTCCAAAAACTTCAGACAAAGGAGGGAGAGAGAGATAATTGTGCTTGTGGCTAAATGATGGTGCCCAGCCTCCCTAATCCCCTTAACAAGCGGGGATTAAGGACAGACCAGAAACCAGCTGGAGAAGTTGTGAAGCTTCATCATTGATAGTCCAGTTGCATCAGTCCTGCCTTCTAACAACTAGATCTATCACCCTATCATCGATTAAAAGGGGCAGGTTTGTCTGCCAGTAATTAGTGCTGAAAACTGGAAGCCAGCAACCAAAACTGACCAAGTAATCCAGTCCCTCATAGCACTGGTGAATGACCCTCAGCCCGAGCACCCCTTTCGGGCTGACCTAGCTGAAGAATACTCTAAGGACCATAAAAAATTCTGTAAGAACGTTGAAGAGTTTACACAGAAATATGGTGAAAAGGGACCAGTGGACTAAAATCTGACACAACTGATGTCAGCAACGTGTGCTGGAAGATCCAGAGCAGTGCATTTCAGACACACCACAAAGCAGGACTCTATAGAAAATTGACAAGTGCCACCTTTTGGTGTTAACTTGTGGCTGTTACTAACTTTCTACAGTTTTCTTAATCGAAAGTGGTCTAGGTAACCTGTAAAGAAAGGATTAAACATTTAAGATGTTGTTCTTAACAAGAAAAAAAAGAAAAAAAAAACTAGCACCAGGCCAGGCCCTCCAGTGATAACGCTGCTTAGGAGCATCTGGTGTTGGATCCCAACACTCATGGGGAGGAGAATTTGGGGAGAAAGAATCTGCAGGACTGTGGCTTGGTGTGAGAGGGCAGTGAGGGCAGTGCACAGCAGGGGCAGCACGACTGGAACACATGGCACTGCACTTCCATCCTCTTAGTGATTTATTTACTGGTACTTCTGCCTCACCAGAGCAGAACAGGCCAGAGCAGATGCTGCCTCCAAACCCAATCTGCCAAGGGTTAACTTGCTCTTGGTTAGCACCAACTCTCCTAGATGCATTTAGGAATTTTCCAGGGCCAATTAACAGCCTGCCACCTGGGTTCCAGCTACTATTTATAACATGAGTAATGGAACAGGGAGCCACCCAAGCATACCAGCTCCATTTGTTATGGCTAAACTTGAACCTCAGAGGTTGTGTCCTGCTTAGTAAACAGTAGTCTCGAGTGCTCCCAATGCACCTTCATTGTGGGGTTAGCAACTGCTGGATAAGGCACTGCTGGGAAGTCTGGGAGACCATTCCCCAGAGCAGTGTGAGCTCCCATTTAAAGGCAGAAACAGTGACACAGCAGCCAGCCCCTACCCCAGGGGACTCTACTCTGCTCTCCTCCCTGGGCTCTCATTTCTGCCTCTGCATTCCCATGAAGGAACTGTTTTTCTCACTCACCTGCTAGGTCTTGTCTTTTACGCCAGGTCTACACTAGGAAATTAGGTCAGTATAACTACATCGCTCAGGAGCGTGAAAAATCCACCCCCCTGAGCAACTCATTAAATTGACCTAACCCCCGGTGTAAACAGCACTAAACTGACAAGAGAATTCTCCCATCGACATAGCTACTCCATAGCCTTGTGGAAAAGTGGATTAACTATACCAGTGGAAGAAACTCTCCCATCAGTGTAGATAGCATCTTCACTGAACAACTACAGCGACCCCACTGCAGCGTTTTAAGCATAGACCTGCCCTACACTTTAAGCTCTTCTAGGAAAGGATTATTGTTTGCTATAGGTTTATACAGTGTGCAGCACAATGGGTCCTAAACTGGCTAGTCTCTAGGTGCTACCACTATATAACTATTAAATAAGTAGGTTCCTAACCCCATTTCTCTGCACTTGGTTGAACAGAAAAGAAGTTTGTAGTTAAAGACAAAATGCAAAGCTCTTTCCTCCAATTATTAGAGTCACAGGAGACATTCACAGACACTGCCCCCAGCTGGAGTCCCTGACACTTCCTCTGAGGGCTGCATGTCCCCAAGGAACCATCATGATGGTTTCCTTCCTCACTACCCCAGACAACGCACATAAAAACTGTCACTCTAGGAAGGCCATAGAGAACTGATGCACTCAGTAGACTCCAGGCCCAGCTGCCACTGGATCTCGTACCTATTAGCAGTAAATTCAGCCAGCACTTTTTCATTGCTGTTGCTCATTTTCCACCCCATTCCAACATCATTCAGGTCATAGAATATCCCCCACAGCTACTGTCATGGCAGCTCAAGAGCAGCACCAGGATGGAACCACCACTTTTACCTTGTGTCCTGTAGTTTTAGAGGGCTTTCACACTCTAATGCTGTGGATGTGCCATATACAGTTGGCAGCTTAGCTTCTGGATCCTCTTTATTGTTTTGGGTGGGTCTATAAGTGAGACGGGCAGTGAGCTGCCCTGTGCTCCTTCCCTACGGGAGGCCAGTCAAACCCATTGTGAGGAAAGCTGAAAATGCAGAACTGGATGTAACATAGTGGCTTTGAACCCTTTTGATTCTTCAGTCAAAGGCAGCTGCACATTCTGAGGCAGGGCCACACAGCTGTGATGAGGCTTTTCAGACTCAACCAGGCCACGAAATTCTCGTTCAGCTTTTGCTCACTTTCCCATGGTAACCGACTGCATGAGAAATACAGCAAAGATGGGGTTAATATGCACACAGCAAACAAGGCCTGTGACAGGAAAAGAGGCATCTTGGCTCAGGACTTCAGGGAGTACAGCAAGATAATGAAACACAGACCCTGGGAAGTGCTCTGAACACAGCTGCTCACAGGAGTGATTCACCTACCCATTCTGCATTGGCTGGCTCCCCTTCTTATCCCCAGTGGCTGGTGGTGGACTGAACGCTACACAGTGATGGGGTGGCAGAGCTCAGAGCAGAGACCAGCCCCATGGCCAGAGGCAGAGGAGCCTGTCCAGGCTGGGAAGAGCAATGGGTAACAAACCAGATCAGAAAAACAAGTCTTCGGACAAGAGGAGTGGACAATTCCAGACCCTGCATGCTGAGAATCAGGGAGGTAGGGGAGCACAGAAAGGAATCATAGGAGCTAGAAATGAGACAAGAGTCTTAAGTGGCCAAGACTGACCCCACTGCAAGAGCTCCCCGTGTGTAGAAAGGGGGATTTGGATAGATAGCATCAGCACAGCATCTCACATCAGAGTTTGGGCAAAAATCCAGCTCTCACCAAGCTGAACGTGTCTCACCTCATGGCCCAATCTGCACCGGATCAGAGTGGAGACACATTCCCTTCCCCCTGCACAGAGCAGAAAAAGGGGATACAAATGGTGGTGTGTTACGAGACTGAGTGAGTGAAAGCTGATGGAATGTACACTCCACTGTGGCGGGAGGCTGAGGGTGTAGCAGGGAAGGCAACCGACAGGAGGGAACCAGACTGACAAGATGCACGGAGCTGCTTTATCTTGCACTCTCTGCAATGCTGCCAACTGATGATTTTATTCATAAGATTCATGGGTTATGGAGTTCCTCCTAAAGCACCATGCTGGATTCAGGGTGTTACATGGGAATCTCAACTTTCATTTAAAAAAAAAGTATTTCTAGCCCTCCTGCCTAGAGGAAAAAGCTTGAGAGCATGCACCCCAAAGGCTCCAGTATTTTAAAAAATCTCATGATTTTTGGAGCCTGACTAATGATGTGTGAATTCTTGGGGATGGTGATCACATTCTCCTGTGAGACGCTCTTTGTGCTCCACCCCCATGTGTGTAAATTACACCAGCTTTCACTCATGCCAACTAACCAATAAGTGATTAGCAGTGCCATTCACATCCCCACAGACATTACCACAAGCACCGGACTCGAGTCATCCAGCACCAAATGGCTCTGACTAGAACAACTTCAGCTCCTTGATAGAGACAAGACCAAGCTCCCCATATCAGACTCAAATCTAGGGTTTTATTTTAAGCCTTCTGAAATGTAAACATACAATTGAGAGCCAAAAATCCAAGCACTGAGGCCTCTACTCTAGCAACAAAACTGATCCGAATTCCCAGTCTCCACAAAAAGCAAAATGCAAATCCAGACCCACAAACGCATCTGAGCAGAGAAGGCTCATTACTAAAGGCTTATCTACACTTACAGCATTGCAACTGCGCTGCTGTAGTGCTTAGTGAAGATGCCACCTATGCAGCATACCAAGCGTAGGTACTCCACCTCCCCAAAAGGCATCAGCTATGTCATTGACATAAAACACTGTCTACACTTGGGGTTAGGTCAGTATAACTGTGTCACTCAGGGGTGTTGAGTTCCAGACTCCTGAGTGACATAGTTATACTAACATAATTTGGTAGTGCAGACCAAGTCTAGGTCTGGATACTGTTATTATGTAGTATCTGTATTCTAGAACCACTGAAAGGCTCCAGAGCAGATCAGGACTCCACTCTGCTGGGCACTGTGCAAGCACACAGTAAGAGACAGTCCCTGCCCTGGAGAGCTTCCAGTCTAAATTCAGGCAAGATGCAACAAGATGGTGTAAGAAACAAGTGGAAAGAGTGTGCACACGCATGCACATGCGTGGCCCCCAACCCCACCCCACCCCAGGATAAGAGAGCCAGGAATATGTGGCTGCATGGAATGGCTTTGTGCCCTTTACACAGTTGAAGCTTGTAAGATATTAACCAACAGGAGATATTAACAAGGTCAGAAATCTCTGCTGATAAGATCTAAACTGCCCTGTCCCCTTTCCTCAGATTCAAACCAAAGCCCCAAACTTTTTCTGACATGCAAACTATCTGACTGCTGTTTTGTTTTCACTCTCTTGCTTCCTACTCACATCAGGCAGCTGAATAGGAAATGCTGAAATCCCAGGAGTGGCTCAGCCCAAATCAGGAAGTACTGGAAATCTTCCAAGAAAGCCTGTGGTTTCCAGGCCGAAGAGCTCTGCACACATCTGGTCATAAGCATCACATTTTTATCTCCACAGAACTTGAGCCCCACCCTTCCCTGCCCAGGCCCAGAAATAAAGTACACAGCTGGGACTAGAGGGAAAGCACACCTGAAGGGCAGTCACTGCACCCTTTATACAGTAGGACAGTCAAGAGGAAATCTACCTACAGTATGTTCAGTTGCCCAGTGCTGCCACATCCCCCAGGTGCTTGGGCCGGCAGTGTCTCTGGTTCTCCCAAACTCAGAGAAGGGCACACATGCAGTGATGTTAATTTCAGATATTTCTAAATCCCCAGATTGGTGACTGGGTGGGAGGTCCGAAGAAGCACTGCTCCCTCTTGGGATGATGCCCTTTCCTTCCCATGCAGCCAGTGCCTCTGACTTCAGCACATGTCATTGGGGTTTCAGGTCTCAGAGAAGATGCTGCATGTGCTAAGGTGAGAGTTCTTAACAGTAACACATTACACTGATTCCCAGGCAAGCTCTAGTCCCTTCCTTCCTCTGCTCCAAGCACACTGGGCAGATTTAGATCTCTAAATAAAGTGGCCCCTATTCTTGCCCAGCACACACACACCTGAGCCAAACCTCGCCCAGATAGCACAGCATCACCACTTCTGTAGAAGTCCCTGAATATAGCCTAGTTACAGGGCTGGGCAGAGTATCTATCCAAATCCCCCTTTCTACACACGAAAGCCATGCTAACGTGGGAAGTGCTGGAAGCTCAGTTTTTCTGGAACATCAACAGTGTCAAGCAGAGCAATGTCTGGATGCCCAGGGCACTACAGTGACATTTCTGTTCCCAAGACAGAGCCAAACACACCTCCTATGGTAAGGGTACCACCAATATTGCCCACTAGTCAGCTCCGAACACCCATATGGGCCCAGCCTGGTACCTCAACAAGACTCAAACATGGCTACAAATGGCCATTTATGGAGGCTTTGAGGTACTATATACTGCTCATGTCCCTTTTTATACAAAATATCACAGTGGCATCTCAGCCAAAGCATCCAAGGAAGGTAACATACAACTTTGCAGTGTGGCCAACTCTTGCAATTTTATTGTGAGTCGCATGATAGCTCATGAAGAAAAGGAGGACTTGTGGCACCTTAGAGACTAACAAATTTATTTGAGCATAAGCTTTCGTGAGCTCATGTTTCTCCTTAAAGCTCCAGCTCCGGCAGTCAAATAATTACATGAGAATCTCAGCTTTCATTTAAAAAAAAAAAGTGTAAGTTTCTAGCCCTCATGGTTGTTGTCGAAACACTTGAAAATATGATTCCTGGAGGCTAAAAAAACCCCAGACAGCTAATAAAGAGACCCAAATTTATTATTTTTTAAAATAATGATTTTTAAGGTACTCTTGATTTGGGGGGCCCTTAGTCATGGTTTTTGAATACTTCGGTTGGCAATATTTGTGTAGTTAGTGAACTGCCTTAGGGCTTGGCTACATGGGGACACTCAGGAAAGTTAAAATGAATTAACTAAAGCTGTGAAGTTAAAACACATTAATTCCTATGTGGATGTTCTCATTCAGAAGTGGCCTTAGTTCACTGCGGCATTAGCCAGGGGTTTAATTCACATTAACATCACAGCTTATAGGTTCATAGATTCTAAGGGCAGAAGGGCCCATTGTGATCTCTAGTCTCACCTCCTGGATAACACAGGCCATAGAACTTCCCCAAAATAATTCCTAGAGCAGATCTTTAACATCCACTCTTGATTCCAAGCTTACTTTGTCTTAACTTTCCTGAGTGTCCTGCATAAACAAGCCTTGGCGTTATCCACTCTCTAGGTCCAGCATATCCAGGAGGGTGATAGAGATGCACTGGGCTCACTTGGATACTCCTTAACCTGGACATTCCCTTACATCTATGTCCAATGCAGCTTCCTGCCAGGGGTACAAACACCACCCTCCTGTTAATGGCATAAGAGTCTTGTTTTAAACACCATGAGATGCCATCACATACACAATCCCCAGCACTTATCTGACACCAAGATGGCAGTGCAACAGTCTACCACAGAACCAGAGAGTGGACATGACACTCACCGCACACTGTGTATCTCAGAACAACAAGACCCCCAGACTTAAACTCACACTAGCATCATGCAGGATGGGACTGGATGATTCTGCAGTATCCTGCATCAGATACTGACCAACTTCATCTGAGGAAGACACAGGCTATGATGTTAGGGCTCTGGAGGACATACGCAGAGCTAACTAATCTCCACAAGACCTGCTCCTTCATTTCCAGATGGGTTAAACATCCTGCTTGCCTTAGACTGGATTCCTCAAATTACCCTACAATGTTTTGCTTTGCAGAGACTTGATGCCTGCGCCTCCCTCGACAGCCACCTGTGAAGGGACCTCCTGATGCCCTGGCTTCGAGAACTCCTGCTCTGTGCAGGCAAAGCAGGACTCATCTTCCCTAGGGGGAACCATCACTTGCCTACTCTCCATCTAAGGCACTGGGCTCTCTCCATTACACCAGCAGCCCTGAGAGTCATGGCAGGGTACATACCCCAACCAGACAGACTGCTCTTGGGAAGAGAAACCTTGCCCCACTTCCACGAACACCCAGCCGCCCCGTCTCTGAACATGGGACCCAGGGAATCCCACCGCTCAGCTGCTTAAGGCCTCCCTCTCAAGCCGGGGCGGGGAGAGGGGGCGTGGAGAGGAAATCCCTGCGGCTGGTTGACTAAGTCCATTGCATGTCGCAGGGCCTAGTCATGTGGGGAGATGCAAAAATAGCTCAATCTCCTTTCTCATTTCCCTTTTCTCTGCATCCCAAGCCTGGGCGCAGCCCCCCCGCGCTCTGCTGGCGCAGCGAGCTCCGACCCGTGCTAGTGCCCCAAGGGTTCTCTGCACCCGGCCCGGCCCGAGGGACAGGCGGGGATCACTTACTCTGGCTGGAGGCGCCGCTCCCTTGGGCCAAGCTCACACTCGCTTCTCCTCCTTTAATTCCATCTGGGGAGAAAACAGAATCCGACTCGTAAATGGTGTTGAGCATCTGATGTAGCCCTGGCATGGAGCCTGCTGCCGGAGCCCAGGCCGGGGGTCAGCGGGGGCAGAGGGGCAACTCGGCCATCTCCAGCCAAGGCAGTGGGCGTCAGAGCCGGGCTCGGCCGCTCTCGCATCCAGGCAGCTGCTTCCTGCCGGCTGCTCCTTCAGCTGGAGGAGGGGCAGGGCGAAGGGGCTTCCCTCGGTGCCATGATCTCAGCCCCGCCGCTCAGGCTGCCCGCGGCAGCGCTCAGGAACCAGCGAGAAGCTGAGCGCCGCCCATCCCCGTGCGCTCCGAGCCCCGCGCCCCGGCGACAGCCTGCCCGCTCCGCTCCGCGCTTTCCGTGGCCGATACACCTGCGGCGGCCTCCCCAGCCCGTGCCAGGCGCAGAAACAGCTCGGGGAGGGGCTCGCCCCGAAACAGCCTGAGCGCAGGAGCCGGGCTCCGAGCGGGGCACGGAAAAAAGTTGCATTGTTTGCGAAGGGCGCTCGTGATTGGCCGGGCCGCAGCCAATGGCAATCGAGCCAGGAAAGTTTGCAACTGAAGTCGAGCGAGCTGCATCCGCAGAGAACGCTCGGGCCGGGCCGGACCGGGCCGGGCCAGCTTCCCACCTGCCCGGCCGGGGCTCGGGGGGCTCGCTCCACAGCAGCCCCCTCGCCGCAGCTCGCACTGGCTCCGTGGAGGGGGCTGAGCCGAGGTGGCCCCCGCCCGCGTGGGAGAGCTCGTACTCCGCATCCACGTTGTGCAAGGCAGGCGCGGCTCTGGTGCAACATCCCCCAAGGATCTGCGGGGAGCGGGCTGCGGAGGGGCGCTCACCCAGCGCGGCCGGGGCACATCCAGAATCATTCTGGTGCCCCGGCGAAAGGCACCAGAGATGAGCCCCGACTCTGGCCCTCGTCCAGTGGCAGCCACCCTTAAGTGTCATTTAGGGGGCACCAGTTTGAGCCCCTCCCAACAGCAGGATTGAGGTAGTGCTCTGCTCCTGGTTGCGCAGGGAGGGTCCCAGGGGACCACTGGGACACTCAGAGGTCGGGACCTAGCTCTGAGCAGGCAGCTGTGCTTCCCAGGCCTGGCAAGTCTCAGGATGGCTGGTGTTTTCTGAAAGCTCAGCTTCTGGAGTTAGGTGATTACCTGGCCTCTGTCCCCTGCTGCTTTGTGTGTGTGTGTGTGTGTGTGAAGTAACTTTATTTTGGAGGCCCAACTCACAACTTTTGAACTCTGGAGACTTGCAGAACTGAATCACTACAGCCAGTGAGCAAGCTGGCAGATTAGTAACCTGTCTCCCAGACACTGCAGAGAATGAGCCACTCTGCAGGAGCTGGGGAAATCGGGGCAGAGCTATTAGAAGGCACTACTGTCTGTTCCCAAAGTCTCTCCTTCCCCATCAGTGAGAGGGTCTCCTGCAGTGTCTTCTCTCAACTATTATTATTTACTGAGCGCCAACTGGTGGTCTACAGCAACAGAAACCTAACGAGACAGGCATTGTACTGTAAAGACTATCTCAGACACAGCCATTACAGCACGTGCACACACATATGCACCATGCTCACTGAGGTGCATGGATTTTGCAGTGATCATGCTTAAAAGGCTTTGCAGGAGGGATCTGAAGGAGAGGGAGAAGCATGGACAAAGTGGGGGAGTATAAGAGCCAGCATAGAGCTGAAAGAAGGGGAGGGAGACAAAGGGGCAACTCAAGGAGAAGTTTTGGAGATGGGTGTTTCAATGCAGGCAAGCAGAGATGGAGGTATGGCCAAGGTAGAGTTGGCAGACTGTATCAAGGGATGGGCCAACTGTGCTGGAAAAAATAAGAAAACATCCCAAGCATTACATCAAATGAACTGAAATTAACTCAAAATCATTTCTGGTGACAAATATTTCTGATGTCTTCCACAATCTTGCTACCTCTGTGCCCATCCTGGTTTCTTCCAGAAGTAAAAGCTGAAAGAAACTATTTTAGGATTTTTTTCTAACATCTATCACCATAATGTTGAACCTGCAGAAGGCCAAACATATTATGAGAAGACTTCTGTGGTCTGTATCACTTCAAACTACCATGGCTGTTTCCTGTGCACTCTGCACCTTTACATTTGGGAACTCTGCTTGTCAGTAGCCACAGTTTATTCACAATCTGTAGCAAAGGAGATGCACATACTGTTCTTTCCTGATGTTGTTTTCCTTAATCTAAAATAAGTCACGTGACTGAAAGTACATTTGGCTCATTGTATGTGAAGAATCAGACACTTATTGAACTAAACCTCCACGTTTGGAGGTTCCCCCATTTTCAGTTGTAATATATTTTAAACTTATTGAATTAATAAACATATGTGACCACTACAGAGACTCTGACTGGCCATCAGAAATATGACTCCCCTCATCAGAAAAGTGACATATAGTCTGCATCATCTCAGGCTTGTTTCTTACACTTACCCAGAGGGGAGTTAAGAAAATCACTCACATGACACTTTTTGCACATAGCAATTCTTTCTTAGTGGAAATAATGAAACAGACAAGGTCTGGTGTTCCATGCCCTGTATGACACTAGGTTCCTGGGACTTAGTCCACATCTTGGAGCAGAGTTCACAGCACGAAAAACACCATTATGGTTGGCACTAATTGGCTCATATATTGGCAGCCTGAATAGAGGGACCAAGTTCTGAAGGGGAGCATGAAGATAGGACCCCGCTCTCAACCACAGAGATGTCTCATAGTCAGGGCTGAGCCATATTGGCTGGGGGTATTCATAGAATCTCAGGGTTGGAAGGGACCTCAGGAGGTCATCTAGTCCAACCCCCTGCTCAAAGCAAGACTAATCACCAATTTTTGCCCCAGATCCCTAAATGGCCCCCTCAAGGATTGAACTAACAACCCTGAGTTTAGCAGGCCAATGCCCAAACCACTGAGCTATCGCTATCGCACCCTGCCCCCTGGGGAAGTTTCTGCTGCCACTGCCCATACTGTACTTGCTGCATGAATACAGAGGATAGAAATGCCATGGGAGGGATGGGGCAGCAAACAACTTTGTTCACCAGGGGCCTCATTCATAATTCTAAAGTCAGAAGGAACCATTGTGATTAGAGCAGATCTTTTTAAAAAAATCCAATCGTGATCCTGTTTCTGCTCCCAGAGAAGTCAGTGGAGAATTTACTATGGGAGAAGGACTGAGTCCTAAAACTAGCACATGCAGTTGTCCATCCTGCTGATGTTTGACAAACTTCCAGCATGTGCATGGCTGAAGCATTCTTTTCGACCGGTAATGTGGAACTTATTAACCAGAGTGCACGTGTCCTTGCATGTCTGAGGTTATTACAGCTTGTCATAAATCCCAGAGCCAAGGGGGTGAAGAAAATTTCAGGGTAAGGTTGGTTAGATGCAGGAACTTAAGAAAACAGCCTGTTGCAGCAATGTTTTTCAGCTTTTTACCTTCTTTCCCAACCTGCCTCCCTGCGCTGCCCTGCTCACAATAAAACAGTGCAATGATATGCTTTCTAGAGAGAGTTCAGCATGGGGACCTGAGTTACAGGCTGAGTTTAAAGACAAGAACTGTGAATTGTAGTTTTACTGAAGTTTTTTAAAGCTGGTGGCATTTCAGTGATACTCATCCATTGCCCATTCCTCTATTCACCACAGTCCACCTGACAGCTCAAATGTCAGGAGCGATATGATACATAGAAAAAAGTCTGTCTGTTGAGACCTCACCCAAAACCCCATGAAGCTGATGCGAGGAGCAATGGTTCATTTCCAGGAGCCTTTGTGCTCAGGGCCCTCAGTCAGCAGAGACACTTAGTCATCAAGGCTCCATCTTCTCTGTTAAGGCCATTCACTCCAATTCTGCACCCCTGAATTCCCACTGACTTCAGTGGTGCAGGATTAGGCCCTTTGATGGGGAGAGAGACACACACACTGAAGGGATGAGGTTGCCATTGTCAGATTGCTGCCATTTCCTGCATACAGCCCTGGGGACTCAGTTACCAGTGACACTTCCTTTCAAATGGTCACATAATTGGTATTTGATACACCCTGCTTGGAAACCAAGGGAAGCTACTGACTGAGACACAAAGCAGGATGGAGCCATACAATTAGCACAGCCAACCTCATCTATTACTATGTATATTAAGCTCCCAAGTCTATTATGTTTATAAATATAATAATGTTAATAAAGGATATTCATGGGATCACAGGCTGCCGTGAACATCTGTCTTTAAGGGTTCTGCGCAAGGTTACCACACCAGCTCTCTCAGAAAGGGGAAAGAAAGGAGGAGACGCAGCATGAAAAGTAGCAGCTACATAAAATAGTGACCTGGACCAGAGGAGGCCATTTGAATGCTGTTCTTTACCATATCTAATGGTACCAGAGTAAAAGAAACACAATGGAATTAAAATCCAACAAAATTGGAGCAAACAGTTTTTTATACAATATATAATTAACAAGTGGAACTTACACATGATCTTATTGAGTCAAAATAGCTTAGCATACATGCATAAAAGGATTAGACGCTTATGATACAAGAGTGTTAGTGTCTCCAAAGTTAAGGTTTGACCCAAGCTGTCATGTTAAGAGCCAGTGTTTCAAAGTGCTCTAAAATCCACATGTATATTCCATTTGTCTTGAAAACTGGCATGCCTTATTGGGGATTGGTTTTGAGTTATTGGTGCCAAATTTGGGGTCATTTGAGTAAGGGGTTCCAGAGATACCCTGGAAAAATGGACCTGTCACTCTATTCACACTGTCTTTTAATGCTTTATTGCACACATCTTTAGCTGAAACTATGACCTTGATCTGCCTCACAGTGTCCTTACCCATCAGATTTGACCTCAGTGACCATCAGGCACCTAGTTCCAGGTATGGGAGGCAATACTTAAAAAAATGATTAGAGGGTCTGTCTCACTTCTCAGGGATGTGCACCAATAAAAGTGATTTGCCCATGTGCCATGAGATTGGTGTGCCTGGGAACAGTGCTGTGTGGTGACTACCTGAGGAGGAGCTCAATTCATGTTGCAGCTGGGGACCATGCAGTAATCTTTGAATCTAAGCAGGACCCAAAGACTGTGATTTCCACTCCTGCACAATGTGGATTTTCTGAGAATGTGTGGCATGCACATTATTGCTTCTGCCGGGCATCAGGGAAGCTTTGCCCAAAGCGCAGGCAAAGTGGAGACACGCCAGAACCAATGTTTGAAAGTGCTCTAAAAGTCCACCTGCATAGGGAAATTGTCTTGAACAGTGATGTGCACCACCACAGGAGCTGGGGTATACTGTGGTGCAAACTTAGGGAAATTTAGTTGAGATTCCTGAAATAAAGCTCCCCCTCAAAAATTAGCTGCTTTTAAAATGGTCATAGATACATAGATTTATGGATTTCAAGGCCAGAAGGGACCATTGTGATCATCTATTATCCTATACCTCCAGCATAGCACAGGCCAGAGGACTTCCCTGAATTAACTCCTGTTTGAACTAGAGCAGATCTTTTAGAAAAACATCCAAGCCTGATTTCAAATTTGCCAATGAAGGACAATGTACCATAACACCTTGGTAAATTGTTCCAATGGTTAATTACCCTCACAGTTAAAAACTTGTACCTTATTTCCGGTCTGAATTTGTTTAGCTTCAACTTCCAGCCTTTGGATCATGTTATATCCTACTCTACTAGATTGAAGAGGCCATTATCAAATATTTGTTCCCCATGTAGAATCATAGAACCATAGGGTTAGAAGGGACCACAAGAGTAATCTAGTCTAATCCCTTGCCAAGATGCAGGATTTGTTGTATCTAAAACAGGGGTGGGCAAACTAAGGCCCGCGGGCCAGAACCGACCTGCTAGCTGTTTTAAGCTGGCCCTCGAGCTCCAGCTGGGGAGCAGGGTCTGGACCTTGCCCGGCTCCAGGGCTCCAGCTGGGGTACATTGTTGGGGCCGCTCCACGCGCTCCAAGCCCCCCTCGGACTCCTACGCGCTCCAGTGGCCCAGCTCCAATGGCCCCCTCCGGTGCTCCAATGGGAGCTGTAGGGGCGGTGCCTGTGGACGGAGCAGCGTGCAAAGCCGCCTGGCCATGCCTCCACGTAGGAGCTGGAGAAGGGACATGCTATGCCTCTGTTAATGCAACCCAAATTTGTATTTGTTTTTTTGCAACAGCATCTCATTGTTGACTCATGTTGAGGTTGGGATCCACCACAACTCCCAGATCCTTCTCAGCAGTGCGGCTGCCAAGCCAGTTATCCCCCATTCTGTATTTGTGCATTTAGTTTTTCTTCCCTAAGTGTAGCACCTTATATTTGTCTCTGTTGAATTTCATTTTGTTGTCTATAGCCCAGTTCTCCATATATTGGGCTAGAATCCTCTGAATTTTAGATTATCCACCAAAGTGTTAGTAATCCCCCTCTCTCCCCAGCTTTGTGTCATCTGCAAATTTGATCAGCATGCTCTCTATTCCTACATCCAGGCCATTAATAAAGATGTTAAACAACACCAGACACAGAACAGATAACTGTGGAACCCCACTTGAGACCTCCCTCCAATCTCAGATCATGTAGATACTAATAGATTGTGATCAAGTCACCTCTTAACCTTCTCTTTGTAAAGCTAAATAGATTGAGCTCCTTGAAGCCTGGTCTGCACTAAAAGTTAGGTTGACCCAGCTATGTTGCTCAGAGGCGTGAAAAATCCACACCCCAACCAGTGTAATTAAGCCAACCTAACCCGCAGTGTAGACAGCACTAGGTCGATGGAAGAATTCTTCTATCAACCTAGCTGCCATCTTTCAAGGAGATGAATTACCTATGCTTATAGGAGGACCCTTCCCGCTGGTGTAGGTAGTGTCTACACTGAAGTGTTAGAGTGGCACAGCTACAGCGTTGCAGCTGAGGAGCATTTCAAGTGTAGACAAGCCCTGAGTCTATCACTATAAGGCATATTTTTGAATCCTTTAATCATTCTTGTAGCTCTTCTCTGACCTCTCTCCAATTTATCAACATCCTTCTTGAACTGTGGACACCAGAACTGTACACAGGATTCCAGCAGCAAGAACCTCCCTAATCCTACTCAAGATTCCCCTACTTATGCATCCAAAGACCACATTAGTCCTTTTTGGCATAGTATTGCTCTGGAAGCTCATGTTTAGCTCATTACCCAGCATGACTCCCAAGTCTTTTTCAGAGTCACCGCTTCCTAAGATAAAATCCCTCATCCTATAAGTATAGCCTACCTTCTTTGTACCTAAATGTTTGCAGAAAGCATCTCCCACCAACATCGTGCAGTGCACCCAAGTGGTTATGCCATTGAAACTTAGGTCACTCAGGGGGTTGTTTTTTTCACACCCCTGAGCGACGTAAGTGGTAGTGTAGACATGGCCTGAAGTACTACAGTGACATAGCTGCATACATGAAGACAAACCCCCAGTGCTCAGATCAGGGCTGAGGGGTTGGGGAGAATGGCCATGTTCAGTGCATGCCAAATATCCATAGTGCTGAAACTGGGAGAGAGGGGAAGAGAAGAACTAGAGATGAATGGGGCAGTTCATGCCTCAGAACTATTGTTTCAGACTGCATTCTCCGTGTGGTTCTCATTTAACTGAGAACATTCCACTGAGGTGAACAGACCTTGTCACACCCCAACGAACCTGCATGCTGCAGACAGGTGTGCAGAGCCCTTCCCCCTGTGCTAGCCCCTGATGTGGAATAGGCACTCTGGGGTCAAGTCTACACTACAAACTTCTGCCAGCACAGCACTGTCAGCCAGGGGTGCGATGAGATGTGATCCCTGCCCAACAGAGCAGTGCTGGCAAAAGCCCCCATGTAGATGCAGTTACATTGCTGGGAGGAGGTGGGGCAGGCCTGGAATAAGTTATACTGGTGAAAGCTCAGTTTTGCCAGTATAAGCTGCATCCACTCTAGGAGTGCTTTGCCAGCATAGCATAAAGGTGTAGATACTCGAAAAGGGCTCCTAGTGTAGACCCGGCTTGGGTCTCCCTGCCCTTCCCCTTTCCTGCATCCAGCTGGTAGACGCACTCCCCAGAGCCCATCGCCTACCACCTCTTCTCCCCATGGCCCCTCTAGCCTTACTGGGGGCATAGAGGAGCCAAGAAGAGGACAGTAGCTGTGGGGCAGTGACGTGTGTCCAAGAGCCCCGTCATGTCTCCCCATTGGGATCCCTTAATATTGCACCTCTCACTATCACCGCTTCCTCAAAAAACCAGGGCAAATTCATTGCCCAAAACCTTCAGGCTGGGGTATCACTCAAAGGGGGGAGAATGAAGGTTGTGGGGGGCCTCTTGTGGGACACATTACCTGAACTCTTTATTTCCTGGTTTTCAGAGGTTTGAATTTAGCCACCCTCCATGTTCTGGAAGGGCACATGCCAGTGCTGGGCAACCTTAACTCTACATTACAAAGTTCTGCTGGGCACTGAGAATGTGTTGCCAATGCCAACCATTCACAAATCAGGAGTCCGGGCCCCAAAATCACAAGATTAAAACCTCATAAATGTTGGTTGGTTTTATTTGCCTCCTGGTTTCTGAGCATTTACGGTTCATTCAGGCTACAGTTCAAGGTTTCCTCTGCAACTACAAGGGAAATTACACTGTTTAAAAAGGAAAGTTGAAATTCTCATGTGCCTCCAAGTGGCTGTAAGAAAAAAAAAACAAATATTGCAAGACCCACCATAAAATCATGAGCACTCTCAACACTATTCAAGAGAGTGTTAGAACCGGGTGAAGCAGACATCTGTTCCCCTAGTGGAATGGCAGCGTCTGGAGGGACAGTTACAGCCATTCAAACATTTTACAACATGTTCATACATTCTTAGATTTCAAAGCAAAGAGGGCCCAGTGGGATCCTCTACAATATGGACTTCCTGCCTAACACAGCACAAAGCAGGTATTCTGTAGCTACAGCTGAACCTCTTCCCAGATGGCAGCTCGCTGGAATGAATCCCTGGTTCCATACAGCTACACCTAACACAGTGAGAATCATAGAATCATAGAAGATTAGGGTTGGAAGAGACCTCAGGAGGTCATCTAGTTCAACCCCCTGCTCAAAGCAGGACCAACTCCAACTAAATCATCCCAGCCAGGGCTTTGTCAAGCCAGGCCTTAAAAACCTCTAAGGATGGAGATTCCACCAAATGCCTAGGTAACCCATTCCAGTGCTTAACCACCCTCCTAGTGAAATAGTTTTTCCTAATACCCAACCTAGACCCCCACACTGCAAATCAAGACCATTGCTCCTTGTTCTGTCATCTGCTACCACTGAGAACAGCTGAGCTCAATTTTCTTTGGAACTCCCCTTCAGATAGTTGAAGGATGCTATCAAGGACCTAGGGGTTACAGTGGATGAGAAACTGGATATGAGTCAACAGTGTGCCCTTGTTGCCAAGAAGGCTAATGGCATTTTGGGCTGTATAAGTAGAGGCATTGCCAGCAGATCGAGGGACATGATCATTCCCCTCTATTCGACATTGGTGAGGCCTCATCTGGAGTACTGTGTCCAGTTTTGGGCCCCACACTACAACAAGGATGTGGAAAAATTGGAAAGTGTCCAGCGGAGGGCAACAAAAATGATTAGGGGACTGGAACACGTGACTTATGAGGAGAGGCTGAGGGAACTGGGATTGTTTAGTCTGAGGAAGAGAAGAACGAGGGGGGATTTGATAACTGCTTTCAACTACCTGAAAGGGGGTTCCAAAGAGGGTGGATCTAGAATGTTCTCAGTGGTACCAGGTGACAGAACGAGGAGTAATGGTCTCAAGTTGCAATGGGGGAGGTTTAGGTTGGATATTAGGAAAAACTTTTTCACTAGGAGGGTGGTGAAGCACTGGAATGCATTACCTAGGCAGGTGGTGGAATCTCCTTCCTTTGAGGTTTTTAAGATCAGGTTTGACAAAGCCCTGGCTGGGATGATTTAGTTGGGGATTGGTCCTGCTTTGAGCAGGAGTTGGACTAGATGACCTCCTGAGGTCCCTTCCAACCCTCATATTCTGTGATTCTATGACTTGCCCTCGGTGAATCCATGTTGACTGTTCCTGATCACTTTCCTCTCCTCCAACTGCTTCAAAATGGATTCGTTGAGGACCTGCTCCATGATTTTTCTGGGGACTGAGGTGAGGCTGACCGGTCTGTAGTTCCCCAGATTTTCCTTCTTCCCTTTTTTAAAGATGGGCACTATATTTGCCTTTTTCCAATTGTCCGGGACCTGCCATGATTGCCACGAGTTTTCAAAGATAATGGCCAATGGCTCTGCAATCACATCAGTCAACTCCCTCAGCACCCTCGGATGCATTGCATCCGGCCCCATGGACTATGACACCGGAGCCCTTGACACCGGCTCCATGTCTAGTTGGCAGCCGGTGTCAAGTGGAGTGCCCCAGGGGTCGGTCCTGGGGCCGGTTTTGTTCAATATCTTCATAAATGATCTGGAGGATGGTGTGGATTGCACTCTCAGCAAATTTGCGGATGATACTAAACTGGGAGGAGTGGTAGATACGCTGGAGGGGAGGGATAGGATACAGAAGGACCTAGACAAATTGGAGGATTGGGCCAAAAGAAATCTGATGAGGTTCAATAAGGACAAGTGCAGGGTCCTGCACTTAGGATGGAAGAATCCAATGCACCACTACAGACTAGGGACCGAATGGCTAGGCAGCAGTTCTGCGGAAAAGGACCTAGGGGTGACAGTGGACGAGAAGCTGGATATGAGTCAACAGTGTGCCCTTGTTGCCAAGAAGGCCAATGGCATTTTGGGATGTATAAGTAGGGGCATAGCGAGCAGATCGAGGGACGTGATCGTTCCCCTCTATTCGACACTGGTGAGGCCTCATCTGGAGTACTGTGTCCAGTTTTGGGCCCCACACTACAAGAAGGATGTGGATAAATTGGAGAGAGTCCAGCGAAGGGCAACAAAAATGATTAGGGGTCTAGAGCACATGACTTATGAGGAGAGGCTGAGGGAGCTGGGATTGTTTAGTCTGCGGAAGAGAAGAATGAGGGGGGATTTGATAGCTGCTTTCAACTACCTGAAAGGGGGTTCCAAAGAGGATGGCTCTAGACTGTTCTCAATGGTAGCAGATGACAGAACGAGGAGTAATGGTCTCAAGTTGCAATGGGGGAGGTTTAGATTGGATATTAGGAAAAACTTTTTCACTAAGAGGGTGGTGAAACACTGGAATGCGTTACCTAGGGAGGTGGTAGAATCTCCTTCCTTAGAGGTTTTTAAGGTCAGGCTTGACAAAGCCCTGGCTGGGATGATTTAACTGGGAATTGGTCCTGCTTCGAGCAGGGGGTTGGACTAGATGACCTTCTGGGGTCCCTTCCAACCCTGATATTCTATGATTCTATGATTCTATGACTTGTGCACGTCCAGCTTTTCTAAATAGTCCTTAACCTGTTCTTTCACCACTGAGGGCTGCTCACCTCCTCCCCATACTGTGCGGTCCAGTGCAGCAGTCTGGGAGCTGATCTTGTCTGTGAAGACAGAGGCAAAAAAAGCATTGAGTACTTCAGCTTATCCCACATCATGTGTCACTAGGTTGCCTCCTCCATTCAGTAAGGGTCCCACACTTTCCCTGACCTTCTTCTTGTTGCTAACATACCTGTAGAAATCCTTCTTGTTACCATTCACATTCCTTGCTAGCTGCAACTCCAATTATGCTTTGGCCTTCCTGATTACACCCCTGCATGCTCGAGCAATACTTTTATACTCCTACCGAGTCATCTTTCCAAGTGTCCACTTCTTGTAAGTTTCCTTTTTGTGTTTAAGCTCACCGAAGATTTCTCTGTTAAGCCAAGCTGGTCGCCTGCCATATTTGCTATTCTTTCTGCACATTGGGATGTATAGCATTGTGCTGGACACACAACACAGCACAGAAAATGGTAAACGTCATCAGGGATAAGCCAGGTTTTGTTTGGCTTCTGGACCTATTGCCAGCTCTGGGGGACAGAGTTAATGTTATATGGGAGATATATTAACTCTTTATTTGCTGATTTGCAGAGGTTTAAGTTTAGCGTCCTGATTCCGGAAGAGCACAGGGCAGCACAAGACAACCTTAACTCTGTGTTAATGAAGCTTTTGGCTGTGAATATGAATAAGAATAGCACTGGCAGGATGGGATTTCAAGGGCTCTCATGCAGCATTGCCAACAGTTCCTTATTACAAGGGACATCCCTTATTTTTTCATCTCTGTACAACAAGATAGGGAGGGTTGCAAAAAGCAGCAAGATTATTGGTTTTATGCGGCAGCCTCTGTGTGTGAGACAGAGCAGGTGAGAGCGTCCCCCGAACCCCAGGGGGATCCTCCAGCCCCTGCACCGGGACCCTCTCCTGCTCCTCACACAGGTGCCACATCTCCTCCCTGATCATCATAAATCACAACATAAATCTCAGAGCCTCTGCCACACTGGGGCCTGCACGGAGGCTGACCCCTCACGGACCCTCCACAGCCAGGCCCTGGGCACCCAGAACGTGGTGAATGTAGGTAAATCCTACCTACATTATTCTTAATTATTTATTATCTTTATTATTAATAATAATCATAATATTGGGAGGAGCGGTGGAGTGGGGGTTCTAAGAAAACAGTCCCTTATTTCTGAAATATTATGTTGGCAACCCTACGCTCATGCTTCAAGGCATAACCTGATCACCAACTAGAGTTAGGACATGGGATGATATTACTTAGGGTTTGACTACCCTTGAAACACTACAGCAGCACAACTGCAGGGTAGAATCTAACTATGCCAATGAGAGGAGGTCTCCTGTTGACGTAGGTAATCCACCTCCCTGAGAGGCAGTAGCTCGGTCAACGGAAGATTTCTTGAATTGACCTAGCACTGTCTAGACTGGGGCTTAGGTTGGTAGAGCTACATCTCTCAGGCATGTGGATGTTTCACACCTCTCAGAGATGTAGCTATGCTTACATAAATTTATATTGTAAACTAGTCAATTGCATTATTGGTAACACAAGCATAGTCCTTTGAAGCATCTCTCATTGTTTGCTGTCAGACAGGGTATTGGATCAGTAGTTAGAGTACTAGTCTAGCACTCAGGAGATGTGGGTTCAATTTCCTACTCTACCACAAATGTCTTGTGTGACTTTGAATGAGTTACTGAGACCTGGTTTCCATCTAAACATAGGTTGACCTGGCTACATTGCTCAGGGCTGGGAAAAATTGCACACCCTGTGCAAAGTAGTTAGGTTAACCTAATCCCTGCTATAGATGCAGTTAGGTCAACAGAAGAATTCCTGAATCAACCCGTGTACTGCCTCTCGCAGAAATGGATTACCTACATTAAAGGAAAAACTTCTTTCGTCAATGTAGGAAACACCTACGCTCCAGCTGCAATGCCATAGCTGTGCTGCTGTAATGTAGTCATCCCTTTAGTCTCTTAGTTCCCCATCTGTAAAATGGGGATATTAACACTTCCCCGCCTCACAGTGGTGTTGTGAGGATAAAAGTGTAAATGATTGGTAGGTGCTCAGATCCACGGTAATGAAGCGCCTCAGATAGATTGGTCTTTTTTATGCTATTAATGGATTATATGTCCACAATGATGTCGGTATTGCACATTGAAAATCCAGCTGTTTGGGGTTTCTGTACAAAGAACCCAGGTCACAAGGGGCCACCTGGGAAACTTCAATAGCATTGCATCCCATGGCTAGCTCAAGCACAGATGGAGATAGAGAGGGCAGAGATACAAACCTAGCCAGGTGAGTGAAATTGACAAGGAGACTTGGTATGGCAAGTGCTGTTCCAGCCCCAGCTTGGAACCCCAGAGCAGAACAAGGGGAAATGAAGAAATGACAGCAACAGAAAGGGCTAAAATGCCTCTTGGGAGCTGAGCTGGCTGAAGGTTCATGATTCAAGATGCCACAGAGAGGAGTTCTTACAGAAGTAACTGTCAAATGCCAGCATTATGGCATTGTGTCAGTGCTGACAACCTGGAGAGTTCAAGCATCATGAATCAAAGCCACAAAGATCATGAGATTGAAAAATCATGAGACCTTGAAATGTAAAATAAATAAATACACTGATACAGGGTGGTGGCAGGACTACAAAAGAATAAAAATCTCCCCTGTCAATGTGGCTAAAACTCCCTGCTAGATTTCCCCAGTGAGCGTACAGTGAACAATCCTGATTGACATTTACTTAGAGTGGCTCCTCTTTACATTCAAACAGCTGCATTTCCAGGAAACCAAAGCCAGGGGGTTTCTGTAGCCACTCAATCACACTTCTCCTTTCCTAAGAAGAAAACATTTAAGACACAGAACAAAGCACTGCCCCAGAGCACGCTTGGCCAACACTGCCTTTCACCCTTTGCTGCAATATCCTCCATTCCTGCTTGCAGCAAGGCTGGCAACAAGTCTGCTTCGACTTTACTGATGATTGTTCTGTGAGGTCCTTCTTACAGTGTAAGAGCAGAATATGGGAAGCTACATGTACACGCATGCATACACACACAGTAGGTCGAGAATGCAATGGGAGGTGTGATTGCAGCACATGTAGACATGCCCTCTCTAGCTCTGATTGAGCCAGAACACTAAAAATAGCAGTGTTGCCCTGGCAGTCCGGGCAGTGACATGAGCTAGCTGCCCAAGTACAGTCTTCTCCAGGACCCTGAGTATGTACCGCAGCCGCTGGCCCAAGCCACTGCCTGTGACACTGTAGCTTCATTGCTATTTTTAGTGAACTGGCTCTATCAAAGCTAGTGGAATACGTCTACGTGTGCTGCAATCACTTGACCTGATTGCCGTGCAGACATCCCCACATACATGTACCCACACAAACATATGCACACAAGGATACGTCTCCAAACCCCATTTACCAGACAACTACTCTCAGCAACCTGCGGAAGAATGGCTTGACATCATCTGTACTCATCTACTAGCACTGTGTGGCTGAAATTGCAGACATTAGAGGTTAATTCAATCCTTATGCAGTCTCCCTCTCATATGCCCCATTCTTCTCCTGGGTCAGTCAGATCCTTCTATCCACTCTATTTTTTATTCCATTTCTAAACTCTCAAGAACTTCCTTTACCCACAATTCCTTTTTCCACATCCCTGGCAGGAAGTCTTATGGAAGGGGCATTGGTAGAGGGGACCTTTTCACTGTGGTGCTGGTTAGGGATCCAGATCAGCACAGGTTAGCAGTTCAGTCTGAGGTTTTGGCTGAACTTGAAGACAAGTTTTCTTTGCCAATTTACAGTTATGAAGCATGTGCTGAAATGCTTTGCTGAATTGGGATCTAGACTAGACACATGACTAGAACTCCTACTCATTTACAATGGTTGCAAGTGAATCCTGTCCCATTGCCTGATGAGAGTTACAGTAATGCCCTCAAATGCAATTGCTATAATGGGACCAGGCTAGTGTGCAAGAGAAGGGTAGGGATTGGGATGTTTCTCTATGTCTCTATTGGGATGTTTTTGTGTATGTGGTTGAGGGGGGAGGGAAGCCTTAATTTTTTCACCCTCCTTAAATTCCCTCAATCTGTCCTTCTGTCCTCCTCCAACCTGCCCACCCCCATCTTTCAGACAGCTGCAGGCCTCATAGTCTTATGTTAAATTTCAGAATGCACCTTGGGGGACCCTCAGATGCCAATCAAAGCTGCTGTAAATTCCTCGAGTTTCTCAGCAAGGCTGCTTCCTTCTGGACTGTCATCCCCTGAAAAATGTCATGAAAGGATCCAGTTTGGTGGTGGATTCAGAATGGGAAGCTCCACCCAAATCTGAAGCACCATCCCCGGCTCCCAAAGAACGTGCCTCCACCAAACTCCTCATGCTTGTGGAAGTGACACAGGATCCAGTCCCCCAGTGTATGGAACATTTCTGGAGTTGGCACAACAAGAAGCATACCCATATTTCTCCTAGAAGTAGAACACACTCTAACTCAGGGTGCATCTCAGAGGAAGCCAGTGTCAGTCTTGCAGCCTGGTGGCTTGATAGACAATGACAGAATTGGAGCCAGTTGGAAAATGGTGACAATTTGGTAAAGGATTTTGAAATTTGTTGTGATTTTTTTGACATTATGAAAATCCAAAATATTCCAGCCAGCTCTGGTCAGAATCTTGGAGTTCTCAGAACATGTAGCATGTCTGCTCTCCTGCCAGATACCCAAGGGCTTGTCAGATGAGCCTCAAACACATCCCAGCAGCAGGGCAATAAAGACCAGACATAATTCCCCTCTCCACACAGCAGTCATGGCTGAGACATTCCATCAAGAGCAAAATACTTGTGCATTTAAGGACAAAATGAGGGGCAACAGTGGGAAGGGCAAATCCAGACCCAAGTGGCAAATTCAACCCTGATGGCACTCTCTCCATTTCAGTGGGGGATGAATTTGGGGCTCAGAAACAGGTTTCCTGAAAAGTGAATCACCTTGCAGCCTCGGGGCAAAGCTGGGCAGCCAGCATTGCACTGGCATATGCACAAGGGTAATGGCTCCTCACCAGCATACCTCTCCCTCCCATTCTCTCTCTACACACACCTATCTATTTAATATCTATCTAATCTATCTATGCCTTGCTCATCACAGCAGTATCTGAGCACCTCCTTCTCTGCCAGTAATCCTGATCTGCTGATAGCCACACAGCTAAGATCTGGCATCTAAAAACTCATGGAGGAGGTGGGAAGGTCCCACTCAGATCCACCCTCCATTAGATGTGCCAAGCCATTCAGATGCTTCTGGAAGCCAAGCCAGTTGAGTCCAGCACTGATTTCAGAAGGCACCAGTTCCTCAAGCCAAGAGAAAAGGATTCTCTGCATTTACGGTCATTGCTAGACCCCAGACTATTTATTGCAAAGACCAGGCTTGGGCCCTGAGTGGAGAATACTCATGGCTCAGTTGTGAAAGAAATGTTCTGTTTTGATCTGGGGAGATTAACCTGATTCACTCCCACATGTTGTGCAATCACCAGGCTGCAAACACAGGAAGAAAGAAAAGCCAGAGCTGGCTTAGCTGGTCCAAACTCCCCACGGCTAACCCAGCAAGGGTGCTCCCTGCAGCATTTCTGCAGCTACCCAGAAGTTCGGGGGAAACTGGAGCTGAAGCTGAGGGACAGCCAGAGGATTGAGGTCTCGTCTGGTGGTCAGACTGAGGAGACACCAGCCCACAGGGCTGGGATTCCCCACCCAAGTCTTGACTGAACAGCAGGATCTTCAGGCAGCAGAGGGCTCAGGCAGAGCCCATTCCTATGGCCTTCCTAAGGCAGCAGAGTGACCCAGAGGCATCCAGGAAAGGTGGGAATAAGGCTAAGGGTGCCCACTGTCATTCCAGTGCAGAGGGCTGTGGTTTAGCCCTCTGCATTATAGGTAGGGTTGCCAAGCCTCCAGGATTGGTCTGGAATCTCCCAGAATCGGCATCAATCTCCCAGTAACGATTGAAAGCAACCTGAGAGATTTTAATAGGATATTTTAAGAAAATGACATTATTTCATGTTGGGGGGGGGAATCTCCTGGAATAGCTTCAGTCAGAGTTGGCAACCCTAACTGTACAGTGCACTCAGGCACCCCTGATTGGCAGGATCCCATTGCCCACTTCTGAAATGCAGCTGCTTCTGAGGTGGAACCTACACATTCCACAGCAGCCAGAAGCAGAACACAGCAGCTACCTGAAGGAGCACAATGGGCAATTACATGCAGACACAAGGTGCATGAACTTGGGGAGTGAGCCCAGGGCACAGTGATGGTGAAGAGACCCTGAGGTGTCAAAGAGGGGAGCTCAGCTGCTCGTGATATACAGATAATGCAGGGCCCTTCTCTCAGCACCACCTCCTGGCAGTGCCATAGGTCCTGTGCCCCTCAGCTTGGAGCATTCACAGAGACTAGCAGCCTCGTCCCCACACACCCTTCTTCATCCTTCGCCCCCAGCTGCCAAACCCTTCACTCTGCCAAAAGCACAGGTGGGTCTGATTCCAGGGCCCTGCTCAGTTCAGGGCCCGCTCTGGCTCACACTCATGCTTCAGCTCCCAGGAGCCTCCTCACCCACTTGCCAGTGTGAGAGGCAGGAAAGGCAAAGCCCAGAGTGGGAGGTGACTGTGTAGCAAGGGCGTGGGGTATTTCCCCTGTTCCCCAGGGGTAGATTCAGTCAGAGGAGAGTTGTTCCCTAGGGGAGAGCATCTCATGACACCTGAGCCTGCCTCCCAGCCCGCCCCACTTTATAGAGCTGCACTTGACAGCGGCCTCTGCCAGCCTTCCCACAACACAGGCCTTTCCTACTCTGGACTCAGTGGCAATGCCTTGGGAAGGGAAATATCCCCAGCCTCTTTCATGGCGCTGTGCCTAGAAGGTCTGGGCAGCCTCAGTGCTGCTTATGGGCATTGGGTGCCCTGGGGAACACAACAGTGAGCTGGCATCAGGCCAGCCACATCTGAGTGCCGTGTTCTACTTGGTGCACCAGGGAGCCAGGCAACTTGGGCTCCATCACAGCGTCTGGGACTCAGTGACCCACATAACAAGACCTGGATGATCTGAGTAAGGGGCATAGCACCACGTTGGGAGCACCAGGCAAGCGGCACCCACAATGGCTATGTCCTGGCACACAGCATCTATAATAGATGGTGCTTAGACACTGCAGGAGTGTGCAACAGAGCGAGCGAGCAAGAGCACACACTACAGTAGGCAGAACATATACAGCAGCTGTAGCAGGATTCTTGCACACTGATGATGTCTCTGACTCCTTTTCTCGGTGTTCACTCTGATCATGCTCTCTCTTGCACTGACTGGCTGTTCACTCCAGCCCCCTTCCAGTCTTCACTGTAACCCCACTCCACTGCCCTTCTCGCCCTACTCCTCCCTGTCCTCTCTCCCCTTTGCTCCCTCCCTTCATTGTCACCCCTCCCTCCTGCCTGGTCTGCAATCCCCTTCCACAAACCTCACAAACAAACAACAAAGTCACATTCTGAGAAAAATGGTGACATGAAGACAATGTTCGCTCACTCTGGGGGGGTGTCTTAACCCTCCTTCCCAGCCTGGGTCTAGGTGGTTTTAGGGGATGTCTGCACTGCACTCAGATAGGATTTCAGCTCAGATAGAGATATCCATGGTAGCTTTAATCTAGCTAGTGTGGCTAAAAATTGCAATGAAGATGCCGCAGCACAGACATCAGCATGGGCTGTGCAAGCTGCTTGGAACCCTGGCTCCGTACCAGCCAAGATCCATGCTGCTCCTTTACTCCAATTTTAGACACCGCAGGGGCTTGTCTGCACTTAAAAGGCTGCAATGGCCCTGCTGTAGCGCTCCAGTGAAGACAGTACCTACGCCGGCGGGAAGGGTTCTCCATCAGTCTAGGTTCTCCACCTCCCTGAGAGGCAGTGGCTAGGTTGAGAGGAGAGTTCTCCCATCAACTTAGCACTGTCAGCACTGAAAGTTAGGTTGGTTTAACTGTGTTGCTCAGAGGTGTGGATTTTTCACACCCCTAAGTGACATATACACCAACCTAATTTCCTAGTGTAGGCCAGGCCCAAGAAGATTACAGCTACAATCCCACCTCCAGCTGCAGTGTAGACAGCCTCTTCGTCCTGGTCTACACTGGGGGGAGGGATCAATCTAAGATACGCAACTTCTGCTATGAGAATAGCGTCGCTGAAGTCGACGTATCTTAGATCGACTTAGAATCACTTACTTTGCATCCTCGCGGCGCGGCACCGCCTCTCGCCCTGGTGGAGTTCTGGAGTCGAAGGCAGAGTGATCCGGGATCAATTTATCACACCTGCACTAGACGCGATAAATTGATCCCCGATAGATCGATCACTACCCGCCGATGTGGCGGGTACTGTAGACGTGGCCTTAGACTGTAAACTCTTCCAGACTGGGAATGTCTCTGTCAGGCCTGGTCTACATTAGAAAATTAAGTTGGCTTAACTACATTGCTCAGGAGTGTGAAAAATACACACCCCTGAGCAGCACAGTTAAGCTGACCTAACCCCCAGTGTAGAAGAATTCTTCCCACAATCTAGCTACTGCCTCATGAGGAGGTGGGTTACCTATGCCAACTAGCGAACCCCTCCCATTGGCATAGGTTGGATCTGCACTGAAGTGCTAGCGCGGTGCAACTATAGCATTTCAAGTGCAGACAAATCCTCACTCTGCGGTCATGTCTTCACTGCAGCTGAGAGATGTAGTTCCCAGCTCAGGCAGATGAACACACCTAGCTCTGCTTGAGCAAGCAGGCTGAACATAACACTATCACCACGGCGGCATTGACTACAGCTTGGGCTAGATGCCCTTAGTACTACCCCATCTGAGATCCTCGGTATGTAGTGGGGTCTGCTAGCCCATGCTACCACCCATGCCGTACTACGCTGCTATTTTTAGCACACTAGCTGGAGCAGAGCTAGTGCATGTATATCTACCTGAGCTGGGAATTCACCTCCCAACTGCAGTGTAGATGTACCCTGTGTGAGGATCTGTGTGGTGCGCAGCATAACAGGGTCCTAATCTCAGTTGGGATCTCTAGGTGCTACTGTAACGCAAACAATAAATAATACAAATATTAAAGTTGTCTCATGTTTCTTATTCTAAAAAATGGCCTGGCAGTTTTTGAGGCGCTCTAGCCCCTCCATGGTTTGCAGAAAGAACTCTAAATCTTCCAGTGGGATAGTTCTGAGTTCAGAGGGATGTCTTTTATTGTCCTCATGGAAATCTGTTCAGATTTGGCTGTATTACCAATGGCTGAAAATCACTTTTTGTTTCTGCACAGCATAGCTTGCTAGAGGCTTGTGGCTAAAGCTGAACATTCCCTCTGGACTGAACATGCCCCCTGCATTATGCACACAGAACTTAACATCTGGACAAGACTTGGCCACAAGGGAGAAGAATGCTGCTCCTCACCACAGCTGTTAGACTGCAATATAAAATCACAGCACAGTGGAACCAGACACCAGTGAAAATAACCAAGATGGCAAGTCTCTCTTCTGATGGACATTTGAGGCACTGCAGTCAAGAGGGGATCCTGATTCATGTCCTCTGCTCCTGTCAAAATTATCTGCTCTTGTTCAGTATCTGTGGCTTTTGTCTGCCCCAAACTCTAGCATCATGTCTGTGGGAGTCACTGAACTTGGCAGGATGTGTTAGAGATAACTGGGGGCCCACTCAATGTTTGCTGCTGGCCACTCAGTCAGTTATTTGTAAGAGAAGGAAAATCGTGTGCACCCCCATGTTTGATCCCTACTAGGTCTCAGAGGCCTGGAACCTTGGAAGGCCACAAACCAGTGCAACTGGGCACAATCTCTTCCTCAATACATGCTTTTGCAAATTATTCTCACAAAACCGGCTGTAATTTGGAATGTTGGGGAACCAAGTCTGTTCTCATCCCCTGACAAGGAGGCAAGCACAGCACCCTACCCCTTGTGGTAGGCAGGGCCATTACACACACAGTGAGATAGGGCACAGTTGTCACCCAGGATGGCAGCAGGGAGCACAGTCAGGAATTGGAGAAGTTACCTCAGTTCATATAATTCCCTCAGGGGGCATCTCCCTCTTTCTCTTGGGAGCCAGAGAGCTCACCCTTTCTGCAGGGTAAGAGGGCCCCCTTTCTCTTGGGGGTCAGAGAGCTCCCCCTATCACAAGGGGAAGAGGGCCCCCCTCTTCTCTTAGGGGGCAGAGGGCTCCCCCTTTTCTCCGCATATAGGATTGGATGTTTTGGATGGTGCAGCCCCCTTTGGGGTCAGGTTTCTATGATCCATTCCCAAGCCATGATTACTTTTCCCAGGCAGCAGCGGGGCTGGCTGATCTACCAGACAGGTGGGTGGCAGGTTGAGTTGCTGACATGGGCACAGAAGTGTTTGATGCATTTTATTGCTGATGTGTGATATGGGAAAAGCCGGAACAGTGAATCACGCCCTGCATTGGGCAATGCTCAGCCAGCTGGGCTGGGAAAGTTGCTCTCTTGCCTCAGAGCAGGGATTCAGGGCAGCACTCTCTGTGACAGCAGCATTCAGATAACGGAGACAACTACCCCTGGCACATAGGTTTAATGGGCACTAGGGGACCATGGGAACAGGCAGCTCTAGAGGCTACAGAAGCCCAGACCAGGCCTTCATGTTTTTAATCTCATTCCACAGATTATACCAGCTCTCCTAGCGTTGCGCTGGAGTACTGGGCTCTGCACTGACTGTGAGAAGAGCGTGCTCTCCACTAAGCCCCCAGCCCACTACCTTCAGCACAGCTCCTCTAGCACCACATTGGGGCAATCGGGCTAGCACGGAGTCTGAAGGGAAAGCACTCTTTACAGCAGTGGTTCTCAACCTTTTTTCATTTGTGGACCCCTAAAAACTTTCAAATGGAGGTGTGGAACCTTTGGAAATCGACTGTGTATATATAGTGGAATTCTGTTCACTCAGTTTTCAATCTAAGTCTTTTGCAGACCCCTTAGACCAGTGGCTTTCAACCTTTCCAGACTACTGGACCGCTTTCAGGAGTCTGATTTGTCTTGCATACCCCCAAGTTTCACCTCACTTAAAAATTACCTGCGTACAAAATCAGACATAAAAATACAAAAGTGTCACAGCCCACTAATACTGAAAAATTGCTTGATTTCTCATTTTTGCCATATAATTATAAAATAAATAAACTGAAATATAAATATTGTACTTACATTTCGGTGTATAGTACATAGATCAGTATAAACTTTTAGTTTGTCCAGCCTTTGCTAGTGTTTTTCATGTAAACTGTTGTAAAACAAGGCAAATATCTAGAGGAGTTGATGTACCCCTTGGAAGACCTCTGTGTACCCCCAGAGGTACATGTGTCCCTGATTGAGAACCACTGCCTTGGACATAGTGGGTCCGGGGACCACAGGTTGAGAACCACTGCTTTACAGAGATTCCCACCAGTTCCTGCAGCACAGTGCCCCCTAGAGACATGTTGGGACACTAGGGCCAGCACTGACTCAGAAGAGAACCCATCCCCTCCTGAGATCCTCAGGCCAATTCCTGCAGCACTCAGAGTTTTTCTTAGCAGGTTAACCAGTCTAACTCTCTATAATCTGAGAGAGCTAATGTCAGCTCAGCAGATGGTGCCATCCAGCCACAGCAATAGCTTAAACTCCATTGGAACAAACAGAGGCTTCCATTCTACTTATCATTATGTGGCTGGTGTCCAAGTTAAATGGGAGCAAGGTACATTGTGACTTTTTCTTTTAATAAACTCACCAGGCTCAGATAGTGCAGCCATTGGGATCCATGTAACTATTGAGATAGGAAGCAAGGTAGATGCTAGATGATCCTGTTTGGTGGAGTAGCAGCCAGAGGCTGGTTCTTACTGAACAGCAAACATCAGGGCAGTAGATGCATCATTGTGGACCAAAATTTTGCCAAATATATTTTTCAATTATAAAGCATAAAAATGTATCAAAATAGGAGCCAGCCTCTTTGATTTATAATAACCAAAAAAAAAAAAGAAAAAAAAAGAAAAAAAAGATGGTGAACTGTGATGTGTTAGTGGTGGAGTTAAGGGTATGGCTCCAGAGCTGAGAAAGCACCTCTAGTCAACTGTGTTTTAAAACACACACACACAAATGTGCTAAGGTAAAATTAAACACTTAAGTAAAAGCCATTCAGAATTCAAACTGAGACTCTTGGAACTACACTAGGCAATAAAATATAAGGACCAATCTCGCACAGATGAGCTAGATGGATTCTCTCATAATAAAACTTTCTATCTCGTCTTCCCAGGGCCCTGATCCTGCATTGTGTGTGGGCATAATCCTCTGTGTGGATTCAACTGCAACACCAGAGTCTACAAGCATTAAAGAGCCTACAAGCATTAAAGGTTACTCTCAAGTTTCATAGCTCCAAAATGTCGGCAACATTAACAGCACTAGGATCAGCCAGAGTATTTTCCCAGAGCCCAAATTACTTGTGGTTGTGTTTTTTTAAATTAAATGCCACTCAAGAGCACAGAATATTTTTTTAAATAGCCATATTTTAATAGGACCTACAAAAATACCTGTTAGTCCTTTTGCCACCCTGAAGCTGCAGTTACATTAAAGAGGAGCCATCAAGTTAAAAAAAAATCACACTTCTGTCTGAAATATTTTAACCTATTATTGTTACAAGCAAGCCCTCAGATTGCACAACCCCAAAACCAATTAGAGGAAAAGAAATATTTTTGTCAGTCTATTTACTGTGTGCTTGGCAGCCCCTGGGCGGAGTCAGTCTCACTCTTTCCCTTCTAGAGACAGCTTCCCCTCTAGCTTGTGTGGGTCTCTCACACAGCCACAAGGGACAGAAAAACATTTGTTTTAAAAACAGGAAAATGTGATTGTAAAACCACAACAATGGGCTGGGGAAGGACATGGAGCTGCTCTGAGGCTGAGCTCAGCTTTTGAAACTGACTTGACTGCAAGTTGAAAATTGGCTGCTTGCCTCTTTAACAGGCCATCTCTAGATGCCTAGGCTGAGCTCCCCCTACTGACTGCAGAAGCAGTTGTCGAACCCCCATCTCCAATGCTTAGCTGGGTTCTGCATCCTGAATCGACAGCCCCAGTTGCACTAGCAAACCCTCTGGACTGCCTGAAGCCACAAGCAACAGGGAGATTTGTGAGATCAGTGACTATGGAGTGTGCTCCTTACCAGAATGATTTGCTCATCAGGCCATACATCATTTTAAATGGGGCATTTCTGTGGATTCTTGAGCATTTATCATCAAAAGCCATTTAATAATGAACAGTGTAGACTCAGAACAGCAGCTCCGACGTGGGGAATCTGCCCTGAAAGCCTTCAATGACACACATGCATGTTGTCCTCCACAGACCCGCTGCTTGCTACTCTCTAATCACAGAAACTCAGATGGAATGACTTCCTGGAAAGATTATGCAGGACCACAGGATATTTTGCAAATGTCACCACCTGAGTGACTGGAAATTGTTTATTTCCTTTGAAAATACCAACAGGGTTTGCATCCAGATAAAGAAATAATTGCCGGCAATTTTTTTCATAAACAAAAACAAACCTGAGAGAAACAAAAGCCTCTGGCAGCCGCTGGGGATTGTGTGCTCCTACCATTGGGAGCTGCCAGGCAGCTTGGCGTCTGCATGCTATAAATCCTCCCCTCACAGGCTGATTCCCCTGGCCTGCAACATTCCAATGTCTACAGCTGGGTCCTGAGCCCAAGCTGCAGTAGAATCATCCCAGAGGAGCTGTCATTCTCTGCAGCAAATAAAACAGCTCTCATTCATGTCCCGTCAGTACTGGCTCAAGCCAGGAAAGCTAATAATCCAACCAGCAGACCAAATTCAGTGTTGAATCCTGGTCATGTGCCACCTGAGGCACATTGTCAATACACTAAGAAGATCAGCAACATGCCGCTCAGCTTTAAGCAACTTCTGTAAATAATTCCTTTTAAAAAAATCGGATTGGGTAGCAATATGTTCAAATTTCAGGTATAAAGTCTGCTCGGGACATCAGAGGTTGGCTGCATAGGGTATTTCTCCTATTAACAAAGGCAGAGAAGGGTAAGAGAACTGGGGGGGCGGGGGGAGGGGAGAGACACAGAAAGCCCAGTGCTGATATTACAAGTGTCCTGCAGTCCCTACACTCAGCAGATGGTCCTGGCCTGCTGATCTCTGAGGCAGCAAAAGTCCTAATTTTTCAACATTCTGTTGGGCAAAAGGTCTGCAAGAGAGAGACCCACATAATGCCCTGGGGGAATAGTGCACTGAGGTGGGATATAGGAAACCATGAATTTGAGTCTCACCTCTTCTACTATTGATATTTCTGCACACATCCCAAACCTTCTTATTGAACAGGACTTCATATCCCTCCCTATGAGATGGGAAAGCATCAATCCCCTATTTTACAGGTTTCAGAGTAGCAGCCGTGTTAGTCTGTATTCGCAAAAAGAAAAGGAGTACTTGTGGCACCTTAGAGACTAACCAATTTATTTGAGCATAAGCTTTCGTGAGCTATAGGTCACTTCATCGGATGCATAAAGTGGAAAATGCAGTGAGGATGTTTTATACACACAGACCATGAAAAAAATGGGTGTTTATCACTTCAAAAGGTTTTCTCTCCCCCCATCCCACTCTCCTGCTGGTAATAGCTTATCTAAAGTTATCACTCTCCTTACAATGTGTATGATAATCAAGGTGGGCCATTTCCAGCACAAATCCAGGGTTTAACAAGAACGTCTGAGGAACAGTGGGGGGGGGGGGGAGAGTAGGAAAAAACAAGGGGAAATAGGTTACCTTGCATAATGACTTAGCCACTCCCAGACTCTATTCAAGCCTAAGTTAATTGTATCCAATTTGCAAATGAATTCCAATTCAGCAGTCTCTCGCTGGAGTCTGGTTTTGAAGTTTTTCTGTTGTAATATCGCAACTTTCATGTCTGTAATCGCGTGACCAGAGAGATTGAAGTGTTCTCCGACTGGTTTATGAATGTTATAATTCTTGACATCTGATTTGTGTCCATTTATTCTTTTACGTAGAGACTGTCCAGTTTGACCAATGTACATGGCAGAGGGGCATTGCTGGCACATGATGGCATATATCACATTGGTAGATGTGCAGGTGAACGAGCCTCTGATAGTGTGGCTGATGTGATTAGGCCCTGTGATGGTGTCCCCTGAATAGATATGTGGGCACAGTTGGCAACGGGCTTTGTTGCAAGGATAGGTTCCTGGGTTAGTGGTTCTGTTGTGTGGTATGTGGTATCTAGTTGGACCTCCTGTACAAAACAAGCCAGAGAACTTCCCTAAAATAATCCCTACAGCAGATTTTTTAGAGAAACTTCAAACTGGATTTAAAAATAGTCAGTGATGGAGAATCCACCACAACCCTTGGTAAATTGTTCCAGTGGTTAATTACTCACTGTTAAAAACGTTATACCTTATTTCCAGTCTGAATTTTTCTAGCTTCTACTTCTAGCCCTTGGATTGTTAGACCTTTCTCTGCTAAACTGAAGAACCCATTATTAAATATTTGTTCCTGTGACAGAATGCACCCTGTATTCATACCCTACAAAAATTATTAGTATGTTCAAAGTATGCCTTGTGAGGTATCATTTGAAAATTCATATTTTCTGGACATCATTTCCCTAATAAAATATGTGTGGCCACATTATATGTGAAGTTATAAGATACCTCTGTATGTTATTGACACATGTGCCAAATCCCACAGCCCTGCCCAAACAAAAGTTGGCAAACAGGTCTGTCTCAAACAAAGGAATGTTTGCTCTGCTTAATTTGCATATAAGCAGTATACAGAGTCATCAAGCAGGAAGGGAAACAAAAGAAGTTCAAACAGGTGAGGAAAAAGCAGCCGGGAACATCCTTCCACATAGTCTTTTTTGTCTCCTAGTATCCAGCTGCAAATGTTTTTCAAGAGGGGGACTGAAACTATAAAAATGAGAGGCAAACACCCTGAGGCAACCCTCTCTCTCCTGGCCCGTCATATTCATGGCACCTAAAGAGACAAAAGAAGCATTCATGGGATTCTGGGAGAATGGGTTCTGAACCTAAGAAATTTGGTCAGTAAGGCTGCTGAAAGCATGTGGTGAGAAAACTTTCTTTTGAATTTAACAGTTTGTTAAGTTAGGCACCAGCTGCATTTTATCTTTATTTTTCTTGTAATCATTTCTGACTTTTGTGCCTCATTACTTGTATTCACTTAAAATCTCTCTCTTTCTAGTTAATAAACTTGTTTTAATGTTTTACCTAATTCGGTGTGTTTAAATTGAAGTGTCTGGGACACTCATTTCGGGGTGACAAGTTGTGTTCATATTATTCCTTTTAAAGAAATAACAGACTTAAAATAACTTGTACTGTCCAAGAGAGGGCTGGGCAGTACAGGACTTACATTTCTGGAGGACAGTGTAAAACTGGGATGTGTGTTGGGTCACCCTGCAGTATAACCAACTCTAGTGAAAGCCAGAATGTAACCCGAGAATGGCTGGCAGGCTGCAGTTACACAGACACTCTGTGTGTGACCTGCATGCTGGAAGGCTGTTTGTGAGCAGACCAGGAAGGAGCTACTTCAGCAACGCATTGTAAGGCACCCAAGGTTTCAGGTCGGGGTGACACAGCTGCTCATTAGTTTAGATTGTATCCTGGTATGTCACAGTTCCCCATATAGATACTTATACGATGTAATTAATTCACCCCTTAACCTTCTCTTTGTTAAACTAAATATATAAACTCAAAGGGCTCAATCACTATAAGACATGTTTTCCAATACTTTAATCATTCTTTTGGCTCTTCTCTGAGTCCTCTCCAATTTATCAACATCCTGCTTGAATTGTGGGAACCAGAACTGGACACAGTATTTCAGCAACAGACACACTAGTGCCAAATACAGAGATAAAGTTGCCTTTCTACTCTTACTTGAGAATTATGCATCTCAGGATCGTATTTGCTCTTTTGGCCACAGCATCTCAGTGGGAGCTCTTGTTGGCTGATTATCCACTATGACCCTCAAATCTTTTTCAGAGTCACTGCTTCCCAGGATAGAGACCCACATTCAGTAAGTATGCCTGCATTCTTTGTTCTTAGCTGTATACATTTACATTTAGCCATATTAAAATGCATATTGTTTGCTTGCACCCAGTTTACCAAACGATTTAGATCACTCTGAATTAGTAACCTGTCCTCTTCATTATTTACCACTTTCCCAATTTCTGTGTTATCTGCAAACTTTATCAGTGATGATTTTATGTTTTCTTCCAGATCTTTGATAAAAATGCAAAATAGTGTAGAGGCAAAAACCATCCCTGTGAATCCCACTAGAAACACACCCACTTGATGATGATTCCCCATTTACAATTATTTTTTGAGACCTATCAGTTAGCTAGTTTTTAATCCATTAATGTGTGCCATGTTAAATATATAGTTTTTTATAGTTTTTTAAATCAATATGTTATGCAATACTGAGTCAAATGCCTTACAGAAGTCTAAGTCTATTATGTCAACACTATTATGCTATCAACAAAACTTATAATCTCATAAAAATAAAGACAAGATCTATTTTCTATAAATCCATGTTGATTTGCATTAATTACATTACCCTCTTTTAATTTTTATCAATCGAGTCCCGTATCAGCAACTCCGTTATCTTGTCCCGGATAGATGGAAGGATGGCAAGCCTCTAGTTACCTGGGTCATCCCATTTACACTTTTAAAAAACTGGAATATTAGCTTTCTTCCAGTCTTCTGGAGCTTCCCCAGTTCTCCAAGACTTAGGGCATGTTTACACTTACTGGTAGATCGACACTGCTGCAATCAATACAGCGAGTGTCCATTTAGCGGGTCTGGAGAAGACATGCTAAATTGATGGGAGAGCATTCGACAGGAGACACTCTCCCACTGACACAGCGCAGCATAGCCACTGTGGTAAGTGGATCTAACTATGTCGACTTCAGTTACATTATTCACATAACAGAAGTTGCGTAAGTTAGATCTATTTACTGAAGTAGTGTAGACTAGCCCTTATTGAAAGTCAACATTAACGGTCCAGTGAGCCCCTCAGCCAGCTTTTTTAAAACTCTTGGATGCAAGTTATCTGGACCTTCTGATTTTAAAATGTCTAATGGTAGGAGATTCTGTTCAGTATTCTCCAGAGATGCTAGTGGAATGGGAAGAGTTTTGTCATCCCCATATGATGAGACTGCATCATCTGTTTTCTCCCCAGATACACAACAGAAATATTTATTGAACACTTCTGCCTTTTCTGCATTATTATTGATAATTCTACATTTTCATCTAATAATAAATTAATACCATTAAAACTCCTTCTTATTGTCCTTAGCTCTGCTGATCATATATGTTGCCTTCTGTCCTTTTGATTCCCTTATCAATCTACTACAATTACTAACTTCTGATTTATATTCATTATTACCACTCGCCCCTTTCGACCATTTGTTATATATTTGAGACAGGGTGGACTAGGCCCTGAGGCTCCCTGCTGGAGGCCTTGTGGTCCTGCCACAGCCCACCCCAGAAAAGGGCAGTAGAGAGGTCCTCCAAACTGCCTAGAGTGGCTGTGTGGGAAGCAGATAATCAGGATCCAGCAGGTCAGTATAAGAAGAGCCTCAGGGCCAGAGTGAGTTCAGTTCCTTGCTAGAGCTGGAGGAGAGTGGATGGTGCTCCAGGCTGGCTTCTGGGACTCCACAAGGACAAGGCCCTGAGGTAAGGGTGAAGAATGTGAGGGAGCCATGGGGAAATGGCCCAGGCAATTATAGCAGCAACACAGTTTCTTTAAAGGGACATTATGGATGGTTGCTATCTATAGGGTCCCTGGGCTGGGACCCAGAGTAGAGGGTGGGCCCAAGTTCCCCGCATCAGCCACTGGGAAAGTGGTCTGGACTTTGAGGCACCTCAGAAAGGGAACTGAACTGTAGTGGCCCAGCGGAAGAGCTGGGGCCAGAAAGGCCATGAGAGGGGCACTGCTCTATTTTGGAACAGGGACAAACAGAGAGAGGCACCACAGAGGGCACTGAGAGAGGCCCCTGTTGGACTTGTACCCCAGAAGGGGTTTGCACTGCTTTCATCTCTCAGACAGATTGTGTATGACTTGGCTGGAGGGCAGAGTCACCGAAGACCCACCACAAACTGAGAGAGAGTGCAGGCACACACACTTGGCCAGGGGGAGATCGCAATAGGTGGGTGCGACTCAGTTACAATATTATATAGAATGGGTCAGGATCATCACCCTAACAAGAGCACACTTGCACAACAGACACAAATCAGAGATATACATCCCCACATGGAGACCCGCTCCCCAGAGCTGCATACACTGACACGCATTCAGACAACTATCACCCAAAAGTGCGTGTGTCACCAAGTGGGAAATGACTTTTCCATGATCACCATCACTCAGTTCCCAGATATGGGAAAAGGACCCAGGAGTCCTGACTCCCAGGCCAGATCTTTCACGCCATGTTGTCTCCCACAACAAAGGATGGTTATTCCCTCCCACTCCCTGGTAGATTCTTCCCATCCTAGTCCAGGACTAAAGTAGTCTGGAGTAAGATCTACCTGCTAAAATGCACCTAATGCTAATGTAGTTAGCAGTTGCTGCTCCTAACACAACTCTTTGGCTGAAGGCAAGAGAAACCTGCCATAAACCCAGCTCCATTACCTCAAGGATGCTTCTTACTAAGCCTTTCTCAAGCTTGCTGGGCTGCATGCAGTTGCCTGTAGATCTTCATTTACCAATATTATAGCTTCCAATCTGCCCAAACTTGCCTTAAAAACCAAAGTCATCAGAGACCAATGTAACTGGCAACATGGTTGGAAATCTGTATCTGGAGACCTGAAAGAAAGCATGTGGCTAAGCAGAACAGCATTGGCCACAGCAGCAGTTAGCAAAAACACCCCATGCAACTAAATGAAAACATCAGGAAGTCTCAGGTACCAGCTTCTGCCGACAGGCACTAAACAAATACACTAGTGCTTGACCAGCTAAACAGCCACAGTGGGGGAGGAGGGTGTCCAGGGCCTGTATGTACAGATCAGCCCACAGAGTTCACTTTACAATGAGCATGGGAAAGAGAAACAACAGAGAGGCCTGATCTGCCAGTCCTGGTGCAGCTAGCCCCTGCACAGTTGTCAGTGGTCTGAACTCACTGAGACCTTCAGCACAAGCAGAGGGGTTTCTATTGCTTGAGTTAAAGGAGTTATCCCATTACCTGGGGCAGTAGCAGACTCATCGCCTCAGCGTCCAGCTGCTAGAGAGGGACACATAACCCTTTGACCAGATAGGTTACACTCCCATGCCTAATCCTTCAAATGAGGTCAGTTTGGGCACCAACTCCTCCTCCCCACACAAACAACCCAAGCTCAGAATGACATCACAGCACTGGACTTTTGATTGGCTGAGCTTGTCGCACATGACTTTCAGAAGCCCAACATTCAGAAGGAGAACAGGGGTGAAATTGCAGTGGCAGAGAAGACCCAAGGTGTCATCATGGATGGAGGGACATTGGCAGTGCCCATGGCCATAGAGAGAAAGATACCCACGGTCACCTGTGTCTCCATCTCCTCCTCAGAGCTGCTCAGGGGGCAGGACTGTGGAATTCCTGGCTCGCTTGTAACATCCACTGCCATCTTTGAAGTATGCCATTTCTTTTATATGCACTTGTAATAGAATCCATCCCAAAGGTATCACTAGGGACTTCAGGATGCATCTTACTATAACTCAAATACAGAACACTAGGGGCTCCAATGCCCACAAGTAGCCGCTGACTTTGGGGCTTCATTTTCATTTTTAGCTCTAGTGCTGAATAGCCATAACTCCAACTGAAGTTAGTGGAAGCTAGGGGAGTTCAGCATCTCTGGAAAACAGGCACAAGGTTGGGCTCCCAAAGACTGTGACACCCATTATTAGTGGACACTTGGAAAAGTTGGGCCTAAGGAAAAGAGCCAACCAGTCAAATCCAAAGAACAGCAAGAGAGATGATCACACATCCTGGCCCAAGGACAAGCCCAAGTGCCATTGGACAGACACACCCAGTGATGAGCTGCCAAAAACTTAACAACTGGTTCCCTCCTCACCCCACGAGGGGGTCGTTGCCCACCCCCGCCCCCCAGGACTCCTGCCCCATCCAACCCCCTGCGTTCCTTGATGCCCCCCCCAGGACCCCTGCCCCATCCACCCCCTCCCCTGTCCCCTGACTGCCCCCAGAACCGGGCAGGAGGGTCTCGTAGGCCACCGTAGTGGGTGCCCACCCCACCCCTAAGAGCCAGAGGGACCTGCTGGGGGTGAGGTGGGGAGTCCCGGAGGTGCTTACCTGGGGCAGCTCCCAGGAAGCATCCGGCAGGTCCCTCCGGCTCCTAGGGGCGGGGGAGCTCAGCTAATGGGGGAGCAGGGGGAGCAGCCGCTCCCTGCACTGATCACATCAAAAGTGGTGCCTTATTCACCGACTTCATGGGTGCTCCGGGTCTGGAGCACCCACGGGGAAAATTTGGTGGGTGCAGAGCACCCACCGGCAGCTCCCTGCCCCACGCCCAGCCCCAGCTCACCTCCACTCCGCCTCTGCATCTGCCCCTGAATGCACCGCCCCGCTCTGCTTCTCCGCCCCCTCCCCCCCCGACTTCCCGCGAATCAGCTGTTCGGCGGGAAGCCGGGGAGGGCTGAGAAGCAGGCAGCGACTTCGCAGTCAGGGTGAGGGTGGCGGAGGTGTGCTGCAGGGGGGAGCGGTTCCTCTGCGCCCCCCGCCCCCGGTTACTTGCTGCGGCGCGGGCGGCCCTCCTCGCGCCCCCCCGCCCCAGCTCACCGCCGCCTCCCTGGGCCTGAGTGAGAAGCTGCCGCCTGCTTCTCAGCCCGCCCCGGCTTCCCGTGCAAACAGCTGATTTGCGGGAAGCCTGGGGAGGGCGGAGAAGCAGAGCGGGGCGGCACGTTCAGGGGAGGAGGCGGAGGTGGAGCAGAGGTGAGCTGGAGCCAGGGGTGGGGTGGGGCGGGGAGCTGCCGGTGGGTGCTCTGCACCCACCAAATTTTCCCCTTGGGTGCTCCAGCCCTGGAGCACCCATGGAGTCAGCACTTAAGGCACCACTTTTGGCCGGTTAAATTTAGAAGCCCTTTTAGAACAGGTTGTCCCTTGCGGAACAACTGGTTCTAAAAGGGCTTCTAAATTTAACAACGGGTTCTAGTGAACCGGTGGGAACTGGCTCCAGCTCACCACTGGACACACCCCACCCATAAAGAGACAGTCCTCAGCAAGCAGGCCAGCTCCAGAGGCCCTTTGTTTTATCTGCTCAGATCTCCCCATGACAAAGCTTGCAATGCTCTTGCTCCAAGCTTCCCAAATAAGCTCAGAGATAGGCTAAGACTCAGTTTGTTGTTGCAGGTTTGTCCCTACCCCTATAAGACAGCTATGGGGAGAAGATGTACATACCTGGATCTCCTGAGTTCAAATCTCAGTTCTGCTTCTTGGGCAAATCACTTTGTGTCTCACTTTCCACATCTGGAAAAAGGGCTGATGTATTCTCCTACAGCCCACAGAGGGTTAAAGGGCTGCAAGGTGCTATAGACATACTGGGTGTGATTTTGAATAAGGAGAACAGCTTTCTGCATGAACCAACCTCCTCAGCATTAATTTAGTCTCTGGCAAAAACGTATCTCCTTATCCTAGTAAAGATGCCATTTCCAACACAGCCCATCATGTCACAGGCTCCCCTGCACATAACTGGTGGGAACAAGTACCGTACTTGGTCAAACACTCTTGCTGCACCTTTGAGTGCAAAGTTATGGCCCAGTTCCATGATGAGCCTCCAACACCGAGAAGTAAAAGCAGCAGCTGCCCTGTAGCAGGGTGGGCTTTTGGCCAGTGCTCAACGAGGACCGGGGGTTTGTTCTTTGTCAAACTGATCTAGTTTTTCCATTTCACACTTGAAAGCTCTGATGGCTTCAGTTTCTAGCCCCCAGGCAAGAGAAGGAAACTTTGAAAATGACATACCACCCTGTGCCAGGCCTGAATTCACTCCTACAAGAGTCCAGTACAGGCAGATTGGAAACACAGGAGATTCTGCTCCAGGGCTGATGTCACTGCTGCTCAGAATGGGAATGAAATCCTCACCTCCTCTTCTAGATCTCAGCCCCCAAAATCCAGCACTGACCCCATTTGCCCCACTTCCCTTCTGAGATTGGTCCTGCTCAGTGCAACCACTGGTCAGGATGAGGGGTCATGCCCCCCAAATGTTACTCTCCTGTCATGGTGCCACTCAAAGTGGTTCGCAGAGAGCAGAGCTTCAGGTGCAAGCGTTAGAGCTGGAGGAGCACCTTCAGTTTCTGGTAACAATCTTGAGCTGGGACACAAGCTCCAGGGTCTCTGGGGTGATGTCAACATTGCAGCTTGGAGCGAGCTTCCCAGCACAGGTAGACACACTTGCACTAGCAGGGTTCAAGGTAGCATGCTAAAACTAGCAGTGTGGACATTGTGGTTCATGCTGGAGTTCTGGCTCTGAAGCCTAGAGGGTTGAGAGGGTAGCTTGGTGATCTCTGTGCAATGGAATGTTGAACCATACTATACTGTTTCAGCCACTAGGTGGCACTGTGTGTAAAAGATGTAATGTAAATGAACCTCAGCCATAGCTGGCAGAGCATTAAAGGATCATATGATGAATACATCAGCTGAGTGTAAGCAAACTCTGTAACCAGTCCATGTCTGGTACAAAGAAGCATGACATGGTGTCAGGAGTAAACTAAGAAGAGAAACAGAATAAACAGCAAAAGGTTGCATACACAAAGAATAAAGCTATAAAGGTTGCAGGATCTCATCTACATGCCATTCTTCAATTACCAGAGAACTTTAGCTTTGACAAACTTTCAAAATGGACAGAGAATATTTTGCAAAATTTTGCATTGCAAACAAACTTCATTAAGAAATTGGAGATATACAGGTAACTTATTCAATTTATACTATGCGGAAACAGGCAGAGCATATCTCTAAATCCTTTGACTTTACTGAAGACAGTCACAAAGATGACTATAAAAGGGTTCTGGCTATGTTGATGCATACTTTACACCTTAGAGAAATGTGGTTTATGAAAGATTTTCACTAGAGAATTCAAGAACCAGGGGAAAATATTAAATGTTATATAAGAGCTCTGAATACATTGGCTGAAAACTGATTTGGGGAATGAAAAACATTAAAATATCAGAGACAGGCTGGTTATTGGGTTAACAGATACAAACTTTTCACTGTGGCTACTATTTAAGAAAGAGTTAACCCTATCTACAGCTAAACAGATAGCAAAGCAGTCAGAATTAGTCAAACAGCAAGCAGGAGCAACCTGAGAAACCTGAAACTAGTGTAGAAGCTATACACAGACATTGAGTGTTAAAAGTCATCATAAAACCTGCTAGGCAAGGAAAGAGAACTCCCAGACTAAGAGGGACAAATTCCAGCCTAGACATACAAAGTGTGGAAAAAAGTCATATTCCAAGATATGATGTATGACCAGCCAGAGGTGCATAGTAAAATAATTGTATGAAATATGGACATTTTGCATCTGTTTGCTACACCAAAGCACTCAGGGAGTAGAGTCATGTTACAAACAATCGAGAGCCATTGTTTCTGGGATTGATCACTCATGATGATATAGAACCTGCCTGGAGAGTGAAACTGAACATTCATGGCAAGACCATTGACTTTAAACTTGACTCAGGAGATGACATCACAGTCATCTCAGAAGGGACTTCAAGTAACTTTCAACCCCTCCTGGAGCTGAAGTTACCTGACATATATCTGACTAGACCTGGAGGTATACTGAACTGGATGGGCCTGTTCACCAGAGAAACTTACAAAAACAACAGCTTTGCATTCAGAGTGCATGTGATCAAAGGATCAAAGACCAAGAACCTTCTCAGCTGCAATGTGGCAGCCATGATGGGCCTAAGGAGAAAGGTGGAAGAGCTCGATGAAGGGTTTGATGATATTGGACTTTTGAAAAGAGATCCAGTAGAAATCAACTTAAGAGACCATATTGAATCAGAGTGTACAAACACCCCTACCAGATAGACCTTGGAAGAGACTAAGTGCAGATTTATGCAAATTCAGAGAACATCATTACCTAATCATTATGGAGTATTTTTCCAGGTATTTAGAAATAATGAACTTAAAAGACATAACATGTTGCAGTGTTACCAAAAAACTGAAGTGCATTTCACTCATTTTGGTATTCTAGAACAACTAGTGATGGACAATGGACCATAATTCATGGTAGCAGAATTTAAGTAATTCCAAACAAAATATGATTTTGATCATATTAGCAACCCACATTACCCACAAATGAATGGAGAGGCTGAGAGAGCTGTATAGACAGCCAAGAAAGTCCTACAACAAGAATCATAGAATATCAGGGTTGGAAGGGACCTTATCTAGTCTAACCCCCTGCTCAAAGCAGGACCAATCCCCAATTTTTGCCCCAGATCCCTAAATGGCCCCTTCAAGGATTTAACTCACAACCCTGGGCTTAGCAGGCCAATGCTCAAACCACTGAGCTATCCTTCCCCCCCATTTCTTGCTCTTCTGAGTTACAGATCAACACCAATAGCAAGTACTGGCTATAGCCCAGCACAACTCCATATGAGAAGAAAACTCAGAACTATTGTTCCAACTTTGGAACAGAAAATATCTCCAAAGTGGCCAGACATGAAGAAAGTAGCTAAATCTGATAAAAAGGCTAAAAGCACTTATGCACACTTTTACAACAGACGTCATGTAGAGAACTGCCAAGTCTAGAACCTGGTGACCATGTTCATGTCAAAAAGGATGGACAACTCCAGCTGTCGTAAGGAAAAGGAATTCAGCACCCAGATCATAAGTGGTTGAGATCGATGGTGGAGAGTTCAACAGAAACCACTGACATCTACAGTTTGCTCCTCAGAAAAAACAATCAACAGATTAAATGCTATAGATGGTAGATGCAGAACAAGAAGTAGACTCAAGGATTCCAAATTAACCACAGTCAGTCATTGCAACTAATGGACAGCCAGATGAGCAAGTTGTTACGTGTTTGGGTTGTGTAAATAGAAAACCAGTACAATCCAGAGACACTTAACAGAGTGATACTTACTGAACTTCAAAGACAGTATGATAGTGTAAATATTGTAAATGGCAGGAAAGTAGGACAAAGGGGGAGATGTAATGGAATGCTAAATTGTATTATATTGCTCAGCCACTCAACGACGATGTGTGTAAAATACCTTATATAAATAGACTTCAGCCATACCTGGCAGACCACTGAAGGATATTGTGATTAACACATCTGGGAGTGTATAAGCAAGCCTTGTCACCAGTCCACATCTGGTACAGAGGAGCATGACATTCTGGTTACATAAAGTGCTCTTGAGCCAGTGATCAAAATTCTCAGTTTCTGAAAACCTGTTAGCTATTTTACAGCGTGCCAGGGAGTTTCTCAGCCAGTGGCATGGTTTGTGGCAGATCCCTGATGGCTTCCAATCTGGACTCAGCCTCTCTCCCCTAATGGACAAGGCTGCCTGGCTCCTGATGGGGAGTGGGCAGGGAGGCTCCCATCCAGCTTTCTCGACCTGACTCCCAGCCAGGAGCGGGGTCTAGCTGCCCAGCTCTCCAGGGGAGCAGCAGGCAGCTGGGATCTAGCTGCCTGGTTCCCGCCATGAAATTGACAAGACAGCCAACTGCAGATGTAAGGGTCACATTGTCTACACAGCCATTGTGTTGCCCTAGCTATACTGACATAAGCCTTACACCTCTCATGGAGGTGGCATTATTATGTCAGCATAGAAGGGCACTTACGTCGGCGGGGAGCACTTACGTCGGTGGGAGGAAGACTGTAGTGTAGACACTGACATAATTAGGTTGACATAAGCTGCCTTATTTCGACCTAACTATATAGTGTAGACCAGTGGCTCTCAACCTTTCCAGACTACTGTACTCCTTTTGGGAGTCTGATTTGTCTTGCGTACCCCCAGGTTTCACCTCACTTAAAAACTACTTGCTTACAAAATCAGACATAAAAATACAAAAGTGTCAGAGCTCACTAGTACTGAAAAATTGCTGACTGTCTAATTTTTACCATATAATTATAAAATAAATCAATTGGAATATAAATATTGTACTTGTATATAAACAAGTCATTGTTTGTATGAAATTTCATATGTACTGACTTTGCTAGTGCTTTTTATGTAGCTCGTTGTAAAACTAGACAAATATTTAGGTGAGCTGATATACCCCGTGGAAGACCTCTGTGTACCCCTAGGAATACACATACCCCTGGTTGAGAACCACTGGCGTAGACCAGCCCTTAAGACTCTAGTCTGGTTTTAAAACAGGCTTTTCATGAAACAAAGGAAACCATGTAAAACAACAAGGAAAAGAGAACTAGGACCAGGCCAAGAGGTGAATCAGACAAGGGAACAATATGAGATGTGAGCATGCTGTGGCTGGGGCCTGTGGATGGGCCAGGGCCTAGAGGGGGATAGAGATTGTGCTACCACAGCAGCTGAGTGAAATTTTTTTGACAAATAGTTTATTCAACAAAAAATGCAGTTTCGGGTCAACTGAAAATATTTGTGAAATTGGGTAGAAGACAGTGAATAGTTCCAGCCAAACTAACTGAAAAAAAATTTAACTTTTTGTTTTGAAACGTTTCATTTCAAAATTTGACTAGATTTATTAAAACATTTAAAAGGATATAAATTATGTGAAAACAAAACAGAAAATATTTCGCGTCAAATGAAACATTTTGTTCAACACTGAATGATTTTGTGGGGTGGGGGGGATAGTTTAGTTCAGTCATCAAACTGAAAAATCAATTATTCACTCAACTACATTTACCACACAGCTGGCAGAATCCCTAGGCCCCCTCTGGCCAGCTCCTCTCCTCTCTGAGCTTGGTTTCCTGGCCTCACATTTCTGGGAGGGGGAAAAAAACCAAAAACGAGGAGTACTTGTGGCACCTTAGAGACCAGGGATGTTGAACTGTTCTGCGACTGGTCTTCAACCTCCCTGGTCACTCATTCAGACGTAAAAGTCACAATTCTACAACAAAAAAACTTCAAAAACAGACTCCAATGAGAAACTGCAGAATTGGAATTAATTTGCAAACTGGACACCATTAAATTAGGCTTGAATAGAGACTGGGAGTGGATGGGTCATCACACAAACTGAAAACTATTTCTCCATGCTAATTTTTTCCCCCCTACTGTTACTCTCACCTTCTTGTCAACTGTTTGAAATGGGCCATCCTGATTATCCCTACAAACGGTTTTTTTCTCCTGCTGATAATAGCTCATCTTAACTGATTGGTCTCCTTACCATTGGTATGCCAACACCCATTTTTTCATGGTCTCTGTGTACATATATCTTCCTACTGTATCTTCCACTGCATGCATCCAATGAAGTGGGTTTTAGCCCACAAAAGCTTATGCCCAAATAAATTTGTGAGTCTCTAAAGTGCCACAAGTACTCCTCATGGTTTTTTTGGTTGGTTTTTTTTTTTTTCTGATACAAACTAACATGGCTACCACTCTGAAATCTGATTTCTGGGAGAGTTTAGCACTTTGGTGGCTCAACTGCAGCTGTGTTCACAGGCCCTCCTATATGGGATGCTGTTTATCTAGTCCTACTGGATCCCCAGGCAGCAGAGAGCATCTCACAGGTGGGATAGTCATTTGCTTGGTCTGAAGCCAGGTATAGAAATCCAATGGTCCTGAGCTCCTGCATGGCAGCACTTGCATCTACCACTCTGTGCTGAGCTCCTTCCCAGCTTCACCCTGATTTCCACTCATAGAATCATAGAAGATTAGGGTTGGAAGAGACCTCAGGAGGTCCTCTAGTCCAACCCCCTGCTCAAAGCAGGACCCACACCAACTAAATTATCCCAGCCGGGGCTTTGTCAAGCTGGGCCTTAAAAACCTCTAAGGATGGAGATTCCACCACCTCCCTAGGTAACCCATTCCAGTGCTTCACCACCCTCCTGGTGAAATAGTGTTTCCTAATATCCAACCTAGACCTCCCCCGCTGCAACTTGAGACCATTGCTCCTTGTTCTGTCATCTGCCACCACTGAGAATAGCCAAGCTCATTCCTCTTTGGAACCTCCCTTCAGGTAGTTGAAGGCTGCTATCAAATTCCCCCTCACTCTTCTCTTCTGCAGACTAAATAACCCCAGTTCCCTCAGCCTCTCCTCGTAAGTCATGTGCCCCAGCCCCCTAATCATTTTTGTTGCCCTCTGCTAGACTCTCTCCAATTTGTCCACATCCTTTCTGTAATGGGGGGCCCAAAACTGGACGCAATACTCCAGATGTGGCCTCACCTGTGCCGAATAGAGAGGAATAATCACTTGCCTCGAACTGTTGGCAATGCTCCTACTAATGCAGCCCAATATGCCATTAGCCTTCACTATGTGACGTTACCCCAATTGTCCCACTCTATTAAGATCCCTTCCAGTTCTACACTTCAATGATTCTCTGCATCTGGAATCCATTTTCCTTCATGTGACTTTCTCTCTCCCCTTTTCCTCTCTCCCCCCATGTCTGTCTTACTCTTCTGGCTGAATTGGCCCATGTGTGGGGTCAGCGATCTGCACAGAGCATCCCCCTCCCAGCACCTGTCTTGTGCGACAAAGCCATGTCATGTGCTGGGATATTCTGTAATTCTTCTGTACATCCCCAGGGGGGTTTAGCCCCAGTTGAGTCCCCTGCAAGGCCCTAGCCACTTGGCTGGCTCTGGGTTCACTCCCAAAGGTGAAACATTCACCTTGAAAAGCAGGCACTTTCTCCATTAATTTCATTGGGGTTCCCATTTTGCAGAAAAGAAATATCATGAACCATAAAAAGAGCCCAACATCAGTTGCAAAGGCCAGTGCAAGCACTTTCTCCTCCTCACCCTCACCACATGCTAAGGCAAGCAGAAGGCAGTGACACAAAAGGCAGCGCCCATCTGAAATCACCTCTAGGGGGCACCATTAGCACACCATCTCTGCCACACCAGCGAGCGGGAAGATTGTGAGCACCAGGTAAATGTGGCAGTGAGGTATGTATGCAGTGGCATGTTCCAGCCAATTTCAGCAGTATGGGCAAACACTGGCCCCTGGAGAAGGGATAGCACTTACTGGTTCACTTAGTGGGATATGTGCCCGCCGGGCAAAGCAGCAGAGTGGACATCTGCTCATCTGCAATGGGTGGGCACACTTCGTTGATCCCATACAAGCCCTCCAGAGAACTGGCTGTTTCTGAAGGGGTGTGGGCCAGGCCAGCCAGCAAACCTACCACTACCATGCAGTGCTGCACCTCCGTTACCCATGTTTCACTGGGCTGTGTCCGTTCCAGGACATCCTCTGCTTTGCTGGCAGTCCCAGCTACTGAGTCACTCATCTCCTGCTAGGGTCTGTTTTCTTTTTGTATAAACCGATCCTCAGTGAAACATACTCTCTTGCTGAGCTAATGGAATGGACTGCAGAGCCCTCCAAGCCAGGCAATGAGCAGTGACTGACTGAGTGGATGCAAAAGGCACATGCTAGAGGGAGAGGACTCAGGGCTCAAACCCGAAGGGCAGCCTCTGTGCACAGAGGAGCACCCCTCCCCCCAGAATGGGGATGCTCAGGACATATGATCACCCACTGTATTGCCAATACCAAGCACCCAAAACATAGGCCTCCAAAACTAGCTTAAAAATCATGAGACTCTAAAGATGTTGGGTTCTTTCCATTTGCCTTCCAGTTCCTGAGTACTGACGGGGCACTTGGGTCATGTTTTCAAGCTGTTCTCTGCAGTCCAAAGAACTAGAAGATAACTTTTTTTACAAAAGTTGAAATTCTCACAAAATCCCATGACTCCAAGAGCTGAAGCTTTAAGAAAAGCCAAGAATATGCAAATTGACAACATTGCACAAACAGAGCTTGTCAGTTCTTTGTTAATAAGGTAGAATGGGTATGGCTAAACGCTCATCCACACAGCCTTTGAGCTCTCTGACACACATACGTGCGCACACAGAATCTCGCATGCATGCAAATCCAAGTAGGTGGACTTCTCCTGCGTGTCCATGTCTAAGCAGATACGTACGAACAGGTACCTACACACTCACTGCACTAATATGTACACTAATAACCAAAGATGTGACACTGCGACCCATTGCTGATGTGTAATCCTGATTCATAAAGGGAATCCCATCAAAAGCAAGACGACTGCTTTGTAAGACGGGTCCAAGCCTGTGAGTAAAGGATTGCCGGGTCAGGCCATAACAGTGCAGTTATGCCCAGACTTCTAGAGATATTTATGTGTTGCAGTGCTGAACACCACAATGCCCACGTGCTCCTAAGCACCTAAATCCCTTTGAAAATAAGATTTAGTCTCCTAAATCATTTAGGCTTTGCAACACTGAGTGCTGCAATGCCTAAATACCGTTAAAAATCTGGACCTTACCGCTCTTGGTTCTAATGTGTGGATGGAGTTACTTTGGGTTTTAGGCTTTGCTTGCACTCCATAGTTAAGGATACAGGAGCTGTTCGATGCTACAACCATGATTCCAACCTCCTAGGTAGGATCAGCCCAAAGGTGACGTTTTTCGGTAGGTTTGGAAGAAATTGGCAGTGTCTTTGGAGTTAGCTTGTGAAACCAGCTGCTTTTCTTTCTCACACTGCATGTTACACTGAGACAGCTGCTAGCCTGTGTTCCTCACTCGGAATTCATGGATGCCACATTGAGTGAGAACGTGGATCTTAGGCTAGGTCTATACTGTGTACCTTACAGCTGCATAGCTGTGCTACGGCAGTGTCATTGTAAGGTATGCAGCGTGGCCACGCTTTATTAGCAGGAGAGCTCTTCTGCCACCAAAATAAAACCACCCCTAACAAAGTGCTGTCCACACCGGCGATTTTCTTCTCTAAACCTTCTGTTGGTCAGGGGGTGTTTTTTCACACCCCTGACCAATAAAAGTTTTGCCAATGAAAACTGCAGTGTAGATACAGCCTTAGATGGGTTCTTCTTGTAGAAAATGTACTGCAGTATCCTACAGTAAAAATCTAATACATACTCTAATGATACTCCACTGTTCTTCAAACCCCAGCAGTATTTTTAATAAGGGTTGCAAGATGGTTTTGCCTGTTGTGGGGTTTTCTGCACCTTCATCTGAAGCAGAAGGTACTGGCCACTGTTTGAAACAGAATATTGGGCTAGATTATTCATGGCTTCTAGTCTGGCAAGTCCTATATTCCTATGAATATTAATGGTGATAGAACGGTACTGGTACAGCTGGCAATCTTAGCTGGCCTGCAATCCCACGTATATAAGACATGGAGGTCCCTCAGGCTCCGTGGAGATGCACCTTTGCTCACTCATTGCCTGGGTGGTCCCAGGAGGAAGGTGGTCCCAGGGTGAAGGAGTCCAGAGCACAGCCTGGAGCCTGGACTGTGGGAGGAAATCAGCATGCTACCCAGTGAAGAAATCATGGGGAAGGAGTGGGAGAGGGAACTGGGAGAGGGAGGTTTGAGAGTAAGGGGATCTTAAGAGGAAGCTGGAGGAGTGAGACAGTACTAGGGGATGTGAAGAAAGGAGGGAAGAGAGCAGGCACGTCTGAAATGGAATGATAGACTCACTGGAGGATTAATGGGGAAATGGTCTTAATTTTCTGGCCAAACCACCTGATACAGGCCAGGGTTGCAAAAGGTTAATGCCCACTGTTCTAGGAACCTGTGTAACCTGATATTGTGCTGCAGTCAGCACAGGTCCTGGTTTTTATCCTGGAGTTAATCTGTGTTTGTCCAGACATTATTTGCCCAACAGTGCTGCATGTGCTATGGGCTCAGGTGGCATTGAAATGCCAGCACACAAGGGGGCAGAGTAAAAGTTGTCAGAGCAACCATGCCTCTCCATTTCCTGTGGGGTGAAAAGCCCAACCTTGCCCTGAATATGTGATGCAAAGTAACAAACCCTGGTGTGGTGCCGAATCTATCACTGTTCTTTGTAACCATTGGGGAGGAGGGGCAGGGAGGACACCAGGATAAAAATGATACTTGGTCCTTTTCCTCTCCAAGGAGGGCCATTATCCCTATTTTATAGATGGGAAAACTGAGGCTCAGAGAACTCAGCTCCCCTGACAGCTAATCCAGTACCCCTGCCACTGGCTCCGTGCTGTGAGCTCTGAGTTTAATGCTGTCAGGGGGAGGGAGCAGTGTATCAGCTCATCTGCCAGCATAGGCCCTTAAGACTCTTTGGCTCAAGGACAGACCCATAACTCACAGTAGTCAATGACCACTGGGTGAGGCTCTTAATGCACTTCTAAGATGACAGAGATATAAACAGACTATGCAATATGCGTGGAACCTAGCTTCATCCCAGAGCACTACCCACCGCAGGACACTGTACACCGTAGCTTCTTTGTAGAGTTTATGAGCAGCCTCACACTCATCAAGGCCTGGATCAATAATAAGTAAGAAGGATGCAAATTAAATATGTTTTACACCCAAAGAAAAAGCATGAAGACCACCATCCATACCACACCCAGTTCTCCTGCTGCTTCCTAACAGCTGGCATCAGGTTATTGCTAAAGGCCTCCATGCTTAGATACCACAGTGACGGTCACTATAGAAACACCTCTAAGAGAGAGACAGACTGCTGGGGAAGTGTTGGGGGAGGATAAGTGTTGGTACAATTATACACAGAAGGTGAGCTGAGAAGAGTATTTTGCCATTACCTTTGTTGCCCGTGCTCATCTGTCCGGCTAGAGCTGAGGACTGTGCCAGCTGGTCCCCCTCGACTTTCTGTCTCTCTCTCCCCCTTGTGCATCTCACACTGCTCAGTTACGGCAGCCCTTTAGTGTGGTCTGCACGCTGAGCTGCGAGGAGCCTGAGCCCTGCTCTCTACCTTTTTCTCTTCTCATGTAATTTCCATGATCAGTTTCAGAATGACAGCACCTGACCCTGTGCCGCCTCAGTCACTGGCTCACTCTCTAGCACGAGTGGGTTTATCTTGCATCCTTTTATTTTATGTTCTCACCCGGCTGGGGACCAACAGGTTTCAAAATAAAACAAAACTGCCAAAGAATGCTGGGTCTGCATTGTCTTTCTGCAGATAGTCTCAAAGAGTCACTGAGAATGGCCTAGTTCATAACGTTCCTGCCAGCACTTTGGTCACTAGAATATTCAAGGAGTGTGAATTCAAGGTGAGCAGACACAGCCAAAGTGGATTTAGCTTTTTTAGCCAAGTGACTGTTTTTAGTGGGGGAAATGGAGGTGTTTTTATTATATGTCTTATAGCAGCACCTGCAGTGTATCATGATGGCTGCTTCATGTACACACATTAAAAGAGAGCCTCTGCCCTAACAAGCTAACAGTCTAGACCTGAGATTTCTAAAGCATCTACACAAGTCAATGGCACCCAATTCCTTTAAGTCCCAGCCCCAGTTACCAAGACTGAGGAAGGAAACATCAGTGACTTGCTCACACTCATACAGGAACGCTGCAGCAGAACCAGGAATTGAACCCAGCACCTTTGACTGCAAGCCCACCCTTCCTTTCAGCTATTAGCCTTCTGCATTTGTGCAATATTCTCTAATATATGCTTCAAATTGACCTTCCATGAACATTCCTGCCAGTACATTTCTCCACCAGTATGTCAGTCAGTAGAAAGCAGCCCCATCAGAGGGCTGAACCCCCACAGAGCAAATGCACCTCTTTACATGAGTGGCTTGTTGAAAGAGAAAACTGTTGAGTATTCTTCCAGCTATAGCACTGAAACAGCCTATCAGGGCTCTGTGAGCTGGGCAAGAAACAAGAAAATTCACATACCTTTAATTTGAAATATTTAAATGTGGGGAATTTGGACCAGCTCTTACTGCTCAGAGAGGCAGCACTGCTCAAACAATTCAATGAAAAGTCTTTTGCCCAATGTGCTTGCAAAAAATAATTGGCTCCTTATAATTGGCTCACTGTACACAAAGAGCTACTGTGTGCTTTCAGTCAGAGGAAATTTTATTTTAGGTTAAGGGAAAACAACAAAACAAGAAAGAACCAGTAAAGTTTCCATGAGAGAGCACTGTGTGCATCTTCTCTGTAACAGTCTGTGTCAACTCTGCCTCACAAAATGGCAGCTGCCCCAGTGGCTAGGTACTTACAGTGCTGCAGCAGCACAGGTACTCCATCTCCTCAAGAGGCTGTAGCTATGTCGATGGGAGAAGGTCTCCTGCTGACATAGCGCTGTCTACACCGGGGGTTAGGTCACAATAACTACGTCTCGCAGGGGTGTGGATTTACCATGCCCCTGAACAAATAGTTATACTGACATAAGCGTGTAGTGTAGACCAGGGCATAGATTCCTTTGAAATTTAAGAGTGCAGAGCATAACAGTTGTGTAGCTATGTACCCCACTTTTCCTACTATCCCAGTCCTCATTCAGCACTTCCTCTCTTCTGCATTATACAATTACATAGCACTTTATTGCAAAAACAGGATCTGCCAGGCAAACTCCAGCTGAAGTTAACATAAAGAGACTGCCCAGCCCATTGTATAAAGTGCAGGGGACGTAAAGCCAACCACCTCTGAACTTTGAGAAACTGGATCTGGATGTGAATTCTGCGACTAGCTTTCATCTCTAGCTTAAATTGCTCAAACACGTGAGTCCACAAGTTGCTACAGCCTGAGACAAATGAGTCGTGGAGCCCCCATCTATAATAGACGCCAGATAACATTGCAGCATGCAATGCTGCTGGCACCAGACAGTGCATCCATTAGTGACCACACAGCTTTTAAATAATAGGGGAATCATGGGCCTTTGTCCCTTGGGATCTGTCCATCCAGCTGCTGGTCACTGGCATTCTCTCCCTGCTCACGGTATTCCTGAGCATCACTGAGGCTGACAAAGAACTTGATATTAGGTTCCATTTTATGGTGCCATAAACTGTTTATATTAGTCACATTTGGCCAGCTCCTCTGCTAATTAAGCTAATGGGGTTGGGGAGGCTCCTGCATCTCAGGGCTATCAGGTGTCTATATTACTTTCTTGTACATGCTGGAATAAGACCCATCTATACTCAGTGCAGCTAAGTGATCAGGATAAGACTCTTCCACATCACATGCTGGGCACAGCGTTCACCCTTCTCATCTGTTGTTCGTTTCTGGCTTTTCACTTCATCTTGTGGCCACTTTTGGACCCATAAGGAGTGGCAAACCCTAGCTGCAGCTGGCGCCTTCACCTCAAGGGCCAAATAGGCCCCTGGAGAGGAAGCAGTTTTGAGAGCAAGCAATATCTGTGATCAGAAAGCCCTTGGGGTTGAGAGGTGGTAGCTATGGGCAGATGGCTGATAAAACAGTCTTCACCTCTCAATGGGTCCAGTCGCTTACACTGCCTCCCATTCTAGACATCTCCCGTGGTGTGTTTCATTAATTGGATTGGCTTGTGGCTATTGGTTTTTGCTGATTTTATGTTTTATTTGCTTTGATTCTAAAAAAGTAGGGGAAGGTGAAACAGGGACCACTGGCCTCTGCCATGTGGCTGGGCCGTAACTCTGAACCACATCCAATGACTGGGGCAGAGACATAAAGAGCAGTCACTTGTGGGCCTCCTGTTTGTCACCCTGTGTATGCCAGGAGTTGTGTGAGCTGTAAGCAGCAGGCTGGCAGCTTGCTCTGGCTGTTTGTTTGGTGACTGTTCTGCTACAGTTATTTTTAGCCAGTGACACCCAGGGTATTTCGCTTCAGGATGTCCGGTCTGAGCCTCTTTCTGGGAATCCCATGCGCTCTAATTGTAAACAGCCCCATTCAGTTGCTGTGAGAGTACAAGGCCCTGTTTTATTCAGCAGGGTTATCAGGTGTGAGTCAAACAGGAAGCCACTTGCTGCAGCAGAGACAGGCTTCCTCAAGCTGGTATTATCAGAGGAAAAAATGGTCTCACTTAATTCAGTAAAACAAACCCAGCAGCTCTCACCACTAAGCAAAGCTGAGTTAAAAGCAAACAATGCTCACAAATCATTTGTTACAGGGCATTCATGGCTGTTGATTTCAATGGAAGGTAGGCATCTAACTTGCTTAGGCACCTTTCTAAATCCGGCCTTTAAGAGCCTAAATCTCATTCAAAGTCACTCACTTTGGAATAAAGAAAAGGAGTACTAGTGGCACCTTAGAGACTAGTTCTCCTTTTCTTTTTGCAAATACAGACTAACACGGCTGCTACTCTGAAACCTGTCACTTTGGAATGGGACTTAGGTGCTTTTGAAAATTCTGTCCTCTGTCTGCTATGTTCAAGAGCCCGCTGAAATCAGAAATATTTTCCCCCTGTAGGTACTTACAGACCAGGATCAAGTCACCCCATAAGCTTTTCTGCTATAAAGCCTTGTGTACTTAGTGAAATTGACCCACATAGTTATTGTGGAACAGCTAGTCCAGAACAGCTCTCTGTGTGAACACTATTCAGGATAGAAGTCACTTTTGTTCCAGACTAATTACTTTGCTGTGTGAGTGGAATAATTATTCTGTAAAGTCACTTTGGCCTGGATTCACAAAGGGACTTGGGTGTTTTGATGCTGAATGTTGCAATGTCTAAATTTTGGGTGCCTAGAAAAATCCCCACAGGAACACATTGTGATTTGCAAATCCTGAGACAGACACCCAGGCTCCCTATATGCATGTTAGAACCTGATTTACAAAAGCCAGCACACTAGGTGGTGAGCCTGCTAAGCAAGCCAATGGGGGCCCCTGAAGAGCTGGCTGTGTACTAAGCAGTTCGTGCCTACCTTATAGGATTCAGAGCAGTGGTTGGAGCACTGATATGGGATACACAGGATCAAGTCTTCCATCTAGGCTTAGCAAATCTGAGTTTTCTTATTTCAACAGAGAGATATTTATTTTTAAGCATTTTTCTATTTTATATATTTAAATTTTCATCATTGCAGAAAATCATGGGAAAAATCAGACAATTGCTTAATACAGCAGATGTGATTAAAAAAAGTTAAAACACCATTAAAGTTATAACCATTAAGACACAAAATTGCCATCACGGTCAAATTAAATATCCTGAAATCAAACTCTAATAAGTTCTCAAGCAGCATTTTTCTTACTTTGCCTATTTGTAAATTTCAATAATCATCAATAGAAATTTTCTTCATCAAGTTGTGTGTGTATGTATGGTAAAAAACAAAGACATTTACTGACTTTTACAGATAAAAATCACATCCTTCCAACCCTAGATATTCTGATAGTGGGAATCCCTCAGTCTTTCCTGAGGAAGCTGTTCCACTGTGGATAAATAAATAGCAGGAGGACTGGACCCTAGGTTTCCCATCTCCTGGTGGCTGCTTTTTAAGTCTCCAGCCATAGGTAGAGTTTCCACTGAAAAAGCAGCAGGATTACAGAGAGATGAAAACAGCAGTGATGGGTGCAGCTCCAAGAATGCTGGGGGTATCTGTGCTTTTCATGAAACCACATGAAGTATCTGTGTGATGGGCCCTGCCAGACAATGGAAAAGCTCAGAACCCCTCCTCTTTCCAAATGCAAGTGAGTTAAATAAAAAACCCAACTGTTCTCTGCTGCTGGAAGAGTGAGAGGTCATTGCCTCATGCCCCAGAAGCATGATTATCCTTGATTTTATACTGTCAGACCTCAAGCAGCAGGATGCTCAACAGCATGAGATATAGATGGAGCAGCCACTTCAATGCTAAGCTTTTCCTTTACAGAATAAGCATGTTCATTGGATCGAGCTTCACTTACACAATAGAAATGATCCACAATACAAAAAGGCAAACTCCCAATCCATGCAAGACTCCATTCATCCATCTCCCCTCCCCGCAATTTCCTTACAGCACAACTGCTGCCTCTTTGGGGATATTTTATTCTCTCTTTCATCACTGGTGGGAATTCCTACTAGCTCTCTTTTAAGTCTTCATCTGCTGTATCCATGTGCAGTCCCAAATGCTGGAGTCAGTACTTACTTTACACACTTTTTAAATATAGGTCATTCCGATGAATTGTTCCAGCAAGAACAAGCTACCAACAGCCCTCTGACCTCACAAAACTCCTGCAGATCCATGACCCCTAAATTCCTCTGATACACCAGGTCCCTGCAGCTGTACCAGCTAGTACTGCAGTCTCATCGGATCCCTCAAACTATGGGCAGGGGAGCTGGGCTTGATTGGCTGCTATCTGGGACAACATCTACAGACCAATGCTGCAGGAAGTACTGTTGGCTGTTCCACTTTGTCTACTGTGTCATGACCAGGTGCTGGAGCTTCTGTCAGATGAGATATAAAACTCTGACTAGTAGTAATTTAAAAATCACATACCCCAAAAATAATGGTGTAAAATTAGCAATATTCCAATATGGGTAACTAACGGTCTTCCATTTATTGCATGAAAATTCCCAGCATGCGATCTTTCTGCATCATCTGACCAAAGCTCCTGCAGAGTACAGCTGTGCACTGTTTAACAGCTGTTGCATTTTACACAAGAACTGGATGAGGTGACTTTATATGGTGCTTGAGTATCAGCATGTTACATTTTAAGACAATGCAACAGTTCTAAAAAAAGAAGTGCCTGAACATAGTCCAAAGAAGTTCTGGAAAGCAATTTTGGTATGTCCAGTAAGTAATAATACTGGAAGCACTGGACACCATTTGGTTCCCCCCAAAAATGCTAGAACAGCATTCTGGCATGATTTGGGCCTTTTCTTTAGAGCTCTTTGGAGGACATATGGGATGAAAGTAGTTATGTAAAGGTAATCAACTGATTATTGTCTCAATTATTAGGGGGCCTCTGGAGTCAGGAGTGGTGAGCAACAGACTGGTTCCCCTCCCACATCCTGCTTAGTAGAGGGAAGATGGAACTGGGCTGCTTCTGCCATGAGGAGAGACAGAAGGACAGTACACTTCCTGAAGCCTCAAACTCTCCACTAAAACCTCATCCTCAGTCCCAAGCCTCAGGCAGAGCTGGGAAATGCCATTAACATAATATCAACATGGCACTTCTAGCGCTGGCCTCCCAAAAGCATTGATGTACTGTGTGTGTAGGGTGCTGGAGGACGGACAAACCTGGGTAGATTCTCAGACCTGAAGAAAAGCCCTGTGTAAGCTCTAAAGCTTGTCTCTCTCACTGACAGAAGTTGGTCCAATAAAAGCTCTTACCTCACCCACCTTGCCTCTCTAAATCTGGATAGAGTCCTGTGTATCTGGCCAGACATGGCTACTTCTCAGGGTTAGTTTTCAGGACACCGTGCATGTACAGTTCAATGCTCACTGACTAGAGATGTCCTCATAATGCCCTGTGCTCCAAGCAGGGAGTGCAGCCCCTGGCTTCTTCACTAAGTCCTGCTGAGCTATCCTAACAACCACCCTCCCCACCCACCTCCAGGCTGGTATGCCGACCTTCCACAGTACTGAGCCTGCCTTTCCCTAGAGGAGATTCTGCTGCCTCTGCATCTCCCTCCTGCCTGGGTTCTTTGTAGATTTCAATACTTTTCATCAATCTCTATTGGAAGGAGTGCTAACCCATTGGGGGCCCTCAGCTGGAATAATTTTGCCCCCCACCCAAATACTAAAACAGGCAAGTTCTTATACTAAAAAGTGAATAGTGGGCCCCCTTGAGCTGCTCAGGGCCCTAAGCAATTGCTTAGTCTGCTTATGTCTAGTGCCGGCTCTGATCTCTAATATTAGTTATTTATTTCTTTGCATTTTCAAACTCATCACTAAGTACCAACCAATATCTGGGCATCAGTCCCATCAACTACAGATCACACAGTAAACCCAGACAAAGGACTGACCACCAACACCTCGCTCCAGCAACATGCTCCTCAACAGCCGTGCCCAAGAGCAGGAAAGACAGACTTTTTGATGTGCCTGGAAAGTAATAATCCTGGACTCAGGGAACCTCCAGAGAGTGCCCTGCTGGCAGCTCCCTCTCATGCACATTGAGAGAGCTCCAGAGAGAATGCCTGTCTGGTCTCAGCTGTGTCACAGGAAGAGCGGTGTCCCAAGGTAACCAAGAGGAGGAGGTGCTGCTTTTGTCCAGCTTATAACTTTTAGCCCAAGGGTTAGTGCACTCGCTTGGGAAGTAGGCGAACCAGGTTCAATTCCTCTCTCTGCTTGATGAAGAGAAAGGATTTGACAAGGCTTTCCCATTGTTCAGGCAAGTGCTCTAACCGCTGAGCTATGGGTAAGGCTAAGTTTTTGTCACAGATATTTTTAATAAAAGTCATGGACCGGTCACGGGCAATAAACAAAAATTCAGAGAAGCCCATGACCGGTCCCAGACTTTCACTAAAAATATCCCTGACAAAATGGGAAGGCGAGTTTAGCACCCACTCTTGCTGGGGCTCCCAGTTCCCCGCTACTGTGGGGAGTGGGAGCTCTGGGGTCCTCCTGCCCACAGGGCTGGGCTGCTGCATGGTCCCCCTGCCCCTTGGGGTGGCTGGGAACTCAGGGGGGTCCCCCACCATGGCTGGGAGCTGCAGGGTCCCCCAGCCACCTGCCGCAGCTGGGCGGCTCCCCCGCCACCTGCCAGGTACCTCCTGGTGATCCCCCCACTGTGGCTGGGCAGCAGCTTCAGGGTCTGCCAGCCAGCCGCTGCAGCTGGGCAGCTGCAGGGGTTCCCCTGCTGCCTGCTGCGCAGCTGTGGGGGCCCCACCAGGGTAGGAACTGGGAGCTGGAGGGGGGCTAGCTAGGAGCTCCAGGGCAGAAAATGTCACAGAGGCGTGACCTCCGTGACATAATCATAGCCTTAACTATGGGATATTCTGATGTGGGACTCGCTCACTATCTCCTGGTGAAGCTGCTTCACTTTGGATAAATAAACAAATAAACAAACAATCACTGTAGCTGGGTGACTGGACTCTGCAGACAGTGTATGCCCTAACCACCAGGCTGTAGAGTCATTCTTGCACTCACTTTATCTCTGGCTGAATGACTCCACAAGTATTTATACATAGTGGAACAGATACAACAAGAAACTATTTAGGCATTTAAGCTACCTGATTCCAGGAGAGGGGTTCCCAGTTGTGTATCACTAACAGAGATAGGAGCCTCCCTGCAGCCCAGACTTAGGTGCCTACCTCCGTGAGAGGGGCATGGCTTAGGACACACTCCTCTTGTATTCATCTTCGATTAGCTAGTTTAGGCAGGGAGTCACCTAGACTGCTGGCTTTGGTGGACTGCATTCTTAGGTGCCTCTCTCTCCTCATGCATAATATACTGAGCTAGGGCCAGATTTTTAAAGGTATGTAGGTGCCTAGTGAGATTTTCAAGAGCACCTGGGTGCCCACAACTTACTGATTTCACTGGGTGTTGGGCACATAGGGGCTTTTGAAAAATCCCACAAGGCACCTAACTACTTTTATAAATCTAACTCAGGCTTTGTGCACCACACAAGTGTTCCAGATGTTTTCTAGGCTCAGGAGTCTCTTTGTGGATGTGGACCTTTGTCACCACTTGCCTCTTTCTGCTGACTTGTTCAGGGAACACAATCAAATCCTTCAGCAATTGTTTTTCACTATTTGTCTTCAAGTTCTGAAGCGCCCTAGGCATTTTCCACCTCTGGAATAGATAGATGTCAATCTTTAGACTCGCACCTCACTGCGTTGGATTATTAAATTTCTTGTCACTCAAGGTAACACCACTCTCCCTGCTGCATACACAGGTTTCGGGAATTTCTGTTTACATAACTGGTGCAGCTACTGTAAAACAGTATCACTCCTCCAATTAAATGAGCTGAGGACCTGCTAAATACATTTAGGAAAACATTTAAAGTCAAGAAGACTTTGGCTCCTAAGTCACCTAGACATCTTCAAATGTTACCTGAAATGACTCATGCTGGGAGCAGTGTTGCAGTTGCTAGTGAACTAGGGCATGTGCACATTGTGCGGGTCTCTTATCTGACTCATTTCTGTGTCTCAGGGGAAACACTAGGGATGATAAACAGTTCTCTCCTCCCTGCCTCCGCATTTACTAACTGAAATCTGGAGTCTATTTTTAACCCTTCCACACCCACTCCAAGAGACACAGCACAGTGGGCTGTCTCTCTTGCTGTTAATCTTGAGTGTGTGTCATTCCAAATGCCAGTTTTGAGTCTGAGCTGGCTTAAGCTGCTGGTTACCAGGGTAATTTGACGATGGGCTTGGCAACCTCTCAAGCAAAGTGAGACCAAAACAAGACTGTTGATATCTGTACACATGCACTTTGCATGCTCTGACTGTACATTGTGCCCCCAGATGGTGTATGAGGCTCCTGCATTTCAGTGTTCCAGCACATCCTTGAACTAGGTGCCCCCCTCTTACATCCACTACACCCTTTGCACCATAAGGGGATTGAGTAGCTAGTTCTCATAGAGGCTTCCTTCTTGGAAGGAAAGATTGGGGTCTAAAGGAAGAAGTCTCCAATCTACAAATTGGACCAATCTTCATAGAGCAAGCCAGAGCCAAACCTTCCCCAGGTCTGCATGTTTGGTCCAGAGCCTGGTCATTTACATCCACCATGACTCAGGACTCTAGATGAATTGTCTGGTGAAGGTATCTGCTGTCCTGCTTACAAGTATTCACATGCACAAACAGACACTCAGACATACATGTGCAAACAGATACTCCAACATACACTTGCATGTGCCTGACCCTCTCAGTGCATTCTCCTAGCTCAGATGCTGGCACCACTAAGACTCTCGTGTGCTGTACTGGCATGAAATGGTGAAACATCAGACAAGCATCTCTAGACCAGTTGGCTCTGGGAATCTCAAACTGTCTCTCATGAGACTTTCAGTCCTTCTGGGTTGGAAATACCAAGAGAAGTAGCATTTCCATTTCCTGGCCTGACTAAAAGCAGAAAGAGCAGGTGTGTGGGAGCACTTTCAAACACAAAGAAGCATAAGATTCAAACTGAGGTCTTTGGGAAAGCTTTGGGGTTCAGATTGGGGCTGGGTTCAGGAGGGAAAGTTCAGCCATTAGCTCAGGCTAGGTTTAATGAACAACCCTTTGTGGGGGGCTAATTACGTGACAACCCATTGTGGGTGGGGGGGCTAATTACATGGGCAGAGTCAGCCACAGAGCAAGTTTACTGGGAAAGTGGCATGCCTTTCTCCAAACCAGCTGGGTCCAGGCAACCCCATCTATCAGACCTACTCCCCTCCTGAGGTTTAGGGACTGGATTACAACATACCCCTGCTCCAGTTAGAGTCTCTGACATTTGCTTTAAGTGGCTAGTTTTACTGACTGGTCACTGAGCAACAAGTTCAGCCCTCAATCGGCCTTTCCCCAGTCTAAGGTTCTCCAAAGGCCGAAAAACTGCAGGTTCAGCAGCCCAGAAATAGCTCAGGAGACGTAAATCAGTCCCCAGCCACCCCCTTCTCCCCACTTCCCCTGTCAGAGAGGCCACATGCCAGGAGGCCTTGAGAAGGCCAGAGATAGAGGGCGAGTTGTTTGTGTGTCCCTGGGCTCCATTTCCTGCTCCGGCTGTTTCTGCTCCATTGCAAAGACCTCCTATAAAACCTTCATTTCCTGACACTCATGGGATGAGGCCACGGGTTCATGTTTTTGACAACCTGGCTTCTCCATAGCAACCAGCAGTGATGTCACCCAAGTGAAATGATCGGAGGGGGCCTGGGAAACAGAAAGATGTTCAGGAACAAGGCGGGGAAAGAAGGCTATGCAACAACATTGGCTGTGTTTGTCTAAGGCCAGTACGCGTGTGAAAACAGTGCAGGGAATGTTTTCCTTGGACAGCCTGGATGTGAACCTCAGCTGAGCCATACAGGGGAGAGAATATCCTACTTAGTGCTGGCTCTATCGGGAACCCACTACTGTGGGATTGGGAAATAAGTTCTATAGGATGTAAAACATAGGGGGCAGATCCTCAGCTGGTAACTTCAGTGCCCAGCTGCTGAGAACGTGGCCCAAAGTCTCTCCTCCCAGAGAACAAAGTCCGACTTGCTGAGACGCCCAGGACATTCAGAACCAACTGGTCTCCCCTGCTGGCTGCTCCAGGAGAGGATCAGGGACTGAATGGGCTGCCTTCTTGCCCTTCAAGGTGAGGTCCCATGAGGTCAGTGGTGTGGCACATTAGCAGTCCAGGAATCTGTGCTGTTGCTACCTGAGCTGCACCTATTCACCTATCTTCCACCTCTCTCTCTATTCATGCCTTGCTTAGTCCTTCCTACTTTACCCACCACTGTGATACCCTGCAAAGCCTCAATCCAACACCATTCACCACCATGACACTGGCTCAAAACATGTTGTAACCCACCCATCCCCCCCATAACTTTCCTTCACTCACTCACCCACCCCCTAGACTCAGAACTGTAGCATCTCTCCCTTCCCTCATCTTGCTATTTAGCAAATCCCCTCCCAACAGAGCCCCGCCCCAAACACAACCAAAAAGTCATAGTGGCACTAAAATGCTGTTCTCTCTGGGTGGGTGTCCTATCTCTCTTCCCTGCCTCTTAGACTGTGAGCTCTTTAGGGCAGGTGCTGTGTTTGTACAGCACCTAGAACAACGTGGCCCTGGTCTCAGTTGGCCCCTAGGCTCTACTGAACTAAACAAATAAATACAAAGAAATAAACCTGTGTTTGGAGATGTCAAATCTCCTACAAATTATTTGTACTTTGTATGATGCTGGCACTGGGTACGCAGCTTTCTGCTTTCAAGAACAAAGGTTACACTCAGTGCTGGATCATCAGAACAAAACCAGATCCTGACTTCTTTCTAACGCTTCACAAAAAACAGGATTGGACATTGTTCTGCGGCAAGGAGGGAACACAGGAGCAGGAAGAACATGGTGGAGACCAGAGATGACTAGCTTGTTTTCTACAGCATGGTATCCTGTGACCTGTGTGTTTAGTCAGAACAACTTAGATTTCAAATATCCCATCTTTGCACCATGGATTATTCAGTAATTCGTCAAATCATCTTGGATAATGAAGCAGTCAGAGGAACTTGTGATCCACCTGCTGGCAAATCAAAAGCAGAAACATAGGTGATGGCTTCCAAATAAACTGATCTATTACATATTATTTAGTCAGCTCTGACTCAAAACTGCCAGACTACGTTATGCAAACTGGCTAGGAAACAACACAATCACTTTCCCCTGAGCTGGCTGAATACTGCCAGCAATTAGCCATCCGATAATAACCACTAGCAACAGAAGCTGACAAATGTATCCAAGTAATGCTAAAATTCACTTGCTATAAAAACACTTGGAGCCCATGATATGCCATCAAAAAAGCATAGGACAATGAGAACTGCCATCCTAGATCAGACCGGGGTCCATCTAGGCTAGTATTCTGTCTCTGGCAAAAACAACGAGGAGTCCTTGTGGCACCTTAGAGACTAATAAATTTATTTAGGCGTAAGCTTTCGTGGCTATAACCCACTTCATCAGATGCAGGGAGTGAAAAATTCAGTAGGCAGGTATAAATATACAGCCCATGAAAAGATGGGAGTTGCCTTTCCAAGTGCGGGGGTCAGTGCTAACGAGACCAATTCAGTTAGGCTGGATGTGGCCCATTCCCAACAGTTGACAAGAAGTGGTGAATATCAACAGAGGGAAAAATTATTTTTTGTAGTGCTAACAAGGCCAATTCAATCATGATGGATGTGTCCCATTCCTAACAGTTGACAAAATCCATTAGCTAGAGGTCAGCTCATGCCACGAAATGGAGGATATCTATCCTTTGCAATGCTCTGCTTATTTTCATATTTCTTAGTCTAACACTGGATAGCTTCATTGTCCATGTAAATGATGAATTCTATTGAACCTTGCTAAGCTCTTTTCCTCAGTGTCACCTTGTAGCAGTGAGTTCTACAGGCTAATTGTCAATGTGTGGAAAAAGTGATTAGCTATGCATTTTGCCTCCTTATAGTTCAATTTAGTGTCCCTTGTTCTTGTATTAATAGGGCAGTAAAATAATGTTAAGGTTGCAAAGTCAAACACTCATAAATTGGGGGTGCAAGATTTCAGGTTGTACAGACCACATTAATTTAATCCTCTTGAGTGCATATGCATTACAATAGTCTTTAATTGCAGGATCACATACTATTTATTTAGGACTCTTGTAGTCAGGTGGCCACTTACCAAGCACCCATTGTGGTCAGTCTGAGGTTCCCTGCCACCAGTTTCTCCCATCTCTAAAGCCCCATAATAACTCACAGTCCACAGGAATTAGACCATTCCCCTCCAGGGCTCCCACTTATTGAGTCCTACAGACAGGCCCTCCAGGGCTCACCCCCAGTTCAGTCATTCCCCCCACCTTTAGGTAGGCAGTTCCAAGCCCTTTTTCCCAGAGCTAGGTCCTAGTTCAAAGTTTCAGGCTTTACCCAGCTGGAGCTCAGCCTTTCAGTCCTCTGGCTTCCAGGCCCTCCTCCCAGTCAGGTCTCTAGCAGGAGCTGGGCCAAGTACTGCCAGACTTTAATTGGCTGAAGCTCAGCCTGCCTCAGCCCTCTCATTCTTCCCTCATTCAAGGGGGAGGTTTGGTTGGATATTAGGAAAAACTTTTTCACTAGGAGGGTGGTGAAACACTGGAATGCGTTACCTAGGGAGGTGGTGGAATCTCCTTCCTTACATATTTTTAAGGTCAGACTTGACAAAGCCCTGGCTGGGATGATTTAGTTGGGGATTGGTCCTGCTTTGAGCAGGGGGTTGGACTAGATGACCTCCTGAGGTCCCTTCCAACCCTGATAGTCTATGATTCTGGCTTCTAGGCCCAAACCCTTCTCTCAGTCAGGGTCTCGAGCAGGAGCCTCCTGCTCACTGCAGCTCCTCATTGGCACATCTTCCCCAAAGGTACCTTTCGCTCACCCACTCAAACCAGGCTCACCTTGCCCCCACCTAGAGCCCTGCACATGACTTCTTTTAAAAATCCTACTCCTACTATTATGGCAGTAAGATCCAACCCCTTCATTGTAGCCTCCTGCAGCTCTTTATAGGATGATCACCCTGATTTCTCCCTGATGTGGCTCATTCTGTAATCAGGGTTGGCTACCTCCAGCCCAAAGGGATGAGCCACCCTGTTACAACCGCTTCCTCAGCTGGTGCACAAAATGGCTGGAGCACAGGAAATGAGGTAGCTGTTCAATAATTCTCTGTCCTCATCATTCATTGTATGGCCTGTTGCTTTGTTTAGGCACCATGTAAACCCTGCACTGAATACAGGGTTATTAATTACCTTATGGGATTTTCTATGGCACACACCATTAATATTTGACCTACTTTCTAGTTTATCCTCACAAATTCCTTGTGAAATAGGAAAGTATCATTATTCACATTTCACAGATGAGGAACTAAAACACAGAGAAGTTAAGAACAACATTTGCAAAATGTCCCCTAATTTTGGGTTCCTCCACTCCAGGGCACCCAATTCGAGAGATGTAGGGTCTCCTTTTTTTCCCAGAGTACTTAGCTGTTTGCAGCACTTTATAAGTTCAAAGCATTGTACAGATGTAAACTAATTTGCCATCACAACACCCCTGTGAGATACATAGATTCATATCATCACTCTCATTTTGTGATGGGAAACACACCGAGAAAGTGACTTGACCAAGGTCACAACTGAGTCAGTGGCAGAGCCAAGATGAGGAATCAGGAACTTTAGATACCCAAATCTGTGCTTACTCCACCAGACCACACTGTCAGAAGCTCCCATTGACTTTGTTTGTAGTTGTGACTGCTCAGAAATCCTGGAACTCAGGCCCCAGATATCTAATGCTGGGCACCCAGAAAATGAGAAACACACAATTAGGGTCTCTGTTGAAAGATCTGATTTAAGTGACATGCCCAGAATCACACAGGAAATCAGCATGAGAACCAGGGATGAAACCAAGTTATCCCAGAAAGCACTCAGTTGTTTTTACTATCCTTTTACTTCTCACAGTCCCTTACATCATTCTATACATACCTTCCAACAAGTAGGCCCTACAGCAAAGGTGGCTGGTGTCCTGCAGGCAACAACCTCACTCCCTACACAACTCTAATTCATTCCATGAGCACAGGGAATTCATGCTGTACACCAACTGAGGCAGGATCCTGGGGGAGAGGGGAATATTACATGATCATGGAATACTGTGGTCCAGACTTAGAAAGGTATTTAGGTGCCTAAAGATACAGCTAGGTGCTGTTGAAAATCCCACTAGGCATCTATCTGGATCTTTAGGCACCTAAATACCTTTGTATAGTATGTCTGGCCCTGAGGAGCTCAAGTCTAACTAAAAGCCAAAGAGACTTAGGAACTGAGGAGCCTGTGTCACATTTGTAAATGGGACTTGGTCTCCTATGTCACTTAGAGCTTTTGAAAATTGTACACAATTATAATCCACATACAGAAGGGGGCAGAATTATTAGGGTTGCCAGGTGTCTGGTTTTCAATCAGACTGCCTGGTCAAAAAGGACCCTGGTGGCTCCAGTCAGCAGAGCTGACTGGGCCATTAAAAGTCTGGTTGCCCACCCACAGCAGGGCAGGAAGGCTGCCTGCCTGGCTCCGCATGGATCCCGGAAGTGGCAGGCATATCCCTCTGGCTCCTAGGTGCAGGGGCAGCCATGGACGTTCCATGCGCTGCCCCTGCCCTGAGCACCTGCCGTCCGAGCCCGTACCCCACACCTCCTCCCACACCCCAACCCCCTGCCCCAGCCCTGAGCCCTCCCTGCACCCATACTCTCTCTTAGAGCCCGCACCAGCCCTGAACCCCCTCCCGCACTCCGAACTCCTTGGGCCCAGCCCCCTCCTGCACCCAAAAGCCCTCATCCCTGGCTCCCCCGTAGAGCCTGCACTCCCAGCCGGAGTCCTCACCCCATCCCGCACCCCAATCCCTTGCCCCAGCAAGGAGCCCCCTCCTGTACCCTGAACCCCTCATTTCTTGCCTCACTCCAGAGCCTGCACCCCCAGCTGGAGCCCTCAACCCCTCCCACACCCCAAAACCCTGCCCCAGCCTAGAGCCCCCTCCCACACTCTGAACCCTTTGGCCCCAGCCTGGAGCACCCCAAAGACCAAACCCCCAGCCAGAGCTCTCTCTCACCTCATCCCACTGCCCCAGCCCAGTGAAAATGCACAAGTGAGCGAGGGTCCGGGGGGGGGAAAGAGGAAGTGAGTGGGGGTGGGGCCTCAGAGAAGGGGCGGGACCTCGGGGCAGGGGCAGAGGGACAAATGTGTTTGATTTTCTGCAGTCAGAAAGTTGGCAACCCTAATTAAGGTTGCATGCTTAATTCTGATATTTCCTAACTCTTGAATGCTAGACTTTGCAACCTTAATGACAGATTTTAGAGTGTTAAAAAAGAGAGAAATTATCATTTAACTGTGAATGCCAGACTCACTGGGTAGAGGCAGGTTTGGAAGTCATGGGAATGGCAGCACATTTCCAAATGTTGATTCAGTGCGGTCACTGAATATCCCCTGAGGATCCCAACAATACAAACCCCATTAGCAGGGGACAAAAGAGAAAACAAAACACTACCAGAAAAATCTTTCCAAAAATGTTTCATGAAAAGTGAACACTCAGCAGAGTTGAGCTTCCTGCATAGTAAGAGTTGGTCTGCAAGTTAACAGGAAATCACTGCTTCCTGCCTGCAGAGGAAGTGCCCTATCTAGTGCCTCTGATAAAAAACAAACAGCACTTCAATTAAACAAACAGAAGGCCCAAATCTTTAACAGTTCTGAGGCCTGGGTCAGCTCCAGTGTTAGGGAAATGAGTCCAAAAATAAAAAGCTTGTAACTTGTAAACGGCCCTTATCCTGTTCCCTTCACACTGCTGTTCCTTCCACTGCAAATGCCCAAAACCAAGAGGAGTCTGGGCAGCCTTGTTTTTCACATTCATGAGGTCAGTGCTCTGTCTCCAGGACAGCACTGAAGCTAAATACACCAATTCACACTGGCAGGGGCACTGACCCGCAGTGTTATTCCCGATTTAAACAATAGTAGGCTTATAGAGATGGGGGGGGGGGGCAGGGGGGGACCCCACTGCTTGCAACCAGAGCTGAATTTAGGCATCAGCCCTATAGGGCAGGGGTAGTCAATTATTTTTTGTCAAGGTCAAATTTTTTTGGTCAGGGTCCAGAGGGAAAAAAAACCCAACAGTAATGGTAATAAGTAAATAAAAGATTTTGGGGGTCTGTTCAAAAGCATCTGGCAGTCCAGATTTGGCCCACGGTCTACCTATTGACTGCCCTGAGCCACAGCTTCTGAAGTCACCTGATGAGGCCACAATCTCAGCTTTCATTTAAAAGTTAGTTTCTATACTAGCCCTCATGGCTGTGAATAAAAGCTTGAAAACATGACAAGCATAACTGATGCAGGGAGGTCTGCCAGAGTGAGTGCAAACAGCCTGAAGGAGAAGTAGCTCTATGAGGTGTTATCTGAGCTCTGAATCTCAATGGAATATTAATTCCAAGACTCACTGCTCTGCGCCCAGCCCCTGCCACACCAGCCCAGCAGAGGTCTCTGTGTGTGTCAGTAGGAGAAGGCTGCAGCTGGCCTGTCTGCTGCCACCCCAAACCCCCTGAAGCTGGTACACCTCAGTCACTGGGATAAGTACTTGGAAATCTCTAACTGCCATCCCTACCTCCAGGAGAGCAAAGGGACTTCCTGCTGCTCCCAATGCAACTGCCCCTGCCACTCATAAGAACATAAGAATGCCCATACTGGGTCAGACCAAAGGTCTGTCCAGCCCAATATCCTGTCTACTGACAGTGGCCAATGCCAGGTGCCCCAGAGGGAGTGAACCTAACAGGTAATGATCACGTGATCTCTCTCCTGCCATCCATCTCCACCCTCTGACAAACAGAGGCTAGGGACACAATTCCTTACCCAACCTGGCTATAGCCATTAATGGACTTAACATCCATGAATTTATCCAGTTCTCTTTTAAACCCAGTTATAGTCCTAGCCTTCACAACCTCCTCAGGCAAGGAGTTCCACAGGTTGACTGTGTGCTGAGTGAAGAACTTCCTTTTATTTATTTCAAACCTGCTGCTCATTAATTTCATTTGGTGACCCCTAGTTCTTATATTATGGGAACAAGTAAATAACTTTTCCTTGTTCACTTTCTTCACACCACTCATGATTTTATATACCTCTATCATATCCCCCCTTAGCCTCCTCTTTTCCAAGCTGAAAAGTCCTAGCCTCTTTAATCTCTCCTCATATGGGACCTGTTCCAAACTCCTAATCATTTTAATTGCCCTTTTCTGAACCTTTTCTAATGCCAGTATATCTTTTTTGAGATGAGGGGACCACATCTGTACGCAGTAGTCAAATATGGGCATACCATGGATTTATATAAGGGCAATAAGATATTCTCCATCTTATTCTCTATTCCTTTTTTAATGATTCCTAACAACCCATTTGCTTTTTTGACTGCCGCTGCACACTGCGTGGACGTCTTCAGAGAACTATCCACGATGACTCCAAGATCTTTCTCCTGATTAGTTGTAGCTAAATTAGCCCCAATCATATTGTAGGTATAATTGGGGTTATTTTTTCCCAATGTGCATTACTTTACATTTATCCACATTAAATTTCATTTGCCATTTTGTTGCCCAATCACTTATTTTTGTGAGATCTTTTTGAAGTTCTTCACAGTCTGCTTTGGTCTTAACTATCTTGAACAGTTTAGTATCATCTGCAAATTTTGCCACCTCACTGTTTACCCCTTTCTCCAGATCATTTATGAATAAATTGAATAGGACTGGTCCTAGGACTGACTCTTGGGAGACACCACTAGTTACCCCTCTCCATTCTGAAAATTTACCATTTCTTCCTACTCTTTGTCCCCTGTCTTTTAACCAGTTCTCAATCCATGAAAGGATCTTCCCTCTTATCCCATAACAACTTAATTTACGTAAGAGCCCTTGGTGAGGGACCTTGTCAAAGGCTTTCTGGAAATCTAAGTACACTATGTGCACTGGATTCCACCTTGTCCACATGTTTGTTGACCCCCTCAAAGAACTCTAATAGGTTATTAAGAAATGATCTCCCTTTACAGAAACCATGTTGACTTTTGCGCAACAATTTATGTTCTTCTATGTGTCTGACAATTTTATTCTTTACTATTGTTTCAACTAATTTGCCCGGTATTGACGTTAGACTTACTGGTCTGTAATTGCCAGGATCACCTCTAGAGTCCTCCTTAAATATTGTCGGTAGCTGATTTAAAGGGCAGGTTAAAAACCATAGTTAATAGTTCCGCAATTTCACATTTGAGTTCTTTCAGAACTCTTGGGTGAATGCCATCTGGTCCCGGTGACTTGTTACTGTTAACTTTCTCAATTAATTCCAAAACCTCCTCTAGTCACACTTCAATCTGTGACTATTCCTCAGATCTGTCACCTACAAAAGTTGGCTCAGTTTTGGGAATCTCCCTAACATCCTCAGCCATGAAGACTGAAGCAAAGAATTCATTTAGTTTCTCTGCGATGACTTTATTGTCTTTAAGTGCTCCTTTTGTATTTCGATCGTCCTGGGGCCCCACTAGTTGTTTAGCAGACTTCCTGCTTCTGATGTACTTAAAAAACATTGTTATTACCTTTTGAGTTTTTGGCTAGCTGTTCTTCAAACTCCTTTTTGGCTTTTCTTATTACATTTTTACATTTAATTTGGCAGTGTTTATGCTCCTTTCTAGTTACCTCACTATGATTTGACTTCCACTTTTTAAAAGATGCCTTTTTATCTCTCACTGCTTCTTTTACATGGTGGTTAAGCCACGGTGGCTCTTATTTAGTTCTTTTATTGTGTTTTTTAATTTGGGGTATACATTTAAGTTGCGCCTCTATTATGGGGTCTTTGAAAAGTGACCATGCAGCTTGCAGGGATTTCACTCTAGTCACTGTACCTTTTAATTTCTGTTTAACTAACCTCCTAATTTTTGCATAGTTCCCCTTTCTGAAATTAAATGCCACAGTATTGGGCTGTTGAGGTGTTCTTCCCACCACAGATATGTTAAATGTTATTATATTATGGTCACTATTTCCAAGCGGTTCTGTTATAGTTACCTCTTGGACCAGATTCTGCGCTCCACTCAGGACTAGATTGAGAGTTGCCTCTCCCCTTGTGGGTTCCTGTAACAGCTGCTCCAAGAAGCAGTCATTTAAAGTATCGAGAAATTTTGTCTCTGCATTTCATCCTGAGGTGACATGTACCCAGTCAATATGGAGATAATTGAAATCCCCCACTATTATTGATTTCTTATTATTGAGTTCTTTATTTTGATAGCCTCTGTAATCTCCCTTAGCATTTCATCGTCACTATCACTGTCCTGGTCACGTGGTTGATAATAGATCCCTACTGTTATATTCATATTAGAGCATGGAATTACTATCCATAGAGATTCTATGGAACATGGATTCATTTAAGATTTTTACTTCATTTGACTCTACATTTTCTTTCACATATAGTGCCACTTCCCCCCGCCCCCCGGCACAACCTGTTCTTTCCTTCCAATATATTTTGTACCCCAGAATGATTGTGTTCAATTTATTGCCCTTACTCCACCAGGTTTCTGTGATGCCTATTATATCAATATCCTCCTTTAACACAAGGTATTCTAGTTCACCCATCTCATTATTTAGACTTCTAGCATTTGTGTACAAGCACTTTAAAAACTTGTCACTGTTCATTCGTCTGCCCTTTTCTGATGTGTCAGATTCTTTACGTGAATGTTTCTCGTCTGATCTGGCCCATACTTTATCCTCTTCCATCCTCTCCTCCTGACTAAAACCTATGAATAGACTCTCCTCTAAGAGATGTCTCTGTCCGATCCACATGCGCCTCTGCAGCAATCGGCTTTCCCCCATCTCTGTAGCACTGGATAACTTGCACCCATGAGTTAATCAAGGAGTAGTCGGAGCCATTGATATTTAACAAATCTTGGAACACTGTATTTTCCACTGCATGCATCCGATGAAGTAGGTTTTAGCCCACGAAAGCTTATGCCCAAATAAATTTGTTAGTCTCTAAGGTGCCACAAGTACTCCTCGTTCTTTCATCTGTAGTGAGTGCATTTCAGCTGAGAGTCACACTTTGGTGTCTCCTAATTTGAGTTTGAGCTCGGGCCTTTCAGAGTTTGTGGGTCTCACCTCTGTTGAATTTCTATAAAATGCTGAGAGCTGTGATATTCTTCACACTGTTTCTCCAGCAGAACTGGAGACAGTCCTTTCTCTAGTAAAATGGAAGAAAGCAAATTGATTCTAATAACCAAGAAGAGTAAGTGGGGTGGTCTGGGTAACTATGAGCTGGTTAGCCTGACATTGATCCCAGGCAAAATCATCGAAAGACAGTTTCAGGATGCAATCAGAAAAGAGCTAATGGATGGAAGCATAACTAATACCAATCATGATTTTTTAGGACAAAAGGTCTTGTCAAATAAGATCAATGTATTTTGATGAGATTACATGGATGGTTTACTGAGGTAACTGTGTTGGCAGAATATACTTAGACTTCTGACTTAGTCCTGCATGACATTTAGATGAAAACAAGACATCGGTGCACAAAAATCAATGCAGAACATATTAAATGGATTAAAACTTGTTAACTGAAGTACTTGTAAGTGGGGAATCGTAATCCAGTGGGATGTTTCTAGTGGGGTCCCACAGGGATCTGTTTTTGGCCCATCACTATTCAACACCTTTACCAATGATCTGGAATAAAATAGAAATTCACTGCTGGTAAAACTCACAGGTGACACAAAAACTGATAGAGTAGTAAATAATGATGAGGAGAAGTTAATTCTAAAGAGATCAGGATTATGTTGTAAACTGGATTTAGTTGAACAGCTTCCAAATGCAAGGTCATAGAGCTAGGAACAAAGAATGTAGGTCATAATTATAGGATGGGGAACTATATCCTGGAAACTGTGGCTCTGAAGAGGGATTAAAGGTCATGGTGGAAACCAACTGAACGCATGCTCCCACTGCCATGCTGTGGTGGCTAAGGGCTTGGCTACACTTACATTTTATAGCGCTCTAACTTGCTGGCTCCGGGGTCTCAAAAATCACCCCCCAAGCGCAGCAAGTCAGAGAGCTTTAAAGCGCAAGTGTAAACAGGCTCCGAGCCCAGCGCTCGGAACTAATCTCCTCATGGAGGTGGATTACCAGGAACGCTGGGAGACCTCTCTCCCAGCACTCGTGCGCGACCACACTCGCACTTCAAAGCGCTGCTGCGGGAGCGCTCCTGTGTCAGTGCTTTGAAGTTTCCAGTGTAGCCATGTCTTAAGAGGGCAGCATGAGCCTTGAATGTATAAACAGGAGAATACCAAGCAGCAGTAAGGAAGCATTATTACCAATATATACAGCATTAGTGAGACTATTATTGGATCCTATGGCCAGTTCTGATATTCAGACTTTAAAAAAGGATGTTGACTAACTGGAAAAGGGTCAGTGAAGAGCTACAAGAATGATTCTTGGTCTAGAAAACCTGTCTGACTGTGAGAGACTAAAGAAGCTCAGTCTATTGTTTATCTGAAATAAGTTTAAGAGGTGATTTGAAAAGGGGCTATAAGTATCTACATGCTGAGAAGATTTCTGATACTAGAAGACCCTTTAATCTTGTGACAAAGGTAGAACATAAAATGAATGTATTCAAGGGACACCATCAAAGGACCTAACCACATCAGCCAGACCATCAGAGGCTCGTTCACCTGCAGATCTACCAATGTGATATATGCCATCATGTGCCAGCAATGCCCCTCTGCCATGTACATTGGCCAAACCAGACAGTCTCTATGCAAAAGAATAAATGGACACAAATCAGACGTCAAGAATTAGAACATTCAAAAAACCAGACGGAGAACACTTCAACCTCCCTGGTCACTCAATCACAGACCTAAAAGTTGCAATTCTTCAACAACAAAAAATTTCAAAAACAGACTCCAACGAGAAACTGCAGAACTGGAATTAATTTGCAAACTGGTCACCATTAAATTAGGCTTGAATAAAGACTGGGAGTGGATGGGTCATTACACAAAGTAAAAACTATTTCTCCATGCTAATTTTTTCCCCTACTGTTACTCTCACTTTCTTGTTAACTGTTTGAAATGGGCCATCCTGATTATCACTACAGACGTTTTTTTCTCCTGCTGATAATAGCCCACCTTAATTGATTGGTCTCGTTAGAGTGGGTATGGCAACACCCATTTTTTCATGTTCTCTGTGTACATATATCTTCCTACTGTATTTTTCACTGCATGCATCCAATGAAGTGGGTTTTAGCCCACGAAAGCTTATGCCCAAATAAATTTGTTAGTCTCTAAGGTGCCACAAGTACTCCTCGTTCTTTCATCTATAGTGAGAGCATTTCAGCTGAGAGTCACACTTTGGTGTCTCCTAATCTGAGTTTGAGCTCGGGCCTTTCAGAGTTTGTGGGTCTCCCCTACATTGAATTTTTATAAGATGCTGAGAGCTGTGATATTCCTCACAATGTTTCTTCAGCAGAACTGGAGACAATCCTTTCTCAAGTAAATTAGAAGAAAGCAAATTGATTCTAATTACCAAGCAATCAGCAGGACTTGAGAGGCAGGTACCCCAGAGTGCAAATAAAAGGTTTTCCTTTACTGGGTGTATCGTCAGAGCCCCAGTCAGTAATTGGAGCTGGAGAATAACTGAACAAGGAGGCAGCCTGCTGCAGCATTTATAGAGTGTGTTAACAGGCCCTGTGACCTGCTGAATGGAATGAACATGTCTGGAATTCATTCTCTTTAACAGGAATTAAAACATCAGCACAGAGAGATGGAGAAAGTTGGCTCATTTCAAACAAAGCCCCATGACTGCTCTGGCCTTTTCATTTCCTTTTTAGTGCAGTCAGTTTCATACTGGTGAAGGGCACTGCCCTGACCAGCCCCGGAGACTGAATGCCTTTAGCCACAGAACACATACAGCATGAGCAATGGCAGGGCAAGGTGCTCCAAAGCCCAGCTGGGAGGATCCTGTGAAGGGTGAACAGACACCATATGGCATAGGTTTTCCAACTGTAGGGAGCCCCCGACAGAGGGGCAAAAGGAGCAACTGTCCTGGGGCCACGATTTAAAAGGGCCTGGGGCTCCGGCTGCCGCTACCGCAGCAGTGGCCAGAGCCCCGGCCCCTTTTAATCACCGTCGGAGCCCCGGGTGGAGCAGGCCAGGCAGTGCGGATGGGCTGGCTGGAGGATGCTGACCCCCCCCAGCCCCGCCCCTTCTGCCCAAGTACGTACCGGTAAGAGTTGAAAGTTACTTTCACCCCTAGACAGCAGAAAAAGTTTGGGAACTTCTGCTGTACAGGATCCAAACAGCCAGACACCCCCACAGGAAGGGAAAGGGCTGACGCTAGGCCTGTGGGACAGAACACAGCCCAGGACACCACCTTCAAGGGAATGTGGACTTCTCAAAGCCAGCCTGCCTGCTGGCCTATCTTCAACACCAGTTTTCTTCTCCAGTTGATTTAAGGACTGGAGCACAGGCTGATAGGGGAAAGAGGAAGCACAGGTAGGACCTGTCTCACAGGAGAGTGGGGCCACCTGTTAAAATGGCTGCCTACAGTCCACCAAGCAAAGGTTTAGGGAAGAGCTCCATGGAAGGAAGTGAGGCACGCATACACTTCTGTGAAGGGACGGGCAGGACGCTGACAGAATAAGATGAATACTGTATCCAGATGAAAGTTCAGGGGGCATTTATGCTCTTCATTATTAAATTAATATTTTTAATGTAATCATAATGATCTGAAAAAGGGATTGAGTGGTGAGGTGGCAAAAGTTGCAGGCAACACTGGTTATTTAGGTTAGTCAAGACAAAGGCAGCTGTAAGAGGAGCTGGGCAAATCACGGATTTTTTTGGTTTGTTGGCAGTTCTGAAAAATTGAAAAAAAATTGTTCAGCATAAACAGAATCCAGAAAAATGCCAAATATTTCTGCAAATTAAGAGAGTCTGTGGCTGGTCAAACAAAGTTTCATTTGACCCAAAACATTTTGTTTCTAAGCGTTTTTAAAGCGCTGGCATCACGAAACAGGAGGAGAAGTTGAGGCCCCCCTTAAAACTTTTAGAGCAGTAGTTATTGCTGCAAGGAGGTGGGAGCCAGGAGTTCCATTCCCCCCTCTGCCTGATGTGAAGCACGGATTTGAGCTTGGGTGGGGAGAGAGGTGCCCTAACCACTGGGTTATGCCACGTTTTGAGGCAGGGTTTTCTCTATCTCTTCTATTTGAAGCTGTTCCACTTGACTAGTCATTGGAGCAGAGACTTGAACATGGGTTTCCAACCACCTAGGTAAATTCTCTAACCACTAGGTTATAGAGTCATTTGCGTTGTCTCTGTGTGTCCCAATGGCTATTCAAGTATTTTATACACACTGGAACAGCATCAACAGAAGCAGCTGTGGACAGTTCCCAGAGGGTGGCAGGTGATCACTGCTAAGCTACAGCAAGGAGACTTCATTTAATAAAAGTCTGGTTTCAGAGTAGCAGCCGTGTCAGTCTGTATCCGCAAAAAGAACAGGAGGACTTGTGGCACCTTAGAGACTAAAACATTTATTTGAGTATAAACTTTCGTGAGCTACAGCCGATGAAGTGAGCTGTAGCTCACGAAAGCTTATGCTCAAATAAATTTGTTAGTCTCTAAAGGTGCCACAAGTACTCCTGTTCTTTTTAATAAAAGTGTGACTCTGCCTTATAGTCTGAAGGAGCTGTGTCTGACCTACACCTGACTCCTGGCAGTGACCGCTCTCTGGCTTTCTTGCCTGAGCTCTGTTAATGTTTTCATACAACCTGCCGTAATATACAGGAATCCTTCTTATACCAGTTGCATAGAATATAGCGGTACCCCGACTCCACGGGCTTGTGGCCCCTGCAGAGCCTGCAGATGATTAGCAGCATGGGCTTGGCTTCTGCTCCAGGCTCTGCATTATTTTGAGGTTGGTGGCTGCATCATCATTCTTATCCTTATTAATTGTTGTTGTATTCCACTGGAATTGGGTTTTCTACTGGGTGAGGGACCACTCACTCATACTCTTCCCCTTCTCAGACAAAGCTGTTCCTGAATCAGCATATTGTCCATACTGCTAGGAGGGTAAAGTGCCAATCTGGGACACTTATTCTGAGGTAAAAAGAAAAGGAGTACTTGTGGCACCTTAGAGACTAACAAATTTATTTGAGCATAAGCTTTCGTGAGCTACAGCTCACTTCATCGGCTGCTATTCTGAAATCTGTTATTTTGAGGTGGCATCCATACAGCAGATGGTCACACACAAAAGGCCCACGGCCAGTCACTCACTGAGGTCCAGAGCAGATGGTCTCAAGCTGGAGCAGGCAGCTTCATTATCTGTAGAACAACTCAGACAAAAAATAGTTGACTACCCCTCTTTGACCTCCTGCATAACACAGGCCACAGGACTGTCCTGAAGTTTTGTTTGAACTAGAGCAGCTCTTTTAGGAAAACATCCAATCTTGATTTTAAAAGTACTGGTGATGGAGAATGCACCGCAGCTCTTGCTAAATTGTTCCAGTGGTTAATTACCCGCATTGAAGTCAATGGGGTTACTCATGTGCTAGAAGGTACGCACATGATTGTGTGTCTGAGTCAGAACCTGAGTCAACAGCAGAGCTAGGAGTCCTGTGCTCTAACCATTAGAAATGCTGTTTTCCACAATGAAAACTGAACTGAAAATGCAAAGAGAGCTGATTGAAGGACAAGAAGCAGCTAGACTGTCAGTTTTGTTGTCACTGTACCCAGGGCTTCACAATACCATGCATCAGCCAAGGCATTCAAACCACAGCCACCCAAAATAGTCCCTGCAGAGGAAAATAACCAGGCCGAGAACATCCCCCACGGGGCAAGGGTAGGAGAAACATATGTGCAAAAGCAGCTTCTTTGCTGATGTTTTCACTGTTTGTAAAGTTTTACAGGTACCGACTGCTGCCACTCAGGGGCTGTGATGGATTTATAGGAGGTGATATATGGTGAATGGCAAGATTCAATGAGTAAGGCTGCGTCTACACTTGGAACTGGGGATGTGATTCCCATCTCACATACACATACTTGCGCTAGCTTTCATTCAGCCAGCGCACTAAAAATAGTAGTGTAACTGTGGTAGCATGGGTGGCAGTGAGCAGTGGCATGGGCTAGCCACCTCAAATATCGGGGTCCAGGCAGGTTTGTTCTTGGGGCAGCTAGCTCATGCCACCATGTGCCACTGCCCGTGCTACCCCTGCTACGCTACTATTTTTGGCGTGCTAGCTCAATGAGAGCTAGTGTGAGTATGTCTGCATGAGCTGGGAGTCACACCCACACCTAGGTCCAAGTGTAAATGGAGCCTAAGAGAAATGGTTACAGAAGTGCTCTCTCTGCCTATATATATAAATAATTAGTGAATAGATAAAGTGCCATAGATGGCACTCAAGAATATGTAGCATATTTCCTGGGTTTTGCAGGACGAATAAAACTTGTGCATGGCAAATAGCTTCCTCTGTCTGCCCTTTGCATCAGATCTTAACCAAAACACTGAAGAGGTATTTCTGCTATATTGAGTTGCAAGCTTCCCTGCATTGTTGACATACAGGCTGTGCTGCAGGTTTACTCCAGGGCTGTGTAGTTCCAAGTGGGTTTTACACTTGCTCACACACATCTGCCCGACATGGCACACAGGAGAATAGAATGGCTTTTTCTCTAGATCATTTTGCATTTGGAAGAGTGACTTAGGAACCAGTGCAGGCAAATGGACCAACTATCCCACACAAAGCAATAGCTCACACACAGCCTAGGATATTAGTCCTGTTCTACTGAAAGAGGAAATACAGACCTGGACCCTGGAGTTAGAAGATGGTACTTCTAAAAAAAGTACCAACTCTGAAAATTGTATAAAGTATCAATCCTCTAACCCAGGGTTCTCAAACTAGGGCCACCGCTTGTTCAGAGAAAGCCCCTGGCAGGCCGGGCCAGTTTGTTTACCTGCCGCGTCCGCAGGTTCGGCTGATCACGGCTCCCACTGGCCGCGGTTCACTGCTGCAGGCCAATGGCAGCTGCGGGAAGTGGCGCGGGCCGAGGGATGTGCTGGCCGCCCTTCCTGCAGCCCCCATTGGCCTGGAGCGGCGAACCGCGGCCAGTGGGAGCCGCGATTGGCCGAACCTGTGGATGCAGCAGGTAAACAAACCGGCCCAGCCTGCCAGGGGCTTTCCCTGAACAAGCGGAGGCCCTAGTTTGAGAACCACTGCCCTAGCCTATAGTCATAGTGCTACACAAACATACCCCAATAAATCTATATAATCAAATGCCAAGATTGTCCCCTACCTGTGTGCAACTTTTTACACACATGGCCTGGGGGAACACGTACAGCTGCTCCATTGCACATGGGAACAGGAGCCTCCATTTTCGGATGTTTTACACACACGATTTTACTGATTACACCAGTGTGACAGTACAGGCTTTTGGCTACTAATACATATTTTAAACACATCACCATAAAACTACAAACAGACAAAACACACACCTGGGAACCCTAAGGATGAAAAAAGGGAGGCTGCGAGTTTCCAAACCTGGGGTGCCACGGTGAGAGCCAGGTGACCACTGTGCAAAAATTCAGACTTTTTGTCATTTCTGAATTGCACTTTGATTCATCTTTTTTTAGTTTGTTTGTTTACTTTCCTGAACATTTGTGCAGGTGAGGTTTTTGTGCTGTGGTTCTTTATGTTTATGTTCTCACACTACAGTTTTGTTTGCATGAATGTTTGGACAAACCAATGTTCAGGCCCATGGACATGATTTGTTTAATCAAGAATCAGAATTTGCTTTGTGGACAAATGGAAATTGTTTTGGATTGAATTAGTTTAGAAAAGGTTGGGACATCCAACCAGGGAACAGAAACAATACCATGTGACATGGGTGATCATTCCACAGCTTGGGCAGAGAATTGCCATGATCCAATCACTGAATAAACACATGCTGCAGTCAGTTTGAAATAAAACCAGAGGCATAAAGTATTCTCCTGCTGACCTATGACGAGATGTGTGAAAATTATTAGTTGGCCTGTGTCAGAGCACAGATGAGGCTGGATGAGGCTGACTGAGGATGTCCTTATAGCCAGTGGCCCTGGAACAATTTTTATAGTGGGGGTGCTGAGAGACATTGAATCAAACTGTGATCCCTGTATATGATGGAAACCACTTCAAGACAGGGAGTGTGGCAGCGCCCCCAGCACCCCTAGTTCCAGCACTTATGCTTTTAGATAGAGGCTACACCACTAGGATTCTACACATCAATAAGGCCTGTTTAAAATCAGGTTTCTTTATCAGCCTCTATGATACAGGGGAGAAGAGAGCTATGATTGCGCTTGCTTGAATCAGTGAATAGTTGCGCTGCTGTGTTCTGAAAACGCTCCCATGTCTATACTGCAACGTAAGCCCAGGGTTTGAAGTCAGGCTCGTGCCTAACCCCCATTCTGTCTACACACAGATCATGCTAATTCAGGACTCAGACATAGGGTCCCAGGACCCCACGGGACAGTGGGTCCGAGTCTGAGTCAAGCCAGGACCCAGGTTAAAGCCCTATTGCTTTGCAGTGTAGATGCATTCCCACTGGACTCATGCTCTGGGAGTCCACCAAGTGTATCCCATAATCCCATAGGCCAACTTGCTTTGTCCTTTGGATAGTCAAGTTTGGTGGCCAGTCAAGTTTTCCCACACTGCACCACGAACAAAGGGCTAGAGCAGTCACATTTTGGGAAGGTGGTAGGAAGTGAGGAGGGATACTGGGAACTACAGGCCAGTCAGCCTCACCTCAGTCCCTGGAAAAATCATGGAGCAGGTCCTCAAAGAATCAATCCTGAAGCACTTACATGAGAGGAAAGTGATCAGGAACAGTCAGCATGGATTCACCAAGGGAAGGTCATGCCTGACTAATCTAATCGCCTTTTATGATGAGATTACTGGTTCTGTGGATGAAGGGAAAGCAGTGGATGTATTGTTTCTTGACTTTAGCAAAGCTTTTGACACGGTCTCCCACAGTATTCTTGTCAGCAAGTTAAGGAAGTATGGGCTGGATGAATGCACTATAAGGTGGGTAGAAAGCTGGCTAGATTGTCGGGCTCAACGGGTAGTGATCAATGGCTCCATGTCTAGTTGGCAGCCGGTGTCAAGTGGAGTGCCCCAGGGGTCGGTCCTGGGGCCGGTTTTGTTCAATATCTTCATAAATGATCTGGAGGATGGTGTGGATTGCACTCTCAGCAAATTTGCAGATGATACTAAACTGGGAGGAGTGGTAGATACGCTGGAGGGGAGGGATAGGATACAGAAGGACCTAGACAAATTGGAGGATTGGGCCAAAAGAAATCTGATGAGGTTCAATAAGGATAAGTGCAGGGTCCTGCACTTAGGATGGAAGAATCCAATGCACCGCTACAGACTAGGGACCAAATGGCTAGGCAGCAGTTCTGCGGAAAAGGACCTAGGGCTGACAGTGGACGAGAAGCTGGATATGAGTCAACAGTGTGCCCTTGTTGCCAAGAAGGCCAATGGCATTTTGGGATGTATAAGTAGGGGCATAGCGAGCAGATCGAGGGACGTGATCGTTCCCCTCTATTCGACACTGGTGAGGCCTCATCTGGAGTACTGTGTCCAGTTTTGGGCCCCACACTACAAGAAGGATGTGGATAAATTGGAGAGAGTCCAGCAAAGGGCAACAAAAATGATTAGGGGTCTAGAGCACATGACTTATGAAGAGAGGCTGAGGGAGCTGGGATTGTTTAGTCTGCAGAAGAGAAGAATGAGGGGGGATTTGATAGCTGCTTTCAACTACCTGAAAGGGGGTTCCAAAGAGGATGGCCCTAGACTGTTCTCAATGGTAGCAGATGACAGAACGAGGAGTAATGGTCTCAAGTTGCAATGGGGGAGGTTTAGATTGGATATTAGGAAAAACTTTTTCACTAAGAGGGTGGTGAAACACTGGAATGCGTTACCTAGGGAGGTGGTAGAATCTCCTTCCTTAGAGGTTTTTAAGGTCAGGCTTGACAAAGCCCTGGCTGGGATGATTTAACTGGGAATTGGTCCTGCTTCAAGCAGGGGGTTGGACTAGATGACCTTCTGGGGTCCCTTCTGTCACGGAGTGTGGGGGAGTCCAGGCCCTGCACCCCTCTTCCTGGGATTCACTGAGACTCTCAGCCAGCCAGTAAAACAGAAGGTTTATTGGACAACAGGAACACAGTCCAAAACAGAGCTTGTGGGTACACCCAGGACCCCTCAGTGAAGTCCTTCTGGGGGAGCAGGGAGCTTAGACCCCAGCCCTGGGGTTCCCTGTGTTCCTCCCCCCAGCCCCAAACTGAAACTAAACCCACCGAGCAGGTTCCCTGCTGCAGCCTCCATCCACATTCCTGGGCAGAGGTGTCACCTCCCCCTCCCCCTCCTGGCTCAGGTGACAGGCTCTCAGGTCTCCCGTCCCCAGGGCACATTCCCAGGTCAACACTCCCCCCTCCCTGCTGCGTCACATCGTCACATCTCTCCCCCCTTCGAGACTGAACTGAGCGGGGTCACTGTGACCAGTGACCTGGGGAAGTTCGGGGCCCCCTCTCCGGGACAGCGCATCCGCTATCAGGTTGGCACTTCCCTTCACATGGACCACGTCCATGTCGTAATCCTGCAGGAGCAGGCTCCACCTCAGGAGCTTGGCGTTGGCTCCTTTCATCTGGTGCAGCCAGGTCAGGGGAGAGTGGTCGGTGTACACGGTGAAGTGTCGCCCGAAGAGATAGGGCTCTAGTTTCTTGAGGGCCCACACCATGGCCAGGCACTCCTTCTCGATGGCCGCGTAGTTTTGCTCCCGGGGTAGCAACTTCTTGCTCAGGTACACGATGGGGTGTCTCTCCCCCTTTTCATCCTCCTGCATTAACACCGCCCCCAGTCCCGTGTCGGAGGCGTCGGTGAACACCACAAAGGGCTTGTCAAAGTCTGGGTTTGCTAGAACTGGGCCACTGACCAGAGCCTCCTTCAGCGCCCGGAAAGCCTCCTGGCACTGCTCGGTCCAGACCACCTTGTCTGGCTTCCCCTTCTTGCATAGCTCAGTGATGGGGGTGGCTATGGCGCTAAAGTGGGGCACAAATCTTCGGTAGTATCCTGCCATCCCAATAAAGGCTTGGACCTGCTTTTTGGTGTGGGGAGCGGGCCAGTCTCTGATCACCTCCACCTTGGCCGGTTCCGGCTTTAGGCGGCCGCTCCCCACCCGATGGCCCAGGTAAGATACTTCAGCCATCCCCACCTTGCACTTCTCCGCTTTGACAGTCAGCCCAGCCCCCTGGAGTCGGTCCAGCACTTGTCTAACCTGGGACACGTGGTCCTCCCAGGTCTGGCTAAAGACACAGATGTCGTCAATATACGCCACGGCAAAACTCTCCATCCCCCTCAGGAGCTGGTCCACCAGGCGCTGGAAGGTGGCCGGCGCTCCCTTGAGGCCGAAAGGCAGGGTCAGAAACTCATAGAGCCCCAGAGGGGTGATAAAGGCCGATTTCAGCCGGGCATCTGCATCCAGCGGCACTTGCCAGTAGCCCTTTGTAAGGTCCATGGTGGTAAGGTACCGAGCTCCTCCCAGCTTGTCTAGGAGCTCGTCCGGCCTGGGCATGGGGTAGGCATCCGATACAGTGATGGCATTGAGCTTCCGATAGTCCACACAGAACCGGACTGACCCATCCTTTTTGGGGACCAGCACCACTGGCGAGGCCCAAGGGCTGGCCGATGGCTGGATCACCCCCAAAGCCAGCATGTCCCGGACCTCTCTTTCCAGGTCCTGAGCAGTTTTCCCTGTGACTCGGAAGGGGGAGCATCTTATCGGCGGGTGCGACCCTGTCTGCACCCGGTGGACAGTCAGATTAGTGCGTCCAGGCTGGTTGGAAAACAGCTGTCGGTACGGATGCAGCACCCCCCTGACCTCAGCTTGCTGGGCAGGGGTGAGCTGATCCGAGAGGGGGATTGTTTCCAGGGGGGAACCAGCTCTGGTCCCAGGGAATAGATCTACTAAAGGGTCATCTCCCTGCTCCTCCCACTGACCACACACAGCTAACACCACATTCCCCCTGGCATAATATGGCTTCATCATATTCACATGGTACACCCGGCGGTGGTGGGCCCGGTTCGACAGCTCCACCACATAGTTTACCTCATTGAGCTGCTTGACGACCTTGAACGGGCCCTCCCAGGCGGCCTGTAGTTTGTTCTTTCTCACGGGGATGAGAACCATCACCTGATCCCCGGTGGCGTAGGCACGGGCCCGCGCCGTGCGGTCATACCAGACCTTCTGCTTCCTCTGGGCTCTGGCCAGATTCTCCCTGGCCAGGCCCATGAGTTCAGCCAGTCTCTCTCGGAAGGTCAGGACATACTCCACCACTGACTCTCCATCGGGAGTGGCCTTCCCCTCCCACTCGTCTCTCATCAGGTCCAGGGGGCCCCTCACCCTCCTTCCATATAACAGTTCGAACGGGGAAAATCCGGTAGACTCCTGGGGCACCTCCCTGTACGCGAACAGCAGGTGAGGTAAGTACTTGTCCCAATCCTGCGGGTGCTGGTTCATAAAGGTTTTCAGCATCATCTTTAGCGTCCCGTTAAACCTCTCCACCAGCCCTTTGGACTGGGGGTGATACGCTGAGGCCCCGTCATGCCGGACCCCACATTTCTCCCACAAGCACCGGAGCAGGGCCGACATGAAGTTGGAGCCTTGGTCTGTCAAGACTTCCCTGGGGAACCCCACTCGGCTGAAAATGGTCAGGAGCGCATCTGCCACGGTGTCTGCTTCAATGGAAGCTAAGGGCACTGCCTCGGGGTAGCGGGTGGCGAAATCTACCACCACCAGAATGTATTTCTTCCCCGACCGGGTTGTCTTGCTGAGAGGCCCCACGATGTCCATGGCCACCTTCTGGAAAGGCTCCTCTATGATGGGCAAAGGTCTCAACGCCGCTTTCCCCTTGTCCCGGGCCTTCCGCACCCTCTGACAGGGGTCACAGGATCGGCAATACTGCCGGACGGTGGTAAAGACCCCGGGCCAGTAAAAGTTCTGTAGCAACCTCGGCCGGGTGCGCCGGATTCCCTGGTGCCCTGCGAGGGGGATGTCATGGGCCAGGGACAGGAGCTTGCGGCGGTACTTCTGGGGGACCACCAGCTGCCTCCTGATCCCACAGGACTCCCCTTCCCCTGGGGGAGCCCATTCTCGGTACAGGAACCCCTTCTCCCACAGGAACCTCTCCTGGCAGCCTCTCCTCATGGTCCGTCCCTCACTGAGGTCGGCCAGGTCCCTGAGCTTCTGCAAGGAGGGATCTTTCCTCAACTCGGCCTGGAACTCAGCGGCTGGGGAAGGGATGGGGCCCGGTTCCCCCTCCGTGGCCAGGTCTGAGGCCGCAGCCTCTCTGAGCCGTGCCCCTCGGCGCTCCCTCCCCACCCGAGTAGGGTCTCGCGCCTCCAGTGTGGTACCCTCCCCAGGGTCAGGTCGCAGTGCCCCTCGCCGGCTCTGGCTACGGGTCACAACCAGGGCGGTCTGGGGGTCGCTTGGCCAGTCCTCTAGGTCTCCCCCCATCAAAACTTCAGTGGGCAAATGGTGGTGTACCCCCACATCCTTGGGGCCCTCCTTGGTCCCCCATTTCAGGTGTACCCTTGCCACGGGCACCTTAAATGGGGTCCCCCCCACCCCCGTCAGGGTCAGGTAGGTGTTGGGCACCACCCGATCTGGGGCCACCACCTCGGGCCGGGCCAGCGTCACCTCCGCGCCCGTATCCCAGTATCCATTGACCTTCCTCCCATCCACCTCCAGGGGAACAAGGCACTCTCTCCGGAGGGACAGCCCCGCACCCACCCTGTAAACCGAGCACCCTGAGTCCAGAGCCTCCAGCCCTCTGGCGGGGCTGGCTGGGGGTACTCTTCCCTCCTGAGCAGGTGGCAAACTGGTAGCCCCCCTTTCCTGGGTCGCCTGCCCCTCGTCCAGCTGAGTCCCTACCCAGTTAACCCTGGGTAGGTTGGGTCTGCTCAGTTTGTCCCTGAGCCCGGGGCACTGGGCCCGTACGTGGCCTCTCTGGCCACAGTGATAGCAGCTCAGGTCACGTTGGTCCCCTCGAACGGGTCGGAGGGGCCCGACACCAGGCGTTCCCCTTTGGAGGGGGTTCTCCCTATTTCCCCGCTGGGAGGCCCCATGGTGACTCTCTCTCTGCATCGGGGGGGGCCTGTTCTTTTGGGACTCCTCCCGGCTACCCCCTGACCGACTGTTCACAAACTCGTCGGCCAGCTGCCCTGCATGCTGGGGGTTCGCGAGCTTTTTGTCCACCAGCCACAGCCTCAGGTTGGAAGGGCACTGTTCATACAGGTGCTCCAGTACAAACAGGTCAAGCAGGTCCTCTTTAGTTTGGGCCCCCGCTGTCCACTTGCGGGCATATCCCTGCATCCTGTTGACCAGTTGTAGGTAGGTGACCTCAGGCGTTTTACGCTGACTCCGGAACCTTCTCCGGTACATCTCGGGGGTCAGCCCAAACTCACGGAGCAGGGCCTGTTTGAACAGTTCATAGTCCCCTGCCTCTGCCCCTGTCATCCGGCTGTAGACCTCCACGGCTTTGGGGTCCAGTAAGGGGGTGAGGAACTGGAGCCTGTCTGCAGGGTCAACCCTGTGCAGCTCGCAGGCATTCTCAAAGGCTGTCAGGAAGCTATCTATGTCCTCCCCCTCCTTCCGCTGGGCCAGGAAGCACTTATCAAAGCTCCTTGCAGTCTTGGGTCCCCCCTCACTCACCGCAGCCGGGGCCCCACTGCTCCTCAGCCTGGCCAGCTCCAGTTCATGCTGTCTTTGTTTCTCCTTCTCCTGCTGCTCATGTTGACGTTCCCTCTCCTTCTCCTGACGCTCCCTCTCCTTCTCCTCCTGCTCATGCTGTCTCTGTTTCTCCTTCTCCTGACGCTCCCTCTCCTTCTCCTGACGCTCCCTCTCCTTCTCCTCCTGCTCATGTTGACGTTGTTTCTCCTCATGTTGACGTTGTTTTTCATGATCCTCCAGCTCCCTCATTTTCCTCTCCCTCTCCCATTCCAGCCGCATCCGCTCCAGGGATGGGGAGCTCCGCTGGGAGGATCCCCTGCTGGCTGCTGGGGTCAGGGGGCCCTCGGTATTCGCTGGGCTTCCCACAACCCCTCCCCCAGGCATAGGTAGGAAGGGTCTCGGGGTGTCCTGGGCAGCAGTCTGACCCCTCCCAGCCTGGTCAGGCCCCAGGGCCCACGCTGCGTCCGCCGGGCGGCTTCCCTCAGGGACAGGGATCGGGTCATCCAAGCGATCCCTCTCCTCCAGCTGGGCAATCAGCTGTTCCTTGGTGGACCTCCCGACGCGCAGCCCCCTCTGCCTGCACAGCTCCACCAGGTCGCTCTTAAGGCGTTTAGCGTACATCTCCCGGCTGGCCACTCGCAGGCCGGGCAGCTGTCCACGGTTTCCAGGAGAAGCCCCTAGTGTGCCAGTCCTTCTTGAGGTCACCACCTCTTTGCCAGGGTCGAGCTGCAGACTCCTCCGCCCCTGGGACCGCTCGCTGCAATCCCCCGGGGGACCCTGTTACTGCAAAAGTCCTTCTCTCTGGTCACACACTCCCAGGGGTTAACCGCCCCCTGAAACCGTCTCTCTCTGAATCTTCAGCACGCCTGGTCCCCGTCAATCCCCCTTCGTTTTACTGTTCCCCAGTCACTTACTGCAGGAAGCGCCGTTCACGGGGTGCAGTAGATCCCACCGCTGCCACCAGTTGTCACGAAGTGTGGGGGAGTCCAGGCCCTGCACCCCTCTTCCTGGGATTCACTGAGACTCTCAGCCAGCCAGTAAAACAGAAGGTTTATTGGACAACAGGAACACAGTCCAAAACAGAGCTTGTGGGTACACCCAGGACCCCTCAGTGAAGTCCTTCTGGGGGAGCAGGGAGCTTAGACCCCAGCCCTGGGGTTCCCTGTGTTCCTCCCCCCAGCCCCAAACTGAAACTAAACCCACCGAGCAGGTTCCCTGCTGCAGCCTCCATCCACATTCCTGGGCAGAGGTGTCACCTCCCCCTCCCCCTCCTGGCTCAGGTGACAGGCTCTCAGGTCTCCCGTCCCCAGGGCACATTCCCAGGTCAACACTCCCCCCTCCCTGCTGCGTCACATCGTCACATAACTGGGAATTGGTCCTGCTTCAAGCAGGGGGTTGGACTAGATGACCTTCTGGGGTCCCTTCCAACCCTGATATTCTATGATTCTATGATAGCTCAGTGGTTTGAGCATTAGCCTGCTAAACCCAGGGTTGTGAGTTCAATCCTTGAGGGGGCCATTTAGGGATCTGGGGAAAAATTGGGGATTGGTCCTGCTTTGAGCAGGGGGTTGGACTAGATGACCTCCTGAGGTCCCTTCCAACCCTGATATTCTAAGTCTGAGATACGCATGGTTGGACTCAGGCCAGCATCACACAGTGTAGATGCTGGAGCCCCAGGTTGGGACCCAGGGTTCAACAATTCCTAACCTAGGCTTACAAATGAGTCTAGATGCTCAAATCCTAAATTAACAAACCCTGGGGCTGTTAACTCAAGTTCTACTAACGTAGGGCTTACATTGCAGTATAGACATACCCCAAGTAGGGTGACCAGATGTCTTGATATTATCGGGACCTTTGCAAAACCAGGGCTTTGTCTTATTTCCCCGCCACAACTATTTCCCCGCCCCTTCCCCCCGCTCCTCCTGAAAAAAGTGATCTGATTTGTCACGCTTGCTATGTGGTCACCCTAACCCCAAGTGACCAGCAAACCCTGCTGGGAGGGAACTGCAACAACCTCATGAGAGCATTGGTGCTGTTGCAAGGTTGTCATGAGCAAAATGAAGCTGTCACCTGCCTGAGCCATGGAAAAAGATTGTTAGGGTTACAAGAAAAAACAATCCAAAAATTGAAGAAAAGCGAGAAATGCAGACTTAAGGTGCAACTTCTCACATAACACAGACTCACAACCTTAACTCTGGCTCCTCTGATCCCTTCCTAAAGGAGACATTCAGGAAGATCCTAGCAACCTTCACCCTCACACAGTTTTCCTGTGAAGCACGGGTGTTTTCTGCCAACCATCAACAAGTACTTCTCAGATCAATGGGGCTGTAAAAAGTAGAATGGTCTGTTGAACTGTATGAATAGGATAGTGGCTTTGACTTGTGTTGGGCACAGAGAAAAAGGGCAGGCTTGGTTAGGGAGGGGCAAGATTCCTTTTACCCCCAAATGAGGGATATTGCAGATTATGTATTCCTTGCGCCACTTTATCCTAAACCGAACTTCGCACCCCTTGATAATCTGTACTTTATTCCACGATAACCAGAAACTTCTATGCTAAACTCTGTACCGTTTTCTTTTTCTTTTAACATCATCTTAATAAAATTATTAAATCTGTTCATTTCCTACTGCCATTCCCCCCAGAGCACAATTAAGGTGCTGTGTGTGAACCAGGACTTTAACTCTGCATTTCCTCTTCTTCAGTTTGCGGTACAGCTGGTCAAAAATTTTCAGCTGAAAACATTTTTCACCAAAAAAAAACAAACAAACTTTTTTTTGGTGGTGAATGTCATTTTTAGATTCCATTTTTTTAAATGGGAAATTTTGAAATGAAACAAAAAAAAATTGCTTCATTTTGTTTTCAGCTACATTCATCGGTTAGATTCAGTTTTCCAAAATTGAAACATTTTGATTTTTACTTTTTGTTTTTTATTGGCTTTTTCTCCATGTTTCGTTACTTTCCCCACTAGAAAAAGATGGGAATTTTAAAAAAAAAACTATGCTAAACTAAGGAAAAACACTTTCTCGCACATTTAAAAACTTTTTTTCACCTAGAAAAGTATGGAAATAGTTTTTAAAAAGTTAAAGCGATACTTTCCCTCACTTTTTAAACATTTTTGTACTTATTCTAGACTTTTCTTGTTGAAAAAAGTAAAAAAGTGAGAGAAAATGGGTTTTCCCCCATTTCCTCAGGTTTTTTTCCCCTTTCCACCTTTTAATAGTAGGAAACGGGGGGGGGGGGATTAAAAAAGGGGGGGAAACGGGGGAGAGGACTTGAAAACCAAATTGTACTCTAAGGGAAAAATTTTGTTTTATTTCATTTCAAAATTTCTCAGCAAAGGTAAAAAACAATCCCAGGAATTTATTTTATCAGCTCCGTTGTGTTGTTTTGTAGCACTACCCCTTTTCTGATGAGATTACGAGTTTGGTTGATAAAGTAATAGTATTGACATAAAATACACTTCTGTAAGGCATTTGATTTGGAAACACATGACATATTGATTAGATGATCACAATGGCCCCTTCTGGCTTTGGAATCTATGAATCTATGACAATCCTACTGCATCAGTGTTTCACAGAGATGTGCACAGACATGCTCAGGCAAGTGTACTGCCCGTGTGTCTGGCCATCTTCCCAGTATTTCACCAGAGGAGCTTGTGTGTGGTCTCTGTTGAAAATTAAGGTCAAGTTGATGGTCCTGGTTATTGCAAGATGATTATATGGAAAATAGTTTGAGAGATATATACAATATAGAATTGTAAATAGGCTGTAAAACTGTTGAAGTGAAACTTGTCACCTGAGGTGAGGTGGGTCTCAGGGCTAACTCAATCAACACTGAGAACAATGGACATCCAGAGCCAGCCCTGTGTTTACTGTCTAGACCAAGTGCAGGCCGGAGGATTTACAAAGACAAAAATACCCAAAGAAAATTCTCTGAATAGGTTACCCCTTCTGGTAAGAGACAATAGTCTATAACTGTTGTGACAGGGTCGGGCCAGATGGCTACAGGAGAGAGATAAAAGGCAGATATATTAGCCCCAGATTAAGCAGGTCCCTTTTCCCTGGGTAAGGTAACAAGGGCAGTTCCAGAACAATCAGGAACTTGCTGGAACCAATTAAGGCAGGCAGGCTAATTAGGACACTTGGAGCCAATTAAGAAGCTGCTAGAATCAATTAAGACAGGCAGACTAATCAGGGCACTTGGTTTAAAAAGGACCTCACTTCAGTCAGTGGGGGGCACACAAGGAGCTGAGAGTGAGAGGGTATGCTGCTGAAGGACTGAGGAGTACAAATGCTATCTGGCATCAGGAGGAAGGTCCTGTGGTGAGGATATGGAAGGTGTTGGAGGAGGCCATGGGGAAGTAGCCCAGACAGTTGTTGCTATCACACAGGTGTTACATGAAAAACTGTGGACAGCTGTGATCCACAGGGCCCTGGGCTGGAACCCAGAGTAGAGGGTGGGCCTGGGTTCCCCACATCCCCCCAACTCCCTATTGGATACAGGAGGAGTTGACCTGGACTGTGGGTCCCACCAGAGGGGAAGGTCCCTGGCCTGTTCCCTGACCCACTAGTTGGACCAGCAGAGACTGTGGGGATTGTTCTCCTTCCTTTTCCCCATGCTGGCCAGTGATGAGGTTAGCTGAGTGAACGGCAAGTTTGAGCCACTAGCAAAAGTGGCCAAACTGAGGGCTGCCGTGAATCTCTGAGGCGAGCAAATCCGTCAATAAGTGCAGGACCCACCAAGGCAGAGGAGGAACTTTGTCACGCTGTATAAGAGGAGAGGGCACCAGGTTACAGAGGAGACATACAGCATGTGGGGGTATCTGTTGAAAGGTGAATCTCAGCTTTCCAGTCTGGGCAAGCACTAAGAACTGACCATTGGGTGAGAAATACCTTATTGGACAAGAGAAAGTAACTTGTTAATAAGTATAGGCTATCAATTGTTTTTCTTTTACATGTAAACTTATGTTTCCAAACCCATGTACTTGCTTTTATTTGAATCTGTATCTCAAATTTTGTTAAATAAACTTCAGTTTGATTTTACTATAGATAAATCTGGGTACCCTGTGCTAAGGAGAATGTTGAACTGAGGTGAAACTGGTAAACTGGGGTGCACTGCTCCCATGGAGGCAGTGGATTGGAGTATAGTGTAGGTGTCTGGAGTATAAGGGACTGGGCGCTTGAGTGTAACGAAGTGGGGTGTGTAAACTGATAGCCTGCATAAGGAAAGAGTGGGGCTTGTGGAGCCCGGAGTGGAGCACTTCTGTTGCCAGCAGCTGGGAGTTGGGGAGGGTATCCCCTTGTGCAGACCAGGCTCTCTCTCACACTGCAAGAAGATGGTAACAATTCACCCCAGAAACCTGGATAACCCTGAAAAGTGTTAGAATTCCCCCTGCCAATATCCAAGAGGAATCAAATTATCTTCACAGTGTAGGCAGACAAATGCCTGGGGAGTGGAGAGGAGACCATGTCCTTTTCTAGGGAAGTGACTAGTCCTACTGACTTGAAGGGAAATTCCAAGTCCTGAAGCCCAGGCCAGAGAAATAAGCTCTTTGCCTCTCCTTACCAAGGAACCAGAGACAGGATACAGCATGGTGATGGCGCTGTCTCCAGAAAAAAGTGGGGATACTGAGGCAGCTGCAAAGCACAGCCCAATCTATGACACCCACCCACAGGTGGGAAATACCCAAGTAAAGTGCACAACAGCTGCTTGGGAGATGACTGAGGTAACTACAGACAGGAAGGAGGGGGGAACCTCTCCCCTCATCGGCAACTGCCTGATGGTATGTGAAAATGTACAGGACCCTGAGCTGGGTGGGCGAAGAACTGCTGCTCACCTTGACTCAGTGTGTGGAGAGCTAAAGGACACCCCAGGGGGGTGAGGGATCAACTCTCCTCCGTTCCCAGAGAAGCTGAGGTTAGGCCACTGGAGTCCCCAGGTCCCATCCTCCAAGGCGCAAGCTCTGAAACCTGGGGACCGGGGAGGGTGTCGGAGCCATGCTCCAGCCCATGTAGGAATATCTACACTGATATTTTTAGTTCCATAGCATGAGCACCACAAGCCGAGTCTGTAGACATGGGCTCTGAAGCTCGCTGCTGTGCATATTTGTTTGCAGTGTAGTTGTATCAAGGGTGACTTGAATGGGATCTGTGAGGGATCAGCACCTCTCAGGAGCTGATTGATAACAGCGAAGTCTTTAGTTAATGTTTCAGATTGACAAGTGCTCTACAAGTAAAATAAAACTATTTCCCCATGTTTATTCCCCCCTTCCACTCCCCACTGTTCCTCAGACGTTCTTGTCTACTTCTGGAAATGGCCCACCTTGATTATCACTACAAAAGGTTCCTCCCTCCCCGCCCCACCCTGCTCTCCTGCTGGTAATAGCTCACCTTAAGTGATCACTCTCTTGTTACAGTGTGTATGGTAACACCCATTGTTTCATGTTCTCTATGTATATAAATCTCCCCACTGTATTTTCCACTGAATACATCCAATGAAGTGAGCTGTAGCTCATGAAAGCTTATGCTCAAATAAATTTGTTAGTCTCTAAGGTGCCACAAGTACTCCTTTTCTTTTTGCGAATACAGACTAACACGGCTGCTACTCAGAAAGCTCTACAAGTGCTAAGTATTGTCATTCCGCATCACGTGGCCTCCTGCCCATATCCACACTGCAGAGCACAAAGTCCCTCCTCAGGGAGACTGCAAAGAGCTGCAGGGGACAGTGGCTAGTGAAAGGCAGAGAAATGGTGGACTCCAGTTCACATGATCACCTTGTCCTTGACCAAATGCCTCACATTTCAAACCTTCCTTCTTCCACCTTTGCTTGCTGGACTTGCTTCTTATGCTTTGCAACTGACTGCATACTTGCCAAGACACAGCCAAATCCTGCACTGGTCTAAACAAGTAAAATTATATCTCTAAATCCATATCCATTTTGGTGGGGTGTGTATTTTAACACCTGCTAGCAAACACGTGTGAAATCCTAGCGTAGACAAGACACTTGGAGTTTTAACCCATGTGAGCTACTCAAGATCAGCCCTAGGGGAAGACTACAACATGACCAGCTAACACATGTCAAAACTGCAACTTGCCTTGTCTACACTAGGATTTTAACATTTGTTAGGTAACATTAAAAATACATCTGTTTTTGTAATGAAGACAAGCCCTAAGAGGTTTCAGCTGATGTTCACAGCATAGATACAGAGAAGTTAGATTAAAAAAGTAAAGATTCTTGCTGGAAGGTTGCCCTATAACACTACGTAATTTTTTTAAAGTCCATAACCTTAACACAGAAAGACCTAAAAACACAGAGACAAAGCAGGCTGCTCCCTAAAACAGAGAAGAACAATTCACCCACTCCCCTTGCTACAGGCTGGCTCTCTGCAGACTGACTGCTGAGCTTGTTTCCCTATAGAGCCCTCTGTAGACTGCAAGCATGCTCAGGAAACCTCTTACAAACTTAAAGTGACAGCTTGTAATTTTAACAGTTTTCAGTACACCACATTAGGGATGCTGGGAGAGGGGAAAGGGGTTATGTACAGCCATAAATTATGTGAGAAAAATGTAGATCCCAGATCCCAATAGGCTTTAGAATCAATGCCCGAATCAGTCTCTGGAGTGACTCCACAGAAATCAATGCACTTGTACCAGGGAACTACATTTTCAGTGGTAACTGCATATTCCCTTGTGAAAAATACCCTAGATCCTGACAGCAGAGAAATCCTGATGACAGCCATCACTGTAACACAAATCGGATAAGAATGGGAGATCCATGCCAGATACACGAGAGACCCAGCTGGTTTCTTGCAGAAGCAGATGTTCTATGATTACAATTCCTTCCAGAATGCTTACGTGCACAGAGATGGTGGCACCATCAGGAGAGGTGAGTCTACCAGGACCCTGGGGATGTTAAGATATTAATGGATGCAGCTGTGACGGTGAAAAGGCCTAAGGCCACCGGGCCTTCATTGTGCAGTTTAGGGTTCTCCTTGTAATATTTCTGACAGATGGTTAAATCAATCATTAGATGGAAGGGGTGGAGGGAGGCAGAATGCACTGGAATAGCTGAGCAGAGGTTATACCTGAGTGCCACAGACCACAGCTTCACAGAGGGTGGAGATAGTGGTGGAATGAGCTACTTGGAGGGTGAGGAGGAAGTTGCTATGATCATCCTGAATTTCCCACCACAAAAAGAGGGTGAGAGGTATGGAGGCTACTTCATGCTGGACTAGTATCCACATAGCACACTCTGTGCCTTTCCATCACCTACTGGTGAGAATTCCTCTCCCCCAGCCAGGGCTCAGGGCAAATGCTGGGGGCAGGATCTGGATACTGGTGATGCTCCCTTTCTGAAGTAGTGGTTCACTCTGGCCATTATAGCTCTGAGAGCTCCCAGTCTAGTCATGGACTGACCACTTGTCCTTCCCAAAGTAGAATCACAGCCCTGGCCTGGCAGATAGACAGTGCCTGCTGCTGCTGTGACATTCTCCAGGAGAATGCATGCAATGTCCCTGAAAAAATCTATCCATTGAAAACCTGGCCAATGTCCACATTGGGTAAATGCCAAGAGCAGGCATGGGCTTCTGGAATGCAGGGGGCTGATACAAAGAGAAAACAAGGCTTTCTCACACAAATGGATCCACAAAGGTTCTGGAGGAAGATTTTCCAAGGCACAAAGGGAAGTTAAGTGCCAAATTCCTGTTGAAAGTCAGTGGAACCTGGAGGCCTACCTGTGCCTTTGGAAATCTTCCTCCCAGGTCTGAAGGTTTTTGTATTTGCCTTCCTCTGGGACATCAGGCATAGTCATAGAATCATAGAATATCCGGGTTGGAAGGGACCTCAGGATGTCATCTAGTCCAATCCCCTTCTCAAAGCAGGGCCAATCCCTTCTCTGCATTTGTTGAACTGCCCCCTCCCCCGACTCCCACCACCTCAGCTGCTGCCCACAGAAAAGTCTGACAAAGACAGCAGGACAATGGCTCCATTGGATTGTCCCCTCAAATTATAGGGTCATTTGTGTAATAACATGTCACGGATGCACATGTTTGATCTAAACCCCTTTGTCTAGTTAATGTGATTTTGAGACAATGTACCGGCTCCTCTTATTTTATTATAACCCCTGTGGTATGGCGCAGCCGTGGCTCGTATTGACCTCCACCTGGTCTAGTGTCCATTCCTAAAGTCCACACGCCTGCATGTACATTTTCAGCTAAGCCAGAAGCAGTTTGTTGCTGCTGGATTCAGAAGCAGTCTCATGTGTAAGGACTGCTAGCGATGGGTGAAATGTACAAATTCAGAAGCACTGGGATGGAGGAAGGTTTGGTGCTCTTTCCTGTAATTTCAAAGTAAATTGCCCACTTACCTGAGGCTCCTACCCCTGCATCGGGCTCGCCTGTGCTTGACTGGTGGGACTGGTTGGACTGCAGTGGAGTCAAAACTAGGTCCTGGCTCACTGCACAGCAGGATGCCCTGATCTGCCCCCTATACTCCTTCTCCTTCTCACTGTTCATGACAGGGGCCAGTCACTTGGGCTCCTTGGAAGCAGCCACAGGGCTCTTGGGGGGTGGGGGTGGGGTCTCCACTGACTGAGGATGGCATGCAGCTCTTGGCAGATCTGTGGCTCAGCACTGGTCTGACTGTTGGCCTCCCTGGCCTTCTGGTACACCTGCTGCAGCTTAGAATCATAGAATCATAGAATCATAGAATATCAGGGTTGGAAGGGACCCCAGAAGGTCATCTAGTCCAACCCCCTGCTCGAAGCAGGACCAATTCCCAGTTAAATCATCCCAGCCAGGGCTTTGTCAAGCCTGACCTTAAAAACCTCTAAGGAAGGAGATTCTACCACCTCCCTAGGTAACGCATTCCAGTGTTTCACCACCCTCTTAGTGAAAAAGTTTTTCCTAATATCCAATCTAAACCTCCCCCATTGCAACTTGAGACCATTACTCCTCGTTCTGTCATCTGCTACCATTGAGAACAGTCTAGAGCCATCCTCTTTGGAACCCCCTTTCAGGTAGTTGAAAGCAGCTATCAAATCCCCCCTCATTCTTCTCTTCTGCAGACTAAACAATCCCAGCTCCCTCAGCCTCTCCTCATAAGTCATGTGCTCTAGACCCCTAATCATTTTTGTTGCCCTTCGCTGGACTCTCTCCAATTTATCCACATCCTTCTTGTAGTGTGGGGCCCAAAACTGGACACAGTACTCCAGATGAGGCCTCACCAGTGTCGAATAGAGGGGAACGATCACATCCCTCGATCTGCTGGCTATGCCCCTACTTATACATCCCAAAATGCCATTGGCCTTCTTGGCAACAAGGGCACACTGTTGACTCATATCCAGCTTCTCGTCCAGCTTCTTGGCTTACATGTAACACTGCTGTTTGTCCCTGTCATAGCCCTTCTCCTGCATCCCCTGTGCAATCAGCTTGTAGATGTGAATGTTTCTACAGCCTCTTCTTCCCAAAAGCATGCAAGATCTAATATCTCCTGTCTACTCCAGGCAGGAGTGCATCTGGACCATGTAGCCAGCATGGTCAGCTGCACAGTTACACTCAACAATGGAGAGCTGATAGGTGTGCTCACCAAGCCAGGAAAGGAATTTCAAAAATTCCTAAGGCTTTTAAGGCGGGGGAGGGGCGCTTCCTGTCTACCTGATCCCTAGGCAGCAGAGTTCACAGCAGTGACCAGAGTGGTTAGTTTGGGGCATTCTGGGATGGCTGATGAAGGCAGAAATGGTTGACTTAAGTAACGCAGTGCCTGAACTCTCACTGCATTAATCTAACTACATTGATTGCCCACTAGCCCATCTAATTGTAAGCACAGTCTGAATGAGCTCTCCACTGACATACAGTGATGAGCTGTGGAAGAGGACTTCAGGAGCTGATCTCATTTGCATGGGCACATCCACCGTGCCTAGGTGCTCAGCATAATGCGATTGCTTGCCCAAATGATCACTTTTGGCTGGTGTTGGATGCCCAGTCCCCTTGTTATTCGGGCAGGAGTAATAAAGCATTGTTATCCTTGTTGTGGTAATCAAGGGCAGCAGAACTGTGCTTGGCATACCCCGATTGAGGGACTCACCCTCAACCAAACGGCACTTGCTAGGCAGGAGACATAGGTTCCAAAGCTCAGTGGGTTGAGATGAGCTTGGGTCATGGTCTGGGTTGTGGTTACTCTTTGTCTCTTTCTTTCTCTCTCTCTCTCTCCTCTGTATAACAACAGCTGGTTAAGACTCAACTGAGAGTCTTGTTACACACTACCAATATTTAGGTCTAAGTGTTAAACATGCCTTAGGATGCTGTCTCTGATGCAAGTGACTTCCCAGGGTTTACCAGCATTGATGCTCCCCCCGCTAACAGCTGAAATCATTGAGAGCTTTGTTAAGTGGTGAGTCTTGAACACATCCCAGTGATCGGCTGGCAGGGTTGCTGGCAGAGAGGTGTGGTGATTGGTTGGTAAGGGGGCTGGTGGGGAGGAGCGGAGCCCTGCAGACAGGCGTGGTGATCGGGCATCAGGGCAGCCGGCAAAGAGGAATGGTGAGTGAGTGCCAGGGCAGTGGAGTGAATAAGGTGCCTTCTTACCCTCCACACAGAGTAGGAGGTGAACTCTGCAGATGCACCTCTGAACTCTGGGTCTGCCCTGACCAAGGACAACAACTGTTAGTGGGGTGCAGAGAAGGGACGGGCACGTTAAAGGGACTTTTGGTTGCTGGACATGAGAACCTGAGGGAAAAGGACATTGCCCAACTTTCTTGGAGGTGGGTCTTTTGCTCATGGTTTGTTTATGAACCCTGTTTGCAGTGTTTTCCCAGTTTAATGCTGGGTTACTTCCCTCCTTTTATTAAACGTTTCTTTGCTACATTGAGACTCTGTGCTTGCGAGTGGGGAAGTATTGCTTCTTAGAGGCACCCAGGGGGTGGTGTGTAACTGTTCCAGGTCACTGGGTGGGGGTTCGAGATGGGTTTGTGTTGTATTGTTGAAAAGGAACCCCTAGATACTGAACCTGTATCAAAGCACTGTACAAAGGAAGATCAGTTGGGAATATTGCCCAAGGTTCCTGACTCTGAGTTAGTGCTCTCACTGAAGACTGTGCTGCTTCTAGTCCACAGTCCTGCTTTCTATGGCACCTCATTCCACATGCCAGCTTCAGTGGAATGCCAGCTCCAGTGCTCTGAGGGGGTAGCCCTGATTCCCAGGCCCCCAGAGACCTGATAGATTAGGAGGCAGGCAGGCAGGAGAAACTGTCCTCTCTGTCCCAAGATTCCCAGCTGTCTACAGAGCTGGCATAATAACCTGTTCAAAAGGGAAACTGAACTCTGCTCAGAGGGGGGCAAGTGACTCCTTCCTGAACAGGTGATTGGCTTGCTGGAAGGAGCGTGCAGAGCTGGGCTGCAAGGAAGTGCCCTGCAGGCTCTGACTCAAGTCTGAGTGGAGGGACCTGTCCAGGGAGCAGTCCAAGAGCACAGCCACGGCCAGTCTGGCAGAGATCCAACCCCAGGGGAGGACACTGACCACAAGGATGGATGCACACATGAAGACTAAAGGAGTGAAGTTGAAGGGGCAATTGAAGCCTGGTCTATGCTACAAACTTAGGTCAGCAGACCAGATCCCTTCCGCCGACCTAAGTTGCCTGTTACGTTGAGTTAATTACTTTACCTCCGCAAGAGATGTAGCGCTTAACTTGATGTTGATGGGTCGACAGAGAGGCAATGTAGATGCAACATTGTGTAAATCAACTGAATTGGCTTCCAGAAAGTGTCCCACGATACTCCGCTGTGACTGCTCTGGAGCTTGTTTTAAACTTTGTTGCACAGCAGCGAGGTACACAGGAAACATCCCCTCCCCGCTTAAAGCTCCGGGAACTTTTGAATTCCCATTTCCTGTTTGATCAGCGTGGAGGGCTCAGCAGCCCAGTTGATCATGGCGACTCAATGCCCCAAACAAACTCCAGGCTGGAGTACTTAGGAGGTGGTGAATCTTATTGGTCTGTCTGTGGGGAGAAGCGTCTGTGCAGGCACAGCTCCTATCCAGCCATAGAAATGCCGACATCTATGAAAAGATCACACAGGGTTTGGAGCAGAAGGGCTACACCAGGGACATAAACCAGTGCCGTGTGAAAATCAAAGAACTTCAGCAGGAGTACCAGAAGACAAGGGAGGCGAACAGTCATTCTGGTTCTGCACCGCAAACATGCCACTTCTACAATGAGCTCCATTTGATTCTCAGCGGTGACCCCACCACTACCCCAAATGCGGCATAGCTACCACACAGGAGTCTGAGTCCTTGTCTACCTCAGGCAACATCAAGGAGGACATTCTCGAGGAGGAAGAGGAGGAGGAGGAGGGAAATGGGAGACAGGCAAGCAGGGGATCCATTCTCACTGAGAGCCAGGAGCTATTTTTAACCCCAGAGCAGTCCAGCCAGATACAGGACAGCATCGTGTCTGAGTGTGATGCTGGGGAAGGCACCTCTGATGAATTTACAATAGCAAGCACACTGTAGGGGTTACATGCTCTTATAGTTTATGTTTAATATGAGAAAAAAAGTGAGGTGCATTGGGTATCTGCTTGCCAGTGGCCACTCCAGCTATAAAGAGGGTGTCCCCCAGAAAAGACTATTTATGTGCACAGTGATGGCTCAGAAATCTTCCATGGAGATCTCCAGGAAACTTTCATGGAGCTACTCTGCAATCCTTTCCCGAAGGTTTCTAGGGAGGGCTGCCTTATTTCTTCCACCATGGTAGGACACTTTCCCATGCCATTCCAGCATTCCCTCTGCGGTACCATTGTGGTACACAGCATAATAGCATAAGGACCAGGTCTGTACCCAGACGCTTGCAGCATAGGCTCCCTTGCTGCCTCTGTTACCCTCAGGAGACTCATATCACATTGGGTCACCTAGGGGAGATGGTGGGAGCTTTCATTACAAGTACTCGTAGCGCAAGCAACAGAGCATATGATCCCACACCCATGGTTATTTCCGGGTCCCTCAACCACAGTGTCCCTAACATGCCAGTGGTTTGGGTGCAGGAACTGGCGTTGAACTCAGAATCTGCAAGCCCAGGGTGACTGCTATCAGCAGAGTTAAGGTGGGGGTGGGGGGAAGCTGGGTTTCCTGTGGTCTCTCATGGCTACAACACCCCTCCCCCACCCCCGCCCCGGAGCCATCTTAGACAAAGACCAGACTTAGGGAGGCTTAACTCTGGTCCCTGGTCTCCAAGCACCGTCCATGTTGCTGGGGGGGGAGGGGGAGGGGAAGAGGAGGAAGGAGCATTGTCCACCTGCCCACCTGTGCTCCCAAAGCGGGTTGCCCACAAGTTGCAGCACAGGGCCCATTGCTCATGCAGCTGGGCCACACTCACCATGGCAGGAACAGCAAACCAGTTCACTGAATAGCTAGGGATACTGATTATGTTCTGGCTTGCCCTTCAATGTAATAAGGGGAGTGATTTTTAAATAGCAACTTTGTCCTAGACCCAGGGTATGCACTGAAAATGGTTGGCTTGTGCTTTTCATGCCTTACAATGGAAAGCTTGGCCTTCAGCACAGCCTCCACACAGCCTCCCGTACCATGCCCCGACCCTGTGGCCCCTCCCACATCCAAACTCTGCTGCTGCTTGTGGGGGAGGCGCGGAGCCAGGTAGGGAGTCTGACAGCCCTGCCAACCCCCTGCACCCCCCCCCCCAGCACCAGTGGGGGTCCCGGGCCGCACACTGCTGCCCACCCCCAATCCAGCACCAGCGGAGGTCCCAGGCTGCGTGCCGCCACCCCCCTGCCAGCACCTGGGCCACCCCCCCCAGAACCCTCAGCGCTCCTGGGCAGACCCCCCCCAACCAAGATTTAGATACTGCCAAGAATGACCTTGAGCGGATCACTGCAGACTACGTGGCTCTGGGAAGAAGGATAAAGGAGTTTGAGGCTCAAGTGGTGTTTTCGTCCATCCTCCCCGTCGAAGGAAAAGGCCGGGGTAGAGACCGTCGAATCGTGGAAGTCAAAGAATGGCTACGCAGGTGGTGTCGGAGAGAAGGCTTTGGATTCTTTGACCATGGGATGGTGTTCCAAGAAGGAGGAGTGCTAGGCAGAGATGGGCTCCACCTAACGAAGAGAGGGAAGAGCATCTTTGCAAGCAGGCTGGCTAACCTAGTGAGGAGGGCTTTAAACTAAGTTCACCGGGGGAAGGAGACCAAAGCCCTGAGGTAAGTGGGGACGTGGGATACAGGGAGGAAGCACGAGCAGGAGAGCGCGAGAGGGGAGGGCTCCTGCCTCATACTGAGAAAGAGGGACGATCAGCGAGTTACCTCAAGTGCCTATACACAAATGCAAGAAGCCTGGGAAACAAGCAGGGAGAACTGGAAGTCCTGGCACAGTCAAGGAATGTGATTGGAATAACAGAGACTTGGTGGGATAACTCACATGACTGGAGTACTGTCATGGATGGATATAAACTGTTCAGGAAGGACAGGCAGGGCAGAAAAGGTGGGGGAGTTGCACTGTATGTAAGGGAGCAGTATGACTGCTCAGAGCTCAAGATTGAACCTGCGGAAAAACCTGAGTGTCTCTGGATTAAGTTTAGAAGTGCGAGCAACAAGGGTGATGTTGTGGTGGGAGTCTGCTATAGACCACCGGACCAGCGGGATGAGGTGGACGAGGCTTTCTTCCGGCAACTCACAGAAGTTACTAAATCGCAGGTCCTGGTTCTCATGGGAGATTTCAATCACCCTGATATCTGCTGGGAGAGCAATACAGCGGTGCACAGACAATCCAGGAAGTTTTTGGAAAGTGTAGAGGACAATTTCCTGGTGCAAATGCTGGAGGAACCAACTAGGGGCAGAGCTCTTCTTGACCTGCTGCTCACAAACCGGGAAGAATTAGTAGGGGAAGCAAAAGTGAATGGGAACCTGGGAAGCAGTGACCATGGGATGGTCGAGTTCAGGATCCTGACACAAGGAAGAAAGGAGAGCAGCAGAATATGGACCCTGGACTTCAGAAAAGCAGACTTAGACTCCCTCAGGGAACTGATCCCCTGGGAGAATAACATGAGGGGGAAAGAAGTCCAGGAGAGCTGGCTGTATTTAAAGAATCTTACTGAGGTTACAGGGACAAACCATCCCGACGTGTAGAAAGAATAGTAAATATGGCAGGCGACCAGCTTGGCTTACCAGTGAAATCCTTGCTGATCTTAAACACAAAAAAGAGGCTTACAAGAAGTGGAAGATTGGACAAATGACCAGGGATGAGTATATAAATATTGCTTGGGCATGCAGGAGTGAAATCAGGAAGGCCAAATCACACCTGGAGTTGCAGCTAGCAAAAGATGTTAAGAGTAACAAGAAGGGTTTCTTCAGGTATGTTAGCAACAAGAAGAAAGTCAAGGAAAGTGTGGGCCCCTTACTGAATGAGGGAGGCAACCTAGTGACAGAGGATGTGGAAACAGCTAATGTACTCAATGCTCTTTTTGCCTCTGTCTTCACGAACAAGGTCAGCTCCCAAACTACTGCACTGGGCAACACAGCATGGGGAGGAGGTGACCAGCCCTCTGTGGAGAAAGAAGTGGTTTGGGACTATTTAGAAAAGCTGGACGAGCAGAAGTCCATGGGGCCGGATGCGCTGCATCCGAGAGTGCTAAAGGAGTTGGCAGATGTGATTGCAGAGCCATTGGCCATTATCTCTGAAAACTCATGGCGATGGAGGGAGGTCCCAGACGACTGGAAAAAGGCTAATGTAGTGCCCATCTTTAAAAAAGGGAAGAAGGAGGATCCGGGGAAATAGAGGCCACTCAGCCTCACCTCAATCCCTGGAAAAATCATGGACCAGGTTCTCAAGAAATCAATGCTGAAGCACTTGGAGGAGAGGAAAGTGATCAGGAACAATCAGCATTGATTCACCAAGGGCAAGTCATGCCTGACTAATCTAATTGCCTTTTATGATGAGATAACTGGCTCTGTGGATGAGGGGAAAGCAGTGGACGTGTTATTCCTTGACTTTAGCAAAGCTTTTGACACGGTCTTCAACAGTATTCTTGCCAGCAAGTTAAAGTAGTATGGGCTGGATGAATGGACTATAGGGTGGATAGAAAGCTGGCTAGATTGTCAGGCTCAATGGGTAGTGATCAATGGCTCCAGGTCTAGTTGGCAGCCAGTATCAAGCGGAGTGCCCCAAGGGTCGGTCCTGGGGCCGGTTTTGTTCAGTGCCTTCATTAATGATCTGGAGGATGGCATGGATTGCACCCTCAGCAAGTTTGCTGGTGACACTAAATTGGGAGGAGAGGTAGATATGCTGGAGGGTAGATATAGGATACAGAGGGACCTAGACAAATGAGAGGATTAGGCCAAAAGAAATCTGATGAGGTTCAACAAGGACAAGTGCAGAGTCCTGCACTTAGCAGGGAAGAATCCCATCCACCGCTACAGACTAGGGACTGAATGGCTAGGCAGCCGTTCTGCGGAAAAGGACTTAGGGGTGACAGTGGACGAGAAGCTGGATATGAGTCAACAGTGTGCCCTTGTTGCCAAGAAGGCCAATGGAATTTTAGGCTGTATAAGTAGGGGCACTGCCGGCAGATGGAGGGACGTGATCGTTCCCCTCTATTCGACATTGGTGAGGCCTCATCTGGAGTACTGTGTCCAGTTTTGGGCCCCACACTACAAGAAGGATGTGGAAAAATTGGAAAGCATCCAGCGGAGGGCAACAAAAATTATTAGGGGACTGGAACACATGACTTATGAGGAGAGGCTGAGGGAAGTAGGATTAATTAATCTGCAGAAGAGAAGAATGAGGGGGGATTTGATAGCTGCTTTCAACTACCTGAAAGGGGGTTCCAAAGAGGATGGCTCTAGACTGTTCTCAGTGGTAGCTGATGACAGAACAAGGAGTAATGGTCTCAAGTTGCAGTGGGGGAGGTTTAGGTTGGATATTTGGAAAAACTTTTCACTAGGAGGGTGGTAAAACCCTGGAATGCGTTATCTAGGGAGGTGGTAGAATCTCCTTCCTTTGAAGTTTTTAAGGTCAGGCTTGACAAAGCCCTGGCTGGGATGATTTAGTTGGGGATTGGTCCTGCTTTGAGCAGGGGGTTGGATTAGATGACCTCCTGAGGTCCCTTCCAACCCTGATATTCTATGATTCTATGATATAGTAGAAGTCATGGACAGGTCACGGGCCCTGAATTTTTGTTTACTGCCCATGACCTTTCCATGACTTTTACTAGTAATACCCGTGATTAAAATGAAGCCTTACTCATAATGCTTTAAGAAAAGGAGTACTTGTGGCACCTTAGAAACTAACAAATTTATTTGAGCATAAGCTTTCGTGAGCTACAGCTCACTTCATCGGATGCATGCAGTGAAGTGAGCTGTAGCTCACGAAAGCTTATGCTCAAATAAATGTTTTAGTCTCTAAGGTGCCACAAGTACTCCTTTTCTTTTTGTGGATACAGACTAACACGGCTGCTACTCTGAAACCTGTCATAATGCTTTGCCTCTCTAGCTCTCTGCCTGGAATGCTTCAAGTAATCAACAAGCATGCAGGTCACACCCTGAATGTCTGTCTGCTAGACAGACTTGGTTCAGCAACTCTGACCCCAGCAGCCTGTCTACAACTCAACACCCCCTCTCTGGCTTCCAGCAGCCTTGGTTACAACCAGCAGGGTGACTCCAACGCACTCCAAGTCCTGAATTTTCCCAAAACTGTGTGCTCTGCAATGTCCAGCCCCCTCCTGGACAGTTCAAAGAAATAATAAGGTTCATTTGTTCCTCTAAAGACACAAAAACCCACCAGCTTGCCACATTAACTGGAGTTTAATTCAAAAACAGCACTGAGGTTTAGATTAATAGTAAAACAATTTTATTTATAATAGGACATAGGTTAAGTGATTCCAAGTAAAATGAATAAAGTTTGAAAGGACATAAAAGTGAAAACACACATGTAAAAGTCTAAAACTTAATCTAGGAAGATTATACAAGCTTGGTTCAAGATGGGTTCTCACCTATATTCAGTTTCCTCAATTTCAAGTCCCGCCCCTCTGCCCCCCCGTTGGTTGAATGACATATCTTTCTCAGTTTGCAAAAGCTCTGGCCTCTTGTGTCTGTTTAGTGATGGATACCAAAGATGACTTCTGTCTTTGCTTATATCTCCCAAAGTTCAAAGACATTGTCTCAGGGGCAGGATGACCTCATGCTGCTCTTCCCTTCCTGAGGGCTTCCCATTCCCCTGCTGATTTCTATGTAAATGGAGCTTCCATTGTTACTGGTCACATCTTGCTTAATGTCACTGGAGACAGGAGATAGCTGCCTTCTCTCCTGTCTGGAGGGGAACCTGTTTGTCCCTTGTTTGGACACAGGCTGTAAAGCATAATATTATTAAGTAGCCATAATTCCTTATACAGTGTTAATACATTTATTTTACAGTGATATGAATCACCACTGTGTCATAGGCTTTCATAAAAGGCCTCACTCTATATACTTTTATAATACAGTAATATTGTATGCAATCAGTTGATTCAATTGTTTCTCACTTGAGGTTCAGCCCCTCTTTATAGACCCGTAAACCTTTGAAATGGATTTTTCTGAGGGGTACCTCTCAAAGAAAAGTTTATTCATGCTGTGAAGAAGGTGACATGGAGTTAGGTGGTGAAGGAAACTCCCTGCTCTTTCTTTCCCCACTTGTGTTTGCTGAAAAGCAAATTCTTCTGTTTCCCCCCATCCCTGCTGCTTTGATGGTCCTGTTTACAATTTATATGTAAATTGAGGTAAACGCACATTCTTTTGTTTAGGATAAACCTGTTAAATAACTCCCCTTGACATACCTGGGTTACACACACTTTAGTCATAATTCCAGCTTATATTCACAGCTCTTAATACACATCATATGCATATACCACACAAGAATATCATCAGTGATGATCATTACTAATGATCAATTAGTGTTGATGAATATTAATGAATATGAACGATCATTAGTTTTCAAATGATACCTCACAAGCATATTTTGTACAAAAATTGTTACAATAGTGTGTAGGGTATCAATATATCCCCTGCGTAAATTTATCAAGCTCAGTTTTAAAACAAGTTCGGTTTTAAAGGATGGAAGAATCCCATGCACTGCTACAGACTAGGGACCGAGTGGCTAGGCAGCAGTTCTGCAGAAAAGGACCTAGAGGTTACAGTGGACGAGAAGCTGGATATGAGTCAACAGTGTGCCCTTGTTGCCAAGAAGGATAACGGCATTTTGGGCTGTATACATAGGAGCATTGCCAGCAGATCGAGGGACATGATAGTTCCCCTCTATTCATCATTGGTGAGGCCTCATCTGGAGTACTGTGTCCCACTTTGGGCCCCACACTACAAGAAGGATGTGGAAAAATTGGAAAGAGTCCAGCGGAGGGCAACAAAAATGATTAAGGGGCTAGAGCACATGACTTATGAGGAGAGGCTGAGGAAACTGAGATTATTTAGTCTGCAGAAGAAAAGAATGAGGGGGGATTTGATAGCTGAAAGGGGGTTCCAAAGAGGATGTCTCTAGACTGTTCTCAGTGATAGCAGATGACAGAACAAGGCGTAATGGTCTCAAGTTGCAGTGGGGAAGGTTTAGGTTGGATATTAGGAAAAACTTTTTCACTAGGAGGGTGGTGAAGCACTGGAATGGGTTACCTAGGGAGGTGGTGGAATCTCCTTCCTTAGAGTTTTTTAAGGTCAGGCTTGACAAAGCCCTGGCTGGGATGATTTAGTGGGGGACTGGTCCTGCTTTGAGCTGGAGGTTGGACTAGATGACCTCCTGAGGTCCCTTCCAACCCTGATATTCTATGATTCTATGATTTTGCCCCACTACTCCCTGGGGAAGCTGTTCTAGAATTTCCCTCCTCTAATGGTTAGAAACCTTCACCTAATTTCAAGCCTCAATTTATTGATGGCCAGTTTAGATCCATTTGTTCTTGTGCCAGCATTGGCTTTTAACTTAAATAACTCCTCTCCCTCCTGGTGTTTATTCCTCTCCTGTATTTATAGAGCGCAATCGTATTTCCCCCCAATCTTCCTTTTGTTAGGCTAAACAAGCCAAACTCCTGAAGTCTCTCCTCTCATAAGGTTGGTTCTCCATTCCTCAGATCATCCTAGTTTCCCTTCTCTGCACCTGTTCCAGTCTGAATTCATCTTTGTTAAACATGGGAAACCAGAATTGCTCACAGTATTCTAGGTGAGGTCTCACCAATACCTTGTAATAACACTTCCCTATCTCTACTGGAAATACCCTGCCTGATGTATCCTAGGACTGCATTAGCCTTTTTCACAGCCTCATCACATTGGCAGCTCATAGTCATCCTGTGATAGACTTATATACCCAGGTCTTTCTCTTTGTCTGTTGCTTCCAGCTGATATGTCCCGAGCTTATAGCAAAAACATTTGTCGTTAGTCCTTAAGTGCAGGACCTTGCACTTTCCACTATTAAATTTCCTTCCATTTCAATTACTCCAGTTTTCAAGATCATCCAAATCTTCTTGTGTGCTGTTCTGGTCCTTCTCTCTCTATTGGCAGTACCTCCCAAATTTGTGTCATCATCAAATTTTATTAGCGCATACCCATGTTTTGTGCCAAGGTCATTAATGAAAGTGTTAAATAAGATTTGTCCCAAGACTGATCTTTTAGGAACTTCACTAGTAACCTTCCTCCAGCCTGATAGTTCACTATTCAGCATGGACTGTTGTAGTCTCCTCTTTAACTAGTTCCTTACTCATCTTTCGATTCTCATTGACTCATAGAATCATAGGGTTAGATGGGACCACAAGTGTCATCTAGTCTAATCCCCTTTCAAGATGCAGGATTTGTTGTGTCTAAACCATCCCAGACAGATGGCTCCAGCCTCCTTTTGCAAACCTCCAGTGAAGGAGCTTCCATGACTTCCCTAGGCAGTTTGTTCCATTGTCGTTCTGCTCTTACAGTTAGGAAGTTTTTCCTGAGATTTACTCTAAATCTGCTGTGCTGTAGTTTGAACCTATTGCCTCTTGTTCTGCCCTCTGTGGCAAGAGAGAACAATTTTCTCCATCTTTTTATGGCAGTATTTCAAGTATTTGACAACTGCTATCATGTCCCTCCTTAATCGTCTCTTTTCCGAACTAAACATACCCAGTTCCTTCAGCCTTTTGCTCATATGGCTTGCATTTGATAATCTTTGTCGTTCTCCTCTGGATCCTTTCCAGTTTCTCTGCATACTTTCTATAGAACGGTGACCAAAACTGAACACAGTACTCCAGCTGAGGCCTAAACAGTGCTAAATATAGCAGTACTATCACCTCCCCTGACTTGCATGCTATGCCTCTGATGATCTGAACCAAAATTGCATTTACTTTTTTTGCAACAAACTCCCTCCCAGAGGCTACACCCCTCACCCTCTCCTGCACCCCAACACTCTGCCCCAGCCCAGAGCCCCCTCCTGCACCCAAACTCCCTCCCAGAGCCTGCACCCCTCACCCCATCCTGCACCCCAACACTCTGCCCCAGCCTGCAGCCCCCTGTTAGGATATAGATATTCAGGCCTGTCTGTAAAGGCCTGTAATTTAAGAATTTAGGGGTATTCTTATCACTTCGTTAGTTCTAGAAGTATAAAAGAAAGAATCAAAATCACTGTCTGCTGGTGTAAGGGCCTTCTCTTACTGTGACAGTTTGAGGCCCTGTGCTTAGGCTAAGGCCTTTGGCTAAGCAGCAGAGGCAGCCATAAGCTAGGAAGCGACCGGTCACATCCTCACATTCCAAACTAGTCACATTGAAAGAAGGTGCTCTTGGGCTGTTAGGAATACAATCCTGTCCTGATAATGCCTATCACCTCCAGAGAAAGGGAAGTGCCTAGAAAATGTAAAAAGGAAACAGCATCCTGTCTGGCAAGAACTCACTTATCAATACTGGGATGTGAAATCCTCACTTCTGTATTGTTTTGTCATTATAGTTCCCACTTTGCTATTGTTTGTCTGTATAATCTCTGTCTGGTTCTGTGATTGTTCCTGTCTGCTGTATAATTAATTTTGCTGGGTGTAAACTAATTAAGGTGGTGGGATATAATTGGTTACATAATCATGTTACAATATGTTAGGATTGGTTAGTTAAATTTCAGGAAAATGATTGGTTAAGGTATAGCTAAGCAGATCTGAAGTTTTACTATATAATCTGTAGTCAATGAGGAAGTGAGGGGGCCTTGGTGGGAGGGGGTGGGTGTGAGGGAGGGAGGGAGCGAGAGATGGGAACAGGGTATGGGGGTGGAGAAATTGGAACCATGTTTTGCTAAAGGGGGAAATGGGAACAGGGAATGAGGGTAAGGAAATTGGAACCATGTTTTGCTAAAGGGGGAAATGGAAACAGGGAATGGGAGTAAGGAAACTGGAATCCTGTTTGGCTAAAGGGAGAAATGGGAACAGGGACACAGGTGTAAGGCTCTGTGGTGTCAGAGCTGGGAAGGAGGATACTAAGGAAGGAAACTGGAATCATGCTTGCTGGAAGTTCACCCCAATAAACATCGAATTGTTTGCACCTTTGGACTTCGTGTATTGTTGCTCTCTGTTCATGCGAGAAGAACCAGGGAAGTAAGTGGGTGAAGGAATAAGCCCCCTAACACCCCCTCCTGCACCAAACTCCTTCCCAGAGCTTGCACCCCTCACTCCTGCACCCCAATTCCCTGCAGCCTATGTGAGTCTTACTGTTTTGCATGAATGCTGTGTGTGCCTCAGTTTCCAATGTCTAGGTGGTGGGAATAATCATGTGTGACTTTTGTGGGGGTTGCTCCAGGTGCCTGCACCTATGCTATGGTCGCCCCTTCATAACCTGAGACCCAGGATGGGGATGCGACCAGGTGACTCTTAGCCCGGGAAGCGAGACAAAGGCTGGAGGAGGAGCAACAGGCAGGGCAGGAGCCAGGCAGCTGGAAGCGAGTCAGTCTTGGCTGGGTTGGGGCCTAGGGGGAGGGCCAGAGCCCTGGCTCTGGGTTCCCCTGCCGCCAAGATGGGCTTGGCTGAAAGTCACTGATTTCTGTGCTAACAAGTTCTGACCTACGCTGTGTTCCTGTCAACTAATAAACCTTCTATTTTATTGGCTGGCTGAGAGTCACATCTGACTGCAGAGTTGGGGTGCAGGGCCCTCTGGCTTCCCCTGGGCAGACTCTCTGCGGGAAGTGCACAGTGTGGAAGGGGATGCTGAATGCTCTGAGGTCAGACCCAGGAAGGTCGAAGCTGTGTAAGCTTCTTCCTCTGGAGACAGTATACTCAGGGAGAGGAGGCATGCTTCCCCAGAGTCCTGACTGGCTTTGTAGGGAGTAGTTCCAGAGCATCACTCTGGTGACTCCTTGACAACACCCCACAGTTAAGAATGTTACACTGATTTGTGACAATCCTTGAAGGATTTTGGATCTATAAACCACAAATGACACTAATAAAAAGTAAAACATATGAAATGTCCAATGGATTCTATGAGATTAGGTGCAGTGTGACCATATGACCCCGGCACCCAAACTCCCTCCCAGAGCTTGCACCCCTCACTCGGGCTCCCCAGCTCCCTGCCCCAGCCCGGTGAAAGTGAGTGAGGGTGGGGAAGAGTGAGCGACAGAGCAGGGGGAATGGAGTGAGTGGGGTTGGGCCCCGCGGAAAGGATGGGGCCTCAGGGAAAGGGTGGGGTAGATCCTGGGTTGATCTTAAATTCAAAAAGTGATCTTGTGCATAAAAAGGTTGGTGACCACTGCTTTACTGAAATCCACGTTGATTAGATCTACTGCATTTCTTTTGTCTAGAAAATCAGTTCTCTTCTCAAAGAAAGAGATCAGGTTGGTCTGACACAATCTACCTTTTGTAAAACTGTGTTATATTTTATCCCAATTACCATTTACCTCTATGTCCTTAACTATTCTCTTTCAAAATTTGTTCTAAAACCTTGCATACAAGTGAGGTCAAACTAAAGGGCCTGTAATTATCCAGATCACTTTTTCCCCCTTTCTTAAATATAGGGTACTATATTAGCAATTCTCCAGTCATAGGGTACAACCCCCGAGTTTACAGATTCATTAAAAATCCTTGCTATTGGGTTTGCAATTTCATGTGCCAGTTCCTTTAATATTCTTGGATGAAGATTATCCGGGCCCCTGAGTTTGACTCTTTGAGTTTGGCTTCCACGTTGGGTATGGTAATTTCTATTTCTATATCATCGTTCCCATTAGCCTCCCTGACACTGCTCCCAAGCTCTTCATTACCCTCATTAATAACGAAGACAAAATATACATTTAGGTGTTGAGCCATGCCTAGATTATTTTTAATCTCCACCACCATCCTTATTGGTTTAGCTGTCCCACTTCTTCTTTCCTTGTTTTACTTTTATTTATATAGCTAAAGAACTGTTTACTAATTGATTTTAGTGTACTTTGTAAGGTCCAACTGTGCTTGGCTTTTGCCAGTTCTTACTTTTTCCTTACACATTTTGACCTCCAAGACGTAGCTTTTCTTGCTAATCTATCCCATCTTCAATTCCTTGTAGGCTTTCTCCTTTCTCTTAATCACCTGTTTGAAATGTTTGCTCATCCAGTTTGGTATGTATTCCTTCCCAATGATTTTTTTTCTCTTTGCTTGGGATGCAGGCTTTAGACAGTTTCTGCAACTTTGACTTAAAGTAATTTCAAACCTCCTCCACATTCAGATCATTGAGTTCATCAGTCCACTTCCCTGACTACTTCTCTTAATTTTTTAAAGTTTGGCCCTTTGAAATCAAGGACCCTAGTTGCAGACTGGTTTTGTTAATTTTTTTATTTAGTTTAAATTAAATAAACTCATGATCACTCAAAAGTTGTCCTCCACAACCAGTTCTTCTCTGAGGTCCAATACTAAATCTAAAGTGGCATCACCTCTTGTCAGTTTGGTGATTACTTAGTGAAGAAATGTCAGCTAACACATCCAGGAATATCTTAGTCCTACCAATGTCGGTAGCATATATATGTCCAGGAAATTAAAGTATCCCATAATCACACAATTCCCATAAAGAAAAGGAGTACTTGTGGCACCTTAGAGACTAACAAATTTATTAGTCTCTAAGGTGCCACAAGTACTCCTTTTCCTTTTGCGAATACAGACTAACACGGCTGCTACTCTGAAACAATTCCCATAGTATTCATTTAATTAAAAACATTAACGAGGTCTCTATCCATATCCAAATTGAATCCTGGGGGGTCTGTTACAGTCACCAAGTACTATCCTAGTGGAGCCTCTGTTACCTTTCTTCCCCAAAGTGATTCTGACCCCAACAGATTCCATTTTATCCATTCCATCACTTCTAACTTCTTTACAATCTACCTCATCATTAATATACAGTGCTACTCCACCACCTTTATCTTTAATACCACATACTCTTCAATACCTGTGTTTCAGTCATGGCTACTATTCTCCCATGTTTCTGTTATCCTTATAATATCTGGTTTCACTTCCTGCACCAGTAGTTCTAGTTCCTCTATTTTGTTACCCAGGCTCCTTGCACTGGTGTTCAGACATCTTAGTTGCTTCTGCTTGGCTTTCCCCAGATTCCTCACCCAATTGGGTGCAGCCATTTTATTGTCAGTATCACATACCTGACTGTTACTGTCAGTGGCAATTGCATCCTTGTTCCTAGATATATGAGTTTGCATTTGGCCACATTGAAATGCACGTTTGTGTCCAGTTTACCAAGCAATCCAGATTGCTCTATATCAGTGTCCTGTCCTCTACATTATGTACTGCTCATTCAAACTGTGTCATCTGCAAACTTTATCAATGATGATTTTATGTTTTTTACCTAGTGATTGAAAAAAATGTTAAACACTGTGGAGCCCAAAACTGATCCCTGCAGGACCCGCCTTGATACACACCCTCTCAATGTTGATTCTCTCGTTATAATTACATGTTGAGACTTATCAATTAGCCAGTTTTTAATCCATGACCATTTTATGGTTTTGTGCTCTCGCTGTAGGTTTGCTGTGGGGACTTAATCTCACGTGCAAGTCATTGACTGTTCCTTTCAATGACACTAAGAGTCTATCCGTACCACAAAGGATGCCAATAAAAATGTTAGATCTCTGCATGCTGTAGTGACTCCTGCCTCCCTAAATGGTAGAAGGGTTCACCACCCCAAGGAAAGGGACAGGAATTTGGGACAATAGATGGGTAGTGTACAGGATTTGGATAGTATCCAATTAAATAGTTTGTGAGCCCTCTAGTGGTGCTCACTGTGTTCTCTGTGTTAGAAATCAGTCAGAGAGCAGTGTGTGTATAGAGCTAGGGCAGCATGTTGTTTGTGTATTTAGCAAACACAATCATTTGGGACCCAACTCTGCCTGTGTGGTTTCTTGTGTAAAGAACAAAAGACATGCTGTTATGTCTAAGAGGGGAACCTCCCAGCACACACGCTTCTGTCTGTTTCTTTGAGAGCGTGTGGCACAAGCTGTCAGCATAGTCTGTGTGGTATGTAGACTGTAGTGGATTTTTTACCTTCAGTCCTTTTGGTACGATGTCCATCTGTTTGCATTTGGAAAGGAAGATGATGTCTGTCTGTATCTGTATGAGTTTTTTCATGAAGTTGATAGATTTCCACTCCATACGGCTAAATTCAGTGCCTTGCACAATGACAGGCTTCAGAGTAGCAGCCGTGTTAGTCTGTATTCGAATACAGACTAACACGGCTGCTACTCTGAAACTTTTCTGTCTGTGTTCACCATCCTTCAGACATTGCAGGCAGGATAAGGATTAGCCTCCAGGAGCAATGATGGGAATTTTGGACAACTGAGGGAGCTGGTGTCTGACTCATAACTTCCTGTATCCCATCCCATTCTTCCCTTCCCTAGAAATGGACCTGGTGTAGGTGATAGAAAGTCAGGGACATAAAGGAAGTGTCCAGAGAAAATTGTGGTTCCTTCATAAGTCATCACATTGCACAAAATCATTTATTATAAACTTTCCAACTCCTCCCTTCCCCTCTCTTGCTGGTTCAACAAGCTCCACTCCAGTAGCATGATGGACTCTGCAGTCCCTTACTCCGAACAAGAGATGTGGCAAAAGCAACAATAGGCATCTTAGAAGGCAGCAATGGCAGTCTGCAACTAAAATACATCTGGGGGAGCTGGGCTGATCTATATTATCTATAATGGCCCCTAATGTCTATGAACTCCCCTTGAATTTGCCCTCCACACCTCCCAGCTGACGTAGCTGTCTCCAAAATCTGCTCTGTTTGGTGGATTATGAGCCACATGAAATAGTATTTTAGCACCATGAGATGCCACAGATGTTGAGCCCTAGTGTTTCTTGTGGCAATGGGTGAAGCTGATCATTCCCCAAACATTGCTAGCAAACCATTTCTTCTTTCCATACTAGCACAGCTATGCTTCAGGTCACTGAAAACCTCCTCTGCTTTTCAGTCTGCCTCCCTTATAGTTCCCTTTGATTCTATCTCACATACAAAATAGGTCAAATTCACATGCGGCCAGACTGGAAAAGAGTCTGTTAAAGGCAGGTAACAGAGGTGATATGCGTGTCAGCAAGAGAAGGCTGCTGTGCCCAGACAACTCATCTTCCCCTTGAACTTCTTGTCTCTTAAACTCAGACCTGGTAATCTGGGGATCTTAATATTCTTTCTGTCAGACATGATACTGGGATTTCCATTGCAAGTGCATCTCTTTTTGGGGTCCTTTAAAACATTGCATCTGGGATTACACCTTGTCAATACTAATGAGAAAGATTTCCTCCCAGAGCCCAGCTCAGGATCACACTCCGAGCTGTATTGCATAATATTTGTTTTTCTTTTCTGAGACTTTGAGGAGGTAAGAATCCTTCCTGCCCTGCTGAAAATCCAGAGTCTGCTCAGTTGCATAGGTGGGCCCCTGTTCAGCAAGCCAATGGAGTGACTCCAAATGTACAGAGGTTTAACTGAGAGCAGAATTTTGCCCACTGTATCTGGCAGGGACATTTTACTCTTTCACATACATCCAAAGTTCAGCACAATCCCAAGCAGTGCTCAGTGTTTTTCACATGCTTAAAAACTTTAGCTTTTGCCCTTCCTCCACACAAGTGAAATAGGAGAGGAGCCCAGGACCTACCCACAGTGGGAAAAAACACCTACCATGTTCACAGTTATTTCACTGCAGGCAGAAACACAGTCATAATTGCAGAAGATCCAGTGACCAACAGGACAATAGGCAGGCTACTCACCCTGACTTAGTCCTTGCATCCAGAGGAATTAAAGCCCTTGAAGATGAGGTCTCATTGTTCAAGCTGTTTCTTAAGGGAGGCAGTTGCTTTCTTTATATCACAAGATTCGCTGAGGTTCAGTAAGAGAGAGAGAGAGAGAGAGAGAGAGGAAGGCAGAAGGGGAGGGACTGAGAGAAGGGCCCAGAGGCCGTATAGAATGACAATGGAAGGAAATGCTTTATCAAACCTAGAAAGCCTGGCCAACCCGGCCCTGGGAATGCAGAAAAAAAAAAGGCTTGAAGAAGAAAAGTTAGCTAAGCTGTTCTGGGTGCTTCTCTTGGCCACACATAGCCCCACTCCCCACCAACCCCTCATAACACATGCACAATGCAAGATGATGGAAACTGTCAGATGCAAAGCTCTTTTTTGATTAAGCAAAGGGACGTTTTGGCATTTAAAAAACAAAAAGGAATTGGAATCCAAAGTGCTCCCCTCCTCCCCCGACTCCAGCCTTCCAAGTTTCTATGAGTCAAATGTTAGCAATGTGTTACCGAAATGTTACTAATCTGGTATGCAGCATCTGAGAGGGTTAAGCTAATAAAATTTGTGTTTGTGGGCTGGGGGAAAGTTGTCATCAGAGAGTGTTTTCTCTCTTTCTCTCTTTCTTTTTTTTTTTTTTTTGAGGGGGGAGGGAAGAGTCCAATATCTTCTTTGGGTAGGGTTAACTAACATGTAAAGCTGACATTATATTGATTTGGTGTTAACCCACCATTCTCTGCATGAAACACAAGGGGAGGTCACATAATTTTTTATTAGTATTAAGAGAGAGAGGAAGGGTTATTATCCTTATATTACAGATGGGGGAAACTGAGGCCCAGAGAGATCAAGTGACTTGCCCAAGATGATACAGGAAAGCCAGAGCTCAGCCAGGTTTGAACCCAGAGCTTGTGAGACCCAGGCCTTCACAGTGCTGAAAAGCTGAATAAGAGTCAACAGTGTGCCCTTGTTGCCAAGAAGGCTAACAGTATATTGGGCTGCATTAGTAGGAGCGTTGCCAGCAGATCGAGGAAAGTGATTATTCCCCTCCATTTAGCACTGGTGAGGTCACATCTGGAGTATTGTGTCCAGTTTTGGGGCCCCCACTACAGAAAGGATGTGGACAAATTGGAGAGAGTCTAGCGGAGGGCAACGAAAATGATTAGGGGGCTGGGGCACATGACTTATGAGTAGAGGCTGAGGGAACTGGGCTTATTTAATCTGCAGAAGAGAAGAATGAGGGGGGATTTGATAGCAGCCTTCCACTACCTGAAGGGGGGTTCCAAAGAGGACGGAGCTCAGCTGTTCTCAGTGATGGCAGATGGCAGAACAAGGAGCAATGGTCTCAAGTTGCAGTGGGGGAGGTCTAGGTTGGATATTAGGAAACACTATTGTGACAGGTTGGGTCACAGAAAGCCCCTTGAGACTGCCACCTGATGTGCTGAGACTACCTCTGAGCCCGTTTTCCCTGGCAGCTTGGGACTTCAGTACCTTGTCTGGGTGTGCCAGACATGCTAGCCTGCTACAAACACAGACCCAGGTCTGAACCACATCCTTCAAAAGCTGCAAGCTAACTGAAAACAGCTTAAGAAGTGCTCCTGTCTCCAACACCCAGTTCTCAATGGGATCCAAACCCCAAATAAATCTGTTTTACTCTGTATAAAATTTAGACAGGGTAAACTCATAAGTTGTTCACCCTCTATAACACTGATAGAAAGATATGCACAGCTGTTTGCTCCCCCAGGTATTAATACTTGCTCTGGGTTAATTAATAAGTAAAAAGTGATTTTATTAAATATAAAAAGTAGGATTTAAGTGGTTCCAAGTAATAACAGACAGAACAAAGTAAATTACCAAGCAAAATAAAACAAAAACACGCAAGTCTAAGCCTAATACAGTAGAAAATTAAATGCAGGTAAATCTCACCTTCAGAGGTGTTCCAATAAGCTTCTTTGACAGACTAGACTCCTTCCTACTCTCCATCTCCATCCTTAGAGGTTTTTAAGGCCCGGCTTGACAAAGCCCTGGCTGGGATGATTTAGTTGGGGTTGGTCCTGCTTTGAGCAGGGATTTGGACTAGATGACTTCCTGAGGTCCCTTCCAACCCCGATATTCTATGATTTACAAGATTCATAGACTGTAAAGCCAGAAAGGGCGATTGTGATCATCTAGTCTGACCTCCTGTATAACACAGGCCAGAAATTCTCGCCTATTTGCCCCTGTAATGAGCCTGATAAATTGAGGTTGCTGAAGAATATCGAACAGAAAGGCATCCAGTCTGGCTATAAAGCCATCAGGAGATGGAGTATCCACAGCTTTCCTTAGTAGGTAGTTCCAGTGGTTAATCACTCCCACTGTTAAAAAAATTGTGCCTTACTTCTCATTTGAATTTGCCTGTGTTTAACTTGCAGACTGACTCCGATAAAGTAAAGAGCTTTATAATATCCCGTATTTTCTACTCATGAAGGTTCTTACCCATTGTCATCAAGTTACCCGTTGATCTTTTTAATAAGCTAAACAGATTGAGCTCCTTAAGTCTCCCACTACAAGGCCTTATTTCCAGCCCGCAAATTATTGTTGTGACTCTTCTCTGCACCCCTTCCAATTTTTCAACAGCCTTCAAAAATGTGGACAACAGAACTGGATGCAGTATTCTAGTATTGATCTCACCAATGCCCTATACAGAAGTAAACTCACAACACCACCCCTCCTCTCAGCTCCCATCTCTTTTCAGGGGTAGAACAAATAATAATAATATGCCACACTCTGGCATGCCTGCAGCATCACTAAACTAGGAGGAGTGGTAGATACGGTGGCAGGTAGGGATAGGATACAGAGGGACCTAGACAAATTGGAGGATTGGGCCAAAAGAAATCTGATGAGGTTCAACAAGGATAAGTGCAGGGTCCTGCACTTAGGACGGAAGAATCCAATGCACCGCTACAGACTAGGGACCGAATGGCTAGGCAGCAGTTCTGCGGAAAAGGACCTAGGGGTGACAGTGGACAAGAAGCTGGATATGAGTCAACAGTGTGCCCTTGTTGCCAAGAAGGCCAATGGCATTTTGGGATGTATAAGTAGGGGCATAGCCAGCAGATCGAGGGATGTGATCGTTCCCCTCTATTCGACATTGGTGAGGCCTCATCTGGAGTAGTGTGTCCAGTTTTGGGCCCCACACTACAAGAAGGATGTGGAAAAATTGGAGAGAGTCCAGCGAAGGGCAACAAAAATGATTAGGGGTCTGGAACAGATGACTTATGAGGAGAGGCTGAGGGAACTGGGATTGTTTAGTCTGCAGAAGAGAAGAATGAGGGGGGATTTGATAGCTGCTTTCAACTACCTGAGAGGTGGTTCCAAAGAGGATGGTTCTAGACTATTCTCAGTGGTAGAAGATGAAAGGACAAGGAGTAATGGTCTCAAGTTGCAGTGGGGGAGGTTTAGGTTGGATATTAGGAAAAACTTTTTCACTAGGAGGGTGGTGAAACACTGGAATGCGTTACCTAGGGAGGTGGTAGAATCTCCTTCCTTAGAAGTTTTTAAAGGTCAGGCTTGACAAAGCCCTGGCTGGGATGATTTAATTGGGGATTGGTCCTGCTTTGAGCAGGGGGTTGGACTAGATGACCTCCTGAGGTCCCTTCCAACCCTGATATTCTATGATTCTATGATCACTATGTCTAAACTCTGTGGCACTCAGAGTCCTATGGCCTCATGTCAGACACCTAAACATTTATGCTGTCTGAACAACAGAATATCCATTCCCTGGGAAAGTCTGAGACTTTGAAATTTGGGTTTGCTCCAAAGCAAGACAAAAGTTGAAATCTTGGAATTTTTCACCAAAAAAAGTATTCTGAAATATGTCATTTCAACCATATTTTGTTTCAGCTTTATTGTTTAGCATAATATAATAATGTTTTGACTGATTATATAATTCTATAAACAATAAAGTCAAAACTAAATATTTTTTATCTTAATGAAACATTTTAATAATTTCTCTATGAACATTTTGATGACATTGATATGTTCCTGTGAAACATTTCAATTTAGTCAAATCAGCATTTTCTGATGGAAATTGTTACATCAGAACATTTTAACCAGTTTATTTACATCCATTCATGCATCAAAAATATATGCTTACATGCAAACAGCCTTCCCAGAGACATGTAGAGAACTTGCTTGTTGGTTAAGTTTGGCAGCAATGAAAATAAATAGCTCTGATACCTTCCCAGAGCTTCTAATAACAAATAGACATTGATTTAAATGTGAATTAGGCACTTAGGTGCTTTTGAGAATCCCACTAGGGAACTAACTGCTTCTTTAGGCACCTAAATACCTTTAAAAATCTGGCCCTAAGTGCCTAAATCAGTTTTGACACTTGGCCCTAGGCTGCTAAATTAGTTAGGAGCTTTTGAAATGTTAAAAATTCTCTTGAGTCTCATTCAGTTTGCTGCACTGCCTTTCAGAAGGAATGTGTTAAATTATATATTAGAGAGACGAGGTGGCTAAGGTAATCTCTTTTCTTGGAGCAACTTCTGTTGGTGAGAAAGACCAAGCTTTTGAGCTTACACAGAGCTCTACCTTGTCTCTCTCACCAACCGCAGTTGGTCCAATTAAAGATATTACCTGACCCACCTTGTCTCTCTGATATTCTGGGGCCGACAGCGCTACAACACTGCATACAACTTATATATTAGGCAGAGCTGGAAGAGGAAACAGTTCTCCCATCCCATAAAACAGTTTGGGATTTCAAACAAAATTATCCAAATTGGTGGGGGGGGGGGGATCAAAACATTGAACATTTTCAAGAACTCCCCCCCACCACCACCAATTTTTTTTTACTCAGGTCAATTGATGTCAACCTTTTTTAAATTCTTTTATGTTTTTTAAACTATAATTACCTTATTCCTATCATTAGCTTATTGTTATATCAACAATCAGACAATTACATTGAATAAAATGAAACATTTCAACAATCTCAAAACTTTTTTTTCAAAAATGTTTCAAGTTGCAATACTAACGGACTCTGAACCTTTCCTGCACAAAGTTTTAGTTCTGATGAACTGGCATTTTCCAGGGAAAAAACACTATCAAAAAATTCCCAGCCAGGTCAGAATTAACCTATGCCATGTCTCGTTATTAGCCCTCACTCTGCTCCCAAAGCAGGAATCCTGTTACTCAGCACCCCACTGCTGTCTCACAAAGAATGTAACCTGCTGGTAACATATATGTTGTTGTTCCTCTTCAGCCTGGTGCACACACAGACAAGTTGAACATGCACTGACCCACAGTTACTGCTCATGTGGAAGAGCTCTGACCTGTGGTTATGACCCACATGGGGGAAAAATATTATATTATGTGATTAAAGATGGTGTCCTAATTCATGTGCCCAAGGGGGCTGCACTGAGGTTCTACAGATCTTTTAAATTTAGGGATTTCCTAACTGTTGGGTGTTTGACCTTCTGTCCTTAATAGTCTTTTAATATAGCTTTTTAAAATAATTGTTTCCTTGTTATCTTGTTCTCCCTCCACCTGTCTGTTGTCTCTCTTCTTTTATTTAGATTATTAGCTTTTCAGGGCAAGAGCTGCCTCATTGTTCTGTTTGTAGTGCACCCTGTACATGGGGCCCTACATGCTACTGGAATACAAAAGTAAATAAAAAAATAAATAAATAAATAAATAAATAATATATCTCTAGGACCTCCTCTAAGGGAGGACCCTGAGATAACTGTAATTGGTAAAATGAGTTTATATTGCAAAATGTCACATTTAGAAGTAAATTTGGGTGTTGTGTTAATATCTATTGTTTTATTTTTATTGTTTGCAATTTGGTAATGAAAATTGCTCTTTTAACTTAATTGCAGAGTGTATCTGAAGGAATCTGACCTCAATGTGTTGGTGATATTGCCTGTGTGTCCAGAGGATGGGAGACCCTGCCTGTGTCAGCACCTAAAAGATCAGAAATTGATATAAGAAGTTGATCTTTCCAGAAAGCCGGGTGGAACGTGAGCACATATGGGGAGCACATGCCTCACGTGTTAATGAACCTTTCTGCTGCAGGTCACTAGTTTGAATCCATCCCAGCTCAGAGGGGACTGAAAGTTACTCCCATCAAATGGAAGTTTAGTGGCACTTGTATGAGCTGAGTTTGGTGGGTCTCAGTTCCAGCTCACTTGTAACAAACCCAGCAACAGCCTTTGCACTAAATAGCATGGCCCCTAGAGGAAGTCCCCTGTCACAGATCAGGCGGGCAGGGCCGTGTATGTGTGAAACTTGCCCTGCTGTTGCTCTGTAAATAAACAGATGGCTTCCTTTTCCAGGATTTTCAAGCTGATGCCTTTCGTCCCCAGAGAGGCTGTCTGTGGCTATGGGGCTGCTCTCCTTAGCATCTCCAATTCAGGCAGAGTTCACTGGGTGATGTACATTGAGTGCATGCTGTCTGGAGTTCTCTGCTTAGTGTTTCTTTCTGGTGCCCTTTTACTAAATCTTTGACCTTGCTCCCATCCTGCCTTTCTTAAGCAGTTTCCCCATAGTTAGATTATCCTAGTTCCTTCCTCCCCCGGCTTCTCTGGGGATAGGCCACAGTCACCTGTTGGAGGTTTCTTCAGCGCTGTTCTTCTGATAGACAAAGGGGCCTGTCACGGACTCACAGGTCGTGCCCACTCTTGGCCCCGTGTGGTCCCTGGGAGGAACCCCCTTCAGTGAGACAGCCCTTCTCAGGGGTCCACTCTCTCTCGGGGGTTAAGCCCCTCCACCTCCTGGAACCACACTTCTCTGAGCCTTAGCATACCTGTTTCTCATCCTCTGTAACAACAAACTCCCTCTCCCATCACCTCGTTAAACCAGTAACACCCAGGGAAACTGAGTCCCACCCCCTCTGCATGCAAACCATTGGAAAAACAAGGGAAAAACAAAAAAATCCCCCACTTTGTCACATCTCTCACCACTTCGAGTCTGAACTGAGCGGGGTCACTTAGCCAGTGACCTGAGGAAGTTCAGGGCCCCCGCCCCCTGTTAAAGCATCGGCTGTAACATTGGCATTCCCCATCACATGGACCACCTCCATGTCATAACCTTGGAGGAGAAGGCTCCATCTCAGCAGCTTGGCATTAGCCTCTTTCAGTTGGTGCAGCCACATCAGGGCTGAATGGTCAGTGTCGACAGTGAAGCATGGCTCAATTTGATATGGCCACAGTTTTTTAAGGGCCCACACCATGGCCAGGCATTCCTTCTCTATGGCCACATAATGCTGCTCCCGGGGCAGCAGCTTCTTGCTCAGGTACACAGTGGGGTGTCTCTCCCCCTTAGTATCAGTTTGCATCAGCACCGCACCCAGCCCCGTGTCTGAGGCGTTGGTGAACACCAGGAAGGGTTTGTTAAAATCTGGGTTTACCAGCAACGGGCTTTGGATAAGTGCCCCCTTCAGCACACAGAGAGCCCTCTGGCACTGCTTGGTCCAGACCACCTTGTCTGGCTTTCCCTTCCTACAAAGCTCCATGGGGGAGCTGCCAGGGAGCTAAAGTGGGGCACAAACCTCCGGTAGTATCCTGCCATCCCAATGAAAGCCTGGACCTGCTTCTTAGTCTGGGGAGCAGGCCAGTCCTTGATTGCCTCCACTTTGGCTGGCTCCAGCTTCAGGTGGCTGCTCCCCACCTTGTGACCCAGGTATGACACCTCTGCCATCCCCACCTTGCACTTTCCAGCTTTTATGGTCAGTCCTGCATCCTGGAGGTGACCCAGCACCCTCTTCACCTGGGACACATGTTCTTCCCAGGTCTGGCTAAAGACACAGATATCGTCAATATACGCCTTTGGTAAGATCCATGGCAGTGAGGTACCTGGTGCCCCCTAACTTGTCTAGGATCTCATCGGTCCTAGGCATGGGGTACACAACAGACACGGTGATGGCATTGACCTTCCAATAGTCCACGCAGAACTGGATCGACCCCTCCTTTTTGGGGATCAGCACCACGGGCGAGGCCTGGGGGCTGGAGGATGGCTGAATCACCCCTAAAGCCAGCATGTCCCCGACCTCTCTCCAGGTCCTGGGCTGTTTTTCCAGTGACCCTGAATGGGGAACACCTGATGGGAAGGCTGGCTCCCGTGTCCACCAGTGGACAGCCAGGTTAGTGAGGTCAGGCAGGTTGGAGAACAGCTGCGGGTATGACTGCAGCCTCTGATCTCTGCCTGTTGGGCAGGGGTTAGCTGGTCTGAGAGGAGAATTGACTCCAGCAAGGGGTCATCCCCAGCCTCAGGGAGGAGTCCCACCAGGGGATCCTCTCCCTTCTCCTCCCACTGCCCACACACAGCCAACACCAACTTCTCCCTGTCCCAGTATGGCTTCATCATGTTGCCATGGTGCACCTGGTGGCTGTGTGCCCAGTTGGACAGTTCTTCTGATGGACAAAGGGGCCTGTCACGAACTCACAGGTCGTGCCCACTCTTGGCCCCATGTGGTCCCTGGGGGGAACCCCTTTCAGTGAGACAGCCCTTCTTAGGGGTCCACTCTCTCTCAGGGGTTAAGCCCCTCCACCACCTGGAACAAAATCTCTCTGAGCCTCAGCACACTTGTTTCTTGCAGGGTGGGCCCCCTCTGGATGTCCACTTGCTCTGGACCCCCGGGGTCTCCACTCCCAGAGGGAATAATGCAACCCTGTTCTCTAGACTGGAGTGACTCTCAGCCAGCGTAAAACAGGAGGGTTTACTGAGCGTCTGAACACAGCATCGGGAACTCTCAGGGCCCTCAGGCCTGGCCCCCCTCAGCACAGCACATCTAAGTCTCCCCTACATCGAGGTGGACTCTGCCTGCTCCCTCTCTCCAGTCCCGACCCCCTCTGCTTCCCAGCTGGGCATCTGATATCACCAGTCCCAAGCCCCTCCTCTGTCCATTGTCTTCTGTCCAGGTAAACAGGGTCACCTGGGCCTCCTCTCCTCTCTTCTGTGCTTTGGCCCCCTCTGGCTGGAACCACCTGGTCATGTCACCAGGGTCCTCTCTCCACAGCCCATTGTCCTCCCACTGGCCAGAACTGGCTGTGACTCCTGAGCTGGGCCTCCGGGTCGCCAGGTCACCAGTCGATGGGGTATCCATTCTCCAGACCATTGGCTGGGGTCCCAAGTTCCGTCGCTGGTCCTCTGAAACAACAAACTCCCACTCCCATCACCTCATTAAACCAGTAATACCCAGGGAAACACTCCCTCTGCATGCAAACCATTGGAAAAACAAGGAAAAAAACAAGAAAATCCCACACTTTGTCACAGTACCTGTATCATGGTCAGTGGAAATGGAGTCTGAAGGCCCATGTTCCCTTGAGGGGCTGTTATTCAGGGGACACCAGGGGAATAGGGAACAGGTGGAGTTAGGCTGGAAGAGACTCAGCCACATGGACAGAGCAGGGCACAGGTTTAATAAAGTTCTACTTGTTCAGATTAACCTGCATTCAGCTTAACTCATGACTAATGAAACATGGTAGCAGGGGCTGAGCTGCGAGTTCTCTGCCATGCAGCAAGTGGCAGCATGAGCCATGGAACTGGATTTGAAGCCCCCCACAGCCCTGGATCTTACAGACACAAACCTAGCCCAGCAATGGAGTGGGTGATAGGAAGAGTTTGAGCTGTACACAGACCTGGCCATGTGGGAGGATGGCAACAGCAGGAAAGTAAAACTGTTATTTTACAACAAGGCAGAGAGCTCTACAACACTCTGAAGCTCACCACTGCCTTAGCCTCACAGCAGGCCTAAGAGCCTTGGGGACCTATTACTCCCCAAAGCAGAATGGAACTGTGGAGTGAAACAGGTTTTTCACTAGAGACCAATCCACAGGGGAGGGGATAGATCCCTATGTTATTACCTTACACACACTGGCTGTTACATTCAATTTTGGACAGATTTGATAGACTCCCTGATTAAGGACAGGATAGTCTGCGTCACCAGGGATGACCACCTGTGGGAGCGGCTGCTCCGGGAAGGTGATGTGACATTACAGATGCTTAGACATCGGCGTGCAGCAAAAGCCTTAAGAGAAAGGATGAAAGCCTTAAGAGGCTCAGCACCCTGAGAAGTACATGCAGTGAGACAACAGCAAAGGAGAATAGGTGGCCAGGTGCCATACTGATAGTGAATTGCATTTACTGTGGAAGACAGCATGATGGGGTAAAGTGTGGGAGTAGTGTCCCACAGTAGGACAGCATTGCAAGGAATGTGGCAAGTTAAACCATTTGAACAGTGTATGCAAGACCAGAGGAAAGTCTCAGAAAGATTCAGTTAGACTTGTACAAGAGGGGGATGGCACATTATACTTCATGACTCTTTCCTTGAGTATGAGAACATATCAGGTTCAGACTGTTGGGAAAGGAACACAACAAGAAACAATACTTTTAAAAGACACCATAATAGAGTCTCAACTTAAATGTATATCCCGAATTAAAAAACATAATAAGAAAACCAAAAAAGAGCAACCGTGGCTAAACAACAAAGTAAAGGAAGCAGTGAGAGGCAAAAACGAATCCTTTAAAAAGTGGAGGTTAAATCCTAGTGAGGAAAATAGAAAGGAGCATAAAGGAAGTGTAAAAATACAATTAGGAAGGCCAAAAAAGAATTTGAGGAACAGTTACCCAAAGACTCAAAAAGTAATAGCAAATGTTTTTTAAGTACATCAGATGCAGGAAGCCTGCTAAACAACCAGTGGGGTCACTGGACGATTGAGGTGTTAAAGGAGCACTCAAGGACGATAAGGCAATTGCGGAGAAACTAAATGAATTCTTCGCATTGGTCTTCACGGCTGAGGATGTGAGAGAGATTCCCAAACCTGAGCCATTCTTTTTAGGTGACAGATCTGAGGAACTCCCCAGACTGAGGTATCATTAGAGGAAGTTTTGGAACAAATTGATAAATTAAACAGCAATAAGTCACCAGGACCAGATCGTATTCACCCAAGAGTTCTGAAGGAACTCAAATGTGAAAGTGCAGAACTACTAACTGTCATCTGTAACCTATCATTTAAATCAGCTTCTGTACCAGATGACTGGAGGATAGCTAACGTGATGCCAATTTTTAAAAAGGGCTCCAGAGGTGATCCCAGCAATTACAGGCCTGTAAGCCTGACTTCAGTACAGGGCAAACTGGTTGAAACTATAATAAAGAACAATATTGGCAGACATATAGATTAACATAATTTGTTGAGGAAGAGTCAACTTAGTTTTAGTAAAGGGAAATCATGCCTCACCAATCTATTAGAATTCTTTGAGGGGGTCAACAAGAATATGGACCAAGGGGATCCAGTGGATACAGCGTACTTAGATTTTCAGAAAGCCTTTGACAAGATCCCTCACCAAATGCTCTTACGCCAAGTAAGCTGCCATGGGATAAGAGGGAAGGTGCTCTCATGGATTGGTAACTGGTTAAAATATAGGAAACAAAGGGTAGGTATAAATGGTCAGCTTTCAGAATAGAGAGAGGTGAATAGTGGTGTCCCCCAGGGGTCTGTTCTGGGACCAGTCCTATTCAACATATTCATAAATGACCTGGAAAAAGGGGTAAACAGTGAGGTGGCAAAATTTTCAGATGTTACAAAATTACTAAAGATAGTTAAGACCCAGGCAGACTGCGAAGAGCTACAAAAGGATCTTTCCAAACTGGGTGACTGGGCAACAAAATGCCAGATGAAATGTAATGTTGATAAATGCAAAGTAATGAACATTTGAAAACATAATCCCAACTATACATATAAAATGATGGGGTCTAAATTAGCTGTTACCACTCAAGAAAGAGATCTTGGAGTCATTGCTGATAGTTCTCTGAAAACATCCACTCAATGTGCAGCGGCAGTCAAAAAAGCAAACAGAATGCTGGGAATAATTAAGAAAGGGATAGATAATAGGACAGAAAATATCATTGCCTCTCTATAAATCCCTGGTACACCCACATCTTAAAAAAGATATACTGGAATTGGAAAAGGTTCAGAAAAGGGCAACAAAAATGATTAGGGTTATGGAACAGATTCCTTATGAGGAGAGGTTAATAAGACTGGGATTTTCATCTTGGAAAAGAGACGACTAAGGGGAGATATGAGGTCTAGAAAATCATGACTGGTGTGGAGAAAGCAGATAAGGAAGTGTTGTTTACTACTTCTCATAACACAAGAACTAGGGGTCACCAAATGAAATTAATAGGGAACAGGTTTAAAACAAATAAAATGAAGTATTTCTTCACACAACGCACAGTCAACCTATGGAACTCCTTGCCAGAGGATGTTGTGAAGGCCAAGACCATAAGAGGGTTCAAAAAAGAACTAGATAAATTCATTGTGGATAGGTCCACCAATGGCTATTAGCCAGGATGGGCAGGAATGGTGTCCCGAGCCTCTGTTTGCCAGAAGCTGAGAATGAGCGACAGGGGTGGAACACTTGATGATTACCTGTTCTGTTTATTCCCTCTGGGGCATCTGGCACTGGCCACTGTCGGAAGACAGGATACTGGGCAAGATGGACCTTTGGTCTGACCCAGTAGGGCCATTCTTGTGTTCTTAATCACTGTGCATGCAACAAGGTTAATAGGGACATGCCCTGCGCAATTTCAGATGGATAGCCGGGCCTACTGCAATGTGATACCTTGGGGTGAATTTGATTCAAACACACCCATTACAAAAAGCAGGCACGATCTAATAATGTACAATGAGAAGATGATACAATGTTAGGAAAATGTGAGCTCATAGTAACTAGCTTGAAAAACAACAGACAGTATCAACTGAAGATTGTGATGGTGGATGGTAAACTCCATATGTCCCTCTTGGGGAATACAGCCATACAAACCATGGAGCTGATCGCTGTGCAGCACCAGAATTTTGTAGTGCAGTGCAAGAGGCACAAGGGGGAGTCCTATGGACAGTGGAGACAATTTTAAAAGCATACGGGGATGTTTTCCAAGGTGATGACTGTCTTGAAAGAAAGCTGCAACTGGAAGTAGACCCCCACAGTGGAACCTGTGTACTGACCAGGAAGAAAAATTCCAGAGGCACTACATAATCCAGCATACAAAGGAGCTCAAAAGTCTTCAGAACAGGGGTGTCATAGCACCTGCAGAGGCCACTACAACTTAGGTAAGCAACATGGTGGTAATAAGGAAGCCATCAGGAAAATTACATATCTACATAGACCCAAAGCCACTAAACCGGGCATTAAAAAGATGCTACCATCCAATGTTTGCAGAATCAGATTGTTATAGCTGGCAAACTCCAAAAGTCTCAATCCTCTCTCATTGGTTACCACATTACAGAAAGGGCCAAAATAATCTCACCAATCTGCCTGTGCATCAGTACCCACTTTAGCATTCCTTGTACAATCTGGACATATTTCTTGTGTACCTTATCAATGATGTCTTGGAGCTGATTGTAAAAATCTTCAATTTGCTCATTGTCATAGTCTGTTGTAGGGGCGTAGACTTGTACCACTGTGATATTAAACGGTACTGGCTTTAGACAGATGGAAATAAGCCTGCTGGACATTGGGTGGCATCCTAATACTGAATTCTTGATATCTTTATGCACAAGAAATCCTACGCCATTGACATGTTTGTCGTCTCCACTGTAATAGAGTAGATGGCCTTCTTCCATTAGTATCTCTCCAAAGTTCTTCCATCTGACCTCAGAGATTCCTAGGAGGTGCCAGGTGTATTGTTCCATTTCGTATGTGAGTTCTTTCAACCTCCCTATTTGTCTCAGTGTCCTTACATTCCATGTGGCTATGGTGATGTTCCTTCCATGGATCTTCTTTGCTGGGGTTACGCCAGTAGTATACTTGTCACGTCTGCCGTGGTGGGAGATGGATGGTGAGGTGTCAAATATAAAGGGAAGGGTAAACCCCTTTAAAATCCCTCCTGGCCAGAGGAAAAATCCTCTCACCTGTAAAAGGTTAAGAAGCTAAAGGTAACCTCGCTGGCACCTGACCAAAATGACCAATGAGGAGACAAGATACTTTCAAAAGCTGGGAGGAAGGAGAGAAAGAAAGGGTCTGGGTCTGTCTGTATGCTGCTTTTGCCAGGGATAGAACAGGAATGGAGTCTTAGAACTTTAGTAAGTAATCTAGCTAGGTATGTGTTAGATTATGATTTCTTTAAATGGCTGAGAAAAGAACTGTGCTGAATAGAATGACTATTCCTGTCTGTGTGTCTTTTTTGTAACTTAAGGTTTTGCCTAGAGGGATTCTCTATGTTTTGAATCTAATTACCCTGTAAGGTATCTACCATCCTGATTTTACAGAGGTGATTTCTTTACTTCTATTAAAAGTCTTCTTGTAAGAAAACTGAACGCTTTTTCATTGTTCTCAGATCCAAGGGTTTGGGTCTGTGGTCACCTATGCAAATTGGTGAGGACTTTTACCAAACCTTCCCCAGGAAGTGGGGTGCAAGGGTTGGGAGGATTTTGGGGGGAAAGACGTGTCCAAACTACGTTTCCCAGTAAACCCAGTTAGAGTTTCGTGGTGGCCCTGGAGATCCAGGGACAAAGGATAAAATTAATTTGTACCTTGGGGAAGTTTTAACCTAAGCTGGTGAAAGTAAGCTTAGGAGGTTTTCATGCAGGTCCCCACATCTGTACCCTAGAGTTCAGAGTGGGGGAGGAACCTTGACACGAGGTCATTATTAACCCGGGCTGTGATCAATCCCGTATGAACATCGTTGTCTTGCTCATCACATGGTGTATCTTGGGCAAATTTCTAACCTGGAGGAGCCCATCCCTCTCCAGGCAGCCCCTTTTAATCACCTCTTATGGCATGCAGGAAGAGCAGTAGGCCTATTCTGTCTCCGGACCCACAATGTGTTCTTGCAACACATTAGGAGCACATAAAGCATTCAGATGATCAACATGGCACACCCCTAATGGTCTACATCACAGCCAGATCGACTACATCATGGTGCAACACCGATTTTGTTCTGGGATTAACAGAGCTAAAACAAGGAGCTTCCCCAGTGCTGATATTGGAAGTGATCACGACTAAATTTTTGGCTGCGGCTAAGAAAAATTGTCAGGTCAAAGTTGACTAGAACCAAGTTTGACTTAGAAAGACTCAGAGACTGAAACATTGCAGAGTCATTCCAAGCAACGATCGGAGGAAAATTTGCCCCGCTGCTTGCTCTAGAGGAAGATGTAGAAACAATGACTAACAATTTCAACGCTGTAATGAATGAGGCAGCAGTGGACATCCTTGGGAAACATCGTAAGAAGACAAAAACCTTGAGTCACAAATGAAATACTACAAATGTGTGACATTAGAAGAGAATTTAAGAGAGACAAGAACAGCACTGAGGGAGCTGATAAATACAGAGTGATTGGCAGAAAGATCAAGAAAGGAATGAAGATGTGGACTGAAAAACAAAGCTCTAAAATTGAAGAGTGTATCAATAATAAAAATAGCAAACAAGCCTTCCAGGTTGTAAAAGATCTGACGAAGGAAAGATGGACCAAAACTAATGCAATTCAAGACAAAGAAGGGAACAGTTTTACAGAAGAAAGGTGGACAATCTACTGCTCTGATCTATACAACCACGAGACAAATGGAGATCCTAGTGTCTTAGACAGCCCAGATTCAACATAGGAGAATGACTTTCCAATACTATGTGAAGAAGTGGAGACAGCTGTGAAATCACTCAAGAACAGAAAGGCTACAGGTATTGAGAACATCCCAGTGGAACTGATGAAATTCGGAGGAGAAATAGTAATCGATGCACTCACCAGGATCTGCAACAAGATCTGGCAGACCGGTGAGTGGCCCTCCACGTGGACACAGTCACTAATCATCACTCTGCCAAAGAAAGGCAACCTGAAATTGTGTCAAAATTATCAGACCATAAGATTAATTAGCCATCCCAGCAAAATGATGTTGAAAGTCATATTGAACAGATTGAAGCCACAAGCAGAGAATATCATCCCTGAAGAACAGGTTGGCTTTCGTGCTGGAAGAAGTACTACAGAACAGATTTTCAACCTTCGTGTTCTATGTGAGAAGTACTTATAACACCAGCAGGACATCTACTACACCTTTGTTGGCTTCAAGAAGGCATTTGACAGGTATGGCACAAAGCTCTCTGGGCAACCATGAAGAAGTACAATGTTGGTTGTAAGCTTATTCTTACCATTAAACAACTGTATGCCAAGGCCAGCAGTGCAGTTCTCATCAATGGCACAATAGGAGAGTGGTTTTGTACCACTGTTGGAGTCCGGCAAGGCTGCCTTCTTTCACCCACACTGTTCAACATCTACTTGGAGCGCATAATGACTGATGCCCAAAAGATCACATATGCACAGTCAGCATTGGGGGGTGAACGATACCAAATCATCAGTTCACTGATGACACTGGTGGCCTGGCAGGCAGCGAAGATGAACTTGCCAACCTTGTGAAATGATTGGATGAAACCTCCACAAAATATGGCATGGAAATCAGTGCAGAGAAAACCAAGTTGATGACAGACAAACTTGATTGGATCAGCTCGCATATCACTGTCCATGGACAGAGCTGGAGACAGTGAAACAGTTCAAGTATTTGGGGGCAATCATCACTGATGAAGGATCCAAGGCAGAAATTCGGGCAAGATCTGTGCAAACAACAGCAGCAATGGCAAAGCTAAAGCCAATTTGGAGGAATAAGAACTGGAATCCAAAGTGACACTGCTGCACACATTGGTCATCTCCATTTTTCTGTATGCATGCGAGACATGGACCCTTATGGCAGAACTCAAATGGAAAATACAGGTAGTAGAGATGAGCTACACAGGATTTTACAGAAGTATCTCCTACTTTGACCACATCACTAATGAAGAGATCCACAACATCATCACCCAATGCTCTGGGTCATATGAAGACCTTCTGATGACCGTGAAGAAGCCAAGCTAAAGTGGTATGGCCATGTAACAAGATCATCTGATCTATCCAAGATCATCCTCCAAGGGACAGTACAGGGGAAGAGAAGAAGAGGTAGACAGAAGAAGAGATGGATTGACAACATAAAAGAGTCGACAGGAATGGACTTCATGGAGACTCAAGCACTGACACATAATCGTCAGGGGTGGAGACAATTGGTTGATTGGGGCACCATCATTGATGAGCAATGACCAATGCAGTTATGGGAGTGATGATGATGATGATAATGATTATGTTGACCATCCAGTGTCCACAGTTGGTGACATCTTGCCAGAAATTTCTAAAGCCAGAATCTTGACAGTTTGTGATGTGAGGAATAGGTTTTGGCACTTAAGCCTGCATAAAGAGTCCAGCATGCTGCAAACTTTGCAGCACCATTTTAGTGGGACTGGGCAAGTTACCAACAGCAAATATTTGACATGCGGAAACAAATAATACTGAGTACTCCTGTCCTAAAGTACTACCGGCCAGGAGAGCCACTGACACGCCAGTGTGATGTAATGGAGAAAGGATTGAGGTAGCTGTTTTGCAGGAGCTTATGACTGCAGAGCCCTGTCAGAGACTGAACAGGAGTATGAGCAAATAGAAAGAGTTTCTGTCTGTGGTATTTGGAGTGGAGTGATTCCATCAGTACCTCTGTGGTTACGCAGTAATACTGCAATCAGACAACAAATCCATAGAGAAAATCATAGCAAAGGCCCTTTTTAGTGCTCCAAAAAGATTGCAGTCTATGCTGATACACCCCAAGCACTAGCAGGCGGTCAGATATTGTCCAGGATGATTACTGGTGTTAGCCGACACCATGGACACCGGGCATAATAGGCCAGGGGAGTTGCAGGGTTTGGCAGCGAAGTTTTTGCTTTTATTATGCCCCATGCAGGTTCCGGGGCAGCTGAGGAGGCACAAACCTTCATGGGGCATATCAAAAGCGTCTTCTAATGGACAATTTTCCCCTGGGCGGTGGGCTGGTTGGGTCTGGGGAGGGGAAGCACGGTGCAGCTGTGGCCAGCCCTGGGCTCCTCCAGGCGTGGGGAGGCTCGGCTCAGGGCTTCAGCCAGCCCGGCCGGGGCTCCTCGAGGTGTGGGAGGGGGAGGCTGAGGGCTTCGGTCAGCCTGGGGCTCTTCAGGGCATGGGGTGGGGGGCGGGAAACTTGTGGCTCTGGCTGTGAGAGTGCGCAGGGGGTCTCGGGGCTCCGGCTGTGGGGAGAGCATGGGCAGAATGGGAGGAGCTGGGGGCTAGCATCCCCAGAGGAGGGCTCCACCAGCTGCCCATGGCTGACATCCTGAACAAGGCATATATACCCAGCATCAGCAATTTGTGGATAGGGGATTAGGACATTGAATCCATTAACATGTTGCACTATCTCCCAGTTTCAACAGTGAAGCTGATAGAAATCAAAGAGACTATACAAAAAGACATCCAACTACAGGAAGTTAAGAAAGCTCTTGTCCCCACTTCATTTCATAAGAATATCATGCAAAAAATACATTGCTCACATCTGGGCATTGACAACTGTCTTAGATGAGCTCGAGAGTGTTCTTATTGGCCAGGAATGAATGTGCAACTCTGCTCCTTGATAAACGGGTGTGACACCTGCCAGTCATGTGTTAACAGCCAGCAAAAAGAGATTTTGTTACCACATGAACTGCTCACCCAATCATGAGAAATGGTGGGAGTGGACTTATTTACTTTAAAAGAAAAGCAATACTTGATTATAGTGGACTACTATTTAAACTTCTGGGAGGTCAATGTCCTGCCTGATACAAGAAGCAAGTCAGTGGTTGACAAACTTAAGGTCAACTTTGCGAGATATATCATTCCAAACACTGTATTCACCAATAATGGACTCCAGTTTGCCTTGGAAGAATTCAAGGAATTTGCTTGCACGTGGGAGTTTGACCACCACACCAGCTCCTTAGTACACCCACAGAATAATGGTAAGGTGGAATCAGCTGTTAAAACAGCTAAGAGACTGTTACACAAGGCTGTTTCTTCTGGTTCAGACCCCGAGTTAGCATTTTTAGTACACAGGAATACCTCATCACAGTGCTGCCAAAACAGTTCAATGTAAATACTGATGGGATGAAGGACCAAAACCCTGCTACCAATGAGGGGAGACCTGTTGCAGATCAATGGAGATACTGCTGAGAGAAGGTGGCCAACAATCTTTTCAATTTTTTGAATTATCTTATATTTTATTGTTGTCACAAACATGATTACTCTACAATTTCTTACACATGCCAGCAGTACATCACAATGACATAGCCAGGTATCCTGCCTCTTGGAACACACGAGATATCTGAGGATTTCCAGACTCCCCCACCTGTCCTTACCAGTATCTGAGGATGATGACATGTTCTTTAAGATGTAACCTGCCATGGTATGTCCAACACACCTAGGGCCTGGACATTACACAGTCTTAATGCTTCACTTAGTCCTGTGGCCACTGGCACTGCTAATACTATAGGAAGGATCCATGTTTCATCAAGCTTGCTCCTTTCTTAAGGTTTGGTCTAGACTAGGAGCTTATGTTGGTATAACTATGTCATTCAGGGGTGTGGAATAGCCACACCCTAAGTGACACAGTCATACTGACCTAACCCTCAGTGTTCAGGAGGGCTTCTCCTGTTGACAGTTACCACCTCTTGGGGAGATGGAGTACCTGTGCTGACAGGAGAAGCTCTCCCATCGGCGTAGGTAATGTCTTCACTAAGTGCTACACTGGCATTGGAGCAGCTGCACCACTGCAGTGCTATAAGTGTAGATTAGCCCTCAGCATAATTGACCCGTGAGTAATGCCTAACCCTGCACCAATCTACTCCTTTTATTTTCATCCATTGTTCTAGCATCTTATTTGTTATGAACCCAGGCACTTCCCCACCTTGAGTTTCCTTTAGTCATACTTGTAGCTCCTGTATGTAAGCTGCTGTACCATGAACATGTAATCACCTTTGCTTTGACACAGTAGGACGGTTCATGATTTTTCCCATTACACTGATTGCTGCTTCCACTTCCCTAAACAGCTGTCCTGTTATCCTAGCATCCTGAACATCCTTTAAATCCTCCCCTATATCCTCATTCTGCTGTTTATTTAACTTTGTTAACAGGTTTTGTAATTGAACTCTCATATTCTGATTTTCCTCCAACAATACTGTGATATCCATATGATTCCATGCAGAAGTTTCCAACACCCCAACTTCTAATATTGTTCCCATATCTCTTATCTCTCTGATTCTGTCCCTTCTCAAGCCACCAAATGTCCTCTAATTCCACTCCATCCATTGACTGTCTGAAATTTTGCACTACTGTTGCTGTCATTTCCATACAGAAGCATACATATGTTGCATGACAGAGCTGCTGTGCTAATGTAAAATTAGTTAAATCCGTTACCACAGGTATCATTTGGTACATTATTATACATAATCTGATGTTCATGAATTATCACTAGTCCATTGTCAAATCCTGCTTCTGTTTCTGGGCATGGTTCATCATTTTGCTTCAATTCAGGAGGAGGAGGCGGCATTATTACCCCAGTATGTTCAGGAGTGGTAGTGGCACTCTGCCAGTCCTTAATCACATTCAGAGAGAAGGTCAAAGTCCCAGTCACTTTCCTGGCATTGTAGATGGACTCATGGGCGGCAGTTCAGTGATCTGCTAAAAGAACTGTAATATTTTCCATGAGTGTTAACTGTGTGCTATGAAGGATTAGGTTAGCCATCATCATTCCATTTAAAACACACCACACCCTCAAGATCCCCCAGACCAAGTCACTGCTCCTCAGAGTTGCTTATGCTGCAGGATCCTACACCTTAGCTGTGGTCCAGTCTGTTAGCAAGGAGGCTATTAATCAGCTGCCCCAGATTGATATCAACATATCTCTTGCTGATCCCTCAATGCTGACTGAAACTGTGAAAGCAACTGACCTGCTGTCAAATGGCAAAGCACCTGAAACAGATGCTATCAGCAGAAGTCTATAAGGCCAGAGGCTTGCACATGGCTCTGAAACTGACTGAATTTTTCCAATCAATGTAGACTCAAGGAACTATACCCCAGGAGTACAAGGATGCATCCATCATTCACTTGTACAAGCAGAAAGGCAACTGACAATCCTGCAATAACTATTCAGGTATCTCCTTGTTCTCAATATCCAGCAAAATTCTCACCAGAATTCTGCTGAATCGCCTTGTGCAACATACTGAACAAGGGCTCCTGCCTGACAGTCAGTGTTGCTTCAGGAAAGCACGCAGGACCATTGACATGGTGTTTGCAGCTTGTCAGCTTCAGGAGAAATGCCAGGAACAGAACTCAAACCTGTATATGACTTTCATTGATCTGACAAAAGCATTTGATACAGTCAGTTGGGAGGGCCTTTGGAAGATCATGGCAAAATTCAGTTGCCCAGGGAAATTCATAGCAATGGTTCGGCAATTCCATGATGGCATATTCATTCGTGTAAGGGACGACAGTGAGTCATCTGAACCATTCCCAGTCACAAAGGGAGTCAAGTACGGCTGTGTGTTGGCCCCAACCCTCTTCAGTATGATGCCATGCTTACAGATGCCTTTCATGATTGTGACACCGGGATTGGCATCAGATACTGGATTGATGGCACGCTTTTCAATCTGAGGAGATTACAGGCAAAGACGAAAGTCCAGGAAGTGTTTGTTCATGATCTTCTGTTTGCTGATGACTGTTCCCTGAATGCCAAATCTGAGTCTGACATGCAGCGGCTATTGTATGGACTATTTCTCTTCAACTTGTGACAATTTTGGTCTCAAAATCAACATCAAGAAAAAAGAAGGGATGTACTAGCCTGCACCAGGAAAGACTTACATAGACCCTAGTGTTACAGAGAATGGCCAAACCCTCCAGGCAGTGGAGAAGTTTACCTACCTCAGCAGTACACTGTCACGTGCAGTTCATATCGATGATTAAACCAGCGGTAGAATTGCTAAAGCAACTGTGGCCTTTGGCAGACTATGCGCAAATGTGTGGGAACGCGGCTGCATTAGTCAACAAACAAAACTGAATGTCTACAAAGCCATTGTGTTACCAACTTTGATGTATGCATGCGAAACCTGGATAGAGTATAGATGTCATGTTATGAAGCTAAATCACTTTCATTTGGGCTGTCTGAGGAAACTGATGGGAATAAGATGGCAAGACAAGGTTCCAGATAATGAGGTTTTCATATGGGCACAGGTGCCAACTTTGTAATTTCCTGGAGGGGTGCTTGACCCCCGCTCTACCTCAGGCCCTGCCCCCACTCCACCCCTTCCCCCAGGCACCACCTCATCGCTTCCCGTCCCTGCTCCGCTCCCACCCTGTCTCTTCCTCCCCCATTCAGCCTCTTCCCCTGAGCACACCCCACCCTCACTTCACCCCTCCCTCCAGCACCTCCTGCCCACCAAACAGCTGATCGCAGTGGGAGGGAGGCACTGGGGGAGGAGCTGATGGGGGGGGCCGCCGGTGGATGTGGAGCACGCACTATGTTTTTACCGTGGGTGCTCCAGCCCGGAGCACCCACAGAGACGGAGCCCATGGCACGTATTCCAAGCATCCATATTTTGTTTATGAAATCACAGATGAGATGGCCAGGCCATGTCACCAGAATGTCAGATGAGCAACTGCCAAAGATCTTTTATGGTGGAGCTAAAGGAAGACCAGAAGAAATGTTTCAGAGAGACTCCCTCGAATTATCCTTGAGGCATTTCAACATTGAGTCAGAGTTTTTGGAAGATCTCTGTCTTGATTGTTCTACCTGACAAAGTCTTATCCATACCAGAGCTATAGTCTATGAGCCGAGGAGAACTACTGAGGCAGAGCAGAAATGCCAGCAGCATAAATCTCGCAACAGCAACATGTCTGCTGTTAATCAAGTATCTCATAGCAGCATTTCTTGTTCAGTGTGTCACAGACAGTTCAAAGCTCAAATTGGCCTGATCAGTCACTTACTTGTACACAGAAACCAGACCAATCAGTGATGTCATGGTCATCTTTGAACTCAAAGGACGAACAACAATAACCAGAACACTGTCGGTGGTGCGCCAAGATGGTCTTAAATCACATTGGGATTCTGGAAGAACGTCTTTGGCAAGAAGGAGGAGACAGTTCAAAAGGATGCAAGCTAGGATCTTCCCAGCAATGGAGAGGAGATCAATACCACGGTAATTCCCGTACATTGAGTTGTCCCATTTCTTAAAAATGGTCACAATATTGGCATTCTTTTAGGTTGGGTCGAATTTCCCCATTAACCCAAATTCTAACAAGAAACTGATGAAGTTTTTGCACAAGTGCTATTCCACCAGCTTTGAAGACCTGCATGGGATGCCATCTGGGCCTGGTACCTTGTTGTTTCTTGTGTGAGTGATGGCACGCCAAACTTCTCAGAAGATGAGGAATCATCACGAGGTTCTATTACTGGATGCTGATTCTTGATGTCATGCAGCATCCTTTAAGATGGGTGAACTAGAATACCTCATGTTAAAGGAGGATATTGATGTAATAGGCATCACAGAAACCTGGTGGAGTGAGGACAATCAATGGGACACAATCATTCCGGGGTACAAAATATATTGGAAGGACAGAACAGGTCGTGCCGGGTGGGGGGGGGGGGCGGCAGAGTGGCACTATATGTGAAAGAAAATGTAGAATCAAATGAAATAAAAATCTTAAATGAATCCACATGTTCCATAGAATCTCTATGGATAGTAATTCCATGCTCTAATACGAATATAACAGCAGGGATCTATTATCGATCATCTGACCAGGACAGTGACAGTTACGATGAAATGCTAAAGGAGATTAGAGAGGCTATCAAAATAAACTCAATAATAGTGGGGGATTTCAATTATCCCCATATTGACTGGGTACATGTCACCTCAGGATGAAATGCAGAGACAAAATTTCTCGATACTTTAAATGACAGCTTCTTGGAGCAGTTGGTACAGGAACCCACAAGGGGAGAGGCAACTCTCGATCTAGTCCTGAGTGGAGCGCAGAATCTGGTCCAAGAGGTAACTATAACAGGACCGCTTGGAAATAGTGACCATAATATAATAACCTTTAACATTCCTGTGGTGGGAAGAACACCTCAACAGCCCAACACCGTGGCATTTAATTTCAGAAAGGGGAACTATGCAAAAATGAGGAGGTTAGTTAAACAGAAATTAAAAGGTACAGTGACTAGAGTGAAATCTCTGCAAGCTGCATGGTCACTTTTCAAAGACCCCATAATAGAGGCGCAACTTAAATGTATACCCCAAATTAAAAAACACAGTAAAAGAACTAAATAAGAGCCACCGTGGCTTAACCACCATGTAAAAGAAGCAGTGAGAGATAAAAAGGCATCTTTTAAAAAATGGAAGTCAAATCCTAGTGAGGTAACTAGAATGGAGCATAAACACTGCCAAATTAAATGTAAAAATGTAATAAGAAAAGCCAAAAAGGAGTTTGAAGAACAGCTAGCCAAAAACTCAAAAGGTAATAACAAAATGTTTTTTAAGTACATCAGAAGCAGGAAGCCTGCTAAACAACCAGTGGGGCCCCAGGACGATCGAGATACAAAAGGAGCACTTAAAGATGATAAAGTCATCGCAGAGAAACTAAATGAATTCTTTGCTTCAGTCTTCACAGCTGAGGATCTTAGGGAGATTCCCAAACCTGAGCTGCCTTTTGTAGGTGACAAATCTGAGGAATTGTCACAGATTGAAGTGTCACTAGAAGAAGTTTTGGAATTAATTGATAAACTTAACAGAAACAAGTCACCGGGACCAGATGGCACTCACCCAAGAGTTCTGAAAGAACTCAAATGTGAAATTGCAGAACTATTAACTATGGTTTGTAACCTGTCCTTTAAATCAGCTACTGTACCCAGTGATTGGAAGATAGCTAAAGTAACGCCAATATTTAAGAAAGGCTCTAGAGGTGATCCTGGCAATTACAGAGGAGAGTGATCACTTTAGATAAGCTATTACCAGCAGGAGAGTGGGGTGGGAGGAGGTATTTTTTCATGCTTTGTGTGTATATAATAAGATCTTCTACACTTTCCACAGTATGCATCCGATGAAGTGAGCTGTAGCTCACGAAAGCTTATGCTCAAATAAATTGGTTAGTCTCTAAGGTGCCACAAGTACTCCTTTTCTTTTTGCGAATACAGACTAACACGGCTGTTACTCTGAAACCAATTACAGACCAGTAAGTCTAATGTCAGTACCGGGCAAATTAGCTGAAACAATAGTAAAGAATAAAATTGTCAGACACAGACGAACATAAATTGTTGCGCAAAAGTCAACATGGTTTCTGTAATGGGAGATCATGTTTTACTAATCTATTAGAGTTCTTTGAGGGGGTCAACAAACATGTGGACAAGGGGAATCCAGTGGACATTGTGTACTTAGATTTCCAGAAAGCCTTTGACAAGCCTTTGACAAAGTCCCTCACCAAAGGCTCTTATGTAAATTAAGTTGTCATGGGATAAGAGGGAAGATCCTTTCATGGATTGAGAACTGGTTAAAAGACAGGGAACAATAAATGGGTAAGAATAAATGGTAAATTTTCAGAATGCAGAGGGGTAACTAGCGGTGTCTCCCAAGGGTCAGTCCTAGGATCAATTCAATTATCAATTCAACGTATTCATAAATGATCTGGAGAAACGGGTAAACAGTGAGATGGAAAAGTTTTCAGAAGATACTAAACTGCTCAAGATAGTTAAGACCAAAGCAGACTGTGAAGAACTTCAAAAAGATCTCACAAAAATCATAGAATCATAGAATCATAGAATATCAGGGTTGGAAGGGACCCCAGAAGGTCATCTAGTCCAACCCCCTGCTCGAAGCAGGACCAATTCCCAGTTAAATCATCCCAGCCAGGGCTTTGTCAAGCCTGACCTTAAAAACCTCTAAGGAAGGAGATTCTACCACCTCCCTAGGTAACGCATTCCAGTGTTTCACCACCCTCTTAGTGAAAAAGTTTTTCCTAATATCCAATCTAAACCTCCCCCATTGCAACTTGAGACCATTACTCCTCGTTCTGTCATCTGCTACCATTGAGAACAGTCTAGAGCCATCCTCTTTGGAACCCCCTTTCAGGTAGTTGAAAGCAGCTATCAAATCCCCCCTCATTCTTCTCTTCTGCAGACTAAACAATCCCAGCTCCCTCAGCCTCTCCTCATAAGTCATGTGCTCTAGACCCCTAATCATTTTTGTTGCCCTTCGCTGGACTCTCTCCAATTTATCCACATCCTTCTTGTAGTGTGGGGCCCAAAACTGGACACAGTACTCCAGATGAGGCCTCACCAGTGTCGAATAGAGGGGAACGATCACATCCCTCGATCTGCTCGCTATGCCCCTACTTATACATCCCAAAATGCCATTGGCCTTCTTGGCAACAAGGGCACACTGTTGACTCATATCCAGCTTCTCGTCCACTGTCACCCCTAGGTCCTTTTCCGCAGAACTGCTGCCTAGCCATTCGGTCCCTAGTCTGTAGCGGTGCATTGGATTCTTCCATCCTAAGTGCAGGACCCTGCACTTATCCTTATTGAACCTCATCAGATTTCTTTTGGCCCAATCCTCCAATTTGTCTAGGTCCTTCTGTATCCTATCCCTCCCCTCCAGCGTATCTACCACTCCTCCCAGTTTAGTATCATCTGCAAATTTGCTGAGAGTGCAATCCACACCATCCTCCAGATCATTTATGAAGATATTGAACAAAACCGGCCCCAGGACCGACCCCTGGGGCACTCCACTTGACACCGGCTGCCAACTAGACATGGAGCCATTGATCACTACCCGTTGAGCCCGACAATCTAGCCAGCTTTCTACCCACCTTATAGTGCATTCATCTAGCCCATACTTCCTTAACTTGCTGACAAGAATACTGTGGGAGACCGTGTCAAAAGCTTTGCTAAAGTCAAGAAACAATACATCCACTGCTTTCCCTTCATCCACAGAACCAGTAATCTCATCATAAAAGGCGATTAGATTAGTCAGGCATGACCTTCCCTTGGTGAATCCATGCTGACTGTTCCTGATCACTTTCCTCTCATGTAAGTGCTTCAGGATTGATTCTTTGAGGACCTGCTCCATGATTTTTCCAGGGACTGAGGTGAGGCTGACTGGCCTGTAGTTCCCAGGATCCTCCTTCTTCCCTTTTTTAAAGATTGGCACTACATTAGCCTTTTTCCAGTCATCCGGGACTTCCCCCATTCGCCACGAGTTTTCAAAGATAATGGCCAAGGGCTCTGCAATCACAGCCGCCAATTCCTTCAGCACTCTCGGATGTAACTCGTCCGGCCCCATGGACTTGTGCACGTCCAGCTTTTCTAAATAGTCCCTAACCACCTCTATCTCCACAGAGGGCTGGCCATCTCTTCCCCATTCTGTGATGCCCAGCGCAGCAGTCTGGGAGCTGACCTTGTTAGTGAAAACAGAGGCAAAAAAAGCATTGAGTACATTAGCTTTTTCCACATCCTCTGTCACTAGGTTGCCTCCCTCATTCAGTAAGGGGCCCACACTTTCCTTGGCTTTCTTCTTGTTGCCAACATACCTGAAGAAACCCTTCTTGTTACTCTTGACATCTCTTGCTAGCTGCAGCTCCAGGTGCGATTTGGCCCTCCTTATATCTTTCCTACATGCCCGAGCAATATTTTTATACTCTTCCCTGGTCATATGTCCAACCTTCCACTTCTTGTAAGCTTCTTTTTTATGTTTAAGATCCGCTAGGATTTCACCATTAAGCCAAGCTGGTCGCTTGCCATGTTTACTATTCTTTCGACTCATCGGGATGGTTTGTCCCTGTAACCTCAACAGGGATTCCTTGAAATACAGCCAGCTCTCCTGGACTCCCTTCCCCTTCATGATAGTGAAGTGATTGGGCAACAAAATGGCAAATGAAATTTAATGTGGATAAATGTAAAGTAATGCACATTGGAAAAAATAACCCCAACTATACATACAATATGATGGAGGCTAATTTAGCTACAACTAATCAGGAGAAAGATCTTGGAGTCATCGTGGATAGTTCTCTGAAGACGTCCATGCAGTGTGCAGCGGCAGTCAAAAAAGCAAACAGAATGTTAGGAATCATTAAAAAAAGGCATGGAGAATATCTTATTGCCCTTATATAAATCCATGGTATGCCCACATTTGACTACTGCGTACAGATGTGGTCCCCTCATCTCAAAAAAGATATACTGGCATTAGAAAAGGTTCAGAAAAGGGCAACTTAAATGATTAGGGGTTTGGAACAGGTCCCATATGAGGAGAGATTAAAGAGGCTAGGACTTTTCAGCTTGGAAAAGAGGAGACTAAGGGGCGATATGATAGAGGTATATAAAATCATGAGTCGTGTGGAGAAAGTGAATAAGGAAAAGTTATTTACTTGTTCCCATAATATAAGAACTAGGGGCCACAAAATGAAATTAAAGGGTAGCAGATTTAAAACAAATATAAAGGAAGTTCTTCACTCAGCGCACAGTCAACCTGTGGAACTCCTTGCCTGAGGAGAATCAATCATAGAATATCAGGGTTGGACGGGACCTCAGGGTCATCTAGTCCAACCCTCTGCTCAAAGCAGGACCAATCCCCAACTAAATCATCCCAGCCAGGGCTTTGTCAAGCCTGACCTTAAAAACTTCTAAGGAAGGAGATTCCACCACCTCCCTAGATAACGCATTCCAGTGCTTCACCACCCTCCTAGTGAAAAAGTTTTTCCTAATATCCAACCTAAACCTCCCCCACTGCAACTTGAGACCATTACTCCTCGTTCTGTAATCTGCTACCACTGAGAACAGTCTAGATCCATGCTCTTTGGAACCCCCTTTCTGGTAGTTGAAAGCAGCTATCAAATCCCCCCTCTTTCTTCTCTTCCACATACTAAACAATCCCAGTTCCCTCAGCCTCTCCTCGTAAGTCATGTGTTCCAGTCCCCTCATCATTTTTGTTGCCCTCCGCTGGATGCTTTCCAATTTTTCCACATCCTTCTTGTAGTGTGGGGCCCAAAACTGGACACAGTACTCCAGATGAGGCCTCACCAATGTCGAATAGAGGGGAACGATCACGTTGTTGTGAAGGCTAGGACTGTAACAGGGTTTAAAAGAGAACTCGATAAATTCATGGAGGTTAAGTTCATTAATGGCTATTAGCCAGGATGGGTAAGGAATGGTGTCCCTAGCCTCTGTTTGTCAGAGGGTGGAGATGGATGGCAGGAGAGAGATCACTTCATAGAATATCAGGGTTGGAAGGGACCTCAGGAGGTCATCTAGTCCAACCCCCTGCTCAAAGCAGGGCCAATCCCCAACTAAATCATCCCAGCCAGGGCTTTGTCAAGCCTGACCTTAATCATTTGTTTAATCATTCATTAATCACTTGATCATTACCTGTTAGGTTCACTCCCTCTGGGGCACCTGGCATTGGCCACTGTTGGTAGACAGGATACTGGGCTGGATGGACCTTTGGTCTGACCCAGTATGGCTATTCTTATGTTCTTTGAACTACAGCTTTAAGCCAATTATAAGTATCTTGGTTTTACTGGTGTCAAGGTTCCTTCCCCACTCTGAACTCTAGGGTACAGATGTGGGGACCTGCATGAAAACCTCCTATGCTTACTTTTACCAGCTTAGGTTAAAACTTCCCCAAGGTACAAACTATTTTACCCTTTGCCCTTGGACTTCCACTGCCACCACCAAACGTTTATCTGGGTTTATTTATTAGGAAAGCGTTGTTTGGAAATGTCTTTCCCCCCCAAAATCCTCCCAACCCTTGCACCCCACTTCCTGGGGAAGGTTTGGTAAAAATCCTCACCAATTTGCATAGGTGACCACAGACCCAAACCCTTGGATCTTAAGAACAATGAAAAAGCATTCAGTTTCTGAAAAGAAGGATTTTAATAGAAGTAAAAAGTAAAAAATCACCTCTGTAAAATCAGGATGGTAAATACCTTACAGAGTAATTAGATTCAAAACATAGAGAATCCCTCTAGGCAAAATCTTAAGTTACTAAAAGACACACAGACAGGAATATTCATTCTATTCAGCACAGCTTAATTTCTCAGCCATTTAAAGAAATCATAATCTAACGCATATCTAGCTAGATTACTTACTAAGTTCTAAGACTCCATTCCTGTTCTGTCCCCGGCAAGAAGCACCACACAGACACAGACCCTTTGTTTTTCTCCCTCCTCCCACCTTTTGAAAGTATCTTGTCTCCTCATTGGTCATTTTGGTCAGGTGCCAGAGAGGTTATCCTAGCTTCTTGACCATTTACAGGTGAAAAGATTTTTCCTCTAGCCAGGAGGGATTTTAGAGGTGTTTACCCTTCCCTTTATATTTATGACAACTGGTTAGAGGGTTCATTCCACCAAGTGCAAAATGCGCTTCTCTTCTGATGAATAAGTACTAGGATTTCCTTGTTGTTCTCATCAGACCAATCCTGATGGTGGTGAGTGGAATATCCAATCGATTTAACACATGCCTTGTGAATAATGGTCTTGAACTCCTCCCAGTGTGTTTGGATGTCACTGATGTTGTCAGGTAGGTCAGAGAGCCTCTCAATGAAGTGTTGCTGAAGAATCTCATGACTAGAGTGATTCTGAAGTGCATTCCTTTCAGTTGCTTAAGGTGTTATGTTGCAAGCCGCATGTTCACAATTGATTTGACTAAATGATTGTCTGTCCACCAGTCATCCATAACTCTCATGCCTCATATAATATGGCCATCAGTATGATCACGGGCTCTGACAATGACATAGTCAAGAAGATGCCAGTGTTTGGAACATGGGTGTTTCCAAGTGGTCTTATATTTTTCCCTCTGTCTCAAGATGGTATTTGGAATAAGAAAAGCATCCTCCACACATTTGCTGAGGAGAAAAATGCTGTTAACTTTCCCCACCCCTTCTTTCCCAGTGGTACCTCTCGAGAGTTTGGGATGTTGCCCAACTCTGGCATTGAAGTCATCCACAAGGATAAGCATGTCTTCCTTGGCTGTGACAGAGAGAACTGCATCAAGAGCACAGTAGAACTGCTCCTTATTGCCTTTTTTATTGTCAAGTGTGGGAGCATACACACTGATGATCGTGGCATACTGGTCATTAGTAATCTCAAGACGAAGAATCATGAGACATTCGTTAATACTCATAGGGAATTCAAAAAGCTGGCTAGCAATCTTGTTCTAGATGGCAAACCAAGCACATGAATAAACCTCTCTTCTGATGGCTGTCCTTTCCAAAAGAAGGTATAGTCACCTCCATTTTTGTTGCATGACAGATCCAAGAGAAGTGTAGAGAACACCACCAGCCACTGTTATGGCTATGGCTATGATTTAGTCATGGGTATTTTTATTAAAAGTCATGGACAGGTCACGGGCAATAAAGTAAAAGTCATGGCCTGTGACCTGTTCATGACTTTTACTAAAAATATCCCTAACTAAATCTTAGGTGCTTAGGTACCTAACTAAATCTTAGGTGCCCTGGGGTCAGCCGTATTGGCCACTGCAGAAGTCACGGAGATCCCAGAAAGTCACAGAATCCATTACTTCTGTGACCTTCATGAAAGACTCACAGTCTTATTTATGGCATTTATTGACCTAACTAAGGCCTTTGATTCTATTGGATGTGAAGCATTATGTAAGATGCTGTCTAGGTTCGGTCGTTCACTGAAGTCATTTATGTTCTCAGGCTACTTCAGGATGGGATGACCACCACCATTGTCATTTATGGGTTGGAGATGGACCTGTTTCACCATCTGTACTGGTGTTAAGTGGGGCTGTATTATTGCCCCAATCCTTTTTTCCATCTATCTTGCCATAATCTTCATTCTTATTTGTGACCACCTTTCTTCTGGAATTTGGACTGAGTATCGCATGGATGGCCAGCTCTTCAATTTGTGGTATCTTCATTCTAAAACTAAACACCAGGACTGTTATTACCGACCTTCAGTTTGCTGACGACAGTGCTATCTTTGTGCACACGGAGGCTGACTTGCAACCCTAAATCATTTTTCAGCTGCCTATCATAGCCTGGGACTTTCCCTCAACATTGGGAAGACTAAGGTCCTCCACCAGCCTGCCCTAGGACAAGTTTCCCCCACTTTTCCCACAAATTATCATCAGTGATGAACTGCTGGAAAACACTGAGCATTTCCCTTACCTTGGTAACCATCTCTTCCAGACAGCCAGTCTTGATATGGAGATCGAACATAGGATCTGTTGTGCTAGCATATTCTTAGGAAAGTTGTTCCATTGTGTTTTTATTGACAGAGATATGTGGATGGAAACTAAGATCCTGGTCTACAATGCAGTAGTCATCTCTTTTTTATGGATGTGAGACATGAGTGACATATTGAAGCCATCTTAAGCATCTGGAGTGGTAACAACAGCGCTGCCTTAGGAAGATTCTCCATATCAGATGGAAGACTGTCGCACCAATACCAGTGTTCTCTCTGCAGCTAACATCACCAGTGTTGAGGTGAAGATTATGAAAGATCAGATTTGCCAGGCTGATTATTGTCTGTGGATGGCTGATGACTTCTCTTTGGAAGAGAAGTCCTCTTTTCTGAACTTAGACATGGGAAGAGGGCTGAAGCACTTAGAGGAGAGGAAAGTGATCAGGAACAGTCAGCATGGATTCACCAAGGGAAGGTCATGCCTGACTAATCTAATCGCCTTCTATGATGAAATTACTGGTTCTGTGGATGAAGGGAAAGCAGTGGATGTATTGTTCCTTGACTTTAGCAAAGCTTTTGACACAGTCTCCCACAGTATTCCTGTCAGCAAGTTAAAGAAGTATGGGCTGGATGAATGCACTATGAGGTGGGTAGAAAGTTGGCTAGGTTGTCGGGCTCAATGGGTAGTGATCAATGGCTCCATGTCTAGATGGCAGCCAGTGTCAAGTGGAGTGCCCCAGGGGTCAGTCCTGGGGCCGGTTTTGTTCAATATCTTCATAAATAATCTGGAGGATGGTGTGGATTGCACTCTCAGCAAATTTGCGGATGATACTAAACTAGGAGGAGTGGTAGATACGGTGGCAGGTAGGGATAGGATACAGAGGGACCTAGACAAATTGGAGGATTGGGCCAAAAGAAATCTGATGAGGTTTAACAAGGATAAGTGCAGGGTGCTGCACTTAGGACGGAAGAATCCAATGCACCGCTACAGACTAGGGACTGAATGGCTAGGCAGCAGTTCTGCGGAAAAGGACCTAGGGGTGACAGTGGACGAGAAGCTGGATATGAGTCAGCAGTGTGCCCTTGTTGCCTAGAAGGCCAATGGCATTTTGGGATGTATACATAGGGGCATTGCCAGCAGATCGAGGGACGTGATTGTTCCCCTCTATTCATAGAATATAGAATCATAGAATATCAGGGTTGGAAGGGACCCCAGAAGGTCATCTAGTCCAACCCCCTGCTCGAAGCAGGACCAATTCCCAGTTAAATCATCCCAGCCAGGGCTTTTCAATATTCGACATTGGTGAGGCCTCATCTGGAGTACTGTGTCCAGTTTTGGGCCCCACACTACAAGAAGGATGTGGATAAATTGGAGAGAGTCCAGCGAAGGGCAACAAAAATGATTAGGGGTCTGGAACACATGACTTATGAGGAGAGGCTGAGGGAACTGGGATTGTTTAGTCTGCAGAAGAGAAGAATGAGGGGGGATTTGATAGCTGCTTTCAACTACCTGAGAGGTGGTTCCAAAGAGGATGGTTCTAGACTATTCTCAGTGGTAGAAGATGAAAGGACAAGGAGTAATGGTCTCAAGTTGCAGTGGGGGAGGTTTAGGTTGGATATTAGGAAAAACTTTTTCACTAGGAGGGTGGTGAAACACTGGAATGCGTTACCTAGGGAGGTGGTAGAATCTCCTTCCTTAGAAGTTTTTAAAGGTCAGGCTTGACAAAGCCCTGGCTGGGATGATTTAATTGGGGATTGGTCCTGCTTTGAGCAGGGGGTTGGACTAGATGACCTCCTGAGGTCCCTTCCAACCCTGATATTCTATGATTCTATGATTCCTCCCACTATCCCAGACCAACTCTCCCAGACCTGGAACCCTGCTTCCTCCTTCTCCCCCTGCCACAGCCTGAGCTGCCCAACCAATCTTCTATGATTCTATGAACTATCCTAGACCCATATTCCCTGCTGCCTTCCCTGCTCCTGCCCAACTGTCCCACACCCACTGCCCCTGCCACCTTCCCCAAGCTCAGCTCTTAGGAAACTGTAAAACTAATGTTAAAATATTGCCTGGCTGGCTCAGAGTCTTATCTTGAGCTGCTGCACTATGCACTCAGCCTCTTTGTCCCAGGGACACCCAGCCATCCCACCACTCAGCTGCCACTGTTCAGCTGAGCTCAGTCCCAAGGCGCTGCTGCTCACCTGAGCTCACCACATGTGCCGACTGGGCTGCCGACTCCCAGCTAGTGTGAGGTACGTGTGCAGTGGCCAGAACTGCAGCACCTGCCTTAGCCAACAGGGTGGCTCTGGCCAAATCCATCAACAAAGTATGGGAATGGAATTCATGCCTGTTCCTGCCACACTGCCACGCCACTCTTCAATATAATGGAGAAAGGTCTAGCACAATCCAATGGCTGGAAGTTGAAGCTAGACAAATTCTATCTAGAAAGATGGCATACATTTTTAGTGGAGAGAGTAATTAAGCATTCGAACAATTTACTAAGGGTGGTGGATTCCCAATCATCGACAATTTTTAAATCAAGATTGAATGTTTTTCTAAAAGATCTAGGAATTATTTGGGGGGAAGTTCTATAGCCTATGTTGTACAAGAGGTCAGACCAGATGATCACAATGGTCACTTCTGGCCTTGGAATCTGTAAGCAGGGAAGTGACTTAACCAAGGTCACACAGCAAGTCAGTGGCAGAGACAGGGACAGATGTCAGGTCTGCAGAGGCTGGGTCTAGTGTCCTATTCAGTGCTTTAACCATCTTTCCTTTCCTCTTTTGCCCATCACCATTTCTGGACTGCCCAGTGAAGGGACAAGTGTTGATTCCAAGGCTTTTTTCACCTATGGTCTGTCATATGAGCAACTTTCCCCCACCCCCACATTGCTACTAAGACATTCCTCAGGCCCTTCAGCCTTGTCAGAGCTCCTCATGGGAAAGGGGAGAAAAGCCCATTCAGACAGAGAACAGATGCCACAGTGCTACATATGGATCCCTTTCCCCTTACCTTGGCCAGGCTGCCTTACACAGATGAATGGGGCTTTTGCCATCCCCATGAATGCAGTGTGGCCATAGAAGTGCATTTCTTGCACCCCAGAAGTTCACTTGTCAAGGGGCTAGTTTGTTGCTGAAGATTGACTGGATGTTGTGTAAGAGGACTGAAAAAAATTGAGCCATGGTTTGCCTCTTATTGGGGAACAAGGGTTAAACAATTCCATAAGGTCCCATTGTCCTGGCTGGCTTGTGCCACTCAGTTATCCTCTCTGGTGTCTTATGTAATGGCATCAAAAGGTGTCTGTTATAACAGAGTAGGCTGACAAGATCTGGAAATGCAGTGCTTGGCATGGGTAGCTGATCCTCTTTGTGTGAGTTAAGAGATCCTAGGGGCTCTTGCTCTGCTGAACTGGATGCTTGGAGATGAGAGCAGCTAAGGACTTCTCAGCAAGTTTCAGCAGAGCGCAGACTGCCCTCACTGTTGGACTGGGATTGCTCTCTCTGCCTCATACACAGCAACAGCTGGGAATCAGTGAGTAGCCAGTGTTCTCCACCCAGGTAAAGGACACTGTTACAAAAGAGAAACTTGAGCCAACTTAGAAGTCCTGATTCTCCTCTCACTTATATAAAGGAAATTCAGAAATAACTCCACTGTGGTCAACCATGTCAGAGAGAGGAGGATGAGGTGCAGAAGCCTTCAGAGAAATGTTTTCCTCACTACTGGGAAGGAATTTCTTTTTAAACCAAGTGCCAATGTCCTGTGTAGTCTGATAGCAAGGTGGGGAAACAAAGGCCCATTTAATCTCTGTCACAGCAAAAACATAAGCTGCCTAAGGATTCAGTGCCCTGATCTGCACTTTCTAAGAGGGTGGGGAATAGGGGGCAATGGCACCAGAATATGGGGCATTTCTCCATGTGTGCAGTTTGACCACTTTGAAAAGGTCAGGATGCAGTATCTTGGATGTTTACCCTGGAAATCAATATTAAACCTCTCCAAAGAGTGGCCTTCCTCATTTCTTGGAGCTGTTCCAATGTCATGTGTTTACTCAGAAGGAGCTGCAGGAAGAAGGAACCTGGGAGCCCATATTTCCCCTCACATTGTGACACAGGCCTCAACTGGCATTCCAAGTCTCAAGACAACTGACTTTGTAGGTCTAGTTTATAGCACTGGGAAAATTAAAAGCAGGTCAAATGTGTGTGTGTGTGTGTGTGGGGGTAGTATCTTGGGTAACCCCAACTACATGACCTCAAATGTGTACCGCATACTCAATCCTGGGCCTTCATGGGACATACCAGTTTTCAGGTGGATGTACTCTATATATGAATTTTACAGCACATAGAAAAGAAACCCACTTTGAAAGGGTTACTGAAAGCCCACAAAAGCTTATGCTCAAATAAATTGATTAGTCTCTAAGGTGCAACAAGGACTCCTCGTTGTTTTTGATGATACAGACTAACACAGCTGCCCCTCTGAAAACTGTGCATAGAATGGGCTTAGCATCTCCTGTGAATGCACTAGCCGTTGCAAGCTCTGGCCATGTTTAAACTGATATGAGTGATATAAGAGTGTCCACACAAAGTTGCACTAGTTTAACTAAATCAGTATGCCATCACACCTTTAAACACAGTGGTGTGTGCATACCAGGCCTCAGAGTGTAAGGCCATGTCTACACTACAAATTATGTTGACCTAATTTATATTGGCATACAGCCACCAGTTATTAAATCGCTTGTGTGTGTGCACTCTTGGATCCTTGTGTTGGCAGTGTGTGTCCTCAACAGGAGCACTTGTATCAATTATACTGTCAAGTGGGCATTGTGGGATGGCTTCTGAAAGCCTGTAACAGTTGATGTAAGCAATGCAGTGTCTACACTGACACTGCATCAGCCTAAGTGCATAGACCATGACTCTACGCCGCTCAGGTAGATGGTGTTACTAAATTGGTGTAGATAGGCACTTATGTCAATGGGAGCCAAATTTAAGTGAGGACACTTCCACAGCTAGGTTGATGCAAGGCAGTTTATGTCAACCTAACTATGTAGTGTAGACCAAGCCTTAGTCACAGAGGCGATAGTAAGGAATAGCTCACAGAGGAGTGAACTGTCTGTAAACAAAGGTACTTCCTCTCTAAGGCAGCTGCTGTCACATCAGCCCAGAGTACCATTCCATAGAAGGAGTATGAAAGTTCAATCACTTTTGAAATATTGGGTTTCCGAATTATTTCTTTGTACTATTAACTATAAGAGCTTAAGGACAGTTGGATGATATAGATTTGAAGTGAATCAGGGCCAGAGATTTTTCCCTAGCTCTGCACAAATAAAGTTATAAGAATCTAAACTTTTTAAAAGCAGGTTGTTTGAGTGGGACTGTACCTTGGGACCCCTTCACCAAAGAACCTCAAATTTGCACCACTGAGACCCTCAATTGGTATAGCAATTTTCAGATCAAGGTGACTATATATGTGGTTTTTAGAACCCATGAAAAAATCAGATCTAGTCAGAAAGCTCTGTTCAGTTTTAACTGTAATATGGCCAGGATTCGCCCCATGAGACCATAGGAAGAAGTGGTGAGGACGCCAATGTCCCAAATACTCATGGAGCAAAGAATGCAGCATTTATCCAAGTGTCATCAATCACATCCATCAATGGGTGACAGAGGCTTCCTGGGGTAAGACTTATCAGGCTATAAGTGCCTTTCTGGGGCAGTAGCCTAGACTGCTAGAGCCACATCTGAGTCTACTCCTCCATTCTCTCTCTTGCAGGAGAAGGGATGGGGAAATCTAGGCAGGCGATCCTGGAATGCTTACTTCCCTGGTCAGAATTACTGGGAGTGAGGAGGAGAGATGCAAGATTGATGTGCTGGCTACTGAAGCTTCTCTGCCTGACTGGGAAAGGCCTGTATGGTGTCTGTAACCAACAAGTGCTGGGAGACAGTGGAGTGGGTCTTAAAAAAATTCCTGAAACTGCTGGTCCAGATAGTCTATTGCAGAGAGGCTGAGTCAGGTTCATGGGAAGGGCTAAGAGATTCAGCAGACATGCTTATTAGTTTTTCAGTTTTCCTTTTGTTTTAAAGAAAAAATGTGAAGGAGCAGGATGCTGGCCAGTGCTGAGCAGGGATGCACTGTGGGAGTGTAAATGTGAAGGAGCAGGATGCTGGCCAGTGCTGAGGAAGGATGCACTGTGGGAGCATAAGCAGACCTCTGCAGTCTGTTGGAACAATAATTCTTCCCTACCTCACAGGGCCATTGGAAGGCCTGAGAAGTTAATAGGCTATATTCTGACAATTCCATGGAGGTTAACACAGTTACATGGGACCAGAAGGCAATCCAAACTTATTTTGGATTTGGAAGATGGTGAGCTGGGCAGGGACCATTCTCATGTATGGCCGCCTGTTCCAGGGAGTGTCCACAGAGTTTCCTACAGGTAATTCTCCCCCTCAGTCAGGGTGGGCTTCAAAGCCTTCTGTATCTGCACCCTTTGGGCACTCTGAAAAGTCAGAAGGGTTCAAAAAGCCTGGACTCTGTATAGTAATGGGCTGGGTTAAATCCCCCTGAAACTGGTGGATGTACCAGCCTCCTTTCATAGAATAGCAGGGTTGGAAGGGACCTTAGGAGGTCATCTAGTCCAACCCCCTGCTCAAAGCAGGACCAATCCCAAATTTTTGCCCCGATCCCTAAATGGCCCCCTCAGGGATTGAACTCACAACCCTGGGTTTAGAAGGCCAATGCTCAAACCCCTGAGCTATCCCTCCCCCCATTTTTGCATTTATCCTTTCATGCAGGATAAATGTAAAAAGCAATTGAGCTCCTTTATTGGACCAGAAAGATGAAATAATAGGAATCACCACCCAAAACACAGACACATAGCAATGTTTGAGTAGAAGCTAAACCATCTGGCCCAAGGGATTTCCCTGGGGACTGACATAGCAAAAGCAGGGGCTGGAGCATTAATTGGTGGAGTTGTGTGCGCTTGTGTGTGAGAGAGAGAAGCAGCAAGAAACCACAGTAGCAGAGAGAAAAAGATCAGAAAGCCAAAGAGACAGAAAGGGGAAGTAATCACAATACTTATAGCACTTTGGATCCTAGTTCGCAAAGTGCTTTCCAGGAAGGTTGGCACTTCCATCACCATATTGCAAATGTGGAACCCGAGGCACAGAGATAGGAAGTGACTCACCCAAGGTCATGCAGTCAGGGGACTATTGCATAGGAGCTGGGAGTTGGCATTACCTGTATAATGCATTGGGGAGACCATTACTGGGATAGTGTGTCCGATTCTGGCATCTTCACTTCAAAAAGGATCATAAAAAATTGAAATGGTTCAAAGAACACCTACAAGATATAATTGCCATCTGGAAAACCTGCCACACAGTAAGAGACTAAAGGCGCTTAGTGTGTATAGTTGATTGAGCAAACGGCTTAGAAATGACTTGACAGATTATAAATACCTGCACAGGGATAAGGGTTCCTATAACAGAAGTCTGCTAATGTATCAGACAGAGATGAAACAAGATACAATGGCTGGAAGTAGAGCAAGGCACACATTTTTAACAGGGAGGGGAATTAACCATTGGAACAACTTACCTAGGGCTGTGCTAAATTCTCCATCACTCGGAGTCTCTAAATCAAGATTGGGTGTCTCTTTCTAAAATATTCACTCTAGCTTACTCACAAGTTATTGTGCTTGATACAGGAAGCACTTTGTAGCATTCCCTGGCCTTTGCTATGCAGGTGCTCAGACAGGCTGATACAATGGTCCCTTCTGGCTTTAACATCTATGATCTCTGTCAGAACAGGTGCAATGCTATTACAAGTCCATCTGGAAGAGAATTCTTGTCAGCAACTCAGACTGTTCCAAGAAGTTATTTGTGTGCTGAAGGAGCAATGCTTCATCTGGGTGGCTTGCCCTTGTTTTCCAGTTTGAAGGGGATGGGAAACAGGGGATGCCAGGTCAGAAGCCAAAAGCAAAGTGCATAGTCTCAGAGGACCTTTAGAATCACATTCCCATACCCAGTGGGTTGAATTGTGAGCATGGGTGAAAAGGTTGTTCTACTCTTCCAAGCTTTCCTCACAAAACAAGCTCCACCCACATTAGACACTGCTCATTGTAGATTGTGCAGATGTTCAATACATGGCCACGCAGCTCTCTGGGTTCCAAATACATACGTAGGCTCTGCTGAGCTCTTGGGCTTGTCTTCCTGTCAGTGCAGCTCTTATGCCCTATTGGGATTCATGAGCTTGGCTACCCATTGTGGGGGTGGGGGGAGAGGGTTCAGATGGCCTGCTGAGCTCCTTGGGTTTGGCTCCTTCTTCATTTGGCAGGGGAGGAGAAAATGGCAGAACTTTTCCAAGCCCAACTCTTGACGCCAAAATGAGCTGTCAGTCACAGTGGAATGTGCAGATCTTCAAATGTGGCCCTACCGTTCCCTTTCCTCTGCCAGTCAAATCATCTGGGAGGAAGAATTTGATCAGAAAAATGTGAATGATAATTTGAAATTATTTAAGAACACTTTACTAGATGCTGCAAAAGCCACAATCCCACCATCATGGAAGAAGGCTGTATTGGTTAACAAAACGGTCTGGTTTAGAGGGAAATTGAAGGCAGCTATAAAAAAATTAAATAGAAATATAACATATAATAAATGGAAGAAAGGAGAAGCTGATGATAATGAATATAAGTCAGAGCTAGGCATTGTAGAGAATTGATAAGGGAAGCAAGTTAATAAAAGGCAGAGTTAATGACAAGAAGAAGGAGATTTTTAAGTATATTAGAAACAAAAAGAATCATAACAATGGTATTACTACATTACTGGATGGAAATGGTAGAATGATCAATAATGCAGAAAAAGCAGAAGAGTTCAATAAATATACTGTTCTCATGGGCAGTGGGTGAAACTTCCCCTGGGGGAGGCTAGCTCCTTGTCCTGTATCTTCTTTCCATGGCCCCGCCCACACTCCACCCCTGCTCTGCCCCAGGCCCTGCCCCCACTCCTGTGTGCCACTGGCTCGCTGCTCACTTCCTTACCCTGCTGCTGGCCCCCCAGGAGTAGAGCAGGTGTTTTACCACTGTACTTGGCACTGGTGCGATCCCGACCAGAATACAATACTAGTGTCCGCAATTCAAGAAGCATGTGGATAAATCAGAAAGGGTTGTTGTGTACTGGTATGTAGGTGGTCAGGACTAGTGGCCAAAGTCAGGGTCAGGAGCCAGAGCACAGGATCAGAGCCAGGGTCAGGAAAAAGGAGTCAGAAACCAAGCAGAGGAGCTGGGCTGGAGAGGACTGGCACAGGGCAGGAGCAAGGCAGACACAAAGTGATCACAGCTGCCACCATAAGCACTGAGCAGCCACTGGCCAAGCGCTACTGCTGGGCTTAAATGCTGTCTTGACAGTGCCGCTCAGTCAGTCAGTCAGTCAGGCACTCTGGCTGATCACAGGCCCAGCTATAGGGTTCAGAGAAGAGCCACAACAATAACAAAACAATTGGTGAACATGCCTTCTAGCACTGTACTCAAAGAGCACAATCTACTTGGTTTAACAAAAAGAAGGTTAAGGGGTGGCTTGATTACAGTTGTATATGAGCCTACATGGGAAACAAATATTTGATAATGGGCTCTTCAATCTAGGAGAGATAGGTATACTACGATCCAGTGGCCGGAAGCTGAAGCTGGACATTCAGACCAGAAATAAGGCATACATTTTTAATAGTGAGAGTAATTAACCATTAGAACAAATCATTAAGTGTCATGGTGGATTCTTCATCACTGACAATTGTTAAATCAAGATTGTGGGGTTTTTTCCTAAAAGATCTGCCCTAGGAATTATTTTGGAGAAAATCTCTTGCCTGTATTATACAGGAGGTCATACTGGATGATCACAATATCCCTTCTGGCCTTAGAATTTATGAATCTTTCCTGCACACTTTGATGAGCAGTGAAACAGATAACTGTGTTGCCATTTAACATATCATTATGGGTATCTGAAGCTTTGTTTTTGCAATGATTTAACTAAAGTTTTGCAATAGTTTGCAAAAACCACATCGTTTTTGCAATGATTTAATTAAAATGGTAGAAAAAAAATATTTAGTTAAATTGATTTAACCCCTAGAGGGGATGCAGTTACACTCGTGTGAAGGTCTCTATTGTTTCAGTACATTTGCCAAAACAAGCTATTCCAATATGAATGCCTTTACCTTGGTATAATTGCATGCACACTAGGGATTTTTGCTGATTTACCTGCATAGTTTTTTCTACTGATTGGCATAAACTGCGTGTAGGCAAGGCCCATGTTAGCCTTTATTGAAAAGAACAGGGCAGGTCACAGAGCTTTTGCACTGGGGTCTGTTAATAGTAGCCAGACCACATTGCGTCAGTTACACTTGGTTCATGCTTTTGAGGCTCTCTCAGCCACCAATGTGGCTAGAAACTTATCTTTTTTCAAATGAAAGCCTTGATTCTGGAGAACAAGAAGATAGCAGACACTGGTGTGCTGGGCCACCATGTACTGGCAGCCCTCTCTGAGCCCTGACCATGCCAAGATTACATAAGGATGAGGAGCTCTTCAGTGATCTGAGGCTACCTGAGAAAGGATGAAGAGAGAGCAGGGGTTCAGACAAAACCCCGACAAGGCCATGGTCTTTTTACAATTAAGGCCATGTCTACACTACAGATTTAAGCTGATTTAAGTTATGTCAATGATCATAAATCACTTTAACAACATTGGTTGAGCATGTCCACACAACGCTCCTTGTGTCATCTAAGAACATCCAGAGTTGTTGCTCTTGCATCAACAGAGAGAGCATTGCATCGTGGGTAGTTATCCCACTGTGCAACTCACCATTCCCTGTCACCCACTGCCACTGGGCGCTCTGGGAACAGATCACAGGGGACATGCTTACAGTCCCATTATGCAGTTCTTTCCGTCCCATCATTCCATGGGCTTCCTACTTCATTCCATGCAGTTTTTAAAAACAGCCCATGTAAACTGTTTGCCAACCATCTCTGCCTGAAAGTATGGATACTCAGCTGCTGACCATTCTGGTGATGAGTGTTATGAACACATTGCGGCTTGTCCTGCAGTATTTAATGAGCTGGTAAACAGAAGTGAATTTGTGGTGCCTGCCCTGTTGTCTGCAATGGAAGGAATCAATTTGAGATTGTTGCTGGCATTCATGGAGCAGCTGCACACGGTGGACTATTGGTTCTGGGCTCGAGAAACAAGCATTGAGTGGCGGGATCACATAGTGATGCATGTATGGGATGATGAGCGGTGGCTGCAAAACTTTCAGATGTGCAAAGCCACCTTCCTGGAACAGTGAGCAGATTTCACCCCTGCCCTGCAGTGCAGGACACCAGAATGAGAGCTTTCCTCACAGTGGAACAGCAAGTCATGAATCAGTTTCGAGTTGGAAAGTCCACTGTGGGGACTGCGGTGATGCAAGTGTTCAGGGCCATTAATTGCCTCCTGCTACAAAGGAGTGTGAATGTGCAGGAAATAACTGATGGCTTTGTGGCAATGGGATTCCCTAACTGTGGCAGGGTGATAGATGGAACGCATATCTCAGTTTTGGCCCCGACCATCTTGCAATGGAGTACATCAACTGAAATGGCTGCTTCTCCATGGTCTTGCAGGTACTGGTGGATCACTAGGGCCATTTCACTGACATGAATGTGGGGTGGTCAGGGAAAGTTCATGATGCATGCATCAATAGAACGCTGGATAGTATAGAAAGCTGCACGCTGGGACTCTCTCTCCAGACCAGAAGACTCCATTAGAGGATGTGCAAACGCCTGTAGTTATTCTGGGAGACCCTGCCTACCTCTAGCTCCTGTGGCTCATGAAGCCTTACACAAGGAACCTAGACAGCAGAAAGGAGCACCTCAACAACAGGATCGGTATTTGCCAAATGACTGTTGAATGTGCCGTTGGCTGATTAAAAGGTTGCTGGTGCTCTCTTTTTGGCCAGTTAGGCCTCAATGAGGAAAATATTCCAATGGTCATTAAGGCCTGTGAACTCTGCATAATATTTGTGAATCAAAGGGGGACAAGTTTCCCCAGGGATGGACCGCTGAGGCTGATTGACTGGCTTCTTATTTTGAGCAGCCAGATACAAGGACAATTAGAAGGGCACACCAGGAGGCTATTAGAATCAGAGAGGCTTTGAAGGGGCATTTTGACAATTATTCCCAGTAATGTATCTTTATGTGATGCATTCAGCCAAGCAATGTTTACTTGCCACCTTGAATTACCCCTGTAGTGCTTGCTTCCTGAGGGTTAATTGCAAGGAGCAACTATTCCTACCTATAGCCACTGTGTTTGATTGTTAGCACTGCGAGATGCATGTATGTATGTATGTCACTGTAGGCTGACTGGCCGTCCCTCCCTGTCACTCTCTGAGGGAGGCCATACCTCCTCGCTGTTGCGTACCTGTAAAGGTGAGCTTGAAGGGGGGTGGGGAATTAGCTGCACCTAGTGCTCCAGCCCTACAGCCAGGCAAAACAATACGGCAGTCTATGAGCCCAGAGACCTCGGTCAGGGCAGGGCAGCAAACACTTAGTAGGCTCTGACCTGCAATCAGGGCAGAATGGTTAAACAATCTAGGGGCTCAGGTAAAGGTGAGGACCAGCACAGTCTAGGGGCTCAAGTAAGGGTGAGCACCAGCACAGTCTAGCATCCTAGCTTGATGGATGGTAGGGTACCACAGGCCTCCTGGCCTAAGAGGGGGGTGCTGCCACCCCAAGAGTGGGGTAGTAGGGGGATGTGGGCCCACCTGACTCCACCGTGTCCCAGCCCAGGGCCCTGACAGTGGAGGATGACTCCTCCACTGAGTCAGCGGGGATCCGCGCGCAACACACTGACCTCGGATCAGGCCGACACTCAACCAGACTGTCATCTACTTTCCCTGAGCTACTTCCTACATCCACAGGGTTTGGTACCTCTACATTGTAGTTGTCCTCCGTCTCCCCAGGGTAAGTGGCCAGCGGCAGCCCCAGCAGCTCGTTGGTGTCTTGGTCAGCCAGCAGCCCTGAGAGCTCTGGCCAGTCCTCAGGAGGCATCGCCGGTAGCTCCTCTGCATGTCTCCAGTGGTGGCGCTCGCCTAACTGAGCTGCAGGGCCTGCCTTTTGTACTTCTGCTTCCGGCGGGGCAGGTGTGGCTAGCGTAATTGAACCCAATATCTCACTCCTAAGGGTAACCCAGGAGGCAAGCATGCATCTCCTGCATGAGTGCGACTTCACACCAGCACCGTATGTTGCTCGCCTGTGTAGTGCTCTGGTCCCTTGAGAAATAATTGCTGGATGGCCCAGCAAAGTCTTCTACAGCAGGGGGAGAAACAAGGCAACTCTCCCAAGGAATCTTCAGCAGAGGATTGCAGAATACCTACAGGAAAGTTTCCTAGAGATCACTATGGAGGATTCCCGGGACATCCCTGTGTACATTAACAAACTTTTTCTACCACGTAGATGGACAGGCTCTGTTGTTAATTTCTGTCCCTTATCCCTCCTCTACCATATAACAAAGTACATGAGAGCTCAATCTCCTCTCACCGGGCAGTATCAAAGCAAAATAAGCACTTATCAGAGCTCCTCTCTCCTGTATCCTGCACACCAAAGCCAGAGTGTTGGGACTGGCTAGACCCCTCCAGAGTGGAAAAGAGGTCCTGACTTGCTACGCCACCTGATGACCCTACTGTGTGCTCCACATCGTTCTCCAGCTCCACTTCCTCATCCACTATTTCCTCATGGGTTTGAGTCCACTGGCCACTGCCTCCAGTCCCCCAGTATCCACAGGGCTTTTGGCAGTGGAGGTGGGGTCAGTGCCAAGGATAGCGTGCAGCTCCTTATAAAAGCGGCATGTCTTCGGCACCTCACCGGAGCGACGTTTGGCCTCCCTTGCCTTCTGGTACACTTGCCTCAGCTTCTTGAGTTCACACGACACTGCTGCATGTCCCTCTCATGCCCCTTCTTGTACATGCCACTAGCAATCAGCCCACAGGGATAGAAATTCCTATGGCTGGTGTGAAGCTCTGACTGCACAGCCTCCTCTCTCAGTGTGTTAAGCATATTTAAGGGCTCTGGTGTGCTCCACGTGGGAAGCAGCACAGTCAGCTGGGAAGATGCTGTGTGAACTGTGCATGCTGAGCAAACAGGAAGAGAAATTTCAAAAATTCCAGGGCCTTTAAATGGGGGAGGGAGGCGAATCAGTGTACCTTCAGGGCAGCAGAGTTCAAACTGCTGACCAGAACGGTCATGATGGGCATTGTGGGACACCTCCTGGAGGCCAATTAGGGCAACATAACCAAGCGAGGTGTCTATACTGACTCTGCATCGCTCTAACCACGTCACAAAAAGCCCCCCCCCCCCCCCCGCTGGTAATAGCTCGCCTTACCTGATCACTCTCGTTACAGTGTGTATGGTAACACCCATTGTTTCATGTTCTCTGTGTATAAAAAACCTCCCCACTATATTTTCCACTGCATGCGTCCGATGAAGTGAGCTGTAGCTCACGAAAGCTTAAGCTCCAATAAATTTGTTAGTCTCTAAGGTGCCACAAGTACTCCTTTTCTTTTTGCGGATACAGACTAACACGGCTGCTACTCTGAAACCTACTCAAAGAGTAGTTATCAATGGTTCGCTTTCAAAACAGGGAGTGTGTATCTAGTGGGGTCCTGCAGGTGTCACTCCTGGGTCTGGTACTATTCAATATTTTCATTAATGACTTGGATAATGGGATGGAGAGCATGCTTATAAAATTTACAGTGACACTAAGTGGGGGTGGGGGTTGCAAGCACTTTGAAGAACAGGATTAGAATTTAAAATGTCTGTAACAAACTGGAAAATTTGTCTGAATTCAACAAGATGAAATTCAATAAAGAGAAGTGCAAAGTACTTCACTTAGAAAGGAAAAATCAACTTCACAACTACAAAATTGGGAACAATGGGCTAGTTGCTTGCTAGCAATGCAGAAAAGGATCTGGGGGTGACAGTGGATCACAAATTGATTATGAGTCAGCAATATGACAGCTGTGAAAAAGGCTAATATTCTGGGGTTTATTAACAGAAGTGTCATATGTCAGACACGAGAGGTAATTGTCCTGCTCTGCTTGGCACCGGTGAGACCTCAGCTGGAGTACTTTGTCCAGTTATGGGTGCTACACTTTATGAAAGATGTGAACAAATTGGAGGGAGTCAAGAGAATAACAATGAAAATGGTAAAAGATTTAGACAACCTGACCTATGAGGAATGGGTAAAAAAAACTGGGAATGTTTAGTCTTGAGAGAAGAAGACTGAGGGGGCACCTGATAACAGTCTTCAAATATATTAAAGGCTGTTATAAAGAGGATGGTGACCAATTGTTCTCCGTGTCTGCTGATGGCAGGACAAGAAGTAATGGGATCAATCCACAGCAATGGAGATTTAGGTTAGATATTAGATAGTTAAGCTCTGGAATAGGCTTCCAAGGGAGGTTGTGGAATCCCCATCATTGGAGGTTTTTGAGAACAGGTTAGACAAACACCTGTCCAGGATGGTCCAGATTTACTTGGTTCTACCTAAGCACAGGTGGCTCGACTTGATGAACTTTCAAGATCCCTTCCAGCCCTAGATTTTTATGACTCTATGAATGCAATGTGCTCAACCTCCAGAAGCAACAAAGTGTGTACCCTTCTAGTGCAGGGATCAGCAACCTTTGGCACGCGGCCCACCAGGGTAAGCCCCCTGGCGGGCCGGGCCAGTTTGTTTACCTGCTGCATCCACAGTTTCGGCCAATCACAGCTCCCACTGGTCACGGTTTGCCGCTCCAGGCCAACGGGGACTGCGGGAAGCGGTGGCCAGCACATCTCTCGGCCTGTGCCACTTTCCGCAGCCCCCATTGGCTTGGAGCGGCGAACTGCAGCCGGTGGGAGCTGCGATTGGCCGAACCTGCAGACATGACAGGTAGACAAACTGGCCTGGCCCGGCAGGGGACTTACCCTGGCGGGCCACATGCCAAAGGTTGCCGGCCCCTGTTCTAGTGTAAAGTGCCATGATAATGAAAGTTAAAGTTGTTATATTAACCAGTGTGTATCTAGACCTCATCTCACATAACAGCTTTGAAAAACTCCTGCATTTCCATGATGTGAAGGTGGAGCCATGATTCCCCAGTCCTAACCTACATCATCAGAGAACAGCTCCTCTTAAGAAGCTTCTACTGACAGAACAGTAATCCAAACACTTTCAGATTTCACAGGAGTGGAATCCAGATTCAAATTCTTGTGTCCAAACCTCATCTTGCCTTGCTGCCTTCAGGATCCCCCTGCATCTGTATAACCCTGGCAGGGGGAACTGTGACATTGCACTCCATATGTTTTATGGAAATATGCTTATGAGTGTAAATATGATGTAACTGGAACATGCTTTATTCAAAAGGTCTCTTCTAAGGTATCGTAACAAGGGTTATAAACTACAGAATATATTCCTCCTATTTGTATGCATGTATCATTCTTGAATCTGAAGCTAGAAATATGAAGTATAACTCTGAGGTCCTATTGTAATTATGCAAAGTGTGGGCCATTAACGGTGGTTTAGAATCTTGATGGCTCCCATTGACTATGACAATCGGTAGTAAATGGTTTATTTATCTGCAAACCTTCCTGTGTACATGTGGGCCAACCCAGGAAGTGTGGAGACTAGGGGTCTTACAGTGACATGTGACCATGTAACATGATACTAGAATCCATCTTAATCCTTGTATTTTTCCATTGATGAGGCGGGGTGGAGACAAGCACAGACAAAAAATTCCTGCCTTGTGCCAAAGCTATAAAAGGTGGTGGAGCAGGACAAACGGGGCTGCCAGTCATGAGAAAACCCCTGCTTACCAACTGAGATGTCTGCTGGAACTAACAAGGACTGTACCAGGGGAAAGGATTGGGCCCAGGCTAGGAAGGAGTCTAGTCTGTGAAAGAAGCTTATTGGAACATCTCTGAAGGTGAGATATTACCTGTAATCAGTTTCTTAATGTATTAAGCTTAGACTTGCATGTTTTTGCTTTATTTTGCTTGGTGACTTACTTTGTTCTGTCTGTTATTACTTGAAACCACTTAAAGCCTACTCTTTATAATTAATAAAATCACTTTTGTTTATTAATAAACCCAGAGTAAGTGATTAATACGTGGGGGAGCAAACAGCTGTACATATCTCTCTATCAGTGATATAGAGAGCAATTTATGAATTTATCCTGTATAAGCTTTATACAGAGTAAAACGGATTTATTTGGGGGATCCCATTGGGAGCTGGGTGTCTGGATGCTGGAGACAGGTAACCTGCTGAGCTGTTTTTAGTTCAAGTCCACAGCTTTGGGGGCATGGCCCAGACCCTGGGTCTGTGTTGCAGCAGGCTAACATGTCTGGCTCAACAAGGCAGGGTTCTGGAGTCCCAGGCTGGCAGGGAAAATGGGTTTAGAGGTAATTTCAGCACATCAGGTGACAGTCCCAAGGGGATCTCTGTGACTGAACCCTTCACAGGAACTATACACACTTCTCCAGCATCTGGAGTCTCTCAGCTCAGAGCCATTCACTCCCTAGCCCAGGCCTGCTCCCATTTTCTGCCCAGATCCTGAGCTTGTTTACCATCAGTGTTTGAAACCAGGTGGAACTAGCTATACCTGAGGGAGGAAGGGCCACCCCTTTCTTTACAGCTCCATAGGTGTGCTCCGTCCACCACCCACCATTTGCCCTGCTTCCTCTCAGGATTTTCTATCTTTCCCTACCCCCAAATCAGTTTGGGTCACCAGCCCCCGCCCCCCATCCCTCTAATCCAGTGTCCTCCCTGTTAGAAACATCCATGCCAGACTTCAGCCTCCCACCCAACACAAACACTCTAGAGGAATGCTAATCTGTATTATATTGTTCACCCAGTAGGTGGCACTGTATGTAAAATACCTTATTTAAATGAGCCTCAGCCAGACCTGGCCGAGCATTAAAGGAACTTATGATGAACAAATCCGATGTGTATAAGCAAGCTCTGTGTCCAGTCCATATCTGGTATAGAGGCACATGACATGGTGTCAGAAGTAAACTAAGAAGAGAAATAGAAGAAAAAGGAACAAAGGGTGCAAACAGAAGGAACAAAGCAACAAAGGTTGCAGGATCTCACCAAGATGGCACTCTTCGATGCCCCAGAGAACTTCAGTTTTGACAAATCTTCAGGATGGACAGACTGGAAACAATATTTTGCAAGATTCCACAGTGCTCCCAAACTCCACAAAGAAAATGGAGATATACAAGTATCCTTTTAAATTTATGCTATGGGAAAGTAGACAGAGTATATCTTTAAATCCTTTGACTTTACTGAAGATGGTCACAAAGATAACCATGAAAGGGTTCTGGCTATGTTTGAAGCATACTGTATACATCAGAGAAATATGGTTTATGTAAGAGGATGTTTCCACCAGAGAATTCAAGAACCAGGGGAAAATGTTGAATGTTTTATAAGACCTCTGCATTCATTGGCTGAAAACTGTGATTTAGGGAATACAAAACATGAAATTATCAGAAACAGGCTGGTTATTTAGTTAACAGATAAACTTTCACAGCAGCTACAATTGAAGACAGATTTAACCCTAACCACAGCTATATAGAAGGCAAAGCAGTCTGAGCTGATGAGATAGCAAAACCTAGAGCAACTTGAGCAAACCTGAATCTAGTTTAGAAGTTGTTAACAGCATGCAGCATGAGTGATAAAACCATTACCTTGAGACCCCCGAGGCAAGGAGAGAGAACTCCCATGCTAAGAGGGACAAATTCCAGCCTACATGCACAAGTTGTGGAAAAAGTCATGTCCCAAGAGATGATGCATGTTCAGCCAGAGGTGTACAGTGTAATACATGCACAAAATATGGACATTTTGCCGCTGTTTGCCTCACCAAAGCAGTCAGGGGGAGACAATCAAGATCCATTATTTCTGGGATCAATCACTTGTGATAATACAAGTGGAGAGTGAAACTGAATATTCATGGCAAGACTATTGCCTTTAAAATTGACTTAGGAGTTGATGTCAGTCATCTCAGAAAGGACTTAAAATTACCTTCACCCCCTCCCAGTGCTGAAGTTGCCTGGCACAGTTCTGACTAACCCTGGGGGTATTCTGAACTGCATGGGCCAGCCCACCACCAAAACAACTTGCAAGGACAAAAGCTTTGCATTCAGAGTGCATGTGATCAAAGGTTCACAGACCAACAACCTTGTCAGCTTCAGTGTGGCAGCCATGATAGGCCTAGTGAGCGAGGTGGAAGAACTCAATGGAGAATTTGATGATATTAGACTTTTGAAAGGCGATCCAGTACAAATCAATTAAATAATGTACAAACACCCCTACCAGAAAGACCTTGGAAGAGACTAGCTACAAATTAATGCAAATTCAGAGGACATCATTACCTGGCATTGTGGACTATTTTTCCAGGTATATAGAAATAATGTATTTGAAAGATAACAAGTCACAGAGTTATTGAGAAACTGAAGTGCACTTTTGCTCACTTTGATATTCCAGAACAACTAGTGATGAACAACAACCACAATTCACTGCAGCAGAATTCAAGTAATTCTGAATGAAATATGATTTTGATCATATTACTAGTAGCCCACATTACTCACAAGCAAATGGAGAGGCTGAGATTGGACAAATAAGGACAAATGCAAAGTACTCCATTTAGGAAGGAACAATCAGTTGCACACATACAAAATGGGAAATGACTGCCTAGGAAGGAGTACTGCGGAAAGGGATCTGGGGGTCAGAATGGACCATAAGCTAAATATCAGTCAACAGTGTAATGCTGTTGCAAAAAAAGCCAACATCATTCTGGGATGTATTAGCAGGAGTGTTGTAAGGAAGACATGAGAAGTAATTCTTCCGCTCTAATCTGCTCTGATTAGGCCTCAACTGGAATATTGTGTCCAGTTCTGGGCACCATATTTCAGGAAGGATGTGGACAAATTAGAGAGAGTCCAGAGAAGGGTGACAAAAATGATTAAAGGTCTAGAAGACATGACCTATGAGGAAAGATTGAAAAAACTGGGTTTGTTTAGTCTGGAAAAAAGAAGACTGAGAGGGACATGATCACAGTTTTCAAGTATGTAAAAGGTTGTTACAAGGAGGAGGAAGAAAAATTGTTTTTCTTAACCTCTGAGAATAGGACAATAAGCAGTGGGCTTAAATTGCAGCAAGGGAGGTTTAGGTTGGACATTAGGAAAAGCTTCCTAGCTGTCAGGGTGGGTAAGCACTGGAATAAATTGCCTACGGAGGCTGTGGAATCTCCATTGTTGGAGATTTTTAAGAGCAGCTTAGACAAACACCTGTCAGGAATGGTCTAGATAATTAGTCCTGCAATGAGTGCAGGGGACTGGACTAGATGACCTCTCAAGGTCCCTTCCAGTTCTATGATTCTATGATTGCTGTACAGATAGCCAAGAAAATCCTACAGCAGGATGATCCAATCCTTGGTCTTTTGAGTTACAGATCAACACCAATAGTTATATATATTGGATATAGTCAAGCTCAACTCCTGATGGAAAGGCAAGTCAGAACTACTGTTCCAAATCTATCTCCAAAGTGGCCAAACATGAAGAGACTAGCCAAATCAGATAAAATGGCTAAATGAGCTTATGAATGTTTTTACAACAGAGTCACTTGATTAAAGAACTGCCAAGTAACCATATTTGTGTCAAACTGGATGAAGAAAAAGGATGGACAACTCCAGCTGTCATCAAGAAAAAGAATTCAACACCCAGATCATATGTGATAGAGATAGACAGTGGAGAGTCCAATAGAAACAGTCAACATCTATAGTTTGTTCCTCAGAAAGAACAATCAATAGAGAAAACTCTACAGATGACAGATGCAGAACAAGAAGACGACGATGACTCAAGGATTCCAAACAAACCACAGCTAGTCATTGCAATTAATGGACAGCCAGATAATCAAGTTATGTGTTCAGGTCATGTAATTAGAAATACAGTACAATTCAGAGATACTTAGACCGAAATGTACTGAACTTCAAAGATTGCGAAATAGTGTAAAATTTGTAAATGATAGGAATATAGAACTTAAAGGGGGAGATATAATTGTAAGGAAAAAAAATTGTTAACCCAGTAACATGCCTAAATCACTGCCCACAGCTGGAATACCAATTGTTATGCTGATTGCTGAAAGCAACTGTAGGGACTTTGTAAGCAGCCTTAGCACAACTAACAGACCAGCAGGGGAGGGGGAAGTGAGGGACCATGAGGAGTAGACATGATCCTGTGCCCTCCTGACTTGAGCTTTTTCCGAAGCATGTGGTTTTGCAAGATGGAAAGTCAGGCAATAGTTAACTATTGCTATGTGAAATACAGCTGGTTAACTAATAGAAAACTTAAGCCTGGAACACTGCACACTACCTTTCAGAAAGGTCCTCCTTGCTGCTCATGTCCCTTGTGGGGCAAGTGTTGTTGGGAATGGCCCTCCATGGGTGTGGGAAGTGAAAGGAACTGCCACTACCTAGTGTGGTGATGTGTACTGCCTTCACTTGCCCTCGACTTGCTATGGTGAGTTGACTTTGCACATGCTAAGGGGTGCTGAGGGGAGATAGAGTCCTGTGCCTTTATGAAAACACTACTCTTGATAATAACCTTCCTCTGTTTCTCAAATCAAATAGGATTTATATTAGTATTATGGTAGAGCCTAGCCTGGGGACCCACCGAGACAAGGGCACCCTTGTGCCAGGAGCTGCATTTACCCAGAGTACATGAAGTACTGCCCCAAATAGCTTACAGTCTAAATAGAAAGGCAGGCACAGGCTGGGAGAGAGGGCTAGGATACCCATGCAGTGTGAGCAAGGGCACCTTAATGCCATCAAGTTTTTTATTCTTTGGGTGGGGCTTTGTTGGGTAGAAAGTTGTTAAATGGAGAAACAAGGGAAGGGAGAGGAGCCATGAAAGGACAAGGGGGATAGTGCAGGAGGAGGTTGGAGGGGAGGAAGGTGGGAGGTATTGGAGCAGACAGCCAATCAGCACAAGGGAGAGGTGGCCAAAGTGATCACTGTGGGAAGCTGCCTAATGCCATTATCAGCACCCTCAGGTCCATGTTGCATCCCTTCCCTCCAATGCTGCATCCCCTTTCCCTCACAGTTATGTGCAGCCTCTCCCACTCAATACAGCATCCTCTGCCCCAATGATACATCCCCCGCCCCCTAATGCTGCATCCTCTTCTCCCAATGCTGCATCCTCTTCCCCCAGTGCAGCACCTCTCTTCCTCAATGCTGCATTCCCTCTAACCTTAATGCTGCATTATCTCCCCCTCAGTACTGCACCGTTTCCCCTCTGTGCTGCATCCCCTTACCCCAATGCTACATAGAATCATAGAATATCAGGGTTGGAAGGGACCCCAGAAGGTCATCTAGTCCAACCCCCTGCTCGAAGCAGGACCAATTCCCAGTTAAATCATCCCAGCCAGGGCTTTGTCAAGCCTGACCTTAAAAACCTCTAAGGAAGGAGATTCTACCACCTCCCTAGGTAACGCATTCCAGTGTTTCACCACCCTCTTAGTGAAAAAGTTTTTCCTAATATCCAATCTAAACCTCCCCCATTGCAACTTGAGACCATTACTCCTCGTTCTGTCATCTGCTACCATTGAGAACAGTCTAGAGCCATCCTCTTTGGAACCCCCTTTCAGGTAGTTGAAAACAGCTATCAAATCCCCCCTCATTCTTCTCTTCTGCAGACTAAACAATCCCAGCTCCCTCAGCCTCTCTTCATAAGTCATGTGCTCTAGACCCCTAATCATTTTTGTTGCCCTTCGCTGGACTCTCTCCAATTTATCCACATCCTTCTTGTAGTGTGGGGCTCAAAACTGGACACAGTACTCCAGATGAGGCCTCACCAGTGTTGAATAGAGGGGAACGATCACATCCCTCGATCTGCTCGCTATGCCCCTACTTATACATCCCAAAATGCCATTGGCCTTCTTGGCAACAAGGGCACACTGTTGACTCATATCCAGCTTCTCGTCCACTGTCACCCCTAGGTCCTTTTCCGCAGAACTGCCTAGCCATTCGGTCCCTAGTCTGTAGCGGTGCATTGGATTCTTCCATCCTAAGTGCAGGACCCTGCACTTATCCTTATTGAACCTCATCAGATTTCTTTTGGCCCAATCCTCCAATTTGTCTAGGTCCTTCTGTATCCTATCCCTCCCCTCCAGCGTATCTACCACTCCTCCCAGTTTAGTATCATCTGCAAATTTGCTGAGAGTGCAATCCACACCATCCTCCAGATCATTTATGAAGATATTGAACAAAACCGGCCCCAGGACCGACCCCTGGGGCACTCCACTTGACACCGGCTGCCAACTAGACATGGAGCCATTGATCACTACCCGTTGAGCCCGACAATCTAGCCAGCTTTCTACCCACCTTATAGTGCATTCATCTAGCCCATACTTCCTTAACTTGCTGACAAGAATACTGTGGGATGCAGCCTCCCACACTTACACATCCCCCCAAAAGAGGAAGTTAATAGTAATAAATATAAGCAGCTGGGAATTAGGGTAAATTGATAAGGGAAGCAAAAGGACACCAAGAGCCCTCTATGGCCCTCAGAGTTAATTACATCACCAAAGATGCATGTAGCAGCTATCAGCTGAGGAGAGAGCTCATGCACTTCAGCTCAAAGTCCTGGAACAGCAAAAGAATCTGCTGCAGCCTGTGAGTACATCCCCTCTCAATAGCAGGGCGTGGGAGAAAGCCTGTCCAATTTATCAAGAGACTGATTGCATTGAAGGGTTCCTATCCACCTTTGTGAGATTGTGTGGGATCCATATGATTCCAGAGGATAAATGAGTGCCCATCGTCTTAACCGGGATGACTGGGAAAGCCAGACAAGTTTTTAATGATATGGAGGTGGGTGATGTTATGGTGTATGAGAAATTTAAAGAAAATGGATTGAAATGATTTAAGATCACTTCTGAGGCCTATCTGTTGAAGTGTAGCAATCGTGACACGTTTGACAATATCACTCATGTGGAATATTTGCATAAAATGCGTAATTATATGAAAAATGGGCAGGGGCTGGAGCTGTGTGATTTGGTGGCCCAAGAGTAATTACTGCGGACCGTCACTGATGAGGTAAAAGCCGCCATCTGTGACAGAACCACTTCCACAGGTTTGGAGCAGCAGAAATTGCGGATGAATATGTCGAGTCAAGGGCTCATGCAGGACCTAAACCCCAGGGGAAGGGTAATCCCTCTGCTCCCCAGGTTAAAAGGGATGAGGTGTCCAAGAATAAACCTAACCCCCACTTTGTTAAAAAAACCTCAAGAGAAGCCAGATTTTAAAACTTCTTACCCTAAGGGAAAGGAGACAGTCTGTCATCACTGTGTGGCTCCTGGCCATATAAAACCAAATTACCCAAACATTAAGGTCACCCCACAATCTGCACTCACAACCCCCACCATGAGTGCCCATGCTACTACTTTGCACGCTGATGCTAACACCTTTATTCCAGAGGAAATCGTGGAGGAGAATGGCCCATAAACTGTAGTAGGACTGAGTCTTGGTCAGGTAGTGAAGAGTTTATTAAGAGTGTGAAAGTGAATTTCATTGAATGTACAGGGTGGAGAGACACTGCATCACAAGTCACTTTGTTAAGGTAAGTTTGGTAAGGGAAGAGGACAGCTTTCCTGGAAAAAGTCTAAATATTTTCACTTTAGCTGAATTTTCTGTGACTCCATGGTAAGAGTGTTACAGCAATCCAGGAGTTCACATTTGTTACTGGCTTGGTGAAATCTAATTACCACACCACCAACTTGGGGTATCTGCCCTGTTTCTAACAGTCTGCCCTGAGGTAGACAATCACAGTTGTGAGACACTCCCGACAGCATGACATTAATATACGACTCTATGACATTATTTCTTCTGTAAGGCATTTGACTTGGTACCACACAACATTTTGATTGAGAAACTAGAATGATGCCCCCCACATGTCACCTCTGCACTCAGAGTACCCCTAGGCGGAAAGGGGAGGTGGACCCACTCAGAGTACCTGGGGTAAGGGCCATTGAGGTGAGATGGGGAGTTCTTAGTAAAGGAGTCAGTGCCCATTCTGGGATCCCAGTTGGGACGCATTGCCCATTCCGAGTACCCAGTGGTGGCGGCAGCACCAATCAGGATACTCGCAGAGGAGATAGCATTGCTTCCCAACTCCCAGTAGGGGAGTTAATGCTGATTCATGTACCTGGTGAGGAGGGGATGGGAGGCATTGCCCATGCAGGGTACTCGGGGGGTGGGGGAGTACCCATTCTGGTTTCCCAGTCAGGGAGGCAGCACCCATTCAGGGTGCCCAGTGGGGAAGGCAGCAACAATTCAGGGCTCATGGTAAGGGAGGCTGCAACAAATAAGGGCTCACGGTGGGGAAGGCAGTGCTGGATCAGGACACCCAGTTGGAGAGGCAGTGCCCATTCAGAGTAACTGGTGGGGGAGGAAGAATCCATGCAGGGTATGAGTGTGGGAGGCTGCATCCATCCACTGATCCCTATATGGGACGCAATACGCATTCAGTGTACCTGGTGGGGGAGGCAGTGCACATTGAAGTTACCCTGTGGGGGAGGCAATGTCCTGCCTCTTTGCATATAGTATGAAAATTCTCCCATGAGAAGCTCTAGACAAATCTTATTACAAATGTCCAAATCCTAAAATGTGTTTTTCAGGTCCGTAAAATTCTGTGATTGGGCAGACAGGCCCACCCCACACCAGTGGCCTCAGATATCCCTGGGTAGACTTCTGAATGTATAAATGGGTGCTTCATAAAGAGGGGATGCATAAACAGGGGAATCTTGAGTAGGGGTAGAGAGGTTATTGTACCTCTGTATTTGCACTGGTTCATCCAGTTCTGGTGCCCACAATTCAAGAAGGATGTTGATAAATTGGAGAGGGTTCAGAGAAGAGCCATGAGAATGATAAAAGATGCCTTGTATTGATAGACTCAAGGAACTCAGCCTGTTTAGGCTACGTCTACACTACCACTTATGTCAGCAAAACTTAAGTCGCTCAACGGGTGTGACTATTCCACCCCCCTGAGAGACATAAGTTACACAGTGTGTAACAGCTAGTGTGCACAGCACTATGTTGGCAGGAGATCTCCCATCAACATAGCTTATGCCACTCACAGGGATGGTTTTTTTATGCTGATGGGAGAGCTCTCTCCCGTAGGCATAGAGCGTCTTCACCACATGCGCTGCAGCAGTGCAGCTATATCAGTACAGCTACAGCACTGTATATATAAACATGGCCTTAGCTTAACAAAGAGAAAGTTAAGGAGTGACTTCATTAGAGTCTGTAAGTACCTCCATCGGGAACGAATATTTGACAATGGCAGAAGACAAAGGTGTAACAGTAGCCCATGGCTGGGAATTGAAATGAAACAAATTCAGACACAAATGTTTAACCATTAGCCATTGGAACAATTTGCCAAAGTTGTGGTGGATTCTCCAAACACTGGAAATTTTTAAATCATGATTGGATTATAAAAAAAGAAAAAGACAGGCTCTAGTTCAAAAGGAATTATTTTGGGGGAAAGTTCTCTATTTTGGGGAGGGGGGGCTGTACTATACAGGAGGTCAAACTAGATGATCACAGTGGTCCCTTTTGGCCTTGGAATCTATAATCTTGGACCAAGTCCTCCCTAACTCTAGGGACCACTCTCTTTGGCTTGCTTTAAACCCATTCATAGTCTCCTTTTAAAATATTTTATACAGAAGACTGCAAACCCTGCCAGGGAAATGGAGCCACATTGAAGTATTTTGGCTTGGCCAGACTTTGGATTCTGAGTGCATTGGAAGGTGGTGCCAACAGGACATATGTCATAAGCTATTTGTGTCTCACTTGTGTGTTCCAGGGTTTGTGCTATTCTCCCAGTAAAGGTTGGTAGCTCCTAGGACTTGTCTGTTTTGGCACAGATGAACATTTTAAGTGCAAAACTCCTTAGGAGAAAAACCTGCTACATAAAATCTTATCTCCCGATTGTCAGAATTTCTTTTGAATCTGTACCCCCACGCATGGGTGCTGAATATTTGAAAATCTGGCTCTATGAAGCCAGAATCCATCCCAGATGTTATACATGTTATAGCAGTGAGTCTCACTGGTGTGGCACCTCCTCCTGGTTGTCTTGGGAATTAGCTCTTGTCCAGCCCAGAGCACCCTCCGCAGGCTGGTATCTTGCTTGCCTTACAGCCCGTGTCCTTCCCAGACCCCAGTGCCCTTTACCTCAGGGTTCTGCCCTCTGCAGTACCCCCACTCTAGGTCTCCCCTCCCCAGGGATCCCCCCCAACCTTCTATCCCCACCTTACCTCAGCAGCTACTGCCAATCATCCTCTAGCCCCTTTCTCAAGTGGCAGACTGCAGTCCATGATGGCCACTCATTATTGGCAAGGGGTTAGGACCAGCTGCCTCTGCCTATTCCCAGGCTGCACCTCCGTAGCCCCAGTACCTTTGTAGGCCTTCACCAAGGCCTCAGCCTGGGGAGTTGCCAGGCTGGAGCTCCCCAGCTCCTTTGCCCTTCCCCAGCACTCAGATACCCTTACACCTTCAGGCAGCTCAGTCCTTCTCTCTCTCTGGAGAGACCTAACCCAGCTCTGCCCTCAGCCCTTTTATCAAGGCCAGCTGTGGCCTGACTGGCGAAGCAGCCACAGCTGCAGCCACACCCAGTCAGCATACCTTTTTTCAGGAGCTGGGCAACTGCCCCACTACACATGTCTAGTGAATACTGGGACAGGACTCAAGATTCTAGTCATTTCTACAACTTTCCCTGGCCACGGCATCACCCTGTATCATCCCATCATCCAAACTGAAAGCCTGTCTGACTGCAGGGATAGGGACCTGTTTGAATCGTTTCAGTTGTTTCTATCTTCATATTTCAAATAATTTTTCTCCTGCAAAGTCCTGTCCTCTGTGTGCTGCTGGGGTGTGAGGAGGAACCCATCTGGCCTCAGTCCCATCAAATCACAGCCCAACTCAGAGGCAGCCACAGCTGATCTCCATTTTCTGATTATTAACCCCAGACTTGTTCCATTGTTTTGGTCTGTTTGAAGCTATATATAGCTGTGCCAAGCAGCAAAGGGGATGGGAGAGGGTGGGATTGTACTGGGGAGAATCATGTGCAGTTGTTTACTCCCCACCACACACTCTTCCCCTCTCCAAACCCCGAGGGTACACTCAAATGTTCCAGCAAAATAGGAAGAATCTATGGCTGGGAAATGAGGAACAGCTGCAGGAGAGAAGGAATGAAATATCATACTGGGAGACATGACTTCAAACTCACAGGAAATGTATGAGAGATTTCACAGCCACTTTCCCAATAAGCTTTTTTATTATTCCACCCATATTACAGCACCCCCTGACTCCTGAGCTGTTACACCAAACTGTGCTCATCAAAGGCTAGAGGCCATCTCCAATGAAGGGAGCAGGGGCTCAGCAGTAAGTAGACAGCATGGATTTGCTGCCTTAAAGAAAGAAAGATGAGAAGACAAAGAGTGTATGGGGCAGCTGAGCGGTTTCAGTTGAAGCCCCTGTAAGAGGATAAGCTTATCTCCACAAACTCCACTGGAATGGAAGCTTCCACCCGCATGTTTCATAACTAGTTCTCTCTGATCTGTGCCCTTTGTAGCCAGGCTCATCTTTCTTTAGCAATGGGTCCAAAGAGATGGCAGCCACATGGCGATATAGTGTGGAGGGGGAGCCACTGTCACTCAGAAACACTCCCAGAACACATCACCTTCATATTGGTGCATGTAACAAAATTCATGTGGTGGGGGTGGGGCCGAGGGGTTTGGAGTGTGCGAGGGGGCTCAGAGCTGAGACAGGGGGTTGGGATGCAGGGGTGTGAGGGCTCTGGCTGGGGGTGTGGACTCTGGGGTGGAGCCAGGGATGAGGGGATCAGGGCTGGGGGAGAGGATTGGGTGCAGGGGGTGAGGGCTCTGGCTGGGGGTGTGGGCTGTGGGGTGTAGCTATGGATGAGGGGCTCAAGGCTGGGGCAGGGGGTTGGGTGCAGGGGGTGAGGGCTCTGGCTGGAGGTGTGAGCTCTGGGGTGGGACTGGGGATGAGGGGCTCAGGGCTGGGGCAGAGGGTTGGATGCAGGGGATGAGGGGTTTAGGATGCAGAAGGGTGCTCTGGGGCTACGGCAGGGAGAGAGGACTCTCCCCAGCTCTCTCTCCCCGCAGCAGCACCTGGACTGGGGGGGAGAGGTGGAAGCTCTGGGGTTGGGGTTGCAGGATAGGTGCCCGCCCCCAGCCCCACCATGTCCAGGTTGCGGGAGGCCTGCCCCTGCCGCCTCTGGGGCCAGGCTGCTACAGCCGGGGGTGAGGCTGGCCTGGGCTGTACCGCCCAAGCTACTCTGGCCACACCTGGGGCTGGCCCGGGCTGCCCCAGCCGTGGATGGAACCAGGCCACCCTGGCTGCGGCGTCCTGACCACAGCTGGGTCTGGGAGCCCCGGCCGCAGCAGGTTGGGGGCTAGGGGAGGGGCACCCCTCCCCCAGCCAAGGCAATTCCCGGGCGGGTTCCCTGGGCTCCTGCATGGCGGTAAATAGTCTGCTGGGCGGCTACATGGCCACGTAGCTTACAGGGAACTTAGTTGTCGACAAATCCTGACTAGGATGAGCGGAAATCCCTGCAGTGAAAGGCTGAAATAGGCTTACTCCTTCCCAGGCCTCCGAGAGCAGCAGGATGCAGGAAAGCAGGGGACAGATTCTAACCCCCATTCCAGTGGTACACAGGGGCTGTTAATGTGTCACAGCAGCCAAGGAAGAATTCCTCCAGTGCAGATAGTAGCCCTAAGCAGCCACCATCACAAGCCCTTGTGCAGGAGTTCTGGGGCAGATGGGTACAGTAGCACATAGTGCTTCAGGGATGCTGTGCTGTGCTGCAGCTCAGAATGGACTTGGAACAGTCCATACTATGGAGGACACGAAGGTGGCATCTCCTTCCCCATGGCTGCACTTTCTGTGCTGCACCTCCAGGCTGGATTCCAGGTTTATGCCCCTTCCCTCTGTGTATGGGAAGATGGCCCATGGGGAAGAGAAATGGGGGAAGAGATGGCCAGCCCTCTGTGGAGAAAGAGGTGGTTAGGGACTATTTAGAAAAGCTGGACGTGCACAAGTCCATGGGGCCAGACGAGTTGCATCTGAGAGTGCTGAAGGAATTGGCAGCTGTGATTGCAGAGCCCTTGGCCATTATCTTTGAAAACTCGTGGCGAACGGGGGAAGTCCCGGATGACTGGAAAAAGGCTAATGTAGTGCCAATCTTTAAAAAAGGGAAGAAGGAGGATCCTGGGAACTACAGGCCAGTCAGCCTCACCTCAGTCCCTGGAAAAATCATGGAGCAGGTCCTCAAAGAATCAATCCTGAAGCACTTACATGAGAGGAAAGTGATCAGGAACAGTCAGCATGGATTCACCAAGGGAAGGTCATGCCTGACTAATCTAATCACCTTTTATGATGAGATTACTGGTTCTGTGGATGAAGGGAAAGCAGTGGATGTATTGTTTCTTGACTTTAGCAAAGCTTTTGACACGGTCTCCCACAGTATTCTTGTCAGCAAGTTAAGGAAGTATGGGCTGGATGAATGCACTATAAGGTGGGTAGAAAGCTGGCTAGATTGTCGGGCTCAACGGGTAGTGATCAATGGCTCCATGTCTAGTTGGCAGCCGGTGTCAAGTGGAGTGCCCCAGGGGTCAGTCCTGGGGCCGGTTTTGTTCAATATCTTCATAAATGATCTGGAGGATGGTGTGGATTGCACTCTCAGCAAATTTGCGGATGATACTAAACTGGGAGGAGTGGTAGATACGCTGGAGGGGAGGGATAGGATACAGAAGGACCTAGACAAATTGGAGGATTGGGCCAAAAGAAATCTGATGAGGTTCAATAAGGATAAGTGCAGGGTCCTACACTTAGGATGGAAGAATCCAATGCACCGCTACAGACTAGGGACCGAATGGCTAGGCAGCAGTTCTGCGGAAAAGGACCTAGGGGTGACAGTGGACGAGAAGCTGGATATGAGTCAGCAATGTGCCCTTGTTGCCAAGAAGGCCAATGGCATTTTGGGATGTATAAGTAGGGGCATAGCGAGCAGATCGAGGGACGTGATCATTCCCCTCTATTCGACACTGGTGAGGCCTCATCTGGAGTACTGTGTCCAGTTTTGGGCCCCACACTACAAGAAGGATGTGGATAAATTGGAGAGAGTCCAGCGAAGGGCAACAAAAATGATTAGGGGTCTAGAGCACATGACTTATGAGGAGAGGCTGAGGGAGCTGGGATTGTTTAGTCTGCAGAAGAGAAGAATGAGGGGGGATTTGATAGCTGTTTTCAACTACCTGAAAGGGGGTTCCAAAGAGGATGGCTCTAGACTGTTCTCAATGGTAGCAGATGACAGAACGAGGAGTAATGGTCTCAAGTTGCAATGGGGGAGGTTTAGATTGGATATTAGGAAAAACTTTTTCACTAAGAGGGTGGTGAAACACTGGAATGCGTTACCTAGGGAGGTGGTAGAATCTCCTTCCTTAGAGGTTTTTAAGGTCAGGCTTGACAAAGCCCTGGCTGGGATGATTTAACTGGGAATTGGTCCTGCTTCGAGCAGGGGGTTGGACTAGATGACCTTCTGGGGTCCCTTCCAACCCTGATATTCTATGATTCTATGATTCTATGATACTACACTGCATGGACTCAGCTGTCTCTGATGGACCTCTGCCAAGGGCTGATCTCAACTACACAGCTAGGTCAACATAAGGCAGCTTATGTCAACCTAATTATATCAGTGTCTACACTGCAGTCTTCCTCCTGCAGATGTAAGCCCCCTACTACAGTGACATAATAACTCTACCTCCACAAGAGGTGTAAGGCTTATGTTGGTGTAGTTAGGGTGACACCGTGTCTGTGTAGACATTGTGTCCCTTACATCTGCTGTCCTTTGGAGAGCTGGGTGGCTGGACCCTGCTCCTAGCTGGTAGCCAGGGTGAGAAGCCTCAAGGGGCTTCCCCTGCTCCCATCTGAGAGCTGGGGCGAGAAGCCAGGGTGATCCTCCGCCCACTCCCTGCCGGGAGCCAGGCGGCCTTGTGAGTGAGCTGTGAAATTGACAAGGCTGGCCAGTTCCTGGTGGGGAACAGCCAAGGGGTACGCTGAGAAGCTGGCGCAACTGGACCCTGCTCCCTGGCCATGAGAAGCCCCTTGCAGCTTCCCCCTACTCCCGCCAGGAAACAGGGGGGTGAGAAGCCTGGGGCAGCTTCCCCCTGCTCCCAGTGGGGAACAGAGGTGGCTTTCCCCACTCACGGTGGTGAAGGGGGGGGGCTAGAAGCCCAGGGCAGCTTGCTTCCCCCCGCTCCCTGCAGGGAATGGGAAGTGGTGGGGGCAGCCCTCTGGGAGCCCACGAGCATGTGGGGTAGCCAGGCTCCCGGCAGGGAGTTGCCAGCAGAGCTGAGAGACCAGGGTCTCAGTTCCTCACAATGCCCCTCTTAAGTTGGTGGAAGTGCTCCTGGCAAGGATGCGCACCCCAATCCAAGGAGGGTAGCGTGGACATGCTGTAAGTTGACCTAATATAGGTTTGTAGTGCAGACATGCACTCATTTTGTGATCAGCTTGTCTGTACAGTCGCTTATCCTTTTTGGAATTTATTTCAAGTCAAGGAGTCAATGTGTAACTAAAAAATGAAACAAAAAGAACAGGAGGACTTGTGGCACCTTAGAGACTAACACATTTATTTGAGCGTAAGCTTTCATGAGCTGCAGCTCACTTCATCGGATGCATGCAGTGGAAAATACAGTGGGGAGGTTTCAGAGTAGCAGCCGTGTTAGTCTGTATTCGCAAAAAGATACATACTAAAAATAAATTTGTTAGTCGCTAAGGTGCCACAAGTCCTCCTTTTCTTTTTTAAAAAAATGAAACTGCATTTGCTGCTAACAGGTGTGGAGGGGTGGGACAGCATGGACGTCTCTGGAGAGCCGTTCCAGAGCGTGTGGAGCCTGCGCCATGCACTGCTCTCTCAGAAGAGAAAAAAGGAGCTGTCTCCAAGAGCTCTTGTGATGAAAGCTCTGGACTGGGACTCAGGACGTCTGGGGTCCGTTCCTGGCTCTGCCACAAACTCCGTCTGTGATACTGGGCAATTCATGTGGGACCAAATTCCCAAAAGTATTTCAGCACCAAGCAGCCTCCATTAGGGGAGTGTGAGCATCGGATGCGAATGGACTGCCAGCTGGGGGAGGCTAGCCCCCAGCCCTGCCCCTTCTGGCCGAGGCCCCACCCCACCCCAGTCATGCCTGACTGTTTGGGAAGGCACAGCCTTCCCCAGCTTATGATACCCGCCGCCCTTGAGTGTGGGGGTTCTCAATAGGAGCGTCTGGGTGCTGATCACTTCTCTGTGCTTTAGTTTCCTCATCCATTAATACAGACCTAGCTCCCAGGGGTGTTGTGAGAATAAATGCACAGTACCTGAGAGGTAACGGGGCCTATATAAATGAGAGGAGACTGGAACTGGGCGAGGAGAGTTAAGAAGGTGTGAGGGTGTTGGGGAAAGTGGAAGATGGGGTATCCATTGGGCATGACTGGGAGAGGGAGAGGAAAAGGTGGTTGAGCCTTTGTGGCCTCAGAGTCCTGAGGGTTAAAGGAAAAAAACAAAGCAGGAAATGTAACATACGCAATAAAGCATGAAGGGCTGAACACGCCTTCCCTTCCGTGCTGTGCTCATGGGAGGGCACCTATCAGATCATTAAAGAAACCACATTTCCTCTCTCTGCAGGTGCAAAGACCCCAAGACCCAAACTATTCTAGTGCCCCCCATCTGCTCAGGGCAGGACTCAGAGGGGACCGAATGAGTCTCCTTCCCTAGAAGTTTTTAAGGTCAGGCTTGACAAAGCCCTGGCTGGGATGATTTAGTCGGGGATCGGTCCTGCTTTGAGCAGGGGGTTGGACTAGATGACCTGAGGTCCCTTCCAACCCTGATATTCTATGATTCTATGAATGCTAATAGCAGCCAAAACCAGAGAGTCAGGACAATGTTCTCTGAGCCTATGCCTGAGTCAGTTCCACTGGATGGGCTGAGAGTTGGCTTATGGCATGGCAGGTCTCGCAGGCCACTGGTTAGATGCCCTCATATATTGGAACCAAAACTTTAATACTGTGCCCTGATGTTAGGTGCCTAGCTAGATCAGATACCAGTCAGGTGCTGGTGCAAAATCCAGTCTATGTGGCGATGACTCTGTCTTCTGTGAACACCTTTAAATGTAATGACTCTAGGCCAGGGGTGCTGGAACAATTTGTATAGTGGGGGAGCTGAGAGCCATTGAACCAAACTGTAAACCCTGTATATAATGGAAACCACTTCAAGCCAGAGGGTGCGGGAGCACCCCCAGCACCCCTTGTTCCAGCAGCTATGTTCTAGGCAGAAAGTGGGGATGTGCTGCAACGAGAGTATTTTACAGAGTGAGAGACTGATTCATTGTTGTCCTACACCTTGAGTACTCAGCAATGCAAAGTGAGAGCAAAGAGGATGTAAAATGCTGCCGCCAGTGTGAGCAACTGGAGCGTTCTTATCTGATAACATTTGACCGATGCATTACCATTGCTCCTCACTGTGCTGGACTAGCAGAGGATGCTACAGTTCATGATTGCAAAACCGGCAGGAGTGGTGCTGGGCAGGTGGCAATACTGGTCAGGAGTACTTTGCATCAGCAGAGATTGCACAGAAGTGCACACCCAAAGCCTCTCTTTAACCAGCAAATGAGCCCTAATCACCCAATGACTAAAAAGAAATGTTTCTGTGTGCTGCTAGGAATGAGCTGTGGGAAGCTTCTGCTGTTGTCCGGCATCATCTCTCAGCCTGAGCCTTCAGAATCAGGGTCCAAGGAGTTGCCAGTGAGGGGTTATTCCCACTAGACAGTTGCCGGAGGTAACTGACCAACAAAAACTAAAGTGAATTAAATAAGTGATAAGCTGGTTTAAATGTGTATTATTTAGGGATTTGCACCAGTTTAACTGGAGTGGTTTAAAATAGATTTATTGACGCTGATATAATTTTTCTCCAACCCCTTCCCTTGGGGAGATCATTCCATAACCCAATGCAGCTCACTGAAGTGCAGCTTCCCTTAATTTTCAGCCAACTTTTTCTAAACACAATTTTATCTCCCCTAGTTACACCATCACTTTTCAGCACACACCCCCCCCCCAATCCCCCGGGGTGTTTACATACTTGTGATTCTTGGAGACAGATACCTAGTAACTTTTATTGTCAGGGCCAAGGGTGGAGTACTCCTTTAAGGCCCAGCCCTTACCACTCCAGCAGGAGGCCAAGATACCTGAGTTGATATTTCCTGTCCTATGTGTGTTGTTGCAAGGCACCTTTATAGGGTTGCAGGGAAAGTATCCAGAGATACTTAGTCTCTAAGGTGCCCCAAGTACTCCTTTTCTTTTTGCGAATACAGACTAACATGGCTGCTACTCTGAAACCTATCCAGAGACAAACGATCTTCGGCAAAACCAGGGTAAGTAGGAAATGGGACCTACTGGAGGAAGTAGGAGGCTTCATGTTTTCTGCCTTGTCCACTTCCATGTCTAGGAGACCTGACTAATGTCTGTACAAGCCATTTCCCACCAACCCGCCCTTTATTGTTTTAGAGAAGGTGCTGGCTTGGCCTCTGATCTCAGTGCCATACCTCTTAGCCCTTCGTCTTCTTTTTCTCCATGGCTCTAACAGCAGCTGAGGGAAATTGTAACTGCACCTGAGCAACCACTGCAGCAGCAGGTGGCATGTCAGTTTAACGTCTCATCTGACAGATCACTAAAGTGGAAAGTGCAGAGAGGGAAAAGCAAACACCAAATTCTTCTCCAGGTTCCAGATGAGTAAAAGAGTCGTAGAGGTTAAGGCCAGAGGAGACCCCTAGATCATCTAGTCTGACCTCCATTATATCACAGATCACCAACACCACCCAGCACTAATACATTAAACACAACAACAGAAATGAGACCAAAGTAAATGAGATCCTCGGGAGACTAGCTTATTATGTGCAACAGGCAGAAAACAGGAGGGAGTGAAGTGCACTCATGCCTGAGGCCCCTGCAGTGGCAGGAGAGTAATTAAGTGAGATATACCCAGCTAATCTTTGCAAGTGACCTGTATCCACACACTGCAGAGGAAGGTGAAAAAGCCCCAAAGTCACCGCCAATCTGACCTGGGGGAAAATTCCTTCCCAGTCCCATACTGGTGATCATTTAGACCCTGAGCATGTGAGCAAGAACCAGCCAGCCAAGCTCCTGAGAGAGAATGTTCAGTGCCAACTCAGAGTCCTGACCTGCTCTGTCCAATGTCTCATCTCCAACTGTGTCCATCCCTGAAGCTTCAGAGGAAGAAGATTAAAAAAAAACCAAAAAACAAAAACCAGAATACACTGGCGGGGAAATAATCCCTTCCTGATCCCTGCTGGTGGCCAGCTGAAACATGAAGCATGAGCTTTAGGAACATGAGACATAAACGAGAAGCAAGCTCCAGGGCTGTTGAGCCCTTCCCCCTATCATCACAAGCAACCCCATCATTCAATTGCACTCATAAATATATCCAGCTCTCTCTAAAAACTAGTTAAGTTTTTTGTCCCCACAACTCCTATTGGGAGGTTGTTCCAGAACCTTACCCACCTGATGGTTAGAAACCTTCTTCTAATTTCCAGTCTGAATTTATTCATGGCCAGTTTATATCCATTTGTTCTTGTACTAAGATTGTCCTTTAGCTTAAGTAGCTCTTCACTCTCCCTGGTGTTTATCCCCGTAATGTATTTACGGAGAGCCGTCAGATCCCCTCTCAGTCTTCTTTTTTGCGAGACTAAACAAGCCAAACTCTTCCAGTCTCCTCCCATAAGACAGGCCCTCCATTCCCCTGATCTTTGTATCTGTTCCTTGTATCTGTTCCAGTTTAAATTAATCTTTCTTGAACATGGGTCACCAGCATTGTACACAGTGTTCCAAATGAGGTTTTACCAGTACCTTGTACAATGGCATTAATATTTCTCAATCTCTGCTTGAAATGCCTCGCCTGATCCATCCTAGGATCGCATTTGCCTTTTTCACAGCTGCATCACAAGTGGTGACTCATAGTTATCCTATGATCGACCCACACACCCAGATTTCTCTCCTCCTGTAGCACTTCCAACTGATGAACCCCCAGCTGGTAGCAGAAATTCTTATTATTAGACCCTAAGTGCATGACCTTGCACTTTGTATTATTGAATTTCATCTAGTTTCTGTCACTCCAGTCTTTAAGGTCATCCAGATCTTCCTGTATAATATTCTGATCCTCCTCCGTATTGATGATGCCTCGCAACCTTGTACCATCAGCAAATTTCATTAGGACATTCCTGCTTTTTGAGCCAAGGTCATAAATAAAAATATTGAATAAGATTGGTCCCAAGACTGATCCTTGAGGAATTCCACTAGTAACCTTTCACCAGTCTAGTAATTCACCTTTCAGCACAACCTGTTGCCTTCTTCTCTCTACTGCACTTCCCTTATCTAAAAAATCAATTATTTTCTCAAAGAAGGAAATCAGCTTAGTGTGGCATGATCTACCTTTGGCAAACCCATGTTGAATTACATCCCCTTTACCATTTACCTCTATTAATTTAATTATTCTTTCCTTCACAATTTGTTCTAAAACTTTGTATGCTAATGAGGTCACACTAAAAGGTCTGTAAATGCCCAAATCACATTTTCCCCCTTTCTTACATATAGGTATGTGTGCCATTCTATACCTTGGGAAAGCATCCTGGAACCCCCATATTCCTCATTTTTATATAATCACGGTCTTACATATAAAGCACACCTTGTAAGGTAATAGGGGAGAGGTTATGATCTGCTGAAAATCATTTCTCTATCCATATATGTATATCATTAATGCATATGAAGTTATGAGAATTGTGTTGTATGGTTGTCGCTAAAACATGCTGTAAATTGGGGAATCAGCCAGATATTAGCTCCCCAGAGGCAACAGCAAGGAAAGTAACCAACACCCGGGTGGGGTGTCAATCAACCCATCAACAACCATTGTCCAGCAAGGGAGCTACAATGCAATGACTCACCTGCATGAGGCCACACGAGGGGAATTGCTCAACCTTGGCTGGAGACTCAGCAATGCCCCCAGACATGCCTGGACTTGTGTTTTCCAAGCACACGGACTGCGGGTATAAAACTGAACACAGGGGGCCCATGCTTGGCCTTTCTCCTTCATCCATCTATGCTGCAAGCAACAAGGACACTCTGAAGATTCCAATTGAGGGGACTCGCCCAGGTCTGAGGGACAAATCTGTATATTAAGGACTGCAGTATCCAGTGGGGTGAGAAAAACTGCTTAATCTAGATGTTGCCCAGTCTAACAGAGTTTAGACTGCATGCTTATATTTTCTTTTCTTTTGGTAACTAACTCTGACTACCACTTAATATCTCTTAAAATCTATCTTTTGTAGTCAATACATTTGTTTTACTGTTTATCTTTACCAGTGTGTTTGTATGAAGTGTGTGGCAAATCTGCTCAGGTTCTGCAAAGACTGGTGTATATCCATTTTCCATTGATGAAGTGGTAGACCAATTAATAAATCTGCATTGCTTGTCTGGAGCAGTGCAAGACGGTATATTCCTGAGGTATAGTGCTGGGAGCTGGGGGGATTTGGCTCTGGTGCCTTTCTCTGTGTGATTCATTAGTGGCTCTGGGAGCATTCATGCAATCTAGTTGGCTGTGGGACTCCACATGCAGTTGTGCTGAATGATAACAGCACCTGGAGGGGTTTGCTGCTGGTCACTGACATTGTGAGAGACAGCCCAGGTTGGAGAGAGTTAAGGGGGCACAGTGATCCCACGGTCCCTGGCTGCACCCCAGGGATTCTGTCACAATTTGATGTTAACTATTCTCCAGACATATGGTACTTCCTCCAAAAAGACAGATTTACTAAAAAATTTTGGTCCTGGACTAGCAATTTTATGCTCCAGTTCTTTCAATATTCTGAGGTAAAAGTTATCTGGTACCCCCTATTTTGAGTGCATTAGGCTCTTTAAGTTTTTCCCACCTCAGCTGTGGTAATTTCCATTCCATCAGCCATACTGCCTACATGCACATGTTCCATATTATCATTGTTACTGAAAACGGAGGCAAACTATTCATTTAGTTTTAGGGCCATATCTACATTAGGTTTAACCTCCTTCCCATCCACACTGCATACTGGCCCAACCTCATCCTTCTGTATTCTCTTTTTATTTATATAACTAAAAAACCCTCTTATTATTATTTTCAATTTCCTTGGCAGGGACTCATTCAGCTTGACTTTCAGTTTTTCTCACTTTATTCCAACATTTTCTAACCTCCACAATATAGCTTTCTTTGCCGATCAACTCCTTTTTGAGGTGGTTATTCATCCACGTGGGTCTGAAGCCTTTCCCTACTAGTTTGTTCCCTTTTCTTAGTATGCAAATTTCAGATCATTTTTGTATAGTTGATCTGAAAAAATTCCAAGCCTCCTCTGCATTGAAGTTCTTGAGCTTGTCAGGACACATGCTTCACTGCATCAGCTGACCAGTTAACACCTGGTCACTGAGCACCCCTGGAAAGAGTATTTCATGGTGCTAGTGTCACTCACCTGGAGCTGATATTACTTAGTGCAGCTCGTTTAACTGGATCCATTCAGGTTAGCTAGCCAGAGCCACGTACTATTATGTATTATCATAGTACTATTATGTAACCCACACACCTCCTGAGTGTGGTGCTCTGTCCCATGTAGTGGCACCGAAACCACTCAGAGCAGTGATTCTCAAACTTTTGTACTGGTGACCCCTTTCACATAGCAAGCATCTGAGTGTGACCCCCTCTTATAAATTAAAACACTTTTTAATATATTTAACACCATTATGAATGCTGGAGGGAAAGTGGAGTTTAGGGTGGAGGCTGACAGCTCACGGCCCCCCATATAATAACCTCACGACCCCCTGAAAGGTCTCAACCCCCAGTTTGAGAACCCCTGACTTAGAGATTAATGAGCCTGTTACAGACTCAGCAAACTGCCATGTTGCTTTTAGCTCATGCGGTAGAGGCTCATGCATTTAGCTCCAGAGGTCCCAGGTTCAATCCCGCCCGCTCACAACTGGAGTCTGTTAGTGTTACAATTAGATGCTGAGTCTGGCTAGTGAATTGGCTGTCACAGTCAAGCCTATAACTTCCTGCCTACTGAGCTAAACATTAATTTTAAAGAGAGACTGAGAACAGTCTGGTTCATTTTTCTTTTCATTAGATACAAATCTATCTTGAGTGAGTGAGAGCAAAGGCTTTCTTGGTTCAAGCTGCGGTTTAAGCAGCTGATAGCACTCAGCATCCCAGAGTCAGGTGTGCAGTTCTTGAGAGACCACACAGGGCTGCTGAGGTGATGAAGAAACAACGGAGAGAGCTGAGATCAAGGTATTCATCTGTGAAGACAGGAGCTTCCAACCGAGGTGCAGCCTGCGTGGTAAGCCTGTGGCTAAATTGTTCACCCTACCCTGTCTAGCCTGTGAAAGCAGCAAACTCAGCCTTATATTGCTAGTTCTGCACCAGCTTGATTTTGTGTCTGAAGAACAAGACTGCTTTTCAGATGAACCATTCTTTTGTGTAGTGAAACTCGGGCAACAAAATGGGATGAATACAAAAAGCCAACATTAGCCAAAATCTAAGGGTTCGATATGTCCTGCCAAAGGATCCCCAGGAAGACCAGTTGTGCCCAGGAAGGATGTATAAATGGAACAGTGGGACACCACAACCATAGCATCATAGGAGTTGGAAAAACCTCTATTGTCCTATCTAATAGGTATGCATTTGCTCCAACCCCTCAGACAGAGACAAACACCTACAAGATCTCTATCAAGCATTCTTACAACTACAATACCCACCTGCGGAAGTGAAGAAACAGATTGACAGAGCCTGAAGAGTTCCCAGAAGTCACCTACTACAGGACAGGCCTAAGAAAATAACAGAACGCCACTAGCCGTCACCTTCAGCCCCCAACTAAAACCCCTCCAACGCATTATTAGGGATCTACAACCTATCCTGAAGGATGACCCAACACTCTCACAAATCTTGGGAGACCTTCAGCCCCCAACTAAAACCCCTCCAACGCATTATTAGGGATCTACAACCTATCCTGAAGGATGACCCAACACTCTCACAAATCTTGGGAGATAGGCCAGTCCTTGCATACAGACAGCCCCCCAACCTGAAGCAAATACTCACCAGCAACCACATACCACACAACAGAACCACTAACCCAGGAACCTATCCTTGCAACAAAGCCCGTTGCCAACTGTGCCCACATATCTATTCAGGGGACACCATCACAGGGCCTAATAACATCAGCCACACTATCAGAGGCTCGTTCACCTGCACATCCACCAATGTGATATATGCCATCATGTGCCAGCAATGCCCCTCTGCCATGTACATTGGTCAAACTGGACAGTCTCTACGTAAAAGAATAAATGGACACAAATCAGATGTCAAGAATTATAACATTCATAAACCAGTCAGAGAACACTTCAGTCTCTCTGGTCACTCGATCTCAGACCTAAAGGTTGCAATATTAAAACAAAAAAACTTCAAATCCAGACTCCAGCGAGAAACTGTTGAATTGGAATTCATTTGCAAATTGGATACAATTAACTTAGCCACTCCCAGTCTCTATTCAAGCCTATTTCCCCTTGTTTTTTCCAACCCCTCTCCCCCCCCCCCCCAAGACGTTTGTGTTAAACCCTGGATTTGTGCTGGAAATGGCCCACCTTGATTATCATACACATTGTAAGGAGAGTGATCACTTTAGATAAGCTATTACCAGCAGGAGAGTGGGGTGGGAGGAGGTATTTTTTCATGCTTTGTGTGTGTATATAAAAAGATCTTCCACCCTTTCCACAGTATGCATCCAATGAAGGTGAGCTGTAGATCACGAAAGCTTATGCTCAAATAAATTGGTTAGTCTCTAAGGTGCCACAAGTACTCCTTTTCTTTTTGCTAATTGGCCAAAGTCTTTCCAAACTTGCCATAAGGGTTGAGGCCCCTTTTGGGCAGAAGGCAGCCCTGAGTCAGTTTAAACCTGGCTTTTTTATATAAAAATATTTTTCTTTGTCTGTTGGTTTCTGGGAAACCCAGTTCAAACCAGTCTATACAACCATCCCCGGGGTGGCACCTCTTTGGAGGTGTTGACAACCTGAGTGATTCACCTTAAATGCCCCCACTATTTTTGGTTCTTGGAGGAGCTGTGAATGTAATCTTCTTCCCCCTTGGAGTTGCATGCAATTTCTGGCCCACAGTGATAAATAAGCTTAATATAAGGAAAATAAAATATCTCTAGGTTTTTCCAGAAGGAAGCACCTGGGCTAAATTGGCCAAACAATGAACTGTCTGAAGGCAAAAAACAAGAGAAGGACTGAATCCATCACCTGTGTCAGCCCAATGAGGTGTGAGCTCTCCCCTCACAGGCTCTCGGTTTGCCTCCCTGAGGTTGTAAATATGACAAAGTGGGAATTTTGGTAATATGTTTATGATTTTTACATATGCCTCATTTTCCCTCTCTGCTTTGTACTGCTATGCATGGAACATAAAGGGTTAAAAAGCTGCTCTTGAGGCAGAGGGGGCCTTTGAGGCATTGTGTCACATATCTGTCTGGGGTGGAATAGGTAGTTAAGCATTGGCTGAAACTGACCCATATCAATGGACGATCTGGAAAGACAATGGGATATTCACATCTAGCAACCAACAACAAGGAGATTTCCCCCACCACCCGACAGGTAATCAGAACAAAGGCTCCAGCTAGAGAATGAAGAGGAAAGGTCTAAGGTGGCGGGGTTAAGAGCTGGCCTTGTGAGAGACACTCACACACACTTAGGACTAGGGAGCCCAGGCCTAGAGTTGGCCAGGCTGAACTCAGAGTAGCAGCCATGTTAGTCTGGCTGAACTCTATCTTAACCTTTGCTTTTCTTTGTTAACCTAAAGACTTTCAGATTCTTTAGGCCAGGTGACTAATAAATTGTTACCTTGTTTTGGAAAGACTGCCTGTGTAACTGCAAATACTCTCTGAGAGCATTGTGCCCTGAAGGGGTGTAGTACAAACCTCCCAGGAGTCTGTCTGGCTGTGTTCACTGCAGGGAGCAATGGAATGAGACAGGGTTTGCTGGGGCCTGAAGGCCCAGTTTCAGAGTCTTGGAGGCTGCGGACCTGCCCTTGTGGAACTGTGAGAGTCTTTGGGGACTGTCACACTGAAGGGGTCACTCCCAAGGGACTGCTTACAGCCTGGGGCACAGACCAAACCCTGTGGATCCATGACAGTACTCAGAGGATGAAAACAAATGGTATACTTTCTGTGCATATTCTGAACACTGCTTGTCTGCCTAGGATATTTAGAAGCCTTTCCCAGGCTCCGTTGCTATCACCACAATACCCCGTGACATACGCTTATTGGAATCTGCCAACTCTACCTGTTCTAGTTTTAGGTTTGTCTAGATTAGGAAACAAGATTAGTATTAGCATGGGACCTCAATTTCTTTCTTAATCTAGGCAAACATTAGACAACCTTAGGCTGAAAGGATGCTAATAACTGAGGAACACACTCTGCAAGGGCAAAGAATGAGTGGTTGGCAGCATGTGAGCTGCAATTTCTGTCTATTTAATCTGTCTGTCTGGGGTTTACACTGCATGTATCATCATGGTATCTGAGCACCTGTCTGGACAATGGCAGTGGTCCTTGTCCATAATCCCCTCCAGCCAGCACAGACCCTAGGAGATGTGATCACTGGCCCCAGGAAGAGCTCCCCTAACCAGGGCTATCACTGGAATGCATGTATTCAGCAGGTAGATCACTTCACTCCTTTGCATTTCTATTTATAGCTCTGTGCTCATGCTGGCTAAGGAGGAAAGAGATTAACTGAATACTCATAGTCTCCCAGGGAAAACCCTCCAACCACAATGTTTATCAACATGGGTCTGATTTCCCAGACAGGACTGATTCACTTTCTGGACTGTACCAGCTCCTTCCTACTTGACTAGCTGGCCTGACACAGTTCACAATTCCTCCTTTGTTTGCTAGGAAAATGATCCTAAGGAAACTTCATGTGGATTCCCACTGCACTGCAGCAAGTGGGAGTTCTCTTCACCAAATGCAGCCCTAGATGCACATTCTACCCAGTGTGTTGGCCAGTTCCAACCTGACATCTCTGACCCAGGGGTCCTATTTTCAGGGTCAAGACGGACACATGACTGGAAGTAAAGGGTGTCGTGAGAACTCCTCCAACCACCCTCTACCAATCAGGATGGGTTTCACCCCCCTCCCCTTAGGACCACCCTGAGAGGAGATTTGACCAATCTGGGGGTGTTCCGGGGTGGAGTGAGCAGGCCGGAAGAGAGTCATGTGACCCCTCTAAGAACTCCTCCCATCACCCTCTACCAATCAGGATGGGTTTCAGCCACAGAGGACCTTCCCAAGAGTGGATTTGACCAATCGGGGGGAAGGTAGTTCCGGGGCAGGATGACCCCCACAGAAGAGGGTTGTGTGACCCCTCTAACAGCTCCCCTATCTCCCTCTACACATTTTAAATGCAGCATCACCCCCAGAAGTCCCAGCACCACATGGAAGAGGCCATTTTGTTCCAAGAATGCATGTTTTAGAAATCATGGAAACACTGAGAGGAAAGAGTGGAGCCCTTCACTGTGAGAACTTAGGACTTTGTTTAAGCCCCAAATGAGACAGAATTGAAAAAGTTCTAGCGGAGAAAGGAAAAGGGAGAAAAAAGCAGCTACTGGTGAAATGGTTGGGGTAGGCCGATAAGTTTAACAGCTGGGTCAAAGTTTCTCAACTCTGTGACATTTAGAGGTGAACGAAAATGATTCCTCCTGCAAAGAGAGAGAGGAAGAGAGAGAGAAATGAGCAATGGCAGGTTTTACATTACTTTGCCCAGCAGCACCAGCTCTGGGGTTTTTTCCCCAAAACATCAGCTTGAACTTTACAATACTGCTAATTAAGCCCTAGGATCTCCCGGGTGCCTGGGAGGTGGGGTAGTGGAAATACAATACCCGCACAGCTGGAACACTATCTAAGGATCATTGAAATAGGATAGAAAAGTTAGACTTAGACTGAAGTCATGCTCCAATAATGGTCATAGTGCAAAGATCATTTAAAGCCGCCTGTTTTCTGGAGCATGCTACTCTTTCTATATAGCAAAATTGCTTCACATTCCCAGTGGACTTTGCCCAATATTGTTTTTAAAAATGAGTACCTATTGGGAATTTCTGAGCACTCAGTGCTAGTACAAATCAAGCCATTTATTTGGGGACTTAGATGTGAACTCAATAGCCTAACCTGAGGCAATCTTTTTTTTAATCAAACTTGGCTTGTATTCATGTGTTACCTATTTCCATGGTGGCATCAGCAAGAGGGACATATGCAATGAAATTCACTGTATATAAAGTTGCCATAAGAGTCTGAAGCTAATGCTTGTTGCTTCACTGCACTTTGGGGGAGAGCTGATCAGTTAACACCTGCCTTTCCAGACATAATCCATTATCCAAAATTCCTCTTCATCCAAATGAACGTCACCTCCTATTTCTTCTCCAGGTCCATATACATGACCCAGCACACCACAAGACCCATCAAATGGGAGAAAAGTCTCCAGGCTCTGGCAAAGTACACATAAAGGTTTTAGCTGACAATTGATGGAACCAAGTAATCAACTCAACTTCAAACTACCATAATTTGAGCAAAGATAAAAACGTGGTCCTCAAACTTTCCATCTCCTTTAACTTCACTTTCTTGCTAATGTTTCAAAGCACACAGGCATGTGTTAGGTCAACAAGTCATAGAGCTAGACCCCGAGATTTTCCAGAACTCTGCTTCATGTTCTGGGGAAATAGAGGATCACAGGTAGGTTCAAGCCACATTTCTGCTGACCCAGCCAATCTCTTAAACTGCCAGGGGCCAAGTTATAATTTTCTGTGCCAGCTAGCTACTCCCAAGATGCTGCTGGCCAAGATTGCAAGAGCGCATCATGCTCCAGTCCCACCTCTCATACCTTCGCCATGCCCCCTCCTGGTCCTTAGCCTGCCCCGAATGCCTCCTAGTATTTACAGGGGAATCTTCAGCTGCCTCTTTAAAGCAATGTTTAGTTCCCTTAGAATCATAGAATATCAGGGTTGGAAGGGACCTCAGGACGTCATCTAGTCCAACCCCCTGCTCAAAGCAGGACTGATCCCCAATTAAATCATCCCAGCCAGGGCTTTGTCAAGTCTGCCTTAAAAACTTCTAAGGAAGGAGATTCCACCACCTCCCTAGGTAACGCATTCCAGTGTTTCACCACCCTTCTAGTGAAAAAGTTTTTCCTAATATCCAACCCAAACCTCCCCCACTGCAACTTGAGACCATTACTACTTGTTCTGTCATCTGCTACCACTGTGGGGGAGGGATAGCTCAGTGGTTTGAGCATTGGCCTGCTAAACCCAGGGTTGTGAGTTCAATCCTTCAGGGGGCCATTTAGGATCTGGGGCAAAAACTGGGGATTGGTCCTGCTTTGAGCAGGGGGTTGGACTAGATGACGTCCTGAGGTCTCTTCCAACTCTGATATTCTATGAGAACAGTCTAGAGCCATCCTCTTTGGAACCCCCTTTCAGGTAGTTGAAAGCAGCTATCAAATCCCCCCTCATTCTTCTCTTCCGTAGACTAAACATCCCCAGTTCCCTCAACCTCTCCTCATAACTCATGTGTTCCAGTCCCCTAACCATTTTTGTTGCCCTCCGCTGGACTCTTTCCAATTTTTCCACATCCTTCTTGTAGTGTGGGGCCCAAAACTGGACACAGTACTCCAGATGAGGCCTCACCAATGTTGAATAGAGGGGAACGATCACGTCCCTCGATCTGCTGGCAATGCCCCTATTTATACATCCCAAAATGCCATTGGCCTTCTTGGCAAGAAGGGCACACTGTTGACTCATATCCAGCTTCTCGTCCACTATAACCCCTAGGTCCTTTTCTGCAGAACTGCTGCCTAGCCATTCGGTCCCTAGTCTGTAGGGGTGCATTGGATTCTTCCGTCTTAAGTGCAGGACTCTGCACTTGTCCTTGTTGAACCTCATCAGATATTTTTTGGCCCAATCCTCTAATTTGTCTAGGGCCCTCTGTATCCTATCCCTACCCTCCAGCATATCTACCTCTTCTCCCAGTTTAGTGTCATCTGCAAACTTGCTGAGGGTGCAATCCACACCATCCTCCAGATCATTTATGAAGATATTGAACAAAACCGGCCCGAGAACCGACCCTTGGGGCACTCCACTTGATACCGGCTGCCAACTAGACATGGAGCCATTGATCACTACCCGTTGAGCCCGACAATCTAGCCAGCTTTCTATCCACCTTATAATCCGTTCTTCCAGCCCATACTTCTTTTAACTTGCTGGCAAGAATACTGTGGGAGACAGTGTCAAAAGCTTTGCTAAAGTCGAGGAACAACACGTCCACTGCTTTCCCTTCATCCACAGAACCAGTTTTCTCGTCATAGAAGGCAATTAGATTAGTCAGGCATGACTTGCCCTTGGTGAATCCATGCTGACTGTTCCTGATCACTTTCCTCTCCTCCAAATGCTTCAGCATTGATTCCTTGAGGACCTGCTCCATGATTTTTCCAGGGACTGAGGTGAGGCTGACTGGCCTGTAGTTCCCAGGATCCTCCTTCTTCCCTTTTTTAAAGATTGGCACTACACTAGCCTTTTTCCAGTCGTCCGGGACTTCCCCTGATCGCCATGAGTTTTCAAAGATAATGGCCAATGGCTCTGCAATCACATCCGCCAACTCCTTTAGCACTCTCAGATGCAATGCATCCGGCCCCATGGACTTGTGCACGTCCAGCTTTTCTAAATAGTCCCGAAGCACTTCTTTCTCCACAGAGGGCCGGTCACCTCCTCCTCATGCTGTGCTGCCCAGTGCAGCAGTCTGGGAGCTGACCTTGTTCGTGAAGACAGAGGCAAAAAAAGCATTGAGTACATTAGCTCTTTCCACATCCTCTGTCACTAGGTTGCCTCCCTCATTCAGTAAGGGGCCCACACTTTCCTTGACTTTCTTCTTCTTCTAACATATCTGAAGAAACCCTTCTTGTTACTCATAACATCTCTTGCTAGCTGCAACTCCAGGTGTGATTTGGCCTTCCTGATATCACTCCTGCATGCCTGAGCAATATTTTTATACTCATCCCTGGTCATTTGTCCAATCTTCCACTTCTTGTAAGCTTCTTTTTTGTATTTAAGAACACTAACCCTAACCCTTTTTGCCCTCTGAGCCAATGCAGTGGGTCAAAGGGGACATACAAGAAAGTAAGGATCTGGGCCATCCAATTTCAACATTGTGAATATTTCTTTCACATCTGTCCTGCACACATGTATTTCTAAATATTAAAAACTGTTTCTGTGTGAGTTCCCAGATTTTTCTTAACAAATTTAAGTGATCCCTATTAAAGTAATCAATTTATGAAGAGACTGATATCTTCCTTAAAGGGTAGATTTACAGTATGGCCCCAATCCTGAAATCTTTTGAGTAGTAATTCCTTTTAAAGCCTAAATTCTGCTCTTAGTTACAGCCATGCTATTCCCATTACATTCAATGGAAGTTTAACATGTATCTGAGGGCAGAATCAGGACTTATACTCAGTCTCCAATCTGTGTTTTCTGCTGAGCTGCACTCTGTGCAGGACGTGACAGGAAAGGAGAAAAGTATCTGTACACCACCTTTATATTCTCCCCATCCCCTGGGCTGCCATAAAGTAGAGCAGCCTTAAGGCAGCTCAGCTTACACTGGCTTGTAATAGTCACCAAATAGGAAGGATGGTCTAGTGGCTGATGCACTAGACTGAGACTCAGTTGTGCTCTAACACTACAGTGATGGTCAGCTGTATAAACCCTAGGATAGATGGAACCTGGGATCAATTCCTGGCTTAGCTCCAGACTTCCAGTGTGTGACCTTGAATAAATCATTTAATCTACCTTGTGCCTCAGTTCCCGCTCTGTAAAATAGGAATAATGTTTCTCTACCTCATGGGGCCCTGTGAGGACAAAGTCCGTTTCTGACTGTAAGCTGCTCGGATATTATGGGGATGAGGGCCAGATACTGTACATCAATAGGAGGAGCAGCCTGATTTGATATGAGAAGATAGGCAGCACTGAAATTCATGTTGTTTATTTTCCTCAAAAGGAAACCTTAGTGCTTCAAAAATGTCTTTTGGAAATAGTCTTTAAGGAAGCACCACCAAAGAAACCAGGCAGCTTTTAGAAGCAAATGTAAACATGATATTAGCATTGCCATTGTCTACTGTCACAAAATGTAGTGGTGTGACATCACTCCAGACATTTACAGACATCTCTACTGCTTGGTCCGCTTCCTCATGCCTCAGTTTGTTGGTATAATTCACCATCCTACATGCAAGGAAAGTGCAGGACATAAATGTTACTATGCAGTGTTGTCATAGCCGAGTTGGTCCCAGGATATTAGAAAGATAAGGTGCGTAAGGTAATATTTTTTTATTTGACTAACTTTCAAGTTGCTTCCAACTTGGTCCAATAAAAGCTATGATCTCACCCACCTTGTCTCTTTAATAAATGTTAATAGACAGCTATTCAGAGTTGTGGCTTGTGAGCTCAGAGGGCTGTATTCTCTGGCTCACCAAGTTCATTTTGCACCATGTAAGTAGCACTAAGTCTGAATCCTGGAGGGCCCTCCCTGGGCAGCAGGGCTCAGACTTGGGCTTCAGCCCTGGGATCAGGTTACAGGCCCCCCCTACAGCCCACCTGGGCCTGAAGCCCTTGGGTTTTGACTTTGGCCCCTTCTGGCCCAGGGGAGCTAGGGCTTGGGCAGGCTCAGGCTTCGGTTCCCCCTCCTGGGGTCGCGTAGTAATTTTTGTTGTCAGAAGGGGGTCGTGGTGCAATGAAGTTTGAGAACCCCTGTTGTAGCAAGTTCTTATCTTTCTCTATTATTGTTTGCTATGTGGTCCAGCTCTGTTCATTTGCTTACCATATCTGCCACAAATCTTTGCATTCATATCTCCCATTAGCAGGATCATAGCTTGATCAGGAATCTCATCTACAATGCTACCTAGCTGTTGATAAATCTGTCCTCTTCCTCTTCTCCAGCTTCTGTTTGTGTATGTAACAGCAGATCACAGTTTTGCATACTTTATTGTAGGTAGTAGTAAACCTTGCTATGACAATCTGCTCAGACATCAGTTTCCAGCTGTTTGATGAAGTAACTGTTCTCTTGTCCACTGCTATAGCAATCTTATCTCTATGCTTCACTTGCCCACTTGAATGTCCAGAGTAAAGGACAGTGTAATTTACGAGTGTCAACTTTCCTGTACCTAGTCAATGCATCTCCTGTGTGGCAGCAAGGGAGACTTGTAACTTCCTTAACTCCTCTGTTACTAGCTGAGCCTGGCCTGACACAACTAGAATTCTGTCATTCCAGCTCACAATATGTGTAATGTGTTTAGCCGTTATCTGAAATCTATGACTATTTATTTGCTAGCTGATCAGAACCCATATAAATCAGTTTGGTTTGCAGTACTGTTTCAGATGTAATGTCTAGTTGGGCCAGTCCGGAACAGGTATCAGCAGTTCCACCCTCATCTGCTTGCCTTCCAAAAGCATTGCACAAAGCAGTGAATAAATCACAACGATTGGACAAGCAAAAATTTTGGAAGGAAGGGGCTCAACAACTAGAGGAGGCATTAAGAAAACAATATAAAAAAGGTTAAATTGCATGGAAACACAATCAGGCCAACAATGAAAGCAGTAAGAAAGGCTACTGGTGAGCTGAGAACAAATGCCAAATAGGTACTGAGAGTACGGAAGGAGCATTTTGACAAAGTGCTGAACCCTGTCATTCATCCAGATGCAAGCATTTTAGACATTCTAGAAAACAGGGCAACTTGCAAGGAAAAGTGGATATCAGCACTGAACTGAAATCAGAAGAAGAAATAGGAAGAGCAGTAAAGCAATTAGAAAATGAGAGCTGCAGGAATATACAATATAACTGCTGAGCTGCTAAAAGCTGGTGGGACGAGTGCTATCAGAGCATTAGAAAAATATTCAAGAGGGTATGGGAGCAAGAAGAGATACTAGCTGAATGGTACAACTACTGCTTTAGGCAATCATGAAGAAAGGATTCAGAGTAGCAGCCGTGTTAGTCTGTATCCGCAAAAAGAACGAGGAGTCCTTGTGGCACCTTAGAGACTAACAAATTTATTTGGGCATAAGCTTCCGTGGGCTATAGCCCACTTCATCAGATGCATAGAATGGAACATAGAGTAGGAAGATAGATATATAGATATAGACAGAAAACATGAGAAGGTGGAAGTTGCCATACCAACTCTAAGAAGCTAATTAATTAAGATGAGCTATTGTCAGCAGGAGAAAATGTTTGTAGTGGTAATCAGGATGGCCCATTTCAGACAGTTGAAAAGAAGGTGTGAGTAACAGTAGGGGGATATTTAACATGGGGAATAGATTCAATTTGTGTAATGACCCAACAACTCCCAGTCTTTATTCAAGCCTAAATTAATGGTATCCAGTTTGCAAATTAATTCCAGTTCAGCAGTTTCTCATTGGAGTCGGTTTTTGAAGTTTTTTTTTGTTGAAGAATGGCCACTTTTAAGTCTGTTACTGAGTGACCTGAGAGGTTGAAGTGGTCTCCTACTGGTTTTTGAATGTTATGATTCAAGAATCATATCCAATGCACCGCTACAGACTAGGGACCGAATGGCTAGGCAGCAGTTCTGCGGAAAAGGACCTAGGGGTGACAGTGGACGAGAAGCTGGATATGAGTCAACAGTGTGCCCTTGTTGCAGAGAAGGCCAATGGCATTTTGGGATGTATAAGTAGGGGCATAGCGAGCAGATCGAGGGATGTGATCGTTCCCCTCTATTCGACACTGGTGAGGCCTCATCTGGAGTACTGTGTCCAGTTTTGGGCCCCACACTACAAGAAGGATGTGGATAAATTGGAGAGAGTCCAGCAAAGGGCAACAAAAATGATTAGGGGTCTAGAGCACATGACTTATGAAGAGAGGCTGAGGGAGCTGGGATTGTTTAGTCTGCAGAAGAGAAGAATGAGGGGGGATTTGATAGCTGCTTTCAACTACCTGAAAGGGGGTTCCAAAGAGGATGGCTCTAGACTGTTCTCAATGGTAGCAGATGACAGAACGAGGAGTAATGGTCTCAAGTTGCAATGGGGGAGGTTTAGATTGGATATTAGGAAAAACTTTTTCACTAAGAGGGTGGTGAAACACTGGAATGCGTTACCTAGGGAGGTGGTAGAATCTCCTTCCTTAGAGGTTTTTAAGGTCAGGCTTGACAAAGCCCTGGCTGGGATGATTTAACTGGGAATTGGTCCTGCTTCGAGCAGGGGGTTGGACTAGATGACCTTCTGGGGTCCCTTCCAACCCTGATATTCTATGATTCTATGATTCCTGATGTCAGATGTGTCCATTTATTCTTTTGCATAGAGACTGTCCAGTTTGGCCAATGTACATGGCAGAGGGGCATTGCTGGCACATAATGGCGGTGTTGGTAATGTGATAGATTGGTAATGTGATATATGCCATTATGTGCCAGCAATGCCCCTCTGCCATGTACAACTTTCCACCTTCTCATGGTGTGTGTGTGTGTGTGTGTGTGTATATATATATATATATATATATATATATATATGATATGTTCCTACTGTATGTTCCATTCTATGCATCTGATGAAGTGGGCTGTAGCCCACTAAAGCTTATGAAGAAAGGAGTAACTGACTATCCCAAATAATTATAGTGATGTAAGCTTATTGACAGTACTGGGAAAAATCATGATGAAAGCAATTATTCGCAGATTAAGGCCAATTTTAGAGGAAGTAGTAGGCAAGGAACAGCGAGGGTTTAGACCAGGCCAAAGTTGTATTAATCAGATATTCATGCTCAGATAGTTGATGGTGGGGGGGTGGAGAGTGAGAATGGGGATTAAAGATGTTTGCAGTTTTCATTGAATCAAATGATTGTGAAGTCAGTTTGGAGGGAAGCATTATGAAAAGTAGCAAAGTCATATGGAGTTCCAGATAAAATAACTGCAATTATAAAAGCTATGTACTAAAAGTCATAAGAATTGGTGGAAAATTTAAGGAACTGGCTCAAGTCAAATGGTGTAAGATATTCTCTTCTCTACCTTGGAGAATTGGTGTAGTCAACTTGGTCTTACAATAAATGCCAAGAAGATAAGTAGTTGAATGTTGGAAAAGGAACAACAGATGTTGTTGAAATGTATCAGCAGCGAAGTCATAGAGCCAGTAAAATCTTGTATGTACCAAGGAAGCGTGATTAGTGCCAATGGAAGTTAAAAGGAGGTGTGCCTTAGCTATGAGTGTTGCACAGAAATGGATGAAATTATGGACTGATAAAAACATTGTTTGGTACCAAAGTGAACATTTATCAAAGCATAGAATCTCAGGGTTGGAAGGGACCTCAGAGGTCATCTAGTCCGACCCCCTGCTCAAAGCAGGACCAATCCCCAATTTTTGCCCCAGATCCCTAAATGGCCCCCTCAAGGATTGAACTCACAACCCTGGGTTTAAGCAGGCCAAAGCTCAAACCACTGAGCTATCCCTCCCCCTGCCATTTGGAAAGAAAAATAGCATCCTCTGTGCAGCAAAAGTGCCGGAATGCTGTTCCGTCTCTGCTACACCTCAGGACACTGCAGAAGACAAACAGATGATAGGATGCCAAAGCAGTGTACTAACAACATTACTCTTTGGTCTGGGAGCAGCTGCATTAAATGAAACAAACATCAGAAGGCTGGAGGAAGTAGATATCAGAGTTCTTTGAAAAAGGATAGGTGTAAAGTAGAAGGAGCTTAAGAAAAAAGAAATTAGGAGAGTGGGATGTGAAATCAGGGTACAGGATTGGCGAGAACCAAAAAGATTGCAATGATGGGGACACTGTCAGTGGTATAGTCCTGAATGGGCTGTACACTACTGGAATGCCCCCAATGGTGTGACTTTGCACAAATTGTGTGGAGGATGCCATTTGGCTCTACAAAATGGTGTCTTTCATGTGGCATGATCTTGCATGTATGGAAAGTGTGAGATGACGCCATTTTGAAAGAAAAATAGCATCCTCTGTGTAGCAAAAGTGCCGGAATGCTGTTCCGTCTCTGCTACACCTCGGGACACTGCAGAAGACAAACAGATGATAGGATGCCAAAGAAAGCGCACACAGCCAAGGTCAAGCCAACCTAGAGCTGACCATCAGCTAGATGTCAGGACATCATATGCAGAGGCATGACCAGGCTGGGCTTAATGAAGGAACATGGACAGGAATGAATGACAATGCTGAACTGCTCCCTTTGTCTGTAAAGACGCTTAGGGATAAAAAGAAGAAGGTTTTATGACTTAGCAATTCTGATACCAAAACCTAGAACAGTGTAAATGCATATGTGCAGCTGTGTGCATTTTGCCTCTGGCCTTCAAGTGAACAAGTTATGATGAAAATCTGACCATAATTCCAGAAATTACAGTTGGAAAGAGCCTTGGAATTTATCTTGTAAAAGGCTTTAAGTCTTTGATCTTTTTGTTCCTAACTGGAGTACTTGTGGCACCTTAGAGACTAACAAATTTATTTGAGCATAAGCTTTCGTAAGCTACAGCTCACTTCAGCTTATGCTCAAATGAATTTGTTAGTCTCTAAGGTGCCACAAGTACTCCTTTTGTTTTTGCGAATACAGACTAACACGGCTGCTACTCTGAAACTTGTTCCTAACTGGCTTTTTACATTGTCCATTAAATCTGTAAGTCATTATTTATTGCTATATTGTACTTACTCCTCTGTGTGATTGCATCCCTAGCTGACTTTTCTGTTACAACTATGTGATTATAGCTCATATGTGGACGGGCTATACTGAAATCTTTAAAAAAAAAAAGAAAAGGAGTACTTGTGGCACCTTAGAGACTAACAAATTTATTTGAGCATAAGCTTTCGAGAGTTACAGCTCACTTCAGCTGTAGCTCACGAAAACTTATGCTCAAATAAATTTGTTAGTCTCTCTAAGGTGCCACAAGTACTCCTTTTCTTTTTGCGAATACAGACTAACACGGCTGCTACTCTGAAAACTGAAATCTTTGTGACCAAATATATCCTACTGAATATTGTGGCTGGGGCCCATTCTTTTATGTTGCAGTTATATGGGATATCTGATTGTCACCTGAGTACTGGTGAGAGTTGCCAGACCAACAGCCCTGGAGGCTAGAGTCTTTTTATTCAGAGAACAGATACACCTGGAAGTTGTAGTGCAAAATTTCCTCTGCCAACCATGGAATGAAGAGGCCTCATCTAAGTACAGGTGAGTAGCTCAGTCTCCATGCTCATTTTGTCCTCGGCCTCTTTGTCTTATCTGTTGACTAGGAAATGGAACCACCATTGTATTTAATATATTCCATTGGTTATCAGAAGGTAACAACTTTCAGTCACTATTCACCTGATAGGTGTTGTAGGAGCAGCAATGATCTGTATGCTCTGTGTAACCCTTCTGCTGGTCAGAGTTGGCAGCAACAAGGGTCGGTTTCAGTATCTAGGGGTTCTGTTCCAATAACACAATGCAAAACTGGCTGGAGCCCCTACCCAGTGACCTGGGACAAATATATACCACCCCCGCTGGGCGCCTCTAAGAGGCAATACTTCCCCTCTTGCAAGCACAGAGTCTGAGTGTAGCAAAAGCCTTCTACGGCAAACCTGGTGGCTGAACTTTGTGACTTTGTCCTCACCCATAACTATTTCACATTTGGGGACAAGGTATACCTTCAAATCAGCGGCACTGCTATGGGTACCCGCATGGCCCCACAGTATGCCAACATTTTTATGACTGACTTAGAACAGCGCTTCCTCAGCTCTCGTCCCCTAATGCCCCTACTCTACTTGCGCTACGTTGATGACATCTTCATCATCTGGGCCCATGGAAAAGAAGCCCTTGAGGAATTCTACCATGATTTCAACAATTTCCATCAACCTCAGCCTGGACCAGTCCACACAAGAGATCCACTTGCTGGACACTACGGTGCTAATAAGCGATGGTCACATAACCACCACCCTATACCGGAAACCTACTGACCGCTATTCCTACCTACATGCCTCCAGCTTTCATCCAGACCACACCACACGATCCATTGTCTACAGCCAAGCTCTTCGATACAATCGCATTTGCTCCAACCCCTCAGACAGAGACAAACACCTACAAGATCTCTATCAAGCATTCTTACAACTACAATACCCACCTGCTGAAGTGAAGAAACAGATTGACAGAGCCAGAAGAGTACCCAGAAGTCACCTACTACAGGACAGGCCCAACAAAGAAAATAAACAGAACGCCACTAGCCATCACCTTCAGCCCCCAACTAAAACCTCTCCAACGCATCATCAAGGATCTACAACCTATCCTGAAGGACGACCCATCACTCTCACAGATCTTGGGAGAAAGGCCAGTCCTTGCCGACAGACAGCCCCCCAACCTGAAGCAAATACTCACCAGCAACCACACACCACGCAACAGAACCACTAACCCAGGAACCTATCCTTGCAACAAAGCCCATTGCCAACTGTGTCCACATATCTATTCAGGGGACACCATTATAGGGCCTAATCACATCAGCCACACTATCAGAGGCTCATTCACTTGCACATCTACCAATGTGATATATGCCATCATGTGCCAGCAATGCCCCTCTGCCATGTACATTGGTCAAACTGGACAGTCTCTATGTAAAAGAATAAATGGACCCAAATCAGACATCAGGAATTATAACATTCAAAAACCAGTTGGAGAACACTTCAATCTCCTTTGGTCACTCGATTACAGACCTAAAAGTGGCATTACTTCAACAAAAAAACTTCAGAAACAGACTCCAACGAGAGACTGCTGAATTGGAATTAATTTGCAAACTGGATACAATTAACTTAGGCTTGAATAGAGACTGGGAGTGGATGGGTCATTACACAAAGTAAAACTATTTCCCCATGTTTATTTCCCCACTCCCAGCCCCCCACTGTTCCTCAGATGTTCTTGTCAACTGCTGGAAATGGCCCACCTTGATTATCACTACAAAAGGTTCCCCCCCACGCTGTCCTGCTGGTAATAGCTCACCTTAAGTGATCACTCTGAAAGGCTCCATAAAACCACAGTCACTAGAGCTAGCAAAGTAAAACTATTTCCCCTTGTTTATTTCCCCTCCTACTGTTCTTGTCAACTGCTGGAAATGGCCCACCTTGATTATCAGTACAAAAGTGTCGTGTCCCCCCCCACCCCCCCGGCTCTCCTGCTGGTAATAGCTCACCTTTCCTGATCACTCTCATTACAGTCTGTATGGTAACACCCATTGTTTCATGTTCTCTGTGTATATAAAATCTCCCCACTATATTTTCTACTGCATGCATCCGATGAAGTGGGCTGTAGCTCACGAAAGCTTATGCTCAAATAAATTTGTTAGTTTCTAAGGTGCCACAAGTCCTCCTGTTCTTTAGAGCTAGCCAGTTCACTGTGATGGCCTCTTGATTTGGTATTTTAAAAATATAACCCTTTGTACTTATGTAGCCATTTTTATCCAGATATCAAAACACTTTACAAACGTTAAGACCACTAGGGACTCTTTTGCTGATCATGTGTAGATGTTCTGGCGATGGGGGGGTGGGGAAGGGAGAGGGGAGAAGGCAACATAAAAACCCTGTTATATATAGAAAGCTTAAGTCTCACAACACCCCTGTGATGTAGATAAGGGGTCACTTGCCCAGTTCTGAGATGGGATGCAGCAACTATTTTGTAGCACAACAGTTTAGGGTAGGAAGTGATGAAAAATACATGATCTAATCGCAACTGCAGGAACACTGAGATTAAAATGTAATGAGCTGATTTGGAGCCTGGCCAGATCACTGGAGTTAAAAAACACCTACTTTTACAAAATTCACCATGGGACCCTTACTGATCACACGTGTCAGTTCAAATCCTCATTTGAAGGATGACACATTTAGCAGCACAGTGCCCCTGACACACATTATTGGGCACCAATTCCATATTGACCCAGACGAGTGAAATTCTTCACACCAATGCTATTTCTACAGTGCTTGAAGATGTCCTGTCTAAGTATTGACTGAACCAAGCTATAGCTTCTGAGATCTGACAGGTTCACAATACAATGCAGGATGCTACTAATATTAAATGATTAAACTACTCAGTTTTGAACTGAAAATCAAATAAAAAATAAAAAGTCAAAACAGCCTATTTATTACTGTAATGTTCTGAAATAAGCATGGGAATAGTTTTTTTCCAATATGGAAATGCATATATTCAGGTACTAACTCAATATTGCACTTCAAACAGTTAACTCATCTTCAAAGACACTTCACCCGTACATTGGAAGCCGGATACAATTTAGATTCCTCACTGCACAGGATGTCCAGCACAGCATGCTCTAAACATCAGAAACCAGAAGTTTTTTGTTATGAAATCTTCTGTTAGTCAAATCAGAAAAAATGAATTACTTTCAGTTTGGGGAAATAAATACACTTAGAAATGCAAACAACCTTCTTTCTTCTTTTTGTTTTTGTTTCTTAATAGAGACTTCTACAAATTGAATGGCTATAGTTAGTCCAAAAATGAGTTGCAATAAGGCTATGGTTTTTTAAAATGGATACCTATTGTTTAATATGGATTTAGGAACCTAATTTTAGCTACCAGTTGTTGAAAATCTTGGACAGGGAGTTCACAAGGCCTGCTTTTCAAAGATGGCTGAGCCCCTGCAGCTCCCATTGACTTTTGGTCTGAGAACTTGGCATATCTGAAAATGAGACTCTTAATGAGCCAATTGAAAAACAATGCAGATCTCCACTTGATGCACCAATATTTGTTTTATAGCTTCATAAGTTTTCATGAGTTATATTTTCTAGTCCCAGAGTGAGAAAAATGTTCAGTGCTATAGTTATCCTTTTTCTTTGAAAGTAAAAATATTTTGTATATCGGTTCTTGGAAGAAGTCAACAGAAAAGGGAATTATACATTTTGTAACATTTTGTTAAAAATTACACTAATTTTTAAATTACACCAGCTTTTGGACAAAAATGTTGTGGAGTAAGATACTTTAGATTAGAACACCGAATGTAAACTTCAGATAAGGGTGTTCTATATTATCAATAATATTGGTCAAATTTTGCTCTAAGCTGGTGTGAATCAGGTTTGGCAGAAGCTTCCTAAAAGTGTGTGTGTGATGGCCACCCGTCCCTGAACCGTGGCCCCACCCTCTCTCCTCCCTTTCGCCCCTCCACCCCTTGCTTACCCTTCAGCTGTTCCGGTGCCCCTGGTGTGAATCCAGAATGATTCTGTTACTGGTATGATTGAAAGCAGAATTTGGCTAGGTGTCTCCACTTTGGTCTGCTGGCTTCACTTGATGCCACCCTCCCAAGGCCTCTTTTATCTAAAAAAAAAAAAAAATCTTAGCTGTTTTCACAGACTAATTCCCTAGCACATACCTCATTTGAGCTGAAATGCACTTTCAATCAATCAGCTTTGCCAGTTCCCCCCACAGGATTTTGTGTTAGGCAATATTTGGCCAGAGATTAATACATTCAAACAGTTTTCCTTCTAATTCTAGTATTTTGAATCCTATGCTAGAAATGACTACCTTTGTGTCGCACAACATCAAGGACTCTGTGCCTTTAGAATGTACAGCCATGTATATAGGGTGTCGAGGGGTACCACACCAGAACTAGTCCTCAGTGAGTCCTGAGTGAGGTAAGCACATGCTTAAATTGACCCTGATTCAGCTAGACCACCAAAGCACATGCTTAGAGAGAAAAAAATGGGTAAGGTAATATCTTTTATTGAATCAACTTCTGCTTGTCAGAGTGACAAGCCTGTCACTCTCACCAATAAGAAGTTGGTCCAGTAAAAGATATTACTTCACCCACCTTGTCTCTCTGATATCCTGGGGCTGACACAGCTACACTGCATAATCACATGTTTAACTTTCAGCATGTGCTTACATCCCCTTGACGTTAATTGGATTCAAGCAAAAGCTTGTTAAGCATAATGCTTTGCTGAATAGGGGTGGCTTGCTGCATCAGGGCCTCTAGTGGTGGAGCACATATGGGCTCTAGCTGGCAGTTCAGATGTGGCTCCCGCCTTTCCTTTTTAGAGGCATAGGGCTGGCTATGCTGGCTACACCCACCAGCCCGTGCAGAAAGGCATCAGGCCTAATTCTGGCCCCTTTGGATTTTGTATTGCTACTGGTGATGCTAGCACTCCTTCAGCCCTTGTCTTTGAGGGCTAAGTTCTTGGCTCTTTCAGCTGTGCTGGTAGATACACGAGAGGGAGGAAGGGCTTTTTGTATCCTCTGTTTCCATTGCACACCCACACAGCCAGTCATGGGGCCTGATTTTCCCACCCTTCTGTAACCCAGTGGTGAGTGTGTGTTACAGGTCCTACTCTACCGAGCCACAGAGCATATGAGCTGTGACAGGCCCCAGCTACGGAGCCTTGTTTCTTTAGCTTAAGCTCTAGCATCTTGTGCTCTTAACTCTGGAGGTCCCCAAGATGCTGGCCATCACACTTACCTGGAATTATCTTACTACGTGAGCACTACTCATGAAATAAAGTACTAACTGATGTAAATGAGCGTGGCAGAATCAGGTTTCTAATTATTAACAGCTTTGGGATTAAAATAATTTAAGTATTGTCAAATTTCCATTCTGATCACTCTGTTCAGGAAGACTCTGCCAGCCTCTGTTAGGTAGGGCTCACTTTCCTACTACAGGAATCCATATTGTTTTCAAAATGGAGTTTTGCACGATAGGTCCATTTTCCCGCTCTTTTAGTTCTCCTGGAAGTTGTAAACAAGTTCCAGTCAGAACCAGTTTTCCTGATGGGCTTCCCGCCTTTCCTAAGGCATTTCCCAGGAGGGCTTCCCGCCTTTTCTAAGGGGTTTCCTGGGCAAGCGTATAAAAGGCTGCCCTGGACACAGCCTCGGGGCTGTCCATCTGAGTGGCAGCCAGGGACGGTCACGGGTCACAGGTCTTACTTGCAGCCTCATCTGTAAAGAGAAGAGAGAGAAGGAGAAGAAACAACGCTTACCTTTGTCATCATCCATCACGGTTCTTCTGTGTTTTCAGACAGTGTGTATTGAGCAGAAAGAACACTCAGTGCAGGAGACAACGGGACTGAGTTAAACTGCAGATGTCAAGTTCACAAACTTCCATTTTCCGTGACTAATCTCTTAAGCCAGTGGGAATGGCCACGGTACAAAAGTATTTCTGGAAATCAGCATGTGATTATTTGTATTGCAGTACTGCCTCACAGTCCCAATCCCAAACCAGGATCCCATTGCGCTAGGACCTGTACAAACATAGAACAAAATAGTCCTTAACTGTCATTAATTAACACATATTAACAGCACAACAAACAGACAAGGGGATAATAAAGCACCCAAAAATCCCCCTTTGACCAGGTACGAGCATATAACTAATATAATGCTACATATTTAGGGAACTTTCTCCCTGATTCAGGATCTGATGTGACTAAGCCCCTGTTCCATGCCATTGTGTGAACTGGGGTCTTGTACAATTGCGAAAGATGGAAAGTATACAGAGGCACACAGTTGAGGACTCCTCCATTTTTAGTACATAAACAGCAGGCCACTCTGCAAGAAGCTAAGGGCCTGGTCAGCACAGAAAGTTTGCCTGTCTCTGTGCTGGTGTTCTGCACCCCTCACTGTCTACACCTGGCTCCGTAAAGTCGGGCCTTTCAAAAATGCAGCATCATGTAGGAGCACAGGTAATTGTAATAATACTTGTTCATTGCAGCTGTTAACATCCGGGCAAGGCATCCACATATAAGTCCACTACGGATGGACCAGTGATGGGAAGAGTGTTCATGCATGTGACAAGTAACACCATGAACTATGTAATGCCACAGAACAAATTAAGATCAATAACAGAACAACATTATGTGTGGCAAAGCCATGACAAACATGACAAACTGTGCAGGCATCAAGGAGCTCATAAATTAGCACATCATCACCCAAACACTGCCTCAGCTTGACTTAGATCTTGGGCAATAGTAAATCCTCAAAGGGAGTCCACAGCTTTCCACCCATGGTCACTGTGGTGTTAATTGGCTGCATTTTACAAGAGCTGGATTATAGGTTGACTTTGAGTGTATTTACAGGGGGCAAGGTTTTCACAACACAAGCCTTGTGCACACACACAAATAGTGTTCTGCAGCAGTGCAAGTTGAGCTGCAGCAATGAGCAGTGGGATCCTGCTTGGGCTCGTAATTCATACACTTCTCTCACTAATGAGGATCAACAGATCAACCCATACTGAATGCAGCTTGACAACATACCATCACTTAAAACACATTACAGTCAGAGAGGATGATAAATATTCCATTTATACACATTATGTACAAGGCCCAAAATGTCTGAGGATGCAAGTAAACAAAGCTGGTAAATACAGAAAATGCATTACTGCAAAAACAGCTAGCAGATTGACTCCTGCTAGCAAGAAGCTTCTGTACAATGTACAGTAAGATATTGGGCTTAACCCAACTCAGTGCTAGGTTAAATTAAAGTCAGTCAAAGTTTTGTCTGAGTAGGGTATGAGGCCCAGATCCTCAAAGGTATTTAGACTCCTAACTTCCACTGAAATCAATGGAAGCTAGGAGCCTAAATACCTCTTAGGATCTGAGCAAGGACTGTAGAATTTGACCCGATAACAACAATAATAATAATTTGCATTTCTAGAGAGATTTTCTTCTTCAAAGCATTTTACAAACATGTTTTCTAACTCTCTGCTTCAAATAAAAGCCATTAGTAACAGACAATTATATTTTTCCGTCAGAGCACAGACAAACAGGAGAGTGAAGATAACACAGTTTATTAATGGGATTTTAAGCAGGTTCTTGTATGGAAAAAAAAATAAAGATCCAGCACTCTATAAATGACTCTGCTTAGCTGTGGGCCTTGTGGCTGAAAGCAGAATTCCAAGAACATTACTTCGCTTTTTGAAATAGTTTCTCAATAAATGACAACTCAAAATATCTGCTTCCACCTAGTGGTGCGGGTGTGCATAACGTGTTGTTTGTATTCCCTGTTTTCGATATCTTTGCCTAAAAGATAAAATACATCAGAATCTACTGAGACAATTCACACTTCTGCACAAAGCCACAACAGCACTAAGAATGTATATATTTGTTAGCAAATAGGATCATTAGGGAGAAGGAAAAGGATAATCTCAGAAAGAGGCTCTCTCTTTCTCCTTCACTTTATTCTATACAGGTTTTTATACTGTTCTCATCAATGAAGTATCTAAGCAGCTTCCCCTAGTACATTAATAATACGACTAACATCTGTCATGGTAATATCTTTATTTCTTTCACCAACAGAAGTTGGTCCAACAGAAGATATTACTTCAGCTAAGGTGACCAGATGTCCTAATTTTATAAGGACAGTCCAGATATTTGGAGTTTAGGTGCCTATCAATCCCACTCCACCCCCATCACGATTTTTCATACTTACTGTCTGGTCACCCTAACCCTCACCCTCCTTGTCTCTCTAATATCCTGGGAATGACATGGCTACAACATGGTTGCAAACAACATTTGTCATTGTCCGGTTCATTTTCTCTCATCCTCTTCTCCTGGGGAGAATTGTGCGTGCTGTTTTGTTTTGGTAGGGCTTTGATTTTTGGTTTGTTTGGGGGTGAGGTTATGTGTACACATTGCTCTGTATTTATATTAGAGAAGCCAGGTTGAAGAAATGCACCTTGCACTGGTAAAGGTGGGAAGGTTTGTGATGGTCCTTAGTTCCTTTGGGAGTTTGTTCTCCTGTCACAGACTGTCCCCTGAGAAAGCTCTATCTCCTGCACAGACAAGCCTCATCCTTGTAGTAGAAAACTTCATGGTGCCTGAGAAATAGGCCCTGTCAGCCGCAATCCTAATCCCAGGGATTTACCTGATATTTTAGATATACTGGGCCCTGGCCACTGAGCCCCTGGAAGAGAAGGACTGCGACCTGGAACCTGACTTGATGTGTTCACGTTGCAGAAATATGTACACAGGTGCACAGTGTCTCAAGGCAAACAACAAACAACACTTCAATGGTCACTGAATGAGGGGCCGTGGAAAAAAATAGTACAATTGTGCAATTAAAGACTGTGTCAAAATGCACACGCACAGTACTCAGACACCCTGAATCCTGGCATTTCCTAACTTTCCATTGCTCAGTTTTCAAAACTTATTAATTGTTATTTTAATGCAGATTTTTATATATTTGTTGGGCGTCTAAAGATATAAAAATACAGACATCGATTCATATCATTGTCGTGCAAACATCCCCATTTCATTGTTTGTTTTTAAAGAAAAAAGTACAGGACTAGGTTCTGGCAATTTCTGTATTGAGCTGTAAAGAAAGGTATTTTTAAGGGTTTTGAACTGTCGAAACAGAGGCCCAGAGATTGTCTCACACAGGGAGGAGTGGGTGATGCAGTGCACACTTTCCCAAGCCAGCAGAGTTGCTGGACCCCAAGAGATTCCCCCTCTATTCCTGAGTCAACCTTTGCCAGAAGCAAGCAGACAGAAGGACAAACGTAGCTCTCCATTTTAATAAAGGCTCTTGTAACTTCCTAGGTAAACTGTTCCCTTCCATTCTTTAGTTGACTATTACTCAGGCTCTTTTCTTACTGGCGAACTTGAATTTTGATTTTTCTACATCATGGCCAGTCTTTATCATCTCTCTTGTAAACTTGAATATGCCAATCCCTGAGAGGACATACTTTCTTGTTTTTTCCTGATTCGGCAATCATAGCTCTGGGGATTGAGCTCCCATTTAAGGTACTTTTAATGATGACCCCCAGTCCTTTATTTCATCTATCAGGATGTTCAAAGAGAGCAGCTACACTTCGCTGAACGCCACTGCTCTGACTTTGGATTCCCTTGTAGAATGTGTGGGACTGGGGTAGCTGTCTCAGCTGGACTCTTAATCCAGAGGAAAAATGCTCTGTCATGTTAAATCAAGATCAGGAATGGCACATAGATTGGAGATAAAAAATACATTTTACTTTTACTCTATTTTCTTATTTCTCAAAAGGAACTGTACAACAAAGATAAAAACATTGTGAATAAACAATATAGATATTGATGTATCTTGTATGAAATGGGACAGCTGCTCTTCTATTATAGGGATGAATGCCATATCAATAGATAAGATAAAAAGACAGGCCTAACTGAGAGACTGAACCCATATTAGGGCCAAATTCAGCTCCTCGGTTAAATAAGTATGTTGCCCCCTGACTAGGGCCCAAATCTGTGTAAAGAAAAGTAAATCTGGTCCCGAGGGAGTATCGAACAACTTCCAACTGTTTTTATTTTCTGTGTCTTCCAGCAGACGGTGGTACAGATCAATAGTATTGTTCATGCTGTAGCTGTATTACATTTCCTTGACTTTGGCTTGCTCTACGATAATTTTATATTTGTTATCAGGGCCAACCCCTCAGCTAATGTACGTCATATCATTTCATTAAAGTCAAGGAACCTTTGCCAATTTACCCCACCTGAGAATCTGATCTTTGCAGTTTAATACTAATTAATCCCCTTCTATATTTATAGGGAATCATGTTTCCTCAAATGGTTTTAAATCTGATGTCAAATCATTTCAAGTTTAAATGTGTTTAACAAAGATGAACTGGTTCAAGTTAACATACTTGGAGGCCCAGATATGTTAAAACTGTTTAAAAAGGGTGGTTGAGTCTAAACTATAATGACAGGTTTCAGAGTAGCAGCTGTGTTAGTCTGTATTCACAAAAAGAAAAGGAGTACTTGTGGCACCTTAGAGACTAACCAATTTATTTGCGCATAAGCTTTCGTGAGCTACAGCTCACTTCATTGGATGCCACAAGTACTCCTTTTCTTTCTAAACTATAAGACACTTCCAAATATGGACCACAGTTCAGGAAAGCAGCCTTATTCATCATAACATATGAACGATGTAAGCAAGTTCTTAAAATTTGGATCTTAGATCATGGTCATAATTTAAAAATATTAATTGACACAGCTGGACACCATTCGCATTTGAAACATAAAGTAGCTTAAAACTGTCCTAGCTTGAAGTGGTTTGAAACTGCTTCAGGAAATGTGGTCCTCTTACAAGTGTAGATACGAGGTTGCGTATATGGTAAAGCCATGTATACAGAATACATGCTGATTTTAATCCTACAAATTTCCTAAACACTATACAGAATATCTAATTGCTTATTTTTAAATCCTAATCAGAGAAAAATTAAAATGATTTGTGCAAATAACTGAATTCTAAGGATTGTGTAACAACAAACACTCTTATTTTCTAGATCTACTGAGAGCTAGCTCTGAGCCAACAAAACAGTATTTTTAGCGTTTATGGTTCTTTACTGAAGCAGGTCTATTCTTTATCTAAGAACATGAAAACAAAAGAATTCATAATATTGTTATCCCTTTTGACCTGAGCAATTAGTGAATATTTTGGGTCCTGTGAGTTGTTTCCATTAGGGGGAGAAATGGATGATGGAGTCGGGTATTTTTTTGATGCAATCCTGTTTACTTACAAAGAATGTACACAAAGTTCTACTTCCCTAACGACAGCAGGAATAGTTTCTTGACTCACAATTCCAAGCCTCTTTCTATCCAGCAGTCTACCCAAAAGCTCTCTCTCTCTCTCTCTCTCAGCTTTTTCTGAGATCACACTACAAATATTTCTCTGGGGCTCCTTTGTGCTTCTGTGGCATCACACTCCCTCTCCCGCCCTGTCCCCCCAACCCCATCTCCCTGCATTTGCACCTGCATTCAGACCCCAGTGAAAGCCCCTTCCATGTATGGCTCAACTCCTATTCCAGCTTTACTTGATGGTGACTTCTATTAAGTCAGGTTTCAGAGTAGCAGCCGTGTTAGTCTGTATGCGCAAAAAGAAAAGGAGTACTTGTGGCACCTTAGAGACTAACCAATTTATTTGAGCATAAGCTTTCATGAGCTACAGCTCACTTCATCGGATGCATTCAGTGGAAAATACAGTGAGGAGATCACAAGTACTCCTTTTCTTTCTATTAAGTCTAGTATGCCCATCAGCTTCAATAAGGCTTCCCCTTTCCCCAGCATACCTACCTGTTTTCATGTTGTTTTTATAAATCTGTATCTTGTAGACTTCCACAAAACCCACAGCATTCTTTTATTTTTATTACCCTGAAACAGGATATTGAATGCATAATTTCAGTTACACCAATGTAAATCTGTGGTAATTCATCAGAATTATTCCATATTTGTCCTGGTGGCAAAATATGTTAACAAGTCACTAGAGAAAACATGACACTTTTTGATAATTGTTATAACAGATCTATCACAAGCCCAGAGAATTGAGATCATCATTTTTGGTTGGAAAATGTTGATGCAAATTAAACACTTTGTGAATTTTCCCCCCCATTTTCTAACCAGCCCAACAAGTAATGTTTATAGCTCAAAAACGTAAGGGGCATTCAGAAGGGGCAGCTCCAGGAATTTAGTAGAAAAAAAATCGTATGGTATTAAAGTGATGAGGAGGCTCTTTCTATAGCACTTAAGTTCCAACAGATTTGGATTCAACAAGTCAAATAGAGCGTGCTTGCAGGTATCAGTAAAGCTATTGCTACATGGATATCTTCCAAAGCAATTGCATGTTCCATTAGATAGTTATTCCCCACCCTTGCCTCAACCAATGGTTCGAGGCGATAAGTTGAAGATAAACATCTGTCTCTCTGACAGTCAGGGTTGTTTCTTCTCCTTCTCTCTCTTCTCTTTACAGATGAGGCTGCAGGTAAGACCTGTGACCCGTGACCGTCCCTGGCTGCCACTCAGATGGATAGCCCCGAGGCTGTGTCCAGGGAAGCCTTTTATACGCTTGCTCGGGGTTTCAGAAAACTGGTTCTGAGTGGAACTTGTTTACAATTTCCAGGAGAACTAAAAGAGCGGGAAATTGGACTTATCGTGCAAAACTCCATTTTGAAAACAATATGGATTCCTGTAGTAGGAAAGTGAGCCCTACCTAACGGAGGCTGGCAGAGTCTTCCTGAACAGAGTGATCGGAACAGAAATTTGACAATACTTAAATTATTTTAATCCCAAAGCTGTTAATAATTAGAAACCTGATTCTGCCACGCTCATTTACATCAGTTAGTACTTTATTTCATGAGTAGTGCTCACGCAGTAAGATAATTCCAGGTAAGTGTGATGGCCAGCATCTTGGGGACCTCCAGAGTTAAGAGCACAAGATGCTAGAGCTTAAGCTAAAGAAACAAGGCTCCGTAGCTGGGGCCTGTCACAGCTCATATGCTCTGTGGCTCGGTAGAGTAGGACCTGTAACACATACACTCACCGCTGGGTTACAGAAGGGTGGGAAAATCAGGCCCCATGACTGGCTGTGTGGGTGTGCAATGGAAACAGAGGATACAAAAAGCCCTTCCTCCCTCTCGTGTATCCACCAGCACAGCTGAAAGAGCCAAAAACTTATTCCTCAAATGCAAGGGCTGAAGGAGTGCTAGCATCACCAGTAGCAATACAAAATCCAAAGGGGCCAGAATTAGGCCTGATGCCTTTCTGCACAGGCTGGTGGGTGTAGCCAGCATAGCCAGCCCTATACCTCTAAAAAGGAAAGGTGGGAGCCATATCTGAACTCCCAGCCAGAGCCCATATGTGCTCCACCACTAGAGGCCCTGATGCAGCAAGCCACCCTATACAGCAAAACAAAACTACTTCCCACATGGCATTAGGATAGCAAACAATAATAGAGAAAGATAAGAACTTGCTATAACAGGGGTTCTCAAACTTCATTGCACCACGACCCCCTTCTGACAACAAAAATTACTACGCGACCCCAGGAGGGAGAACCAAAGCCTGAGCCCGCCCAAGCCCTAGCTCCCCTGGGCCAGAAGGAGCCAAAGTCAAAACCCAAGGGCTTCAGGCCCAGGCAGGGGGTGGGGGGGCCTATAACCTGATCCCAGGGCTGAAGCCCAAGTCTCAGCCCTGCTGCCCAGGGCTCAGGCTTGGGCTTCAGCCCTGGGCCCCAGCAAGTCTACCTCCAGCCCTGGCGACCCTATTAAAAAGGGATCCCGACCCACAGTTTGAGAACCTCTGTGCAGTAACATGCACTGATTATTGGTGATACTTGGTTTCTTCACAAAGTCATGCACAAGGTTACATGGAACTTACCAGATGGTTAAGCCACAAACCAGACTGAGCACATGTCAGGAGACCGGGTTGTAGGTGGTCAGGCATAGTGGTCAGAGTGGGAGTCATGCCTGGTGGTGAGTGTCCAAATGCCAAAAGCAGGGATTGAGACAGGGCCAAAACCAAGAAGCAGGTCCAAAGATTAGAACTAGAGTCAGAATCCAAATGCCAGAGCCAAGAATCAAGTAGGGTGACCAGACAGCAATTGTGAAAAATCGGGATGGGGGTGGGGGGATAATAGGAACCTATATAAGAAAAAGACCCCCAAATCAGGACTGTCCCTATAAAATCTGGGCATCTGGTCACTCTAGAATCAAGAGAGAGTCAGAGTCAGGAATCAGAGCCAAGGGTCAGAACCGGATCACCGGGGGCAGGGAAGTTGGGAGCAGGGCTGGTTCTGAGGCAGGAGCAAGGCTGGGTGTAGGACAGGATCTGGGCTGAAGTTGTGGAGGAACAGAGCAAAAGCAGGGCTTGGCAAGAGCTGAGAACAGGGAGGCAGAGAATCACTGAGCACCCAGCGAGCGACTGCTGCTGCTGAGTTTAAGAACCAGACAGCTAACTTCTTCAACCAGTCTGGCAGGGTAGTCCAAGCAGGACAGTGTCGGAGGATGGTGCCGTGGGGAAGGCGAGCGGAGCTTCATCATTGTGGGCTTGCTTCTGGACAGCGCCGTGCCTCGTGGTGCCGGAGGTCTATCTTGCCTGGTGGGAAACTGCAGTGCCATCATGGCAATCAAGTCTCTGGCCACCTCAAACGTGTCTAGGATGGAAGGGAGCTCCAGCTCCTCCACCTGGCACTCTCTAGCAGGAGAATCCAACGGCACCAGACTTGACGGATCCCTCTGCAGGCCCAAAGTCGACAGTGTTGATCCCTGCGCAGGACGCATACCGCTTATGCTGTCAGATCCAGTGCTCTGATCATGGGTTAGCGCCCTCTATTCGTCTTCTTGTGCTGCTTAGGTGGCACCAGTGGTGCGAGCGGTGCTACGTGGAGCTGCAGGCTTCAGCACCGGGGAGTTAAAGTGCTACAGGTCTCTATGCCTAGAATCCTTCCTCGGTGCCATAGTTTCTCTAACAGAGGCCAGAGCGCTGCGAACAGAGGTGCTTAATGCCAACTCCTGCGAGCCCAGAACCGGCAGGGGACAGAGGGCTGCCTCCATAAGGAGTTGTTTTAGCCTGAAGTCCCTTTCTTTCTTTGTTCTCAGGCGGAGAACTTTGCAGATCTTGCAGCGATCTGTTTGATGTGCCTCCCCCAGACACTTTAGGCAGGAGTTGTGGGCGTCGCCCATTGACATGAGCTTGTGGCAGGTCCCGCATGGTTTAAACTCTTGGGATGGAGGCATGTGCCGAACCCCAAAAGGGGAGGGAATTGGGCTTGGGGGAACCCCCCACTTCTATCGAACTAATTACTGAAAATGAACACTAACTAGTTAACTATTTACAAATTAAGAGAAAGTCCAATCACTGGGGAAACGCTTGCAGAGGCAAGAGAGATATACAGATCCAACGACAATCACAGGCAATAAGAACGGCGGGTCAGCAGGGACCTATATACACCGCCATGAAGGTGCAGCTGCAGGGGCTCCACAGCTGACCCGATGGGTACTGCTAGGGGAAAAACCTTCCAACGACTGTGCATGCGGCATACGCACACCTACTTGGAATTGACATGAGCAAGCACTCGAAGAACTTGGCAGATTCCCCCACAATGAAATCGTAATGCAGGGCAGCTTTACCATTAATCTGTGCATTAGATTAGGAGTCAGCAAGCACCTGACAGGGCTGTAGCCATGGGTGGGCCTGAGTGGGCTGCGGCCCACCCACTTAGCATCCAGGCCCACCCAAATTGGGGCTCGAGGCCCCCGAATCCACAGGCTGGGATTCCCAACACCGGGTCGGTGTCCATCCGCGTCCCGCTCCTGCCAACGCCACATGCTGCTGCCCTGGTCTCCAGCCCTGCCCCTACAAGGTACACCCCCACCCTCCCCCAGGTAGCCTCATTGTCAGGTGCCTGCTGAGCAGTAAAGGATGGCTGGAGATGGTGGGGGAGGCAGGTCTCCCTACCCCCAACCGCCCCGTCATTGCCCTCCCAGTTTCCCTGTCCTAGCTACGCCACTGCCTGTAAAGCTTTTCCTATAGACGGAAACTGCTCTCTTCAAATCACCACTCTGCCAGCAAAAATAGCCCTTCCCTTGAAACTTCAGCAAAGCCTTAAATACAGGCCATGGGAAAGGAGATCCCAACAAAGGTGTCGTGAAAGGACAAAGAAGTGGTTCGGGACTACTTAGAAAAGCTGGACGAGCACAAGTCCATGGGGCCGGATGCGCTACATCCGAGAGTGCTAAAGGAGTTGGCAGATGTGATTGCAGAGCCATTGGCCATTATCTTTGAAAACTCATGGCGACTGAGGGAAGTCCCAGACGACTGGAAAAAGGCTAGTGTAGTGCCCATCTTTAAAAAAGGGAAGAAGGAGAATCCTGGGAACTACAGGCCAGTCAGCCTCACCTCAGTCCCTGGAAAAATCATGGAGCAGGTCCTCAAGGAATCAATTCTGAAGCACTTAGAGGACAGGAAAGTGATCAGGAACAGTCAGCATGGATTCACCAAGGGCAAGTCATGCCTGACTAATCTAATTGCCTTCTATGATGAGATAACTGGCTCTGTGGATGAGGGAAAAGCAGTGGACGTGTTGTTCCTCGACTTTAGCAAAGCTTTTGACACTGTCTCCCACAGTATTCTTGCCAGCAAGTTAAAGAAGTATGGGCTGGATGAATGGACTATAAAGTGGATAGAAAGCTGGCTAGATTGTCGGGCTCAACGGGTAGTGATCAATGGCTCCATGTCTAGTGGGCAGCCGGTATCAAGTGGAGTGCCCCAAGGGTCGGTTCTCGGGCCGGTTTTGTTCAATATCTTCATAAATGATCTGAAGGATGGTGTGGATTGCACCCTCAGCAAGTTTGCAGATGACACTAAACTGGGAGGAGAGGTAGATATGCTGGAGGGTAGGGATAGGATACAGAGGGCCCTAGACAAATTAGAGGATTGGGCCAAAAGAAATCTGATGAGGTTCAACAAGGACAAGTGCAGAGTCCTGCACTTAGGACGGAAGAATCCCATGCACCGCTACAGATTAGGGACCGAATGGCTAGGCAGCAGTTCTGCAGAAAAGGACCTAGGGGTTACAGTGGACGAGAAGCTGGATATGAGTCAAGAGTGTGCCCTTGTTGCCAAGAAGGCCAATGGCATTTTGGGATGTATAAGTAGGGTCATTGCCAGCAGATCGAGGGACGTGATCGTTCCCCTCTATTCGACATTGGTGAGGCCTCATCTGGAGTACTGTGTCCAGTTTTGGGCCCCACACTACAAGAAGGATGTGGAAAAATTAGAAAACGTCCAGCGAAGGGCAACAAAAATGATTAGGGGACTGGAACACATGACTTATGAGGAGAGGCTGAGGGAACTGGGATTGTTTAGTCTACAGAAGAGAAGAATGAGGGGGGATTTGATAGCTGCTTTCAACTACCTGAAAGGGGGTTCCAAAGAGGCTGGATCTAGACTATTCTCAGTGGTAGCGGATGACAGGACAAGGAGTAATGGTCTCAAGTTGCAGTGGGGGAGATTTAGGTTGGATATCAGGAAAAACTTTTTCACTAGGAGGGTGGTGAAACACTGGAATGCGTTACCTAGGGAGGTGGTGGAATCTCCTTCCTTAGAAGTTTTTAAGGCAGACTTGACAAAGCCCTGGCTGGGATGATTTAGTTGGGGATTGGTCCTGCTTTGAGCAGGGGGTTGGACTAGATGACCTCCTGAGGTCCGTTCCAACCCTGATATTCTATGATTCTATGAAGTCAAGGAGTAGTCAGTCCGTATAGCAGAGGGTACAGCTTCTCAACCAAGAAACAGGCCTTCTATCCCCAATATTCAGCTAAGCTCTATTCACGCTACCTCTACCACTACCCGACCACAGAAAACGTCTCATTTAAAAGAGGCTCTCTGAAAAGGCCCCCTTTGTACACTGGAAAGTGATCTCAGCAGGATTAGAATTAAATCCCATTTCCTTTACCCTTTTTAAGAACACTAGTACGGCTGCTTTAGTCTCCAGAGTGCTTTAGAAGCATTCCCAAGAGCACCTGTGTGAGACAAGTCATCCTGTCGTACTCGTGGGTGAAAAGCGGGCACACAGAGCCTGACCCATTTCAGGCAAGTCACTTAATACTGAGAAAACTCTCAGGAGTCCTGCTAGAAGCTGCCGTTATGCAATAATGCTGAATTTACTCCATTTGCTTTTCCATGACAATAGTGTGATGCCACAAACACAGGATAATGACACCATAGCAGGCTCAAGTTCAAGGAGAGGAAGAACTGGGTTACAGCCATGCATGTATTTTATTCTCATGCAGAGACCCAATAACAACAATCGTATCCAACATGCAAATGCAAGCTTTTGCAGCACTGAGTTCCAAATTTATATACACCCATCGACAACAGTAGCAGGGGCATGTCTAAATGTAAGTAACATTTAATAGGTTTTTAAAGAATGCAAATGGTTCAGTTCATAACCAGCATTTCCAAAAGCAAGTAAAAACCCATCACCCCCTTCTAGAAGGGGAAAAAAGATGCAAACTATTAAGATAGTCTGTAGGTTTTTCACAGCGGGGAAAAAATATCCCAGATACAGTGATTTCACCATTTGTCCGTGATGTGTCTTTGTATCTGTGATTTTAATAAACTCACCTTCCAGTCAGGGCTCCTGCCCTGCGGAGCTAGGCCTGGCTCCCCACTTCCCATCGTGATGGAGGGGCTGTAGGCCAAACCTGAGCATTGCTGCAACCCCATGCACCAGGTTGCAGCACACAGGAAGGGAAGCCAGGCAGGACAGGAGCTGCCACTGCAGGGTGAGTGTGGGGCAGGCTTGTTCTCCATCCCCATCACCACCTCACTCGGGCCCCTCCTCCTTGTTTGTCATGGCATTTTTGTTTTAAAATATCAAAAATCAGACCCCTGACTTTACTAAACTTAGCATGATTGCGCCATGATTTTTGATAAAAAATGCTATGACAAATCTTCAGCACAAGTTATCTGAGATGTAATGCCCCCTCTGAAGTCTGTATATTTTTGAAGATTTTATCTACTGAGTTTTCACACAAGGAGTTTTCACTCACGCAACTCTTTCAAGAAATTGCTTTAGGGAACAAATAATTAATTTAAGTTGTTCCTATCCCCAAGAGTATGATTCTATAAAATGTTGAAAAATTAAAGATTTTTAGAAACCAACCTACTTAATGACATCAGAATTTTCCAAATAAAAACAAGAAACACTGCATCATCCTTTTCAAATGAATTTAATGCCACTGGAAGAAAATGCATTGACAGCACTAGAGAGTAAAGTCTTATTTATCTGTAGAACAGGTACAGCACAAATGAGCTTCCACTCTGCCTGGCAGGACCACTTCTAAGATTGAGAGGACAGTTCAGTCTCTTAACTATTCAACTATGCATATTTGTGCTAGCTTTTATAGAGGTTTTTTTTATATCTATGGAGAATTGATAAAGACAAATTCACTTCACATAAGCTGTCAAACAGCCTTCAGGTAGTAATGGCTTTTAGTCCCTTCTGACCTGTACCTAGCTAATCACGTTATTAGTTTTCTTCCTATGATCAACACACACAGCTATCTAGTTGCAAACACTCAAATGCAAATCATAATTAAACATGTACCTGACTGTTCTTCCCACTCTGTGTATTTGCATCCTCTGGATAATCAAATTGAATGACCCAGTTCACTGCAGGGAAATCTGTGGAGAAAGAGATTAAAGTTTTAACACATTGCAATATTTTATTTTGCAGTACTATTCCAAGAGAGCAATCATTTAGATCAATTTATAGCTGTAGTTAAAAGCTATATGCTCAAATAAATGTGTTAGTCTCTAAGGTGCCACAAGTCCTCCTTTTCTTTTTACTGATACAGACTAACACGGCTGCTACTCTGAAAGTCATTATAGACCTCCATTCTTTTCATCTGTTGCTGTTTACCATGAAGAGCCAGTATTGGTATGCCAGGGCGGAGACTGCTGAATTGGAATTAATTTGCAAACTGGATACAATTAATTTAGTCTTGAATAAAGACTGGGAGTGGATTTGTCATCACACAAAGTAAAACTATTTCCCCTTGTTTATTTCCCCTCCTACTGTTCTTGTAAACTGCTGGAAATAGCCCACTTTGATTATCACTACAAAAGTTCCCTCCCCCCCGCCCTCCCGCTCTCCTGCTAGTAATAGCTCACCTTTCTTGATCACTCTTGTTACAGTCTGTATGGTAACACCCATTGTTTCATGTTCTCTGTGTATATAAAATCTCCCCACTATATTTTCCACTGTATGCATCTGATGAAGTGAGCCACAAGTACTCCTTTTCTTTTTACGGATACAGACTAACACGGCTGCTACTCTGAAACCTGAACAAATACTGAACCTGTTGGTCAACGAGTCAAAGAGAAGAAGTGAATGTGATATTTCACTGTGATGGTGACAGTTCTCTACTAAGAAGTAAATATATTCTTAACATTTAAAGCAAAATAGCTTTCCTCCACCCCAGAGATGGGATGGGACCTGATTACATGAGTGGAGAGAGTCCACCCAGAATCCTTCTTTTTGTAGTCTTGGTAGGAAGGTCTCTGTGGGTTAGTATGTTGTTCAGAGGTGTGTTGGAAATATTCCTTGAGTCAGAGACGTCAAAAATAGGATTCTAGGTCACCACAGAACTGTATCATGTTCGTGGGGGTGGAGGGGCAGAAGGAGAGCCCCCGAGATAGGACAGATTCTTCTGCTGGGCTGAGAGTATAGTTGGATAGATTAACAATATTGCTGGGTGGGTTAAGGGAACCACTTTTGTGGCCCCTTGTGGCATGTAGTAGTTTAGATAGTTTAGTGTCCTTTTTCTTTTGTAGAGAAGCAAAGTGTGTGTTGTAAATGGCTTGTCTAGTTTTTGTAAAGTCCAGCAATGAGGAAGTTTGTGTGGAAGGTTTTTTTATGACAGTATCCAGTTTTGAGAGCTCATTCTTAATCTTTCCCTGTTTGCTGTCGAGGATGTTGATGAGGTGATTCCAGCGCAGTTTCTTTGACAGCGTGTGGCACAAACTGTCAGCATAGTCTGTGTGGTATGTAGAATCATAGAATCATAGAATATCAGGGTTGGAAGGGACCTCAGGAGGTCATCTAGTCCAACCCCCTGCTCAAAGCAGGACCAATCCCCAATTAAATCATCCCAGCCAGGGCTTTGTCAAGTCTGACCTTAAAAACTTCTAAGGAAGGAGATTCCACCACCTCCCTAGGTAACGCATTCCAGTGTTTCACCACCCTCCTAGTGAAAAAGTTTTTCCTGATATCCAACCTAAATCTCCCCCACTGCAACTTGAGACCATTACTCCTTGTCCTGTCATCCGCTACCACTGAGAATAGTCTAGATCCATCCTCTTTGGAACCCCCTTTCAGGTAGTTGAAAGCAGCTATCAAATCCCCCCTCATTCTTCTCTTCTGTAGACTAAACAATCCCAGTTCCCTCAGCCTCTCCTCATAAGTCATGTGTTCCAGTCCCCTAATCATTTTTGTTGCCCTTCGCTGGACGTTTTCTAATTTTTCCACATCCTTCTTGTAGTGTGGGGCCCAAAACTGGACACAGTACTCCAGATGAGGCCTCACCAATGTCGAATAGAGGGGAACGATCACGTCCCTCGATCTGCTGGCAATGACCCTACTTATACATAGAATCATAGAATCATAGAATATCAGGGTTGGAAGGGACCCCAGAAGGTCATCTAGTCCAACCCCCTGCTCGAAGCAGGACCAATTCCCAGTTAAATCATCCCAGCCAGGGCTTTGTCAAGCCTGACCTTAAAAACTTCTAAGGAAGGAGATTCCACCACCTCCCTAGGTAACGCATTCCAGTGTTTCACCACCCTCTTAGTGAAAAAGTTTTTCCTAATATCCAATCTAAACCTCCCCCATTGCAACTTGAGACCATTACTCCTCGTTCTGTCATCTGCTACCATTGAGAACAGTCTAGAGCCATCCTCTTTGGAACCCCCTTTCAGGTAGTTGAAAGCAGCTATCAAATCCCCCCTCATTCTTCTCTTCTGCAGACTAAACAATCCCAGCTCCCTCAGCCTCTCCTCATAAGTCATGTGCTCTAGACCCCTAATCATTTTTGTTGCCCTTCGCTGGACTCTCTCCAATTTATCCACATCCTTCTTGTAGTGTGGGGCCCAAAACTGGACACAGTACTCCAGATGAGGCCTCACCAGTGTCGAATAGAGGGGAACGATCACATCCCTCGATCTGCTCGCTATGCCCCTACTTATACATCCCAAAATGCCATTGGCCTTCTTGGCAACAAGGGCACACTGTTGACTCATATCCAGCTTCTCGTCCACTGTCACCCCTAGGTCCTTTTCCGCAGAACTGCTGCCTAGCCATTCGGTCCCTAGTCTGTAGCGGTGCATTGGATTCTTCCATCCTAAGTGTAGGACCCTGCACTTATCCTTATTGAACCTCATCAGATTTCTTTTGGCCCAATCCTCCAATTTGTCTAGGTCCTTCTGTATCCTATCCCTCCCCTCCAGCGTATCTACCACTCCTCCCAGTTTAGTATCATCTGCAAATTTGCTGAGAGTGCAATCCACACCATCCTCCAGATCATTTATGAAGATATTGAACAAAACCGGCCCCAGGACCGACCCCTGGGGCACTCCACTTGACACCGGCTGCCAACTAGACATGGAGCCATTGATCACTACCCGTTGAGCCCGACAATCTAGCCAGCTTTCTACCCACCTTATAGTGCATTCATCTAGCCCATACTTCCTTAACTTGCTGACAAGAATACTGTGGGAGACCGTGTCAAAAGCTTTGCTAAAGTCAAGAAACAATACATCCACTGCTTTCCCTTCATCCACAGAACCAGTAATCTCATCATAGAAGGCGATTAGATTAGTCAGGCATGACCTTCCCTTGGTGAATCCATGCTGACTGTTCCTGATCACTTTCCTCTCATGTAAGTGCTTCAGGATTGATTCTTTGAGGACCTGCTCCATGATTTTTCCAGGGACTGAGGTGAAATCCCAAAATGCCATTGGCCTTCTTGGCAAAAGGGCACACTGTAGATTGTAATGGATTTTTTACCTTCAGTCCTTTTGGTCTGATGTCCATCTGTTTGCATTTGGAAAGGAAGATGATGTCTGTCTCTATCTGTACGAGTTCAGTTGTACACATGTATACTTGTACACTTCAATCTCTTTGGTCACTCGATTACAGACCTAAAAGTGGCAATTCTTCAACAAAAAAAATTCAAAAACAGATTCCAATGAGAGACGGCTGAATTGGAATTAATTTGCAAACTGGATACAATTAACTTAGGTTTGAATAAAGACTGGGAGTGGATGTGTCAGTACACAAAGTAAAACTATTTCCCCATGTTTACACCCCCCCCCCCCCCGCCACTGTTCCTCAGACGTTCTTGTCAACTGCTGGAAATGGCCCACCTTGATTATCACTACAAAAGGTTCCCCCCCGCTTCCCCCCGCACGCTGTCCTGATGGTAATAGCTCACCTTAAGTGATCACTCTGGTTACAGTGTGTATGGTAACACCCATTGTTTCATGTTCTCTGTGTATATAAATCTCCCCACTGTATTTTCCACTGCATGCATCCGATGAAGTGAGCTGTAGCTCATGAAAGCTTATGCTCAAATGAATTTGTTAGTCTCTAAGGTGCCACGAGTCCTCCTTTTCTTTTTGTAGATACAGACTAACACGGCTGCTACTCTGACACTTGCAGGAAATTGTTTTTCTCAAACTGATGAAATACTATGTACCACGGTCATAATTCTAAAACAAAACAAATATTTTCCGTTTATTTTTTACTTCACCTTGTCGTCTAATTGCAGCTACTGAACTATTTCAAAAGCTCTTGTGAGGCAGCATTATAATAAAGACATTCCCTTCTCAACAGAGAAATGCAATTGAGTGTACAAATAGCTACACCAGCCCTCAAGCTAATTTAGCTATATATTTAATTAGGGCTTTTTATCCTTTTTCACCAAGCAAAAAGGGGATTAACAATGTAAATTGTGTTTCTAATGTTTCCAGTTATTCAGGATCCAATTTTTTAGGTAATACTATCACAAGTGTATGCGAAACAATGGATTGAGAAGCTGGTTAGAGTATTGGAGTAGTGGACTCAGAGTCAGAACTTGGGTTCTGTTCCCCGCTCTGCCAATGTGTGATCTTAGGCAAGTCATTACTTCAGAGCTCTTTATTCTCCCCTCCATCTGTACGTTAAGTAGGCAAGTATTTTTATACCTAACGTGGAAGCTGATGGATTTAATCATTCAAGCTGGTCAGAAATTTTTTGTTGGAACAGTTACCCACGGGAAAATGCCATTTCAACTAAACCAGATTTTTTTCAAAACTTTATATTAATTTTGCTGTGAACGTGAAAAGTTTTTCTTGGAAATTTTCAAAATTTTATTTCAGAACAAAGCTCTAGTTTCAAAATTAATTTGACAGGTTATTTCATTTATATTTTTACATTTCATGATGGTAGTGGTAATACTGCCTATGTCCTATGTCAAGTCTTGTCAGAGGATGCAATACTGTTATTATCAATAGGTCATTATGACAAAATAGTCAAAAGTCTATTTTATTTATTTATTTATTTAAACATTAAGGGCAGCTGCTACATAGAAAATGAAACATTTTATCTTATTTTCTAGACAAAAGAGTCTCCTATTTTTGTTCTAATATAACAGTTTAGCGCTAATATTATCAACATAAAAATAAGCAACATTCAGAGTACTAATTCTAAGAGCAGCTGTTTTCAATAATCTTGTGTTAGTCTGGAATCATTTTTCTAGGATATTGAAAAACAGCTGGTCCTCTAATTTGTATAGCAAGTGCTTATCTTATTGTCTAGATCCAGACGTCAAACTGTTTCATAACAACACAGACGAGAGACTAATCTAGAAAACAAGATGTTCCAATCTGTACTGAGTACCAGCTGCCCTTAACGTTTTTGCAAACATAAAATAAAAATATAAAAAGGAAAAAATAAATTTCAAAATGAATATTTTGAATTTTTTTAAATCTAATTGTTTTAGAATTTCCATTTCAAGGAAAATTTGAAAATATTTGTTTTCATTCCAATTCAGAACAAAACCAAATTCTGAAATGTCATAATTTCCCATGAAACAGGAATTCTGAATTTCTAACACTCCATTGAATGTTCATGTTTGTAAAGTCATTTGAAATCCTTGGAGAAAACAGCCTACAGAAGTGCAAGATTTTATTGTATTAAATACTATTCTCTCCACTTGGGTTTGCTCAGCTTCCCCCCATCCTCCTGAATATAAATGCCACTGAAGACAACATGAAACTTTTTGCATCTAGTTATAGCTAAAATGTCAGATCGAGCTAAGGCACCTTGGTGAAAATTATAAGTGAACCAGGACTGACAACGAAATACACTTCAGCTGCTTGCTTTCAAAATAAAACATCAGGAACCAGTGTTTGAGTGGAGCAGGAGGGGTTTAACATGGAAATATGTCAACATCCTACTTTCCAGAGGTGCTTGGAAAGAAGCTGAGAAAAGTGCAGCTATCATCACTTTCTTTCTCCAGCGTAAGCACTAAGACAAACCACCACCACTTACTTGAATTTTGCTTTTTCATGAACCCAAACATATTCCGGATCTTTTAAACTCAGTCATGCAAGATCCTTCACTGATTTGGTTTGTGTCGCTGAAAACAGCAATGTCTGGCCTTTCTTAGGAAGATTTTCTATAATTGCATTCATAGTATCAGCGAAGCCCATGTCCAAGATTCTATCAGCTTCATCAAGAACTAGAACAAGGAAACAGGTTTAGAAGAACTGGATTTTTAAATTCGTTTCAACTCTAACCTTGAGATTAAAAAAATCTCAATTTGAAATGTCTATATCTGCAAAACTATGTTAACAGTAACAAAAGAGACTTAGACCAGGAATTACATCTTTCACTGAATTTTCTTTAGAATTGGTCACACTTCATTCAGCGCAGAAATGCTACTATAAAAATCCTCAGTTTCTCCCAGAATCCATGAACTCAGCTCTCAATTTCATATGCAGAAGATCAGAGTTTCAAGCAACTAATCCACCAGTTTACATGTGGATTGCTTCTCAACAAAGGAGGGCCCGTTACTGAAATAAAGAAAGCTGGACTTAAGGTGAAACTGCAGTTTGAGTAGTCAGGGCAATCAATTCACCCCTGCCTCTAGTTGCCATAAACACATACAGAGTTGGAGGTCCAAAGGCAAGGGTCAATGCTAATTTCAGTTCTCTGATGGTCATTCTCTTATTTGTCCAATATGAATTGTATTTACTATAGTGAGCTTAATATTGGGTATCTTGTGAGTTATGTTACGGGTCTGTAAGTCATGCTACATAACTGCTCTCTCTCTGCTAGCAGGGTAACAAACTCTCCCATGCCACTAACAGCTTCCAAAAGCGATCAAGAAAATAATGAAACTAAGTTCCCCAAGCCAGTGCTGCGGATCACACATTAAGCCTTAAAAGCAGGCAAACCTTCTAGTAAACTGAAATCAGTATTCAGGTAATACAGTAGAAAAAGAAACAAGAGGCCAACAAAAACAATATGAGAGAAGTTAATCTGGGTCGAATCTTGAAGAAATAAGGTTTCTGGAGACTGACTAAAAGAGCAAACCCAACATAAACCAATGGAAACCGAATAGGTTGGGCCATTAGTCAGCACTTCCGGTGACCAAGAGAGCTATACCCAGAAAGGAAAGGAAGAGGGGGCAGACACCTTTCTGGGATGGGTGAAAGGTAGAAGTACAGGTCTGAAAACTATATCAAGAACAAAACTGTGCTACAGGGGAGTTGGCTGAGGCCAACGTTGACCAAGGAGTTCCTAAGAGATACCGTGGGTTCCAGGCTTGCTTTTAGACTCTCTGCTAGCCCTGCTACCCATGATTACTCCTGAGGTCAAGCAGCTGCGCTAGAGGGAGCTGGGATCAACAGCTGCTTGGGGTGGGGGAAGAAAAAAGCTGTATCTGTACATAGCTGAAAATCCTTTACATTTCATCTGGGCTCTGTTAATTAAGAAGTAGCCAAGGAGCAGCGGCGCAAGATCTAGCCAACAGAGCTGTAAATAGGAGAGTTTGAGTGGGTGTTTGGGGGCGGGTGGTAGTGTTACGGTTTTGTTTTGCTGTTGGTTTGGATTTGGGGGTTTGTTTGTTTGTTTTGTTTTCCTTGACAGAACTTTAGGCAGGAAGGCTATGACAGATACAGAGGCAGCAATGGTAGTAACCCAAGGAATGGAAGAGAGAATGAAGATGACTGGATGTGGAAACTGACATGTGACATGATCCTGTAATGGGTACCTGGAAAGAGTTTTGTTTGTAATGAAGTGCCACCTCATAGAGCTGATGGAAGGGAAGATCCGAGGTTTTGAGATGCAGCTGAAAACTCCATTTGAGTTTCGAAGGGGATTTAAGCAGATGATGGAGAGAAGGCGAGAGGACGCTGAAGGGAAAAGTCAAGATTCACAGAAGTAAGCTGGACTGAAGAACTCTGATGGGAGACTGCTCGGTGAGGAAAGTGACCAGTGGAAGCAGGTGACTACAAGGCAAACGAAAAGAAAAGCTGGTGAAGGAGTCAGGAACATGTTTCCTGAGTTGGAAAACTAAGAAGGGGCACAGCAGGCTGTGACTGAAGGAGGGAGGGCAAGGAAGAAGAGAAGAGCAGCTCGTCCTGTAACAAGGGGGGAAGAGCCAGTGGAGATACCCGGAGTTCACAGCCCCAAGAGGATACAGGATGCCTCAGAGAAGATTGCAAGGGAGAATAAAAGACAAGAGGACTTGCAGCCAGAAAGAAGGCCGGAGAATCACAATCAATCAACAGGAAAAGGCGGGTCTATGTGATTGGTGACTCCTTACTAAGAAGCACAGACAGGCCTGTCACCAGAGCTGATCTGGAGAATAGAAGGGTGAGCCATCTGCCAGGAGCTAAGATACCAGATATAGACCAGAGAGTGAAGAGGATCCTAATGGGAGTAGGAAAGAATCTGATTGTCCTTCATGTGGGAACAAATGACACATCTAGATTCTCACTGGAACCTATCAAAGAAGACTGTGCCAGGCTGGGGAAGAGACTTAAGGAAATGGAGGTTCAGGTGATCTTCAGTGGGATTCAGCCTGTCCCTAGAGAAGGAGATCGAAGGTGAGACAAGATTATGATGATTAACAGATGGCTCAGGCAGTGGTGATATAAGGGGGGCTTTGAGATGTTTGACCACTGGGAGGCATTCATGGGCAGAGGACTGTTGTCATGGGATGGACTCCGACTGATTAAAAGAGCTTTAAACTAGGAACTCAGGGGAGATGCTTATGTAATTCTAACACTGAGTGGGAGGAAAATCAAGAAAGAAAGGACACAGCCATGGAGAAAGGAACAGCAGTGGGCAGGAGAATGGACATGAAGAGGAAAGATAGCTTCATTAGTATTGGCACCAACATGTCAGGTAGGCAATACTGGCAGTAAAATGACTGTACCCAAATCGGGTGAGGAATCTGGGTAAAGCCAAGTGGAAACAACTAAGAGGTTTGTACATCAATGCAAGGAGCCCGATCCACTGGTGCAGGAAGTGAAACCAGCTATTATAGGGTAACAGAAACATGGCGGAATAGCAGTTATGACTGGAGTGCTGGTATTGAAGGGTATGTGCTGTTGAGTAAAGAAAGAAATAAAGGCAAAGGTGGTGCAGTAGCACTGTATATTAATGATGAGGTAGACTGTAAAGAAATTAGAAGTGATGGAATGGCTCAAACAGTCTGTTTGGGTCAAAATCACTTTGGGGAAGAAAGCTACTAGAGGTTCCCTGGGGATAGTGCTTGGTCTGTTACAGACACCCGGGATCCGATTTGAATATGGAAGAGACCTCGTTAATGTTTTTAATGCAATAAATACGACTGGGAATTGTGTGATTCCCAGATATAGATTGGAAGACAACTGCTACTAATTACAGTAGGGCCCAGATTTTCCTGGATGTAAGAGCTGGTTTAGGGGACAACCTTGATTCAAGTGATCATGAGCTAATTCAGTATAAAACTAAATGGAAGGATAAACAAAAATAGATCTGCAGCTAGGGTCCTTGATTTGAAAAGGGAAAACTTTAAAAAATTAAGAGAATTAGTTAGGGAAGTGGACTGGACTAAAGAACTCAAGGATCTGAACATGGAGGAGACTTGGAATAACTGTAAGTCAAAGTTGCAGAAACTATCCGAAGCCTGCATCCCTGGCAAGGGGAAAAAATTCACAGGGAAGGGTTGCAGACCAAACATCTCAAAGAAGGTGATTAAGAGAAAACAGGAAGCCCACAAGGAATGGAAGATGGGATGGATCATCAGGGAAAGCTACCTCATCGAGGTCAGAAAGTGCAGGGATAAAGTGACCACTACTAAAAGTCAAGCAGAGTTGGACCTTGCAAAGGAAATTAAAACCAAGAGTAAAAGATTCTATAGCATGAAAAAGAAAACAAGGAAAGAAGAAGAAGTGCTACAGCTAAGCACTGAGGATGGGGTGGAGATTAAAGATAATCTAGGCATGGCTCAACACCCAAACAAATACTTTGCCTCCGTTTTTAATAAGACTAATGAAGAGTCATGGGGTATTGGCAGGGTGGCTAATTGCAACAAGGATATGGAGGTAGAAATTACGATATCCGAGGTGGAAGCCAAACTCAGACAGCTTAATAAAACTAAATGGGGGGGGGGGCAGATAATCTCCATCTAAGCTGTCATAAATATAAAGGGAAGGGTAATCACCTTTAAAATCCTTCCTGGCCAGAGGAAAAATCCTTTCACCTGTAGAGGGTTAAGAAGCTAAAGGTAACCTCGCTGGCACCTGACCAAAATGACCAATGAGGAGACAAGATACTTTCAAAAGCTGGGAGGAGGGAGAAAAACAAAGGGTCTGTGTCTGTCTGTGTGATGCTTTTGCCGGGGACAGAACAGGAATGGAGTCTTAGAACTTAGTAAGTAATCTAGCTAGATATGTGTTAGATTATGATTTCTTTAAATGGCTGAGAAAATAGCTGTGCTGAATAGAATGAATATTTCTGTCTGTGTGTCTTTTTTGTAACTTAAGGTTTTGCCTAGAGGGATTCTCTATGTTTTGAATCTAATTACCCTGTAAGGTATCTACCATCCTGATTTTACAGAGGTGATTCTTTTTTTACTTCTATTAAAAGTCTTCTTGTAAGAAAACTGAATGCTTTTTCATTGTTCTAAGATCCAAGGGTTTGGGTCTGTGGTGACCTATGCAAACTGGTGAGGACTTTTACCAAACCTTCCCCAGGAAGTGGGGTGCAAGGGTTGGGAGGATTTTGGGGGGAAAGACGTTTCCAAACAACGTTTTCTCAGGAACCCAGATAAAGTTTGGTGGTGGCAGTGGAAGTCCAAGGGCAAAGGGTAAAATAGTTTGTACCTTGGGGAAGTTTTAACCTAAGCTGGTAAAAGTAAGCTTAGGAGGTTTTCATGCAGGTCCTCACATCTGTGCCCTAGAGTTCAGAGTGGGGAAGGAACCTTGACATAAGCATATTAAACGAACTGGCACATGAAACTGCAAACCCAATATCAAGGATTTTTAATGAATCTGTAAACTCGTGGGTTGTACCCTATGACTGCAGAATTGCTGATACGGTTCCTATTTTTAAGAAGTTATCCGGGAAACCACAGGGCTGTTAGTTTGACCTCAATTGTACTGTAGATCTTGGAACAAATTTTGAAAGAGAAAGTAGTTAAGATAAACAGTAATTGGGATAAAATACAACATGGTTTTATAAAAGGTAGATCATACCAGACCAACCTGATCTCCTTCTTAGAGAAGATAAATGATTTTTTAGACAAGGGAAATGCAGTAGATCTAATCCACCTGGATATCAGTAAGGCATTTGATACAGTTCCACATTGGAAATTAGTTAAATTGGAGAAGATGGGAATTAATATGAGAATTGAAAGGTTGATAAGGAACTGGTTAAAGGGGAGACAACAACAGCTGGCCTGAAAGGATTGATTAAGCAGCTTGCAGGCTAATTGACCTGGATTGAACCTTTAGAGCAGTGGTGAGCAACCTGCGGCCCATCAGGGTAATCTGCTGGTGGGCTGTGAGACAGTTTGTTTACATTGACCGTCCGCAGGCACGGCCGCCCGCAGCTTCCAGTGGCTGCGGTTCTCTGTTCTTGGCCAGTGGGAGCTGCGCGAAGCAGAGCAGGCTGCCAGGATGTGCAGACTGCTGTTTCCCACAGTTCCCATTGGCTGGGAATGGCAAACCGCGGCCACTGGGATCTGCGGGCGGCCGTGCCTGCGGACGGTCAATGTAAACAAACTGTCTCGCAGCCCACCAGCGGATTACCCTGATGGGCCGCAAGTTGCTCACCACTGCTTTAGAGACATGTTAGAAAAGGTATGTAAATCATAATTAGGGCCGTTCTATGTTAGATAGGCTAGAACTCTGAAACGTAAACCTGTCTTGTTAGAGAATTAGAGGTCATGCTAATTGTGTGATATTAGCCATGTAAACAGACAGTTTCTGTCTATTACTATAGCTACTGATTCAGAGATCAAAAGGGAATATTAACATTTAGATAAACCTTGGGTGAAATAATGTCATGTTTATGTGTCTCTTTAAGTTGATGATAAACTGCTTAATGGATAAATTACCTTATGTTAATCCTTATAGTATTTACTGATGATGTATAGAAAACAGAAGAAGAGCGTACTTGTGGCACCTTAGAAACTAACAAATTTATTTGAGCATAAGCTTTCGTGAGCTACAGCTCACTTCATCGGGTGCGTCCACTGAATGCATCCAATGAAGTGAGCTGTAGCTCACGAAAGCTTATGCTCAAATAAATTTGTTAGTCTCTAAGGTGCCACAAGTACTCCTTTTCTTTTTGCAGATACAGACTAACACGGCTGCTACTCTAAAAGAAAACAGAAGGTTACTTCAAAACCTATTGTCCTTCCAAGAAATCTGTGCTGCCCAGAAACTATATAAAAAACTCTTGGGACCTGATCCTTTCTTCTCAGATCTGCTTAATGCTTTATGCAGGGGAAGCTTGAGTCATAAGATTGAAATCTCCAGCCCCTCCTGGATCACCCTGGATATGAATGTTGGACTATAATATATGGACTAATTCTGAAAGAACTCTTTGCAACTACAAAGCTCACCATCTCTACTATGAAACTGATCTCAGAACTGAACTCATGTCTGTAAATATACTGATCTTTTAACCAATACTCTCTCTTTTCTAATAAATTTTAGTTAAGTTAATAAGAATTGGCTGTAAGCGTGTATTTGGGTAAGATCTGAAATATTCATTAACTTGGGAGGTGATGTGCCCGATCCTTTGGGATTGGTAAAACTTTCTTATATGATTTTCAGTAATCCGCATCATATTTGACTGGGGTGTCTGGGTGGAAGCCCATGGCTGGGTTGCTAAGTATAAGGGAACTGTGTTTTGGCTTCTGGGTAACCAGTAAGGTATTGTAGAAGCTGTTTTGTGGAGGTTTGGTAAATCTAAGTATTGGAATATCCACCAGCTTTGGGGATTGTGTGTCCTGTTCTTTACAGTTTGCCTAATTGAGTAAACTTAGTGTGGCCCCACTGGGACCCCAGTCACAGTGGCGTAGTCTAGCTAGGATACACATTACTACAGGTTAATTGGGTTTTTGGATCAGAACCCCACACTTCTCAAAAATTAATTTTGATATTGGAGAGTTTAAAGGTTAAAAATCAGTTACAATGAGTCACCCACGGTCATATGAAGATCTTGACAGAAAAAGCCTTGAAGAATTGTGCTCACAGAGGAGATCATTTTTTAAGAAAAAGGCCCCAGAGCAAGAACTGAAAAATCTATTAATGACCAGTAATCAGAGAACAGGGTCTCCTTCACCTGCCCCAGATCCACTCCCTGCTGAAGCAATTAGAATGCAACTGGCAGAAAACAAGCAAAAAATTAGAGCATGAACAGAAGCTGACAGATCTTTGATTATAGGAAAAGCAAAAAATACCTGATATGGAAAAAGAAGCCCATTT